>NC_080424.1:74975884-76350242 GCF_029873635.1 Malania oleifera | reverse complement strand
GGATACACGCAATGGTAACGTTCTCTCCGATCGAGCTGGATAGGTCAGGCTTGACTTTAGGCACGTCACATATCAACTAGGTTCCGGCCTTCCTAAACCCCATGATGGGCACTGAATTACACAAGTTTTTCGAGGCGTATAACAGAGCTCACAATTTACAAGACTCACCACGTGGAATGTATCATTGGTGTTGATTGCGGTCACTAATATAACTAGTTTTTGTTCTGCATTCAAGGACAAACCCACGCGGAGTCGTAGAAGAAGAACCAAATCCTTGATTATACACGGCTACCTAAGTAATACATGCACGGAGCGTTTTTCCTTTTTCCGAGACCAAATCCAGATGTGTCCCATCTGACAAAAGAAAAGCCGATTCCACTGTGGTGGGGTCCATCTAGCTGACTTGTGCGTACGAAGCCAAGCCACCAACCAGTCCAATTTTTTTTTTTGAAAGGTTACAGGAAGAAAAAAAAAACATCTTTCATTCAAGGCCATTGAGAAACAAAACACTTGACATGGCTAGATCACAACTACTACTCTACTCTCGCGGGCGGAACAGGTGGCCTCTCAAACTCTTGCGCGATGCTTGGCGTGGCCCCGGCCCCCCCCGCCGGTTCTGGGCGGCTGCCGGGGGCGCGGGGTGCTGGCGTCCGGTTGGCCAGGGGGTCGGCGGCCGGCCGGTCGATATAATCGTCGAAGAGAGGATGGCACCAGAGACTGGCTTGTCTGGTTGCGTCGCCGCCGGACGATGACGATTCCTGGAACGGTGGTTGAGGTCAGGAGCGTCGTGGGGGTGCTGCTGTTTAGAGGCCGGAGTCGATGTTGCTAGGGAGGGGAAAAGGGTTAGCTTGTGTTTCAATCCTATTTGGGGAGGGCATTTTGTTTCGGGTGGTGATATAGTCAGTCTTTTACGTACCAGATGAGTCGTAATCCGATGTAGAGTGCTTCAGCGTGTCATTAAAGTAGATCGTTGGCTGTTCAGGGACCTCGGTGTACACCGTGACGCTGACGGATCCGCGGCTGCTTCCTTGTGGTCTCGGTGCACGTGGTCTTAAACGTCGTGTTCTCCGTCTCGTGCATGTCGAATACGCTCCTCGTGTAATAGGACCTCGCCCCCGTGCAGCGTCGAGGATTTTGAGTCCTCGCCGTAGGAACGACGAAGAGGTGCCGAGAGGGTTTTTATGACCTTGCTGGGCCGTTTGAAGTAATGTCGTCTTTACGACCGGGGTCAGGTGTCCGGGCTCGCACTACGTGGACTTCTGCGGAGGATGATGTAGAAGCAGAGCTTCACCGCAGATTGTGGTTCGATCGGGCTAAATACGTTTCGAGAGTAATTGTCGACACCAACAGAGACGGGCCGACGGAAGAGACTGTCGAGATCAAGATGGTTTTTGTCACGATGGGGTGCCATTTTGAAGTACTGTGATACCACAATGGGACTGTCGTCGCGCTGGTGGAGACGATAAAGAACTGTCCGAGATGGGGTCGTGACGAACTTGCTGCCGTTCTGAAGAATCGTCGATACTACGGGGACGCAAACGAGAGCTTGTCGAGATGACGATGGTTGTCACGAGTGGGGTGCATTTGAGGTGATGTTGATACCACGGAGGACGCGACAGAACTTTGTCGATATCAGATGTTTGTCACGAGTGGCGTACCATTGAATTGACTGTACGTATACTACTGGTGACCGGCGGCGCGCTGGTGAGGATAGATTGACGAGCTGCTGCCGAGATACGATGTGCACAAGTGGGGGCATTTCGAAGTTATGTCGACATAATCCACGGATGAGGCGCGGAGAACTTGTCCGAGAATCAAGATGGTTTGTCACGAGTGGCGTCCCATTTTGGAAGTGACTGCGATAACCACGGCTGACGGTGTCGTCGCCTGTGAGGAAGACATGAAGAGCGTGTATAGATGGAGATGTGGTCCACGAGGTGTGGTACCGTTCGAAGTGATTGTTGACACCACGGGGGACTGTGCTGTGCTCGCAGAGGACGACGACTGTGAAATTGTCGAGAATCAGACCGTGGTTACGATCGGGCTGCCATTCGAAGTCTTGTTATACCACAGGGACGGGGTGAGCGCCGTGCTTGAAGAAAGCTGACCACGATGGTAGTCCGAGTGGAGTGCCGTTTGAATTAAGTGTGGGACCCACGGTGCGGTGTCGTGGCTCGGAGAGATGTGACTCTCCGTCCGTAGACGAAGAAGAAAATCGTGCGGACCGTGAGGGTCGTCAGGATATGGAGTACCGTCGGACTTGATTGTTGACAGATAGGGACGGGGTAGACTGTCCCTCTCAGAAACGAGAAGAAAGGGTTGACCGTAAAGGTCGTCAGGATCTGCTGCCCGTCGGAACTGACTGTAGATACCACAGTGGACGGCGCCGGGGTCGACTCCGTCCTCGTTCTTGTCGCGGTTGATCCAGAAAGACACCACCGAGCCTGTACTACTGTGCTGTGGGGCCAATGATGACGGGGACTCTCGTCGCAGCTCCGCTATGTCGACAGATGCACCAGAAGAAGCGCTCACTGTGCTTGGCCTGATGCGGTAGAGCCGGTTGTGGAGACTAGCCGTAGTTGTCACAGGGACGGTCGAAACAATCGCCCGCTAAACCGGAGCTGGCTCAACGTAATCACACTGACGGTGTCGAAAGAGCAGTACGAGGATACAACGACGACGCCAGTCGACGTCCCGGGCAGACTTTCTGGTGTGCCGGTCGATGAGGATGTCTGCTCTCCAGTCAGTGGTAGTTGTGCTCTCTCCCTACAAGAATTGAGATGGCATTGATTCGTGGACGTTACGGTGGCGACTGTAGCACTGCCGCCTTCCCAGTGAAGGTCAAAGTAATCACGACATACTACACTGTTGCCAGCCGAAGTAGTGACTGATCGAGGCCAACCACTTGTTGATAAGTTTCCACTTTCTGAGCTTCGGAATAACTAAGGGTAGTTTGCGAAGGCTGTCGAGACACTGGTCGAACTGCCCGAGGACATTGTGGCGTTACCCTAGAGGTGAGGACAAGATCCGACAAAGATGAGACGGGCAAGGATTCGTTCGAGGGTATGGTCGAAACTGCGATTAGCCACCAGGAACGGCATTTATGGTCCTGGTAATCAGATAACGCTTAACTAGCTCCGGAGAGTAGCCGGACTAGTCAAGTACCACTTTTGATTACAGTCGCACTTTCGAGCTCGGCCGGGTAACGGGCGACGAAAGACTAGATGTCGTCGTCGGACGCTGTTGCGGTTCCCGGCCGAAGAGCTCGAACAGTGTGCGTTACCGGGGGTGGGGAACGGCGCTGGCGAGGACGAGATGCTCAGTGGTAATGACTCGGTCGAGTTGATTGTGGAAACTACAGAGGAAGCCACCATGACCGTTATGGTCCTGTAACACGATAATGCTGAATACCCGTTGTCAGAAGAAGTAGGTTGACTAGTCGAAGCAACCACTTGTTCGACGGAGTTACACTTTCGAGCCTCTAGCCAGTGAAAGACGACTGTAAGACTAGAGGTAGGTCCTCGGAAGCTGGTCGCAACGCTGGTCGAAGAGCCCGAGGAACAATGGTGCTGTTAACCAGGGGCAGGAAACGGAGCGTCGAGACCAAGATGGTCACGGAAACGACTCGTGGATGTAATGGTAGAGACTGCACTGCTGTCCCACCCGTCGCCAGTCCACGTTCAAAGTATCACGAGCATCTGAGCTAACTTCAGGCGAGGTAGCAGGCAAACTAGCAGGCAACTAAGTCCCCCTTGTCGATACAGTTTGTACCTCCCTAAGGTCGGGCCGGAACAGGCGGAGGTACACTGCGAGCATGTTGGTCTGACCGAAAGCGTCCGGAGACCAGAAAGGCGCCTGTTCGGGGGCGAGACGAAGGGGTGGAACCGGGGTTGTGACCACGGGAGGCCTGTTGTATTTTTTGCTAACCGGGCCAGGTGCCGTATTGATGCATTTCGAATAATTGACACTAGAGGTCTGTTTCCGCTGCTGCTCGAGGTCTCGTACCGAGGGTTTCTGGGTCTGGACCCGGCCGTCGGCGAATTTGACGATGCCCAGAAATATTGTCCGACGTTTGGAGGCCAGAGTGTCACTTTCCAGATTATGAGTGTCTGTCGTGGAGACTGTACTTCCAGAGACCGTATGGCGGATGTCACCACAATGATCGCGTCCTCAGAACTGGTTGTCATTGTTGGCCGTACGTGTAGATGTGCCCACCATTACCGTGGGTCCTCCTGTCTGGCGTGTTGGATGCAGGAAAAGGGACCGTTGATCTTCCGGACCCAGTTGAGATAGAAGCGACTCTGATGCAGATGAACTAATTGGACGGTGCGTTGTCTGAACTTTAAGTACCCATTTTCTACATCTGAGGTAAATAAGACGATCGGTACTTAGATTGTGATGACACGTTTCGTCCACCGTGTGCAATCAGTCGAATTGAGTCCATGGGCGTTAGCGATGTGACGGTATCGTACTCTGCCGTCCCGTTGCGCGCTTTCCTCCGGGACTGCTTGTTGTCGTCAAGGAAGTGCTTCCAGTGGTTGGGTGAAGGTCGAAGAGCCAGTTCCCGTCGGGGACCCGTGCTCGTAAGAGTTGACGCCGGGAAGTGGACCGAAGAAGATAGACACTATTCGCTACTGGCGGTCGAGTCCTGAGAACTTGACTCGACGACTGCTCGAGATTGATTCAGCAGAGAAGTTTGAGTGGAATTCCACCGTGGATTTCCTTCGAGACTGATCACGGTAAGCTCACTGGTGATAATGACAAGGAAGCTGTCGTGGTTTTCTTCAGCCTGTGCTGGCCAGTCGATGGTCGTAGGAACCACTGTCGTCTCTACGCATTGGTGATGGTGGAATATATAGTGATGTGATATCGGTCGGATTTGGGGGAAGTGCCATGGAGAACGGCGAAGTCGTGCTGTGTATGCGAGGTAGTGCGGCCGAGGGCTGGTCGTCACGTCAGGCTGCCCATGGCCGGGATGCTTTGTCAGAACGGTAGCATTACCGTGTTTTTCTCAGATTAGATATGATGTGGTACGGGTGAGCCTCGACGTTGACATTGTAAAAGGGGTTGACGGTCCAGATTCCTTGTCTAACGAGGTGGACAGTACAAACGCTTGATCCAGTTTCCAGTTCCGCTAAAGAAGTTGCTATTGGAAGCGGGGAGGGGACGGTAAAGATAGTCAGTAGAGGTATCAGACCTCGTCTCTGTACCAAGTGCTTGACTCATTTGTGCTGGTATCGGACGAGTCGAACTTTGGGTCCCCCTCTTGTTCGTCGAGACACTACCATTCTCAGAAGTCGCATGGCGTAGATGCAACGGAAGTCACGAAGCAGTTTCGTCGGAGGATGCATCAGTACCAATGTTGCCTGGAGGACCTGTCGATCCAGTGGTGTAAGAGGCGTCTGCGTGCTCGTGTACCGCCTCCGTACTGGTTGTGTCCCCAGATTTCTGTAGAGACGAGTTGGTCTCTTGAGAGCGATGAAGAGCTCTCTTTGCCGGCTGACGTGTAGTCTGAGGCCGATGGCCGTGGCTGGGGGACGTGTCATAGCCAGTTGGAGTTGAACGCTGACAGGGTCTGGTGCGTGCGCTAACTGGTTGCCGTGATGGGTCAACGCTCTAGGAGTATATAGTTTGTGTCATGGCCGTAGAGGTGCTTGACGATTGTCTGGCCCATCCTCACAGTGGTGATGGTGGTTGTCTCCGGGGAATGGTCTGGGGTTTTGGGCCGCCCTCATCCTTACTGTAGCACTGGATTTAATACACTGCCTGAGGGGGCCTGGATGACGCAGTTACAGACGATGGTCGCCTCTGATGTCTGTAGCGTCAGATTTTATTTTCGTAATCATGGCCCCAATCACAGATATAAATTGGCAAGAATGGAAACTTACGATGTGGATGCTGATCCGGTGGTTTGTCACCTGTAACCCGACGACACGTCAGAAGAGCTGGCGGATTCAGAGACGCTATTACCAGAGCTCTCTACCAGCCGTGGTGGTGTCACAGAATAAACTCGTGCCATCGACAACAATCTGGATGTTTGACTGGGAGCCTGTGTTTGACTGCATTGACTAGGACGAAGCAGTATTCCGGAAGATTATCCGTCTCAGTGGCTAAGACCTTTATTGAATTAGCTTTTCAAGCTCACCACATATTTGAACATGATGAACATACCAGTTGCCGTGGTCGCTCCGGTGCCTGAGCTTTAGTCGATCCGGACTCCGACAAGATGGATTCCAGATGCAGACGAGGATACAAAGACGCGGTTCAGAGTGACATCAGAAAGAGACCGAGGAATGGGGACGGGACAAGGGGTAGGGAGGGTGACCATAGGAGATAGTTTGATAAATTCCTTTTAAAAAAATTGGTGTTCACCATGAAAGACGACGTAACTGAGAGGTAAAGGGAGAATAGAGAACTAGACGAAGAGAGAGAGAGAGATAACTCGAAATCTGAAGAGGCCGCCGAGTCTTTTGCGTCCTCACACCGCTGCTCACAAAACAGAATTTAAAATGCAGAGAGATGAGAGGAGATGAGAGAGAGAGAGAGAGAGGAAGCGGAGGAGAGAGGAGCGAGAGAGAGAGAGAGAGAGAGAGAGAGAGAGAGAGAGAGAGAGAGAGATTTAAACATAAATTTATCTAGTAAAAAGAAAGTTCTTAAATTAAACAAACTATTTTTAAACAAAAAATAATCCAGACTTTGAATAAATTAAAAATTAACAATAAATTAATTTTAAAAAAATTGAGTTCAAAGAAAGAGAGAGATGAGAGAGTAAGGGAGAAGAGAGAAGAGAGAAGAGAGAGAGAGAGATAACCGAAAATCTGAGAGAGGCCGAGAGTCTTTTGCTGTCCTGCACACCGCTGCCTCCCGCTACTCCCTTTTTCCCCCATAAAACCTCCTCCTCCATAAAATATCCTATTCCCCATCTAGTATTTTGCCCTAGTCGTGTCTCTTCTTGAGATAGGCGTATGGGCCAATTTTTTGGTGGCCCAAGACTCCTTTTTTCCTTAACCACTGCACACAACCCAGTGCAGCAATTTCACTTTCAAACCCAATTTTGACCCCATAAACGTTCGAATTAGAAAAAGGCTATTTCACAATTAATTGTAGATATCTTAGTAAGCTTTCCAATGCCACTTGAATCACACCAATCCAATTTCAAATGAAATTGTTATGATTAAAATACCGAAATATGTTTAGGCTGTCTCCTAACGAATTTCGGACTTGGATTGTTGCCCCTTTTTCATTGTATGACACAGATTCATGTGCATGAAGCTCACGTAGTCTTCTCATACAGCACCCAGTTCTCTTTTATGTCTCCTTTAATTTCTAAAATTAGCACATTGCATAGCACGAATTCTTCAATTTTTACACACACACACGGCTTCAAACAATTGGACGCATGGCTCGTCATTTGCAGGCATGTGGCTCACGGTCCAATTTTCGATATTTGGCTTCATGCACATGACCTTGATTTGAACTCTAGCTCACGTACATGCACGTACATTTTTAATCTCAGTTTTAATGTCCAAAAATTATCCTGCAAAAATAAGTTACCAAAAATTCGAAAATTTTCAAGTAATGATCCAAATATTGTAATTCGAGCTCAATATTAAATTATTGAACATAATTAGGTGTTTAATTAAAAATATAATCTTTAATGCATGATTTTAGACACCTAATTACGCAATTTAGATGCGTAATCAATGCCCTTGTGCTTAAGGGAGACAAATTTAGTCTCAATCAGTGCCCTAAGAATGATTTTGAGGTTAAAGAAATGCAGAAGATTCCCTATGCTTCGACTATAGGTAGTCTAATGTATGCTCAGGTTTGTACGTGTCCGGATATTCCGTATGTTACTGGGATTTTGGGCAGGTATTTAAGTAATCCAGGAGCAGACCATTGGAAAGTAGCTAAACGGGTCTTGCGGTACTTACAGAGAACAAAAGAATGCATGTTAACGTATCGGAAGTCAGATCAGCTTGAGATCATCAGGTATACTGACTCTAATTTTGTGGGATGTTGAGATAGTATGAAATCTACATCGCGCTATATTTTTCTATTTTATGGAGGTGCCATCTTCTGGAAAAGTGCTAAGCAGTCTCTTATAGCCTCTTCTACCATGGCAGCAGAGTATATAACGTGTTATGAGGCATCTAATCATGGAATATGGCTGCAAAATTTTTCACAAGGCTGCGCATAGTGGATAGTATTAATAGACCACTTAAGTTATTTTGTGACAATAAATCTACAGTTTTATATTGCAACAACAACAGGAGCTCGACGAAGTCCAAGCATATAGACATCAAGTTTCTTGTTGTTAAAGAAAGAGTTCAGAGTGGTCAATTGTCTATAGAGCACATTGGTACAAACTCCATGGTTGTAGATCTGCTTACTAAGGGTGTGTCACCTAGACAGTTTCATGAGCACACTACTCAGATAGGTGTCATATTTCTAGATGATGTTTAAGTTTAGTGGGAGTTTGTAATTTATGGATGTTTTTTCGATATAGACATGTTTTTTGGTTATTCAATTTTATGAATTATTTTGAGGTCATTTTCTACAGAAATAAAGTTTGGTTTTCACACTCTGATTTATGTTATGGTTTGATCTCACTAAGGTTTAAGGTGGAGCAATTGGAAATAGGCACGTTAACATTGCATGAAATTTCCATGCTACACATCCACATCATAATCCATGTCATTCAGTTGTATTGGCATATGTGATTATTGATGGGTCGAGTTATGAATAGTGTAACAAAGGCCGCTTTGATCCTATGTTAGTATAATTGATGGACCGGATTGGTTATAGATATATTTCGGCATGGCTAAAAAGTTGAGCTCATTTGGTTATTTTTTGCAATACATAATTATGAGGTTACACATATAACCCAAGTGGGAGATTGTTGGATCAAAATTCAATTATGGGAATATATGTGAAACAAATATGTGTTGTGGACTGTCAAATAAGGAAGAGCCTTATTTAAAAGTGATTGGTTATTTTGGATTATAATGGGCTTTAATGTATCTGAAACGGTTGTGGACCTTTAATGCGTAGATACTTTAATGGTTATTTCCATTTATTATAATGGGCGAAAATGGAAATACACATATATGGCCAACAATTATATATATAGTGGTTGTGGTCCCCAGATCACACGAATGGTTATATAATTTCTCTTTTGTCATCCCATCGCCAAAGGAGAATACAGAGTGTGACGCCTCGATTTTTCATACCAATTTTTTTTTTTATAAACCACTCATATCGGCCACGTCAACCACTAATACCATAATACATAACTCAACCCGGAAGGGGGTACCGGGTATACATCATACACACATACATAATCCTAACAGCGGAAGTCTTTTCATATTGATATATATACATCCCACAGCAAATACACATACCAAAGTACAAAACCATCCATATATACAAGTCTAATACAAAACCTCTAGGAAACTAACCTCCCTAACTTAAACTACTCACCCTGGCTACTCAAGGTATCTGCTCCACTTTATCTAGGAGCTCTATTACCGGGTCTATCTCGGTTTCCTAAAATATTTAAATGATTGGGTGAGACACATCTCAGTAAGACGGAATAAATTATCTACAGTGTGTGGAAATATGAGATTCATTATATCATAACATATAAGCATATCAGTGTTAGTATCTTTTGAGAAAATATACCATTCCACATTTACTATCATATAGATATACAAAATAAGCTTTCAAAAAGTTTCTATTTCCATTTCCAAAATCATTTAGTACAACCCAAATTTACCTACGAAGTTCCTAAGAATATGGAAGGTTACCCACGCATACAAGCATCTTCCCTCCGCCCTGATATCGTTTGCAGCCTAGCCCAATTAACTCGAGTTCAGTTACAACTGAAACTTATCAAAGCACTCATCTTACTCAGTAAGCCCTCAGGCAGTGTGTTTTACTTCGCTTTAATTATTTTTTAACTCACACTATTCATTCCTCATTTCATTATTGTTCCCATTTTCATGTTCATTTCCATTCTCATTTCATTTCCTTTTTTCATTTTCCATTTTCATTTTCATTTTCATTTTCCATTCCCTTTTCCTTTCCATTTCTATATCTAGCTCATGAGTGTCGCCATATTGAGGTATCCATGTCTGTACTCATGGCTGCCCTAAGGATCTCACTCTGCGTCATGCTTCCCCCCCCCCCCCTAATGAATAAGGTTGTGCGGTCCGAAGGCTGGACCTAACTGCGGTTAGCCGACCCAGTTAGGTCAAATGTCACCATATATCTCATGTCTATAGTACGACTGGCCAGCCAAAGCCCTGATCCGGACGCAGGGGTCACAACAACTCTACTATACGGCTCAACCTACTACCATGCCACATGCTCCACGAGCACGTGTGGTTGCACTACTCCGCTAGCAATGGTACTGTGCTCTCATTATCATAACCCATCATTAGGGTTTCCATATTTATCCATCAGGGTTTTCACTGCCACATATCAACAATCATTATGTGGTATTGGCATTCATCCATCACATGTCGGTATTCCCCGTGCAGAATTTCACATTTCATTTCTCACAATTTAATATTCATATTGCAGAATTAACGTGCAATATTCACATTTCCCATAATCATATTTCACATTTTCATATTACCGAATTAACATTGCAATATTTTCATTTCCCATATTCACATTTCTTGTCATCATGTTTCACATATTCACATTCCTCATATTCATATTGCAGAATTTTGCATTGCAATATACACATTTCAAAATCAGTAGTCTCAACACATTTTATCATATAAACATCTCTTTTCACAAATATTCAGTATTTCTCAAAACACATTCACATATTTCACATTTCCTCATTTTCTCAGAAAATACCTTTCCTGCATATTTTACTTTCATCATTTTCTTATAATTCAATTCTCATACCATAACACATTTCAATATCATTTCACTAAGTCTCTTTATACCTAATGAGCTTCAAAAAGAAATTTCATATATGAATCTACTTGAAGTACTTACAATATATGTCCTATTGACTCTCTTCATTTCTTGAACTCCTTGAAATCTTGAAAGTAGTGCTTTGAGTTCTCTTTGTTTCTAAACTTCAAATCTTTATTGCTTTAAGGTCTCTTTGGTTATGAGCTTCATTGATCCTTGAGCTTTCAATATTGATCACTTGAATTTTATATGAGCTTTCAAAAGATATTCCTTGATCATATGAAGTATGCTAGGCTTCAATATCTATTTTACCTGAAATATCACAACTTAGAAGAATATTAAATAACCATACTTTGTTATCATCAAAATTAAGAGTCGTAAGCCTTGTTTGGGCCAACACAAATTAAATTACATACCTTAACCCTAATTCCCGCCGAACAGGTGTGGATATCTCTAGCCCATCTGCTCCTCTAACTCCCAAGAAGCTTCCTCTACTGTATGGTCGCACCACATAATTTTTACCAATGGTATACTTTTCGTACACAGCTCCTGTTCTTTCCAATCCAAAATCTGCACCGACACTTCTTCATAAGACAAAGCATCACTAAGCTTTAATGTCTCATATCTGATCACATGGAAGGGGTCCAAGATATATTTCCTCAACATCAAAATTTGAAATACATCATGGATTCTAGACAAAGCAGGAGGCAAAGCCAACCTATAAGCTACTGGACCCACTCTCTCCAGAATCTCAAATGTCTCAATATACCTAGGGTTTAGTTTATCCTTCCTCCCAAATCTCATAACACCTTTCAACGGTGCCACTTTTAAGAACACATGATCCCCAGTATCAAACTTCAACTCTCATCGACAAGTATCGACATAACTCTTCTGCCGGCTCTGCGCTGCACTGATTCTATCTCTAATGAGTTTAACTTTATCCTAAGTCTACTATATCAGCTCTGGCCCCAATATCTATCTCTCGCCAATATCATCCCAATATAACGGGGATGGGCACCTCCTACCATATAATTCCTCAAATGGCATCATCCTAATGATGGCCTGATAGCTGCTATTATACACAAACATCAACTAACGGTATAAACCATAACCAACTGCCTCCAAAACCCAGCACGCATGCACGTAGCATATCCTCCAATATCTGTATCATCCTCTCCGCCTGTCCATATGTCTGAGAATGAAATGTAGTGCTAAACAACAACTAAGAACCCATAGCCTCTTGTAAACTCTTCCAGAAATGGGATGTGAACTGTGAGTCTCGATCTGATACTATGGACACAAGCACGCTATGTATTCTCACTATCTCCTGAATATATAACTCTGCCAACCGGTTTAAGGAATAGTTAACTCTAATAGGAAGAAAATGAGCAATATTTGTAAGTCAATCCACCACTACCCAAATAAAGTCCTATCCATGAAGCGGTGGTGGTAACCAAAAACAAAATCCATCTCTATATGCTCCCACTTCCACTCAGAAATATACAGCGACTACAATGACACTGCCGGTCTCTGATGCTCAGTTTTCACCTACTAGCATATCAAACACTGTGCTATAAATTCCACAATCTCTCTTTTCATTCCACTCCACCAAAATGAATCTCAAAGATCCCTATACATTTTTTGCTACCAGGATGTACCATATACAAGGATCGGTGCACTTCCTCCAAAATCACTTTCTTAATCTCAGGATCGACAACTACACATAACTTGGTATGGAACTTCAAGGCCCCATCATCTGAGATACTAAAATCTTCCTCCAGACCATATTGTACTTTCTTTATTAACTCTACCAATTCTACATCACTCCTCTATGCCGCTTTAAATCTTTCATATAGAATCGATTGCAACACCAGATTGGCAATAAATGCCTGACGGTCACCCTCCACGAGTTCTATCCCCATTCTTTCCAAATCCATCTAAACCAGATGCTGAATCACCACTACAAATACTGAGGCACCCACTGATTTTCGACTCTAGGCATCAACCACCACATTTGCCTTCCTCGGGTGGTAACTAATGGTGCAATCGTAATCCTTTATCAGCTCTAACCATCTCCTCTGCATCATGTTCAACTCTTTCTACGTGAAAAAGTATTTCAAACTCTTATGGTCAGTAAAAGTTTCACACCTACCCCCATAAAGATAATGCTACCAAATCTTTAGTGCTTACACTACCACTACCAGCTCCAAATCATGGGTAGGGTAATTCTTCTCATATTCCTTCAACTAACGTGAGACATATGCTATAACTCTCTCCTACTGCATCAGAACACAGCCAAGCCCTTTATGCGATGTATCACTATAAATCACGAAACCCTCCTCACCTTAAGGAATCATCAACACCGGTGCAATGATAATTCACTACTTTAGCTCCTGAAAACTCTACTCACATTCATCTGACCATTCAAACTTTACCCCTTTCCTAGTTAACCTCATAACGAACCCGACAATTTAGAGAAACCCTCAATAAATTTACGGTAGTATCCAGCCAATCCCAGAAGACTTCTAATTTCCTACACATTCTTTGGTCATACCCAATCTACTACCGCATCAATCTTACTTGGGTCTACTGATATACCACCCCTGGAAATCACATGTCTAAGGAAAGTAACCTACTCTAGCCAGAATTCTCACTTCTTAAATTTCGCAAATAGCTTCATTTCCCTCAATATCTGAAGTACTATCCTTAGATGTTCCTCGTGCTCCTCTTGGCTCTTTGAATACACCAGTATATCATCAATAAATACCACCACGAATTGATCCAGATACTGGTGAAATATCCTGTTCATCAAATCTATAAACACTATAGGAGCATTTGTCAACCCAAAAGGCATAACCAAGAATTCGTAATGGTCATACCAAGTTTTGAATGTCGTTTTAGAAACATCCTCTGTTCTGACTTTCACCTGATGATACCCAGACCATAAATCTATCTTCGAGAAAACATGTGTCCCATATAGCTGATCAAACAAATCATCGATGTGGGGGAGCAAGTATGTATTCTTGACAGTCACTTTATTAATTTCACGGTAGTCAATGCGCATTCTCATCGACCCATCCTTCTTTTGCATAAATAATATCGGTGCTCCTCAAGGCAACACGCTGGGCCAAATAAATCCCCTATCCAATAGTTCTTGCAACTGATCCTTCAATTTTTTTAATTCTACCAGTTGCATCCTGTATGGCGCTTTCGCAATCGACGATGTCCCCGACATTAAATCAATAGAAAACTCTATCTCACGATCAGGAGGTAGTCCTGGAAAATTCTCAAGAAAGACATCAGGAAAATCCCTCACTATCGGGATATCCTCCATCCTCAACTCACCCTCTGGTACCGCCTTTACACATGCCACAAAAACCATCTAACAGAAATCGCCTCACCTAAATGGCGGATAACAACTATAGTGGAGTACGCACACAAGACCCCACAAACCGATACTTTTGTCCCCCTGGAGGTTTGAACACTACCTTCCTCTGATGACAATCTATACTGGTATAGTGAGCAGCTAGCCAATCCATACCCAGTATCACCTTGAACCCATGGACATCCAAGAAAACTAGATTAGCCATTAAAATCCTCCCCTAAATATACACTAGACAATTTCTAAGTACTTTATCACATATCCCCACAGCCCTTGTTGTCGTAGCCATTGAAAAACTGACACTCAATTGCTATGTTTGTAACCCATAAAATTTAATATACTCTCGGGCGATAAAAGAATGTGTCGCCCCCAAATCAAATAAAGCAGTAGTTGTAAATGACAGAATTGAAATTGTACCTGTCACCACATCTCCTGCAACCTCTACATCTCCCGGTGTCAATGCATAGACTTGAGATGTGGAAATATTCCTCTCCTATCTGCCACGAGGTTCCTGATGACCTCCTCTGTACGGTCTCGGAGCAGGCACTGTCGCCGATGGTGCACGACAATCCCTCGCCATATGTCCCAGCTAATAACACTGATAGCAGACCGTCTCCCTAAGCCAACATTTACCCAAGTGTCTCCTATAACATATAGGACAAAGAGGGGGCACCTGACCACCCTGTACAGCTTGATCCCTCACTATATGTCTCCATCCGCCTCTACTGTTCTGCCTCCCCCATGACCCTCGACTAGACCCTGCCTGAACATCTGAAGACACATTCCTCTTTCCCTGACCTTGCACTGCGGTGCCTCTCTGAAGGCCACCCTCAATCACGGCAGCTCTATCTACCACCTCTACAAATTTCTGAGCCCGAAAGCCTATAACCTACTAGAATAGATTATGTCTCAGACCCTCCTCAAATTTCTTTGTCTTCCTCTCCTCATCAGGTACCAGATACGGAGCAAACTGAGATAGCTCAACAAACCTCGCCACATTTTGTTGTATTTTCATCGGTCCCTGCATCAGATGCAGAAACTCTGCCGCCTTTGCACTCCTAACAATAGTGGGAAAGTACCTCTCAAAAAACATCTCCCTGAAATAGCTCCACGTCACCGCTACATGGTCCGGTCTCTGCTCCTCTAACAACCTTGCTGATCTCCACCAATGCTTTGCCTCCCTTATTAGTTTAAACGTCATAAATAAGACTTTCTACTCATCTGTACATGGCAACACTGCCAACATATCCTCAATGTCCTGGAGCCAATTTTCAGCTACCAATGGGTCAACTCCTCCAGAAAATGATAGGGGTCTCATCCGAGTGAACTTCTCAATTGTGCAACTCCTCCCCTAAACCTCTAGCCATCTCGGCCATCACTTGCTGGGTGACACTACATAGTACAACATCTGGGTTTCTTATGCCCATACTAGATGACCCTGCATCATCACCTCCAGCCTGTGCACTACTACTCCCTGGATCCATCCTGCAAAGGATACAAAATCATTTTAGAACTTTATCATCATAACTCACTATCACACCCAGCATACCAAAATCCACAATATATTCCATTATACACATCTCTCTATCCCCATTCAAGATTCAATCCTACCACAAAGAAACACGATCCGGTGATAGTATCTATGGTTTTCTAGAAGTCGCCACCCCAGGACAAACACAGAAACAACCACGGAACTCCTGCTTCCAAGTCGCAAGACAGAATCCTAAATTCTAATCTCATCCTCTAACAATCATCAGACCCATATCTCATAAATATCCATTCATATACTCTGGTATTATATTCCATTGTTTACTAATGTTTGTAGAACCTAGCAAACCTAGGCTCTGATACCAAACTGTGATGCCCTGATTTTTCATACCAATTTTTTTTTTTTTATAAACCACACATATCAGCCATGTCAACCACTGATACCATAATACACAACCCGACCCGCAAGTGGGTACCGGGTATACATCATACACACATACATAATCCTAACAACGGAAGTCATTTCATATTCATATATATACATCCCACAGCAAATACACATACCAGAGTACAAAACCATCCATATATACAAGTCTAATACAAAACCTCTAGGAAATCAACTTCCCTGACTCAAAATACTCACCTTGGCTACTCAGGGTATCTGCTCCCCTCTATCTTGGAGCTCTTTCACCGGATCTATCTCGGTTTCCTAAAATATTTAAATGATTGGATGAGACACATCTCAGTAAGACAGAATAAATTATTTACAGTGTGTGGAAATATGAGATTCATTATATCGTAACATATAAGCATACTAGTGTTAGTATCTTCTGAAAAAATATATCATTCCACATTTACTATCATATAGATATACAAAATAAGCTTTCAAAAAGCTTCTATTTCCATTTCTAAAATCATTTAGTATAACCCAAATTTACTTGCGAAGTTCCTAAGAATAAGGAAGCTTACCCACACATACAAGCAGCTTCCCTCTGCCCTGATATCATTTGCAGCCTAGCTCGATTAACTCGAGTTCAGCTACAACTGATACTTATCAGAGCACTCACCTTACTCAGTAAACCCTCACGCGGTGTGTTTTACTTCGCTTTAATTATTTATTAACTCACACTATTCATTCCTCATTTCATTATTGTTCCCATTTTCATGTTCATTTCCATTCTCATTTCATTTTCATTTTCATTTTCATTTTCCATTCCCTTTTCCTTTCCATATCTATATTTAGCTCATGAGTTCACCATATTGAGGTATTCGTGTCTATACTCATGACTGCCCTGAGGATCTAACTCCACGTCATGCTTCCCCCTCATGAATAGGGTTGTGCGGCCCGAAGGCTAGACCTAACCACGGCTAGCCGACCCAGTTAGGTCAAATGTCACCATATATCTCATGTCTATAGTACAACTGGTCGTCCAAAGCTTTGATTCGGACTCAGGGGGAACAACAACTCTACTATACGGCTCAGTCTATTGCCACGCGACACGCTCCATAAGCTCGTGTGGTTGCATTGCTCCACTAGCAATGGTACCATGCTCTCATTATCATAATCCATCATTAGGGTTTTCATATTTATCCATCAGGGTTTTCACTGTCACATACCAACAATCATTATGTAGTATTGGCATTTCATCCATCACATGTATGTATTCCCCGTGCGGAATTCCATATTTCATTTCTCACAATTTAATATTCATATTGCAGAATTAACATGCAATATTCACATTTCACATATTTACATTTCCCATAATCATATTTCACATTTTCATATTGCCGAATTAATATTGCAATATTTTCATTTCCTATATTCACATTTCTTATCATCATGTTTCACATATTTACATTCCTCATATTCATATTGCAGAATTTTGCGTTGCAATATACACATTTCAAAATCAGTATTCTCAACACGTTTTATCATATAACGTCTCTTTTCACAAATATTCAGTATGTCTCAAAACACATTCACATATTTCACATTTCCTCATTTTCTGCATATTTTACTTTCATCATTTTCCCATAATTCAATTCTCATACCATAACACATTTCAATATCACATATTTCACAAGGTAATTCGTTTATCACAGTTTAAACATTTCCTAACACAATTCATATGCCACACAAATTTCATCTGATATTTATAGTATAAATAAATTTTAGGTAAAATATCATATACCATTTTCACATATTTTCCAACCCATAATTTCCATAAAAATACTACTATAATTTATTCCTCTTACCTGGCTTACTGAGATGCTCACAACAACACCCAATTTGACGCTAATTGGCGTTCCCAAGTTAAAAGCCTAAAAATCATATTTTTACCAAATTAGTCAACTCATTTCCCACAACAATTTCAGTATAATACTACCTACATTTCAAATACTCCAAACAACTCATAATACCCTTAAATCTCTTACTTATCCTAATTTTGGGATGGTGCCCAAGTTGGCCTAATTAACAATCTACTCCGGCAGACTTGTAGAGAATCTCCCCAGGATCAACGTGGGGACTTCTGTTCGTCGAACCGGGAACATTGGGGCTGAAAATATAAGGAGAAGGCAGAGAACCCGAGCTGGAGAGAGAAAATGTGAGAAAAAAGTCTAACTTCCTCGCTGAATCCTGATTTTGGCCTATAAGTAGAGTGTTGTCCACGTGGCCTCATCGAAGAAACACGTCACCTCGTCAACGAGCGTAAGAAGGGAGTTTGT
The DNA here is from genome assembly GCF_029873635.1 of Malania oleifera. NCBI lineage: Eukaryota > Viridiplantae > Streptophyta > Magnoliopsida > Santalales > Ximeniaceae > Malania > Malania oleifera. The sequence goes on along the minus strand of NC_080424.1, from coordinate 76,331,710 downwards.
TGACGAACTCATAACTCTCGTCGAAGAAATTCAGGCTGTCGATGAGCCACGAGTCCACGTCGCCGAGCCCAAGAAGGCTGCTCGTCGACAAGCGCTCTGCGTTCATTGAAGAGACCCTGTTGAGTCCCTTTAGCAAAAATCCTTCTCTCTCCTTTCTTTTATTTACTTAATTTCTATAATTCTTCGATTCTCTACACAAAGAATGCTGAAGGAATTCTTTGGACATTACGTGTTGATCTGGAAGGTCATCCGCACGGCTCGACACATCTTGGAACATTATGGATTCAGATACGCTTCCGCATTTAGTTTAATGTTCTTGATGATTTGACATGATTGATTTTAGCATGATGATGGTTCTTATCACTTGAAGAAATACTCTTTTAAGTTCTTACAAGTGGTACCAGAGCGGCTTCATGTTGAATCATTAGGAAATATGCAATTTAGCTACGTTATGGCACAAGAGATTAGGTCATATCTCCAAACGGAGAATAGAGAGACTTATGTCAGACGAAATTCTAGACCCCTTAAATTTCACAGATTTTAATGTTTGTGTAAATTGTATTAAGGGAAAAAAACCAATAAAAAGATATTTGAAGCCAATAGGACCTTGGACGTCTTAGAACTTGTACATACGGATATTTGTGGGTCATTCCCTACGGTTGCTTGGAATGGTCATCAATATTTTATAACGTCCATAGATGATTTTTCTAGATATGGCTATATATATCTCATTCATGAAAAGTCACAGTCATTGGAAGTGTTCAAAAATTTTAAAGCTGAAAGTTAAAATGAACTCAACAAAAGGATTAAAACCATCAGATCTGACCATGGTGGTGAATACTATAGTAGATATGATGGTTCAGGTGAACAACATCCAGGGACATTTGCTAAATTCCTAGAGGAATACGGTATTGTCCCTCGCCCACTATGAATGGTGTTGCTGAGAGACGAAACATGATGCTTAAGGATATGGTGAGGAGTATGATTAGTCATTCCACCTTGCCAGAATCACTTCCGGGGAGAAGCACTTAAGGCTACAGCATGTATACTTAACAGAGTCCCAACTAAAGCAACTATTAAAAACCCTTATGAACTTTAAACAGGTAAAAAACCTAGTCTAAACCACTTTCATATTTGGGGATGTCCAACTGAGGCAAGACCTTATAGGCCTAATGAAAAGAAACTGGATTCAAGGACGGTGAGTTGTTATTTTATTGGGTACTCTGAAAGATCCATGGGGTTCAAATTTTATGATCTCAGAACTATGTCGTTTTTTGAGTCAAGAAATGCCCGGTTCTTTGAGGATGTCAAGTTTACCGAGGGGGGGGGGAGGAGAGAGATAAAACTAGGGACTTTGTCTTTGAAGAGGAATATGTAGATATGCCCAAAGGTATTATTGGCATTGATCAAGATTGTATTCCTGACCCTGTTCAAGACACATTAATTCAAGATAATGTCGTAGAACCTTCCACCCAAGAAATTACTAGATTCATATGGACGATTATATAATTTCTCTTTTTTCATCCCATCGCCAAAAGAGAATACAGAGAATGCAGAAGGAATTCTCTAGATATTACATGTTGATCTGGAAGGTCATCCGCACGCCTCGACACATCTTGGAATGCTATGGATTCAGGTACGCTTCCGCATTCAATTTAATGTTCTTGATGATTTGACATGACTAATTCTAGCATGATGATGATTCTCATCACTTAAAGAAATACTTTTTTAGTTCTTACAAATGGTATCAGAACAGCTTCATGTTGAATCATTGGGAAATAGTTTCTCAATTTTGGGTTGATTTAAATAAATCTTTGTTTTTTTTTTTAATTTGGAAATTCGGATAATAATAATAATAATAATACAAACTTTTTTGGAAATTTTGTTCTTTGCAGGGATTGTGAGATATTTAGTTGCAGTTTAAATTTAGTTATTGTATTTTTGAGATAAAGATTTGGTTTGAATTTTTATTTTATCTTTTAGTAAAGTCAAATCAAATTAAAATTACGGCCCAACATTTTTTAAAGGGAGGATGGTCAAAGGATGGAAGTTATAAAATAAATTCAAATATGGGTATTTTTAAGGATATATATATATGTTTTGAAACGAAGTTGATTTAAACAGCAAGTCACCAAAGTGACCACTCCTCTAACAATCAATTTTGTTTTAAAATATAAAAGGCTTGTATGCGTGTAATGTATGTAAAAATTGATCGACCCAAACGAAGATAAATTTTTTACAAAATTGCACGTGCACCTATGCTAATAAATGCGTGATAATTTTTCAGTCTATTTAACATGTGAATAATAGTTCGGCCCAAAGGAAGATTTATTATTCAACATATTCTTATTAACAGCATTTGATTACTACACCAGGATATCACTTACAAATTAATATATTTGTCCAAAGATAAAATATTAACAGAGTACACGATATCTAGAGATGGGAATTATCTGTTTTTGAATTTAATTTTGGTTCAAGATTTATGTGAGCTTGTTTTAATTTTTATGGTTGTTTGTTATTCTCTGTTTAGCTATGACTCCTACTAATATTACATCCAACATCAATTCTATTCCTCTGCTAAATGGCTCGAACTTTAAGTTATGGAAAGAGAATCTTTTAATTATTCTCCATAAACACTATATATATAATCGTTGGCTATATACGTGTATTTTCGTTTTCGTCCATCATAATAAACGAAAATAACCATTAAAGTATCTACACATTAAAGGTTCACAACCATTTCGGATACATTAAGTCCATTGTAATTCAATATAATCGATCACTTTTAAATAGGGTCTTTCCTTATTAGACAGTTCACAACACATAATTATTTCACATATATGTCCATAATTGAATTTTGATCCAACATTCTCCTCACCCTTTTTTTGCCTCAACTTCTCTTTTTTAAAAGTAAAAGTTCGGTCAAATATGTTTGATAAATAGGTCTTTAGTTTCTAAAAGTTAGCTTTTAACTTTTTTGGTGAATTTTTAAAAGTTACATATTTGAAACTTTTAAAATTTCAAAGCTAATTCTTTTTCAATAAATTTTGCAATTCCATTGTTGTCAAATTTTTTTTTTTCAAATATTACAAAACTATCAATGCATTAATATATTTCCTAAAATATAGATCTATTTTAATCATTTTAAATACTCTTAGGCATCTTATAACTTTTTTACCAAACACTAAAGCCAAATTTTCTTTTCAACTTCCTTTTCACAGGGAACCAAACATTTTAAAATTTATATAAAAAAAACTCTTTTCATATGCTCCTTTTTAAAAGATCATTTTAAAAGTCACTGAAGGAGGGGGTCAAATTAAGCCTCCATATTTATACTACTTATTGACACAAGTACGTAATTTAAGTACTTTTCCTTATGAGTATTTACTTTTTTAAACGTTGCAAACTGGGTTGAATTTTTATCGGCCAATCCCAGTAATATAGTGCCTTTGTCAAGGGTTAAAGCCCATTTCATATTCACGGGGGGTATGTACAAGTGTGTTTGCACTTTGCATTTGATGGGCATGACGGTTTCATTCTCTTTGTGATATATCTGATGCTAGGGTTTGAGGATTTGTGTGATTATGATCTTTGATGCATGGATGTACCATTGTTCGATTCAAAATAAAAACTCTTTCCTTCCTCCCAAGATGTATCGGCTTCGAAGCATAATCACATAAATTTTGGTGTTTGTGTTTAATTGTCTTTCTTTGTTTCATTTATTTGCATTACTGTTGTGTTTGTTGCGTTTATTCTTAAGAAAAAAATACTAGTCAAATAGAAATGCTTAAGTTTCACTAGATGGGATCAGTTAAACACTATTAAATTTCCTTTTACTATCCTGATCCAATCTTTTTTTTCCCTAGGCCTCCGTTTCCTCGCACATCAACTAAATTAGTTCAAAAATATTGGAAAGGGAATATTTTTTATTTAAAAAAGAAATGAAACAAACAAAGAAAGTAATGTTCTAATTAATGTTGTGGAAATATTTTACAGCTGCATTGGCTACTGCCTGCTGAGCTTGAATGATATTTAGACATGGCCTCCCCTCCTTGACCAACTACAATGAGATGAGCAGAGAACATGAGAAGAACAATAATCATACCATTACTAACAAAGGTACCCCATTTGCAGTTGCCACAGGCAGAAGGAAGAAGGATGGGACCTTGCACTAGCCAGTGTGCCCATTTGTTTTCCCTTTCTTTGTTTCAAATTATTAGTCTTGAATTGTGTTCAAGGGCAAAAAGAATAGTAGTGCTAATTAGCAGGGGAACTGGTCCTCGTAGGGTGACCACAGCAGAAGCTAAAGGCGCAGAAAGCCAAAGCAAGTGCAATAATCAACAGCACCAAGCCACCAACCTCATTGACCCATTTCTAAAACAATGGGTGATCCCTTCTTCCTGAAGCTAATTTTCATTACCCATCTGTGGTTCTTCTTCAAATTCAACCAATCCTCTGCCACCACATTTAACACTTTCGGAATGTGACAACCCCATCAGTCCACATCTCCACCAAGTGCATCACTGACTAAGCAAATCAAAAGAAACACAAGAACAAGAAGTTAAATCTTTGTCCTATACCTGTGAAAATCTTTGGGAATGTGATATTCAGACACACAACACTAGGTGAATGTGCAGGTAGGCTTTTCATGTAAAAGTGAAGTTTCTGGTACTTACAAATTTCAAGTGAACCAACCTTGTCAATACGTGTCACAATTCCATAATTTTTTTTTTTCTAATCTCTTAGATATTGTTTCAAAGCTTGGAATTTGGGCATTTAGATTCATATGAATAGGATAGATTTGAACGAAATGCATTATAAACTGATATCAAATTTTATATGAATATGCATAAATGTAAATGTAAAATTAATACTCATGTTCTTAAAGGCAATCTTAATTAATTAGTGATTGATAATTAGCTGTCACAGAGTGGAAAGGAGAATCCTCGTCCCAAAGGAAATGGACCAGGGAAAATCATTTCTGTGCTAGGCCTAGAATCACTTTTGAATGTGGGCTATACCATACTTGAGTTTCCCAAACATTGCTTTTGGAGATCTGTTAGTTTAACTTTTAATTGTACAATGAAGTGTTTCTCAAGTCATGACACTTTCCAACTCCTTGCCAACATCTTTTTCTAATAAAGGTATGGTTTAACTGAACATCATCCCAATTAAGTTACTAATGAAATGACCCATGCAACAACATCACAGATCAGCTTGGACCCAAGTTCTGTCCTCGCCTACTTTTCTTTCTGTTGGTTCAACCAATGATGTTGGTAGGATCTCAGGCTCTGTTTGGCTGCAGAGAAAATTGAAGAAACTGATTTCAGCGTTAGAGCAAGCTTTTTGGGAAAAGTTTGGTGTTGATATTACAATTTGGGAAAATTAACCTTAGGTTTAGGAGCTTAGATTTCAAATTATGGATTTGAATTTGTGTGGATTTAAATAAAAATAGTATAAACTTGTATTCAGGGTCATCTAAATCCATACAAATCGAAATTTTCAAGAGTTGAAAAATGCTACCAAACATTACTTGAGAAAACTTCTTGATGAAGTTATAAAATTTTGCCTAATATTTGGAATCTTAACTAGAAGTTAATTGGAATCATATACCTTGCTTAAGTATGCATGTAAATCCAAAATGGTAGGTAAACGTAGACTACCAATTTTCTTTATTGTAGTTAAATTGTGCAGAAAAGATAGAACAGAAACAAAAGAGAGTATTTGCAGCACCCCGACCTACCACGTGGGCCCAGAGTGTTATTAAAATATAAAATACTCTCTGATTCCGCATATATATATTGCAACTCGCCCTAATAAAGGAATCCCGGGTGCACCTGTCATTACTAGAATTAAAAATCATACAACGGAAGATACTAAAACATTAAAACACTTTACCAAAATTCTAACTATTCCCAAATACATACATACAACTACATGTCTATATAATACAACTCAATAAAAAAACAAAATGTAACAGCTGGTCACTCATGAGCTCTCTCTATCACCCCCAAAGTCTAATCCTTGCCCCGTAGTAAGCTAGGCACAATTACATGAAGGACCTGAAAAATGATTTGTATAATGGGGTGAGACGCTTCTCAGTAAGACTGATTATATTATTATCAGTGTGTGGCTAGCATGAGTTCCCGTGTGAATATAAAACTTCCATTATTTAACCGTATATGAAATGACATTTAAACTGTACTTTCGGCTCAATGTAACCCATAAATAGTAAATTTTCTCATATATGCATAAAAGATACAACTTGTACTGTTGAACTAGCGTCATCACGCTTTCACAAACTCATACGACATGCTTCCCCCCATGACGGGTTGTGCGGTCCAAAGGCTAGACTCTGCATATGGCCGGCCAACCATACCTGAGTCAGAAAAGGGAGTAAGTACGATTATGCCTACCCTTAACCAGGAATTGCATCGAGAAGGATCACCCATAACTACTTTGGATGGGGCCTTCGGAACTGCCTCGGGGTAGTACTGTACCTAGGTCTCCAATCGACTATCCTGTATCACACTTTCATCCTAGTGTGATTGCACCACCTCCCAAAACTAGCTACAGTATCGTGCTCATAATACAACATCTCATATCCACAGGATTCTTAAATCCTATATGGCAATTTACATAATAATACCGAAATCATCATTCATTTTTCATAACACTGTATAAAACATAAGTTGTTCATAATCTTGTAAAATATCTATCATATTTAGTCTCGGTCTAAAACCGGTATATCAAATCTCGACTTATAGCCATCACATCATACTGTATAATATCAGTTAAAAAATTCTATTCAAATATGTCATTTAAAAACTATTCTCATGCCATACAATTTTTATCTGATAAACCATAAATAAAATAAACTAACGGGGAAACATACAAGTTGCTGAAAACAAGGGTATAAGCATCTTCAGGGTTTTATTTAACTCAAACTACATATTTTGTTGAAAATAGGAGATGTTCAAACCATTCACGTTAGTTTTCCCCAAAAACATATAAAAGTCAAAACAACCATTTTCATATACTTGATTCATTCAGAAAAGCATATATACTATTTCTGTAAACATAAATTGCAATTTAATCGGTCCATATTTTAAAAATAACTGACATAATATAATCCCCTAACCTGTTCCTGAAGAAAAAGCCTAAAACCTTCGAAACCATGAAAACCCTAACCGCACTAATCTATTGAATATCAACGGCCTACATGCCGAGAGAAAGGAGAGAGGACCGGAGAGCACTTGCGAAGAGTTCTCGACGCTAGAAAGAGAGTGAGAGATGAGAGGGAGGGAGAGAGAGTGAGAGAGAGAGAGAGAGAGAGAGAGAGAGAGAGAGAGAGAGAGAGAGAGAGAGAGAGTTGTGAGAATTATGAAGAAATAAACATAACTTAGCCCTTTGGTAACTCTGCCCGCAAGAAAACCATCGACGATTTTGTCGGTTTTTCTGAGCTTGACAAAATCGTCGACGGTTTGGCGTTTAAACAGCTCTCAGTAGTTTACCTGCAGGAAAACCGTCGACACTTATTCTGATCTCACAAAACCGACGACGGTTTGGTCCTGGCCAAACCAATTTCCTCTTTTTCATTTTCCTTTCTCTTTTCTTTTATTTATTTCTTTATTTTCGTGGTTCGGGTTACTACATTCTCCCCTCCTTATAAAAATTTTGTCCACGAAATTTACTAACTGATTTCCATCACATCCACTAAAGGATTACTAATCTTCTGATCCGACTCTAATAAGAGCCGGTAGCCACCCACATAGCAGCCTCGTCCCAAATTTATTAAATACCCTCACCTCACTTGTGGCGAAGGAATATCATGGTTACACATACTATTTTGAGAGATTACAATACCCATACAAAACTCTCCCAAATACCAACCATATACTAAAACAGTAAACAACTGATAAAGCTAAAAAAACCTACTCTAAGCAACCTATATACAAAACCAACACTTACCTACTGTTCTACTTACCTATCTAGTGTTGAGCCTCTTTGAATAGCTATGGATACTTCTAAGATATTTCCGTCTCTAATTCCCATAAAGCTTCCTCCATTACATGATTACACCAAAGTACATTCACAAGTGAAATTCTCTTAGTACGTAGCTCCTGCTCCTTACGATCTAGGATATGTACTGGTATCTCCTCATATGCCAAAGTGTCCCCAAGCTCCAAAGACTCATAACTGATCACATGCAAAGGATCCAAAACATATTTCCTCAACATAGACACGTGGAACACGTCATGAATCCTAGATAGTGCTGGGAGTAATGCTATTCTGTATGCTACCGAACCAACTCTCTCCAGAATCTCGAATGGCCCGATGTATCTAGGGCTTAGTCCCTTTTTCCCAAATCTCATTACCCCTTTCATCGGAGCAATCCTCAAAAATATCGCATCACTTATCTCGAACTCCAACTCTTGCCGGCATATATCCACATAGCTTTTTTGCCAACTCTGTGCTATCTTAATTCTTTCCCTGATAAGCTGGACCTTCTCAGAGGTCTGCTAAACAAGCTCCGGCCCCAAAATCTTCCGCTCACCGACCTCGTCCCAATACAACGGAGATCGGCACCTTCGACCATACAATGCCTCATACGGTGCTATCCTGATACTAGCCTGATAACTGTTATTGTATGTGAATTCAACTAACGACAAATATTCAATCCAACTTCCCTCGAAGTCCAGTACACACGCCCGCAGCATATCCTCTAGAATCTGAATGGTCCTCCCTAACTGACCGTCGGTCTGTGGGTGAAAAGCAGTACTAAAAGTGAGTTAAGATCCCAATGCTTCCTTTAGACTCTTCTAAAACTGGGAAGTAAACGTGGGTCCCTATCTGAAACGATGGACACAGGCACCCCGTGCAGTCTAACTATCTCCTTCACATAGAGTTTTGCCAACCTATTCATGGAATAACTAACTTTAATTGAAATGAAATAGGCAATCTTCGTCAGTCTGTCAACAACTATCCAGATAGCATTCTATCCATGAAGTGCCAATGGCAATCTCGTGACAAAGTTCATGGAAATGTGCTCCCACTTCTACTTAGGAATGAGAAGTGGTTGCAACGGTCCTGCTGGCATCTGGTGCTCGGTCTTCACCTGCTGACACGTCAAGCACTGCTCAACAAGATAGGCGATCTCTCTTTTTATGTTAGACCACCAAAAAGATTCCCGCAGATCTTGTACATCTTTGTACTCCTTGGATGCACTGTATATAGAGAGCAATGTGCCTCTTCCATAATGGTCCTTTTAATCTCAATGTCATTCGGTACGCATATCCTGATGTGAAATCTCAACACCCTGTCATCTGAGACATTGAAATCTGCCTTCAATATACTCTGTACTCCATTCACAATCTCTACTGGTAACGCCCCGACCATCTATGTGGGCCCAAAGTGCTACTAACCCATTCATTTACCTGATAATCCACATTCTAATATCATTTATGCAGCGAAAAACATAACTATAATCTGCCAACAAATATAATACCATAGTTTTCTACTCCTATCTATACACCATAATAAATTAATCATCCACCTACATTCAAATATATACACATCTCCAAAACATAACCTACACTTCCAGTATTCTCAACCATTCATATCTCATAAGACTTAAAACATAAATCATAAAACATAAAATATACATATCAAAATTAACTTAAAAGTATACCATTTTCTCTTTCTATTTCCCAAAAATGTTATAAAATCTTGAGCTCTCTAAGCTCGATCTCAAGGAAATCCTGAAAAAGATAAATTCATATTCGGGTGAGACACGTCTCAGTAAGGAAAGAAACAATATATTAAAACAATGTGTAGCTAACATGAGTTTTTGCAACAATATATTATTCATCATTTGAAAATCATTAACTTAATCTCTAAAATCATTTTTTGATCCTAATCATACACATGCAAGACATTTTACCCACGAGATTACTTAAGGATAGAGGTGATTATCCCCCCCATACAAGTAGCACCCCTCTGCTCTGATACCTAGGCAACCCAAAGGTCACAGCTAAAGCATACTAGGGCACTCACCTTACTCAGTAAGCCCTAAAGTGATAAATTGATCTCGTACTCACACAGTTCATACAAAAGTTTACCGCCCAAGGCTCCCAAGAATAGGGAAATCTACTCGCCTATACAAGTAGTTTCCCTCTACCCTAGCACGTTATGCAGCCTACTGCTGCACGTGATACAACCAAATCACTCGCCTTTCTCAGCAAGCCCTCGGCCGAAGAGTTTGCCCTGCCCAAACGTAACATGTTCTACTAGCATAAATACTACTAATACCATAATACATTATTTTGTTTGCTATTATTCTACATCTATCAACTGTTCATGTTTTCATCTTTTACTTTTCATTTCATTTCACTTTACGTGGCTCTTTCCTATTTTACATTGTTCACATTTCACATTTCATTTCCATTTCATTTATTTCTATTTTCATTTCATTTCATTTCATACCCAGCATCTTTCAACTGTTTTACCCAACATCTTTCAACTGTTTTACCCAACATCTTTCAGTTGTTACACATTTACCCAGCATCTTTCAACTGTTTTACATGGTTGCATTAATACTAACATGCAACATATTTCATATAACATTTTCATACTCAGTTCATTTTATGTATATCCTGCATCTCATACATATCACATATTTTCACACAACATTCTTATTTACTCATGCCACACTATTTAGTAGTAAAATTCATATATTGCCTAAAAATAAGCCAACCCACATTTAATATTCATATACTAGAAAAATACCTTTAATTTCTTACATAATTATTCTGAAAAATATTTCACTTTCATTAGTTCAATTTCACATATACGTATCTAATAAACAGTCCTAAACTCGGAAAAACATAATTTTAATGGTTAGCATTTTAAACTCATACCAAAATATATACACGTATTTATAACACAATTCATTTTCCATTAAATTCATAAAAATTCTGATTTAATATATATTTTTCCCCTTACCTGATTTCTTGAACTACGCCAACAGGGACCCCACAAAATACTTGCGGTGCTCACCCGAACCTTGAATAAAAAATCCTAATTCCATTAAATTAATCCTAAATAAAATACTATTTTAATATTTTCTAGGCCCTTAAATACCAAATAAACAATTATATCCTCAAATATAACCAATTTGCCAAATTTTTCAAATCCCACTCTCGCTTTGGAGTGGGACCTAAAAAACCCCAATTGGGAATTTACTCATATCAAAATGATGACGATCACGACTAGGACCCCATGGTGGTGTCTGATCGTCGATTTAACAGCGGATTTAATGAAAAATTGAGAAATTAGGGGAAATATACCTTTCCCCAGGAGTGGTGCCTACGCCGCTCCCACGACAAATCCGCTCAAGTAGAAATATCGGTGGCGGAATTAGGAATCCAACGGCACCTTCCGTTTCTCGATAGAATGAATATCCGTCAAAAAATGAGGGGAGAGAGAGAGACGCAGACGAAGACGACGGAGAGAAGCTGAGAGAAGGAAGAGAACAGAGACGTTGGAATTCATGTTCAGGTAAGCTTCTTTAATCTTCTTCATCTTTCTTTCTTTTTTTTTTCTTTTTTTTTCTTTTACTTACTTTAACATAATAACCTATTATATTATATACTTATACTTATAATAAATATTATTGAATTAAATTAATTAAGTTAAGTAAAATGGTGGTTTATATAATTATACTTATACTTATATATATATATATATATATATATATATAAGTATAAGTATAATTATATAAACCACCATTTTACTTAACTTAATTAATTTAATTCAATAATATTTATTTAATTAATTAATTACTAATAAATAATTTAAATTTAATCTAATAATTTTTTTTACTATTCCTTTTATTTGTTTATTTAACACATTAATTTAATAATGTTAAACTAATTAATTGATTGATAATTTTAATTAATTAATAATATTTTTTTTTCGGGTTATTACATTCTTCCCTCCTTTAAAAAATTATGTCCTCAAAATTTCTTTACTAATCAATCATCCATAGCCAAATTAAATCATTATTATCTTAATCATAAACTTATACTTGCCCCTTTAGCAATATCTACCTTAGTCGGGATCAACAAGTACACTCGTGCTGAGCCACCTCCACCTAAAGGTACTTGCTGATTTCTCCTGATACCATGACCTCTGAAATCAACTAACCTAACTGTCGAATTCAAATCCCAAGTTCGAATTTCTCTACTCAGAAACATCACCATTGATGGATTTACCATGATTTTCTGAAGCTAGCTACTTCTTTAGAAAAACACAAAAGGCCATCAAAGGATTTCTGCCCCCAAACTTACAAAACACAACTCAGAATTCTTAACGGTATCTTAATCTACCCATTCCTATCCTTAGCGCAACTCAATCCTATACTCTGGTATAAATCATCCCTAACCTAATGCTCTAATATTTCCATATCCAGACGATGTGAAATTAATCACACTTCTGGTTGGACATTGCTCTGATACCATCTGTAACGACCCCCCTTTCAGGCGTTGTCACTTTCCTTATGGGCCTTGCACCCGTAGCAACAACGGGTACCTATCAGAGCACTCACTGAGATTGAGGTGTTATGTATCGCTGTCCCTCAATTCAGCAAGCCCCCAGGCAAAGAGTCTTACTTCGCCATAATCATTCATAAGCGAGAGTTCCCGAGGATCAAGGGTAACTACCCCTTTGCTCTAATACCATCTGTAACGACCCCCCTTTCGGGCGTTGTCACTTTCCTTATGGGCCTTGCGCTCATGGCAACAACGGGTATCTATCAGAGCACTCATTGAGATTGAGGCGTTACGTATCGCCGTCCCTCAATTTAGCAAGCCCCCAGACGAAGAGTCTTACTTCGCCACAATAATTCATAAGTGAGAGTTCTCGAGGATCGGGGGTAACTAGCCCTTTGCTCTGATACCATCTGTATCGTCCCAACCCTCTACGTGGGCCTGGAGTGCTATTAATCCATTCATTTACCTGATAATCCACATTCTAATATCATTTATGCAGCGGAAAACATAACTATAATCTTCTAATAAATATAATACTAGAATTTTCTACTCCAATCTATACACTATAATAAATTAATCATCCACCTATATTCAAATATATACACATCTCCAAAACATAACCTACACTTCCAGTATTCTCAACCATCCATATCTCATAAGACTTAAAACATAAACCATAAAACATAAAATATACATATCAAAATTAACGTAAAAATATATCATTTTCTCTTTCTATTTCCCAAAAATGCTATAAAATCTCGAGCTCTTTAAGCTCGATCTCGAGGAAATCCTAAAAAAGATAAATTCATATTCGGGTGAGACACATCTCAGTAAGGGAAGAAATAATATATTAAAACAGTGTGTGGCTAACATGAGTTTATATAACAAGATATTTTTCATCATTTGAAAATCATTAACTTAATCTCTGAAATCATTTTCTGATCCTAATCATACACATGCAAGACATTTTACCCATGAGATTACCTAAGGATAAGGGTGATTACCTGTCCATACAAGTAGCACCCCTCTGCTCTGATACCTAGGCAACCCAAAGGTCACAGCTAAAGCATACTAGGGCACTCGCCTTACTCAGTAAGCCCTCAAGTGATAAATTGATCTCGAGCTCACACAGTTTATACAAAAGTTTAACGGCGAAGGCTCCCAAGAATTAGGAAATCTACCTGCCCATACAAGTAGTTTCGATCTGCCCTAGCACATTATGCAGCCTACTGCTACACGTGATACAACCAGAGCACTTGCATTTCTCAACAAGCCCTAGGGCGAAGAGTTTGCCCCGCCCAAACGTAACATGTTCTACTAGCATAAATACTGCTAATACCATAATACATTATTTTGTTTGTCATTATTCTGCATCTCTAAACTGTTCATGTTTTCATCTTTTACTTTTCATTTCATTTCACTTTACGTGGCTCTTTCCCATTTTACATTGTTTACATTTCACATTTCATTTTCATTTCATTCATTTCCATTTCCATTTCCATTTCATTTTGTTTCATACCCAGCATCTTTCAGCTATTTTACCCAGCATCTTTTAGCTGTTTTACCCAACATTTTTCAGTTGTTATACATTTACCCAGCATCTTTCAGCTGTTTTACATGGTTACATTAACACTCACATGCAGCATATTTCATATAACATTTTCATACTCAGTTCATTTTCTATATATCCTGCATCTCATACATATTACATATTTCCACACAACATTACTATGTACTCATGCCACACTATTTAACAGTAAAATTCATACATTGCCTGAAAATAAGCCAACCCACATTTAACATTCATATATTAGAAAAATACCTTTAATTTCTTGCATAATTATTCTGAAAAATATTTCACTTTCATCAGTTCAATTTCATATATGCATATCTAATAAATAGTCCTAAACTCGGAAAAACATAATTTAAATGGTTGACATTTTAAACTCATATCGAAATATATCCACGTATTTATAACACAATTCATTTTCCATTAATTCATAAAAATTATGATTTAATATACATTTTTCACCTTACCTAGTTTCTTGAACTACGCCAACAGGAACCCCGCAAAATACTTGCGGCCCTCACCCAGACCCTTAATCAAAAATCGTACTTCCATTAAATTAATCCTAAATAAAATACTATTTTAATATTTCTTAGGCCCTTATATATCAAATAAACAGTTATATCCTCAAATATAACCAATTTGTCAAATTTTTCAAATCTCACTCTCGCTTTAGAGTGGGGCCTAGAAAACCCTAATTGGAAATGATGATGATCACGACTAGGACCTATGGTGGTGCCTAATCATCAATTTAACAGTGAATTTAACAAGAAATTGAGAAATTAGGGGAAATATACCTTTCCCCAAGAGTGGACCCTATGCCGCTCTCATGACAAATTCGCTCCAATAGAAATGTCGGTGGCGGAGTTAGGAATCCAACGACACCTTCTATTTCCCAATCGGTCGAATATCCGTCGAGAAATGAGGGAAGAGAGAGAGAGGCGGAGACAAAGACAACAAAGAGAAGCTAAGAGAAGGGAGAGAACAGAGATGCTGGAATTTATGTTCAGGTAAGCTTCTTTAATCTTCTTCATCTTTCTTTCTTTCTTTTTTTCTTTTTTTTTGTCTTTTACTTACTTTAACATAATAACCTATTATATTATATAATTATACTTATACTTATATACATATATATATATATATATATATATATATATATATATATATATATATATAACCACCATTTTACTTAACTTAATTAATTACTAATAAATAATTTTAATTTAATCTAATAATTTTTTTTACAATTCCTTTTATTTGTTTATTTAACACATTAATTTAATAATGTTAAACTAATTAATTGATTAATAATTTTAATTAATTAATAATAATTTTTCAATTATTTTTTTTCCGGGTTATTACACTATCAGCTCTGCATCTTTCGTCTGAGTTGTCCTGATCCTTTCCCGTAAAGTCGATTGCACTACCAGGCTAGCAATGAACGTCTGGTGATTTCCTTCCACTAATTCCACACCCAACCTTTCTAGGTTCATCCTGATCCAGTG
The DNA here is from genome assembly GCF_029873635.1 of Malania oleifera. Classification (NCBI taxonomy): domain Eukaryota; kingdom Viridiplantae; phylum Streptophyta; class Magnoliopsida; order Santalales; family Ximeniaceae; genus Malania; species Malania oleifera. Next base: position 76,316,084 of record NC_080424.1, on the reverse strand, counting down.
CTGAACTACAACTGCTGGTACTGACGCACCCACTGACTTTCGACTCAAAGCATCAAGTACCACATTAGCCTTTTCTAGGTGGTAACTGATGGTACAGTCGTAGTCCATTATCAACTTAAGTCATTTTAGTTGCCTTATGTTCAACTCCTTCTGAGTGAAAAAGTACTTAAGACTCTTGTGATCAGTAAAGATCTCGCACTTTTCACTATACAGGTAGTGCCTCCAGATCTTTAATGCATAGACTACTGCTGTCAATTCAATGTCATGCGTCGAACAGTTCTTCTCGTACTCCTTGAGTTGGTGAGAAGCATACGCGATAAACTTTCCCTATTGCATTAATACACACCCTAGTCCTTTCTGAGATGCGTCACTCTAGATTACAAATCCACCATCTTCTGATGGAATGGTCAACACTAGAGCTGTAACTAGTTGTTGCTTCAGTTTCTGAAAACTCTGCTCGCACTCACCAGTCCACTCGAATTTCATGTTCTTCCTCGTGATCAGTGTCAGCAGACCTAATAGTCTATAAAATCCAGCTACAAACCGACGGTAATATCCTACCACACCCAAGAAACTTCTAACCTCATGCACATTCTTTGGTATCGCTCAATCAACTACCGCTTCTATTTTGCTCGAGTCGACTTAAACACCTTCCCTGGACACTGCATGTCCCAAAAATGCCACTTGCTCTAACTAGAATTCGCATTTCTTGAACTTTGCAAACAACTTTTTCCCTCTAAGTACCTAAAATACCAACCTCAAATGAGTTGCATGCTCCTTAGGACTCCTCGAATAAACTAGGATGTCATCAATGAATACCACCACGAACTTATCTAAGTACTCGTGGAACACCCTATTCATCAAGTCCATGAATGTCGTAGGAGCATTGGTCAATCCGAAAGGCATAACCAAAAATTCATAATGGCCACACCTAGTACAAAAAGCCATCTTTGGTACATCCTCTGATTTAACCCTCACCTGATGATACCCGGATCGCAGATTGATCTTGGAGAAGATCTGTGTGCCTTGTAACTAGTTGAATAGATCATCAATTCAGGGTAATGGGTACTTATTCTTTACTGTCACTTTATTAATCTCTCTATAGTTGATGCACATCCTCATTGACCCATCCTTCTTCTTTACAAACAACACTGGTGCTCCCCAGGATGAAACGTTCGGTCTGATAAACCTCTTGTTAAGAAGTTCCTATAGCTGCTCATTTAACTCCTTTGGTTCAGTTGGAGCCATTCTGTATGGAGCCTTAGAAATAGACGTTATCCTTGGAAGCAACTCAATGGCAATCCTGGTAAGTCCACTAGGAAAACATCTGAGAACTCCTTTACCGCGGGGATATCCTCTAGTTTAAGTTCATCCCTTGGTGCTTCTTTTACAAATGCTAGGTACCCCTGACATCCCTCTAGGAGTAACCTTTTTGCTTGAATGGCTGAAAGAATCTATGGTGCAAAGCGCACACACGACCCGACAAATATAAACTCCCGCTCCCTAGGAGGTCAGAACACTACTTCCTTCTTGTGGCAGTCAATACTTGCATAGCTGGCTACTAACCAATCTATCCCCAGAATGATATCAAAACCATGCATATCAAAGATAATCAAGTTAGCAGGCATCATTCTCTCCAGAATCTCCACTGGGCAGTCTCGGATCACTTTACTACACATTACCACTGACCTTGTTGGTGTGACCACCTCTAACTCGGCATCTAACAATTGTGTTTCTACCCCGCACAATTTAACCAATCCTCGAGACATGAAAGAGTGCGTCGCACCTGAATCAAACAACACTACAACACTATTTGAAAAAATGGAAATAGTACATGTCACCACGTCATTGGCGTTCTCCGCATCTCCCAGCGTAAGTGAGTACACCCGCGCCTGGGCGGTGCCTCTTTGGTGACCACCTCAAGATGCCTGGTTAACACCCTAATACTGATGCTATGGAGGTGCGAAATTCAATGTCGTGTGGCAATCTTGTGCCATATGTTCAAGCATACCACACTGGAAACAACCACCTGGTCCACCCCTGCACTCTCCCGAATGCCTCTTGCCACATGTAGGGCAAACAGGGTATGATGGGGTACCCTGAAATGCTCCACCACCCATATTTTGTCACTGGCCTCCATCGTTACCATGCCTCCTCCAAGGATCCTGCCTCGCACCCGTATGAGAACTAGAAGGCATCGACCTCTTCTTCGGATTCTAAACCTCCATATCTCCCTGTAGACTCGTCTCTGCCACAGTGGCCTTATCCACCAGTGTAGAAAAAACTTGCACCTGCAAGACAGCCACTTGCTTTAAAATATCCTGCCTTAGACCCCTCTCGAACTTCCAAGCCTTTGTGAACTCGTCAGGTACCATATAGGAAGCAAAACGTGATAACTCCACAAATCGGGCGGTGTACTGCTGAATAGTCAGCTGTCCCCGAGTTAGGTTCAGGAACTTCTTTGCCTTTGCTTTCCTAATAGAGGCTAGAAAATATTGATCAAAGAAAACCTATTTGAAGTGGCTCATTGTCGTCACCATCGGTACCAGTCTCTGCTCCTCTAGCAGCTTTACCGCTTCCCACCATCTCTCGACCTCTCCAGTCAGCTTAAATGTGGCATAGAGCACCTTCTTCTCATTAGTAATCGCAATACAGCCAAGATCTTTTCGATTTCCTAAATCCAATTCTCCGCAAGAATCAAGTCGGTACTTCCCGCGAAGGTAGGAGGCTTCAGGAGAGTGAACTGTTCGATAAAACCCCCTAGCTCAATAGTTGGACGATCCTACCCCGAAAACTCTGCATAACCTCAGCCATAAAGAGTTGGGCGAAGTCCCGAAGCACCATTGTAGAATCACTACCACCCTCATGGGCAATTCCCTCACTGCTACTCCCTCTAGCGATAGCGTTATTGTCCCTGGGATCCATCCTGAAGATAGAACCAAAATGAATTTAGAATTCTAATATCCTAACATGTCTAGTGCAATTATAACACTAAAATGCTCACTTTAAATAAATTCCAAATATTAGCCTAAATCTTCTCCCCTAATTTATGACATACTTTGCCAATTTCATATTCTAGTTCTAGTTTTCAAGTTTCTGCCATTCTGCTTGGAAACAAAACCATCAATGGATTGCCATGGTTTTTTGAACCCGTCGATTGATCCAAAAAATCACAGAAGTCGTCAATGGATTTCTGCCTCCAGGATTATAGAATAAACTCAAAATTCCTATTCTACCCATTCCTATCCCCGCCCTTAATCTAAACATATACTCTAATAAAACCATCTGATACCACCTGTAGCGCCCCGACCTGCCACGTGGGCCCAGAGTGCTATTAAAATATAAAATACTCTCTGATACCACATATATATATATATATATATATGTATATATTGCAACCCGCCCTAACCAGGGAATCTCGGGTGCACCTGTCATTACTGGAATTAAAAACCATACAACAGAAGATGTTAAAACATCAAAACACTTTACTAGAGTTCTAACTGTTCCCAAATACATACATACAACTACCTATTTATATAATACTATAGTAACCCGGGAAAAAAATTTAAGATTAATTATTAATTAATATTATAATAATAAGATAATACTTTTGTCTAAGTAGATATATATATATAAACATATGATTGCTTCTTTTGTAAGCATCAGAGAACCAAATTGAATTTGGTTTTCTCCTTGCCGTACTCTCAAGCTCACTTTTTTTCTCACTCTCCGTCTCTCTCCTCCGTCACCTCTCCTCTCTTTCCTCATTTTTTGATAAATATTTGGTCGATCGAAAAACCGAAGATACTGCTAGGTTCCTATCTCCGCCACCGACATTTCTATCAGAGCAGATTTGTCGTAGGAGTGGCGTAGGCACCACTCCTGGGGAAAGTTATACTCCCTCTTTTTTCTCAATTTCTTCTTAAATCTTCAGCTAAATCGACGATTGGACACCACCACGGGGTCCTAGTCTCGATCGTTGTTATTTTGGCCGAAGTAAATTTTTAATTTGGGGGTCCTAGGCACCACTCTAAAGCGAAAGTGGGATTTAGGGAATTAAGGAAATTGGTTATTTTTGGGAGTTTAATTATTATTTGAAATTTATGGGTCTAAGAAATGTTAAAATAGTATTTTATTTAGGATTGATTTGATTAAATTAGGATTATCGAATCAAGGTTCGGGTGAGCGCCACAAGCATCATTTTGGGGTTCCTATTGGCGTAGTTCAAGAAATCAAGTAAAGGGAATATATTAAATCAAGATTTTTAAGGAAATAACTAGAGAAAAATGGAAATATTATGCAAATATGTATATGATTTTCATGTGGGTTCTGAAAATGTCAACCGTTTGAATTGTAAATTTCTGAGCTTAGGGTTGTGCTATTAGATATTATTTGTGAAAATGAAAAATAAAATGGCAGATTTTCTGGTTTATTGTGTAAGGAATTAAATGTATATTTTCAATATATCAACGATGATAATGGGTTGACTTATTTTCAGTGAACGTATGAAATATGTTGCTAAATTGTGTGGCATGTATAAAATGAAGTTTTTGTGTTAAATTATGATATATGTATGAGATGCAGGAAATACTAGAAATGAATTGAGAATTAAATGTGATATGATTTATTTTGCATGTGTTTGGTAATGTTAAATTATAATGTATGGTTGGAGAACTCCGGTGGACCAAAAAAAAGGGCACAATACTATTGCGGTAATGTATGGTAGCGCTAGTGCACCCACCCACACGTCTTAGATAGAGTGTGGAGATGAGATGGTCGATTATGTTGGGGAAGGGTAGTGTCCCCCTAAAGTCTAGACCAGTGTGGGAATAGCCAATCGGACCTATAGACTATAGAATGTGGTTGATTTAACTCTAAAAAGCCAATCAGGGTTAAGTCCAGCCTTTGGGCTGTACAACCCGTCATGGGATGGAAGCATGATTATGATTATCACTGGTATAAAAGGTTCTAAACGCATGATTGTAAGTTTAACCATAGATAATATGAGAACAATGGATATGGAAATGGAAATTATGGAAGCAATGGATATAAGAATAGTAGACGAAAATGATATGAAAATAGAATATGTGAAGATAGACATGAATATAGAAAGAAATGATGAATATGTGACACATGAATATAGAATATGAAAGTGAATGTAATGAACAGTACAATGATAACAACATAAAGGGTAATGTCATAAGGTATTATCAGTATTAGATATAGTAGTATTACATGTATTTGGAGCGGGGTATACCCTTCGCTCGAGGGCTTGCTGAGAAAGGTGAGTGCCCTGATAGGTATCAAATGTAGTTGTAGGTTACATAACGTATCAGAGTAGAGGGAAACTACTTGTATGAGCGGGTAATCTTCCCTATTCTCAGGGTACTTCTGTCGGTAAACCTTTGTGTGAATGTGTGAGTACGAGATAAACTAACCACCTGAGGGTAGGGCTTATTGAGTAAAGTAAGTGCCCTAATATGCTTCAGTTGTGACCGTAGGTTGTTTAAGGTATTAGAGCATAGGGGCGCTACTTGTATGGGCGGGTAATCACCCAAATCCTTGGGAACTCTCGTTGGTAAAATACCTTGCATGTGTTTGAGTAGGAACAGAGAATGATTTTCATAATTGTGGTTTCATTTGAAAATAATGAATATACATATATGTTGTACTTAAACCTCATGTTTGTCACACATTGATTTAATGTATTCCATCCTTATTGAGATGTGTCCCACCCGATAGTTGAATTTCATCTTTTCAGGACCTTTGTAGGATCGAGCTTAGAGAGCTCGGGTTGTTGTAACATTTTTTAGAGAGAGAGAGAGGGTATGGACTGTTGGTTATGTATATTCTCTTTTGGGTTTGTTTATGTTTTCAGAGATATTTATGGATGTTTGTTAATACTGGATGTTGGTTATGTTTTTGAGATGTATATAGATGTAGAAACTCTGGTATATTTTATTGAGGAGTTGTTATTATTTCCGTTGCGTAACTGATATAGAGCCAGGTTCAGGTAAATGGAACACGTGGCACCCTGGCCCCACTTGGCGGGTTCGGGGCATCACGAGGTGGTATCAGAGGTGTTCTTCAAATAACACTCCAGACCCTAGTTTTGGGTTCGAGGCGTTACAAATACAACCCAACAAAATAACAAAATGTAACAGCTGGTGACTCACTAGCTCTGTCTACCACCCCCAAAAGTCTAATCCCTGCCCCGTAATAAGCTAGGCACAACTACCTGAAGGACCTGAAAAATGATTTGTATAATGGGGTGAGACGCTTCTCAGCAAGACATATTATATTATTATCAATGTGTGGCTAGCATGAGTTCCCATGTGAATATAAAACTTCTATTATTTAACTATATATGAAATGACGTTTAAATTGTACTGTTGGCTTAATATAGCCCATAAATAGTAAATTTGCCTATATATGCATAAAAGATACAACCTGGACTGGTGAACTAGCATCGTCACACTTTTACATACTCATATGACATGCTTTCCCCCATGATAGGCTGTGTGGCTTGAAGGTTGGACTTTGCATATGGCTGGTCGACCATAGCTGAGTCAGAAAAGGTAGTAAGTACGATTGTGTCTACCCTTAACCCGGAATTGCATCGAGAAGGGTCACCCCGAACTACTTCGGATGGGGCCCCAAGAACCGCCTCGGGGTAGTACTATACCCGAGTCTCCAATCGACTATCCCGTATCACACTTTCATCCCAATGTGATTGCACCACCTCCCAAAACTAACCACAGTACTGTGCTCATAATATAACATCTTATATGCATAAGGTTCTTAAATCTTATATGGCAATTTACATAATAATACTGAAATCATCATTCGTTTTTCATAACACTGTATAAAACATAAGTTGTTCATAATCCTGTAAAATATCTGTCATATTCTATCTCAGTATAAAATCGGTATATCAAATCTCGGCATCTAGCTGTCATATCAAATATCGGCTTATAGATGTCACATCATACTGTATAATATTAGTTAAAACATTCTGTTCAAATATGTCATTTAAAAACTGTTCTCATGCCACACAATTTTTATCTGATAAGCCATAAAATTAACGGGGAAACATAAAAGTTGTTCAAAACAGGGGTATGAGCATCTCTAGGGTTTTATTTAACTCAAATTACATATTTTATTGAAAATAAGAGATGTTCAAACTATTCACGTTAGTTTTTCCCCAAAACGTATAAAAGTCAAAACAACCATTTCCATATACCCGATTCGTTCAGAAAATCATATATATTGTTTCTATAAACATAACCTGTTCCTAAAGAAAAAAACTAAAACCTTCAGAACTATGAAAACCCTAGCCGCACGAATCACCCAAATATCAACAGCTTACGTGCCAGGAGAAGGGAGAGAGGATCGGAGAGCACTTGCAGAGAGTTCTCGAGGTTAGAGAGAGAGTGAGAAATGAGAGAGAGAGTCTCCAAAAACCCTAAGTAGAGAGAGAGAGAGAGAGAGAGAGAGAGAGAGAGAGAGAGAGAGAGAGAGAGAGAGAGAGTTGTGAGAATTATGAAGAAATAAACATAACTTAGCCCTTAAGTAACTCTGCTCGTAGGAAAATCGTCGACAGTTTTTCTGGGTTTGACAAAATCGTCGACGGTTTGGCCTTTAAACAAGTCTCAGTAGTTTACCTGCAGGAAAATCATTGACGATTTTTTTTATCCTCATAAAACTGGTGACGGTTTGGTCCTGGCCAATCCAATTCCCTCCTTTTTCCTTTTTCTTTCTTTTTTATTTTATTTATTTCTTTATTTTCTTGGTTCGAGTTATTACAATATTACCAAAATGTGATTTTTAGTTTCCTTTTTTCTCTTATCATTATCATTGGTATGTTTTGTTTCAGGATTACAATGGGATTGCAAAAGAATGAAATGAAAATTTGAATGAAGAGTATGACCTACCAAGTGATTCCATTCCCTCGGATTCCATACCATTCCTATACACCAAATTCCTTGTTAGAGTGCTCCTTTAAATGCTCCTAAATCCTAAAGCCACATTTGGTAGCATATATTTCAAGTTTTGAATTTGAATTTACGTGAATTTGGATAAAATTTAATATAATTTTGTATTACATTTCTTAAAGATTCATACAAATCTAAATCCAAGGTTTCTCCCAATCACATGATAAAATGTATTTTTGCTCATCATCTTAATTTCATTTTTACTACATGAACACTATAATTATGTAATTGAAGGATTAAAGTCTCTTTTTTCTTGTGGAAAAATGTTTTTAATTTTTAATTTTTTCAAAAAATTATAAAAATGTCTAATTTTTTAGAATTTTTGTAGAGTTTGAAAAGCAATTTAAAAGAAAATTTTCAAGTTTCTTAAAAAAAATAATAATGATTTTTTTTTTGTAATTTTAAGAAAATAAAAAATAAACAATACTTTTCACAATTATAATTAAAAAAAAAAAAAAAAAACCAGAAGAGAAGATGCATCAGCATGATCCAAGATATAAAAGTTACAATTTGTCTTTACCCTATATTGGGAGATTGAACTTTGGAGATTATGATTTATGTGAGTTAAAACAAAATATATTATAAAATTATACTAAATTTTGTACAAATTGACAAAAATTTAAACTCAATACCTATAAGTTATGTCCTCAAACACAACCTTAATAAATTTGTCCATCTAGTGGAATACCCTCAACAACTAATCCAATTTCGATGATTAATTCAAAAACAAACTTACCCTATTCCATTATTCATTCCCTGATAAGTTAGATGGAATAAAAAATTTTTACTTGTAGGTTGTCCTACATAGGAGAGCATAGCAAAATGAATTAAAATTTGTGGGTCAAGTCTTACAACAATGAGAGTAAAAGAATGAATTAAAATTTTCTGATAAGCTCCTACATAGAAAAGTGTAGAAAAACGAGTTAATTTTTGGGTCAAGTATAGTGATCATATGCATCAAACCCACCCATAGCACATGTTGGGATTGTCCCACATTAGTTGTGGAAGGAGCTTGGTAGTTAGTTATTAAATGTGAGAAAAAGTCTCATCCCGTGAGCTAGTTTTTGGAATTAAGAAGACCCAAAACTACTTAATACTGGTATCAAAGCCCATGGTTTCCCCCTGAGATATTGGGCATGTGGTGCTGCTGATATGGTGAGCCCAATTCGTGAGGAGTTTGGAGTTCGATGTGTGAGGGAAAGATTGTTAGAGTTGTCCCACATCGGTGGTGGAACTGGTTTGATAGTCAGTTATTAAGTGTGAGGAAAAGTTTTGTCCCATAAATTAGCTTTTGGGGTTGAGAAGACCAATACCACCCAACAGTACATAGAGATTATATAAGCAATTTTTAATCTTTGAACCAAATTAATTTGGAAGGTTGGGCTCTAACTGGCTTCCCAATTGAGTCTGTACTAACCTGCTGGGTCAGGTAATTGATAGCAACTTTAATTTGAAGGAGATTCAGCTTTGTTTTCTCACATCCATTTTTTGGGCGTACTTATTATTATTTGGCTCTGTTTGGCAATGATTGCATGCCCGCTATAATGGTCTTGGAAAAGCTATTTGCTCATAATCATGCTGCCTTTTATGTGTTACTTTTTTTTTTTTTTCCATTGCTTGGTATTGTGCATCATGCATTGGGAGGCCCAATGTGTAATAAAAATACTAGGTAGAAGGGGCTAATCACTAACTCTTTTATAGTTTCTTAATAAATATGTATCTAAAGCATATGAGAAATTGATTGTTGCTGAATGTGTATTATGTTTTATGATTTTCTGATTTTGTATTAGTGTGGGTAGGGATGGAAAAACGGGTTAGCGGATCGAGTTTGGACGGGTCATAATGGATTTAAGTTCGGATTGACCCGTTTCCTAATGGGTGACTAGCATATAAATTCAAAATCGTCTGTTCAATAAATGGGTAGCTATTAAGAATTTGTTTAAAAATATAATTTATTTTTTAAAAAAATTTTAAAACATTTCATATAAAGTGACACGCTTTTTTTAAAAAATAACACTCTTTTATTTTATTTATTAATATCTTAACAAAAAAACATAAAATGTAAAAAATAGTATATATTTTTAGTTAATATTTTTTTCAACATTATATATATATAAAATTGAACGGGTCACCCGATGGGTACCCAATCCAAACTCGCCTAACCCATTTATTAAATAGGTTGAATTAACTCATTTATAAACTGGTCACATTCCATTGAACTTGAACCCGATTTATCACTTGTTGAGTTCGGACCCTTTTTGTCACTCCTAACTGTGGGTTATATTTAAAATATGAAAGATAAATGATTGATGATTAAAAGTTGTTATGGTGTTTCTGTAATTAGTAATTAAGTTAAGAATATGCACAAATTCTGCTGCATTTGTTGTTTATTATAAATATTTTTTAATATTATCGGATACTTATATATATGAGTTTTGTGAAATTATGAGTGGATGTTTATATTGATTAATAATAATAATAATAATAATAATAATAACATGCATTTGCAAACTTAATCATGATTATTTAATTTACTAATTCACCCATTATTTGAAAATGTTTTTTTACACTTGAAATCGAAAAAGAAAAAAAATCTTTTGCCAAACAAAAAATAGTGAAAGAAAAAAAAACGAAAATTTCCAATTAAATGTGGGACAAAAATACATATTTAAAATAGTCTCAACCATGAATTAAAATTAATTTATCAATTTCTTTTCTCAAAAATGTGAAAATTTGTGGCCATATTTTAGAAATTCAATATTTAAATAATTTTTTAAAAAAATATCTATCTATCCGTGTTTTGAAAATATTATTATTTAGTGATTATTCATGAAAGTTATTTTTTTTTTTTGAAAATATGAGAATGAAAATATAATAATTGAAAATTATATTTTATTTCTTTGACCAATAATTGAGATTTAAACAAAAATTATAGATGTATTTAAAAATGTTAAAGCATAGCACTTCCAATAATTAGAATGGGAGATATATCTATTCTTACCACTTAAGAAATTGAGACTGGCTGACCAAGTGAAGTGATGTGGGTTGATAAAAGGGGAAGGAGTAGGTTTGCAACCAACCAATCTTTCTCCTCTTCTTAAGTTGCCACTCAGTGAAAATGTTGTAAATTGGAAACCACAAATTCACCAAAGGATGCACACAAGCTCCCATTAAACCTATACATGCTTTTTCCAAAAAAATATTATTGTCACCTTACATTTATATTGTTTACTAATTAAATGATAATTTTATTTTTAATTTGAATTTATAGATAAAAACACAAAAGGACAACCCAGCGTACAAAGTTTCTGTGTATGCAGGGTTTGGGGAAGGAGAATTATTTTAAAAAGAGGAATGCAACATGAGGACTTCCTATGAGGTCATCAATCCTGGTATTACTCTCGTCCAAGCACGCACTATGAAGTTTTGATGAGATTCGGTGCATTAGTGCTGGTATGACTTTATAAATGAAAAAAATAAAACAAGAGAGATCAAGTTCGTTGTCTCATTGCGAGAGGAAAAACTAATGGAATTCTAATGGTATTTTTTTGAAGTATTTACATCTCATTTTAAGAGATTGGTGTTTGAGAAAAAGTAATTACATCACGAGTCCCTAATTTAGCTGAATTGCACTTCACTCCCTAAATTTTAAGTTGTGTCGATTTGATCCTTCACTCCCTAGAGGCAGTCAACTTGCTTTGCCAGTTCAATTTAGTGCAACGGATTATGGAAGGACTTGTATTCTCCAGTAGTTACCTATTTAAATTTGTGGAAATCAAAATCACAATTTTTTTTATTCTCGAGATAAAGATATTTTAGAAGTTCTCTTCAACAATTTAAATCTTTGACAATTTTGGAAGTCTTTGAATTGGACACGATTCAAATAGGAGGGAATTTCAGTTACTTTGAATGGTGAAATGCTTCTTGAATGCATTTTATTATGGTAGCTGCTCTCTGAAAACTAAAAATAATTGATTTTAACTTGAAAGAGTTTTTGATATTTTTTTTTTGTAAAGATTATAACTCTTTTGTTAATCCTATTAGTTAATGTTTAGTAACATAAATTTCAAGTATTAGAGTTGAATTTATGTGTTTTTTTTAAATAATATAAAATAATATTATATTTTTATCTTAATTATATATACAATATAAAATTTATATTCCCAAATATAGGATTAATAAATTTAATATTTTTTTTTTTTAAATTGTGCTCATTATCCATTAATTTAGTCATCAACACTCAACAGCATAGGAAAAAATAAATAAAAAAAAGGGCACACGTGGAGTACACGTGGAGGAATTTGAATTAGAAGGAAGAGGGGAGGCGTGGGTTAGTTCAGACGTCCCCCGCACGCACGCACGCTTGGAGAAGCCAAATATTAATTGGTGTGGCTTAGGATTAAATTAAGGAGAGTTTGTTAAACCCCACGGAGGTGAGCTATGATTATGAATGCTGTCTTTTTCCTTTTCACATAGTTATAGTTATTGCCTATTGGTGGATGTGGTGCTAACTGCTGAGCCCTCCCCCTCTCCCCTTCTTTAATTATTGCTTCTTCATCTAGTTTTGTTTCATCATTCTCTATGGTTTGCTTTTCTCTTTCTTTTGTTTTTCCCCGGTTAGTTTTGAGATATACAATACAATCATGTATTAATCTTATAAAGATAAATTAAGTTCATATCGTGCGAAATATTTTTTATTTATAAAATAACGATACTTAATTGGTTGAGCTAAATATTAGCTCATCTTTTTTTTTTTTTTTGTTGATTATATAGGAACCTAACAAGTCCTTCAGATCCCCTGATACGATACTAAACCTATGGATCAACGTCCTTTCCTTAGGTCTCGTTGATCAGGTAAAGTCCAGAATGCAGACAGGGCTTCCGTACATCAATTGAACGTTCGGCCAACTCGACCCTTGAGACACATCTCCATTACCATCCATGGTACCTGTTGGCTCACAAAGAACTTTCACCATCCATGGTCCCCAACTCACTTTATTATATATATATATATGTAACAATGTCTTTCTTGAATGTTCAGTTAACTATAAGTTTGATTTCAGAAGGAATCGAACTCAATATGATGTTAATTGTTCGTTTCAAAATCTGCTTTCGCTGTTGTTGTATGCGATGGGTTGAGTTATTTTTAAATTTAAATTAAATGTTATTCTTTTATTTACAAAAAAAAACAATTTTTTTTTAAAGTATTTTTTGAGTATGTGGTGAAGAAAATGTTGCAAACAATAATGCAATAAAATAGGCGAACATGAAAATAAAAACCCCTAAAGACCCACAAGCACTCGACATACCATGTGTCTATCCAGTTGTGTTGAGATCCGCTTCAATGTAAAACCTAGTGAGTAGGCTTAAAGTGAAGGGGCATATAGCGTGCATCTATGCCTAGGCCATGTTCTTTGATGATCAATAGGTGCAAAATATAAAAAATTTGGGAAACATGAATATCATAGATAGTAAGTAATTTGCTTTCCCTAATTTTTTTTAATATATTCTTTATTAACAAAATTGGCACTGAAGCCTAATATGTGATTTTTTTTTTTTTGAAAAAAAAACATAATGTTAGATTTAGGAGCTTAAATGATAATTTATGTGGGATCAAAAAAATGGTACGTCGATTTAAAAGAAAAATACGTTTACAGATTTACTTATCTATTTTAATAGGATTGTAGAGGAAAGAACAAGAAAAATGGTAGCTAGTCATATGGATCGAGCATAGGCATTATATAGTTTATATAGACCATTTTGTATTTTAAATGATAGTTTATTCTTTAACTTTTATTTTACAATCAAGAAGATAAAATAAAAAAGAAATGATGAATCTATTAATTCATGCAATAATAAAAAGTAAAAGTAATATTTTAATATATAAAAAATAAATATAAAAATGTCAATAATATTTTTTTGGGTGTTAAAAATATTTTAAATTTAATTTAATTTCATTTTTAAAATAAAAACAAAATATATGTCCTAATCTTTAAAAATTAAGTTTGAAATTTCGTCTTAAAAATAAACTACAATAATTATATTTTATATCATTAAAAAGAGTGAACGGATGTCAATTGGTTATTCAAAATTTTAATATCAAGTCAACAAAATCTTCTATTTCTTATATTTTGGATTAAATTTTCATATTTATTAAATTTTCCAAAAATGTAAAAAAAATATTAAAAAAAAAAACTGAAATAAAAAGCCATTTACGTAACCGGACTAAGTCTCTTCGAAGACCCCTAAGACGCCGCCTCGGCGGGCCGACGAAAGTTCGAACACGCGTCTTATTTTGTCAGCAACATTACATACAATTACCCAAATACCCTCGTTTTAAAACGTTGCCATCAAATGCTGGCGAGTACCCTCAATTTTCGTCAACCCTGCGAGTACAGAATACTGTTTTTCCTTTATTTATAAAATTACTTAATATGATATATTTTCAGTCCAAGGCGCAAAGAGACTCGTACGACCGTTATGCTCCCAAATCTCGCCTAAACTACTCGCACCGGCGTCGCACGCCGCCGGCACGGGTAACGGTCTTTTTTCCGATCCCTTTTTGTTTCTAAAGTTTCCATAAAAGCTCTCTCACCTTCTCACTTACACCCTCAACTCTCTCTCTCTCTCTCTCTCTTCAAGAGCACCAAACCCTCGAGCGTACCCTTTTTATGTACTGGCTCCTTTTTTTGCAGGTTGTGGTAGCAGTGCTTGAGGAGAGAGAAAATTAGGGTTTCTGAGTGATCGTTGAGGATGAGATTTGGAGTGAGTTCTGAATTTAGTATTGTATGATGGTGGCTGCTGTGTCTGCTGCGCCGAACCCTAAACCCTCGTCTCATCGGAACCCTGTGAGGCCACCTCTGCTACCATCTGAGGGCGACAATGGAGTCGGTCCTCGGAGGCCTAGGGCGAGAGAAGTTACTTCCAGATACATGTCTTCTTTATCGTCTACTTCGTCGTCGTCTACGTCTTCTGCGAATTCCTTATCTTCGAGGCGGAGTGCGTCACCCATCGTTTCAAGGACGGGACCTACTACGGCTGCAATGACGCCGGCGAATAAGCGGTCGCAGTCGGTGGAGCGGAGAAGACCGGGGACTCCTTGGGCTAGCACAGTTGATTTGAGGGCTGGCAATGCCGCTCAGGGCTCGACTGCTTCGAGGAATTTGCTCACTTCGGCTAGGAGTTTATCGGTTTCGTTTCAGGGTGAGTCGTTCTCCCTCCAGGTTAGTAAGGCGAAGCCTGCGCCATCGTCCAATGTTAGGAAAGGTACACCCGAGAGGAGGAAAGCGACACCAGCGAGAGGAGTGAAGGGTGATGAATTGGTTGGAGCGGATCAGAGTGAGAACTCCAAGCCGGTTGATCAGCAGCGATGGCCGGGGAGATCACGCCAACCAAATATCATGACTAGAAGTTTGGATTATAGGGACGATAGGAGGAGTTTGGGTTTATCTGGGAGCGTGGTTAGGGCACTGCAACATTCTATGATTGATGGAACTCCTAAATTACAGTCAAATTCAGGCGACGCTGACCTGGAAAAGGCCGCTCTGCCTGCCGTTGATGGGAATTCGGCTATTGGATCTGCTGAATCTTCGGATCCCGTTGCGTCTGATACAGAAAGTGTGTCTTCTGGCAGCACTTCTGGAGCACGGGAGTGCAGCAGCACGGCTCAAAGTCGGGGTGGGCCACGTGGAATCATGGTGCCGGCTAGGTTTTGGCAAGAAACTAATAATCGGCTGCGTCGCATGCCGGAGCCAGAGTCGCCACAGTCAGGGAGCCCTGGATTGAAAACAGCAGTGCCGGTAAAGCTGTTTGGGCCTAAGAAATCTGCGAGTGATAGCCCTGTATCATCTCCCCGAACAATCTCAACTAGCAGGGGTTTGTCATCTCCTCTTCGCGGCGCTGTTCGGCCAGCATCACCGAGTAAGCTCATGACATCTTCAACCTCTTCTCCAATGAGGGGAATACCCAGTCCGTCTCGGGTAAGGAATTTAGTAGCGAGTACCCAGCCAAATATTCTCAACTTTGCTGCTGATGTTCGAAGAGGGAAGATGGGGGAGAACCGGATTGTCGATGCACACTTATTGAGGCTTCTATATAACAGGCACTTGCAATGGCGTTTTGTGAACGCGAGAGCAGATGCTACCATGATGGCTCAGAGGCTAGCAGCAGAGGTACAGCTACAGCACTTACTGTTGTGAATGATCTTTTATTTTTTCCATTGCAATAATGCATACCTTGGATTTTTTTTTTATTTAATGCATAGTACAAATTTTTATCTTATCTGATGACAAGTGTTTTAACCTTTTGTTTCTTTGCTGCTTGTTTTTTAAATTTAGTAATGGTTCCTTGTGAAATTTGTTCTTCAAAATAACAGTAATGAGATCATTTCGAACATATTATGATGGAGAGGTAATATTGATGACAATCAATGTCAGAAGGTAAGCTTGCTGATAGAGTAGCATAAATTAGAGGTGGCTTCATTTTAAACCAAAAAATAAGTAGGATAGAGAACAAATTTTCTCAGTTTGAATGACATTTCCTATGTGCACCTTCACTTAAGTAAAATTACTATAATGGTGAAAATTGAAAAATGATTATAGCTGAGTCAAGTGCAATATCCTTTTGCATATTTTGAAATATTTGTTAAAGGAAGAAGAAAATGCAGGAAATCTTATGAAGGGGGGGGGGGGGGGGGGCTTGTTTTTGCAATTTGCCATTTTTTAAAATGCTGGACATAAATCTTCATGAAACTAACCAGAAATAAGTGAAATGAATGGTGTGTTTCAATTTATTAGAGGCTAGGAATGTGAGGACTGTGGAATGCTCTTCTAGCAATGAGTTAAAGGAGGAGTTTGACTGTTGCTGTAATTGGAGTGAGTTTCATGGAAGCAAAAGTTGCAGATCAGCTGGCTTAAAGGGAATGAAATAGCTATTTTTTTCCATCTGTCAGAGTATCATAGAAAAGTTGATCTTATTTTTAATTCAGGTTATCTTTGTGATGAAAGAGGAGCAATAGACAATAAAAGGTAGTGCCATGGATTTATAGGCTGTACCAAAAGAAGCTAATTTGTGAATCCAGTGCTCAGTAGTTAAATTTTTTAATCTTTTAATGTTTATTTTGAAGAGTGCATGGAGAGGTTGATTGATGGGTTACTAATGTGGGGGGGGGGGGGGGTATCAAGGGGGAAAGGACTTTTTATGCATGGTGGAGGATGCTGAGATTTTATCATTAATTATTGGGATTTATCTTGTTTTGGAAATTCCAAAAAAATGTGGCAAATCTTTCATCATTTGATTCCTAACAAGAAGGGCTTGTGTGCATTTTACGTTATAGGTCACCAAATTTGTTGGTTAATATCTTCATTTTGCTATATAAGTCTTTATTTTATGGTTGAAACGTGGGGATTTTGATCCCTCTTTAAATATACTTTCAACAACTGCTTCAACACGGGGGAAAGAAATCGCCTCATCTGGAACAAAAATGTTTCAATTCTTTGTTTTATACAAGTTAGATTTGGTGGTGGTCAGATTTATTTGGATTTCCTTATTAATTTGAGATGTCGATTGGGGCTTGGAGATGTGTGAAGGAAGTGAATTTTTGGTTGAAGGTTTGGGGGTATTGATGTAGGGGATCCATTCTCTTGATTCTAATTCATTTTGATGATCAAGGCATTGGCATGGTTGTTAGAAACTTTAAAATATGCGGCTTTGGGAGGATCATTTGAAGTTCTTGCCATCAAAAGTAGTTTGGCAGTTGGGTGTGTAAAGATGTGACTTCTTCTATTTTCTATGTTGGTGTCATGCTAATTTTGCAAGCAGGGAATAATCTTTGTAAGCTGGATTGTTTTATGTTGATATTTTCTTCGGAGGCAAATTTGGAAAAAAAGTTAGAATTAGTTCGTAGGCTTTAGAATAAGTGGATTGATTTAGCCTATGGTTTTTACAAATTGATTTTTGGTGTCTTGACACTGTTACACGCCACTAAAGCAGTGGGAACAAAATTCACAGCCGTAGTGGGCTTCTTCTATTTTTTTTTTTTTTCCTTTCACATTTTCTCTCATTTGTCCTTTGGTAAATCAAACTCAATCAGCTGAGTGAATGGGAGGGGAGAATATTAGAATGAGGATGATAATGATACAAAATTATTATTATTATTATTATTATTATTATTATTTTGTACTATTCACAAAAGATGCATTAATTAACAATTTGATATGAACAAAGAATTGTTGAACAAAATTATTTATTTTGAAAATATTAGTGATTTTTTTTATTTCTTTGCTATATTGTTCAACTTCAATCTTCATCTCTTTTCTAGTTTTTGTCTTGTTCAAATTGTTAATACTTTGGTTTTTTAATGATATATTTTATTTTATTATTATAATATTTTAGTTTTAGCTTAAGTTGCATGGACCGCATGATTATACATTATAACTTGTTGGTTTAAATTGATTAGATTTTTATTACTTGACTAACAAAATAAAAGAGCTTGTCTAATTTATTGTGTGTTTTTATGCGTCTAACAGATTAATTGAGTATGACATATTTTGTTTATCATGCATATGATTAATGAAAAGTGAAACAAATTTAATTTTTCTGTCAATACTTCTTTAAAACTAGTGTAAAATTTCTTGCCCTTACTATACAAGGTTAGTAACTTGAAATATAAGATCCAAAATCCAGTAAAAATATTTTCGAGAAGGGTTAAGGACTTTTTTGATTAGCAAAGGGAAAATTTATTAATGAGGGAAAAATGGCATCAAGGGGATGCCATGCAAGTACAACGAAGAAAATGAAAACATTACAACCATTGTTGTCAGGTGTCAAGAAAATCAAGAATTTCATAGATGTTCCTCCTAATCATCTTACTCTGCCAATTAGAAATCATAGCTTAACTGATGATCTTTGAGAACATGCAGAGGGAAAGTTGTTCCCTCAAAATCTCTTCAGTTCCTTTCCTTTTGACCTATTTGCCTGGATCCCAGCCCAAGCCCATCTCACTCTCCACTGAGGTTGCAGTTACCCACCTCTGCCTAACCATGGAAATGGCCAAGCTCCAGAGGTTTCTGGTCCAAGAACAATGCAGAAGGATATATTCAACCGATTCAGCTTGCTCAAAGATCAGTGAGAATTATTCTTGGGGTTGGGTGGTTTCAGGAATAACTGATGTTCCTGGCGAAGGGTGTGTTGGAAGGCTGGAGTTTTACATTTAGCAGGCATTCCTCTGCTTTCATTTGGAAAGGCAGGCAGCTAAGCAGGTATGTGGTTGCTGTGGGAGGAAGATGCAAGATGAAGTCTTCAGTGTCCTTTGCATAAAGCAATTCACAAGAAGTCGAAGTTGCTAAGGGTAAGGATTCCCAGGAGTTGAGTCCAGAGGTGGCTAGGGTTTCCCTCATGGAAGAAGAAGGGATGATGAAGCTGGCTGGGTGGGGCCTGGGTCTTTGATGATTATCTTTAGACATGGGCTGTTTATTAGATAGCAATGCAGGACTATTAAAACTGCTGATGGGCCAGCTGGATGAGCAGGCTCATAACCCGACTTTTGTTTCTTATTTGGGCTTGTTTGATGAAAAGGAAAAATCCTCTGAACCAATCTTTGAGCCAGCTTAATGGGTAGGCCCAAAAACTTATATTGTACCTACTGGTATAAATATCCTGGTTGAATGACAGGTCCCAATTGGAATGAAGCCTGTTGTCTTTCTTTAAAAGGTGGCAGGACTCCATTAATCTTTGAAGCATAAGAAAGATGCTACCGTCACAGTGCTTCGCTTGACTTAAAATCAGATCCATGGTGGTCAAGAGGAGAGAAGTAGCTGCTCTGAAAACAGAAGAGAGAAAGGTTGGTTTCTAAAAATTCAGTTGGTATTTTAGAGAGTTTTTTCGCCCTAGAATGGAGGATCGTTAGTGGGCAGGTTATCGAGGATTAAATAGGAGTTTCCTCCAAGAATCATATTTTTTGTGAGGATGAAATGAAATTCAGGATTTTATTGCTGGATTTGAGGGAAATTCAGCTGTTAAGGGAGTAAATTCAGATAATTTGAGGAGTCAAAAGGTTTATCTTCACCATAAGGCCAAGCTTGTTTTTTGAAATGAGGAAACATGAAGAAAATTGAGATTCTTCTAGTGAGAAAACAAAAAACGTTCTTGAGAGATTGAGGTGTCTTAAGTATATTGGAGGGGCCAATTGGGAGAGGGCTAGCACTTGTAAGAATAAAAAGAGGTAGGGAAATGTCTCGGATGATTATAGTGTAGGAAGTAGTGATTTTGAATGTGACAGGGGCTTGGGGCTTACTTTTGGATGAAGTTTAGGATCAGCAGTGCTATTTTTCTGACTTCTTCTTCTGATTGCCTTGAGGAACTATCTTATGTGCTGCTGCCTCCACTACGAGGTTTGGATGGAATGAGCATTTTTAAGGATGATGCTTCAAATAAAGAGCTGAAGGTTAGTGTTGGGATACTGCCCACCAGTTCAAGGAATTCCTGGGGAGGACCTTCAAGCTCATATTTAATTGGATAAGAATTTGGGCCTCAAATTTTTTGATTTTGGAGGAAATGGAGTTCAGCATGATGGTGATAAATCTCAGGTGAAGAAGGGTTTGAGGGAATTAGCTAATTTGAATTATTCAGCGGACTATGATGGGAAGGGCTTGAAGAGAGGTTTTCTTGGTAAATTTTAGTTATTAATTTATTCTTTGTGTTTTTTCCTTTTCAATTTATTTTTGTTTTTGCTTTTGTTTTTCCATTTTATTTTTGAGGTATTAGTATCCTTGCACGGATTGTAGATTCTCTCTCTTAATGTATCTTTTTTTAATCAAAAGAAAAGAAGCTGGTTA
This sequence comes from Malania oleifera, assembly GCF_029873635.1. Classification (NCBI taxonomy): domain Eukaryota; kingdom Viridiplantae; phylum Streptophyta; class Magnoliopsida; order Santalales; family Ximeniaceae; genus Malania; species Malania oleifera. The sequence goes on along the minus strand of NC_080424.1, from coordinate 76,295,257 downwards.
GAGAATTTAATTTGCTCCTCACACCAAAAGAAGCTGTCTTTGATGGCATGGAAGGACTCAGATATCAGGTGTAATTTTAACATTTTGACAATCTGTTCTCTTTCATGGGACAAAGTAGCGATGGGATTACTGGAGGGAGAATAAGGGGGTAATTGGTGCAAGAGAAAGATCATATAATGATTTGATCTTCATGGTACAGAAAATAGGCAGCATTGATACATTTTCTCCTCAACCTTGATGCAAGACAGTCAAAGAAACAGAAAGAGAGAAATCAGGGAGGAAATAGAAAGAGAAAGAGAGAAGGAGAAGAAGAGAGAAATGGTAGGACAGAACAGAACAGAACAGACCAGACATTAGAGATGAGTCCCTCACAGAGCAGAAAATCAACAGGACAGAGGGAGAAACAGAAAGAGGAGAATGGAGGAAAGAGAAGGAAGTAGAAGGAAGGAGGAATAAGGAGAAGAAATTGGAAGAGAGAATAAGTCCAAAGTACTTGCAACTAACATTACACGGACAATACAACTAACAAATAATTAGATAATAAGCCCAGGCCCCAGAGTACTTGAAATATAAAGTAGCCAATTATTAACTGAACTTCTAAAATGAACTAGAATTTTTTCAAACTAAATAAAGATCTTAGTTCTAAAGCTATAGCAATATAAGCATCTAAGTTCTCCACTTGTGGTGCTCCATTGACCCTTCTTCCCAAAAGAAAGAGAAAGGACTATCATTAATGAGCAAGAGAAAAGCATCACTAAAATCTGATCTGAACTTAAGCTCTATAAAGCAATAGTACTAATAAATATATAATTTTAGTGACTAGAGAGTCCTGCTAAAAATATAGGCAGAATTTAAAATGGGACCCAGTAGGCAATGGACTGTGGATCATGGACTTGACTTCTAGTCTGTAAGGGCATTGATACTTTCTTAAACAATAGGTAATGTATGTCTGGAGTCTTTTCCTGCAAATCTTTCTATTCCTATATTATTCAACTTCCTACTTCTTTCTCCATGGTGAATCATATTTGGAAAGCTAAGATCCTTCCAAGGTAGGGCTTTTGGTTGGCAGAGCTACTACCAAAAACCTGTTGCAAGTTTGAAGGCCTTATGAGCCATTGTCTCTAGATATTTGTTTGATGTGTTGTAGTAGTGTAAATCCCATTCTCATTTTTTTTTGTGCATTATTATCCCTTGGGCCTTGGGAGTATGTTGAATAGGCTATTGGTTTTTTTGGTTTGTCTGGAAAGCAGCAGATTGCGTGGATTATCTGGATGTTTTTTGGGAAAGATAAAGGGGTGAGGATTTTGTGCAGCTGTGTTGCTGTTGCTTTGATTTGTGGTGTTTGGTTGGAGAACGGTCAGACCTTCAAGGGTCTGCCTCTGACCCTGCTTTGGGATTAAATAACATTTCTTGATTCTTTGTGGACTTCTTCTGTTGCTCAGGCTTTTAAAGGGCTGCAGTTAACTGATATTCAGTGGGATTGAAAAGCTTTGTTGTGCTGATTTCGTCTTGTCTTCTTTCTTGGATTTTGTTGATTAGGAAGATGTCTTATCCTCCTTTTGTTGTACTGGATTGAAAAGATTTGTTGTGCTGATTTCTTCTTCTTCTCTTTTGTAGTTTTTGCCTTTTGGTGATTAACAGGTTGTCTTGTCCTCCTTTAATTGTACTGTTTGTTCTTCTCTTTTTTCTCAATAAATTTCTTCTTTTATGAAAAAAAAAGAAGCAATATATGGCTAGTGATAGATATGCTTATGGGTTTTGAAAGGCAAGTGCTGTGAACTGACAAAGTTGACAATTCCACCAAAACAAATACCAGGGAGTTGGAACAGAGTATGCTTGGATGACAGTGTGGTTTGAGGTTGCCATGATATGAAAACCTGCAATGAAGTATATTTTAAATTGTTTTAGCCTTGGATCAAGGGGCCTTTCTACTGGAGGTGGTTTGGTTTGCCTGGCTTGCCCTTATGAATCATGCATATTTTGTATAAATAGCTATTTGGAATAAGATTCTGAAGTCACATTTGACAGTGAGATGTGAGATATTGAATAGTTGTTTAAATTTTATTCTGAATAGCTGTGGAAACATATATGTGTTTGCAAGGGTGCAACGCAACTCAGTTTGCTTCAACACAAACAATATGTAGAGTCTTCCTAAATCAGCCTGTAGGTGTGCCATGGTGTTGCACACTCAGTGGACAACTTTCTAGTTCTTTTTTTTGCTTTTATAAATTTAAAATATAAAAGGGCAGCCCGGTGCACAAAGCTCCCGCATATGTGGGGTCCAGGGAAGGGGCAGACCATGATAAGTCTATAGTACGCAGCCTTACCTTGCATTTTTGTAAGAAGCTGTTTCCATGCCTAAAACTTCTCAACTCTTTTTAAAAAAAGAGGATAATTACTTTTTTCTTGATTATCTAAAAAAGGAAAGGATAATTTCTTTTCTTGTTCTATTGCATTTGAGTTTTGGCATCTGTAATTCTCATTCTTTGAGTTTTGTTGGTTATTGTAAAGATTGATGGGGGATTTTTATCACACTTGATGAATTAGAGGAATTGCCCGTAATTAGGGGTGTACAAAAATTACCGAAAAACCGAAAACCAGACTAAAACCAGACCGAAATCAGTTTTTATTCAGTTTTTGGTCTTCGGTTTCAGTTTCTAAGCAAAAATGGAACCGAAAAATCTAAAAATTGAAATAATTAATAAAAATATAATAATTTTGTATATTTATAGAAGGCATATTCTTACCCAAATACATATTAGTGAAGTTTAACTTTTATTCATCAATACATATTCCAATTTATTAATATTTTAATTCAATTTTAATAATAATATTAAAAGTTTGTTAAATTATATTTCAATCAAATTGAAAGAGAAGGAAAAGCCTGAATGGAATTTTATAGATTGATAAAATCCTCACTCTTTTGTAAGTTTTCAATGTGGGAACTGGTAGCCTGGGAGTACTGATGTGTTGCTGATGTTGTGGCTGTAGCCCACAGAAAACTCCCCTTTTATTCTTGTCCCACATCGGCACATCGGTTGAATAGAATTTGGGAACTCCTTTCACTTCCTATAAATCCTCTACAATGCTCTCCAATGTTGGCATCCTCCGGTCATGGGCTTCCAATTTAGTTGTGCTTAGCCTTATTTGGGCTAAGATCCCAGCTACTAAAATGTAGCAAGTGTTGGCCTTAATGGCTTGTTTAGTTTAAAATTTTAAAAATCGTAAATAAACGAACCAAGCTGCTTAATTGACGGATTGCGGTTTTTTTAAACGAATGGTTATGGTTCTGTTCCGGTTTTTTATTTTTAAAAACCGAGCGCTTCGGTTCGGTTTTTGGTTTAAGCCATAACCGAACTGAATAAAACCGAGTTCACCCCTACCCATAATAATAGCATGGAAAGCAGAGATGCCTTCTTTTATGTGCATGGAAGGCTTGTAGAGAGAGCATGGATGGCTTACCATTTGCTTTGGCAAATATAATTATATTCCCTAGAGTTTTGTTTAGTATTGTAAATTCTGATTGTAGATTTTATCATTTAATGGATTAATGTGAGAAATTGTCAAGAATACTGGCCTGGAAATCAGAGATGCATTCTTTTGTGAGCATGGAATGCACGTAGAGAGTTTTTTTGAGCGCATTGATCTCCTTCTTGTCAAGTTGAAGACTTGAAGGATGCTTTGTGAATGCCTTTTCTTTTCGGTTCCTTGTTTTGGTGATTTTAGAGGATCTGTTTTCCCCCATCATTAAGGTGCTTAGTGAGGTTTATTTTTTATTTTTGTGTTTCTTTTCAATCCCCTAATGCAAATAAAAGTGTCAGAAAACACACACAAGGGAAATGCTAACCTAATTTGGAAGATTAGCTATGTCCCCACATTTGATATGTAAAGGTTGCGGCAGTTTTTGTATTTCTACTATTTTTCATACAGCATGAAGTACACCCACCAACATAGCAGCATATGCAGTGGCCGACATCATTCCACTACACCCTACATGCATGCATCACTGCTATGAACCAAAATCGGAATAATCCTGTCTACCTGTCATTGATGGTCATCATCACAAATCTCTGTAACTTTCTAGCTCAAACTTTGCCACTTGTGCACTACTAACTGGCCATTGTCATTGGTCACCTCTTAACTGTGGAGATCATGCATTTGCTAGTATACCGTTCCCATGCACATTAAGAGAGAACTAAGAGGAATGATTTGTTGAAAGCAGTACCATCTAGTTATATTGGAAATTTTAGAGCTATGACAAGGTGTAGCATAAATCCATTTCACTACTAGTTGCCACCACCTTCATGGTATGGTATAGCCAACAACAGTATGAGCCTTCCTTCAAGGTTATTGTAAGTTGTGCCAGCTTCTAAATTTAATTTGGCTGTCTTACATTAATAGGTTAATCAAAATGAGTGAATGATGGCGACAGAATTTGTTTGTAGAGAAGGGGCTAGCCAGGAAGGCCTTGTAAGTTAAGAGATCCAACAGATTTTAATTGTTAATTTATTTTTATCTTCAATAATTCTTTTTGGGAAAGATTAGGGCCTACTCATAGTTCTATTTTCCATTTCCAGTTTTCTAAAGAATTGCAAAATCTCAGCTTGTTTTCCAGTATTCCCAACGACCAATGTCCAGAAAACTTGGAATACAGCTTTTTATTGTTTTCTGCATTTTCTATATATTTGTTTTGGAAAACAAGGTGGTATTTTTTCTATTATTATTCAAGGTGATATTTCTGTTATTATTTGGAAAACCGAAAATGAAAAATAAAAATTGTTCTCTGCAACTGAACAGAATTTTATTTTGGATAACTGAAAAACCAAGAGATTAAAGAGAGCTGCCTACCAATTCTTTGAACGTCAGAAAACGATACACCCCAAAAGAATCAAAATGAGTGGGCCCAAAAGGAAGCCGATAACAGAACCCTATCCTATAACAGACGAGAAGTATTGAACAAATTCTCATACTTTCAAAGAGTTCTTGCTAAATACTTTGCTGCCGATAACAGAACCCTATCCTATAACAGACGAGAAGTTATGTACCCTTTTAATTTTGGAAAGTGGATTGAGGGATTTTCCTATGTCTGTGATAAATGTTTGGAGAAGGCAGTGCTGGAATTAAGAAATTAAGAATTTAAGTTTTTGGTTTATTTTTAAAAAATCTTTCAAGCTAGGACAGTGCGTGATGCTCTAGTTTGTAATGGAGCGCACAGTTGGCGGTTGCTGTTGCAGCTCCACCACTGTCAGCCCGTCACCACCATCTCAGTTCACTCAGGTAGAAATTTTTTGTTAGAGAACCCAACTGAAGTTACTACGAAAATGTACAAAATTTATAAACATTAACACAATTTCTTAGGGGGACGAAGATAAAATATCACAAATTTTGGGCTCAATTAAAATTCATATTATAAATTTTAAAAAATTTAATGGGCCTATGTACAAGTTTTGAAAGTTATCAGCCCCTCTTTTCTCTGCACTGTTGCAACTGTCTACCACGACAAATTTCAGCCCTCTCCAATCCTTGAGCAGTTGAGCCCCCACTGCAACTGGTGCAGCTAGACCCACACTAATGGCACAGAAGCCTTGTCAAAACTTTGAATTAAGCAGCAACCAGCCCAATTGAAGCCCAACAATTTAGATTGATCTTTCTTCACATCCAGAATATATTTGTCATAATGGAAGCCTGTCACAGCATTGCAACATCCTGACACTCGCTCATACCTGTTGCTGACTAGCTGCCAGTTTTTAGTTTAGTACCTTGTCATCCCTCTTCAACTTCAGCAGACTTCATATCTGACTTATGATTGGAGCTGCAGCCCTTGCTGTTGCTACATTTCCTTTGTGGCTTTTTTTTTTTTATTGTGTTCAGAAGAACTGCTAGGAGGAATCTTAAGTTGGTCCAACCTTGACCTAAGCCTGACCCCACCTGACCCAATATGTTTGACTGTACTAGATCACCATTTCTTCGTAAAGTGTATGATGTTATGCTGTGGCCTGGTGGAGGAACAATGTAAATGAAGTTATTGAACACTTGCCCTCATGTGTGATCCTGTCTCGCACATGAAGGGACAAACAGATGAACTTGAACAACCAATACAAAGACAAAAATAACACGACTTGAACTTGGAGAGGACTTGGAATTAGAGCTTGGATACCATATTACTCGATAGAAGAGAGGAAGGGAGACAGAGAGAGAAAGTTTATGTACGAGAGAATTAGCGCAGTGCAGTAGGCCCTAGAGGCTTTGGCTTATACATGAGTACAATGATAATTGGGAGTTAGTTTGTCTTCCTCCTGGAAGGTCAGATTTTGGGTGCTTGAAGGTTCTCCTTGATGGCACTGTCCATAGGCTAAAAGCTCACTTGGTCACATTTATGGTCTTGATTATTGGGATATTTACTGGGGTACAACCTACATTATTTAGGCTGCCTATTTGCATACTTATTTTGGCATAGATTTGGGAAACTATGCATGTATTATATTTTTGATTGTGTTGAAAATATTCTGTTATGTTGGGGTTAATATGTAATTATATGCTTTTATAGTTTTGGTAGTTATGTTGAATAGGACTGTTCTCATTTGAATTTAGAATTGCAGAACTGGTCTCCTTCTCACCCTTGTGCAGCTTTACCCTTTCTCTTCTTCTTCATCTTCTTCTCCCTCCTCTCTTTTTGTTCCTTCTCCTTCTTGCTCTCTCTCTCTCTCTTTCTCTCTCTCCCTTTTGCTTCTCTTTTCTATGTATTTCTCTCTTAGTTCTCTCTTTCTTTCTGTTTCATTTACTGTCCTGCATCAATCTGGTATAGAGCAAACCTGATCACCCTCATTCTTCCCTCTATAATTGATCGACCATCTATGTTCCAATCTCTATAACAATCTCTCTTGAAGAGTCATAAAAAATTCAACCACAGCCACAAAACAACTGCAGTTGTCTTCTTTTGCTGCCTACACTGCTTCAAAGAAGAAGAATCCTAACAATTCATGCACAAAAGCCCTGAAAAATTGGAAATTCGAAGCACTGTTTGTCAACCTTAACTTCCAGAAAATTGCACACCATATTCTACGCATCATTTCACAACATTTCCATTGTCATTACAAATAGAATGCCCCCCTCCCCCTGAAATTTTATTGTCAGTCCACCCAAGATCTGCCACACATTGGCCAAACATTTCCCAGCTGAGCCGAAAGAGGACCCTTGCTGGTGGCGCATGCACCCCATATGCCAGTGGTGTACATGTGACACAAAGCCAGAACCTTCAGCAACTTCCAAAATTGCAAGAAATTGAATCTAGCCATGATAAATTGGATTGCCTGCAGATATCTTGAAGCTGAAATTGAAGAAATTCAAGCACTAGTTCTTGTAACTTATTTGGGGAGATGAATTCAGCTCTGCCAATACCCTATTCTGACCTATTTGCTGCATTTTCCTGCTAGTTCCTGATTTGGACGTGCTATTTGTGGGTTATTTTTGAACTCTATTTCCGTGGTGGTTCTACACTTTTTCCTCCCTGGCGTATGCAGGGGAAAAAACCTGCAAAACAAACAAATTAGAGAATTTGTATTTTTTTATTGGACGACTATTTGTTAACAGTGAGGCCTTCCTGCATTTAGCTCGGCTATTCAGCATACTTATTTTTGTCATAGATTTAGGAAACTGTGCATGTTGTAGATTTTTGTTTGTGTTGTATATTTTCCTTCTATGTTTGGGTTGTTATATGGTTTTGTTAGATGTAGGTATAAGTTCTTTGTTTGTATGATGTATGAGACAGTTATCATACTTGGTATCAAAACTATTTCCCTCTCTCGCTCTCTCTCTCTCTCTCTCTCCCTCTCTCTCGTGCAGTCTTCTTCTTTATTACTGTTTATCTGTTCTTTTCATTTCTTTCTTCCTCTTCACTTCTTCTCTCTGTTTCTCTCCCTTACTTCTGATCTCTGTTTCTGTTTCTTTTTTTTTTTGCCTACATCACAATTGGTGTACATTTTATAAACCTTGTACCTTCCTTGGGGGATATTTTCGTTATCTAAAGAGAAATTTAGCTTCTTCTGCAACTTGGTAAAACATTACAATGTACAAACTTGTAATTATGATATATAGATTCCATTTCTACTCACCTGAAGCAAATTTAGTTTCCTATCAGGCAACATAAAAAAAAATCAGGAGGGACTGGAACCCAAAAAAACAGGGTTGGGGTGGATTGCAAAATGTTTTGTTGAAATTGGTTGGATTCAACAAAGAACTCAATAATCAAAAAGATGTGATGCTTTTTAAAGACATGAACCTCTAGCTCCTCATTGTTGTAAGTACACTTGGATAGTATTTGTTAATTTGGCATAGACTCTAGGAATCAGAATTGGAAGGATTGATTTAGATTCCTAGTCTTTGTTTCTTGGTAATAGATTCCCTCTTTAGCCCATTTTTTGATTCCTGCGTCTTAGCTTGGAATCAATTGCTGATTCCTGAAAACACAGTATATATTGACTTACTCACCATAATGCATACTATAATAATTTATATAATACAACATATGTTACTTAAATTTTAAAAAATAATATTGATATTATAAGCCCATTAATATAAATGAATAATAAGAACATTTATTATTATAATTTTATGGAATAATATAATAATATTTTAACACAAAAAAATAGAATACTAGTAGATAATAAAATACTATGATTTTTGATTTATTTTATTATTATTTATAATATTAAAGTAAAATAAAATATTTATTACTGCCATTAATTATAAATATATAGATTAATAATGATATAATGTATAAAAGGATGTATAATACTATTGTATGATAAAATATAATGCTATGGTTATTGTTTTATATTCAATAATAAATTATATTGTAAGAATATAATGCTTGATATTATTTAATTTAATAAATTACATACTAATAAATTTTAATAATTATAAAATATAAGATAAAATGTAATAATAATTTGTAGTTTAAACAAACTATTATACAACAACAATAATAATCAGAAGGATTCATATCATAGCGATTTGACAAGTTTTACGCGGGCTGTTAGCTGTCTAACGCAATCCTCCTTTACCCAAGCTTGGGACTGGCTGTTTGTGAAAAGATTAGGACATTGAGTGCGTCATAGGCTGAGTAATAATAGAAAAAATATAATGAAGTATAAATACAAAGTATAATCAAGTACATGATGATAATGATACTATTATAACAATTAATTATTGTATAATTAAATATAATAATATTATATAATAGTTATAGATTTATACTATTATTATTCTATATTAAGTTAATTGCATAAGTTATTAATACTATATAGTGGCATATTTGATAAATTAGACTTGTTTTGATTCTTAGGTCTATATATACCAAACACTATAATACAATTTTGATTCTGATTCTGCTAGGAACCATATGAGGGTAATCTAACATTCCATTCCATTCCCAATGCATTTCGATTTTGATTCTGATTTCAGCCAAACACTAGCGTAGTTAATTGTTCAAAACATATATGATACTTTTTGGGATGGTGATTGGAAAATAGGGGATATCATATAAGCAAACACACTTTGGAGTAGGGTAAACTAGCTCTATTGAAAAGATAGCAAAAGAGATTTTAGGTGAATCTAGATGAAGATTCTTGGCTAATAAAGTGAGTTGGTGGTAGGATCAAGATGTCCAAAAATCCTTGAAGACAAAAAAGAATTTGGTTTAAAACAAGGCAAAAATATATAAATATGAAAAACTTTGAGAACTATAAAGAAGCAAGAAAAGGTGCAAAAAGGCCATGAAGCTAAACATGTAGTATCTAATAATTTATATACTAGACTAGATACAAAAGGAGGGGAAAGGGACATCTTAACTTGCTGTGAAGCTAAAGAAAGAAAGACCAAGTACTTAAGTAATATAAAATGTATAAAAATGAGGATGATAGTGTCTTTGTTAGAGAATAAGACAAACGAAAGATTACGAAGTTACTTTAGTAACCTATTTAATGAAAACCAAGTAGAAGGCTTAAACTTAGACTTGACAAGTGAGGGAAAGGTTAACAATTTGAGATTGAATTTAAATTTGCATTAAAAAAAGGTAAATGGAAACGCTATAGGTCCGGATGACATACCAGTTGAAGTTTGAAGATGTCTAGGTGATAACAAAATTATTTGGTTAACTAATATATTTAACATAATTATAAGAATTGAGAAAATGCAATGGAGGATAACATTTCAATACCTATATACAAAAATAAAGGAGATATTCAAAATTATAATAACTAGTGTGGAATTAAACTTATGAGTCATACAATGAAACTATGGGAAATGGTAATCGAACAAAAACTAAGGTTAGAAATGAGGATTTCTAAACATTAGTTTGATTTTATGCTTGGGAGATCAACTATAGAAGCTATATGATATTGTTTTTGTTGATGAAGCTAGAAGTACAATAGAATCTAAGTTAAAATTATGGAGAGAAGTTTTAGGATCTAGAGGTTTTAAGATAGGTAGAAACAAGATAGATTATATGAAATGTATATGAGTCTTGGTAGGAGGAATATTGAAGAAAAGATTGAACTTGATGGTCAAGAAATAAATAGTAGTAGTAGATTTTGATACCTTGGTTCCATTATGCAAGTTGAAAGAGAAATTAAAGAATATGTAATTCGTGGAATTAAAAGGTCGGGTAAAATGGAGAAGTGCTTCAAGCATGATGTGCGATCTTAGAATACCATTAAAATTAGAAGGAAAGTTTTATAGCAGAACCATAAGACCAACTATGCTATGTGGATCAAAATGCTGGGCAAATAAGAAATAACATATCCAAAAAGTGAAGTTGTTGAAATGAGAATGCTAAGGTGATTTTCTAGTGTAAGGAAGCTTCAAATAATAAGTACCTGCAATTTAGGCTTTTCCTGAGTTCATTGACAGGCCAGGCTTTCACTTAATATGTCAACCTTCTACCCAACTCTATTTTCACTTGGAAGGACATGCAGAACCAGTTCCAGTCCCATTTCTCTAGGACAGATCCTGGTGTGTCCATAAGCGGTAGGACGTCAAAAAATAAATTAAAAAATGAACATATTTGCAGTAATTTATGCTTAGCACTTGTCAGAGAGAGATAAGGGACAGGCAACTGAGATGGTTCTGGCAGTAGATCAAATAGTGCACCAATGAGGAGTGAGCTAATTACTGTCAGTGGCATTGGAAGGAATCAGGATAGGCTTAACCGCCTAAAATAACTTGGAATGAGGTAGTAAGGATTTAATAGCCCTCTAATTGTGGAAATTGGCGAAAAGGGATTTATGTAGCTTACCTCACTTGGTGGGACTTCAGAGTTGGTGTATTGATGTTGTATATATAACTCTTTAAGACATGAACCTCTAGTATCTCACTGTTGTAAATTTTTATGTTTTAGGCAGTGCCTTTTCCTTGAATTTTGGACAAGTCTTTGCAATTTACTATTAAGGAAGCCATGTGTTTTGAAAGAAAGTCATGCAAGTGTGTTTTTTGTAAGTTTCATGTCATTTGTTGATATTGATAGGTGCCTTATCTTATCAGTATGTGAATTTGAAACTAGTTGAGGAGATTATACTTGTGCATCAAATGAAAGTATATACGTGCACATGCACAAACATGCACACATATTATTTTTTTGACACAATGGAAGGAGAGCAGAATTGCAGATTGAATGATGTCTGAGTGATGATAAATTTTATGAGGGCTGGGGGGACAAGGAAGCAGGCATTCAAACAATGCTAATGAGGGGGAGGATCCTCAAAACCACAGCAAACAACACATTTGCTCAAGGCAGTTAAGACTGACTTTTAAAGCTCTCCATCTTATTGACCTTCATTTGTTTATAAGAAATCTCTATGCAGATGCATGAATATGCCAATTATCAGTTCCTTCATATCTATCTAGGGAATTATGCAAATATTAGAATGGAACTGGTGTGTTTAACTTTTGCTGATCATAGCCATTTGGGGGAGATGGGTGGGTTGGGTGTGGACATGCAGATATTTACTCAGTTTAGCACATTGAAATATAGTACTGTGATGCTGCTTGTTTGTGTTACTATTTTGCTTTGTAGCTAATTTTATTAGCAAATTGAAATCTTAAGAGGAATTCTTTTGTCCAACTTTTCTTCGTTTCAGAAAAGCTTGATTGATGCATGGGAATCTACTTTGGTATTGCGTGATTCTGTTAGAGGGAAAAGAAAGGAATTGCAGTTTTTGAGGCAATATTTGAAGCTAACTGCTATACTCAAAGGGCAAGTAAGATTTATTGCTTCATTCTGCTTATGCTTCTTATTTAAAATTCACGGCTTCATTCTGGTTATGCTTCTTATGCACTCTGGGTTTGATCAATATATTGATTGATTCCCCCACATAAAATAATCATTGATTTTCCTAAATAATGGACCCTAAGGATCTGAGCTGGCCTTATCGTGCGCAGAATTTAGTTGGGCCTAGTGCATTTTTTTCATGATTTTGGCAGTATCAAGGTTCGAGAGTAATGATTTCACTTAAAGAATAAAATTTGAGGATACGTACATGCTTTGCCCTTAATATTTGGAGGTTAGAGTCAATTCCCAAACGTCTTAATTTGGACACATCAACCCTTAATGTTTCAACAGTGACACATTAGTCCAATTTCTATAGGAACTGTCAAATTGCAGATGGATATGGTGTCAGCATGTCGCTATATATTCAAGCATTGGAGGATTATTCTATCCAAATTGAACTCTGCAGACCAAATTGACACAACCCCAAACATTAGGGTCCAAAAGCGTATCATTGTCATCATCATCATCATCATCATCATTATTAAAATAATAATTATATTATTTTTATTATTATTTTGCAGCATACAGTGTAGAGTGAGCAACCTCTGAATAGAGAAAAAACTCAACCTAAGGGAAGATTGTAGCTATTGTGTTGAGCCAATGGTTGAACTAACATCCCTCTAAGTTAATGTGTCCAAATTGAAACCTAGGGACCATGTGGACATAACCACAAATGGTAGGGACCAAAAGTATGATTATAGTACCATTTTTAGTGGACAAAGAGCAACCTTAAATTAAATAGAAAGCTCAGCTTAAGGTGACTGAAGCTGTTGCTACGAAACTGATGGATTGGGTGTTAAATTTGTCCAAGTTGAAACATTGGGGATCCAATTTACCCAACCCCCAAACATTAGGGATTAAAAGTGTAGTTTTTCATAAAATTTAATGACTGTCTAATTATATGGAGAAATTGGCGTGCATGCTTATTCATGTAGAGAATTTATTTGGACTGTTTACTTATACTTGTTAGAGGGCTGCATGCTAATCTGCTTAGATTGTACTTTTGAGTGCAGATGCTATACTTGGAAGAGTGGGCCCTTTTGGAGAGGGATCACTCCAATTCTTTGTCAGGGGCTATTGAAGGTTTAAAGGGTAGCACCCTTCGCCTTCCAATTGTTGGTGGAGCAAGGGTATGTACTTCCTCCCTCTGCACCCGCACTCCCACCCCCACTCTTTCCCCAATTTAGAAATAGGATTTAATCCGATGACTTTGTCTTGTATGGAGCTTGATGAGATCTTCCATTTCATCTATGCAGGTAGACATCCAAAATGTGAAAGAAGCAATTTGTTCGGCAGATGATGTGATGCAGGCAATGGCTTCCTCGATATGCTCTTTGCTAGCTAAGGTGATCTTGTTGCTCTTTGAATACATGCCTTTTTGTTACTCTTATTGTAGATTTTTTCTTTTATTCTTCTTATTGTCTCTTTCCGCTGAGAGACTCCCAATGATTTCATAATTAGTGAATGTTGCTAGTGTGATGTTGTTTCTCTCTCTCTCTCTCTTTGTGACTATGATGCCCAAGGGCCTAAAGTAAATAGTCTCGGCCCAACACTGGTGAAGTATAAGGTGCCCTCACAATGTTAAAACCTAAGTGTTCCTTATATGGCCAAGATCTCCCTAGAACACGCTCGATATGGGATCGTGCGAGGTTCCTAGGATCTCCCTTGTACACACCTGATGTGAGATAGGAAGAGGTTTTCCTGTGTGCTCTTTGAAGCCCTCATTAAAGTAGCCCATAGCTCTATGCAGGACTGACTCAAATGGTAATACCCTCAAGGTGGCTCTCATACCAAATATACCCAACTTTAGTAAGATATTGTCTGCTTTGGTCCATTATTTCTTGCAGTTTTGCCACATAGAAGGCATCTTACAATATTGAAACCTAAAGCATTCTTGTTTGGCTACCATACCCCCCCCCCCCCCCCCCCCCCCCCCCCCCCAAAAAAGCGGGTACACACTACACGCATGTTGTGGGATTGTGACACCTAGCATGCAGTTCATTTTATTTACAAACATTGTTGTGATGGATCTCACATACTCAACCAATGCTTAAATCTTGCCTACCTGAAGTTGGGCCAAAAATTTTAGTTTTCATTTAGCTGTATCTAGGGCCACATGAGTTATTATTTTTAGGTTTGAGGTTGCAAAGTTTTGAGAGTTAAGGTTCATGCTTCTTGTCTACGTCACAATCTCCCTGTTCCAATTTGCAATTAGCCATGTTAAACATTGATTATATTATATTGCATAACCAAGAAGCACTGAAGATCAATTTAAGTGGAACAGAAAGTTCTTTAGCCCTAAATCTATTGCTCTAAATGCAAAGGGTTTTTTAGGTTGTACAATCAGTAGCTTTGGTTTCTTTGGTCATTTGGTGCCTTCTAATTCTTAAAAGAGTTGTTTGAGATGAAGCCCTGCTAATAGTGAAGATGGTTGAGCAAGTTAATATGAATTGGCCTTGAACGAGACCAGAGTGAGGCAAAACAATTTAAAAAATTATTGTTCTCATCCTCTATCACATGTTGTGGTACAGGTGGGTTCTGGATTGACTGTCATATGGACTAATGGTCAATGCACTTTCACCTGGTGCCAGATATAGAGGTGCATACCTGATTTCCATTGAAGTTGAAGCCTTATGGCTTGTTTACATAGCTTATTTTAAGGCCATGTTTCTAAACCCAGCGCAGTCATGAGCTGGAGAAGGGGGTCAAGGGTTAGAGGTTGAACCGGGGGTTTAACTGTGACTTTACTATTGTGATACGAATAAATATATAATTAAGTATATAAAATGTTTTCAGTTTAAAATGTCAAAATGTAAAGAAAATCTTAGAAAAATAATAGAAGTCATTATGACAATAATTGTTAAATTTTATTTTTCATCGATGAAAATATTAGAATTGTACCTATTTTTTGTTTCACTCATAATTTTTAATCTAAATTGTTAATTTAGATCATTACAATGTATACTTGTAATGTTGTGTTCAGATCATATTACAAATTTTTTTTAAGAAAAAGGTAATGATCCCATCCCAAATGGATCATTCGTGGGGCTCCCAATCCCACACCCAAGACAGCCCTTGAGAATGTCAAGAGCTTGCCCTTGAGTGCTCTTCAGGGTTGCTCAGTTAGTACCCATTAGGGTATCAGGTGACGTAGGATGCATACCTAGTGTACCCCGAAGAGTCATTCTCTGAAGTATTCTTGGTCATATGCGAGGAACCTTTAGGAATCTAATGATCATGCATCTTAGATTCAAGAACACCACAATTAGAACTATCCAGACCAATCACAACGTCATTGAGACATATCGAAACCATCCTTTCTATATATGGTTGGGCAACTAATGCCTTGTTAGTTCTTACGTACATATTGTATGCTAAGTGAAAGCATTTAAAGGTTGCAAAAACATTTGAGAAATACAGTTGTTACCCCAATAGTAACTCCTTTCATCCAAAGGTAGAGGCACGGGTCAATGGGTTCAGGCATAGTTGTCAAATCGAGATTCGAATCGTGAATTGAAATTTTACTTTTGGAAATTGAGAATTGAATCGAATTGTAAGATATGGTAAATTTTCCAAAATCAATTATTAATGACATGCATATATTGATATACAAACAAGCAGCAAAATAATAAAATACATTTAAATTTTGATAATAAGAGAATCATATTTCATGTGTATGTTTTCCCTTAACAAATTAAAGGTAAGAGAATGATTTTGGAAATATTAATAAAATAATGAACTTGTTGCTGTTAAGGGAAGGAATCAAGAAAAAAATTAATAAAAAATATGAAAATTTGGTGTTTATAAATAATTAAATATATATATATATATTTCATGTATATTATTTATCAGATTAAAAAGGAAAAAATAATTAACATAAAAAAATTATAATAATTGAACAAACCATGGTTTGAAAACCTAGACCGGACCAGACGGTTCAATCTGGTTCAACCAGAACCAGTCAACCGGTCGGTCTGGTCAACTTACCAGAACCAGAAATGTCTTGAATCAGGATTGATCCAGTCAAACTGGCCATAACTGGTCTGAACCAGGGTTGAAGGTGGGTCAACCTGATTCTTTTTTTTTTCTCACAAGAGAAAAAATATTTAGAGAAGTGTAGGGGCTTGACTTGAACCCAAGAGACGCATGGGGGAGAGAGCATATGGCTTACCACTGCACCAATTTGTTGGCTGCACTAAATAATGGAGCATGTTTAATATATTATGCTTTTAAATTACTTTTCCCAAGCTAATAAATTCTGTCTTTTTCCAAAATAAAAAAATAAAGTAATAAAATAGATACACACTAGGACAAAAAATTCACCAACTTCAGCTAATATTTTTTGAGTAAAAATAAAATTATAAATTATAAAGAATATTTTATGTAAACAAGTAATTCAAAATTTTAATTAAGGTAGCCGTTAGTCATTATTTTGACTTTCAATGAACTAATATGTGTAATTCCAATTACCATCTTTGTAATGTTTATATATATAAATGGTGTAATATAATTTTTGCAAGAAAATATTGTGTTGGCATCATTGGTTTGACCACCGGTTCAACCACTGTCCAACAGGTCGGACTGACCGGTGGCTTCACTGGGTCAATCACTGGTCTGGGTTTTAAAACCATGGAACAAACTAAAAGAACTAACTTTTGAATCTTAACAACACAATGAAACATGAGTACCACCTTAGCTGGTGAGTGTTCTGCTCCTCAATGGCAGAGCACTATACTCCTTGAGTGAAGAATGGATTTTTGAAGGAAAGATGAGACCTAAAGTTCTATTTTCTTCTTTTTTTAAGCTCAAAACTGACATAAACAAGGAATGGAAGGTAATAGTGTAAAAATAAAAGCAATACAAAAGAAAGGAATGTTATTTTTTGGGTTTAAAACTAGCTTGAATTGTCAGGGTATGATAGGTCCAGAATTTTATTCATGAGGTGCATAAATAAATTCGGCAGTGATTCAGTTGATTTTATATTTGCTATAAGATTTGAATCAATTTAGTGTGGAATTGATACGAATCGTACGAATTGAATCGTGAATCATAATATTCTAAGTTTCTAACAACTGCGGGTTCAGGGTTAACCTCCCTGTTTGGCCAGATTTGACTGGGTTAGACCACGGTTATGGTCCAGTTTTCAGCGGTGAATTGTACAGTGAACAGGGATAGTTCCTGGTTTAGCTGGTTCAATCAGCTGACTCAATCCTGTTTTAAAAACTTGTCTGGTCCAGTTTTTCATTGGTGAATTGAATGTGAACAAAGACAGTTCCTGGTTTTACCAGGTTTGACCAGCTGATTAGGTCCTAAAAGCTTTGATGTAAAGGACTCTTTTATGAGATTTTTTATAGCAAGTGATGAATGTTATCCTAAGAACCGTGACCAGTTAATGAGATGAATATTCCTCTGAATTACCATTTTTAGTGGTGAATTGGACCTGATGAAGGATAGCTCCTGGTTTAACTGGTTGCTGATCTGGTCAGATTCTAACAAGTAAAAACATAGTTGCAAAGTTTTCAACTCTTCTGTATTTGAGATATTTGTAGCAAGGGATGGTTTGTGATCCTATTAACTTTGACCTGTTGGTGAGTCATGAATATCCCACTAATATTGATCCTTTTAAACCTTTTTTTTTCCATAAGTCAAAAGTGAACCTTAAACACCCCCTCTCCTGTCCCCTCTGGCTGCCCTTGAAAAACAAAACAACCTTACCATCTTGTGAAGCTTATGGTCAAATCCATAAATACCAAAAAATGCTATACCCTAGGAAAATGTGAAAACATGATACACTTTTGTTCCAAAACACTTAATATAATGATCCAAACTTTTAATTCAATATTATTCGTATAACATATTTTTTATTAGTTAAATAATAATAACTAATAAAAAAATATGCTATGCAAAAACTATTGAATTAACGGTAAGGTTGCTCCCTTGTGATCGGTTGGTCACGGGTTCGAGTACAAGGAAGCAGTCTCTACAAAAAGGCAAGGTTAAGGCTACAGACATTGTGACGACCTTGCTCCTACCCTCGCAAAGCAGGGAGCTTTATGGCTCGGGGATGATGCCCTTTTTATATTTTTTATTAGTTAAAGAGTGAAATTGTAGCATTTTAATTGTATTATCTGTAATTATTAACCCATTTCACCAAAGAAAGTCTTTTCTAGATTTAGAAGGACCTCTACATCCTCCAAAATTTATGATTGTTATTGCACATTTTTCACCAATATATCTATGTAAGTATACCCTTAACTTTCCACATTTTAGAGCTTGTTCCATTTTGTGATCTTGTGCTGGTTCATGTGGAATGTTCCATGTTCTAGGTAAGATTGGTCAAATCCCTATCATCTGGTTAAAAGTTATTTTATAAATCCTTACCATCTAGGCTTGATCCTCTAATTTTGGGCTCAAGATTTTGTGATCCTATGAACTCTGACCAGTTGGTGAGTTACAAGTACTCCTATGAATTGTGATCCATTTAAGCATTGTTTTCTTATGCAAAAGTGAGCCTTCAACACCAAACCCAACACCCCCCCCCCCCCCCCCCCCCCCCCCCCCCGGAAAAAAAATCAAAAACTATTTGAGTTCAAATCCCAATCATCTGGTCAAACATTATTTTTGAGATCCTTACCATCTTGGCTTGATCTGCTAATGTTGGACTTGATTTTGTTTTAGACCAAGTAACTCATAATGTGCTCAAGGATGTTTTATGTTCCAGTGTGAGTTGACTTTGATAAATTCTGTGGTTGTCATATACTTAAATGATGGTCTTTTGAGAGCTGTGAAAAAAAGAAATATTCTCGCTATCTCTTTGCCTAAGATGGAGGTATTGTAGACAATGTGTGATTTTATCTCGAAACCATGGAAGGGAACTATGATATTGAAACACCAAGACAGTCCAAGCTGAGTTAAATTTTAATGTTTCTATTGGCATAAAAATTCAATTATTATCTGTCTCAATGTTTCTTGGTTTGTCTTTCCAACTCAATGGGAACATTTGAACTTGCATTAATTTGATTATGTGTGCGTGTGGTTTTTTTTTTTTTCACTATCACTCTTCAGGATGATAATAAAGACAACTCAAGTTGTTAATATTGGATAGATGATATTTTGGTTTTTTTCTAGAGGAAAGGCTTCCCATGTACTTCTGAGTAACACAGATTAATCAGGGCTTATAAGCATTATATCTGCGTTTGAGTTCTTATTATGTGCATAGCTTTTCTTTCACTTTCACCCTCAGGATGATAATAGAAGACAACTTAAGTTTTTAATTATTTTTTGATTAGTAAAGAGAATTTATTGAAAAGGCATCCAGGGGATCCGGCCATTATACGTAGAATCAACCACCCTGAAGGGTGTCACAAAAATCAAAGATTGCATTTTAATCATTAACAACAATCCCACTATGCCAGCTAGTAACTATAGTAAACCACTTTTCTTTGCTGATTTGGAGTGCTGAGGTTTAGTTATTAAACACTCCTGTTCCTTTTTTTCCAAACGCACCAGAAAATTGCAAGGGAAATGGGAGACAGCCTTTCTTTTCTAGGGGAATGGCTTCCTCTGTATTTTTGAATGACACAGATTAATCTGGGCTTATAGGCATATTATATCTGCCTTTAGTTCTTTTATTACTTTTGGCTGAGCATGTTTTGTCCCTTGATTTTTTATCTTGATGGCCATTGAATTTCTTGTCTGTTAATGCTTGACATAGTTGGCCCACAACCTAACAGCTTTAAGTTTTTAAGTGGTAATCTAACTTGGTATTAGAGCTGGTTATCAGGAGATCCTGGGTTCTAGTCTCGTGTTTGAAAAATTATTATTTTTCCTATAATGGGCGTTACCTATTGCGTGTGTATTTCTCCATGTGCTGCTGGGCTGCATGTGTGGGTGAGTGTTGAAGCTTGATATACGTTGTTGGCCCACAACCTAACGACTTAAGCTTTTAGGTAAAGTGGTAATCTACCATTGTCATTTGCCAGTCGAGAGAAATCAGGTGCAAAACCATAGGTCCATAAATAGCCTTTTGTTTAAAGAAGCATTCAGCATTGCCTAGGCGTCTAGTTGTGGGGGGAGGTGGGGAATGGGAAACAGAGAACGCAGTATGGATGGCAAATAGCAGAAACCTCCTGATGTTTCAGAAGTAGCAGCACAAAGCCACAAGCAAGGTGATTGATTAAAATCCAAAGCAAGGGCCCAGTCTGTATTGTTTCCAACAGCATTTAAATTTTCTGGGGTCTTTGCATAACATATATCAATTAGCGAAATAGGAACTGTTGAGAGGGATCTTCCAATTTTTGTCTTAATTTAAAAGGGTGATTTTGTATTCAATTGGGTATGTCTCAATTTGAGTCGACGCCCTTTGCTCCCATTCTTCACTCTCTTTTTACTTAAATTTGTTTGTATAAGTAGTTATTTTTTATCCGTTTCTACTTAAATTTGTTTGTCTAAATAGTTATTTTTTATAGGTGGAGGAAAGGCATTCCTTGGTTGCTGAGCTTGCTAACATAACCACACAGGAGCGTGATTTGCTTGACCAGTGCAGAGATCTCTTGTCCTCAGCAGCTGCAATGCAGGTAAGAACAAAATTCAGTTTTCCCTGAGAACATTTTAAGGTTTGAACTTCAACATCTAAGGACTTATTTGGCATCATTGCTGTTTTCTATTTTCTATTTTTGTTTCTCCACGGTGAAGAAACAGATAATAAAAATATGTTTGTTTCTGTTGTCAGTTTTCTATTTTTGTTGTCGGTTTTCAACTGTTTGTCAAAAAACTAAAAACTAGATTTTATGATTTTCATTTATTTTGACATGTCAGATTTTTTAATATTCAAAAATATTTTTTTGTTAAATTATTCATTTTATACATTTTAAATTAAAATTAAAATTAAATGATCATATGAATTTAAATATAATTAAAATAAAAATGTACATAAATTTCAGAAGATAAAAATAAAGCCAATTATAAAATGTTTTTACTATTTTTCAATTTTCACGTCCAACAAAATTTTTATTATAAAATAAATTTTGAAAATAGAACAGTTAAATAAAATAATTATGATAAATTTTATTTTTGTTATAGTAATTTTTTAATGTGTATTATTTGTAATTTTATTATTTTAATTTTCATGTCTAATAATGTATATTAGTTTTATAAATGTTAATCAAACAAGTATTTGGTTTCTAGTTAGTTTTTATTTCTAGCTTTTGGTTTTTGGTTTTTCAATTTTTGACAGTGATATCAAACGAGCCCCTAAGACTGTCGAAAAAATAATGAAGTACTCTTCAGAGCATTGGCCCTGTTCTTGGATATTTCTTTTAAATTCTTTTTTACCTAAACTATAAGGATGATTTACTGTAATGTTGCCTGGGACTTGGTATTATCCTAAGTTCTTACTGTCTTTTTTTGGTAGTATCAACTTATTTTCTGACATTTAACTCATTTCGCAAACCAGGTGACGGATTGTAGCCTAAGAACACACACATTACAACTAAAACGTGTACCCCCAAGCCTGACAGCAAATGTGTAAAGCTCCTCGTGTAGCTTGACTGCCTACACTATACGCTAACATCACCTTGAATCTTTATTTTTCAACCGGAGTTACTAGGAAGATATCTCTCTCAATCAAGTGGTCGACAGCAGAAGAGTGCTCGTTTTGTTCCAGAAATTGGCTGTATGATGTATTTTGTATGCATAGATGGCTGGAAATCATGTTTCTCAATTTCAAATTAGGTTGTATACACGCACTGTTTCTCTAGGCTAGAAGGCAAAGCACATGTAAATATGTGTAATGATCTTTCCATTTTTTCTCATTCTATAGCGCTATTCTTTTGGGGGGTACTCGTGTGAATATCTCTCAATATTTCAAAATTGAAATTCAACCCAAATTTAACTCAAATCTCAAATCGATTTTAAGATTATTGAACTTCAAGTTAGACTACATTAGCCCCAATTTAAATAGAGCATAGTACAAAATATGTACTATATAAATTAAGAAACCTGAGTAAAATAAAATTACGCAAGCATGCAACTTAATGGCAAAAAATTTATAGAAGTTGGAAACCCTGGACATCTCTATCTGATCGGAATTTTTAAAGGTATCGTTTCAATTTTTACTGGGTGAACTGTATGGTTGCAAAATTAAAACTAGGCTTGTTGCCTAAGCTCGAGTTAGTCATGAAGGGGTTCGACTCCTGCTTCTCATTCATGCCCTAATTCTGCACTTGAATATGTGAACAGTGTGCAAGAATGGCCAGCACATGATTTGAAGTGGGTAGGCCCTTTCTGATCAATTAGGGGGCGATCGAAGTTGCATGGAGGGCTCGGAGTGTCCAGCAGCTAAGATGGATGCGGAAGACTTTAGGTCCATTCCAACCCTAATTTTGAGAACAATGAACTTCCAATATATAACGCACACACCACAAAAAAAATGCGAGTGAGGTGACTTGGAATTCCAATTCCATCGAAATGATGAGAATCAATTCCCGGGAAATCTAAAGAAACATAATTCCGGGAGTGGGGAAAAAATGAAAGGGGAGGTGGGAAATGAAGGGAAGGGGGTGGGATCCACCGCCAGATGCGGCGACATGCTGCCTTGCACAGCCAGCAACTCCGTCCATCCGCCACTTTCCGAGTGTCCTTTTCATTCTCATCAGAGCATTTTTCCAGAGAGAGAGAGAGAGAGAGAGAGAGAGGAATGGCGTGGAACCCACTTCCATTGGAGGAGGAGAACTCCAGCCAGAAAGCGGGGTGACGTGCATCCCACCACCTTTTTACTTTTTCTATTCAATTCTTTTGGCTCTCTCTCTCTCTCTCTCTCTCTTCATATTTTGGATTTTTGTTTCCGTTGTGGGATTTTGCTGACATGAGAAAGAGGGGAGTGGGCCAAAGTTCAGCACTTGCTGAGGGTTTGAATGGCTACTGAAATCCCGGTGTGTGTGTGTGTGTGTGTACCAAACTGGGCGAAAAGTATAAAGGGAAGTTATTGCATTAAGAACGTGTCTCAATTGGGTATATCAAAGATGCATCTGCTGTGCTGAAAAAGAAATGGAAAAGTTTGATTGGCTGGGGAGAAAGTACTGAGAAAGTAATAAAGGATTGATTGGGGAGAAAATAGGAATTAGTTACCCTCTAGTATGTTTGGTTCAAGTGGAGAAAATTTTAGTAAACTATTTTATGGTTTGGTTCACTTAATGCCAAATGAGAGATAAAAATAAAGAAACTTTGTAGTCATTTTATAATATTATGCTTAAGAAAACTGTAGGATGCTGAGCTAATGGGTTTTCTCTTTTTCTGTTCTCCACTTCTCCCCATTATTTTTTTTTTCTTTCTTCTTTATGTGAATCAAACACAAGGTATGGACACTTTTCTTTTTTCTTCTCTCCATTTCTCTCCACCCAAACACACCCTAAGGCTTTCAAGCCCCTAACCTTTTGTGTGAAATTTCCCTATTTTGAAAGATCCAATAACACAATGGTATAGTATTTTTAAGTCATGACATGTTACCATATCATGTAAATTGTTATATTTTTTATATTCTTATTTATTTTCTTTTGATTTACTATATATGCTTTGATAATTGTAGAATATTATATATATATATATATATATATATGCATGTATATACATATTTTTGGTATTATAAATCACATGCAGAATGAGTGATATTGGATGGATTAGCAGGTGCATTGAACTTGTCATACCTATATGCTTAGGAGAAACATGATTAATTATGATGATAAATTGAACAGAAACGATAAAGAAAAAGGGTCATAAGAAAAAAAAAATGAGTGGAAAATTATTTTTTATTTTTCTCTCATTTTTCTTTCTTTCTACTTAGAATTTCTTGAATTAATATGATAATCATTCCTTTTTTATTTCCCAATGAAAAATATTCTCTCAGCTTCTCCTATCTTTATTTGACCTAGTTTTGTTTCATTCAAATATCGCTGGCACAAAAACAGACCAATGTGTCATAATAGATATGTTAGAAAGACCTTCCTTTTCTCTTTTGGTAATTAGGGGAGGAGGGGGAGGGAGTGGAGGAGGAAATAAACAACAACTAATAAGAAATGAATATATCATCTAGTATAAGTTGAATCGATCCTTTTGACGAACCTAAAAAATTGGTTTCACTCCAAGATTTGTCTTAATGCCTATCCTCCTAGAATCTTCTTGGTATGTGATGGTAACCTTTCACTCCATTGTTTGTGCAATGGAATGGAGTGAATACAGTGAATGATGAGATGTCGAGATAATGTTTCAACCATACTTCCAAATTATATTTAAACCTTTCTAAATAGCTCATAACTCTACGATTGCATATTCTCAAGGTTATTGCAAATTTGATACTACTTTCTATTGGTCTCGAGAAAATGTTTTTAGTGTGCTTTTGTCCACCCTATCTTCACAATTCATTATTCGTGTCTTTAAATTTCGAAGCATGTTGCTCGTTAAGGCCCATAATGAGAAATATTTTTGTACCTTTTGTCAATCAATGGAATAGGGTTTCATTTGCCGATATACTTTTTTTTTTCCTTATTTTTTTAATTTCCACCTCCAAAATATTGTGCTAAAGGCTTGTGTTGAAAATATCTACAAAGAGAAATTTGCCTCCCAGTCAGGGAAAAGAGCTATTAGATGTTTTTCTTCTTTTTACATTTTTTAAAGAATAAGAAAGAAAAGAAAATTTCAAATTTAGCTATTTAAAAATCCTTAGAAATAATAGGTATACAATTTTTGACATTGTGAGACTACAACTCGCCTTTTGAAGCTTATAATGTCAAATTTAGTTAGTCTCTTTTTTTAAAAAATGATTATAAAAAATTTTGCGACAAAACTACATCCATCAATTAAGCTCATTAAATTTTAATTGATTTCATTTCTAGGCACAATACGTTCAACACAAATCCCATTTATCGGAATTATCCAATTCTCCCTTGCATGTTCATTGAGCAAAATCTAATTATGTAAATATTTAGGTCAAATAAGCTTTTATTGGCAAGAGCACAAATCATCATTTTTATTTAGCAATATATAAATTAAAATTTGCCACACATGATAAAAAGAGACGCATAATCCACCTCGTACTAATTAATTGCATAATAAGTGTGAGATTAAAGATGAGAAAGCTATCCATTATTTTAAGTTCAATGAGTCGTAAAATTTAAAATATATTTAAACAACTCAGAGTGAAAAAATACAACCATAAAAATGCCAAAATTTATTATTCCATTTATAATCCAACTTATTATTATTATTATTATTTAAAAAAAAAATAAGGATTGAACTTTTAGGACTTAGAAGTCTTATACCATTTTATACTGCTCTACTGAGAAAAAAAAAAAATACTCTTAGCGTGGTTTTCTCTTTCTCTACCTTATTTTCATTTCTTATTGCTCGAGTGACGTCATCAAAGGCCGTGGTGAGAAACATTTTTATAACCTTTTTGCCTTTAAATAGGAAATTAGATATAATTTGATAAAATCTAAATATATAAATATTTATGTAAATACTTAAGTCAAATAAATTTTTACTTTTCGCCGACAGGTTCACAAACCAGTAATTCTTAACGTTGAATATATTAAAATTTGGCATATGATAAAAAAAAAATAAAAATAGATATATAGGTCACCTCTCTTATTGATGATTAATTGCGTAATACGTGGAAACTAAAGATGAAAAAATATATTTGTAAATTAAAAATATATATAATATGAAAAATTAGAGGGATAAAATGCATTTCCTTCCTTCCTTCATAATTAATTAATTTGTTAATCTTTATTATTAAAAAAGATACTGATGGGCCGGCTGCTATAATCTCACAGGTTCCCAAATAAAAAAATTAAAATTAAAAGGGGCAGTAATGGGTATGTGCCCGCGGGAAGGGAGGGGGCTTAGGAAATTGTGCCCTGTAGAAAAGGAGAGTACCCAAAATCAGTCAGGTCCAATGTCCAATCCGACGGCCTACGCCAAAGTAGCTAGATCGTGATGATCACTCTAGTAGGACCCCTCGGATGGGACATGTGACTTGTGCGGTAGTGGGTCACTGTCCCCATAAAGAGGAGAGAGAAACTCCTTTTAGAGAGAGAAAGTAGGGCACTTTCACTTTGCGGGGGCAAACGGCTCTGACGTGACCCCACACATGGACTTATTACGGCTCCGCCCAACAGAAATGGTACGTGCGACACTATTTCCTAAACCATACATTTGTTAAAACTAAATGAAATGGATATGGTAGGATTTGGGAAAAAAAAAAAAGTCCCAACTCATCTTTAACATTAATTATTGATTTTTTACTATCAAGTGGGGCCGACGAAGTTTTTTCCTCTTTAATTTTATTTTATAATAAAATATTAAATAACAGTTTGATTAGAAATTTTTTTTTTCCAATTTGATGCTTATGCATGTAATTTCCCATAGCGAGATTTGCTTCAGAAATGCATACGGTGCTGACGCGTGGCAAAACTCGCTGGATGATCAGTCCTTTATGAGGCTGTTCCTGTAATTGATGACTATGGTTTGCGCATTGTGTTGGATATACATTACGTAGGTCCAATATATATAACTGTGCAGTCATATGTGGAAAGCATTATTCAAATAGGTTATACCGCGGATAGGCAGACGGGGACGCCTGCCGAACATATGGATGAAGTAGAGGAAGCCACCCAACAAACACGTCATTATAAATTGACTGCGTGTAAAAAATCTGTCTTTTGTATTCTACTCCTTCTTCATCTTTTTTTTTTTTTTTCAGTCGTTTTTCCTTTCTTATATATATAAAAAACTTAACTTTACTATACAGTTTTTCATCTCCTAGACTCAAGCTAACCACCCTGATTTATGGGATGTTACAAATTTCAAATGCCTCAAATCTCTCTTGGTTGTTTACAATGACAACTCACACCAACACTTCCCCTCAAGTTGATGCATAGAGGTCTCGCATGCCCAACTTGTCAAGTGAGTTGTAGAAGTCCTTGCTAGATATAGCTTTTGTAAGGATGTCTGCCAATTGATCTTCGGATTTCACAAACGAAAACCTAATTGTTTTTGCTTCAAGATTCTCTTTGATGAAGTGTCGATCTACCTTCACATGTTTAGTACGATCATGTTGAATAGGATTGTGAGAAATGACAATTGCAGCTTTATTGTCACACAAGAGATCTATCTCAGAAGTGAGGGCAAACCCGATTTCAGTGAGTAGCTTTCTTAGCCAAAGGAGTTCACAAAGACCTTTAGCCATTCCCCTAAACTCAGCTTCAGCACTTGACAAGGCTACCACTTTTTGTTTCTTGCTTCTCCAAGTTACAAGATTTCCTTCAACAAATGTAAAATATTCTGATGTAGACTTTCTGTCAGTGATATTACTTGCCCAATCCGCATTCGTATACCCATAAACCATCGGCTGACTGTTATGTTTTGAGAACATAAGTCCCTTGCCCGGGGATGACTTCAAGTATCAAAGTATTTGAATCACTGCTTCCATATGACTCTTACTTGGATTATGCATAAATTGACTTACGACACTTATAGCATAGACAATATCTGGGCGAGTATGGGAGAGATAAATGAGTTTACCAACTAACCTTTGGTATCTTCCCTTATCTGTTGGTACTTGGTCTGGGTATTCTCCAAGCTTGTGATTTTGAACTATGGGGGTGTCTGCAGGCCTACACTCCAACATCCCTACTTCGGTTAGCAAATCTAATATGTATTTCCGTTGGGAGAGAAATATGTCTTTCTTAGACCTAGCAACTTCAATTCCCAAGAAATACTTGAGTCATCCCAGATTTTTTATCTCAAATTCAGTTGCTAATTGCTTTTGAAGCAGAGAGATTTCATCTTCATTATCTCCTGTAATAATAATGTCATCTACATAAACTATCAAAGCAGTTACGTTGCCCAACTGATGCTTTAAGAACAAAGTATGGTCAGAGTTACTTTGTTGGAAGCCATATTTTTTCATTGCCAAGCTAAACCTTCCAAACCACACTCGTGGTGATTGCTTCAGTTCGTACAACGCTCGCTGCAATTTGCACACCACTCCATTCTTTGAAGATGTTGTATAACCAGGAGAAACATCCATATAAACCTCTTTTTGGAGATCACCGTTGAGAAAAGCATTCTTTACATCAAATTGATGCAAAGGCCAATCAAGATTTGCAGCAAGAGACAATAATACCCTAACTGTGTTTAGCTTGGCTACAGGTGAGAAAGTCTCCTGATAATCGACATCATATGTATGCGTATATCCCTTCGCTACCAGTCGTGCTTTGTACCGTTCAATAGATCCATCTGCTTTGTGTTTAATAGAGAACACCCATTTGCACCCCACAGTTTGTTTTCCTTTAGGTAATGGAACAAGAGTCCATGTATCATTTTTTAGTAGTGCCTCCATTTCTTCCTTAATAGCTCGGGTCCATCTTGGATCTGCCAATGCCTTATGAACACTGGTAGGAATTTGACATATGGAGAGTTCTTGTGAAAATTTCTTAATCGGTTTAGAGAGTTCCTTGGTGGATACATAATTAGCAATAGGATACCTCGACCTTCGTTCCTCAATATCTGGAGAGAATCTATTAGGTGGCTTGCCACGATTGTACCTGTAAGGTAAGACATAACCCACAGAAGCATCTATATCATCGGTATGTAAGGGTGTAATAACATTATGCACCTCAGGAGTATTCTCAGGAGATGATTCGGCTGGCACTTCAGAGGGAGAGGATATAGGTTCAGTCTCAGATGTTGCATGCTCTGCAGTAGGATATATCTCAGCTTCACAGTTCACAATGCCTAAGTTATCATTCGGCCCAGCTTGCCCCTCATGTTCACGTGGCCCCTCATTTGGCGCCAACCAATCAAACTTATTTGGCGCCTCATGTTGGAACTAATTCAACTTTTCATTATGTATCTCCCCCTAAAGAGGAGAAGTAGGTGTCGAAGAGGAAAAGAACATATCAGTCTCCAAGAATTGGACATCCATAGTCACATAGAGTCTTCGGGTGGTAGGATCATAGTACCGGTACCCTTTCTGATGGACGCCATAGCCCAAAAACAAACATCGACATGCACATGGATCAAGTTTAGTGCGTTGGTTCTTGTAGAGATACACATGGACAACACACCCGAAGACGCAAGGAGGAAGCATTAGCGCAGTAGGTAGTGACACATAAGTAGAAAGACATTAGAGTGGTGTCTTAAAGGATAAAACCTTGGAAGGCATTCAGTTAAGAAGATGGACAGCAGTTGAGACGGCATCGGTCCAAAAACATTTGGACATATGAGCACCGAGAAACAAAGCACGGGCAGTCTCAAGAACATGTCTATTCTTCCTCTCGGCAACACCGTTCTGTTGAGGTGTTTGTGAGCATGAAGTTTTATGAATTAAATCATGTTGAGTAAAGTACGCTTTAAGGTGCTTATTGACATATTCACCACCATTATCAGAGCGGAGAACCTTCATGGTGGCACCGTACTGAGTACCAACCATAGCATGGAATGTTTCAAACACACTAAGAACCTCATCTTTGTGTTTCATCAAGTAAAGCCATGTCATACGAGTACAATCATCTACAAAAATCACAAACCAACGAAAGCCAGACATATTAGTAACAGGTGACGGCCCCCATACATCAGAGTGAATTAACGTAAATGGAGTGTCACTTTTATTCATGCTTAAAGGATAAGTAGCGCAATGGCTCTTAGCCAAAATACAAGTGTCACATTTCAAATCAGGAGTCTGTAAATGCTTAAACAAATAAGGAAAAACATGCTTCAAATAAGGAAAAGATGGGTGTCCCAAGCATCGATACCACAACCAAAGTAGTGTCTCTTTATCGGCATGCGGATGGTTCATGTGATTGGCTTGGCCGATACTAATGTCTTCCACATAATATAATCCCTCCCTCTTAGTACCACGCCCAATTATCTCCTTGGTGAGAATATCTTGAATAAGATAGAAATTGGGATAAATAAGCACAACACACCCAAGGTCTGCAGTAAGCTGACTTACAGACAACAATTTATGGGATAAAGACGTAACAAGTAAAGTATAGATAAATGCAGGGATGGAGATAAAGTCACAGAAGCAGCGCCAGTGACTGGTGAGATAACACCATTTGCACTGGTTATGCTAGTTCGTCATGGAAGAGAGGTATGAGAGAAGTCCGAGGTAGCAAAAGTCATATGGTCAGTGGCCCCCGAGTCAAGAAGCCATGCACTATAGTCTGCATCTCGATGGGAGGTAGGAAGAGCAAGATCAGGGATACCTGAGTTCAAATTAGGAGAAACATCTGTGGACGTTGCAGCTGGTTGTATAAGGGAGAGATGAGGCTCTGCAGCAGCAACAGCAGCTGTGCTTGAATTTCCATTCGTTCCGGTTCCAGCAGGACGTTTACGAGCTTGAAGGTCATGCCACCGATCAGGGTACCCATGCAATTTGAAACAAGTTTCATGTGTGTGCTTCTGGTTTCCACAATGAGAACATTTTTTTGAATCAGTGGAGTTTCGGGGCTTGGAAGATTTACCAGGGGCAGAGGTGCTTAATGTAAGTGATTTTGAGGCCAAGACAGCCCCCTGGAGCCCATCGAGGTCATGGGTAGTCATAACCTGTTGTCGAATAGCCTCCCATCTAACACGCGCATACGCTTGTTCGACAGTAGGAAAGGGTTTCATCTATAAAA
Source organism: Malania oleifera (assembly GCF_029873635.1). NCBI lineage: Eukaryota > Viridiplantae > Streptophyta > Magnoliopsida > Santalales > Ximeniaceae > Malania > Malania oleifera. Next base: position 76,264,252 of record NC_080424.1, on the reverse strand, counting down.
CATCAGCTCGTATTTTGTCTAGCCGATCGTCAAGACCATCCAAAAACACATAAACACGGTCTTCCTGAATGATCCGATTATAATGCTGAATATCAACAGAGCATTCCATAGGATTTGGCCGGCGGAAATCAATTTCACGCCATAAACCCTGCATCAGTATAATATTTTTCCAGGGAGCTAGCGGCTTGCTTCAACCATGTCACACGGTGTCGAAGATCATACACTTGTGATGTATCACTACCATCAAAGAAGGTAGTGGCAATGGAATCCCAAACCGCCTTTGCTGTAGGAAACCGAATAAAATTGCCAATCAAGGACAAATCCATGGAAGAAATTAACCAACCTTTAACAATGGCGTTATCGGTGCGCCACTTGCGAAAGGAGGGATCAGTGGATAGCGGCTGGGGAAAGTCACCATTAATGTACCCCAGTTTATCCTTGCCAGAGATATACATCTCAACAACCTAGGACCACAGTGCATAGTTGGAACCATCCAACTTAATGCCGATCGGAGCAGTGGATGTTTCAGTGGTGATGGTCGGGGTCCGAGTGTTATTCAAAACCTCGGTCATCCTTGTAGTCAATTCAAGGATAGAATCAGAGAGATTGGACGTGTCGCCAGAAGAGTTCAGATCATCAGAGTCCGCCATGAATAGAGGTATGGTTAGGATGCAATAGGAAGCCAGAACTCGTTTGGCTCTGATACCATGTAAAAAATCTGTCTTTTGTATTCTACTCCTTCTTCATCCTTTTTTTTTTTTTCAGCCGTCTTTCCTTTCTTATATATATATATATATAAAACTTAACTTTACTATACAGTTTTTCATCTCCTAGACTCAAGCTAACCACACTGATTTATGGGATGTTACAAATTTCAAATGCCTCAAATCTCTCTTGATTGTTTACAATGACAGCTCACGCCAACACTGCGGACGAAGGTATTGAACCATACACGAGTGCGGACGTTGGTAGGATGCCTGTGGTGGATTTCAACGAAGGTCCAGGATCGTTGTTCGAGCCGTCAACGTACGAAAGACCTATTCTTCACACGGATGAGCAGGGAGGTTGCGAAGAAGTTCCTGTAGAAGGTCTAGGATCGTTGTTCGCCATTGCGAATGTTGCGTTAGTCTAGGGGATGAATATTACAAACGATGTTAATTTATAAGATGAAAACACATTCGAGCAGGAAATGGGTGAAGGGTTAAATGAGTTCACCAATGATGTAAATCCCTCTCCCCCGTGAAATGAATAATGGCATCTACAACGCCCAATTTATGGACAAACCTCCAATGTACGCTCAAATTGACGTAGATGCTGCAAATTTGTCACATGAAGAGGAGCTTCTTATACGAGCGACTCGTTGGGATGAATCGTTTGAGCTAGGTAGGGAGATGCTATTCGAGTCGAAGGATCAGTTGATAGCGGCAGTGCGGATTTATCACACTCGAACAGACCATAACTTCTACGTTGTGCAGTATGACCCAGTGTTATGGGTTGCTAGGTGTAAGAAGTTCAATTGCGGATGAAGAGTGCATGCAATGTATCGGATGAAACATAGATTATTCGAAATCACCTAATATGGTGTTCCACACATGTGTTTGAATGAACTTCTGTCGCAGGACCATAACCAAATCACATCATCCCTAATTGTTTGGGAGATAGTGAATATGGTAAGGGGAGATGCGTCGACATTAATTGTCACATTGAAAGAGTTCATAGATCATTGTTTCGACTAATCGATCTCGTATAATAAGGTCTAATTTGGCAAAAAGAAGGCAGTTGCCCAAGTATTCGACAATTGGGAGATGTCCTATCAAACTTTATCGAAGTGGATGGAAGTGATGTGGGCGTACAATCCTGGTACTGTAGTCAAATGGAGGTGAACTCCTATTCCAGGTTACGAAAACACCACAACGTTTGTATCTACATTTTGGTCATTTGCAGCATTCATTTGAAGTTTTTTGTCATTGCCCTCTTGTTATATGTGTAGATGGGACACACTTGTAAGAGAAGTACAAGGATAAACTCCTAATTGCGACGTGCCTAAATGCAAATAGGAAAATATTTCCCCTTACATTTGCAATTGTCCAAGAAGAAAGCTTGGACACATGTAATTGGTTTATGTGCTGTCTTCATTCCATTACCAATGGAGATGACATTTGTCTGATATCAGATTGGCATCCAGGAATTCTCACTACAGTGCAACGAAATCTTGATTGGCAGCCACCACGTGCCCACCACTGATTCTGCCTTCAACATGTAGTCAGTAACTTTAATACGAAAGTACAAAGTGTCAATCTGAAGTGTATGATTGAGCAAGCGGGAATAGAGCATTAGGTAAGAAAATTTGACAAGTGGATGGAAAAGATATTCAATGAGGGTGGAGAACCAGTAAATTGGTTTTTCGAGTAGATCCCTCCTCATATGTGGACTCAGTGTCGTGACGATGGACGAAAATATGGGAACATGACCACTAACCTTCTGAAATGTTTGAACGCATCCTGAAATGAGCTCATAGCCTCCCAATAACGACGCTTGTGCAACTAATATTTTATCATGTTGCACATTATTTCAATAGTCGACGGGACGCTACTTGTAACGCAATAGGTGGAGAAAATGCATTTACTCCACATATCCTACTAACGATGGATAGAGGGAAGCTCAAGGCGACTAGACATTGCATCACGACGTTCAACTGGTCCAAGGGTACCTTTAGCATCACAACCGCGCAAAATGTGCCACATAAAGGAAACAATGTCTAAACTTTGAGCATAAATAGACATGAATGTTCATGTGGGCAGTGGCAAACTTTACACTTTCCTTACTTTCACATTCTTGATGCATGTGTAGAGATACGGTTGAACGTTGTCCAATATGTTGAGTCATGCTGGAGCATTACTGAGCACTATGTGACATACACCGTCGATTTTAATTCGATTAGGCACGAGGCGTATTGGCCAGCATTCTCGTTGTTGATTTTGCACGCAAATCCTGGATATGCTCGACATAAAGTTGGCCTAAGAGCTCATGTATATGAAATGAGATAGATGTAAGGGGAGGTAGGAAGAAAAACACGTGTAGCATATGTCATCAAGAAAGACATGACCGCATAAGGTGTCCGGAAAAGATGCAACTTGGGAATGTAGTTGACCCTTCACATTGACTTATTACGCACTTATAGAACTTTTACTACACATTATGTTATTTTTTTATTTACAATATTTCACTGGTGCCTTTTGCAGTATTGATCAAGGGCCGACTGATCGCAGTGTATTAATGATGGACGATGAGCACTGGTTTAGTCGAGCGTGGATTGATGGTCACGTCAACCCCTTGTACTATCGAGGTGCACATAGTTTGTGGTGCGTCAGTTAGATGCAGACGATTACATCCTTAGATGGATACGCGATGCAGGATTCTACGAAATATATCAAATTGCCCATATCTAGTTAGATTGACATCTGGTGACAACTTTCGTAGAGCGATGGAGACCGGAAACGCACACGTTTCACTTACCGCATGGGGAGGCAACTATAATATTACAAGATGTAGCGATTTTGTTTGGGCTGCCGATTGATAGGGGTGGCAAAACGGGCGGGCGGGCCAGGTCCGGGCGGGTCCCCAACGGGCCGGGTCATAAATGGATCGGGTCTTTAACGGGTCGAGGTTAAACGGGTGCCAATCATATAAACCCTAACCCGCCCGTTTAATAAACGGGCGGGTCGCGGGTTACCCATTTAAAAAAATATATTATTTTAAAATTTTAAAACCCCAAAATAATTACAGCACATCTCTCTCTTATTTATTTAAAAATTTAAAGTCCCAAATTACAGCTCATGGTTAGAGGGCCCAGAAGGGGTATCAAGCTTCCTCACACACTCTCTCTCAAAGTCTCTCTCTCTCTCTCTCTCTCTCTCTCTCTCTCTCTCTGCTTCCTCACTTATCAGATTCAAACAAATCTCTTTCTCTCTCGGCTTCCTCACTTATCAGATTCAAACAAAATCAGTAAACCACTAAGCCAGTAAAGCCTGAATGACCACGAGTCAGCTGGAGACGAAGACGAAAATTGGGATGGAGACGACGGCGAATCCGGAGAATGAGTAGATTTGTTATGGCAGATCAGACCAGACATGAGTGGAGAACTGCGAAGTCGAAGTTCGAACTGACCTGTCACTTGCGAGGTTGTGAGGTTGCGATTGCGAGAGTAAAGAGCGAGAGTCGAGGGCTTGAGAGGCGAGAGGATATGTCGTAGGAGAGGAGACTATTTGCGAGAGAGAGGCGAAGCCGTGGAGTCGGGATTGGGATTTTGTGGGAGAGGGAAGGATATTGTAACTCTGCAAGTTTGCAACCGGATGATGATTGATGAAGATGGCCGCCCATCTCCCACGCGATGAAGCAGAAGGGACGAGGGTAGTGAAGTGAAAGCCAGCAGGAGGCAGCCGCGGCCACAAGGAAATTTAGGGTTTAAGGTTAATGTGTAATATATATATATAGGAATAGGAGCCAAATAAACGGGTCACCCGTTGGGTGACCCGACCCAAACCCGGTTGACCCATTTATAAACAGGTCAACCCGTGACCCGCCCATTTATTAAATGGGTTGACTTTCTTAAACCCGAACCCGTTTAAAACGGACGGGTCCGGGTGACCCAACGGGTTATGACTCGTTTTGCCACCCCTACCGATTGATGGGAGGCCCGTCAATAATCGTACTGCTGGACTAATAGAGTGCCCTACAGATTGTCAGGTAGGACTCGCACTGTGCCGTATGTGCGAACGTTTGTTTACAAAAACATTGCATGCATAGTAATGTCTATCTGACGAGATTTACTTAGAAAGAAGCAGATGCTGATGCATGACAAATTCCGTAAGATTTGTTTAAATCTCGCTAGACCATCGAACGATATTATGTACGCATCAAAATAATAAAATTTTTTCCAATCAAATTTGTTATTTAATATTTTATTACAAAATAAAATTAAAAAGGGAAAAAAGTCTGGGATAAGGACCCTTTGTATATTAAGCACCTAAAGACGAGGAAAAATACAGTAAACTCTTAAATGCTTCGGAAAATTGAACATTTTAGAGATGAAAGTCTTCCCTCGTTCCCCCACCGCCATCCGTTAAATGGAAAGATCACTATATAATAATTATTAAATTTTCTTATTTCTTCATAGTAGTTCAGCCAAAAAAGAGAGGAATGTTATAATTATAATTGGGATGAGACAAGGAATTACAAATATATGGAAAAGGTAGGGGAGCAAAATAAGATTAATATTCCAATAAGAACAATTTATAACGTTGTCCAGCATTTAAAATTTAGATATGAAAAAAGAGTTGCATAAAAGGTCCACCACTTCATTCTCTCTGAATTTTTCTTAAAATAAAAAAAGATTACTGGGAATAAACGCAAACATCAGAATTCCAAAAACAACGATCATTTGCTTCCCGTGAGGAAAGAAAAGAAAGCCTTTCGCCGGAGAAAGTGAACAAAAAACTCACCGGAGAAAATCCCGGCGCTGGGTTGACAGGCTTCTCTAATACTATTCTGTTACAACAACAACAAAAAAAGGTTCTTTCCCCACTAATTCGATCTCTCTTTTTTATTCACCGGGAACAGCGCTTGCTCATCCATCGGAGTCTGAAGCGCGCTCTCAGATAAAAAGGTTGAGAAGCTTCCGCTCTTGGGCGCCGTAGGTGTCGTCGTTTACGGTGCCGGAGGTGGTGGCCGTCGTGGTGACGGACAGGTCGGTGCTGTAGGACGACGTGGGGGCGGCCCTGCTTCCGCCTCTGGGGACCCTGATCTTGGTGGAGAAGCGCGGGGTTAAGGACGAGGGCGGTTGCGCTATTTTGTCGCTCAGCGGGGAGGAAAAGTAGGCGTCGTGTGGATTCTTCCACGCGTCACTGGGGATGGCCTCGGAGGAATCGTGGACGCACTCGGGAAGCGTGAGGCCGGCGGCGAGTCCGGGGATGGGGCGGAGGGTACCACCGGCGAGGACGGTTTCGACGGCGGCCTGGCAGATGTGCCAGTTGCGGCCCCAGAGCAGGCCGACGGCTCCGTTGACGGGGTTCACCGTGCGGCCGCAGGCTTCGTACAAGAGCGACTGAAACAGAGCTGCAACCAAAAAATAAAAAACGAATGAACAATCAGAGACAGAGCTGTTCGTTACAGAGAGATGATAAGGAATGACAAAAGGGAGAGGGAGGGGAGACGTGCCAGGGCGGTGGGAGAGGGGGACGGAGGATATGAAGGACATGAGGTCGCTGCGGCCGAAGAAGCGGGCGACGAAGACGGTGGCGTGGGCCTGGGATTGGGGGGAGTCGATCCACTGGAGGCATGGTCTGAGAATGCAAGAGTCGCTGCACCCCTTGCGGAGGGCCCGGCAGCCATTGCAACTCATCTCCGCCCTGCCGCCCTGCTTTCTCTCTGTCCCTCTCCTTTGTAAGAATTCTAATGCGTCTGACTTCTGCGATAACTAATTAGCAGAGAGAGAGAGAGAGAGAGAGAGAGAGAATGGGACGAGGAGGGGGGAGGAAAGGGGGGAGATATGGAGAGCCGTAGGGTGGGGATGAAAAGTAACCATGGTTAAGTGAGTGAGTGAGTGAGTTGGGTTTGGTTGGGTGGGGAGGCAGACAGACACAGGGAACATTATGGATGCTAACATAAATATTTTTTTTTCCAAACTCTGGGCACGAGCGGCTCCGTGTTTCCGCAGTCGCTCTCCGCCGTTGGATTTGGTCTCTCTCTCTCTCTCTCTCTCTGCTTTTTTCTTTTTTATTTTTTTGGGGGTTGCGACTTCCACGTATTATGGGAAATGGGGAATCTCATTGCTCTCGCGGTTGCACAGAGCCCCTTGCATCGAGAAATTATACCCAAGGCCTCCCTCCACATGCCCTTATGTTTGTTTCCTTAGTTATGTGATTTTACGTTTATTAATATTAGAGGACTCATTTTCAATGTGTATAATTAAAAAAATATACATGTATCTCCCTTGCATCCCACAATCACGGCCATTTTAATCCTTAAAACTACATAATTCTTCTTTATATATACTACTAATAATAATAATAATAATAATAATAATAATAAACGTAAATAGAGTGAAGTTGATTTTGTTACATTAAAATTTTTAGTATTATAAATTCTATAAAGACATGAATTTTGAATTTCTCTTCTTAAAATTTTGAAAATTTTTTAGACTTTTTCAAAATTTAGTGAAAACACATTACAAAAAATAAAGTTATTAGTGAATGATAAAAATCATTACTAATAATCACAAAACCGTCACTAATAGTATTAATGACAAATTTATAAGTATTAGCAACGATTTTAAATTAGTTACTATTTTGCCGTTACAACTAATTATTAGTGACGAATTTTGAATCTGTCACTAATAATGTAGTATTAGTGACAGATACATTATTAGTGACAGATTATAATCGTCACTAAAATTTCAATACCGTCACTATAAATTTTATATTGGTTCAACACAAAATCATTACTAACAGTAGGGTATTAGTGACAAATTTCAAAATCGTCACTGATAGTATAGTATTAGTGAAAGATCAAAACCGTCACTAATACTCGACTATTAGTGACGAATCCCAAAACCGTCACTAATAGTAGAGTATTAGTAAATGATCAAAATCGTCATTAATACTTGGCCTTTAATGAATGATCAAAATTCGTCATTAATAGTATAGTATTAGTAAATGATCAAAATCGTCACTAATACTTGACCTTTAGTGAAGGATCAAAATTCGTCACTAATAGTATAATATTAGTAATGATTTTAAATTTGTCACTAATAGTTGGACTTTAGTGAAAGATCAAAACCGTCACTAATACTTGACCTTTAGTGAATGATCAATAATATAGTATTAGGGACGGTTTTGATAATTCCTAATATCTATAGACAAATTATTAGTGACGATAAATCGTCACTAATAATTTAAAATTAATATTTTTTTAATCATTAATTCCTGTGAAAATCTGTAATTACATTTTCGCATAGATAACATTAGATCATAATTATTAAAAAGATTCATAAATTATTAAAAATTCTAATTCAAAATCAAATACAAATACATTATACAAATTCCGAATGTTTTATACATAAATCACATATGTTCAGATAACAAAAAAAAACAAAAAAAAAATAAAAAAATATTAAAAAAATATTAAAAAAATCAAAAGTTGCATTCGACTGTAGTGCATGACATCGTGTTAATGTTGTGACAGCCACTAACCCTACAAATTAAGAATTATAAAAAAAAAAAAAATTAGTATACGATTTTTGATCATATACGTACTATAAGTATTAATGATTTGATAGAAAAATAATCGGACATTCGAGCAAAGTTGAAAAAAAATGATACTATTTTAAATAACTATGTTTTATCATTTTTGAAAAATTTTGGTAGCGTTTCTTATATAAATAGGACATTTTTCATAGAGATATGTTCAAAACCTAGGTGTTTATACTAAATAGTTCATAATAATCCAACTAGTAATTAATGAATTTTATGAGTGCACAAGATATTCATATAATCAGCATTAAATAATGTAATGTGTTTATGCATCCCATAAACAATTTATATCAGACCATAGTTCTATGAAAAAATAGAATGTGATGTTGATGATGGTTTATATGACTTCTTTAGGATTCAAAAACAATTATAATAAGCAAATAATGCAAATGAGTCCATTATTGATAGAATTTTCACTTAGTATATGCAAAAGTAAATTTAGAGATGAAGTTTAAAATTTATTTGAACTTCACTTATCCTTTTAAAAATATTTTAACATTCAGCACACTATAATCATTCTCACAAATATGTTATATGACTCTCATTATTTTGGGAGAAATTTAACAAATATTCGACAGCATGTCGTCTGTAAATAGAATATTTCTCAAACCTACAAGTCACAAAAACATGCAATTCAGAAGTTTTTTGCATTATACAGATGCTCAATGTGCTCAAGACAACCTTATGACTCAAAAATAAAGACAATGATATGCATGAAAGTCCATAAGATTATGTTTTCCAAAATTATGGAAGATCTAAAAAATTTTGGCAGCATTTTCCCTGTAAATAGGATATTTTCCATAGAGATATGTTCCAAACTTGGGTGTTTACACTAAACAGTTCAGAATAATCCAACTAGTAATGACTGCATCTTAAGTGGTACAAAAAAAAAAAAAAAAGTAAGCTTTGAAACACTATGATCTATTTAAATACACACACACACACACACACACACACACACACACATACATACATACATACATACATAAAGATCTTTATTTTGACTAGATTTTATGCATGTTTTTGATCTCTACTTCCCTAATTAGGTCTTAAGTTGGGAGTTTAATATTATTAGATTTTCAGTTAAGGAGCTGGGAGGCTCCTGTATTACTTGTAGGTTATAATGTTTGAAAGATTTATTTGGGAGGAGGTTAAGAAGGCATTGAAATTTAACAAATTTTTGGTAGCATGCCGTTTATAAATAGAACATTTCCCAAACCTGCAAGTCACAAAAGTTCTTCCTAACTTTAGTTAAGCCAGCAGCAGTAGTACACAACCTAGGGTCTATCTGTGCATATATGAAATTGCAGAAAAGATAAATCAAGTCCTAACAACACAAGCAATATAGTTCTAGCATCTCCCAAAAATTTACAATTCAGCATATGAATTGAATTAAATAAGCAATAGAATTAGCAGCATGCAGTTCAAACTACATTTTATATACCTTCTAATGAGAGGAGACACCTTCTTTTAAATCAATGGACCTACTTGTTATAGATATAGATCATTATTTTGACTAGATTTTATGTATGCTCTTGATCTTCGTTTCCACTTCCAAGACCTTTCACCTAGCCCCCCCGCTCGTTCCCCAAGCACCTGAGCGGTTATCTAGTAATCCGTCATTTGCTGACTCCTCTCTGAAACATGAGCATCCCTAGCCCGACCATCTTCGCCTATTTTCAGTCATGAAAATGATAAATAGGAAGAAATAAGAATACAAATTCAATGTTTGGAATCAAATTATAAATTAAATATTTTCTTTGACTTACATGTTTGCCTTGCGCACCTTCGCACCACTCCCCTGATCGCCTTTGGTGTGTTCTCTAATAAAGATTCAGAAGTGGCTCCTCTGCGCTAGTCTCGGGATCATGCTACATTATCATATAAACCAAAATTAATGGGTTTGGTTTTCCAAATTTTGTTATCTTCCATGCCTTTACATTAAAAAATTATTAAGCTTTTTTTTTTTTTATACTAAAAAAGGGCGGTACCTCCATTTATTTATTAATAAACCCTCACTTTTGGCAGATGAATATCGTGGTTAGAAGATCAGCAAAAGGGAGATTACAGAAAAATAAAATAAAACCTTCCTAGAAACAACACTAGCAACCAACTAAACTAGAACAACAAAACTAAACAAAGCTAACAAAGAAGATAGAGACACAAAAACATCCATAAACAAATCAAAATTCACCAAAAAAAACTCGAGGGTTGAACTAACGACAAACGAAAGTGAGACCCCACCTATCTATCTGAAAAATATCTTTTAGATAATGTGATAGAAGGTGTTGTTCTTCATAGATTACATTATTTCCCATTTCTTCTTCTTTAGTAAGAAAATCAGCTACACTATTGTCTTCCCTATATTGATGTGTCACCATGACGTTCACTCCTTCTAGCTCCACCATGAACTCCTCCCAAAAATCCAAAGATACCACAAAGTACATCTACCTTTCCGAAACCAATCAACTACAATTCGCGAGTCACTTTCAATAATCACATTAAAATAATGCAATCGTTTGCACAAACGAATTCCTTCCTTGATTGCTTTTAATTCCGCATTATTATTCGTACCATTGCCAAAATATCTTGAAAAAAACCACTTTTGCCATGCCATGGCAATCTCGAATAATTCATCCACCTCCTGAAGTACCCAGATTGCCCCTACAACTCTCATCACAATTAAGTTTTATCCACTCAACTGGAGGTTTAACCCACGAAATAATTTTTCTAGGCCTGTCGGAAACTCCTTGATGCTTAATTTGAAACTCATTCAAAATCATAATGTCTTATTTCTTCAATTTTTGAAAAGAATTGGTGTTCTCAACAATAAAACTAACCCAGAATCAAACATTTCTCCACATCTAATCTGCACTTTAATAAATTCCTTCCATTCTCATTTTACATCTTCGATTCCAGAGGCACCACGTAATCAAACATGGAATCAACAGGATTAAAATACCTTTAATAGACGATTTTCGACCATAGTGGAACCAATTTGCCATTCTGTTTTTCCAGGGAAGGGATTGTTGGAAAGGAATCCCTAACACCACACTAGCCTGACGCCAAACCTCTGAAACCACTTTGCCTAAAGAAAGAATATACTCAATGTTTTCCTGACTTCTCTGTACGCGGCAATCACGAGCCGAAGTCATCGATATTCCTTTGGCCTAAAATCTATCATCTATAGCCAAACATCTAAACCAGGCTCTCCATAAACATATTGAGATTCTTCTGGGATTTAAAGAATGCCAAAACCAGTCATTCCACACAAAATTATCACTTCTGCTCCTTACTGCTTCCCAAGCCATTTTTGTAGAAAAATTATTGTCAGGGGCAAGCTTCCAGACGAGAATATCCTGCTCACTTTTACCAGCCAATACCTGATGCAAAATTTTCATTGTTTTATCGGCACCAACCAATTCCAGTAATAAATTAGAGTTCCAATTATTATTCAGCCAGCAATCCTTAATACACAGTTTCTTGTTCACAATATCCTCAGTGCTCACAGATAATGAGCCTGATGACAGCCACCTATCGAACCAAAAAAAATAGTTCCCACCTCTCACCAAAATTTTAACATTATCTATAACTTCCAGAATGGTGGCCATAATTGATTTCCAGAACCGAGAGTCATTTGGTCTCCCCTTTCTTATTAATAAATGATCATTTCTGTAAAATTTAGTACTGAAAAAACCTGCCCATAGATTGTTAAAAGTGAGCAATTTGAAGGAAAATTTCATGAGAAGAGATTTTTGAACTTCCTTAAGATCTCTTAGGCCCATACCCCCTTCCAAGGTAGGTTTACAAAATTTTTCCCAAGAGCGCCAATGTATTTTCCTTTTACCTTCCACCTCTCCCCATAAAAAAATAGTAAGAAGAGAGTTTATGCGAGAATATGTGACTTGTGAAACCTTAATAACAAACATCAAATGAATAGACATGCTAGACAACATGTGTCTTAATAAAATCAATCTTCCGCCTTGCGAGAGCAACTTAGATTTCCACCCTACAATTTTCTTTCTAATTTTCTCCACAAGAGGCTCCAATGTTGTGGAAGACAATTTTTCGGAAACCAAAGGCGCACCTAAATATGTAACTGGAAATTTACCTTCCATGAAACTTGTGATTCTCAATAAACCATGTTTTCGAGTATGAGTGATGTATTTCGAAAGGAATAACGCTGACTTTGTCTTACTAATTTTTTGAACCGACCACTTCTCATACATTTCCAGAGCGTAAACCAAATTTCTAATAGACCTCTTCCCATCATTTGCAAAAATAAGAATATCATCCGCATATAGTAAATGTGAAACCAATGGGGCCCCAATCGGATGATTAAATTGACCAATACGATCTATCTCATAGTTTTTTCTAAGCAACCTTGTCAAAACCTCCTCCATTATGATGAATAAATACGGAGAGAGTGGATCCCCTTGTAGCAAGCCTCTCATAGATTGAAAAAAACCCTTTAAAAGTTCCGTTCATCATAACAGAAAACCACGGGGACTCCATACAATTTTTTATGAGCTTGCAAAACCTCTCAGAGAAACCAAAAGCCTTAAAAACCTCTAGAAGAAAATTCCAATTCACTCTGTCATAAGCATTAGCTATATCGAGTTTTGCCATTACATTGCCGCTAACCATTTTTTTGTGCAAAGAATGAACCATTTCTTGAGCAAGCGTAATATTTTCAAAAATATTACGCCTAGGAATAAAAGCGCCTTGTTCATGCAAGACCAACTTATCAACAACCTCGGTTAGTCTAAAAACAATAATCTTGGAAAGAAATTTTAAGCCACAGAGCATAAACTAATAGGCCGAAATTTATCAAAGTTAGAAGGATTATCCACCTTCAGAATTAAAACAATAAACAAAGAGGAAAAAAACTTGGAAAGAGTAGTGCCTTGAAAAAAATCCTTTGCCGCATCCAAGACATCTTTTTTTACAATATCCCAACAAGATTTATAAAATTCAGAGCCAAATCCATCTGGTCCTGAACTGCTTTCTTTGGGAATAGAGAACACCGCTCTTTTATCTTCTTCTTCTATTAGTTTGGCACAGAGGAAATTATTATCAACATCTAAAATTTGACTTTGAAGTAACTTAATCAAATGGTTCAACCATTGAAGACTCTAAAAGAAATTTTCTGAAAAAAAAAACAGTAACTTCGTTATGAATTGCTTCCACACCCTCCAATATCCTCCCATCGTTAAGAATCATACAGTCTATATGACCCTTATTCCGTATCTGATTGATAATTGAATGGAAGAATTTAGAGTTTTGATCCACCTCAATCAACCACTTTTTTTTTTGCTATTTGTCTTAGGAGAGATGCTTTCCTATTCTCCCACACCTGAATCTCCAACTTAGTAATCAAGTAATTGGCTTCGACGTCCTCATAAAAACCTGCTTGCAACTGATTTTCTAGATATTCCATTATTAGCTTTGGTGCAATCCCAAGAGGGGGGTGAATTGGAGATTTAAAATTTTCTCCTAGGTTTAACTAATCTAACAAACAGTATTACGCAACCTAGGGGCAGTCTAAGTAATTTCAAACCCAAACAGATATATAACCAATAAGAATAAACATACAGGTGTAGAAAATAAAGTGCGAAAAATAAACTGACACCAGATATGTTATCGGGGTTCGGCCAATACTGCGTACATCCCCACCTTGTCTCACCAGCATAAGGACTCCACTACGGCTCACTTAACGGGTGGAGCAGCACCGGTTACAACCAAGTCAATTAGCAGGGTTGACCTCAACCTACACCTTACCAGGATGGTGCACTTAGCTTTCCTAACCAGGGTCTAAGCCAATTTGGGACTATTCCACAGGGCTAGTCTCTCTGTTTAGGCCCACACCTAGAATACAGTAATCAATATGAAATTTTGTGTACACGGAAATATGCTTCTTCAACAAGCAAATATGTACTACGATACAGTCCAGATAATATGCAAGCACAGATGATAGTAAATATGCTCAGTGCTTAATATTGTGCTAAACACCCAGTCTAATGTAAATCATCAATTAAGATCTAGAGTGTATTTCCAAGCAAACTTTGAAACAAACAATCAATGTAAATCAATCATACCAAGTTTCAAAGTATTTCAACAATGATATTCAAAATATCTTATATAAGATTTTCTCAACAAATGATAGCTCAAGTGATATTTGAAAATTTATAAGCTTGTGTAAAAAATATTTGTAAATGAAAATCACAAGCTTGATGAGTCTTGCAATCAATATGCAAAGACTTACTAGCTATAAGGGTATTCCCACTCAAAAGATTTATTATTTAAATTGGGGGAAAAACCCTAGCTAAGAACTCTCAATGAAAATAACAATCATTGAAAACAAGGAGAGTTTTAGTAATATAAATCACTCAATAACACTCTTGGGAACTTGGTCTATCAAGGGAATAGCAAAATAAAGAGTGTATGGGCTTAGTATAGGAAAAATAAGCACTTGAGATTTGAGAGGATTTTTGGCTAATTGAATTTGCTAATCTCTTTTAATCTTTGCAAATGAAGCCCTATACACATAGGGAATTATTAAAAAAGTATTAAATGAGTTTAAGGATTTTAGTCCCTTTTAACCCTAAATTACAGAGGTAGAAATAAAACCAACCTGAGAGTTTTGGGTGCCCGAGCCACAATTCGGTCACCCGAATAGACACAGCAAGAAAAGGTATTTTTGAGGTTTAGGTGCCTGAAATTTACTTCGGTTTGTTGAATGAGGCAATTCCCCAAAAAAACCGCAATTCGGTCACCCAATCTGAAGTTCGGTATGCCGAATTCATAAGTTCGGTCGCTCGAGGGTAAAATGAATGTGAGGTTTGGGCTATCGAGTTGGTGGGAAAGTTTCTAACACAAGTTCGGTCGCCCATGAAAGATACGTTCATTTTGGTTTAGTTTGCTGAACTCAGGTCAAAATTTTGACCCATCCACAATTTGGTCGACCGAGGCAATTTGATTTGTCAGGTTCGGTTGCCCAAATGCCTTTTGATTTTTACCTAAGGTTATTTTCTTTGTTTTTAAATATCCCTTGATAATATGAGAACTATGTTAGGGCTTTGTGCACTTAAGTGTGGGAACCTAAGGTCCAACTAAGGTCATTTTGAGCATATTGTCCTACCATGCAAGATACAGATTATTACAGACCATATTGTAGTAAAGTCTATAAATAAATTATAATCTTGAATGAAGAATATAATAAAACTATTATAAATACAACACAATATTCTTCACTCTTCCATGGGATCACCATACGCCATCATGATATAGCAATCAGTTCAATTTCACGCGTAGAGTGAACCTGCGTGCAAGCTCATGACAAACATCAGTACAAAGTGTATTTGTCATGATCAAAACTGAGATATGACCAACTAGGTCAACAATCTCCCCCTTTTTGATGATGACAAATACTTTGTGCAAAAGTGGGTACAATGTTGACCTTTTAGTTCATACTCGATTTTGATAATGACAAATACTCTTGGTATTTGATAACTTTTGAGTTTGTGTGCAGGTATATAATTAGCAGATCAACTAATGGCACAAGAAGACTCAAAGTCTAAAGACCCTGAAGACTTCTTTTGTTGTAATTTATATTTGTTCTATTCGGGTCTGTAATACTAAATAAGAAAAAGGTCTGTAATAATCTTCATTGCATGCATGTAGGAACTAAAAAGCTTAAGACCTTAGAGACCTTAGGGATTTGGTCGATCGATGCCAGGTTTTTTGGCGTTCTTAAAATGGATTTAGAAAAACCGCAGGTCCTAGCACTTGCATGTAAGAAAGTCCCCATTATCACTTGCTCAATCAGGGGATCAAACTGAAATTAAGTTGAAAATAATAGGCAAATATGTGAGAGGTCAGGCGACTGAACCCTTGGAGTTCAAAACTCCTCGGGCGCCCGAACTGTTAGAAAGTCAGCAGTTTGACCAGGATTAGAGCGACCGAACCTGTATTGACCCTATCACTCTCACGTGACCAAACCCATGTCAGGATGCTTTTCACCAACCCGGACGCTCAAACCTTCGCGTTCAAAAAGCCCTCGGGCGACCGAATTGCTTGGTTCGGTTAACCGAGTGTGGCACCGAGCACTCGAACTGCGCGCCAAAGGCTACTGACTTTGATTCAGCCACCCGAGCATAATTTTAGCCACCCACCTTTTTTAAATTATTTTGTGACTGAGTCTATTCGGGCACCCGAACTTCAGGCCGGACACTCAAACCTCATGGGTTAAAATATTTTTACTGATTATTTTAAAGAGATAAATGGAGTTAATTTTTGTAAACCTATTTTAAACTTTTTTAATTATTCCCATTGGGTCCCCAACGGTCAAAAATCCTTCCTTGCCTATAAATACCTGTTCATTTGTTATAATTAGTAAGGATTATAAAAATTGATTAGGGCCAAACTCTCTCAAATTCAAAAATCCTTCTTAAGCCTATTATACTCCAAAACACTTATACTCATCATCCTTCTTGATCTTGCAAGTGTTGTGAGTATATTTTGTGTGCGTGTGCTTCATTCATATTTGCAAATACTCTCATTAGATTATATTGAGTATTTGATTTTATTGAGAGTAGAAGCATCAAGTTCTTCCACTGATTTAACTTGATAAATCTTGTGTGGGAAGACTTGGAAGGTTGTGGTTCTTGCATTGTCATTGCAAGTAACCTAAGCTTTTATTTTTGTATGCAAAATATTTTATAAAGCTAGATTTCAAGCAACTCTTGTGCTAAATATATTTGAGAAAATATTTTTGAGGTTGTTTGAATACTCTGATTGGCATCTTTGAAACCCTAAGCTTACATTGAGATATTGTATATTGTGTTTCAAAGAAAACCTTGTTTATACACTCTTGTGCATATTTGAGATTATCCATAATATTAAATGTTGATTGCACACGTAGAGCACTGAGCTTATAGTTCATACATCATTGAGGTGTATTAATTATATTGCACGTATTTGGGTACATATCTGCTTTATATGAAAGTATAATCATTGTACCATTTGAGTGAACATATTGTTGTATTTCCAGGCATGGCTTAAGGGGGTGGTAATCCAGCCCGGTAATGATTGTGTAAAGGTTGGGGTCAGCCCTGTGAATTTGACCTAGGGCCTTCTCCGCCCCGCAAGGAGAGTTTGTAAAGGTTGAGGTTAGCCCTGTGCTAATTGACCTGGCTGTAATTGGTGCCGCTCCACCCGTTAAGTGAGCATTAGTGGAATCCTCGGGCTTGCGAGTTAGAGGTGGGGACGTAAGCATAGTTGGCCGAACCCTGATAAATCGTGTGTTTGTTTATATTTCCGCACTTTATATTTACCGCACGTGTATGTTATTGTGTAAATGATGCACATGATTTAAATTCTGTAAATTATACTTATTTGCGCATTTGGGTAGACAATCTTAGGTTGTGAATAAACTGCTGCTATTTAGGTCAAACCTAGGAAAAAAGTTTTAAATTTCAATTCACCCCCCTCTTGGGAATACACCAAAGCTATCATACAGCCAAGAACGGCTCCCCCTAACTATATGCAGAAAGAGAATTAAAGCTCAATTATTTATTAATGTACCCAATTTTACCTTTTCTCCCCTTTTTGGCTATAACGAAAATGGCTAAGAAATATAGCATGAAGGCAACAATCATTTAGATACAAAGATAAATCTGGAAGATTTCTGAAAAATTCGGCAACATGCCATTTGAAAATAGAGTATTTTCCAAAATGAATTTGTACCTAAGTGACCTGGTTGGATTTTATATTTGCAATATATCCACAACTACTTACTAAAACAGTTCAATATTCACAAAACATAAGTATGACTTTCAACATGCAAGAAATATGATAGTTGTGCATTTCATACCACAAACAAATTCATAACATATAAAGCAATGACAGGTTTAGCAATTAAGCACACAAACTACATAATTGGTTATTAAAATGATTTAAATGACATGAAAATAAGGTCAGACTAGAATTTTCACAAACCATTTCAGTTCAAATATTTCATAAGACTCGTAAAAGATTTTAGTTCAAAGCACACGACATATGAAAGCAAATTGAAGGTTTGAGCATGAAAAAACAGTCCAACAAGTTCACATGCATTTTTATGTGAAGTTACCGAACCAATTATGCAATTTAAAGAAAATTTATATGTATATAATAATAAGTATATATCCCCCTTTGATATTTGCAAAAATATTGGGGGTTCTTGCTGAAAAAGAAACTTTAATTTAAAACGCATGCAAGCAGAATTTTTCTGGTGAATATTTAAGCATAAAACATCTCATGACCAGAAAAATACAACCATATGAAACTTAAAAAATATTCGAAGATAAAAACAAGATCATATGGTAGAAAACGTATGATTGTGGCGGAAGCAACATATTTCAAATTATGATTTTCAGTAAGAGCTTTACATTTTAGCACATGCCATAATAAATTAATTCAAGATCTAAGCTAAACATATGGGTGAGCAGAACAAGGTAGTAATTTAATTCTAGATGCTCCCCCTATCGTTTGAAATCCTAACTTAGATGCAATAAACTGCTTATACTAGATAGAGGATTATTTCATTATACCTACAGTATAAGCCATTCTTTTTAAATCCTTTAACCCCACCATATTGATGATTTATCAACTATATTATGATTAGTATGGTCATCCCTATAGGCCACAGATGCATCTTATAAAATATATTAAGGCATGAACTAATACTCATAACCTAGAACAATCCATATCTATTCATAGACCTCTAAGCACTGGATATGATGTTCAAGATTTTCTGAAGAGTCTCAATATTAAAAAATGTGAATTGATGCATATGAATCCATTAAGTTCTTTCTATAGGGATGGAGCTGGGCTCCTCTAATTATTCGATGATTATACTAGGATGAAATTTAATATTCAATTATTTTCACTCATCCTTTCAAAAATATTTTAACATTGTTTTTGTCATAATCATCTATGTTCAAGGTTTTACTTTTTAGAAAATTCCTGTCAAAATTTCGGCAGCATTTTGTCTGTAAATTGGACGTTTTTTTTCTTAAAACCTGTACCTAATTGATTCAAGCAAGCAATATGTAGTTCAATTTAAGCATGTAAGAACCTATAATCCACTACCAGCATGCAATTCACATCAACTGCATCCACCATGCAGGAGACATTCTAGACTAAGCATGTATTCCAATAGTATAATCAACAATCCATATAAAATGTAAACCATCCAACTAGATACCATGAACAATAAATAACCATGGATAGTTAGGAATTCAGTGCAGTACTTATATGGACATTTAGGCATGAAATAAAAAAATATGAGAGCATTTTAATTTATATACCATGAAAGAATATATGCTCCCCCTAATTCATTTCCTAAAGCTCAGTATTGCACAATGGACAGAGTATGCTTAGCGTTAGGTTTTCATAATTAAGTATGAGTTAAGCAATTTAAAATTTAAATACAAGGCAAACATGCCATGTCCATTTGTAAGTGAATTTTTATTCAAGCAGCCAATAATTTCATATTTCAACCAATGAATATATGCATTAAGTTCAGATTGGTTATTTTGCTTGAATTTCCATATTGGCTTAATTTTTCAAGATCCATAGTATGTAAAATTTTGAATAGTGGACATATACTAAGTTTTTACATTTTCAGCCCGAACCACTTCCTAAGCCTTTAGTCAACACTATCCCCTATAGCTAATCCTAAATATTAGGGAAGAATTATGTGATCATGTAATTCCCATTTGAGTAAATTTTTCCTTGAATTTCAAGGGGTTTGTTTTCTTAACAACTCATACCATTTTTCTATCTTTGATTCTTGATGGGTTAGGAGTTGGTGATTCTTTGACTTTCCATACTCGTTTGGGTTTCACACCTTTTGTTTTAAATGGGTAATCAAAATTTATGTGCCCCTTCTTTTTACATAAGACACATGTGGTGTGAGTGTATGGACTAGAGGAGGTACTAGCATAATGTTTCGATTTTTTTACAAAGTACCCCATGTATAGGTTCTTCCTTTTCCTATTTTCAATTCCATTAAAACCTATACCTTCCTTATCTAAGTTCATCTTCTGTGAACCTAACAACTTATTAAAGTTGTCCTTGCCTCCAGTGAACGTGTAGATGATCTTAGATCGGTCTTGTACTTTCTTTTCTAGCTCTTGCATTTTTAAGTTCTTAAGACCTTTGCAAACATCTTATAATTTAATAAACTCTTTAGTCATGTTGTTTGCTTTGCATTCAAGTTTTGCAATGAGAAGATCTTTATTATTATCACCTAAAGATTGAGATCTTACTACATTCAATTCTTTTTCTAATTTTTCACTCTTGTTTACTAACTGCTTGATTTTTAAATCATTTTCCCTTTCAACAAAAACTTTTGACTCACATTCTTTCTCACATGCCTCATACTTGTTCTTCAAAGCAATATATCTCTTATTAGCTTTAACAAGTGACTTATGAATTCTAACATATTCAATTTGCAATTCTTCGTAAGTAGGCATGCTCTCACTATTAGAACTATCATATGATTCGGTATCAGATGCATCATTCAATTCATCACATGAATCATTACCAGGATTATCTAATAACATAGGAGGAGACGGATTTACCTCATCGTCGGTTAGAGTTATAAAGCACGGTTTACCTCCTTCAAGATCCATAGAGCTTGAATCACAAGGAGTGATTGCCTTTCCTACATAGTTACTCTATATCTCCTTTTAAGTTCCTCCTATATCTCTTAGCACTGTTACATGCCATAACCTCAGAAAGAACATTAGAATCTAAAGCATGCAGCAAGGTATTCATGGCATCAAAATTTATTTGTATCAAGTTCCTATCATTATCATTCAACTCAAGTTCATACTTAGGAACATCAACACAATCAATGATTTTTATAGGTATACAATCTCCCTGATCAATGACTCTCCATAACCTCCAATTTAAAGCGTTAACAAATACTATCATCCTAAATTTCCATACAGCGAAATTCTCACCACAAAACACTGGAGGGTTCGTAACTAACCTTCCCTCACACGAAGGGGATACACCAACATGAGTCATCATGATCTTTTTACTAACTAACTGTTAAGTCTAAGTAACAGGGCTCTTATACCACTTGTTAGCTTTGGTGCAATCCCAAGAGGGGGGTGAATTGGAGATTTAAAAATTTCTCCTAGGTTTATCTAATCCAACAAACATTATTATGCAACCCTGGGGAAGTTTAAGCAATTTCAAACCCAAACAGATATATAACCAATAAGCATAAACATACAGGTGCAGAAAATAAAGTGTGAAAATAAACTGATACCAGATATGTTATCGAGGTTCAGCTAATACTGTCTACGTCCTTGCTTTGGCTCACCAGCACAAGGATTCCACTACGGTTCACTTAATGGGTGGAGCGGCACCAGCTACAACCAGGTCAATTAGTGGTGCTGACCTCAACCTATACCTTACCAGGACGGTACACCTAACTTTCCTAACCGGGTCTAGGCCAATCTAGGACTATTCCACAGGGCTAATCTTCCTCTTCAGGCCCACGCCAGGAATACAACAATCAATATGAGATTTTGCATACATGGAAATATGCTTCTTCAACAAGCAAATATGTACTATGATACAGTCCAGATAATATGCAAGCATGGATGATAGTAAATATGCTCAGTACTTAATATTGTGCTAAACACTCAGTCTAATGTAAATCATCAATTAAGATCTAGAGTGTATTTCCAAGTAAACTTTGAAACAAACAATCAATGTAGATCAACCATACCAAGTTTCAAAGTATTTCAACAATGATATTCAAAATATCTCATATAAGATTTTCTCAACAAATAATAGCTCAAGTGATATTTGAAAATTTATAAGCTTGTGTAAAAAATATTTGTAAATCAAAATCACAAGCTTGATGAGTCTTGCAATCGATATGCAAAGACTTACTAGCTATAAGGGTATTCCCACTCAAAAGATTTATTATTTAAATTGGGGGAAAAACCCTAGTTAAGAACTCTTAATGAAAATAACAATCAATGAAAACAAGGAGAGTTTTAGCAATATAAATTCACTCAATAACACTCTTGGAAACATGATCTATCAAGGGAATAACAAAATAAAGAGTGTATGGGCTTCGTATAGGAAAAATAAACACTTGAGATTTAAGAGGATTTTTGGTTAATTGAATTTGCTATTCTCTCTTAATCTTTACAAATGAAGCCCTATATATAGACTTGGCCCAAATTATGACCGTTGGGGACTCATAGGGAATTATTTAAAAAGTTTTAAATGAGTTTAAGGATTTTAGCCCTTTTTAACCCCAAATTACAGAGGTAGAAATAAAACCAACCTGAGAGTTTCGGGTGCCCGAGCCACAGTTTGGTCGCTCGAACAGACACAACAAGAAAAGGTATTTTTGAGGTTCGGGTGTCTAAAATTTACTTCGGTTTGTTGAATGAGGCGATT
Organism: Malania oleifera; assembly: GCF_029873635.1. Classification (NCBI taxonomy): domain Eukaryota; kingdom Viridiplantae; phylum Streptophyta; class Magnoliopsida; order Santalales; family Ximeniaceae; genus Malania; species Malania oleifera. Next base: position 76,241,465 of record NC_080424.1, on the reverse strand, counting down.
CCCCAAAAAGACTGCAATTTGGTCGCTCGGTCTAAAGTTCGGTCGCCTGAGCGTAAAATGAACGTGAGGTTCGGGCTGCCGAGTTGGTGGGAAAGTTTCTGACACAAGTTTTGTCGCACATGGAAGATACGTTCATTTTGGTTCGGTTTGCCAAACTCAGGTCAACATTTTGACTCATCCATGACTCTATTGACCGAGGCAATTTGAACTGCCAGGTTCGGTCACCCGAATGCCTTCTGATTTTTACCTAAGGTTATTTTCTTTGTTTTGAAATATCCCCTGGTAATATGAGAACTATGTTAGGGTTTTGTACACTTAAAGTGTGGGAACCTAAGGTCCAACTAAAGTCATTTTGAGCATATTGTCCTACCATGCAAGATGCAGATTATTACAAACCATATTGTAGTAAAGTCCATAATTAAATTATAATCTTGAATGAAGAACATAATAAAACTATTACAAATAGAACACAATATTCTTCACTCTTCTGTGTGATCACCATACACCATCATGATATAGCAATCTATTCAATTTCACACGTAGAGTGAACCTGCATGCAAGCTCATGACAAACATCAGTACAAAGTGTATTTGTCATTATCAAAACCAGGATATGACCAACTAGGTCAACAATTTTCCCATTTTTGATGATGACAAATACTTTGTGTAAAAGTGGGCACAACCAAGAAAGGCTCCCCTGACTATATATAGAAAGAGAATTAAAGCTCAATTATTTATTAATGTACCCAATTTTGCCTCTTCTTTCCCTTTTGGCAACATCAAAAAGGGCTAAGAAATATAGCATGAAGGCAACAATCATTTAGATACAAAAGATAAATTGGGAAGATTTCTGAAAAATTCGGCAGTATGCCGTTTGAAAATAGAGCATTTCCCAAAATAAATTTGTACCTAAGTGACCTGATTGAATTTTATGTTTGCAATATATCCACAACTACTTACTAAAATAGTCCAGTATTCTCAAAACAAATTCATAACTTATAAAGCAATGACATGTTTAGCAATTAAGCACACAAACTATATAACTGGTTATTAAAATGATTTAAATGATATGAAAACAAGGTCAGACCAGAATTATCCACAAACCATTTTAGTTCAAATATTTCATAAGACCAGTGAAAGATTTTAGTTCAAAACACACGACATATGAAAGCAAATAGAAGGTTTGAGCATGAAAAAATAGTCCAACAAGTTCACATGCATTTTTATGTGAAGTTACAGAACCAATTATGCAATTTAAAGAAAATATATATGTATATAATAATAAGTATATATCCTCCTTTGATATTTGCAAAAAGTACCGGGGGTGCTTGCTGAAAAAGAAACTTTATTTTAAAATGCATGCAAGCAGAATTTTTCTTGTGAATATTTAAGCATAAAACATCTCATGACCAGAAAAATACAACCATATGAAACTTAAAGATATATTCAAAGAAAAACACTAGATTATATGGCAGAAAACGGATGATTGTGGTAGAAACAACATATTTCAAATTATGATTTTCAGTAAGAGTCTTACATTTTAGCACATGCCACAATAAATTCATTCAAGATCTAAGCTAAACATATGGGTGAGCAGAACAGGGTAGTAATTTAATTCTAGATGCTCCCCCTATCGTTTGAAATCCTAACTTAGATGTAATAAACTGCTTATAGGAGATAGAGGATTATTTCATTATACCTACAGTATAAGCCATTCTTTTTAAATCCTTTAACCCCACCATATTGATGATTTATCAACTATATTATGATTAGTATGGTCATCCCTATAGGTCACAGATGCGTCTTAGAAAATATATTAAGGCATGAACTAATACTCATAACCTAGAACAATCCATATCTATTCATAGACTTTTAAGCACTGGATATGATGTTCAGGATTTTCGGAAGAGTCTCAATATTAAAAAATGTGAATTGATGCATATGAATCCATTAAATTCTTTCTATAGGGATGGAGCTGGGCTCCTCTAATTATTTGATGATTATACTAGGATGAAATTTAATATTCAATTATTTTCACTCATCATTTCAAAAATATTTTAACATTAATTTTATCATAATCATCCATGTACAAGGTTTTACTATTTGGAAAATTCCTATCAAAATTTCGGTAGCATGCGTCTGTAAATTGAATGTTTTCCTATAAAACCTGTACCCAATAGATTCAAGCAAGCAATATGCAGTTCAATTTAAGCATGTAAGAACCTATAATCCACTACTAGCATGCAATTCACATAAACTACATCCGCCATGCAGGAGACATTCTAGACTAAGCATGCATTCCAGTAGTATAATCAACAATCCATATAAAATGTAAACCATCCAAATAGATACCATGAACAATAAATAACCATGGATAGTTAGGAATTCAGTGCAGTACTCATATGGACATTTAGGTATGAAATAAAAAAATATGAGAGCATTTTAATTTATATAACCATGAAAGATTATATGCTCCCCCTAATTCATTTCCTAAAGCTTAGTCTTGCACAATGGACAGAGTATGCTTAACATTAGGTTTTCATAATTAAGTATGAGTTAAGTATTTTGAAATTTAAATACAAGGCAAACATGCTATGTCCATTTGTAAGTGAATTTGTATTCAAGCAACCAATAATTTCATATTTCAACCAATGAATATATTAAGTTCAAATTGGTTATTTTGCTTGAATTTCTGTATTGGCTTAATTTTTCAAGATCCTTAGTATGTAAAATTTTGAATAGTGGACATATACTAAGTTTTTACATTTTCAGTCCGAACCACTTCCTAAGCCTTTAGTCAACACTACCCCCCTATAGTTAATCCTAAATATTAGGGAAGAATTATATGATCTTGTAATTCATGTTGGAGTAAATTCTTCCTTAAATTTCAAAGGTTTTGTTTTCTTAACAACCCATACCATTTTTTTATCTTTGATTTTTGATGGGGTAGGAGTTGGTGATTCTTTGACTTTCCATACTCGTTTGGGTTTCACACCTTTTGTTTTAAATGGGTAATCAAATTTTATGTGGCCCTTCTTTTTACACAAGACACATGTGGTGTGAGTGTATGGACTAGAGGAGGTACTAGCATAAAGTTTCAATTTTTTTTACAAAGTACCCCATGTATAGGTTCTTCCTTTTCTTATTTTCAATTCCATTAAAACCTATACCTTCCTTGTCTAAGCTCATCTTTTGTGAACCTAACAACTTATTAAAGTTGTCCTTGCCTCCAGTGAACGTGTAGATGATCTTAGATTGGTCTTCTACTTTCTTTTCTAGCTCTTGCATTTTTAAGTTCTTAAGACCTTTGCAAACATCTAGTAATTTAATAAACTCTTTAGTCATGTTGTTTGCTTTGCATTCATGTTATGCAATGAGAAAATCTTTATTATTATCACTTGAAGATTGAGATCTTATTGCATTCAATTCTTTTTCTAATTTTTCATTCTTGTTTACTAATTGCTCGATTTTAAAATCATTTTCCCTTTCAACAAGAACTTTTAACTCACATTCTTTCTCACATGCCTCATACTTGTTCTTCAAAGTAGTATATCTCTTATTAGCTTTAACAAGCGACTTATGAATTCTAACATATTCAATTTTCAATTCTTCAGAAGTAGGCATGCTCTCACTATCAAAACTATCATATGATTCGGTATCAGATGCATCATTCAATTCATCACATGAATCATTGTCAGGATTATCTAATAACATAGGAGGAGACGGGTTTACCTCATCATTGGTTAGAGCGATGAAGCACGGTTTACCTCCTTCCAGATCCGTAGAGCTTGAATCACAAGGAGTGATCTCCTTTTCCTACTTAGTTACTCCATATCTCCTTTCAAGTTCCTCCCATATCTCCTTAGCACTGTTACATGCCATAACCTCACAAAGAACATTATAATCTAAAGCATGCAGCAAGGATGTAACGTCCCTCAATTTCTTAATATAAAATATCACATAATAAATGAAATGGTCAACCCGAACCCATGGGTAGCGGGGACATCTATCAAACACAGCGGAAAACCTAGCAGCAGTAAACATAAATCTCAACATCCAATCATAAAACATAATACTAGAGCTTTCTATTAACATCAATATATTGTTTATATGTACAATCTCCAAAAAGTCAAAACATCACTAGGACCATACAACAAAATCTCCTAGTCCTAGTTCTACGCTTACCCTTCTAGTAGGGAAGCACCAATCACTTAACGGCGGCCCTGACCCGCCGGTCTCTCTGGGTTTCCTGAAAAGTTAAGTAATGTTGGGGGTGAGACACTTCTCAGTAAGGGAAAATAAACTAAATACAGCTGTGTGACAACATGAATATTTAAAGTGCTTATACATATACAATACATTTCATAATTCTGGAAATAATCACAATATTATACTAGATAATCATGTACTTTCATATTCGTTGATAAATCATAACATACATAAACATCTGTTATAACTCGTAATACTGAAAACAAACTCAGGATGAATAGCTAGCTAATGTCATGCATTACCCCCCATGATGGGTTGTGCAGCCCGAAGGCGGGACCCGACAATGGCTGACCGACCACTGCCGGATCAAATATGTCTGTAAGTACGATGGGCCTGCCACACCCTGGTCCAGACTGCCAGGTGGACGTCCACACTCTACTGAAAGCCACATCGACTATCCATCTCCCATCCCCTCGTGGGATGGTTAGCACTAATCTGAAGTAGATATCAGATCTACAATATAGCTACGGTACCTAGCCCTGAACTGAACTAAACTAACATCCTGACTGTAATAACATATAATACATGAACATACATAATATCATCACGGCCTCGTGCCAAAAACATAGATACGGCCTCGTGCCAAAACCATACATATGGCCTTGTGCCAAAATCATAGTAAATACGGCCTCGTGCTGAAATCATAGTAAATACGGCCTTGCGCCGATAATATAAATACGGCCTCGCACCGAAAATCATAAATATGGCCTCACGCCAGAATCGTTTCTGGTACATGTATATATATTCTGAAAATACATCATTTATCATATATCCATCACAACATAATTCATCTTTACATGGTACCTAAAAACATGCTTACTCGTAAAATCTTCCATATCTTGTTACATTTCACGTAAAAAAAAAAATAAAAAATATTCATGCCACACATATGCTGTTAAAAGTCATACTTCATATTCTGAAATCGGGCTTTTCTTACATCTCATACATACATATACATTTTAACCATCATAATAGTATTTTCCAAACATACATTTCATCTGTCATATACAACTATAACATTTGCTTTTCTGAAAATAAACTTACTCATAATTAATAATAAATTGCGTGAAAAATTATTGCTTTAGTTTATTCCCTTACCTGACTACTGAGAAAGCCCCCTAAAATCCTAGCCTGACCCCCGTAGGATTTCCTACTCAATACCCTGAAACTCAAAACTCCCAGTATTAATCATCATTATTTTCATGCGTACATCAATTCTTATAACTATCACAAAGTCTAATTTGGCTTAAAAAGTCTTACCTCAACTCTGGGATGATTTCCAACTTCGTTTCCCCAACGATCCGCTCCGGCAAACTTGTAGGGAACTTCGCCAGAAGCGTCGTGGTAGCCTAAAATCTTCGATCCGGTGTAAAACTAGCCCAAAATCGAAGAGAGAGAGTGAGAGGGCCGAAGAGGAGAGAGAGAGAGAGTGGAGAGGAAGCTTGCATATGAAATAAAAAATCAGATTTTTTATATTTATAGGCGGCGGAATTCGTCAACGAGCCCGACCTTCGTCAACGAGTTCTTCACAAATTTCGTTGATGAAATCCACTTCTCGTCGACGAAATTCAGTCAGCTATGAAACCCCTCTCGGCATTTTCTCATCGACGAAGTCCTGTGTTCTCCGACGAAATCCTTTAAGACTTCGTCGACGAAGTCTACGGCCTCCTTCTGTTTCTGTTTCTATTTTCCTCTCTCTTATTACTCAAATTTCCATTTTAAATCTGGTTCGTTACATTCATGGCATCAAAATTTGTTTGTATCAAGTTCCAATCATTACCATTTAGCTCAAGTTCAGACTTAGGAACATCAACACAATCAATGATTTTTATAGGTATACAATCTCCCTGATCAATGACTCTCCAGAACCTCCAATTTAAAGCTTTAACAAATACGATTATCCTAAATTTCCATACAGCGAAATTCTCACCACAAAACACTGGAGGGTTCATAACTAACCTTCCCTCACACGAAGGGGATGCACCAACATGAGCCATCATGATCTTTTTACTAACTAACTGTTAAGTCTAAGTAACAGGGCTCTGATACCACTTGTTAGCTTTGGTGTAATCCCAATAGGGGGGGGGGGGTGAATTGGAGATTTAAAAATTTCTCCTAGGTTTATCTAATCCAACAATCAGTATTACGCAACCTAGGGGCAGTTTAAGCAATTTCAAACCCAAACAGATATATAACCAATAAGCATAAACATACAGGTGCAGAAAATAAAGTGTGAAAAATAAACCGACACCAGATATGTTATTGAGGTTTTGCTAATACTGCCTATGTCCCCGCTTTGGCTCACCAGCACAAGGATTCCACTACGATTCACTTAACAGGTGGAGCGGCACCGGTTACAACCAGGTCAATTAGCGGCACTGACCTCAACCTACACCATGCTAGGATGGTGCACCTACCTTTCCTAACCGAGTCTAGGACAATCCGGGACTATTCCATAGGATTAGTCTCCCTCTTCAGGCCTCCCCCTGGAATACAACAATCAATATGAAATTTTGCATAAACGGAAATATGCTTCTTCAACAAGCAAATATGTACTAAGATACAATCCAGATAATATGCAAGCACGGATGATAGTAAATATGCTTAGTGCTTAATATTGTGTTAAACACCCAGTCTATTGTAAATCAACAGTTAAGATCTTGAGTGTATTTCCAAACAAACTTTGAAACAAACAATCAATGTAAATCAATCATACCATGTTTCAAAGTATTTCAACAATGATATTCAAAATATCTCATATAAGATTTTCTCAACAAATAATAGCTCAAGGGATATGTGAAAATTTATAAGCTTGTGTAAAAAGTATTTGCAAATCAAAATCACAAGCTTGATGAGTCTTGCAATCAATATGCAAAGACTCACAATCTATGAGGGTATTCCCACTCAAAGATTTATTATTTAAATTGGGGGAAAAACCCTAACAAAGAACTCTCAATGAAAATAACAATCAATGAAAACAAGGAGAGTTTTAGCCATATAAATCACTCAATAACACTCTTGGGAACTTGGTCTATCAAGGGAATAGCAAAATAAAGAGTGTATGGGCTTAATATAGGAAAAATAAGCACTTCAAATTTGAGAGGATTTTTAGCTAATTGAATTTGCTAATCTCTCTTAATCTTTGCAAATGAAGCCCTATATATAGACTTGGCCCAAATTATGACCGTTGGGGACTCATAGGGAATTATTTAAAAAATTTTAAATGAGTTTAAGGATTTTAACCCTGTTTAACCCCAAATTACTGAGGTAAAAATAAAACCAACCTGAAAGTTTCGGGTGCCCAAGCCACAGTTCGGTCGGCTAACCAACACTGTAAGTAAAGGTATTTTTGAGATTTGGGTGCCTAAAATTTACTTCAGTTTGCCGAATGAGGCGATTCCCCAAAAAGACCGCGATTTGGTCGCCCGGTCTAAAGTTTGGTATGTCAAACTCATAAGTTCGGTCGCCCGAGGGTAAAATGAACGTGGGGTTTGGGCTACCGAGTTGGTGGGAAAGTTTCTGACACAGGTTCGGTCGCCCGTGAAAGATACATTTATTTTGGTTTGGTTTGCCGAACTCAGGTCAACATTTTGACCCATCCACGGTTCGGTTGACCGAGGCAATTTGAACTGCCAGGTTTGGTCGCGCGAATGCCTTCTGATTTTTACCTGAGGTTATTTTCTTTGTTTTGAAATATCCCTTGATAACATAAGAACTATGTTAGGTCTTTGTGCACTTAAGTGTGGGAACCTAAGGTCCAACTATGGTCATTTTGAGCATATTGTCCTACCTTGCAAGATGCAGATTATTACAGGCCATATTGTAGCATAGTTCATAATTAAATTACAATCCCGAATGAAGAATATAATAAAACTATTACACATACAACATAATATTCTTCACTCTTTCGTGTGATCACCATACACCATCATGATATAGCAATCTGTTCAATTTCACGCGTAGAGTGAACCTGCATGCAAGCTTATGACAAACATCAGTACAAAGTGCATTTGTCATTGTCAAAACTGAGATATGACCAACTAGGTCAACATTCATCCTTTCCTCGAGAGCTTTTAGGTTTTCTCCCACTCTCTCAAAGACATTTTTATTCCATGCACGTAAAGCAACTTTAGTTCTCTTAAGACGAATAGCAAGTTTCAAAAGACCCGTGGCCGAGTCATTTTTGATCCAGGCATCTTTAACGCATGACAAAAACATATCATGCGAGCTCCACATATTCAGGAATCGAAATATTGTAGGGCCATACCGAGAGAATGATGTATTTGTATAAACCACCATAGGACTATGATCTGAGGATTTTCGACTCAGATATTTAAATTGAGCTAAACCATATAGTTTGGAAAAAACATTATTAATAAGAATTCGATCAAGCTTAGCCCAATTACGAGCCACCCCTTCATGGCCATTGCACCATGACATATGTAAGCCTGTGTTTGATAAATCAAAGATATCGCAATGATGAAAATAGTCATTAAACTCCATCATAGGTAAAAGTGGTCTTGGATTTCCGCCAATTCTTTTGGTATCCGTTTGAATAACATTAAAATAATCCAGGACCAACCAAGGGAAATCTAGTTGGCGTTCCTTCAGTTGCCGCCATAACTCTCTTATTTCAATATTAGAACATTTGGCATGGACAAAACTCACCAAAATCCTTTGTCCATCCTTAAAAAATCACCCAAAAATCTTTTAAGTCGTGATTGAAATCACCTTAAAGGCATTCATTTCCTTCCAAAGCAGCCACAATTTACTGCCCTGATTTTCATTAGATATAAAATGGTGATAATTCAGAAAATTTCTCAACATTACCATCCTCTAGGATTTATAAACTCAAACAGGTCATTGTTTATACAGGATTTGTGTTGGAAAGTCCCATTTTCAAACGGCACTCTGCCAAAATTTTTCCAAATCTTTCTAAACTTCCTATTTATAACAATGCTTATTGCCCATTACTGTTGCCTTGAACTGTCATTCTTATGACCCTTTTTGCTATTGTCAAAAGGGGGAGATGTAGGGGCCAAAATTGGGTTAACTTATTAGATTGAATTGAATTTAGGATTGAATTGAATTGAACTCATTATTTAGAATTTTACATGATACACATTGTTAGAGGGAGCCTTTTAAGGCTATACCCATTTTTTGCATAATGTATTTGTCATCATCAAAAAGGGGGAGAATGTTGACCTTATAGGTCGCACCCAGTTTTGATAATAACAAATACTCAGGTATTTGATGATCGTCAAGTGTTTGTGTAGGCTTAAATAAACATCCCAAGGAATGACACTTGAAGCAACTAGAAGACCCTTGAAGACTTTAATTTGTAATTGAAAATTCAATGATTGTAATATGGGTCTGTAATAGTAACCTAGGATGTGGTTTGTATTTATCTTACCTGCACATCATGCATATTGGATATATGGTAAGTTCAATAAGACCATAGGAAGACTCTAGGTCCCAACACTCACACACATATCATATAATATATAAGAGTGTTAAGTTTGTACTTTAAATTGAACAAATATCAGGAATTTGAGAGGGCTCGGGCAACCGAACCCTTGGAGTTCAAAACTCCTCGGGCGCCCGAACTGTTGAAGAGTCAACAGTTGACTTGAGCTCTCGGGCGACCGACCAATAATGTGCATATCTTCCATGGGCGACCGAACCCTTTGAAAGGGACATTCCGCTAACTCGGGCTACTGAGTAGTTTAGTTCAAAAAGAACCCCGGGTGACTGAAAACACGAGTTTGAGCCACCGAATATAGGATCGGGCACCTGAAGTTACGAAGCAATGCTATTGACTTTGATTCAGGCTGCTAAACCATGACACGGGCGACCGAACTCATTTAAATTACTTTTATTACCGTGTCTGTTCAGGCGACCAAATCTTAGTTTAGCCACCCGAACCTCGGCGGGTTAAAATAATTTTAACTGCGGTAAAACTGGGTTAAATTGGGCTAATGATGTTTTAACTATTTGAGACTTTTTTAATTATTAGCAACATATCCCAAATGGTTAAAATTTTACCCCTGCCTATAAATATAGGCTCATTTGCAAAAATTAGTGAATGATTAACAATTTACATTAGCCAAAATTCTCTCTTTTCAAAATACACTCTTTGGCCAAACGCTCTCAAATCTTCACCTCCTTGATATATTCCGAGATTGTGAGAACATTTCTAGAGTGCTTGTGATTGCTAGGATTGCTAGAAACTCCTATTTGATTGTTTATTTGCAATATTTTTATTAGGGAGTTTTAGCTTAAGTTTATCCCATAGATTTTGATTATAAATCTTGTGCTCGGATAAACTAAGTGAGCATAGGATATTTGCGTCTTTGTTGCAAGTGTCCAATAGCTTGGTTTTTGTTGTGCAAATATTTTTCAAACAAGCAAAATATTTTCAAACTAGTATTGTGCGTATTTCATTGAGGAAAATCTTATTGAACTAGTTTGATTATCTGATTCATATCTTTGGAATACTGATTTGCTACTGAATTGTGCATTGCTTAGATTCCAAGATACTACTTGTTTTGAATACTCTTGAGCATATCACTGATTATATTATATTGAGTGTTGATAGCACAATAATTTGCATCACTGTGCTTACACTATATCCATATCATTGATGTGTATGTAAATGCGCGTATTGGGTACATATCTGTTTTACGTGAAATTATAATCACTGTACCATCTGATTGAGAGAATAGTGTTGTATTTCCAGGCATGGCCTAAGGGGGCGGTAATCTAGCCCGATAAGGATTGGTTGTAAAGGTTGAGGTTAGCCCTGTGCTAATTGACTTGGTTTGTTTAGGTGTCGCTCCACCCGTTTAAGTGAGCTATTATAGTGGTAATCCTTGTGCTTTCTAGCCAAGGCAGGGACGTAGGTAATTGGCCGAACCTCGATAACATTTCTGCGTGTCACTTTCCTTACTGCTTTCTAATGCATGTGCAGTTAATTAAAGTGCATGATTTAATTTCTAGTAGATATTATAATTAATTTACTTTACTTGCACTGGATTGACCATATGGTTGTGAATATTTTGTTGTTAGGATACTCACCTAGGGCATAAATTTTTAAAATATCAATTCACCCCCCCTCTTGGGATCACGTTAAAGCTATCAATTGGTATCAGAGCCGCGTAGCATAGAATAGTAGTTATTTTGAAAAAGATCTCATATGGCTCATAGCTCCATGACCCCTTTCTCTGAGGGACCATCTTCCACATGACCTCCTATTTTCAGTGGTGTTAATTACACCTTCTGGAAACAGATGATGCGCATCTACCTCCAAAATATTGATTGGAAGGTGTGGAGGATTTTCTTTAAGGGAAATTATATCCCTATGAAAATGAGGGTGGAACTAGGGTTCCTAAGACTGAGGAAGAATATGATGATAATGATATGAAAGCTGTTAGTTTAAATGCCACTGCTATGAATATTTTGTACTGTAGTCTTGATGTAAATGAATTTAATAGGATAATGACATGTTCTACTGCAAAAGAAAAATGGGATTAGTTAGAAGTCACATATGAATGTACTAGAGATGTGAAAGACAGTAGGATAGACATGTTGACTAGTGAGTATGAGGCCTTTAGGATGAATGTAGGTGAGTCCATTCAGAGCATGTACACTAGATTCACACACGTCATAAACTCACTACATGCATTAGGGAAGACCTATCCCACATATGAGATGATTAGGAAGATCCTTAGAAGCTTACCTCCTATTTGGGAAGCCAAGGCTACGACCATTGTTGAGGGTAGAGACCTTAAGGCCATGACTCTAGATGAATTGATAGGTTCCCTGATCGCCTATGATTTAGCTATAAATGAGAGGCTCAATGAACACAATAGGGCAAAGAAAGTGATTGCATTGAAAACTTCCACTAACTCATCTAGTGAATGCAATGAACCTGATACTGATGATGATATGGCTATTGTAAGAACCCGAACCGTGATATAGGGAATTAATTAATTAAGAGAAGGGTAAAATTGGAATTTAAGCAAGCTTCGTCGATGAAGCCAGATTTCGTCGACGAAGGCCTTGTGTTGCTCATCGACGAAGTTCAGAGGCTCATCGACGAGGAGATGCCGAGGGGTTTCTGAAAAATCAAAATCCCAGGCTCGTCGATGAGGTGATCGTCTCATCGATGAGGATGCTATTCGTCGACAAGGAGTGGCTGGGTCAAAGGGTTATAAATAGATATGTTTATTACTTCTCAGCTATGAAAACTCAATTTCTCTCTCTATCTCTCTAGATACTCATCGTACACTCTCTCTCTCTAGATTTCTTCACCATACGTCACTGGAATCGACGATTTGACGTGACCATGAGGATCAGGGAAGGATTCTCTACAAGTTCTACTAATTGGATTTTCGTTTCGGGTATTCTCGGGTTTGGGCCCAAAATAGAGGTAAGACTCGATTTTCAGTTCTCATTCAATAGTCTTGTAGGTAATAGAGTTGTGAGCGAGTTTTGTACTGTGGGTTATAGGTTTTGGAACTTGATTCGCAGTTTAGGGGCCTTGGAGTTCGGTATTTGTCATTCGGGGAAAGGTAAGGGGATTCAGTTTATGTTGGTTATTTTTGAAATCGAACTCGGTAGAACTGTGGTTCACGGACCTATGTGTGTTTTGGTTACTCATTTGGGGAAATCTAAACGGTAAAACTGTAGGCTTTTCATGTAACAATTTTTGGAAAAAAGGGGGTACTGGGCGGCAATCCCTGGTTTTGTTGGAAAACCTTTGGTATACTATGTTATGTATTGTGTTAGGGATGGTCGTGCCTTGACTTTATTAAACTGTATACGCTTGGAAAATCATGATTTATAGATTACCAAATGGGTGTGGTTTGTTTGGTTATATGAGCATGCATGGTTTTGTTTTGATAAAATGCAATAGGAACTGGGTTTAAAGTTGTTCCAAGTACTGAAAGAGTGTCCAACTCTGTATCCGAGGACTTGAGCCTTACTGGCTGATCACCAAAGGGTGTGGATCCACCAATTTGTATCAGTACGATGCTATGGGAGCCTGGGGTTTGCCATGTGTCGGGGACGCCGTGTATCGCGGGCCATTTACGAGCCGACGCCGGGTATTGCAAGCCGGCTTCGGGCTGAAGGGTGTGACGACACTGGGTTACTTGATCATGTGTGTGTGCGTGTATGCACTGTTTTGAAATTGTTTGTGGAAGTACTGGAAATTGCATTTAATTGTGTATGTTTTGCTGTCATAATAACACTCAAATGTTATACACCGATATAACCTATATCTGCTTTACTGAGAGGTGTCTCACCCCTACTGTACGTACATATTTTTCAGGTCCTTCGGGTAACCGGAACTAGAGTCCTAGTGTTGGGATCATAGTGATCGGTGTACTGCGAGAGGTACTTGGGTAAGTATTAGGACTGTATCGGGTTGACTTTTGTGGTTATGGTTGTCACTCAGGTTGTGTTGTATTTTTGTGAAGTTTGACTCCTTTGTATAGACTCTTGTATGGTACAGATTGTGTATAGAAAGACTTATCTTCCGCTGTATTTCTATTGTGTATGTGAATGTGTATAGGGTAACTGGGAGTCCCATGGGGTCGGACCCTCATTCTTTGTACTGTATCTTGATTTTGGTGATACAGGGACATGTTAGGTTACTTTTTCACCCTCGAGTCCAATTATTGGGTTCGAGGCGTGAAAACTTGGTATCAGAGCTAACCGGGTTGCTAGGTCTTGCAGATTTGGTTAGGCATAGCTGTGTGTACATGACAGAGCATAGGAGGTTGGATGTGGGTAGAGTTGGTTGAGGGATGTTCTGTTGCTAAACTGGGACTCGTCGGCAGTGTTTTGTGTTTTTCCTGGAATAACGATTTCAGTAAAATCACGGCAAACCATTGATGACTTTCGTGTCAATGTGATAGGACATACTTGGACCTGACAGGTGATAGTTAACATGATTAGGGTTAGATAATTTTGTTAACTGTATATGTTGTAGGAGTCTTGATAGAACTTTGTTGTGTTTTCATAATCGAGCCCAAGGATAATGACCTGGGAAGTGGCTCTGAGGAGACGGTGAGTGATGAGTCTCCTACTATACCTCGAGGACTGATGAGATAGGTCCTACAAGAGATCGGGCGGGGTGTCAGGAGACACAAATGTTCTCCTACGTTTGTGGGATGCACCATTGAGAGGTTCACATGCATGCATCCTCCGACGTTCTTAAGGGGACATGACCCGATGATTGTAGAGGACTCGGTTGAGAATATTGAGAGGATCTTGAAGGTCCTACACTGCACAGACAGGCAAAAATTTCTTTATGCTACCTTCCAGTTATCTGGGGAGGCAGGGCGATGGTGGACTGCCTTGAGTCTGCTAGAGAAGCAGAAGGCTGGTCCTGTGGAGATGTCTTGGAGCCATTTCAAGGAAGTGTTCTTTGACATATACTTCCCGACTTTTGTATGTGACGCTAAGGCGGATGAGTTTTCTGCGCTAACTCAGGGAAGTATGACGGTGCAAGGGTATATTGCTCGGTATATAGAGCTATCCCGATTTGTGTCGTGTTTGATCTCGAAAAAGTACGAGAAGACTCGGAGGTTTGAGAAGGGCCTGAGGAAGGACATCCAAAGATTAGTGGGTATGCTTTAGATCCGTAAGTTTTCAATTTTGGTGGATAAAGCCACTGTGATTGAGATTGGTATCCGAGAGGACAAGGTGGATCAGGAGCAGAAGAAGAAGCCAGTACCTTCTGGTTTTTAGTCTGGATCTCGTCAGGGATCGTGGAAGAAGAGAAACAAGGGCTCGGGTTGCTGACTAAATACCAAGCATCAGGGTGCTCAGATGAGCCAAGTGGGTGATTGATGTACCAGGTGCCGCAGATGGCATAGCGGTGAGTGCCAGCCGTTTGGGGGTAACTGTTACAGCTGTGGTCAGTTAGGTCACATGGCTCAGGATTATCACGCACCGAAGAGGGGTATGCCTTCTTTGAGTTAGAATCGGGGGAGTAATCAGGTATCCCAGGGAACCCACCAGATGAATGCAGCTCTAGTGAGGGTGTACTCGCTTACTCCAGCGAATGCTGAGCATGCGGGGAACGTGGTGACAGGTACTATGATGTTGTTTTTAAATAGAGTTATGGTTTTATTTGATTCGGGTGTAGCCCACTCCTTTATATCTGTTAATTTTGTGAAATTGTGTGGGGTGGAGACCCATGTCATGGAAGAGGAATTATCTGTAGCCACACCATCTGGGGGTATATCATTTTGTAGGAGGATGTTGGAGGACTTCCCAATGGTAATCCAGGGGAAGCTGCTACCAGCAAACCTTCTAGTATAGGACATGTCAGGGTTTGATGTCATATTGGGAATTGGTTGGTTATTCTCCAGTTATGCTGTGATTAACTGTTGTAGGAAGGTGGTAGTGTTCAGACCTCCTGGGGAGTAGGAGTATGAGTTTGTGGGATCGTGTATGTGTTCGACTCCATAGATTCTATCAGCATTGCAGGCAATGAGATTGCTCTTGGATGGATATCAGGGGTACTTGGCTTGTGTGAAGGAACCACCGTGGGATGAGTTGAGGCTCAAGGATATTCAGGTAGTCAGTGAGTTCCTGGATGTGTTTCCAGATGATTTACCCGATTTGCCTCTGGATCGTGAGGTGGAGTTCGCGATAGAGTTGCTGCCTGATAAGGCACCGATCTCTAAAGCTCCGTACTAGATGTCTCCAGAAGAACTTCAGGAGTTGAAGGAACAGTTACAGGAATTACTGGACAGGGGTTTTATTTGACTTAGTGTTTCACCCTGGGGAGCTTTAGTACTGTTTGTGAAGAAGAAGGACGGGTCGATGCGTATGTGCATTGATTAATGTGGGATTAACAAGATAACTGTGAAGAATCGCTGCCCGTTGCCTCATATTGATGATCTCTTTAACCAGCTGCAGGGTATATAGGTCTTTTCGAAGATTGACCTATGGTCAGGATATCATCAGGTGAGGGTCAGATCTGAGGATGTAGTGAAGACTTCTTTCCGTACCAGATACAGCCACTACGAGTTTCTAGTCATACCGTTTGGGTTGATGAATGCTTTGATAGTGTTCATGGATCTTATGAATAGGGTTTTCCATGAGTACTTGGACCGGTTTGTGGTGGTATTTATTGATGATATTCTGGTATACTCGAGGAGTACGGAAGAGAGCTTGAGAACCATCTGAGGTTAGTATTACAGATTTTGTGAGAGAAGTTGTATGCTAAACTAAAGAAGTGTGAATTCTGGTTGAATCAGGTGACATTCTTAGGCCATGTAGTAACTGGTGATGGTATATTAGTTGATCCTAACAAAATCGAAGTTGTGGTCGACTGGGTGAGGCCGAAGAGTGTGCAGGAGGTTCGGAGTTTTCTAGGACTGGCGGGTTAATATCATCGGTTCATGGAAAGGTTTTCTAAGTTGTCTGGGTCTTTGATTCGATTGACCAGGAAGGGGGTAAAGTTTGAATGGACCAATGATTGCGAGTAGTGTTTTCAAGAGTTGAAGCATTGGATGGTTACGACTCTAGTGTCAACCATTCCTTCTAGGGATGGCGGTTTTGTGATTTATAGCGACGTGTTTCTGAAAGGATTGGGTTGCGTGCTTACGCAGTAGAGTAAGGTAATAGTTTATGCTTCTCGGCAACTGAAGGATTATGAGAAGAATTACTCTAAACATGATCTGGAGTTAGCTGCTGTTATATATGCACTGAAGATCTGGCGACACTATTTGTATGGTGTGCAATGCGAGATTTTCACTGATCACAAAAGCCTCAGGTACTTTTTCACGTAGAAGGAGTTGAATATGAGGCAAAGACGGTGACTTGAGTTAATTAAGGACTACGATTGCACCATCATTTATAACCCGAAAATAGCTAATGTGGTAGCCGATGCGTTGAGTCGGAAGTCGGATCACGTGGTAGTATTTGCAGTTATAGCTCAGTATCACATCAAACAGGATCTGGAGAGCTCAGGTATAGAGTTAGTACGTGGTGATCATCAAGCTTTCCTTGCTAGTTTGGTGGTCCAGCCGATTTTGTTTGAGCGTGTAACAACCTTCTATTTAACTGTTTTTTTTTTATACTATAAAATTTATAATGCTCTGATACCAACTAAACTAAACCAAACCATCAACCTAAACAACAGGAAGCGGAATCCATATAAACAAAATCCAGAAAATATATAATACCAGAGTACTAAAATGTGTCCCCAAATATACATATATGACTGTTTCCCAAATACCCTCAATTGGGCTAGGGATATACATAAATACTCTCAAAAATACTCGCTCTACTGACAAGACAGTACTGAAGCCTCTTTATCTGCGAGCTTGATCTGCTCGCCTACCTGGATCACTAGAAAAAAATGTTAAAGTAATGGGATGAGCCAACGCTCAGTAAGACGAAATATGCTATTGCTAGTGTGTGGTAAATGAGTACAATACTATGAAAATCTGTTTCTATATAAACATGTATAACTGAATCTATGAATACAAGTACAAATAACATATACAATCACCACCTGTACCCATATTGCTTAACATATCTTTTTTGTAGGTTTTCCGTTCATAATACTTTTACTATACATAAGTACCCCCACTGTTATTGTAAAACTGGATATATATCTAATAGTTGAAAACTTTCCTGTGGATAACTGTATATACATCCACCCTAACTGGCCAACCAGGATAAACCAATATACTCCATCAGTCTGATCAGCCCTCCTCAACCCATATCTAATGGGGAGCCTGTCTACTTGTGGGCTTTATACGATCGACTGTCATACCACGTATTATCTGAATAGGTGGTTGCACTCTATACTGTATGTAGCAACGGTACAATGCTCTGTAATCTGTAATGGTCCAACAGGGTCTGATACTATATAATACATTTCTCTATACAACTATTTGTTTTACCATGATTTTGTAATAACTGTATAAACCATGACGCTGTGATAAATTGTATCTGTATCAATTGTATTTTCTGAAATAAACTATAAAACTGTATGTCATGGACTGTATCTGTATCAACTGTATAATCATGGTATTCTGTAATTACTATAATACATATCCATTATCTGTATATTCTGTAAAACATAACTCTGGAAAATACTGTAAAACATGTTTCTGTACTATATATATATATTCTCAAGCTACACATTAATTTGAAGCATATTAAACATACTTGATAAACTGTGTAAATTTTTGTTGTGAATAATAATCTGATAATAACGTATACTTTATACTGAAAACATACTAGAATTGCCTGGCATAGCATATTTCCCTTATTCGATTCCTACTAAAATCCCTCTACTATGACGGGTCCTACACCCGCAAGGTTCTCCACTCAATACCCTGAAAATCATATATCCCAGAACAAAACATCATTATTTCTATGTCTACTACATTTCATACAACTGTTGAAAACCCAAATTTTGCTTAAAAATCCTTACCCTGAATTTGGGACGAATTCTAAACCAATTCCACCAACGATCAGCTCCAGCAGTTTTGTAGAGAACTTCACCAAGAGCGTCGTGGTGGCCTCGAATTTTCGATTCGGCAAGAAACAGGTCCAAAATCGAAGAGAGAAGGAGGGAGAGGCGTTTTAGAGAGAGAGAGAGAGAGAGAGAGAGAGAGAGTGATTGCTACGCCAAATTTTGCCATTTAATTCGGGTTTTCACTATTTATAGCCCTGAATTCGTCGACGAGACACATCATCTTTTCGATGAAATTTAGACTGCCCAAAAATCCCTCTCGGTATCTTCTCGTTGACGAAACTTGTCTTCATCAACGAGGCCCTCTTGTACCCTCGTTGACGAATCCCCTATGTTCGTCGACGAGGACTTGATAAATTCTCCTTGGTCATTATATCCCAAAGTGCAATGTCGTCGACGAATGCGAACTGCCTTCTCCTATTATTGTTTTCATTTCTCTCCCTCTTTATTATTTAAATACCATTATTCTTCAGGTCGTTACATTCTCCCCTCCTTATAAAATTTCGTACTCGAAATTTCTCGAAATTTACTATCTGTATTACCTTCTATCATCCCATAAAAGGAAAATGGTCTACTTATTTTATTATCTGCCCTCATTTATGGCGGAGGAATACCGTGGTTACATGAGTAGTTCTGGGAGATTACAACTATAAAAGAATATTCCCCTAGAACCAAAATACTACCTATCCTATATACTACATTACAATTCCACTGTTTAAACAAAAATAAAATTACTATTACCTTATTTATACATCATTGTTGTATTCACTAAACAGGTGGGGATATTTCCATATGATCTCATCTTCAAGCTCCCATAAGGCTTCTTCTATCGCGTGATTCCTCCACAGGATTTTTACTAGTGGTATCTTTTTACTGCGCAATTCCTGTTCTTTTCTATCTAAGATCTGTACTGGAGCTTCCTCATAGGCTAGATCACCACTGAGTTCCAATTCTGCATAGCTGATGATATGGGAAGGATTGGGGATGTATTTCCTTAACATAGAAACATGAAACACGTCGTGAATCCTGAATAGAGATGGCGGTAAAGCCAGCCGATAGGAAATTGGCCTAATCTTCTCGAGTATCTCAAATGGGCCAATGAACCTAGAGCTCAACTTAACCTTCTTCCCAAATCTCATAATCCCCTTCAGCGGTGCTACATTTAGAAATGCATGATCACCTACTTCAAATTCCAGTTCCTGGAGGCAAGTATTTGCGTAGCTTTTCTGCCGACTCTATGCTGCACTGATCCTATCTCGAATGAGTCAAACTTTATCATACGCCTGCTAAACTATCTCCGGCCCCAAAACTTGCCTCTC
Source organism: Malania oleifera (assembly GCF_029873635.1). Classification (NCBI taxonomy): domain Eukaryota; kingdom Viridiplantae; phylum Streptophyta; class Magnoliopsida; order Santalales; family Ximeniaceae; genus Malania; species Malania oleifera. The sequence goes on along the minus strand of NC_080424.1, from coordinate 76,221,366 downwards.
GCCTAGCTCACTCCAGTATAGAGGGGAACGACACTTTCTACCATAAAGTGCTTCATAAGGAGCCATGCCTATGCTAGTTTGACAACTGTTGTTGTAGGAAAATTCCACCAATGGCATATTCTGAGTCCAGTTACCCCCAAAGTCAAATACACACGCTCATAACATATCCTCAAGTACCTAAATAGTTCTCTTTGTCTGACCGTTTGTCTGAGGATGGAAAGCGGTGTTGAATGCTAACTGAGTCTCCAGTGCCTCTTGCAAACTCCTCCAGAACCGCGATGTAAAATGTGGATCTTGGTCTGAGACTATATATACCAGCACTCCATGGGGTCGAACAATATCTTCTATGTAAATCTCTGCTAACCTGTTCATAGGGTAGCTAATCTTAATGGGTAGAAAGTGAGCTGTCTTCGTCAACCTATCAACAATTACCTAGATGGCATTCTAACCATGCGGCACTGGCGGTAGCCCAGTAAAAAAATCCATGGATACGTGGTCCCACTTCCATTCAGGAATGAAAAGTGGTTGCAACTAACCAGCCGGCCTCTGGTGCTCAGCCTTAACTTGCTGGCACGTCAAACACTGCTACACAAATTCTGCTATTCCCTCTTCATGCCACTCCACCAGAAATACCCCTGTAGCTACCTATACATTTTAGTATTGCCAGGATGAACAGTGTATAGAGATCTGTGTGCCTCTTCTAGAATCATCCTCCTGATGCTGTCATCCGCAGGCACACACAATCTGGTGCGAAATCTTAAAGCCCCATCGTTAGAAATACTGAATTCTTCCCCCTAACCATCCTGGACTCTGGCTATCACTTCTGCCAATTCTGGATCATCCCTCTAAGAAGATTTAATCTTTTCATAAAGTGTAGGCTATACAACTAGACTAGCCATAAACGCCTGAGGATCATCTGTTACTAATTCCATGCCGATCCTTTCCAAGTCCATGTGAATTGGGTGCTAAACTACTGCAGCTAACTGTGTTGTATTCTCTGATTTACAGCTCAAAGCATCAGCCACCACATTTGCTTTACCTGAGTGGTAACTGATGGTGCAGTCGTAATCCTTGATGAGTTCTAACCATCTCTTTTGGCGCATATTCAACTCTTTCTGTGTAAATAAGTACTTTAGGCTCTTATGGTTAGAAAATATTTCACATCTCTCACCATATAAGTAATGTCTCTAGATCTTCAGTGTGTGTACAACCGCAGCCAATTCTAGATCGTGAGTAGGGTTGTTCTTTTCATATTCTTTCAACTGCCTAGAAGCATACGCTACCACCCTATACTGTGCTGCATCAGTACACAATCGAGCCCTTTCAAAGACGCGTCACTGTAAATCACATAACCATCACCTCCTGATGGGATCATTAGTACTGGTGCAGTGACGAGCTGCTGCTTTAATTCCTGGAAACTTTGCTAGCATTCTTCATCCCACACAAACCTGATATTTTCCTTGGTCAACCGCGTGAGAGGTCTTGACAAAGCCAAAAACCCCTCAACAAACTAACAGTAATAACCTGCCAGTCCGAAGAAACTTCTGACTTCTTGCACATTCTTCGGCCTGACCCAATTCACTATCGCATCAATCTTGCTGGGATCCACTGAAATACAGTCTTTTGAGATCACGTGGCCTAAAAATGCAACTTTCTCAAGCCAGAACTCACACTTGATAAACTTGGCATAGAGTTTCTCTTCCTCGAGTGTCTGCAGAACCTGTCTCAAATGCACCTCATGATCCTTAAAACTTCTTGAGTATACCAGTATATCATCAATAAAAACCACCATAAACTGATTTAGATACTAGTGAAAAATTATATTCATCAAGTCTATGAACACAACTAGGGCATTCGTCAGCCCAAAAGGCATAACGAGAAATTCGTAGTGCCCATAACTGGTCCTGAAAGCTGTCTTTGCAACGTCTTCCATTTTTACCCTCACTTGATGATACCTTGATATGAGGTCGATCTTGGAATACACTCGTGTACCCTGGAGCTGATCAAATAGATCGTCGATATGGGGTAAAAGATATTTATTCTTAATAGTAAGCTTGTTGATTGCTCTATAATCAATACACATCCTCAAAGACCCGTCTTTCTTCTTCACAAACAACACTGGAGCTCCCCATGGCGACACATTGGGTCGTATAAATCCCCTATTCAACAAGTCTTGTAACTGATTCTTCAATTCTCCTAATTTAGCCAGAGCCATACAGTAGGGAACCTTGGAGATCGGCACTGTCCCTAGAGGAAAATCTATAGGAAAATCCACCTCGCGTTCGGGAGGCAACCCTAATAGTTCCTCTGGAAAAACATCTAGAAATTCTCGTATGACTGGGGTACTATCAAGCATCGATTCATTTCCTAACAATTCCTTTATAAAATCCACAAACCCTAGATCTCCGTCCATGAGCAATCTGCTCGCCTGAACAGCTAATATCATATGCAAGGGAGCACGTACACGAGAGCCAACAAACCGGAATTCTTGCTCACCAGGGGGTCTAAAAATTACTTCTTTTTGATGACAATCAATACTAGTGTGATTAGTTGCCAACCAATCCATACCCAGTATTACATCAAACCCACACATCTTAAATATAATCAGGTCTGCTGGTAGCACTCTTCCCTAAATTTCTATAGGATAGCCCCTGAGTACCCTTTTACACCTTATCACTCACCCAGACGGTGTAGTTACTAACAGTTCTCTATCTAATAACTTAGTCTCACTTCTAGATAATTTAACATACGATGTAGAGACAAAGGAATGAGTAGCACTTGAATCAAATAAAATAATAACGGAATGTGATAAAATAGTAAAAGTACCTATCACCACATCCACAGCAGCCTCAGCATCACCCGACGTCAATGCGTAAACCCTCATCGGGGCCACATTCCTCTACTGTCCTCCACAAGACGCCTGATATCCTCCCCGATAGGGCCTGGGAGCTGGGACCTGATCTGGTGGACTTAGGCATGCACGTGCCATGTGCTCGGGTCTCCCATAGAGATAACATACATCTCTCTCTACCCGGCACTCCCTCAAATGACGTCTTTCGCACGTCTGACATATCGGGACATTCGGCGCACCCTGTTTCCCACGTGGTCCTATCATCTACCTTTGATCTCTCCTATCACGACCTCCCCTTCATGGACCCCTACTAGAGCAAGCCTGAAAGCTCTAAGGCGTAGGCCTTTTCCTTTGACTCTGAGTCGCTATACCCCTCTGTATACCTCTCTCAATGATCGCAGCTTTGTCTACAATCTCCATAAATGTCTGAGCTCTAAAGCCAATCACTTTCTCAAACAAATTCTGCTTCAGTCCCTCCTTAAACTTCCTTGCCTTTTTCTCTTCATAAGGTTCCAGATGTGGTGAAAAACGTGAAAACTCGATAAATCGAGCTACGTACGGGGATACAGTCATCTGCCCCTGTGCCAGGTGCATAAACTCTGCCGCCTTCGCGCTCCGAACTATAGCAGGGAAATACTGCTTGAAGAATAGCTCTTTGAATCGGTCCTATGTCACTAGTACTGGAACCGGCCTTTACTCCTCTATCAGTAGCGCTGATCTCTAGTAGCGCTTCACCTCTCCTGTCAATTTAAATGCCACAAATACCACCTTCTGTTCATCCGTATATGGAAACACAACCAGCGTCTTTTCGATATCCTAGACTTAATTCTCAGCTACGATTGAGTCATCTCCTCTAGAAAAGGATGGGGACTTCATCCGCGTAAACTGCTCGATCGAACAACCACGCTCCCCAAAGCTCCTGGCCATCTCAGCCATCACCTGATGAGTGACGCTACGCAGCACAACATTTGTATCTCCTCCACCTATGCTGGAAGGTCCTGGCCTATCCTCCCCAACATTCGTGCCGCTACTTCCTGGGTCCATCCTAAAAAAAAGAACACACTTTAAAACCTTATCTCCTGCACCAACCTATCCTATACCAATTCAAAATCAACTACCTTTCCTAACCTTAACTCAAAATCCAGTTCTACAACCTAGACACACGATTCGACAATAGTTTACTATGATTTTCCTGAAATTATCACCTCAGGAAAAACACAAAAACCACCACGGTAATCCTGTACCCAGACCACAGAACAAACCTCAAATCATTTCCTATACTCTGGTATTGCTTCGGCTGTGCTCTAAAGTCTACAGAACCTAACAACCTAGGCTCTGATACCAAATTGTAACAACCTGCTATTTAACTATTTTTTTATACTATAAAATTTATAATGCTCTGAAACCAACTAAACTAAACCAAACCATCAACCTAAACAACGGGAAGCAGAATCCATATAAACACAATCAAGAAAATATATAATACTAGAGTACTAAAATGTGTCCCCAAATATACATATATGACTGTTTCCCAAATACCCTCAACTGGGCTAGGGATATACATAAATACTCTCAAAAATACTCACTCTACTGACAGGGCAGTACTGAAGCCCCTCTATCTGCGAGCTTGATCTGCTCACCTACCTAGATCACCTGAAAAAAAATGTTAAAGTAATAGGATGAGCCAGCGCTCAGTAAGACGAAATATGCTATTGCTAGTGTGTGGCAAATGAGTACAATACTATGAAAATATATTTCTATATAAACATGTATAACTGAATTTTTGAATACAAGTACAAATAACATATACAATCACCACCTGTACCCATGTTGCTTAACATATCTATTTTGTAGGTTTTCCACTCATAATACTTTTACTATACGTAAGTACCCCCAATGTTATTGTAAAACTGGATATACATCAAATAGTTGAAAACTTTCCTGTGGATAACTGTATGTCATGATTTAACCCCTCATGACAGGGTTGTACGACCCGTAGGCGGGATCTACCTTAGGTGGCCGACTAGGATAAACCACTATACTCCATCAGTTTGATCAACCCTCCTCAACCCATATTTGATGGGGAGTCTGTCCATTTGTGGGCTCTATACGATCGACTGTCATACCACGTATTATCCGAATAGGTGGTTGCACTCTATACTGTATGTAACAGCGATACCGCGCTCTGTAATCTGTAATGGTCCAACAGGGTCTGATTGGGACAACCCAAATAAAATGGAATTTAAATAATAAAGAGGAAGGGAAATGAAAACAGTAACAGAAGGAGGAAGTCGACTTCGTCGACGACATTGCACTTTGGAAGGAATAATCGAGGGGAATCATCAAGGCTTCGTCGACGAGGGTTTAAGAGAATTCGTTGACAAAGAATGAATTTCGTCGATGAGAACTGAATTTCGTCAATGAAATTACTAAAGGATTCGTCGACGAATGACGTGGCTCGTCGACGAATCTAGTTCTATAAATATAGAAAAATTCAAATTTTACTTCACAATTAAGCCATCTTTCATTTTCTCTCTCTCCCCTTCAGTCCCCTCTCTCTCTCTCTCTCTCTCTCTCTCTCTCTCTCATTGATTTTGGGCCAGATTTACGCCGGATCGACAATCCGAAGTCACCACGACGCTCCTGGGGAAGCTCTCTCCAAATCTGCCGGAGCGGATCGTTAGTGAAAGCAAGTTGGAAATCATTCCTAAGTTGAGGTAAGGCTTTCTAAGCCAAATTTGACCTTACGGTAGTTATAGGAAAAGATGTACACGTAGAAATACTGAAGTTTAGTACTATGAGTTTTCATTTTCAGGGTCTTGATCAGGAAATCCTACGGGTAGGTTAGGATATTTTAGGGGCTTTCTCAGTAGCCAGGTAAGAGAATAACCTAAAGCAGTTACTTTTCACGCAAATTATTATTATTTATGAGTAATTTGATTTCCTGAAAGTATTTACGATATTTGAATATTATGGAATAAATGTATGTTTGAGAAAAATACTGCTAATGTGATGAAACGTATATATATGTATGAGATGCTATAAATTATGATTTTTAGAATATAATGTATGGTTTTATGCAGCAAATGTGTGGCATGAATATTATTTTCCATGGAAGAATATGATGATACAACGATGATACGAATGAAATATGTTTTGTGAAATTATGAAAGAGTACAATATATTATGATGATTTTGAAATGCATGGTAATTGATTTAATTTCGGAACGATATGTATGATATGTTCGGCACGAGGCTGTAATTATGAAAGATGCTATATTATCATGTACTATATGTTATCAGAACCCGGATGTTAGTTTAGTTTAGTTCAGGAGCTTGGTACCGTAGCTTATAGATCAGATGTTTATGATCAGACTAGTGCTAACCACCTCACGAGGGGGTGGGAGATGGATAGTCGATGTGACTTTTAGTAGAGTATGGACGTCTACCTGGAAGTCCGGACTAGGGTGTGGCGGGCCCATCATACTTACAAACATATCTGACTCGGTAGTGGTCGGCCAGCCATTGTCAGGTCCCGCCTTCGGGCTGCACAACCCGTCATGGGGGGTAATACATGACATTAGCTAGCTATTCATCTTAGGTATGTTTTCAGTATTATAAGTTATAACAGATGTTTTATGTACGATATGATTTATTAGTATTTATGAAAATATATGATTATTCAGTACGATATGATGAATGTTTACAAAGATATGAAATGTACTGTATATGTATAATTGTCATAAATATTCATGTTGCCACACAACTGTATTTAGTTTATTTTCCCTTACTGAGAAGTGTCTCACCCCCAAACTAAATATATTTTTCAGGAGACCTTGAGTGACCGGCGGGTCGTAGCCGCTGTGGAGTCAGTGGTATTACCCCGCTAGAAGGGTGAGATTTTGTACTAGGGTCAGAGTTATTTTGTGTTTGATCTTAGAGTTATTTTGACGTTTATGAGGATGTACATAAATACAGTATTAGGATATGGTTGTAAACTCTGGTATTATGCTTTATGGATGGATGATTTAGATTTTATGTTTACTGCTGCTTAGGTTTCCGCTGTGATTGACAGGCGTCCCCATTACCCATGAGTTCAGGTTGACTTTTCCATTTAATATATTACATTTTATGTTAAGGAATTTGAGGTCGTTACACTGATACTATATAATACATTTCTATATACAACTATTTGTTTTACCATGATTTTGTAATAACTGTATAAACGATGACGCTGTGATAAACTATATCTGTATTAACTGTATTTTCTGAAATAAACTATAAAACTATATGTCATGGTACTGTAAACTGTATTTGTATCAACTGTATAATCATAGTATTCTGTTATTACTATAAAACATACCCACTGTTTGTATATTCTGTAAAACATAACTCTGGAAAATACTGTAAAACATGTTTCTGTACTATATCTATATTCTCAAGCCGCACATTAATTTGAAGCATATTAAACATACTTGATAAACTGTGTAAATTTTTGTTGTGAATAATAATCTGATAATAGCATATACTTTATACTAAAAACATACTAGAATTGCCTAGCATAGCATATTTCCCTTACCCGATTCCTGCTAAAATCCCCCTACTATGACGAGTCCTACACTCGCAGGGTTCTCCACCCAACACCCTGAAAATCATATATCCCAGAAAAAAACATCATTATTTCTACGTCTACTACATTTCTTACAACTGCTGAAAACCCAAATTTTGCTTAAAAGTCCTTACCCTGAATTTGGGACGAATTCTAAACCAATTCCACCAATGATCAGCTCTAGCAGTTTTGCAGAGAACTTCACCAGGAGCATCGTGGTGGCCTCGAATTTTTGATCCAGCAAGAAACAGGCCCAAAATCGAAGAGAGAAGGAGGGAGAGACGTTTTAGAGAGAGATAGTGATTGTTGCCCCAAATTCTGCCATTTAATTCGCGTTTTCACTATTTATAATCCTGGATTCGTCGATGAGACACGTCATCTCATTGACGAAATTCAGACTGCCCAAAAACCCCTCGCAGTATCTTCTCATTGACGAAACTTGTCTTCGTCGACGAGACCCTCTTGTACCCTCGTCGACGAATCCCCTGTGTTCGTCGACGAGGACCTGATAAATTCTCCTTGATCATTAAATCCCAAAGTGCAATGTCGTCAACGAATGTGAACTGCCTTCTCCTGTTACTGTTTCCAATTCTCTCCCTCTTTATTATTTAAATACCATTATTCTTTAGATCGTTACAGAGCGTATAAAAGCCGCGTAAGCTAGTGATGCGGAGTTGACAAAGGTTGTGGAAAAGATACAGCAGGGATTGACTTCAAAGTTCAACATCTCTGAGGGAGGTGTGTTGAGGTTTGGGATCAGGTTATATGTTCTGAACGATGATGAGATCAGAAGGACGATTTTGGAGGAAGCGCATTGCTCTTTGTATACAGTACATCAAAGTAGTACAAAGATGTATTGGGACTTGTGTGAGACTTTCTGATGGAGTGGTATGAAGAGGAAGATTGCTGAGTTCATGGAGTAGTGTTTGATGTGTCAGCATATGGAAGATGAACATCAGAAGCCGACAGGGCCGTTACAGCCCTTAGCTATTCCGGTGTGGAAATGAGAGCATATTTCCATGGACTTTGTGACCGGATTGCAGCTAGCACTTCACGGGCATAATGCTATTTGGGTGATTATGGACAGGTTGACGAAATCTGCTCACTTTTTACCGATGAAGGTTAGCTACCCTTTGAGTAGGCTAGCAGACATGTATGTGCATGAAATAGTTAGAATGCACGGGGTACCGGTGTCCATTGTATCAGATCAAGGCCCGAGGTTTATTTCTTGATTTTGGACGAGTTTGGAGGAAGCATTAGGGACGAAGCTTACTTTCAGTACAACGTTCCACCCCTAGACTGATGGACAGTCGGAGAGAACGATATAGATCTTTGAGGATATGTTGCTGGCTTGTGTGTTAGATTTCGATGGTAGCTGGATATTGTTTATGCCACTAGTAGAGTTCGCTTATAACAACAGCTTTTAAGCTAGTATCGGGATGGCACCATTTGAGGCTCTGTATGATTGGAGGTGTCGATCTCCTCTGTATTGGAGTGAGGTTGGTGATCGTCAGGTGTTAGGACCTGAACTTGTGCAGAAGGCATTTGAGAAGATAGGTTTGATTCGAGAAAGGATTAAATTAGCTTAGAGTCGGCAAAAGAGCTTTGCAAATGTTCACCGCCGTGAATTGGAGTTCGAGGTGGGGGGTAAGGTATTTTTTAGGATCGCTCCGATGAAAGGGGTGATGAGATTTGGGAAGAAGGGCAAGCTGAGCCCGAGGTACATCGGTCCATTCAAGGTTCTTGAGCGAGTGGGTCTAGTAGCCTATAGGATTGCACTACCCCCAGCACTCTCGAGGGTCCACGATGTGTTTCATGTATCCATGTTGAGGAGGTACGTGTTGGATCGTTCACATGTTATTAGCTACGAGAATGTGGAGATTGGGGATATTGTTGTGTATGAGGAGATACCTGTTCAGATTTTGGACCATAAAGTTCAGAAGCTACGTACCAAGGACATATCTTTGGTGAAGGTATTGTGGCAGAATTACGAGGTTGAGGAAGCTTCTTGGGAATTGGAAGTAGAAATACGCCGGAAGTATCCATAGTTGTTTTGAGTTATGTACACTACCCTTCTTTGTATTGGAATAGGTGGTTGGTCTTGAGGAGTGTGTGTATTTGTGAACTCCTGAGACAATTTATGTTTGTAACGACAGTATTCCTCCGCCAAAAGTGAGGGTATGTATATATTGTGATGGGGCTGCGTTATAGTAGTTGCCTATTTTCTTCCTAAAGTCGAGTGTATAATTGATTTCATGAATGAGTTTATGAATAAGAGATAGAAAATTTCGAGGATGAAATTTTTGTAAGGAGGGGAGGTTGTAAGAACCCGAATCGTGATATAGGGAATTAATTAATTAAGAGAAGGGTAAAATTGAAATTTGAGCAAGCTTTGTCAACGAAGCCAGATTTCATCGACGAAGGCCTTGTGCTGCTCGTCGAAGAAGTTCAGAGGCTCGTCGACAAACTTCTTCGACGAGGAGAAGCCGAGGAGTTTCGAAAAAATTGGAAATACTACGCTCGTCGATGAGGCCATCGTCTCGTCAACAAGCTGTCTATATGATCTCGTCGACGAGGACGCTATTCGTCGACGAGGACGCTATTCGTCGACGAGGAGTGGCTGTGTCAAAGGGTTATAAATAGATATTTTCATTACTTCTCAGCTAAGAAAGCTTAATTTCTCTCTCTATCTCTCTAGAAACTCATCGTACACTCTCTCTATATATATTTCTTCATCGTATGTTGCTGGAATCGACGATCTGACGTTACCAGGTGGATCAGGGAAGGATTCTCTACAAGTTCTACAGATTGGATTTTTTGTTTTGGGTATTCTCGGGTTTGGCCCAAAATAGAGGTAAGGCTCGATTTTCAATTTTGATTTGGTATTCTTGTAGGTAATAGAGTTGTGAGCGAGTTTCGTACTGTGGGTTGTAGGTTTTAGAACTCAGTTCACAGTTTAGGGGCCTTAGAGTTCGATATTTGTCATTTGGGGAAAGGTAAGGGGATTCAGTTTATGTCGGTTATTTTTGAAATCGGACTCAGTAGAACTGTAGTTCAAGGTCCTGTGTGTGTTTTGGTTACTCATTTGGGGAAATCTAACGGGTAAAACTGTGGGCTTTTCATGTAATAATTTTTAGGGAAAAGGGGGTATTGGGTTGCAATCCCTAGTTTTGTTGGAAAACCTTTGGTATACTGTGTTATGTATTGTGTTAGGGATGGTCGTGCCTTAACTTTATTAAATTGTATACGCTTGGAAAATCATGATTTATAGATTACCAAATGGGTGTGGTTTGTTTGGTTATATAAGCGCATGGTTGTGTTTTGATAAAATGCAATAGGAATTGGGTTCCAAGTTGTTCTAGGTACTGAAAGAGTGTCTGACTCTATATCCGAGGGCGTGTGTTTATCGCCTGCCAGGTTTGGCAAGAGTGTCTGGCTCTATATCCGAGGGCGTGAGCCTTACCAGCTGATCACCGAAGGGTGTGGATCCACCAGTTTGTACCTTTACGATGCCTGGGGTTCGCCATGTACCGGGGACGCCGTGTATCGCAAGTCGGCTACAGGCTGACGCTGGGTATTGTGGGCCGGCTTCGAACTAAAGGGTGTGATGACACCGGGTTACTTGATCATGTGTGTGTGCGTGTATGCATTATTTCGAAACTGTTTATAGAAGTACTGGAAATTGCATTTAACTGTGTATGTTTTGCTGTCATGATAACACTAAAATGCCACACACCGATATAATTTGTATCTGCCTTACTAAGAGGTGTCTCACCCCTGCTGTGCGTATATATTTTTCAAGTCCTTCGGGTAACCAGAACTAGCGTCCTGGTGTTGGGAGCATAGTGGTCGGTGTACTGCAAGAGGTACTTGGGTAAGTACTAGGACTGTATCAGGTTGACTTTTGTGGTTATGGTTGTCACCCAAGTTGTGTTGTATTTTTGTGAAGTTTGACTCCTTTGTATAGACTTTGGCATGGTACAAATTGTGTATAGAAAGACTTATCTTCCGCTGTGTTTCTATTGTGTATGTGAATGTGTATAGGGTGCCTGGGAATCCCATGGGGTCGGACCCTTATTCATTGTACTGTATCTTGATTTTGGTGATACAGGGATAGGTTAGGTTACTTTTTCACCATCGGGTCCAATTATTAGGTTCGGGGCATGATAGCTATGCTAACCAGGATGTTTAGCAGATTCTTCAGGAAGAATAGAAAGCCATAAAAAAAATATAGGGAGTCTACATCCGAGAAGGGAGAGTCTAGCAAAAGAAAAGAAAAATCAAATGCTCCCACATGTTATAATTGCAACAAAGTTGGGCACATCAAGCCGGACTGCCCACTACTGAAAAAGGAGGCTAAGAAAAAGAAGAAAGCCATGAAGGCTGGGACATCATGAGATAAATTAAGCAGCAGTGACTCAGAATCAGACCACAGCAACTCAGCGGTCGCTAATCTATGCTTGATGGCACACGATGATGAGGTATTGTCTTCTAGTTCATTATCTTCATATTATTCATCTGATGATTGTGAGTCTGATTGGATGCCTACGTTTAGAGAATTACAATGTGAATATATTTTTGTGTCTAAACTGTTGATTAAAATGACCAAAGAAAATTATGATTTGAAAAAGAAATGTGAAAATTTGTCAAAATTGTTTGGTATTGCAAAAACCTCTCATGCTTCCATTTTGAAAGAAAAAAGATATTACTATTGCTGAGCTTGAGAGGAAATTGGAGGATAGTTCCAAAATTGTTTTTAAATTTACGAGGGCAAACACAATTTTGAAAAACTACTTGGTGCCCAAAGGAATTTCTTAAGTAAAGAGGGTCTTGGTTTTAATGGTGTTGAAAATGTTAGATGACCTAATCTTTACTTAGGACATTTCACTCGTGAGTCAAAATCTTATGTCCCTCCTAAAAATCCTAAGTGTAGAATAAAATGTTTTAAATGTAAACAAATTGGTCATATTCAATTTAATTGTCTACTTAAGAATAAGCATGCGAAAATTAGAAAAGTATGGGTAGTTAAGGGAGATCCAGCTAGTAACCCTCATGGACCCAACAAAATTTGGGGACCAGCATCAGTTACTTAGTTTATCTTGTAGGTATGCCTAAAATGGTCCACCTCCAAGGACCGGTGGTACCTAGATAGCGAGTGCTCATGGCACATGACCGGCAACAAGGGTAAATTCGCATAAATCATTCCTAAGAATGGAGGATATGTGACATTCGACGACAATGCAAAAGGACGCATCATTGGGGTATTAAGGTTGGTAAGGATTCATCTCTTACTATTGATAATGTTTTATTGGTTGATAGGTTGAAGCATAATTTACAAAGCATAAGTCAATTGTGTGATAAAAGATATAAGATGTCTTTTGAAAATGATAAAAGCATAGTAGAAGATAATCAGATTACAAAGTGCTTTTTACTGCCGATCACCATGAAAATGTTTATACTACTTCTCTTGATAACTTAGCTTCACAACAAGTGACTTGCTTTTCTACTGTAAATGAAGCTAGTTGGTTATGGCATAGACGCTTAGGACACGCTAGTATGGATTTGATATCAAAACTTGTTAGAAATGAATTAGTAAAAAGCTCGCCTAAAATGTCATTTGTAAAAGATAAAATATATGATGCATGTCAAATGGATAAGCAAAAAAAATCTAGTTTTAAGAAAAAGAAATTCATATCTACTACTAGACCACTTGAGATGCTTCATTTAGATTTGTTTGGTCCTAATTCTGTGCAAAGTCTTGGTGGTAAATCATATGAATTTGTAGTTGTAGATGACTTTTCTAGGTTCACATGAGTGTTATTTCTTGCACATAAAAATGAATCATGTGAACAATTTACCAAACTTTGCAGGAGAATTCAGAATGAAATGGGCTATAAGATAACTCATATAAGAAGTGATAGAGGCACAGAATGAGGGCATATAAAATTATTATGACTTAGAGGGCATATCACATAACTTTTCTGCACATAGGATACCTCAACAAAACGGTGTGGTAAAAGAAAGAATAGGTCACTACAAGAGATGGGTAGAACTATGCTGAATGAACATAACTTACCTAAATACTATTGGGCTGAGGCCATAAATAACACATGTTATATCATGAATAGGGTGTTGATTAGACCGTCAATAAACAAAACTCCTTATGAATTGTGGAACTACCATAAACCTAATATTTCCCATTTTCATGTATTTGGTTGTAAATGCTTTGTGCTTAGAGATAATGAACACCTAGGGAGATTTGACTCTAAATCTGATGAAGGTATTTTCCTAAGTTATGCACTTAATAGTAAAGGGTTTTCAATAAAAGAACATTGACTTTCATTGAATTTATTCATGTTGTGTTCGATGAATCTAATCCATTTTCTAAGAAAGATGATGAAGATGATATTGATATTAGAAAATGGTTAGATATATTATCTATTGAAAACAATGCAAGTGAAAATTCAGAAATAAACGATAAATCATATGAAGATAATGAAAATGAAATTTAGGAGTTGTCTTGAGATTGGAAATTTATTAGAAACCATCCTATAGATCAAATCATAGGTGAACCATCCCGTGGTGTAGTCACAAGATCTTCCTTGAAAAACCTAGTGAGTCATTCTGCTTTCTTGTCCCAAGAAAAACCTAAAAATATTAAAGAAACCATAGAGGATGAGTCTTGGGTGATGTCCATGTAAGAAGAACTTAATCAATTTGAAAGAAGCAGAGTATGAACCCTAGTTCCTAGGCCTAATGATCATACAATTATTGGAACTAAATGAGTATATAGAAATAAGAAAGATGAGAATGAGATAGTAACTAGGAATATGGTTAGACTAGTTGCCCAAGGTTATAACCAGCAAGAGGGGATTGACTTTGATGAAACATATGCTCCCGTCGCTATGATAGAAGTTATTCGTATGTTACTTGCTTTTGCTGCTTTTAAAAATTTTAAATTATTTCAAATGGATGTTAAAAGTGCTTTTCTAAATGGCTACATTAATGAAGAAGTATATGTAGAATAATCACCAGGTTTTGAAAATCATAAATATCCAGACCATGTTTGCCAGTTGTACTAAGGCCTTGTATAGATTGAAACAAGCTCCTAGAGCTTGGTATAAGAGGCTTAGTGGTTTTCTAGTAGAAAATGGGTTTACCCGTGGTAAGATTGACACTACACTCTTCATCAAATCCAAACATGATGATATGCTTCTTGTTCAAATTTATGTGGACGATATAATTTTTGGAGCAACTAATGATGATTTGTATTATAAGTTTGCCAAGTGCATGCAAAGTGAATTTGAAATGAGCATGATGGGTGAATTTATTTTATTCTTATGGCTACAAATTAAGTAAGCTAAATGTGAAACTTTCATATGCCAGTCTAAATATATTAAGGACTTGCTAAAGAAATTTAATATGGAAGATTGTAAAATTCTTGGTACACCTATGAACTCTTTCATTAAGCTTGGTAAATATGAGCAAGGGATCACTGTTGACGTGAAATTGCATTGTAGCATGATTGGCAGTCTCCTATATCTTACTACTAGTAGGTCTGATATTATGTTTAGTGTGTGTATGTGTGCTAGGTTTTAGGCTGCTCCTAAGGAATCACATCTAAAAGCAGTTAAACGAATCCTTAGGTATCTAGTTGGAACTATAGAGTTAGACTTATGGTACCCTAAGCATACTACCTTTGAGATTGTGAGTTATACTGATGCTGACTTTGTCGGTAGTAGGGTTGATATAAAAAGTACCAACGACACTTGTCACTACTTAGGACAATCTCTTGTTTCTTGGTTCTCTAAGAAACATAACTCAGTTGCTGTTGACTTTTTGAGTCCGATCCCTATTTTGATAATGACAAACCATAGTATCCCACTTGTGTAACTGAGTGTGAACAGGTTTATATTTCTGTAAGCACAAGTGATGAATGCAAAATGGAAGTCGTAAAGAGCACTGAGAAGAACACCAATCGGCATATTCTATGGAGCATTGAGGAGCAGAAGACACGAAAACTTTATTTATTTTCTGGGTTGTAATAGTAATTAGGGTTGAATGTGCATGCATCTTACATGATTTAAAATTGAAGCTCTACCTGACCTTAAATTGACCATAGGACCTCCAAATAACATGAAAAACTCTTTTCATAAAATTCCTAACTTATACAAAGGTTTTTAAATGGTTTTAAAGTTAAAAGAAGGCAAAAACTAAATTTTTCAAAGGGGTCGGTCAACCGTCCAGTCTACCGAATGTTAGAAATGAGTAATTCTCACTCAATTCGATCTCATATCAAACCACGTTCAATATGAAAATTGTGTAATTTTCCTATAGCTTGAGTTTGATACCAAGAATGTTCAAATTGGAGTTACACAAAAAAGGTTATGGCTAAAACACTGAAACGTGTCCGTAAGAGAAAAACTCCCTTCATGTTTTTTCCGTCTCATTGATGGACATTTTTCTAAAATCAAAAGTAAATATCTTAAAATGTGTTCAACATGAAAGTTGTGGGATTTTCTCTTATCTTTCTATTTATATCAAGAACATACAATTTGGAGTTGTATAAAAAAATTTATGGCCAAAACATTGAACAGTATCTGCGCAGAAAAGTAGAGGCTAGTCGACCGAACCTTCACTACGGTCGACCGAAACTTGTTGATTTCAAGCCTCGGTCGACCGTACCTTGAGCCTGGTTGACCGACCTTCTCGGGAAAGTGTCCCAACGGCCGAAAAATGGCTAGTTTTCAAAACAAAAATTTATTTTAAGGTCCCAATGGTTATATAACGGTCACAAGAGGTTTTTTCCTATAAATATAACCCCAAAACACTTGAAAATTGTTGGAGAATCCCTTTGTTAATTTAGTTTATCATTATTTGATTCTCTCACACTTCTATACCCCATTTGTTCGTTAAATTCTCATTTTTCTCCTTCTCTTCTTTTATTTGAAAATCATTTTGGGAGAAAATATTCTTGGGGGTTTTATATGAAGAAGCTTGAGCATATATCATATGCATATCTATATATATATATATATATATATATATATTGCTTGATGGTCTTCTTCTTTCATTTGTGATATATTTTCAAAGATTAAATTTCTCCCATATTCTTTTATTTGGAAAAATATTTTTTGGAGAAATTTATTGTGAATAAAGTCTTGAAGGCTTGGGCTAATATTTTTGCTCATATATTTTGCTTGAATGCTTTCTTGGGATTAATTTTATTAAGGTCAATCATTTTGAAAAAACCCTAATATTCTCCTACTCTTATCTTAACATACATTTGTTGGAGAATTTCTTTGGGTTATACAAGAGGGAGCATTGAGCATTTATCAATTTAATATATACTTGCTTGAGAGACTTCTCCTTCTATTTTATAAAGGTCAATCATTTTAGAAAAGAAAATCATTTTCCAAACTCTCAAGTTTTACTTGAAAAATATTTTGAGAGAAAACCCATACTCTACATGAGCTTCATTTCAAAATCATATGAGAATGCATATTAAATTTTAATGTTGTACATCTCTGCTTGTATTTTAGAAGCATATTTTATGTACAAAATGATTTTATTGTAACAGTTTGGTTCAGCCCGTTAATTGAACTGGGGAGTCTCAACCCCGCAAGTGAGACCGGTTCGGTTCAGCCCAAAATTGAACTGGGGAGGCTCAGCCCCGCAAGTGAAACTAGTTTGGCTCAGCCTAATAATTGAGCTGGAGTTTTCCTCGCCCCGTAAGGAGAGGATGTAAAAGGCTTTTGCTCCACCCGGTTAAGTGAGCAGGTATAGTGGAATCTTTGGGGGTAAGCCCAAGGCGGGGATGTAGGCTGGTTTAGTCGAACCTTGATAACAAATCTGGTGTCTTTCTTTCTATCTTATTTAAATTCTTGCATTTTAATTTCAGCATGTCTATGAATGTTTATTTAATGTCGAAGTTATTTTTCATGCACACATTTGATTTAAATAACTGCACACGTGTATGTTTGCTTTTATTGTTAAACTCACTTTACATACACGTATACATGTTGAATGAGATATGATACTGTGGTGAATCAGCGCATTGTTTAAATTAACCAAAAAGTTTTTAAAACCCAATTCACCCCCCCTCTTGGGATCACACCAATTCCAACAGTTGTCTTATCCATAGCCGAAGCAGAATATATTGCGGCTGAAAGTTGTTGTGCTCAAACTCTTTATATGAAACAACAACCTATGGATTTTGGATTGCACTATGATACAATACCGATTCAATGTGATAATACCATTACAATCAACATCTCTAAAAATCCTATCTCACATTCACGAACTAAACACATTGAAATTAGACATCACTTCCTTCGTGATCATGTTAAAAAATGAGACGTGGCTCTTGAGTTTGTATGCACTAATGAATAGTGGGCGGACATATTTACTAAATCACTTCTCGAAGATAAGTTCATACAAATTAGATGTGAGTTAGGTCTAATGCATAGTAGAGAGGCTTCTTAGATATTTCATAGTTTGCATAAACTTAGGGGGAGCTTTTAAGTAAACGTTACAAGTCTAACTACAATATATGATTGCTGATATTTACTATTGGTTTAGACTTAGTGAAAATTGATCATTGTTTGTTGTTTGTAATTCATACTTTTAATATCTAAAGCATGATAATGTTGGACTTTATGTTTTGTTACTTTGATCATACTGGAATTATTTGAGTAATTGTGGATAAACTGTTAGGATTTATAAACTCAAACAGGTCATTGTTTATACAGGATTTGTGTTGGAAAGTCCCATTTTCAAACGACACTCTGCCGAAATTTTCCAAATCTTTCCAAATTTCCTGTGTATAACAATGCTTATCATTGCTGTTGCCTTGAACTGTCATTTTTATGGCCCTTTTTGCTGTTACCAAAAAGGGGAGATGTAGGAGAAAAAATTGGGTTAACTTATTAGATTGAATTGAATTTAGGATTAAATTGAATTGAACTCATTATTTAGAATTTTACATGATGCACATTGTTAGGGAGAGCCTTTTAAGGCTATACCCATTTTTTGCATGATATATTTGTTGTCATGACTTAAAAATATATATACGATTAAAGCATAATAATAATAATAATAAATTAATAAAAATGGTTATTAAGTTACTATC
The DNA here is from genome assembly GCF_029873635.1 of Malania oleifera. NCBI lineage: Eukaryota > Viridiplantae > Streptophyta > Magnoliopsida > Santalales > Ximeniaceae > Malania > Malania oleifera. Next base: position 76,202,775 of record NC_080424.1, on the reverse strand, counting down.
AATACAGAAGTGCTTTTCTATAGGATCCTTGATTCCATTTTTGATGTCTAAGAAAGACCTTGTCTTAGCGAGTACTCAGAGACCATTGCGGTTCAATCGTTCTCTAGAGGTCAACTTGGTCAAAATGAAATTTCATAAGATAAACATCATAGACACTATTTGTACACGTAAATAAGTACATATACATAAAATAGTGTTTTGACAAACATAATTTATAGAAATACATAGTAAAATAATAATAATAATAATAATAATAATAATAATAATAATAATAATAATAATATAGGTATCCTATGTGGGGCCCACAAGATTGTGTGGGGCCCACATGAGTCTCACAGTTGTGTGGGGTCCACATGAGTCCTGAAACTATGTAGGACTCATAAAATCGTGTGAGGACTAATAGAGTTACGTAGGACCCACTTGGGTCTTGAAGTTGTATGGGGCCCACATGAGTTTTCGAAATTCGAATTTAATTCTTTAAAAAAAAAATACTAAAACATAATTTAAAAATAATAACAATGATAATAATAATAATAATAATGATTTAAAAAAATAAAAAATAAAAAAGTAATTAATTAATTAATTAAGTAATTAATTAATTAATTAAGTAATTAATTAAAAATTAATTAAATGGGAGTGGTGGCAAGCACTCCCACATGACTTTCATCCCTATCCCATACCTAACCCATGCCTAACCCATCTCATGCCCATTCTTTAATTTAAAAAAAATTATAATTTCACTCATCTCCTCTCACTTTTACAAATTCAATTTTCTTATACAAAATTTTCCTATAAATAAGAAGCTCTCAACATTCATTTTTCACAAAAAATTTCCAAAAGAAGAGAAGAATTAGTGAGTGAAAGAATTAGTGGTAGAGAGAACATTTTTATTATAATTAAAATTCTCATTCACCCACTTTTTTCGATCTCATTTTTTTAAATATATTCATTGTGATCGTAGCACCAAGTTAAGTAAGAGGTGAGTAAATTTGATTAGGTTAGACTTTTATTAAAATTCATACGTGAGTTTATTTATAAGTAAATTTGATTATGTTAAACTTTTATTAAAATTCATATAGGAGTTTATTTGTAAGTAAATTTGATTATGTTACACTTTTATTAAAATTCATACCCAAGTTTATTTGTAAGTAATTTGATTATGTTAGACTTTTATTAAAATTCATACCCAAGTTTATTGGTAAGTAAATTTGATTATGTTAGATTTTTATTTAAAAATCATACCCGAGTTTATTTGTAAGTAAATTTTAATTATGTTAGTTAGTTTCATAAAATTCTCTTGAGTTTATTTTTACACATATTTAATTATACTAGTTTTATCTTTAACATACTTACAATTATTTTTGAGTTAAAAAATGTTCTAAACCCCTCAGGTATTTTACATCATTAATTTTTATTCAAGAAAATAATTTTAAAACGAAAATTGTGTGGCATGAGTTTATTTATATGTTACATATTTTATGAAAATATGAGTAAAAATTACATGAGTTGATTTTTTTTATGTTACATTTTTCATGAAAATATGAGTAAAAATGAGATTTTCATGATATTATTTTAATTGTACAAATTATATAATAAAAATATTTTTTAAAACCCCTTATGGCTCAGACGATACAAAAAATTACGAATGCTCGGTACCGCAACTTAAAGTTTAAACGGATCAGAGTGCACTCACGCTGTTTGCAGAGTAGTTTTATATGATAGTGAATTTTTCCTGAGTGCACACCTGGGTTGGACCAGAGTTTAATAGGGAAAATCTCACTTAATGATGATGTACGTTGATTTGGTTTGACTGGCCAGCCAGTTATGTTCAGTCTTCGGACCGCACAATCCAGTCATGGGGGTAAACATGACTTACGATTAATAGGCCTAAGAGTGGTTTTTACAGTACATGTGTATACATATTTAATTATGTATACAAAACTATTGACGAATTGAAGGAAAAGTATATGTTTATGTGAATGAGGGCATTTTTGTGCTTAAATAATGATTTAATATGGAATAGTATATATATTTATATACATGATTGAGTATTATAGTTATAGTTTTAAAAATTAAAAAGTTCAGTTTAACAGTTATAAAATATGATTATAAAATTTTACTGTTATAGATGATAATAAAAGTTTTATATAGTAAATTTTAAATTTACATTTATTTTTAAAGTAATTTTGAAGTTATAGTATTAAATATTATTTTACGAAATTAAAATATTGTCAAAGTTCATTTTGGCCACACACTAATAATAATCTTATTTACTTACTGAGCGTCGTCTCACCCTAATCATTATTTTACACTTTAGATCATTTTGAAGAGTGTACCAGAAATTTAGCGTAACAAGTGCATGAGCGGGAATAAAAAGAGTGAGTAGAATAAAAATTTAACATAATACAATTTAAAATATGTTTGTGTATTTTAGAATTTTAGAAATTTGCATTTTAATAGTTGAGACATATATTTGTAATAAAACTAATTAGTGCTCTGGTAATAAAAATAATTTAGATTTATTTGCGTCCACTGAAAATTTTATATGTAGGAACCCACTTGGGTTCGGGTCCTTACATTTGTCATCATAAAAAATGGGTAGAATGTTAACCTATAGGTCGCACCCAATTTTGATAATGACAAATACTCAGGTATTTGATGATTGTCAAGTGTTTGTACAGACTTAAATGAATATTCCAAGGAATGACACTTGAAGCAATTAGAAGACTCTGAAGAATTTAATTTGTAATTGAAAATTCAATGATTGTAATATGGGTCTGTAATAGTAACCTAGGATATGGTTTGTATTTATCTTACCTGCACATCATGCATATTGGATATATGGTAAGCTCTATAAGACCATAGCAAAACTCTAGGTCCCAACACTCACACACATATCATATAATATATAGGAGTGTTAAATTTATGCTTTAAATTGAACAAATATCAGGAATTTGAGAGAGCTTGGGCGACCGAACCCTTGCAGTTCAAAACTCCTCGGGTACTCGAACTGTTGAAGAATCAACAGTTGACTTGGGCTCTCGAGCGATCGACCAATAATGTGTATATCTTCCACGGGCGCCCGAACCCTTTGAAGGGACATTCCACCAACTCGGGCTACCGAGTAGTTTAGTTCAAAATGAGCCCCGAGCTACCGAACACACGAGTTCGGGCCACTAAATATAGGACTGGGCACCCGAAATTATGAAGCAATGCTACTGACTTTGATTCGGGCGGCCGAACCATGACACGGGTGACTGAACTTATTTAAATTACTTTTATTACTGTGTCTGTTCGGGCGACCGAACCTCAGTTCAACCACTCGAACCTAGGCAGGTAAAATAATTTTAACCGCGGTAGAACTGGGTTAAATTGGATTAATGATGTTTTAACTATTTGAGACTTTTTTAATTATTCCTAACATATCCCAAATGGTTAAAATTTTACCCCTGCCAATAAATATAGGCTTATTTGAAAAAATTAGTGAATGATTAGCAATTTACATTAGCCAAAATTCTCTCTTTTCAAAGTACATTCTTTGGCCAAATACTCTCAAATCTTCACCTCTTTGATATATTCTGAGATTGTGAGAACATTTCTAGAGTGCTTGTGATTGCTAGGATTGCTAGAAACTCCCATTTGATTGTTTGTTGGCAATATTTTTATTGGGGAGTTTTAGCTTAAGTTTATCCCACAGATTTTGATTATAAATCTTGTGCTAGGATAAACTAAGTGAGCTTAGGATATTTGCAACTTTGTTGCAAGTGTCCAATAGCTTGATTTTTGTTGTGTAAATATTTTTCAAACGAGTAAAACATTTTCAAACTAGTATTGTGCGTATTTCATTAAGGAAAATCTTATTGAACTAGTTTGATTATCTGATTCATATTTTTGGAATATTGATTTGTTACTGGACTGTGCATTGCTTAGATTCCAAGATACTGCTTGTTTTGAACACTCTTGAGCATATCACTGATTATATTATACTAAGTGTTGATAGCACAATAATTTGTATCACTGAGCTTACACTATATCCATATCATTGATGTGTATGTAAATGCGCATATTAGGTACATATTTGCTTTACGTGAAAGCATAATAATTGTACCATTTGATTGAGAGACTACCGTTGTATTTTCAGGCATGGCCTGAGGGGGCTGTAATCTAGCCCGGTAAGGATTGGTTGTAAAGGTTGATGTCAGCCCTGTGCTAATTGACCTGATTTGTTTAGGTGCCGCTCCACCCGTTTAAGTGAGCAATTATAGTAGTAATCCTTGTACTTGTTATCCAAATCGGGGGTGTAGGCAATTGGCTGAACCTCGATAACATTTATGCGTATCACTTTCCTTACTACTTTCTAGTGCATGTGTAGTTATTTAAAGTGCATGATTTAATTTCCAATAGATATTATAATTGATTTACTTTACTTGCACTAGACTGACCATAGGGTTGTGAATATACTGCTGTTAGGATACTCACCTAGGGCATAAATTTTTAAAATACCAATTCACCCCCCCTCTTGGGATCATGGTAAAGCTATCAACTTACCCTATAGCTAAGGTATTGTACTCGTCCTCACTATCTAGGAGCTTGATCCGCTCGCCTAAGTGGATCACTTGAAAAAATATTAAACCATTGGGATGAAACAATGCTCAGTAAGAAGAAATATGCTATCACTAGTATGTGACAACTGAGTTTCATAAATAATTTATTGATAAATAACTGAACTGAGATATCATGTAAATACTGTGTAATACACACACACACACACCTACATGGCTTAAAATATAATTGCATTACTTGAGTTTTCTATTTAACCATACTGATAAGAATATAATATATATATATATATATATATATATATATATATATATTTGTTGTTCTATTGTAAATCTATATATTTAAAAATACTTGTGATAATACCCTGGAAAAAAAAAATGTATATTCTGATTAAACTTTTACCACGCCTCAGTCCCGGCCCTGACACAAACTTCGTGTTACGGTAACTGGAAAACTGAACTCCACCAATTCCTCAGCTCGACCCTAACACAAACTCCGTGGCACGGTAGCTGGAAAACTAATTCGAAATAGCAACAGTATTGTGCTTGCTGATAACTGATCTAATTCATCAGGGTCTAATATTGTATATATGTATTATCTTGATGTTTCTTCATGATTTTAAAATAACCATAACGCTATAAATCTGATATAAAATACTAAAATATCTGATTGAAATAACTGTAATATTTGACTGAAATATCTGACTAAATAATCTGTAATGTCTATGTGTTATGGTTTTGGAAATCATGGAATTATGTAAATGCTATAATATAATTGTCTATAAAATATCTGTCTATATATATTTACACTGAAATTTATAATTCTGTAAAATCTGATAATACATATTTCTATGCATATATTTTGATAAGTCATGGTATTCTGAAAGCAGCATAAACGCTATACTGAACAAATATCTACTCATGCCACACAGCTAATAAAATACATGTTCTAAAATCCATAAAGTTATATAAATAGTATCCCATACTTTGTTAAATAAATACCATATTTTACTGATATAATTCCTGAATTTCCTAGCATAACATATTTCCTTAACCTAACTAGCTGGGAGGCTCACCTCCAATCTAGTTTCTACGCTCACGGCGCACTATCCTCAAAATCCTGAAATAACACATTTATACAAATTCCTCAGTAAATTACTGAATTCCCTAGAAGACCATCTCACTCATATTTCCTAAACTTGCCTATTCACAATTTCTTAAATTTTAATATACTTGGACTTCTGGGAAAAATATCTCCTGGGCTTCTTAACCCATGCTTGAGTCCCAAAAACACCCTAACCATGAAAATATAACACCCTAATTTTATTCCAAAAATACTAGTATATACCCTCACAACACAAAATCCAACTTCAGATAAAACTAGTAATACTGGAATTACCAAAAAATTCACTTACCCTGATTTTGGGATGATTCCCAAACTTTCCAAATCGAATTTCTGCTTCGGCTATGTTGTAGAAAATCTCCCCAAGATCACCATGGTCGCTTCCGATCATCGAACTGGGGAGAATCAAAGCCAAAATCGTAGAGAGAAGGCAGAGAAATCGAGTTAGAGGGAGAGAGAGAGAGAGAGAGAGAGAGAGAGAGAGAGAGAAACTGATAAAATGAATCTTTTTTCCGCTGAAATTGGTTTTGGGGCTATATAAAGAGTGCTGTCCACGTGCCCTCATTGACGAGTCCAGAAGGGAGTTTGTTGATGAACTCCTAACCCTCATCAATGAGTTTCAGACCCCAAAATCAACCCTTTCGGTAAGTTATCGTTGACGAGACACGCACCCATGTCGACAAGCCCAAGAAGACTGTTCGAGTGTTCGTTGACGAGGCCTTGCTGAACCCCCTTGAAAAATTTCTCTTCTCTCTATCTTTTCTTAATTATTGAACTCCTATAATTATCCGAGTTACTACACTAATAATGACGAATCTGTAGTGATGGTTATTTGATCATCACTAAAAAGTGTTTTTTAGTGACGAACTTAATTCGTCACTAATACCGCAGAAATCATTGCTAATATTTTACTGAGATAATTTCTGCACTAAAAATATTTTCCCGTGATATTTTTGAATTTTTAGAGACGAAACTATTAGTGCCGTATTAGTGACGTTGCTAAAACTGTCACTAATACCTACTTTTAGTAACAAAATTGTATCTATCACTAATAGTTTTGTCACTAAAAACTAGTTTTTTTTTTTTTTTTTTTTGTTGTGAGAGATATTTAAAGTCTTTTTACTAACTTCAATCAAGTCTATATATATATATATATATATATATATATATATGTATGTATGTATGTATGTATTTAACGTCTATATATATATGACTCCACTTCTAGTTTATAAGTGTATATACATTGAAATGATGGAAAAAACTTCCTTAATAAGTGAACTTGCCTCTTTTTATTTCTTGGTTTTCTTTATAATTTAATTGTCTAAGACATGGTCTCCCTCATTCAAACGTGGTTAGTTATCAGTCCCAATCATGGGAAGGTATATTTTTTTTATTAAAGCGGACAACAAATTAATTTTAAGTTGCTGTTTGGACGTGGGGATTATGAGCATTTAATAAGCTTAGTATATGAGGTTAGCCGAGGAGCTCGGCAAGAGCAAGTTGGTTAGGGAGCCCAATTGAGCAGGTCGACTAGGGAGCTCGATTCAGTAGGTCAGCTAAGAAGCTTGGCAAGGGCAAGTCGGTCAAGGAACTTAAGCAAGTAGGTTAGCCAAGGAGCTCATTCAAACATGTTGGTTAAAGAGCTTACTCATGTACAAGGGTGAAGGGGCAAGCAGGTCGGACAAGGAGCTCATGCGAATAGGTCAGTTAGAGAGCTTATTCAAGAAGGTTAGTCAAGGAACTTGTGCGAGGAGGTCGGTTAGGCAGTTTGGTCACACACATGCTACCCACACATGTCAAGTTAGCTGGGTCAGGTAAGGTGGTACGTATTTGGTATCTTTGCAATAATGTTACTTAAAAATTATCTTATCTTTATTAAGTTATTAATAGTAGAGATTTTACGAGGAAAAGAGAGAGAGAGAGAGAGAGAGAGAGAGAGAGAGAGAGAGAGAGAGAGAGAGAGAGAGAGAGAGAGAGAGAGAGAGAGAGAGACCATAAAAACAATGAAAAATTATAGGACAAAGTGTTGACCTTATAGGTCACGCCCTAGTTTTGATAATGACAAATACGATTGTATTTAATAAATATCTAGTTTATGTGCAGGTTTATACTAGCATATCATCAATGGCACGTGAAAGCTCAAAACTTGAAGACAAACTCATGCTCTTAATTGTAATAATTTTAGTGAAATTTGTCTGTAATAGTAATTAGGGTAATCGGTTTGTAATAAGCACACACATCACATGCATGATTCATTTTGTAAGCTCAAACAAACCATGAATGAGAAAATGACCATAGAAAGACCTTAGGGTGTACCCTTCAGTCGACCTCGGTCGACCAACACCGGATTTTTTCAGTGTTTTCAAATTGGACCCCAAGTGCCTCTAGAACACTCACACCTTCACATATATTTGCTAGGCACTTGAATAGGGCTTGTTTGTTTCAAAACGGGACCAAAATGCACACACGATGCACTTTCGGTCGACCAGTCAAGCCAGTTCATTTTGGCCTGGTCGACCGAAGACATCCTGGGTCAAAGTTTGACCACCCGGTCGACCAGCAAAGGTAGTTCAGAAGGCCCTGGTCAACCGAACCTCCTTTGGGTCAAAGATTGACCACTCGGTCGATCGAAACTTGTAGTTCAAAAGGCCCTGGTCGACCGAAACCCTCCTGGGTCAACAGTTGACCATCTGGTCGACCGAGAACTTTTGTACTACAACTACCTGGTCGACCGGAGGGTTCTCGGGAGAATTCCTAGTGGTCTGGTCTACCGAACCAGGCAGTTCAAAATGTCCTGGTCGACTGAAACTCAAAAAATTGGGAAATCGCCCTCCCCGATTGACCGAGCCTTTCAGTTCAAAAGTCCCCTGGTCGACCGAGTCATTTGAGTCCTGGTCGACCAAACCATTTTTGGTCGACCGGACCTCTCGGGTTGCTCCTATTTTTTTACCACGGTTAAATGTTTTAAACAGGGTTAAAATTGATTTAAATGTCATTAATCTTTTCTAACAATCCCTAATAGGCCCCCAACGGTCAAAATTTTCAGTATGTCTATATATACTCTTTCATTTGGTGGATTAAGCATTGATTAGAAAAAAGGATTAAGAAAATCTCTCTCAAGCAAAAATACTTTCTTTTGATTCCCATTTGCTCATACCTTTCCTAAAAACACTCTAGCTTACTTCTTCAAGCTCAAAATCATTTGTAAGTGCTTTGAGTGCATATTCTAATAGGTTTTGCTCTCATTGTTTGAAGTGGTTGAATCGATTTTTCTCTCTAGAGCATAACCTAAGTTCTCTTAGGAGGCTTTGCTAATAAACCTACCCTAAGAAGACTTGTGGTTAACTTCCGAGTGTTGCATTATCCTTGCAATATCTTTGGAAGTTTATATTTGTTTTTGGTTTGCAAAAACATATTTCAAGCTTACTTAAATATCTTGTGGAATTTATTGAACTATTTGTGAAAAGATATTTGTGCTTGTTACACTAATCTTTGTGGTAATATTTATACAAGTATTTATATCATTTTCCGAAAACAAAGATTATCTATTTTGCAATCCAAGCATATACACATTTGTGTGATTGAGATATTCTCTGATTGATATTCTTGAGGCTTGCTTGGTGGTATGTGTAAACATGTTTGATTGAATATTTTGAGATACACAGATTATTATTGATACTCTCACGTACTCACTACATTGATAGAAAACATCTTTGAGAGTTAAACTGCTCAGACCACATTGAGCTTACATTATTAAATCATCTGTGGTGTATGTGTTTGTGCGCATTTGTGGTACAAATCTGCTTTATGTGAAAACACTCATATATTGTACCGTTTGATTGTATACCTGAGAGATTCCAGGAGTGGCTTGAGGGGGCGGTAATCCAGCCCGGTAAGGATTGGTATAAAGGTTGAGGTCAGCCCTGTGGTAATTTGACCTGGTTTGTATACGTGCCGCTCCACCCGTTTAAGTGAGCAAGTTATTGTGATAATCCTTGTGATGGTTAGCCAAGGCGGGGACGTAGGCAGTTGGCTGAACCTCGATAACATATCTTCGTGTCATCCTTTCTTTACTGCTTTCTGGTGCTTGTGTGATTGTCTAAACTGCTTTATTTAATATCTGGTATATTTACATCATTTGCACTGGATTGACCATAGGCTTGGGAACATACTGCTATTAGGAGGAATACCTAGGAGATAAATTTTAAAAATACCAATTCACCCCCCCCCTCTTGGGATCACGGTAAAGCTAACACAAAGGGCATTGACCTTGCTTGAGATTTGGTAAAAACACTGGACATCAGTTGAAGTTTCAAATATCCCATGAACTTCCCTTGAACCTTAAGAGTAGTTTCGACCCTTTTGCCCAATGCCAAGGACAACCAATATTATATTTTACCCAAAATTATATAGGTTGTTGAAAAAACCCAAAATTGAGTTGTTGCACTACACATGCTCTATTAAGTTCACTATTTATAATCAACATATCAAAACATTTATGAAATATATTTTGAAAAAAATAATATTTACTTATTGAATTTATTGATAGGTATAGTGTGTGATTGCTCTATGAAAAAGCACCCTTATCATTAGTTTGTTATTGAGTTCATATAGTTAATTATTCTGGTTAAAATGCTTCTTCTATTATTTTCTTTAATTTGATAGTAGATTTATAGTTTTCACTTGAAATATTATATTTTATAATCAAGTTATATATATTTGTTAAAAACTTGAGTTTCAAGTGAGTCAGGTGAATAACTTATAAAATTCTTTCCAAGATTATTGTTTTTAGACTAACCAAGGTTGTTAATAAGCTGGTCTCGCATGAACAATGCACTTTTATTCCTGGGCGTAGTATTTTTGAAAATATTACGCTTGCTCAAGAAATGGTTCATTCTTTGCACAAAAAAATGGCTGGAGGCAATGTGATGGTAAAACTCGATATGGCTAAGGCTTATGATAGATTGAATTGGAGTTTTATTTTGCAGGTTCCTACGACTTTTGGTTTCTCTGAGAGGTTTCGCAAGCTCATAAAAAAATTTATGGAGTCCCCGTGGTTTTCGGTTATGATGAACGGAACATTTAAAGGTTTTTTTCAATCTACGAGAGGCTTACAACAAGGGGATCCACTCTCTCCTTTTTTATTCATCATAATGGAGAAGGTTTTGACAAGGTTACTTAGGAAAAACTATGAGACAGGTCGTATTGGTAAATTTAATCATCCGATTGAGGCCCCATTGGTTTCACATTTGCTATATACGGATGATATTCTTATTTTTGAAAATGGTGGGAAGAGGTCTATTAGAAATTTGATTTATGCTCTAGAAATGTATGAGAAGTGGTCGGGTCAAAAAATTAGTAAGACAAAGTCAACGTTATTCCTTTCAAAATACATCACTCCTGCTCGGAAATGTGATTTATTGAGAATCACGGGTTTCATGGAAGGTAAATTTCCAGTTAAATATTTGGGTGCGCCTTTGGTTTCTGGAAAATTATCTTCCAGGACATTGGAGCCTCTTGTGGAGATGATTAGAAAGAAAATTGCAGGGTGGAAATCTAAGTTGCTCTCGCAAGGCTAACGATTGATTTTATTAAGACATGTGTTGTCTAGTATGCCTAATCATTTGATGTCTGTTATTAAGGTTTCGCAGGTCACATATTCTTGCATTAACTCCCTTCTTTCTAATTTTTTATGGGGAGAGGTGGAAGGTAAAAGGAAGATTCATTGGCGCTCTTGGGGGAAAATTTGTAAACCTACTTCGGAAGGGGGTATGAGCTTGAGAGATCTTAAGGAAGTTCAGAAATCTCTTCTTATGAAATTTGCCTTTAGATTGCTCACTTCTAACAACCTATGGGCAGGTTTTTTCAGGGCTAAATATTGTAGAAACGATCATTTATTAATAAGGAAGGGGAGACCAAATGACTCTCGATTCTGGAAATCAATTATGGCCACCATTCCGAAAGTTATGGATAATGTTAAAATTTTGGTAAGAGGTGGGAACTCTTCTTTTTGGTTCGATAGGTGGTTGTCATTAGGCCCATTATCTGTGCGCACTACGGATATTGTGAACAAGAAACTATATATTAAGGATTGCTGGTTAAATAAGAATTGGAACTTTGATTTATTACTCGAATTGGTTGGGGCCAATAAAACATTAGAAATTTTGCATCAGGTGCTGGCTGGTAAAAGTGGGCAGGATATTTTCACCTGGAAGCCTGCCCCCAACGATAAGTTTTCTACAAAAACGGCTTGGAAGGCAGTGAGGAGCATAAGTGATAATTTTGTGTGGAATGACTAGTTTTGACATTCTTTATTGCCCAAAAGAATCTCAATGTGTTTATGGAGAGCCTGGATTAGATGCTTGGTTGTAGATGATAGAATTCAGGCCAAAGAAATGTCGATGGTTTCGGCTTGTGATTATTGCCAACATAGAAGTTAGGAAAACATTGGTCATATTCTTTCTTTAGGCAAGGTGGCTTTAGAGGTTTGGTGTCGGGCTAGTGTGGTGCTGGGGATTCCTTTCCAATGATCACTTCCCTGGAAAAACAGAATGGAAAATTGGTTCCACTATGCTCAAAAATCGTTTATTAAAGGTATTTTAATAGGGCCGATTCCGTGTTTGATTACATGGTGCCTCTGGAATCGAAGATGTAAAGCGAGAATAGAAGGAGTTTATTAAAGTGCAGATTAGATGTAGAGAAGTGTTCGATTCTAGGTTAGTTTTATAGCTGAGAGCACCAATTCTTTTCAAAAATTGAAGAAGTCGGACATTAAGATTTTGAACGAGTTTCAAATTAAGCATCTCGGAGTTTGCGATAGGCCTGAAAAAATTATTTCGTGGGTTAAACCTACAATAAGGTGGATAAAACTTAATTGTGATGGGAGCCGTAGGGGCAATCCAGGTACTTCAGGAGGTGAAGAAATTATTCGGGATTGTCATGGCATGACAAAAGCGATTTTTTCAAGATATTTTGGTAATTGTACGAATAATAGTGCGGAATTAAAAGCAATCAGAGAAGGAATTCGTTTGTGTAAATGATTGCATTTTTTTAATGTGATTATTGAAAGTGACTCGCGAATTGTAGTTGATTGGCTTTGGAAAGGTAGATGTAGTTTGTGGTATCTTTGGGATTTTCGGGAGGAGCTCATGGTGGAGGTAGAATGAGTGAACGACATGATGACACATCAATATAAGGAAGGTAATAGTGCAACTGATTTTCTTACTAAATAAGGAGAAATGAGAAACAATGTAATGTACGAAGAACAACACATTCTACCAAGTTATCAAAAAGGTTTTCTTCGGATGGATAGGTGGGGTCTCACTTTTGTTCGTCGTTAGTTCAAATATCGAGTTTTGTTTGGTGAGTTTTGATTTGTCTATGTTTGTTTTTGTATTTTTATCTTCTTTGTTAGATTTGTTTAATTTTGTTGTCTTGGCTTGGTTGGTTACTGGTGTTGTTTCTGACAGGATTTTATTTTATTTTTCTGTTATTTCCCTTTTGCTTATCTTATAACTACGGTTTTCTTCCACTAAAAGTGAGAGTTTATTAATAAATAATTAGAGGTATTGCCCTCTTTTTTTTTTTTAAAAAAAAAAGTGAGTCTAGAGAATATATATATATATATATATGTGGTATTTGTGTGTGGTGGTATTTAAATTTCAATAATATACAATAATTATTTTTTTAATACCACTAGTATTCTTGGATATTTAATTCAACTCAACATACCTAGCACCCAAGTCTAATATATGAAGATATGCAAGCACTGCGTCCACATGCATACGAACAAATTATGTATTTATGTGCAAAATATATCGTATATACTTAGAATATAGTATTTTAAGTTAAATGACAACAAAGATACTTTAATTAGAATAAAGTGTTCATCCTTCTAACTAAAATTTAAAGGTGAGCACTAGAGCGACAGACACCTCTTAAACACGATCTATTTAAGCACCAGCTATATTTATAATTTAACAATACATAAATTTCAAAGGATAATTTAAAATATTATTTAAATATAAAATAATATATACACGTATGGTGGCCTTTTCTCATGAAAAAATAAAGTTTGAGACATAGAAACCCTAATTGCACTAATCTTTTTAATTTTTTTTTTTAAACGAAAGCCCCAATTTTATTGATAGCCCCCACTTATGACAGAGAAATACCGTGTTATAAGCATGACACATGAAATTTACAATTAAACTATCAAAACCATCCCAAATATCAAAATTAATATTAAAAAAATTAGAATCATTATCTAGTTAAAACAATCTAAACATACCTAAATGTAATCAAAATCAAATAAAACAAACATAAACAAATTCCTTGCAATTTTACACAAATGCACATGCACATGGTATGCAGCATAAGCTGTGGTCTATGGGTAGCCCCTCTCCCTTACCACTGTCAAGCTGTGTCTCGCCAAAGACCAGCAGCTTGAAAGGATCAATGCATCCATCTTCTTCCTATTTGCACTGTTTCTCAAATCATACGGTCATTTGGTGTTTTGATTTTTTCTATATTGGGGGGATAACCCATTGGTTCATCAACTAGCAATCTCCATATGGGACAGCTAGCTAGCTAGCTCTTGCTCTTGGGGTATTTGGTCATCACCCAAAGGAAATTAACCTAGTCCCTACCTCTACCCCTGTACCTTAAATAGGAAGAGTAGACTTTTATCATTTTTTTTCCCACTCCCACTCCCAAGTTGGACATTTATGGATCTTGATGATCATCAGTTGGAGGGTGATTTGTCAAGGAGGAGGACTAGGTTATGGGTAGCAGTTCAGCTATGGTGTCCACACACTGAATTGGGACCTTCCCACACTACCATTAATTATTATAATGAACAAAAAGTGACAAGGTAAAGGAAGACACTAACTAATTAAGTTGGTTATTAAGTTGACTTGGGCCACACTTCAAAAAATTTTGACTAGCTAATTCATTTTTATAAATCTTAGGTCACCAACAACCATATTAGGACTCATCCTTCTGTCGAAAATGTCGATGCATAATTCGCTCCGTAAATTCTTTCTTAAAAAAAAAAAAAAAAACTAAATTATGTGTTACCTTATTTATAATTGTAGTTGGGGATGGTCAAATGCAAATCCTTACTTGACCCACTTGGGCATTGCTAAGAATCAAATGATGTAAAGTCTTGGTCCAAGAAACACTTTGCTTTGAATAAATTCAAACTGTTAAATCTTAATATATAATAGAAGACATTTCTAAACGTTAGAGGCTTGATCATAAATTAGAGCCGGCTCTGAAAATTAGAGGTCCATTTATTATAGCTGACTTTTATGTCATGCTTGATGATTATCTATCTTGTGGTTTTTCATGAGATGACCTTTGCCATAAATGATTGGGTGACTATTTGAACGTTTCTTGAAGCAACCTGCATTGCCTGAATGACCACTTATAACTCCTTCAAGTTACGTCACAAGTGATTCGCCTGAGTGGGCAACAACTATGTGCCTAGGTGATGTCTATCATAAACTAGCAACTTGCCTTTCAATTCCTAAGGCAATGTCATAATTAGTGATTCTTGTTGGTTTTTTGAATTTGATCCCTAGTTTTGATAATAACAAATCGCAAGTTATCTATGTGTGTTTTTAGTGATTGAATAGATCATAATTTAACACACACATAAGTGGTCTGAGATAGAAGCTAGACGGAGCTCAAGAACACATTATTTGGCATATTCCATGAAGATGGAAGAGGAAAAGGAGAAGAAGAAGACATGTTTTTAGTTGTATATGCATTTATTTTTCTATATGGTCTGTAATATATTGCATCTGCATGCATGATATGAATGTATGTTCAGACAAAACCGTAAATAGACCTTAGGGCGGTCGACCAACGTTGAATTTTTAGGGTATATGTTCAAATGACTTAAACTAACCTTAGGACCCTCATTTTTGCATAAAAATGTACCTTATTGTCTTAAAATTAATCATCATTTGATTGGGGACATTGCGTAAGAGAAAAAGGACCGAAATGCCCAACATTAGCATGTTCGATCAATCGAACCCTAGTACTCAAGGCCCTTCAGTCAATCGAACCTCTCTGAGGTCAACAGTTTGACCCTTCGGTCGACCGGCCAGAAATGTAAAGCAACGCCCTGGTCGACCGAACGGACACGTGGGAAGTCCTAATGCCTAGTCGATTGAACCACTAAGTTCAAAAGGACTTTCATAAAGTTTGGTCAACCGAACTCGATCTAATCGACCGAATTGTAGAGGTTCTGAAATCACCTTAAGAATGGTCGACCGAACACTCGGTTCAAATTCATCTTGGTCGATCGAACTTGGCACCACGGTTGACCGAGCCACAAAAGTGGTCGACCGAACCTATCGAGTTGGGGTATTTTTAAATGCTAAAACGAGTTTAAAATTTAATTAAACTTTTCTAATAAATACCTAGCATGTCCCTGACAGTCAAAAATTTTCCTAAATCTATATATGCTCATTTCATAACTCAAATTAGCAATTTTGATTAGCAATGTTTTCTCTCAAATCTTTTAGTTAATCAAAGTTCCCCCAACTACATTTTCATTTCAAAAATCATTTTGGGGAAAATATTTTTACTCTCCAATAACTCTTTTTTATTTATTTCTTGAAAAATCATTTTTATAAGAGAATGTTTATTTGAACATTTTGTTTTCATTCAAAGCTTTATACTCTCATTTACTCTTCACTTTGAAAATCATCTTAGGATTAAGCTTTAATATTTTTCCACATATTTCCATGGTAAATATGTTGTTGGAGAAATATAGTTTTGCATTCATGCTTTTATTGAAAAACCTTTATAGTGTAAAAATTATTTCATATCTTTTGAGAGTGGATGTTTTATGAGCTTAATGTGTACATTTCTGTTTGTATGTTTTAGAAGCATTTTTATGTACAAAAATTGTTTTTATTATACTGATTGGGTTTAAGCCGTTAATTGAATTGGAGAGTTTCAATCCTGTAAGTGAAACCGGTTCGATTTAGCCTGAAAATTGAACTGGGGAGTCTCAACCCCGTAAGTGATACTAGTTCGGCTCAGCCCAGTAATTGAGTTGGAGTTTTCCTCGTCCTGGAAGGAGAGGATGTAAACGGCTTCTGCTACATTCGGTTAAGTGAACAGGTTTAATGAAATCTTTGGGGGGTATGCCTAAGGTGGGGATGTAGGTTGGTTTGCCCTAACCTCGATGACAAATCTTATATCTTTCTCTCCTTATTTCATTTAAATTACTACACTTCAAATTCAGTATGTGTATGCCTATTTATTTACTGTTATATTTAGTTGCATGCACACATTTACTTTGAATGAGATACACATGTACGCATGAACTGATTAGCTTAATCCTTTTACCTACATGCGTTTAATATTGAATGAGATATGATATGTGGTGAATCGACATAAATGTTTAATTTAGTCAAAATATTTTAAAACCTAATTCACCCCTCCTCTTGGGATCACACAAATTCCAACAATTCTCCTTGCTTGCTATGTGCTTAAGCGATTGCCATAGGTACGGTAGACGATTGGTATTGTATTTTAGAGAAACTGAAAGATGACATAAAATAATATGTAAAGAAAATTCATTAACCCTAAATATGAGAACATGAATTTTAGACCTTAGATTCAAATGTGTGAATGTGAACAAATCATAACATAAAATTGTGTTGAATTTGTATCAAATCCACACAAATCCAAATCTAAAATTTTTTTAGTAACTAATATCTTATATGGGTTATTTTCCAATTTTAACCTATATAACTTTCAAGAGCATAAATATTTGACAAAATTAATAGGTGATGGCATAAAAATAATATTTTTTGTCATATGTTTAACTAATAATTATAAATAAAAATACTACAATTTACTGTAAACCCACATTAACAAATTTTCATTTCAATTTTAACCATTTGAGTGTCGTTCCTGTCATTTTCATTTTTCCATGAGGGATAGAATTGGAGAAGATAATTTCGAATTTTCCTCTTATTAAGTCACATGGTTCATGTCTTATTCTACTAGACAAAATTATTTAGCGAAAAATTCATACATATTTTCTATTTACTGGTTAAATCATGCACACTTTTTAGTTTAGGATGACAAAATAATTGCGTGAAATTAATAAATAAAAAATTTTAATTATACTAATTAACAATAATCTTAATAGTGTAGGACCAATTTACTCTTTCATTCATTTGATTATTAAGAAAAATCACTTTTCAATTTTTTAAAAAAATATGAAATAAAGGAAATAAGAAATACGAAAATACTAAAAGTGTCTCATTTATTTGGAAATTTCTTTTCCTTTTTTTTTTTTTTTTTTCCACGCTCCAACTCATACGCATTAATAATTAATAGCACATCCCCTTAGCCCTCAAAATTAAAGGCCCAATAACGAAAAAGCCCAAATTTAACGTCCAACAGAAACCCAAACTGCATTTGACCTGACTCCTAAGTAGCTGCCCAGCCCATTACCCAAGCCCATGTTAATCCTTCGGTCCATCACCCAAACCCGCGATCCAATTCATAACGCGAATTTAACTGGCCGGAGATCCACACCCAGGACCCTTATATATCACTCACAAATCCGCGAACCATAATCGCCAATCGGAGTTCACCGGCTATCTAAACGGTACCGGCCGGGGGCCAATGTCCCTTCCCCGGCGCTTATGGTGCAGCGGCCAGGTCCAGATCTCGGCGCACGGCCATTGTCTCGCACAGATCGATGAAGATAAGTTGATAAGACAGAGAAGGATTTCGCGGCGGAAAACCATCGCCGCCGACTTGGTCTTTCAACCGCCGGTGCTCCACTCGCCGTCGGTCAGATGTAAGAGTTGTAGAAGGCCGCTAGAAACCATTGAGAGAATTCAGAGAGAGAGAGAGAGAGAGAGAGAGGAGCCACTGGCATAGAATCTACGTCTTCAGTCTTCTTGTCATTGCGCAAGTATCTGGTGCGCGCCTTTTCTTTTCTTTTTTTTTTTAAAAAATGAGTGCAAAATTGTGCGTCCCGCATTTGAATTGTATTTTATTTGCCTAATAATAAATTTTATAAAAAATTTAAGGGCTTCATTTAAGAGTATAGATTTTAAAATTTTAATTTAAAGGTGGACGAATTTAGATAAAATTTAATGTAATTTTACATTATATTATGTGCAAATTCACACAAACTCAAATCTATTGTCTCTCTCAAATATATATAGTGCTAGTTTCAAAACAATTAATTAGAATTTTTTGGCCACAAACTAAAAATTAAGTAGTCATTTGGTATCTCATTTCGATTCTTTTACTATGCACTAAGAGTGATGCACCTGTTATTATTTTATATATTCTACCACTTGAATTAAGACTTGTGCACATTAATATGTTGAACAAATAAAATTTCAAGAACATCTCTAATTTAACTCACCCTATCATCGAATAATTTATTTTTACTTGTAAGAACGTTAGATAAAATAATACGATCAAGCTTCAGTTACACTTTATAGATTCAAAAAATCCTATTATTTGATACTTTCATTGATAACACAAAAATGGATAAATCATTTAATAGTTCTTAAGATGACTTCATCAAAGTCTTGCTCAAGTATTTAATCACGTTATGGGGTCTCTTTATTAGTTCAAAGATCCTTTAGCATCGACAAGATTGTAAGGAAAGCTTGAATATTTAATTTATGAACTGTTGAATTATAAATGGCAACTTGTACATTAAAATGATCCTTCGAATGTATGTGTAGTTCATAATTACGAATTTGGTTGCTCCAATTGATTCTAGTAAGGAATTATGTTTTCTTTACATTTATTTGATTCTGACGAGTCATCTCGTGCTGGTATAATCATGATTGTAATACAATCTCGGCCAAAGCTTTATTCTAATTTTGGGACTTGGATTTACAACAAAGTTACAAAATATAAAGGAATCAAGTTCTATATTATACACCAAACAAAAGAAAGGGGGAAAAAAACATGTCTTTCATTCTAACTCTTCGTTGAGTATTATGAGGATATGAGGAAATTGCTTTGTTTTGCTCAATGTTGAAACCCCAAAATACTAGTTTAATTTGACGGTCGTCTTGGCACTGTAACTCTGATATATTGATTCTGCAGGCAACTTTTGACATGAGCAGGATCCTACTAGCAATGTTCATGATGGAAATGTATGCATGACTATGCATGAAATGCATAAATGCTTATGAATGCAATGCAACCTAAAATTACCACTTGGCAAAAATTCTTAAAAACAAAAAAATCCAACGCTCCACATATCTTTATTATATCAAGTTATAGAAAAGTACAAAGATGAGTTTAAAAAGAAGGATCCTTTTTCATTTTTTTAATTTTTTATTAATTTTCTTTTGCAGTTAATTTCATTACAACAATAAACAAAAAACAATCACATATTCCTAATGAAAATGTCCAAACCAACCCAGCATTTTGTGTCCATCATGTATAATTTTTGCAGTTTCAGGATCAAACTGTCTGTGATACTCTCTATGCTCAACCTGCTTCATTTTCTCAGCTATAACTTTTGACCTGCTAGCGGCTTCTTGTACTTGATGGGTCATCTCAAATTATTAGTGATCCAATGTCCGAAACTCGACCTCCCAATACTGTGCTTTTTCCATATAAGGCCCTACTTCTTGATATGTGGCTTGCAACCATTTATAGTTAATGTCCTAACTTTGCAATCAAGTTTTAAGTTCTTGTAGGACCTGGGACTTTCCCTCATTCTCAGCCTCATCGATTCTTAATAATTTCCTATTCAGCTTAACTTCTGTTTGGAGTTTCTTTTCCTTCTTTCTTTTTTTCTTCCTCAACTTGTAGGTACATTTCTTTCTTTTGCTTAACATTTTGCTGGCACTGAAGAATTATCCTATGCTCTTTTCGATTCATCCGTCAAACATTCAATTTAGCTCCCATGGCTTTTTCCTCAGCTAAGCGAAGCTTTTCTTGCAACTCCATCTTTTCCTGTAACTATTATGTTTCTTGGACTTCCCCTTTCATCTGGGATTGAGGTGTGACCCCAGCAACTGAAGGTCTTATCTGAAGGGCAGGAGTCACTTGAGTCCATGCTAGCTAAAAATCTACAACCTAAGGATTAACTCAGTTAGCACACCAATCGTTATAACGTCCCCTGACCTTGGTGACATGACTGCTCGAATCTATCAAATAAATGACCCTCTAGGATGCAAGAAACTCCCTAATCTATTTTTAGACCCCTTCCTAATCATATGTGAAATTAGGAATAGCTTCCCAAGAGGGGGGGTGAATTAGGTTCTAAAAATTTCTTTTAATTCCTTTTAAGATACCTTAAACTTCCTTTATTTCTTTTAACCAATTCTTGACTTGTTTGTTTAATTCTTTAATCACTCAAGAACTTAGTTCTTTTATCCAATCAATAACACAATTAAACAACCAATCAATTAAACAATATCTTCAAGCCAAACAATCAATTTATTTGCCAAGTACAAGTTAAACAACAAACAACCAAATCAAGATATAAAGTATTCAGCACTTATTTAATATAAAAACTCAAAATGGTTGTTTGTTGATATTAGCCAAATTTGAACCAAGCCCTGTAGTGAATGAGAATTTATGCTTGTTGATGTAAAGTCCTGTATAAATAAATCCAATCACTCTATCCAAATATTTAGAATTCAAATAAACTCTTGATAAATTTATCTTTGGGATGTTAACCAAGTAACGTACTCCCGTATGGTTTTCGCAAGATATGGTGTAACCAACGTACTCCTTTTCAGTTTTCGCTACCCAAATCAAAATTAAACCTTAAGTTTGTTTGATTTCCAAATATATGTAGTTTATATGATTTTTAAATTTAAACCATCCATGCAATTTAAATATGCACTAAAAATAAAAATTAGGGAAAGAGAGAGTGAGACGGAGATTTTTACGAGGTTCGGCTTATACCCAACCTACGTCCTCGCCTTTGGAAAACCACCAAAGGATTCACTAAACTTGTTCCGTTGACGGGTGGAACAAAACCTTTACAAGTGATACCCCACGCTTAAACACTCCTTCACTAGGCTAGAGCCCGCCTCTCCAAACGATGTCCCCTTGTTCAGTCACTCCTTTAGGCTAGAGCCCGTCTCTCTAAGCAATGTTCCCTTACTTAGCCAACGATCCAAACAATCCATGGAACGTCAAAGAACTACAAGAAACACAAGATAAGATCTACGTACAAGTATACTCTCTCAAACAGTAAGTTAGTACGATTTCAGCACTATATACTTCAATGTAAAATATTAATATGAAATAGAATGAAACTCAAGTGTAGAATTCAGTAATATCCTTCTTAGAAGAGGATTAGTAGTAGGAATTCAAATGAAGAAGAATCAGCAGTTCAGAATATCTTAGCAAAAGAGTTTTGCAATGAGTGAACAAAAGAGATTTGGAAGAACAAGAGTGCTTTCAGCTTTACAAACAGATTTTTCAATTCTTGGATATATTTTGATTTGCAAAACCATGTATTTATAGGCTTTCAAACTTGTTTCCATGTTGCAAAAGTTTCCTTAGAGTGTTTCCCAAGTTTTTAGAAAGTTTGGAGCTCAAACGACTATATTTTAAAATATTAGAATTTAAAAAATTTTCCCATTGAACAGTGTTCAGATGACTGAAGATTTGAGTTCAGTCATCTGAAGTTCCTGAAACCCCTTAAAAATAGAACTAGATAGAGGGTCAGATGTCTGAAGTAGGGTTCAGACGTCTGAACAGCTACTGCCTGTTGTATTTTTGTCCAAAAAAATCTTCAGACATCTGAGGTGTCAAGTTCAGACGTCTGAAGTGGTTTTGTGTGCTGTTCAGACAGCTGAAGTGCCTCCTGTGAACAGTGTTCAGATGTTTGACAACAGCGACCCCGCTTCAGTGTTTTGGCCATAACTTTTTTTGTATAACTCCAAATTAGGTATTATTGGTGTCAAAAGAAAGCTAAGATAAAATTCTACAACTTTCATGTTGAACACAGTTTAAAATAATGAGATCTTGATAGATACAAATTCACCTCAATGCGGATGTATAAAAACTAACAGCATTTGGGAAAACTCTTTTTGGTGCTTTTCTTTCCAAAAATGATTCTAACCTTTTTAAAATAATTTTTGACCTTATAAAAATATTTTTCAGGTATTTTAAAAGGTATCTAGGTCTAAGAAGTTAACCTAAGAGTTTCAAAATATTTCAAACAATATTTTAAACATTAAAGCATTTACATGAGACTTCTAAGACTTTTCTCATTCAAGGTTCTTGAGTCTTCATGTTTTGTCCTTGGATTGAGTCCATCTTTTCTTCAAGCTTCCATCTTTTCTTCAAGTTTTCATATTCTTTGAGCTTTCTCACTTTGCTTTTCTTTGGCTCTTTTGATTTTAACATTCATTGGCTTTCAACAAATCATTCATGTCCTTATATTCTTCAAGTTTTAATATATCATCTTTAAATCCATGCTTTGACTTTTTTAAACTTCATTTGATCCTTGTGAATACTTTGACCTTACTTTCATCATATTTGATCCTTGTGGGCACTTTGACCTTACTTTCTCATATATGAGCCCTGAAACAACATTACTCACACAAATATGTTAAATTCCACTTGTTTGTTAGCATCAAAACAAGATAATAAGAATTTAAGTCTTGTAAGGCCAACAATATGCAAACTTTGAACCAACTAAACCATGAGTCATAGGTATGAGCTGAACTGATTCCACCTGTCTTCTTATCACAAGGGGGGCATAGGCTATCCCTCCCCATGGGACTATTAATGGGACTCAATAAAATTCTCTATATTTGTATAGTAAATTAGCATACCCCATCAATGGTGCTTGCCAAATGAATCCTTTTGTTACCTAATTTTGCATTCTTTCAATCCATTCGAACTTGTTTGGTTGCCTCTCCCACTTGGCTTTCTAAAAATCGATTAGAGGAATTCAGAGTCTAAAGTACATGAGATAGAAGTAGCCTTCTCTGCATGGTAAATGGATCATAAACTAGACATATAACAACGGGACACATCATCTTAGTCTTCCTTTCCCTTTTATCCTACAATGATTAAGGGATTGCAATGTCTCTGCTAGAATACCAAGTATTGGGTTGGCCCCATCTTGTACCTGTGCCGTAACAAAGGTTACTTCTTGACCAATGTACCGTAATTCTCTAGGAAAAACAACTAATCCATTTATGGCAAAAGCCATAACGCCAATGATGAGTCCTTCTTTTTCCCCTTCCATTAAGGTCTTCAAGCTTTCCCAACTGATACTCCTGTTGTTTTCCCTAATTTTTCAGTCCAATTTTTTAGCTTTGATCCTTGTCACTTTATATATCACCTTCTTAAATGAGGCTTTGGCATTGTACTTGTATATCTTATAAGGCGTAGGCAACTTCTTTAAATGTAGCAATGATGTGTACTCTTCTATGGTCGAAGCCATGTCTGACCCCTTAAAAGTGAAGTAACAGTAAAAGGGATTCCAGAAGTTCACCAAAGCCTTCATCACTTCTTGATTTACTATTACATGCAATAAGAATCCAATGTGACCGTACAAGTGAGAGAACTTCAATAATCTTTTTGCTGAACAGCCTACCCAAATTGTCTTCAGCTCCTTTAAAGAGTTTGATCGAGTGTCAACTTTAATCTGAGCTAAAAACATCACATCAATTCCTTCATTCAAACGGTCTCCCTAATGGCTTTGTTGGTCTTTTGAATACCGTTGTACGTCTGTTTCCTCTTCTTTGTACACCACTATTGAGCTGTCCATAGGGTAGTTTAGGGCTAATCTAGAATTTTGGTGAAGTAGTGTGTATGCCTAATGAATGCAACAAAATGCAACAAAATATTTAACAATATTAAATGTACAACAAAAGAGTACTCAAAATAATATATAATAGAAGAATGAACTAAGTCTATAAAGAAAAATGAAAATTTTATCCTAACCCAAGTGGATTCATTGACTACGGATTTTCTCCGAGGCTTTACCTTAGGAGAGGAAATTGAAGTTAAGTATGTATAGTTTAAACTCTATTCCTATCACCAATAGGTCCCCAGAATGTCCTATATCCTTCCCCAATGGGTTTGGACAAAATACAAACTGAGCGGAGTGATTCACGCGCCCCTGAAGACTTTTGTCTCGGATGAGCTAATACTATTACACCCCTATATAATCCTAAAAGGGTAAAGCTTGGGTATAAGACTTGTGAAAGTGTGTGTGCTCACATAAGGTTAAAAGCCCAATATATATAAAATTAAATAAATAAATAAATAAATGAAATAAATAATGATATAAAATTTATTTGTGTATATGTGTGTGTGTGTGTGTGTGTGTGTGTGTAGCTAAGAAGCATTTAGATGCTTATAGAAGAAGTTTTGGATTCAATTGGAAATTTAACATTTCATTCTAATTGCCATAGTCGTACGGTTCTCACTTTCTCTCTCATCAAACTCTCACTTTCTCTCTCTAGATTTTCTCCCCATCTGTAAGTCAAATCAAAAAATGAACACCATATCCTAGTCCCAACTTTGCTCTTGAACATTTTAACCGGTGTGGATTCGTCGTTAGGACGTTGTAGGCACCACTTCAGGGTTAAGGTAAGGGGAATAGATTATGTCAGTTATTTTTAGAAAAATTAACTAATGAAATTGTAGTATTTGATTACAAAAATAATATATATGATTTTATGAGTATTCAGGCATATGAGAATGGTAATTTGGAATTATTATATGTATATTTTGGAGAAAAACCTGGAATTTTAGTTAGAATAAACCCTAGAGATGGCTATATCATTATTTACAGCAGAATAATATATTTTTCTCAAGTAGATTATTATATTATGAAATATTTACTCAAATTGTGTGGCATAAGAAATGAATTTATTACTGTATACACTACAAGAAAATTTATTTTTAGTGACGGAGGTATTAGTGAAGGATGAAATTTCGTCACTAAAAGTGCCGTAATAGTGACGACTTTAAAAAACCGTCACCAATAAATTCGGTATTAGTGACGAAATTTCATCATTCACTAATACTGTACTTTTAGTGACGAAGTATTATCCTTCACTAATACCTCCGTCACTAAAAATCAGTTTCCCCAGCTCAAACAGCGCGGGAAACCACTTTTCGCGCGAAAACTATCCCGAGAAAATATTAGCGCCGATTGTTGGAGTATTAGTGACGATTTCAATGCGTCACTAAATGAAATTCTTAGTGACGGTTAATAAACTGTCACTACTATTACTGTATTAATAAATAAAATTGTATTATTTTATGGTAATAGTCGTGGTTTTAGGCCTTCGTCACTATTATTCCATTATTAGTCACGATTTAGTGAACCGTCACTACTATTTCTTTTATTTAAAAATATAAAAAAATAATTTATTTCGCAGTAATAGTGACGGTTTTAGGAATTCGTCACTATTAGTCCTTTTATTTCACGCGAATTTCCCTAAATCTCCCTTATTTTCCTCCTTTCTCTTTTTTTGTTTCCCTCCTCCCCTCCCCATCCTCCTCTCTCCATCGCAGCTCTAGCCCATTGCTGTCGCCGTCACTTGTCACAGTCCCTGCCCCTTGTCGTTTGTAGCCCTTTGCCCATCGCCACACCTTTCTCTCGGTACGATTCCTCGTTTCTCCTTATTTAGCATTTGCATTTGCAATCCTCCATATTTTTTCTCTTTTTCTTTTTTCCTTTCGATCTTTATGCTAGAATCGTATGATCCATATCTACCTATGCCTTACAATTAAGTTTTTTTTTTCTTTTTTTTTTTAAAAAATTTTGTTTCGTTTTTTCTTCTGATCTGTACTCATGAGTCCTAATCCATGTCTACCTACAGCTAAAAATTAGGATTTTCCCCCCTTTTTTTATTATACATTTTTGCTTTTTAATTCTTTTATCCTCATTTTTAATTCATGCATGAATTGCTTTATTTTGCCCATAATTTTCTTCTCCGTGATTGTTTTATTTTTTGCGATAGTACCTTCTTGAAATCTTCATAAATCACTATCTTATTATTATACCTTTAGTTTGAAACTTGAGAAAGGATTCTGAATTCAAATTGTGTTAATTTCTATATTTAAATTTTTATACGTTTTCACGCGAGTTTCCCCAAATCTCCCTCATTTTTCCTCCTCTCCTTTTTTTGTTTCCCTCCTTCCCTCCCCATCTTCCTCTCTCCATTGCAGCTCTAGCCTATCGCCCGTCGCAGCCCCTACCCCTCGCCCTTTGTAGCTCCTCGCCCGTCGCCACACCTTTCTCTCAGTATGATTCCTCGTTTCTCCTCATTTAACATTTGCATTTGCAATCCTCCCTATTTTTCCTCTTTTTCTTTTTCCTTTCGATATTTACGCCAGAATCGTCTGATCCATATCTATCTATGCCTTACAATTAAGATTTTTCTTTTTTTTTTTTAAATATTGTTTTGTTTTTCCTTCCGATCTGTACTCCTAAGTCTTGATCCATGTCTACCTACACTTGAGAATTATGATTTTTTCCACTTTTTTTTTTTTTTTTATACATTTTTGCCTTTTAATTCTTTTATCCTCATTTTTAATTCATGTATGAATTGCTTTATTTTGCCCACAATTTCCTTTTTCGTGATTGTTTTATTTTTTGCCATAGTACCTTCTTGAATTCTTCATAAATCACTATCTTATTATTATACCTTTAGTTTGAAACTGGAGAAAGGATTCTGAATTCAAATTGTGTTAATTTCTATATTTAAATTTTTATACGTTTTCACGCGAGTTTCCCCAAATCTCCCTCATTTTTCCTCCTTTCCCTTTTCTGTTTCCCTCTTCCCCTCCCCATCTTCCTCTCTTTATCGTAGCTCCAGCCTATCGCCCGTCGCAGCCCTTACCTCTCGCCGTTTGTAGCCCCTCACCTGTCGCCACACCTTTCTCTTGGTACGATTCCTCATTTCTCCTCATTTAGCGTTTACATTTGCAATCTTCCCTATTTTTCCTTTTTTTCTTTTTTTTCTTTTTTTTCTTTCGATCTTTACGCCTGAATCGTCAGATCCATATCTACCTATGCCTTACAATTACGATTTTTTCCTTTTTTTTTTTTTAAATTTTGTTTCGTTTTTCCTTCCAATCTGTACTCCTGAGTCCTGATTCATGTTTACCTATACCTGAGAATTATGATTTTTTTTTTATACATTGTTGCTTTTTAATTCTTTTATCCTCGTTTTTAATTCATGTATGAATTGCCTAATTTTGCCCACAATTTTCTTCTCCGCGATTGTTTTATTTTTCACGATAGTGCCTTCTTGAATGTTTTATAAATCATTATCTTATTATTATAGAAACTGGAGAAATGATTCTGAATTCAAATTGTGTTAATTTCTATAATTAAATTTTTATACGTTTTCACGCGAGTTTCCTCAAATCTCCCTCATTTTCCCTCCTTTCCCTTTTCTGTTTCTCTCCTCCCTTCCCCATCCTCCTCTCTCCATCGTAGCTCTAGCTCATCACAGCCCTTGCCTCTCGCCGTTTGTAGCCCCTCGCCCATCACCACACATTTCTCTCGGTACGATTCCTCATTTCTCCTCATTTAGCGTTTGCATTTGCAATCCTCCCTATTTTTTCTCTTTTTCTTTTTTCCTTTCGATCTTTACACTTGAATCGCTTGATCCATATTTACCTATGCTTTATAATTAAGATTTTTTCCTTTTTTTTTTAAAAAAAATTTGTTTCGTTTTTCCTTCCGATCTGTACTCTTGAGTCTTGATCCATGTCTACCTACACCTGAGAATTAGGATTTTTTTCCTTTTTTTTAATACATTTTTGTTTTTAAATTCTTTTATCCTCATTTTTAATTCATGCATGAACTGCTTGATTTTGCCCACAATTTTCTTCTCCGTGATTGTTTTATTTTTTGCGAGAATGCCTTCTCAAATTCTTCATAAATCACTATCTTATTATTATACCTTTAGTTTGAAACTAGAGAAAGGATTCTGAATTCAAATTGTGTTAATTTTTATATTTAAATTTTTATACTTTTTTTAGATTTTAATTTAAAATTTGAATTTTTATGATATTTGAGTTTTTATGAAATTTGAATTTAACTCATATATTGTAACGCTCCAAAAATAATTATTATAGGAGGATGTAGTGATTTCAAAAAATTAAAAAATTAAAAAAATTTAAAATTAAAATTTTTTAAAAAATTAATTAAAAAATAAATAAAAATAAGAAATTTAAATAAATAATTTTTCATTTAAATAATTTAATATTATATTATATTATATAATATATATAATCTAACCTTCATAAAGCCTCCATATACATATATAATCTAACCTTCATAAAGCCTCCATATACATATATAATCTAACCTTCATAAAGCCTCTCTTTAGGAAGGAATTGATTTTTTTAAAGGAAGCATAACTACCTTGGCCTTCTAGCTCTTTCACGTTCTCTCTCTCGTCTCTTCATTCTCGCTCCCACTTTCTTCAATTTTTCGGCTGATATTCGCTTAATTGGAAATCAAAAAATACCGCTGGACTCTATTCTCCGCCACTGGAATTTCTACTGGAGCAGAGTTGTCGTAAGAGCAGCGTAGGCATATCTCCTGGGGTAAGGTAAATTTTCACTCTTATCTAAATTTTTCTTAAATCTTAAGTCAAATTGACGATCGAAACACCACCGCGAGAATCTAGAGATGATTCTCTATAAGTCTAGCGGAGCGAATTTCTCATGGGGTCGTCGTAGGCATAACCCCAAAATTAGGATAAGGAGATTATTTAAGAGATTAATTATTATTTAATTAATGTAGATTTGGAATGTTAGAATATTGGGCATTCTAAGGTTGAACTTGGGTTATTGAATTCAGGATTCGGGTGAGCGCCGCGGGTATAATTTTGGGATGCTGTAGGCGTAGTTTAGGAAAACCAGGCTAAGTAGAGTATTTTAGAATTTTAATGTTAATTTGGAGTATATGAAATTTAGGAAGTGATAAACGGAAGTTATTTTGGGAGTTAAGTTGAATAATTTGGGATAAATGTGAATTTCAGGTTTTTAAGCTGCAAACGCTGAGGGGCATAGGAATTGGGTACTTTTAGCGAGATCTTAGTAAACTAGATAAGGGGAATAAATTATTACAGTTATTTTTGAGAATTACTAATTTAATTAATACGTGAAAATGAGAATATGATATTTTTCTTGAAATTATTATGATATGTATATGAGATAAAATTGTGTGGCATATGACTTATATTGAATTGTGGTGTTTTGGTATTTGAAATATAAGAGGTGGTGAAAAGTGATAAATACTAATGAGTATTTTTTGAGAAATGTTGAAATAGGTGAAACATTGTATATACTATTATGAGATGATGGAATGTGCATAGAAAATGATGAAAATATTTTTATTGAGATGAATTAAAATATACTGATATGAGAATTGTTTTATTGAGAAACTCTAAAATGATGAAATATGCAGTATAGAAACGTTTCACTGGGAAATGTTGAATAATGTAAAATGAGATATATATGTATTATTATGAAATGAATTTTGAAGTGTGAATATTAAAAATGGGAATATTGCAATGTAAATTCTGCAAAATAAATATTGAAATGTGAAAATTGAAATGTGAACATTGCAAAGTGCGAAAGCTGCAATGGGATCATTTTCTGGGGACAACGCCGATTTTGAAGGCGTCGTATAGAATGGCACCGGCAGAGTTGAAAGAATTGAAGGAATAATTGCAAGAACTGTTAGATAAAGGGTTTATTCGGCTTAGTGTGTCGCCTTGGGGAGCGCCGGTTCTATTTGTGAGGAAGAAGGATGGGTTGATGAGGTTGTGCATTGACTACAGGGAAATAAATAAAGTGACTATCAAGAATAAATACCTGCTCCCTTGTATTAATGATTTGTTTGATCAGCTACAGGGGACATAGATCTTTTCAAAGATAGACTTACGCTTTGGGTACCGTCAGGTGAAAGTCAGGGCAGAGGATGTTTCAAAGACGACATTTAGAACACGATATGACCACTATGAATTTTAGCTTATGCCGTTTGATTTGACAAATGTTCGTGCAGTGTTTATAGATTTGATGAACTAGGTTTTCCACTAGTATTTGGACTAGTTTGTGGTAGTATTTATTGATGATATACTGGTGTATTCGAAGAGCCTAGAGGAGTATGAGGAACATATGAGGATAGTGCTTCAGGTGCTGAGAGAAAGGAAGTTGTATGCAAAGCTCAATAAGTGCGAGTTTTGGTTAGAGCAGGTTACCTTCCTTGGACACATTATATCCAAGGGTGGTCTTTATGTTGATCTGAGTAAGATTGAGGTGGTAGTAGATTGGGTACGATTGAAGAATGTGCACGAGATTAGGAGTTTCCTAGGATTGACTTGGTACTACCACAGGTTTGTTGAGGGCTTCTTTAAACTGTCTGGCCCATTAACCAGATTGACTAGGAAGGGAGTGAAGTTTGAGTGGTCTGACGAATGTGAATAAAGCTTCGAGGAGTTGAAGCAGCGACTCATCACTGCGCCTATATTGACAATTCCTTCAGGAGAAGAGGGATTCGTAATTTATAGTGATGTGTCCCATAAAGAACTCGGATGTGTGTTGATGTAGTAGGGGAGAGTGATAGCTTATGCCTCATGATAGTTGAAAGAATATGAGAAGAACTATCCTAACCATGATTTGGAGTTAGTAGTAGTGGTCCATGCATTAAAGATTTAGAGACACTATCTTTATGGGGGTAGGTGTGAGATTTTCATTGACCATAGGAGTTTAAAATACTTTTTCACGTATAAAGAGTTAAATATGAGGCGGAGGAGATGGATAGAGCTAATAAAGCATTACGACTGCACTATCAGCTATCACCTAGGAAAGGCTAATGTGGTCGCTGATGCTTTAAGCCGAAAATCAGTGGATTCATCTATATCTGTAGTGGAGATTCAACATCTGATCCAAATGGTGCTAGAAAGGCTTGGTGTGGAGTTGATAGAGGGCGATCACCAAAAATTTATTACTAACCCGATTTTGCAGCCAACTCTACAAGAGAGAATTAAAGTAACTCAGAGTAATGATGCAGAATTAGTAGAGCTTGTGGAGTAGGTACAGGATGGTTAAGAGACAGAGTTTAGCATCTCAGATGATAGAGCCTTAAGGTTCCGTACTAGATTATGCGTTTCTGCCAACCTTGAGATCAAAAGGGTTATTCTGGAGGAAGCACGTCAGTCCCTGTATACTGTACATCCGAGTAGCACTAAAATGTACAGGGATCTCCGAGAGTCTTTTTGGTGGAGCAACATGAAGAGGAAGATAGCTCAGAATGTGGATCAGTGTTTGACATGCTAGCAGGTGAAAGCTGAGCATCAGAGACCGACAGGATCATTGCAGCCACTCCACATTCCTGAGTGGAAGTGAGAGCATATAGCGATGAATTTCGTTACAGGATTACTACTTGCGTTGCATGGACATGACGCTATTTGGGTAGTTGTGGATCGACTAACAAAGACTACCCACTTTTTGCCTATCAGAGTTAACTACTCCATGGACAGATTGACTGAGTTATATATCTAGGAGATAGTTAGACTCCATAGCGTCCCAGTGTCCATAGTTTCAGATAGAGACCCACGATTCACATCTCGTTTTTGAAGGAGTTTGCAAGGGGCCATAGGTTCTTAGTTGTCATTCAACACAACTTTTCACCCTCAGATAGATGGGCAGGCGGAGAGGACAATATAGATTATGGAGGATATGCTACAAGCATGTGTGCTGGACTTTGGAGTTCGTTGGATGCAGTATTTGCCACTGGTCGAGTTTGCGTATAACAACAACTACCAGGTCAGCATTGTGATGACACCGTATAAGGCATTATTTGGTAGGAGGTGTTGATCCTTATTATATTGGGAGGAGATTGGGGAAAGACAGATTTTGGGGCCAGACCTGATACAACAGACTCGGGATAAAGTCAGACTCATCAAAGATAGGATTAGAACAGCACAGAGTCAGCTGAAGAGTTATGCAGATACTTGCCGCCGAGAGTTGGAGTTTGATGTAGGAGATCACGTATTTATGAAAGTGACACCATTGAAAGGGGTTATGAGGTTCGGGAGGAAGAGTAAGTTGAACCCTAGGTATATTGGACCATTCAAGATTTTTGAAAGAGTAGATCCAGTTGCCTACAGGTTGGCATTACCACCGGTCCTATCTAAGATCCATGACGTATTCCACGTTTCTATGTTGAGGAAATACGTCCCAGACCCCTCCCATGTGATCAGCTATGAAGCATTGGAGCTGGGTGATTCGTTGACTTATGAAGAGGTGTCAGTGCAGATTTTAGACTGGAAGGAACATGAGCTATGCATGAAGAAGATTCCATTGGTAAAAGTTTTATGGTGCAATCATGCCATTGAGGAGACTTCTTGGGAATTAGAAGATCAGATGCGCCAGAGATATCCATATTTATTTAGTGGAGTTCAGACCTGAGCTAGTTAAAGAAAAAGTAAATAATGATGTATGTATTTTGATTTGTATAGTATAATGTAGGATAAATAGAGTTTTTGGTTTTGTGATGTGAATGACTTTGGGAGAATTTTGAATAGTTATAATCTCCTAGAACCCTTTTTGTAACTAGAGTGTTACTCCACCATAAGTGGGGGTAATTAATAAGATTGTAAGTGTTCTCTCTAAGGATGGGAAGCAGATGAATAGCAAATTTTGAGGATGAAATTTTATGAGGGGAGAATGTAACACCCCAAAAATAATTATTATAGGAGGATGTAGTGATTTCAAAAAAAATAAAAAAAAATAAAAATAAAAAATAAAAATTTTAAAAATTAATTAAAAAATAAAAATAAAAAGTTAAAAAATAATTATTAATTAAAATAATATAATATAATATAATATAATAATATTTATATATATATAATCTATCCTTTCTTAATCTCTCTCTCTCTCTCTCTCTCTCTCTCTCTCTCTCTCTCTCTCTCCCTTTTTCTATCTCTCGTTCTCTCTCCCACTCTTTTCAATTTTTCGGCTGATATTTGCTCGATCAAAAATTAGAAAATACCGCTGAACTCCATTCTTCGCCACCGATATTTCTACTAGAACGGATTTCTCGTAGGAGTGTCATAGGCATATCCCTTGGGGTAAGGTAAATTCTCACCCTTACATCAATTTTTCTTAAATCTTAAGCCAAATTGACGATCGGACACCACCACGAGAATCTAGAGATGATTCTCTACAAGTCTAGCGGAGCGGATTTCTCATGGGGTTGTCATAGGAATAACCCCAAAATTATGATAAAGGGGTTATTGAAAGATTAATTATTATTTAATTAATGTAGATATGAAATGTTAGAATATTGGGCATTCTGAGGTTGAACTTGGGTTATTGAATTCAGAATTCGGGTGAGCGTCGTGGGTATAATTTCGGGATCCCTATAGGCGTAGTTCAAGAAAACCAGGATAAGTAGAGTATTTTAGAATTTTAATGTTAATTTGAAGTATACGAAATCTAGGAAGTGATACACGAAAGTTATTCTGGGAGTTGAGTTGAATAATTTGGGATAAATGTGAATTTCAGGTTTTTGGGCTGCGAATGCCGAGGGGTATAGGAATTGGGTATTTTTAGTGAGTTCTCAGTAAGTTAGGTAAGAGGAATAAATTATTACAGTTATTTTTTAGAATTACTGATTTAGTTAATATGCAAAAATGAGAATATATTATTTCACCTGAAATTATTATGATATGAATATCAAATAAAATTGTGTGGCATATGACTTATATTGAATTGTGGTGTTTTGGTATTTGAGATATAAGAGGTGATGAAAAGTGATAAATACTAATGATTATTTTCTGAGAAATGTTGAAATAGGTGAAACATGGTATATACTATTATGAGATGATGGAATGTGCATAGAAAATGATGAGAATATTTTTATTGAGATGAATTAAAATATATTGATATTAGAATTGTTTTATTAAGAAATGTTGAAATGAGGATATATAAATATAGTGAAGAGTATTTTCCGAAAAATGATGAAATATGCAGTATAGAAACGTTTCACTAGGAAATGTTGAATAATGTGAGATGAGATATATATGTACTATTATAAAATTAATTTTGAAGTGTGAATATTAAAAATGGGAATATTACAATGTAAATTCTGTAATATAAATATTGAAATGTGGAAATTGAAATGTGAACATTGTAAAGTGCGAAAGCTGCAATGGGATCATTAAATATTGGGAAATGTGAACATTACAAATTGCGAAAGTTGCAATGGGATCATTGAAATATGATTGATAAAATGCCAATATCACATAATGATTGCGGGTATGTGGTAATGATAACCCTGAGGGATGGATATGAAAACCCTAATGATGGGTTGTGATATTGAGTACGGTATCGTTGCTAGTGGTGTTAGTGCAACCACACAGACTCGTGGAGCGTGTGGCGTGATAGTCAACTGAACTGTTTGGTAGAGTTGTTATGTCCCCTGAGTCCGGATCAGGGCTATGGGTTGGTCAGTCATACTACAGATACGGGATATATGATATGATATTTTGATCTAACCAGGTCGGCCAACCACGGTTAGATCCAGCCTTCGGGCCGCACAACCCTGAGCATGGGGAGAAGCATGGTGTGGAATAGGAGTGAGACCTCGACCATGGGGTGAAGCATGGCGTAGCGAATTTCCTCAGGGCTGCCATGAGTTACAGACATGAGTATATTGGTTACCAAGCACACTCATGAGCTAGATGAAAGTGGAATGGAAATAAAAATGGAAATGAAATGAAAATGGGAATGAGAAAGAAAATGTGAAATGAAATTGTGTGAGTTAACATTATAAATAATTAAAGCGAAGTAGAACTCACCGCCCGAGGGCTTACTGAGTACCCTGATAAGTATCAGTTGTGGCCGAACCCAAGTTATTTGGGTAAGAATACAAATGATATCAAGGTAGAGGGAAACTATTTGTATGGGCGGGTAAGCTTCCCTTTTCTCAGGAACTTCGCTGGTGAACATGAGTTGTGTACGAATGATTTTGGAAATAGAATTAAAAGCTTTTGAAAGCTTGTGTTGTATATCTATATGACTGTATATATGGAATGATATATTTTCTCAGAGGATACAATCACTAATATGTTTATATATATTATGATATAATGAAACTCATACTGAGATGTGCCTCACCCAAATTATCTAAACTTTTCAGGGAACCGAGACAAATCAGGGGATAGAACTCCGAGATAGTGTGGAGTGGATACCCTGATATACAAGGTGAGTTTGGACTAGGAAGGTGTAATCTCCTAGGGTTTTATTGCTTTTGGGTATGATAGAAATGTGTTTATATGTATATTGATACTCTGGATATTGTATTATGGATGGTATGTACATTATGTCTTCCGCTGTTAGGTTGAGTATGTGAAATGTTTGTTTACCTGATACCCAAAGTAGGTCGGGTTATGTGTATGGTATCAGAGTTGTTGACGTGGCTGATATATGATTGTTTAATATTGTTTATAAAAATAAAATTGGTACGAAAATCGGGGCGTTATATATATGAATGAGTTCATCTGTTTGTTATGTTATATAATAATTATCATATCAAGTGTACCATAGCATGTTTATTTATTTTGTCGCTGCACAAAATGTATGTTTCTCGCAAATTGTCTTTGAAGTGATAATTATATGTTTTAATTTTTTTTGTTGCCTCGAGTGTAAAACCTTTGTAAATCTGTTCTATTGTTTCTTTCTACTAATATGAGCACAATTACTCTTACAAACTGTACTGCTTTTATGATTTACTGCCTGTTCCTTTTCCCTTAATTTCTTACTCTTATAAAATGTACTGTAGTTTTTTTTTGGATCTAAATAATATATGGAATCCATTATTTGCTAAATTAATCATACAAAATGCCTGTATTTTTATCTGCCATTGGCACTAAGAAATGTTTGGGAACTTGGCATGCTTTAAATTAAGTGGAGAATCGATGCTTTCTTGTCATTTTGTATAGATTTTATAGAAAACCTTTTTCTTTCATTGAATTAAGGTTTGTGATGACTTCGGTGAGTTGTTAGATTATCATTATTATTATTTGGAGCTACCCTGACTGTAAAGATCTTACAATAGCTTGAGAGTTTCAAATCTTCTTATTGTTTGGATTTGGATTAAACATTAAAAAGGAAATGGTTTCATTAGTTTATTCTTTTTTGCACTTCTTGATTTTGAACTGAACCCAATATTGTAATCATGTAAGTTTCAATATTATATGTTGATTTTGGTGCAATCCCAAGAGAGGGGGGGGGGGGATGAATTGGAGATTTAAAAAAGTTCTCCCCTAGGTTCAACTAATCTAACAACAGTATTACACAACCTAGAGTCTTTCTAAAATAGGCTCAATTCCCCAAGCAAGTATGTATGCAAATATTTAAAACAATTAAAACATTCACAGCAGTTCAAGTAAAACATACATGCGCGGAATTGAAAGTGCGGAAATTAAACAGAAAGCCAACACAAAATATGTTATCAGGGTTCAGCCAATACTGCCTACGTCCTCGCCTTGGCTCACAAGCACAAGGATTCCACTACGTCTCACTTAACGAGTGGAGCGATACCTAATACAACTAGGTCAAATTAAAGTAGGGCTGACCTCAACCTTTACAACCAATCCTTCAGGACTAGATTAGTGCCCCCCTCAGGCCATGCTTGGAATAGAACGAATTCAAAATACAAAGTGTGTATAAAATGAATGCTTCTCAAACAAGCAGATTTGTACCAGTATAATCAACACATTATAATATGATAGGATATGATAAACTCAGTGTAGTTTAAATGTCTACTCTAAAAAATAATGTAAGTATAACAATTAGAGTGTGAGAGTGTATGTGTTAGAATTTTGTGTCAAAATGATGATGCTACTCACAAAGTGTAGTTACAAAGATCTCAAGCACACTCCAAATATCTCAACAAATATTTTTCGTAAAATTAACCACAAGAGATATTTGAAATCGATTTGTAAAAAATTATTTCACAAAAAAAATACAATACAAGCTCTTGAGTATTGCAATGATATTGCAAAACTCACAAGCTCAAAGGAGTTTTCCCACGAAAGACTAATTAACAAAGTCTCCTAGAAAAACTCAAAGCTTACTCTCAGATAAAATAAATCTCAATCAAATAGAGCAAGTGAGAGTGTAAGTTTTATAAGATAATCACAAGAACACTCTTATTAAACAATTTTTTTCAATAAGGATGAGTAAGAATGGAAGTGGAGAGCTTGAATATGAGAAATAGGGTTTTTGAATTTCAGAGAGAATTTGCTAATGATATTTGCTAATTAGGTGCTAATCAAACTGATTACGCGTCAAAACTGCGTATTTAGGCACTTTAACCCGGGCTTTACGACTTATATTTTTAATTAAATGTCAAATTATGTCTAATATTTTAACAAAGTGTCAAATTTAGTATTCTTGAGTTTCATTGCACAATTTATGAATTTTTGGTAATTTTTTGTCGCAGGAAAAGTCCCGGGAGCCAATACCGACACCTATTCGTATTTCATGCATAACTTTTCCATCGAAACTCCGATCGAGGCAATTCAAATTTTTAGAGAAAGAGGAAAGGATTATCTACAACTTTCATCTTTTTAGTTTTATGAGAAACTAGCTTCAAAAGGGTTAAATATTGCGGTCAACAGAGAGCAAAAATGTGACTAGGCTAGGCAAGCCGGGTCGGGTCAAGTTGTCGGGTTGGGTTGGCTAAACCGGGTCTAGGGCTTCCCCCAATATCTTTTAAATTCTTCTTCTTCTCTCCCTTCTTTCCCAGACAGCCCTGTGGGCTGCTCTCCATCTTCTTCTTCTTCTTCTTCTTCTTCTTCTTCTTCTTCAGTCTCTTCTTCTTCTCCTACTTCAGTTTTCTTTTATTCTTGCCTCTCTTCTCTGCCCTCTATTCTCTTCTATCTTTCCCCTTGGGTCTCTGTTTAAACCACCAGAACAACCCACACACAGCCATACCAGCAGCCATCTGCTGTTCCACCCCAACCCGCTTCACCAACCACAGCTGTAACTTGACCACTTCCAGCAACCATCTTCCGAAGCGCCAGCGTGCAGAACAGCCACCATTCGAGCCATTGGGCATCCTCCAACCACCCATCGAAGCAGCCTGCAACAGCTCAGATCAACCTCCTCTATTACAGCCACCTGCTGGAACTCGAGCAGCACCAAAAGCTCTAGCTTCCCCAAACACAACCAGCAAGGCCACGACTCTATTTCTCCTCCTTCTCTCTCTCTCTCTCTCTCTCTCTCTCTCTCTCTCTCTCTCTTTCTCTCTCTCTCTCTCTCTCTCTCTCTCTCTCTCTCTCTCTCTCTTTGTTTTTATTTTATTTCTTCTTTTATTATTAAGTTGGTTATGATAATTGTTTTTATTTATTGAAGTTAATTGAAAAAAAAAATTGATTTTGAATGTTATTGTATTTCAATTAATTATTTGAATTCTCAAGTAGTTTAGCAGTGAATTTTATTTGTGGTATTTAATTATTTTAAAGGTTCGGTTTTTATTGTCTACGTATGTGTTTGATTGAGTTTTTATTGGTGCGTGTTTTAATTTCGTGTTCAAAGTTATTGTCTTTAGTTAACGTGTGTTTTGATACTTGCTTGATTAGACGTAGGATTTCCATTTTTTTTTCTATTGCAAGCATGAGTGGCTAAGTTTGGTAACTCAGGTTGTGGGTCGATATCGTTTGCGTTCCATGGTTTATTAGTTATCCTACGATATCATTGTTAAACTTTTATTTGGTTAAAACCGAAAATTGAAGGAATCGTTGATAAATCGTTAGCTCTTGCTTCTTGTTTTGTTGTTGACGTTAGGCACATCAAAACCTTGATTTAATCTAGGATTTTAATCAACTTATTTTTACATAAAATTCGGTTGATGCGTAATAAGAGTTTTTATTTTCTTCCGTTTGGATGTGACCAATTTACTCGATCGTTAGTAATAAAATTTCATCTTATTAATGCCTTGATTGGATTAACAAGAAAATGAGTAAGGCCTAGGAAATTAGTAAACGGTGGAAGCAAACAGACGTTGAACCCGTAACCCGAGTGTTTGGTAAAATTATTTCCGTTAATTTGTTTAGTTTTGGTTGCGTTATTAGATTTACATTTTTGGAGAATTGATAAAATTTCAGTTTCATTTTGATAGTTTACTCAAGCTTCTCTCACTTTGTTTACTGTTTTCAAAATCGTAAAAGACCAAAAAGATTTTCAAACCCTATTTTTCAGCAACAGGATTTCATTAAACTTGCATAAATACTTTGATACTCAGTGGTCCCTGTGGAATACGATCCTGGACTCATCCTTAATACAACTTACACTTCTGCACTTGGAAGCACAACTCAGAACGAGTCACAAACCAAATGAGGGGGTCTATATAGACACCCTGAAAATTATAACCGTTCGAGACCTATTTGGTATTTTTGAGAAATTTTAAATAGGGTTAATAAAAATAAACCATGTTTTAACCTCGCTAAAATTCGAGCAACCCAAGATGTTCGATCGACCAAATTGCTCAGTTCGGTCGACCAGGGAGCTTTTGAACTGAAGTGTTGGTCGACCAGTCTTGAGGTGATTTGTGAACCTTCGAGGTTCGGTTGACCGAGCTAAGTTCAATTGAATGAATTTGAACGTTCGGTCGACCAGACCATTTTACAACTAGGAGTTCAGTCGACTAGGGCCCAGAGTGCTACTATAACGCCCGAACCCTCTGATACCAACTGTAACCCCCCAACTCTCTAGGTGGGCTCGGAGTGCTACTATACCTACATAACATGCATATCTCTGATACCATACATATACAACCCGCCCAAATAAGGGAAAACAGGTATTCCATACTGATCTTCTCATTCACATATATAGTAGAAAACATACATCTTCTAATAAAGACTTACCATAGTTTCTAACTGTTTCCCCACATACATCTATACATACTAAAAACATAACCCGCTATTACAAACCCAAAAAGATAACCTGGCCAAAGCCCAGTACATATATAAGAACTTACATAAACTAAAAAAAAAACACTACGCTCCAAAATCCCTCTAGAAGTCTAGGACCAGTTTTTTGTAGGACCTGAAATAAGATTTGTATATTGGGGTGAGACACTTCTTAGTAAAGTAGATCATATTACATCAGTGTGTGACTACATGAGTTTATTCTAATAGAAATCAATTACGCATTTAAATCATTCACAAACCTGAAATATAGAAGATATATATCTATAAATCCTGCAAAAGATAATTCGACTCATTACAAGCGAAAGTCCCCAAGGTTGGGGTAGGGTATAGGCCCATACACTGTACGATCCCTCGGCTCGGTACTCAAAGCTATAACTTTACCCATTTTATTTTTAAATGGGTATGCATAATGAACTCATCTCAGCTTTGAAACATCATAACTACACCATTTACTTCCCCCATGGCACGGGTTGTGCATTTATAATGCTCTGATCTAGACCTGGGGTCACCAGGCTAGTCACGCTACTTTCTCCACTCTGACTTGGCCCACACCACCCTGGTTCGTGATCAACTAGTGGGTCTACTTACCAAGTCGACTAGTTCGATACCCACACTCAAGAATAATGTGTGGTTGCACTGTACCTCATGCTAGCAACGATACCGTGCTTTCCTGGTAACAAGATTTTTCAAGCTGTTCATATATCATATATACAATTTATATCTAAAGCATAGTAACCTGTTTTCATTCAAAAAGCATTTAAGCAGTTTCAATATTTTTCACAATTCATTCTTTCATTGGTATAAACCGGCACACACAACTATCGGCTTAACCTTGGTACATACATATCTCGGTATTTAACCGGCATCTCATTTCTACATTTCTTGATAACAATTTGGAACTCCAGTTCCCATATCTCATAATCATATTTCTCAGTTCAGTATATTTCCATTTAACATCTCATGCCACACTCATTTGGTTTTAAAAACATTAGTATAGCATATGGTTCATAAAATATAGTTTAAATCGAAAACAAGGGTTTCAAGCACCTCCTACTTTAGGTTCAATTCAAAGAAATGAGTTTTTGGAAAAAAAAAAAAAATTTTTGAGGCCATACCCCAAAACCCTAGTTTTTACCAAAACCATAAAACTGAAAAATCGGCAATTCCACCTGGTGAAATTTTCAAAATAATCAGTCATATCATACATAATATCATAACCTACAATTCTACCGGTTTAGTTTTTTAAAAAAAATTGGTGTAAGCAAATCCCCATACCTATTTCTTGAAAAACACCCAAGACACTTTTCTCGAGATTAAGAATCTACTCCGCTAAACTTGTAAATATTTGCTCCCTGATCTTCGTGGTAACTTCTGATCGTCAATTTGGACGACGAATGGTGAAGAAACTGAAGAGAGAGAGAGAGAGAGAGAGAGAGAGAGAGAGAGAGAGAGAGAGAGAGAGAGAGAGAGAGAGAGAGAGAGAGAGAGAGAGAGAGAGAGATTTAGCTTTCTTAATGAAGAATCAAACAAATATCTTATTTTTAGACCCCTTGACCTGGTCAAATTTGTCAATGAAAAGGCGCCTTCATCGACGAACCAGAGAAGGCTGTTTGTCGACGAATGAAGGACTTCTTTGATGAACCCTAAACTTGATATTTCCAGACGTTCTGGATCTCTTCATCGACGAGGCTCTGAATTTCGGCGATGAAGCATTGAAGGGCCTTCGTCGACGAGAACATTGGTTTCGTCGACGAAGCCTGCTAATTTTTTTTCCTTTTCTTATTTAATTTCCTTATTTTTTGGGTTCAGGTCTTTACATAATGCATTCAAGGTCTTATATCAAAAATAAAAATAAAAAATCAAGGTCACCAATGAACATCGCAAAACCCGTCGCCATCGCAAACACTTTTCTCGAGTACTAGGACTTCTTCATTAATTAACCCAACATCTGGTTCACGGAATGTCTATTCCTAGAAAT
Organism: Malania oleifera; assembly: GCF_029873635.1. Lineage (NCBI taxonomy): Eukaryota > Viridiplantae > Streptophyta > Magnoliopsida > Santalales > Ximeniaceae > Malania > Malania oleifera. Next base: position 76,160,133 of record NC_080424.1, on the reverse strand, counting down.
AGAGTAGTTATAATAGGTTAGTTATAATTAATTATACAAAAAAGCTACTTTGATACCATAAAGCAAATAAAAATGTAAAACTTTTTATGAATTCATAATAAGGAATAGAGAAGGAATAACTTGTAACGATCCGAAGAATAATGGTATTTAAATAATAAAAGAAAGGGAAATGGAAACCAGAAACAGAAGGAGGAAGTTGACTTCTTCACGTTCGTTGACGACGTTGCATTTTGGAAAGGATAAATCCCAGGAATTTTTTAGCTCCTCGTCGATGAATACAGGGGACTCGACGACAAGGGTATAACAGGAGCTTGTCGACGAGGATGAGATTCGTCGACGAAAATATAATTGGGCTTGTCGACGAGGTGACGTGGCTCGTCGATGAGGAAATACCGAGAGGATGATTTTGAGGTTTCCGAATTTCATTGACAAAGGGGAGAGTTCGTCAACGAATTTTGTATTGACCTCATCAACGAGGTGACGTGGCTCATCGACGAAGGTCACAGTTTAAGTAGGCCTAAAGTTCATTTTTGGATGAAATTTTTTGCGCAGATCATTTCTCTCTCCTACCCTTCGTTCCCTCCACCTTCTATCTTCGATTTCGGGCTAGATTTTCACCGGTTCGACGATCTGAAGCTATCACGACGCTCCTTGGAAAGTTCTCTGCAAGTCTATCGGAGCAGATCGTCGGTGGGGCTGAGGTGGAAACCATCCCAAATACAGGATAAGGCTTTCTACTCAATATTTGGATTTTTGACAGTTTTGGAAAGTGTTATGCTCGTAGAGATACTGAACTTTAGTTCTGGGGAATGTTGTGTTCCAGGGTGTTGAGTTGGGAACCCTGCGGGTGCGGGACAAATTTTCTTAGGGGCTTCTCAGGAATCAGGTAAGGGGATAAACTAAGCTAGTTCTTTTAAGAAAATGTATGTATATATATAGCATTTAATTTCAAGAAAGTAAATATGTTCATATATATGATTTATATTTGAGAAAACACTGTTAAAAATGATGGTATGTTGAATATATGAAAAACCTGTTCAGTGTGGCATGAGTAGAAACTGTTATAAAATACTGTTTTCTAGAAATTTGATTATGATACGGATTTTATAATGGAAAACCGGAGTATGGGCTGAGATTTTGATATATTTGCCAGCGTACGGGCTGTGCTATGATATGATTTGCCGGCGTACGGGTCGAGCTATGGATGTGATTTGCCAGCGTACGGGCTGTGTTATGATTTACCGGTGTACGGGCCGAGCTATGATAAAATGTGTAATACCTGCATATGAGCCAATGATTTTCATGATATACGTATATATGCAAAATGATATGATTGATTTGATAATTAATGATATGAAATATCCATGTATCACAGTTTCAGTATATGTTATATAATATCGAACCTGGTTGGCTTGGTCTAGGCTAGCACTTGCACGATACCGTTGCTATGTGTCCATGGTCTTCGTGATCATGATATTTGTGTTAACGCCGCTGTACGGAGTGATGTGAGATTGGATGGTCGATGTGGTTTATAAGAAGTGAGTGATCGCCCCTGGTGTACGGACCAGGTCTTCCAGACCCATTAGACTTACAGATTGTACTTTTGACTTGGCAGTGGTCGGCCAACCATTGTCAAGTCTTGCCTTCGGGCCACACAACCCAGTCATGTGGGGGTAATACATGACAACAGCCAGCTAACCTACCAGTAATGTTTTTATATTATTATTATATGAGATGATATATGTTTATGAAAATGCAGTATGTTCTGCCATGTTTTGATGACATATATGTTTTCCTAGATTTGATAAAACAATTATTGGATATGTTCTGTATGGTATATGTATAACACGGAATACTCATGTTGCCACACACTGGTATTAGTTTATTTCCCTTACTATGAGGTGTCTCACTCCAAAATTTTATAAAATTTTCAGGAGCCCTTGATAGGAGAGCGGGAAAAGCCCCGCTGATCTAGTGCTGTTTATCTGCCCTCAGTGAAGGGTAAGTTTTAGTAAGGACAACTGGATTTTTGTGGGAAATGTCCCTAGATGTTGTTTTGGGATGTATATATTGAAATACAGTGGATATAGTGACTCTAGTATTTATAGTATTGTGATGTATGGTATAATGAGGTGTTTATGATTTATGTTTCCTGCTGCATAGGCTTCTGTGATGTGTTTCTGATGTATCCCTGGTACCCACGGGTCCAGGTTCATTATGATCTACTGAGATTTGTGATATTGATTTTATTATATTTATAAAAAAAAAATGTGGAAATTAAGTAGGTCGTCACATAACTAATCTCAAATTTCACCACTGGAATGTATATTCCTTTCTTATAAGTGTATTGTTTACCATATAAGTGTTGTGTTAAGACTTTCTGTTCTTATTGAAATTATATTGCTTCTCTTGTGAAATACTGGATTGAGTTGCCATATTGATTATGAATATGCCTTCTATATTGTTGATGCAAATTTGCGTGTTGCATGCTGGTAGCGAATCTAGGTTCTAGCAGACTTTTATATATAAACTTTTTTTCAGGTAATTTTTTTTTTTGGAAATGTTCACTTTATAGTCGGCATGCTGCCAAAATTTTGTTAAAAACTTTTCCAAAATATGAGATAATAGATGTTGAAGTATATAAGTGTATAAGCACCAAATGAGATGAAAAATGTTCTTGGAACCACAAATAGCTATTACTTGTTGGAAATCAAGCTCAAAAGATGAAACTATGTCCATAATTTTGGAAAGTTGCCCATTTAGTGTTATAAGAAATGATGTGATATAAGAAGTGCAACCTCATTGAGGGTTATTTTAAGAAATAGTCATTGTAAAATTTAAATGGTAAAGATGTATTTGAGTAGATGTTTGTGTATGAGACGAGCTAAACAAGTTTTAGTTTTGTTCTTTTGTTATAGCTTGTTATATTTAATGACAATAATTTATTTTAAAATTGATTGCAATAAATCTTCAGAACAACAATGTATAAAAGACCAGTGAAAAGACAAGAATTAAATGCCATGTGAAGTAAAATGCCAAATTAATTACTGTCATTTCATGTGTTCATTGAAGCTTAGACCCATTCAAGAATGGTTATTATACATTCATGCCTAATTGTATATGTGAGACAAATCAATTGTTAAAATTCAGTTGATTACTAGTCATACTATGTAGACTAATAATCAATTAAACATGTTAATTATTTGTTTCATTTACGATTAGTGATGTTTGTATTCCAACCATTCTTGAATTGTTCAATATGGACAATTTAGGAAGTTGTATTTACATTGTTGTCATCATTCACCATTTGTTAATTGTCATTATATATTTTGAGCGCGTCTCTGCTTGTGTTCTCTGGGTGCATAGTGGGGTGTCGTGACAATTTGTTAGTGATAGAAAACTAACAACATTTTCACTTCCCCCATCTCGTGTACTTGGAGAGCCATGCGGAGATGCTACCGAAATTTTTAATGACTATGACAAAGGAATTTGAGTGATTGATTGCAATGTAAATGCAACATTCTTGAATGGGATAGGATCCGTACTATTTAGATGGAAGGTTGTTGATTTTAGGATTCACGATGCATGCGTCATAAACATTATGAGAATGTAATCAATATCATTTACTTGAACATTTTATAAGGTAATTAATGAACATGGACAAGAGTTGGATGAACGCTCGGAGCAGGTTTTTGCAAGAATACGTGAAAGGGGTATATGATTTCATAGAGTTCATGCGTCCTCGTACAGACAAAGCCAGTAGAATAAGGTGTCCTTGTAAGAAATGTCAAAACATAACATTCAAACACATTGATCTAGTCCATTCACATTTATTAGATTTTGGAATGGAGAAAAGGTACACAACATGGGTGTTCCACTGTGAAGATTACCCAGTTCAGAGCGATGATGATGATGATGAAGATGAGGGGGCAAATATAGTAGGTGGTGATACACGTTCGGAAGGGTTAATTGAAATGTTAGATGACTTGCAAAGGGGGATTACAGTGGACACGAGCGATGTCGGTGTGGCGCATACTGGTGATGGATCTACTTCAGAACGTACCATACCTTGCTATCCTAGTATGTTAAATAAACTCGGTAAACCATGTGATAATATCGTGAGGGATGCATGGGTGCCCCTATATCCAAATTGTACAAAATTGTCAAAATTAGAGTTCCTGATAAAGTTGCTTCATACAAGGACAATGCATGAGTTATCTCAGAGCGCATTTAACATGCATTTAAGCCTTATTAAGGCGGCACTGCTTGATGGTGAAACACTTCCGAAGTCTTTTTATGAGGCAAAGACATACATGCGTGAATTGGGTCTCGGTTACACTCCAATACATGCGTGTAGGTATAATTATGCACTCTTTTATGGTGAACATGAAAATGCAAACGAGTGCCCAGAATGGGGTGAACCGAGGTATAAAACTAATCAGAAGAAGGGTAAAAAGATCCCCCCAAATTTTTTGCAATATTGTCCATTAATATCGCGTCTGCAACGATTGTACATGAACAAAAAGACTGCTGCAGATATAAGATGACATCAAGAAAAACGTATTCAAGATGGAAACACCCTTAGCCATCCAGCGGACTCCAAAGCTTGGGCCGATTTTGATAAAATGCATCCGTGGTTTGCTAGTGATCCTCGCAACATCAGACTTGGCTTTGCTTAAGACGGGTTCAATCCTTTTAGTAACATGAACAACCCGTATAGTATGTGGCCAGTTATGATGATGTCATACAATATGCCATCATGGCGATGTATGAAAGAACCCTTCATTTATATGTCTTTGCTTATTCCTAGACCAAGGACACTTGGTAATGATATTGATGTTTATTGTGTGTCCGTTAATTGATGAGTTGAAAGAACTATGAGAAAAAGGAGTGGAGACATTCGATGTGGAAATTGGGACAATATTTCGGATGCATTTGCAGTGTTGTGGACAATTAATGATTTCCCCACTTATGGTAACCTGTCAGGTTGAAGCACAAAACGTTACTTAGCATGCCTAGTCTATAATAAGGATGCTGGGTCCTTATCCTTGAAGCATGGATGCAAGTTATACTTTATGTTTCATCGTCATTTTCTATGACTTGGACATCCTTGGAGGACTCGTGGTGTCAAAAGGTTTAATGGAAAATTTGAACGAAGGTTGCATCCAAACCGACTAAGTGGGGAAGAGATATTAAACTAGGTCAGGTTGATCGAAGATGTGAATTTTAGGAAACCACCAACCAGTAGAAAAATAAAATGTGCTGAGTGGGAGTTGAATTGGACAAAAAAGCATCTTCTTCGATTTGCCATACTAAAAAGATCTTCCATTACGCCATAACTTGGATGTCATGCACATCGAAAAGAACATTTGTGAGAATGTCATTTGTACATTGCTGGCTATAAATGGGAAGACAAAGGACACCCCAAATGCTCACCGGGATATGGAAAATATGGGAATACTACCTAGGTTGCATTTGATTCGTGGTGAGGACAAACTTCTCATGCCATCAGCCTGTTACACATTTTCGAAGGATGAGAAAAATAATTTCTTCGAATGGTTGAAATTAGTGAAGTTCCCTGATGGATATGCATCAAACATTGCTCGATGCATAAGCACAAAGGAAGGGAAGATTGTAGGAATGAAAAGTCATGACTGTCACGTCCTTCTACAACGGGTTCTACCCATTTTTCTTCATGGACACTTGACTGATGATGTTCGCTTAGGTCTAATTGAGCCAAGGATCTTCTTCCGACAGTCATGCTCTAAGAAATTGAGCATAAACGTACTTGAACGGTTAGAGGAGGACATTGTGATCATACTATGCAAGATGGAGAAAATATTTCTGCCAGCATTCTTTGATGTGATGGTCCACCTAGCCATTCGTTTACCAAGGGAGGCCATAATTGGAGGACCGATGCAATATCGTTGGATGTATCCTAATGAGAGGTAAATTATAAAGTCCTTCTACAATTGTCACATGATTTCCTCACTTTCTTTGTACGTAAAAGTCACTAATGCTATGTAAAATGCATGGGTTCTTGTCCACTTTGAAGGGGTATGTGCACAATAAGACATGATTGGAAGGTTCAATCATTGAGGCATACATTAACAGTGAGTGTCTTGCATTTTGCTTAATGTATCTACATGATATTGAGACAAGGTTCACTCATGATGAGTGAAATGCAGGCGTTCATGCTATTAATGTCGAAGATGAAGAATCTAGCATCTCTATATTTCAAGGAAACGTTCGGCCATTTGGTGCACGAATTTATGATTTCATTGATATGGATGACCTACGAAAGACCCATTTTTACGTTCTCAATAACTGTGATGAAATTTTTCCATATATCGAGTACGTGGTTCCAAACTTCTTACTTTGCATTGTATTTACATATGCATATATATATACTTAGTTCACATTAACATGTAATATTATTGCATATAGCAAACACAAAATTGAACTTCTGGCCCAAAATGAAAGGAATGTTGACAAAAGACATGAGAAGAAATTTGTCAATTGATTTAGGAGCCGTGCAAGTAACAAATTTTATGTGATTTGTAAGCAATGTATATTTTCAATACTGATGGTTTACTCATCTAAACTTATTTCTAATTAATAAATGAAAGTCATGTATTTTAATAAAGAACTAATGACGAGTAAAGATTTGTACACATTGGCATATGGCCCCGATCAATGAGTGAACCACTACAGCGGTTGTATTGTCAACGGCTTACGATTTCATACAAAATCCCTCAAATTGCATAAAAGAACCCAAAATTGTGGGTTGCGGTGCTAGGCACAGAAGAAGATGAAGAAATTGACTACTTTGGTGTCTTGGATGACATTATAGAGCTTCAGTATGGGGCTAACAGACTTGTCCACATGTTCAAGTGTACATGGTGGGACATTAGCAATAAAAAGAGTGGGATAAACACGGATGCCTACTTTACCAGTATCAATTTTAGCAAAACATGGTATCAAAATGACCCTTTTGTGCTAGCAACGTAGGTAGAACAAGTGTTCTACCTTAAGGACACAAAATTGAAGGGTGAAAGGCATGTGGCCCAAAAATTCCCTCCTCGAAGTTTGTATGATATTAAAGAAGTCGCAGATGGGGAGAAAAGTGTCAGCGATGAGGCTTACCAAGAAGATCAGCCATTTGTTAGTGTAGCAATGCAATCTACTTTCAATGTTGCCAAGGAAGGAACCGATCATATACCATTGAATAGGGGTTGTGCTACAAAAGAACACATTGGGACTGTTGACATTATAATTGATCAATCTATACATGTTGACTTCATCAACAATGATGAAACTGATGGGGAAGATGAAACAGTTGTCAAATACTATAGTGAAGAGGAAAACACTCTAGAAAGTGAGGATGATTCCGATATTGAGGACGTATAGGTTTAGGTACGCATGTTATGTTGTCACCATGTATCTAACATGTGTATTCTACTGAAAATATATTTATTATGGATCCATATAATATCCAATCTTCTTATATTTACTTGTGTAATATTTTGCAGACATGAAACCAAGAGGTCGTTGAGGCTGACTTCAGTCCAGTCTTTCGACGACATCGTCACTGGCGGATGATCTGACATCCTTGAGACTAGCGGAGGGCCTCGGTCCTCATGCGAAACCATCACCATCTCAGCCCTTGAGCCCCCAGCTAGATATGGATCCATCAGCTGGGGATCAAACCCAGGGTGAGTTGCACACCATAGTGAGCAGCGTTGGTTAGGTTACAAGTAATTGATTTAGAATAAAACTATTGCTGGTTGTTCACATGTATGAATAAAATATTGTTTTTTAACTCTTCTTTCAGCATCGACCTCTACAGCACAGACAACGAGGTCAAGCCATGGTATAGCAAATAACACTGAGCTACATAAGCACCTACACAGGACTGGGGAACAGATACATATCGACATTCCTCTAGGCTTCACGACCTCACATGGTGGCATTTGATGCAAAGCTTAGGCCTAGGAGCTCGGCATTATATGCCGACAATATGCTCCAGTCACCGCATTCAATTGGCCGTAGGTGATGGAGGCACAGTGCATGGTGTTGTACAGGCGCATATTGGCAAGTAATTCCAAACATTTTTTTTCACTTTTAATATACTAGCCAAATAACTGTCTAACATTCTAACTATATTTCATATGTAGGAGGAATTCGATATGGACATTCTCCATGTCGACCATCTAAAAAAGGCGATTGATGTCCAGCTCTACAACAAATTTAAGACCTATCACGCCAAAATGCACGAACATTTTAGGGTGATGGGTGATCAGGCAGAAGCGCACCCATACAATAAGATAACCCAAGAGGATTGGAAGGTGGTGTGTCGCCATTTCCCCGACCTACACTATCAGTTGATGTGTTTGTATCATAATAACTACTTTTTGTATATTGATGTGGCTAATAAAAAGTCATTACATCTTTTTTGTAGAGTATATGTGAAAAAAAATGTTGAGAACTGTAGCAAACTCCCTACGATGCATTGCGGTGGGTCGAGGTTATTCATTAATCATCGAATGGTACTTGCTATAAAACTATCTGACCATTACCTGGAGAGTGTTATTTATGTTTACACTATAGAATTAATATTAATGATGTTTTATATGATAATGTAGCATGATCCTGAGACTGGTGCAGAGGAGGTGATTGCTGATCTTTATCAGAGGACACACCAAAGGCGATCGGGGGAGTGGTGCCAGGGTGCATAGGGGCAACATGTAAGTAAAATATATTATTTAGTTCATTATTTTATTCAAAACATTGAATTTGTATTCTTATTTCTTCATTTTTATCATTTTCATGACCGAAAATAGGCGAAGATGCTTGAGCTGAGGGATGCACCCGTTCTAGAGGGGAGTTAGCCATTAACGAATTACGAGATCTCCACTTAGGTGCTTAGGGAACGAGTGGGGGGCTGGGTGAAAGGTCTTGGGAGTGGATACATCGCCCCAACAACATCATCTTCTATGAGCGCGGCGTCTTGTTCTGAGTTTGAACGAGCGTGTCGAGACGCCGAGTCTTGAGTGGATTAAATGGTTCACCGGATGCAAACGATGGAAATGAAGAACCAGCAATTGAAAGATACGATGTCCAACTATGGCCTGGAGAACCAGCAACTGAAAGAGAAGGTGTCCAACTTTGAAGACAAGTTGGAGTTCCTTATGAACAGGCAAGCGTAGCTCAAACAAATGATGCACCAATCTCATCCAGATGATGTAGGTGGCTCCTCCTCTCATTAGAAGGTATGTAAAAGGTAGTTTGATTCTGTAACATATTTGCCATGATGGGGTTTCATAGTAATAATATGAAATCAGTACATTCTGTATTTTGAATTTAATATTACTTGGTATAATTAGCATTTATGTGAGTATTGGAAAGTATAAGCCTATGAGGGACAGATGAAGCTCAAAATACTACCAATGCAAATCAATTTTTGAAAAATTTAAGTCTTTTTGAACCTCCTTATATTCCTTGCTCCTTCTGAAATCCAAGCAGACTTACAATTTATAGTTTACAACCTTATGCATGTGAAGAAGATAACACATTGAAGAAGAAAGGAATGGTTCATAATATGGAATTGCCTAGGCATCTTTGAAATTTTAACCGAAGTGCACAAGGTATGAGTAACTTTGATACATTCTGCAATAAGTGTTTGCTGTACAACAAACAAACGCCACTTCTTTTTTTTTTTTTTTTTTACAAAAAAGTGCTTATTTTAAGTGATAAATGTTATAAGCGCTTTTTTTAAGTGCTCCGAAACGATGACTAAGTTCTTTTTGGTTACCTATTAGGTTGCATATGACTATTTATTTATCTATTGCATGCTAGTCATAATTATTGTCTATTCATTGAATATCTTGTGAATATACTGGATTGAGTTGATACTAGTAGTATAAATGCCATCTACATGGCTGATGTAGATTTGTGTATTGCATGCTGGTAGTGAATCTAGGATTCTCGCATGCCTTTTTATATATATGAGCTCCTTTTTAGGTCAATTTTTTTTTGGGAAATTGTTCAAATTACAGTCGGCATGCTGCTGAAATTTTGTTAAACCTTTCTTAAAAATGAAATCAGAAACGATTTTGCTAAAAATGTTTTTGAAAGGATGAGTGAGAATCTTTTATAAAATGTTGCATGCTTGAAATGAAATACTTGCTATATACCTCTTATTCTAACATATTGTTTTATTTTTGAACTTCATCTTTGATGAATTGATGCTTAAGAACTTATTATATTGCATGCTAGTCACAACTATTGCATGTTCATTGAATATCTTGTGAATATACTTGATTGAGTTGATACAAGTAGTATAAATGTCATCTGCATGGTTGAGGCAGATTTGTGTACTACATGCTGGTAGTGAATCTAGGATTCTCGCATGCCCTTCTCTCTCTCTCTCTCTCTCTCTCTATATATATATATATATATATATATATATAAACTCCTTTTCAGGTCAATTTTTTTTTGAGAAATTTTCAAATTACAGTCGGCATGCTGCTGAAATTTTGTTAAAGCTTTCTAAAAAATGAAATTAAAAATGATTTTGCTAAAAATGTTTTTGAAAGGATGAGTGAAATTCCTTTATAGAATGTTGCGTGCTTGTAATGAAATACTTTCTATACATCTCTTATTCTAACATATTATTTTATTGTTTTATTTTTGAACTTCATCTATAATGAACTAATGCTTATGAACTTATTATATTGCATGCTAGTCAAACATGTATGTGTCCAGAACTGCTTGCAGATATTCCATATGGCTTCAAATATGATATTTGGTCACTTGGTATGTGTTTTTTGTGGCGTATCTATGATAGTTACAATTATTTTAGTTTTCAGTTTAATTTGTTTCTTATTTTCCAGGCTGCTATATGTGTGAGATGGCCACTCATCGCCCTGCATTTAAAGCTTTTGTAAGTTCTCTTGATTGTTTCATTTTTTAGTTAACTCCTTCAATTTGAAACTATATAATTAGAGTGTTGTCGTGTGTCCCAGGAATTTTCTTGATGACATCAGCACGATGTCATGCTACAATCGGATGTAGCTTTTGAATTTTTTTATTTATTTATTTTATCCGAACAGATGGAATTTGTATAATGTATTTGAATATGAATTTGGATTATTAATAAATTTGAATGATATATGAAATTTTTAGTAATTTTGGTTTAATGTTATGTATAAAAAAATGTAATTACAGATTTTTATGAGAATTAATTATTTAAAAAATAATAATAGTAGACTAACAGTGATATATTTAAAAACCGTCACTACTAGTAGAGTATTAGTGAAGGTTTCAACAACTTCACTAATAGTACAGTATTAGTGACAAATTTCAAAACCGTCACTAAAACTAAATTATTAGTGAAGATTTTAAATTCGTTACTACTACTCTACTATTAGTGACAGTTTTGAAACCTTCACTAATACTCTACTAAAGCCCAAGTATTAGTGAATGTTTTATATTCATCACTAATACTCCACTATTAGTGGCGGTTTTGAAACCTTCACTAGTACTAAACTTTTAGTGACGGTTTCCAAATTCGTCACTATTAGTCTACTATTAGTGACGAATTTAGCTAAGCCGATGTATAATTTTATAGTGAAGGTATTAGGGTTTTAGTGACGGTGATAATTCGTCACTAATACTCTAGGATTAGTGAGGCTTTTAAAATTCGTCACTAATATTTATTAGTAATGACAGTTATGACGACTATTTTATAACTGTCACTAATACTTATAAAACCGTCACTACTATCGGTGATGGTTTTTTGATTAATAGTGACCGTTTTGATTCTTCACTAATAACCTCATTTTTTGTAGTGATAAATAAATTTGGTAGTATATTTTAAAAGGATATACAACATAGTATATATTTATACAAAATTCATGATATGATAGATTTATACAGATCATGATATGACAGATTTATACAGATCATGATACGACAATATTATTCAGAATTATGAATATGACCAGATTTATATGAAAATGTGAAAATGAAAACATACCATTGTTTATGTTCTAAAGAGTACTATATGGTATAAGAACTTTGATGGACCAATTATGTATGGAGCACGGTACCGCAACTATTATTTTATATCAGCGCAACCACACTATAGCAAGAGTGTTGGTCATTGCATAGTTGATTGAGCCCAAAGGAGTGTAGAGTACCCCTTTGCTATCCGAACTAGGCTGGGTAGGCCAATCGTACTTACAGATGCATATAGTTGGACTTAACTTAGTAGGCCAGCCAATGCTATGTCCCACCTTCGGGCCGCACAACCCGATTATGTGGGGTTATTACATGATGTTATATGGTTATCCATTCAGGTAAATTCTCTTACCTCTATATTTATATGATAACTTACATACATAGAGAAATTTATTACGTTAGGGCATGGTTTGAGAAAAAAATATGTATTTTCTAAATATATAGGTGTGAGTATAAATTTATATGATTTCTCAGTTAAAGTTGATAAATTGATAGATATGTGTATTACACTAAAACTCATGTTGTCACACACTGATAATAATCTATTCCGTCTTACTAAGAAGTGTCTTACTCCAATAACTTTAATATTTTGGGAAATCTAGGAAGCCGAGCTTAGCGAGCTTCGAGAGAGAGGAGGCTTAGATACTGTAGTTCAAGGTAAGTATTTGTGAGACACGGTTATGCTTTGTGTATCTTGGGATATATTATGGATATTTGGGGGAATATATATGTATTTATGATGATATTATAACTCTGGTATTGTATCTTGGGATTATGTATATTATGTTTCCGTTGTTTGATTTATAGTATAGATTATGGACAGGTGTACCCGGTATCCCACTTGGAGGATGAGTGGTTTTTGTTATGGTATCAGAGTATATTTATATAGTAAAAAATTTATGGGTCATTACAGTTGTGGTATCAGAGCCTAGGTTACTAGGTTCTGTAGACTTCAGCGGATAACAATACTAGAGTATACGAATGGATCTTGATGAGGGTAGGAAATGGGTAGATCAAGATTCTAGTAAGACATCATTGGAGGATAAGATAGAAATTTGAGGTTTTGTCTCGCAACTTAGAGGCAAGAATTCCGTGGTTGTTTTTGTGATTTTTTTGAAACGATGGTTTCAGGAAAGTCATGACAAACTATTGTTGGTTTTGTTTTTGAGCAGCAAGACAGAATCTTAAATTGGGATCATGGACGTTAAGTTGGTTGGTTGTATGAGGATATTTTATGGTTTCTTAGTTAGATAAATGCATCGACCGTATCATGATATTAGGATTCTGAGACTATTCTTTTCTATTTCATGATGGACCCTGGGAATAACAATGCTAATGCTGGAGGTAGTAGCAATGTGGGGGCTTCCAGCATGGGTGGCAGTGATTCTGATACAGTGCTGCGTAGTATAGCCCAGCAAGTTATGGCAGAGGTCGTGAGAAACTCAGAGGAACATAACTGCCCACCAGTTGGCCGAGGATGTACCATAGAACAATTTACCCAGATGAATCCCTCAACTTTCTTAGGAGGAGCTAACCCAACTATTGCAAAGAATTGGGTACAGGAGATTGAGAAGATACTGGCAGTTTTGCGCTGCACTAATGAGCAGAAAGTCCTCTATGCCACATTTAGGTTGACAAGAGAGGCTGAGCAGTGGTGGCTAGCTGTGAAGCTACTTGAGGAGCAAAGGCCAATACCCGCAGCACTGACCTAGAACCACTTCAAAGAGATCTTCTTCGATCGGTACTTCCTCGCCTCCACTAGGGATTCTAAGGCGGAGGAATTTCTGAACCTAACTCAGGGGCACTTGACTGTGCAACAGTTGACTCACTCTAAAAAAATGAGTAGCTCGGAAGCTATCCCAAGTATAGGAGTTCAGTCACGTAATAATTAGCTCAAGGGCCAGATCGACTTCTCAAGGAATGCATTTTAATTCCAAACTTTGTGTAATCCCAAAAGAAATTAAGAAAAGAAAAGTTTACTGAATATGGTTCAGATTCAGTTTCTTGGATTTTTGAGATTTTTGCAATGAAATTTAAACCCTAACGAAAGATTTAAAATGCATGAAAATAACTAAATAAACGCCAGGTTCAATACCAGACTAACAAAAGGAATAACCTTGCAATTATTCAACTAAATAAAAAATACTAACTTCAAACATAAACCCAAACAAAAATAAACTCTAACTAATTAAAAATTCTAACTTTAATGATAAAAATACCCATGAGAATATTTAAATGCACATAAAGGTTCTAAAAAAGAAAAACTCAAATAAGATTCAACTCCGACAAAGTCTAAAAAAAAGAACTGACTTTAATGATAAAACACCTCAAAGCAATATTTAAATTCCAACAAATACTTCAATTAAGAAAAAAAAATCAAGCTGAAGTTAACAATAAAATTAATTCAAACAAAATTTAAATTCAGCATGGTATTAAAATAACTATTGAAATAACAAGTAAATAAAATAAAGAAAACAAAAGATGGGAGAGGGATGAGAGAGAGAGAGAGAGAGAAATAAAAAAAACAAGTTGTGTGAAGAGAGAGATTGGAGCTACTCGGGTTATCCTCCTTTACATACAGCAGCAAGGCAATAGGCAACAGGTAGCAGCAGTAAAAGAGAATCTGAGAGACTGAGAGATATGTCGGAGATAGAGAGATGAGAGCTAGAGAAGACGACAGCTCAGAGAGAACCGAGAAGATGAGAGGTTGAGGGAGACGAGAGAACTGAGAGACAAGAGGCTGAGGGAGATGACCCAGCACAAGGCCACTATTTGTAGCGTAGCTCCAATGCGGGCCTCTTCTCACGTGGTCTTCCCATCTTGCATGCATGAAGCCCATGGCCCAACTGATTGTTCTTTATCTGCAAGCTACATTTCTAGCCCACATTCACGCATGCATGAAGACTAGTGCATAGCCCACGGTCACATCACATGCAAGCACACGTGGATGCTCTTTAATTTCATTCTCTGTATGCATGGTTGGAAGCCCACCTCACACGCACACTCACATACACCTTTCATGTGCATGCATGGCTTTCTCATGCAAGGCTTATGCACATGAATTTTAATTTTGACTTTGACATCTAAAATTATCCTGTAATAATAAAACACAAGTATCTGTAAATTTCGATAAAAACAGAATAATTATCTAAAAATTATCAATTGAGCTCATTGATTAAAATAATGAACATAATTTGGAATTTAACTAAAATTATAATCTTTAATGCATGAATTTAAATGCTAAATTACGCAACTATGACGCATAATCACACACCCCCAACTAACGTTTTTCTAGTCTTTCACAAATAACGTGAATGAAATTCAGGACAGTACCCACGAACACTAATTCCAACGAATATTAAATGAATGCACATGTGACCCAAATTTACCATTTCACATGAGGATATCGCTAGATTACACACAAACTCATTCATACATAATTCACGCAACTCCGAAGCTAGTCATTCGTGCAAGTTTCATCATTATATAGCCATTAAGAACAGTATGCTCACATAGATTCAACCAGTAATACAATTTAGAGTTGATGTAGTCATATAAATTCGAGTATAAATAGGTGAAATCTCGAGGCATGTGTAATGTATATGACTCATTACACCCAAGATATTCATGGACACCTACAGAACGGTCATTTTCACTCGGCCTAACTGGTATACCCTAAAAAACACTAAAAAAGGATGGGTTCACTTGTCATATGTGAGGAGGAGTGTCATGATCAAACATCTCATATATTATAAGGAACAAACGCTAAATGTATGAAGTAGACTAGTCTTAAAAGGATCCAGCCTATTTGTGAGGTGTCAGGTCCTTCACCCTAGCATCTTCTCACCTACTCAGCCATATCTAATCAAGACCACCCTAGATCAACTTATTTACAAACAAGGCATGAATACATCTGAGACATTAAGTGGTTGAGGAGTCTTCATATGTGGAGAACATGTGTCGTGTCCCTGACTTTTTGTTGTAGTTGTGTGGAGCAGGTATTAATCTTTCACCCCATTTTGGTGCATTTCTATTTCTTTTTTTTCTTTTTTTTTTTCTGCTCATTCTTCAATTTCTTTCTTTTCATGGTCAATTAGGATAATCAGTACACTTCTTTTGTTGTCTTCATACCACTCATGTGAATTAAGCTCGAACAGTAGTTCATGAACTAAGTCTATTTATATGAGTAGCTCATCCTTCACATCTTGAGTAGGCTACAAGACCTAGGTTTCTATCTTCCCACTGGATGTTACCTCTAGGCTAGCAAGTCAAAAACAGAAACTAGTGTACAAATAGTATCCAGAAAAAAAAAAAAAAAAAAAGTTGAGTTTCATGAACTCTGAGCTGATGTCAAAAATTCAAAAGAATGATAAATGGCTCAACAGTACCTCACAAGGTGTCAAAGTTACCACAAGCGCTCTCTCAGTACTCACAAGGAACCCTAAGTGCTACAAGTCACGTGAACATGTATTTTTAGTCTCATGAGATACCATATAAATACAGGAGTTTATATAATCAGATTAACATGAATGAACTACTGGTCAACCTACATAGAGTTATAATTCCTAGATTAGTCATATAAAGAGAAACTGCACAAATAACCCACTATACAACTTAAGTGTGTAACTCCTAGGTTTTATACAAGTATGTAAAGGGTACAAGGCAGTGTTAATCATGGCCTAATAATCTATATTCAATTTTTTTTTTAAATGTATTTTCTCATCCCCCTCAAACTAAAGTGGAACATTGTCCTCAATGTGAAAGCATAGGGGAGACGAAAGAGATGATAATGAGGGAAGTAGAGCGTACCTAAGGGAGAAGTAAGGGAAAAGAAAAACTGAAACTAAAGAAAAATGTACCAGAAAATTAACTAAAAATAAAACAAGGTAAAGCAAAATGAAAAGAAAGGAAATAAAAACATCACAGTTTGTCTGGCGAAGGCTCTGGAGGAATTTCATCTGGTGGGTGTAGGTCTATAAATTGAACAGATGAGTCTGTAAATTTGAGTTGTCACAATGAATCAATCTTATTACATACACAAAAGTTAGCTTTAAATAAATCAATACGTTCTAAGGTACCATACAAAACATGTGCTGACTACCTTCATTGTTTTAACAAGAAAGGATCTTTATTAAGTATTTTTTCGATGAAATTCATTTCTTTAAGAACCGGTCTTCGAGGCAAAGTTATCAGAGTAGTTGTCTTTGGTTCTTCAGAAGCATCAACATTAAAATTTTTACCTGGTTCCTTGAAATTTAAACTTTCACCATTCTGCTCAACTTGCTTATCAGGTGTACCAATCACCTTACCACTATTGGGATTTGCTTCAACATTACACTCCTTAATCGTTACTCTAGTAGGGAGTGACGATTCCACGACTGCCAATCTTTAAGGATAAGGTACCATAGGTTGGTACTCCTTATTAGTCTTGACCTCCTCATTAATTGACTTCTTCATTTCTAGGCTCGCTTCCTCTTATTTTTCTTTGACTTCATCTGTTTCAGTCGTAACTTCACGTAATGGGACAACTATTTGTCTATCGATGAGTATCTCAGGTTGGGAAACTTCTTTTCCACTTCTCGAAGTAATAATGGCCTCCACTGTCTCAATAGAAACATTATGTATTTGTTACTGTTGCTGCTGGTATTCTTGAGGATTAAGCTAAGGTTCTACTAGAAATTCCTTTTTTTTTTTTTAAGATATTCAACTACGTGCTCATCTCATTAATGGTGTCCCAAAATTCATTTATGGCCTGAGTGTACTGATTGTTAGTTGTGACTTGAATCTGTATGAACTGCTTGCTGACTTTTTGGGTCTGTCTCCTATTTTGATTATGACAAACCACAGTATCTCATCTTTGCACTTTAAGTATTTGAACAGGTTTATTTTTCTAAGCATGGATGACATATGAGAAATGGAAGCCGAGAAGCACATAAACGAGCATACCCTGGTGTTTTCCATGGAATTGCAAAGGAGCAGCACATGAAGATCGATCTTTGTTTTAAGTTGTATTTTTATATTTATCTTTTATGTCTGTAATAATAATGCAAGGTCTGTAATAATTAATGCATCTACATGCATGGTAGGACTGTAAGCTTAGTAATGATCGTAGACAGACTTTAGGGCTGACTTCGGTTGACCGACGCCAGGTTTTTTAGGGTAAATTAAAGAGCTTTGACCTTAGATAGACCCTAGGTCCCTGCACATAACTTTAAACTCAAAACAGGACTTAAATACACACTTTAAGTCTGTTCGGTCGACTAAACCCAAACCTACATAGAAGCCTCGGTCGACCGAACCTACCAGAGTCAACAGGTTGACTATTCAATTGACCATTTTAAAATGAACTTGAACTGTATGGTTGGCCGAACTGGCACGTGGGTGATTCCCAATGCTCTGGTCGACCGAACCCTTAGTTAAAATTTGACCTGGTCGACTGAACCTCACAATTTGGTCAATCAAACATGCCCTGGTCGACCGAATCTCAGAGGGTTCAAAATCACCTTAATATGGTCGACCAAAACTTCAGTTCAAAAATGCTATGGTCGATTGAACTCAATAATATGGTCGACTGAACCTCAAATATGGTCGATCGAAACTCTCGGGTTGGCCAAAATTTACCACAGATAATTAATGGTAAATCAGGGTTATTTTACTTAAAGATGTTTAAAACAATTTTAAAAATTACCCTTATGTCCCAACAGTAATATTTTTGAGTAAGGCTATATATATGTGTTCATTTGTAAAAATTAAAGAGAGATTAGAGCTTTGATTAGAGAAATTTCTCTTTGAAATTTCTTTGTGTTTCTCACTCCCATTCAAGCCCATACTCCTCTCTTTTACTCATTTCCTTGAAATACCATTTTTAGTGAGAGTATCTTAAGTTACTCCATAGTGTTTATACAAGCTTATACTCTCAAATTGATTGTTGATTTTAGGAGAGTTAAGCTTAAAGTTCTCCCCATAGATTTAATCTATAAATTCGTTTTGTGGGGAAACTTGTCAAGCTTGTGAGTCTTTGCACTTTATTGTAAGACTCTTGAGCTTGCTTTTGTTTTTTGAAGAACGTTTTTTTTGACAAGTTTGTTTTATAAATATCTCTTGTGCTTAATCTTTTGAAAATCATTTTGAGATATTTTATTATACTCTTGGAAATCTTTGAAACATTATTTGTGGTTGATATATTTATGTAGATTGTTTCAAAGAAACTTTGCTAGCACACTCTCATACATTGATTGCACATTGACATAATATTGAGATTAGCTTCACACATCTTCACTTAGCTTATAAATAAATCATTCGGAAGTGAATTGATTATTGCATGTGCATATTGGTACAAATATGCTTTGGTTTAGAAGCATTATAATTGTACACAAAAATTTGATACTATCTGTTGTATTCTAGGCGTGGCCTGAGGGGGTTTGATCTAACCCATAAGGATCAGTTGTTAGGGCCTTATCTGCCCTGCAAGGAGAGTGTATAAAGGTCAAGGTTAGCCCTGTGAATTTGACCTGGTTGTATACGGGGCTGCTCCACCCGTTAAGTGAGTATTAGTGGAATCCTTAAGCTTGCGAGCTGAGGCGGGGATGTAGGCAGTATTGGCCGAACCCCGATAACATATTGTGTGTGCAATTTATATTTCTGTAATTTATTTACTACACGTGTATGTTACTTTCAATAGTCTGTGAATCCTGCCCATGACTTAATTTATGCACTTTATATTTATCTACGCATTTGGGATTGCATAGACATACCCTAGGTTGGGAAATACTGTTTGTGGAACTGAAATCAACTTAAGAAGTTTTAAATACCCAATTCACCCCCCTTTTGGGAATACACCAATTTCAGCACTACTGAACAACATCCTTAAGAGACTTCTCCGATGGAGCAGGTGCTACATTAGATTGAAATCCTAAAGGTGCATAGCTCTGAGAGATCTGTTGTGGCTGATACTAATGCTGAAAGGCAGCCCGATGATATGACGGCTGATAAGGGGGTGCATAGGATTGGGAAGGTTGATTCCAAAGTTGCTTTGTACTATTCTCCTTTTCTTCCAATCCTAGTGTTCCACTGCTGAGCATTTTTAGCTAAATGATCCAGAAAATTCAATGCCTCATCAGGCTCCTTGTTGAAGAAATTTCCTGGACACATAGTATGGACGAACTGTTTTGATTCAGGAGTCAACGTAGTGTAGAAATAGTCGACCAAGCGCCATTATTCAAATCCTTAGTAGGGACACATATTAACCAGATCTTTGAATCTCTCCCAACTTTCATGAAAATTCTTGCCAGCTCTTTGCTTGAATTGACTAATCTATTCTTGCAAAAATTGAATTCTCTATGAGGGATAAAACTTATATAGAAATTCACGTTCCATATCAGCCCAATTAGAGATAGAGTGAGGTCTCAAAGAATTAAATCACATCTCCACATTATCCTTCAAAGAAGAAGTAAATAAACGAAGTCTATTAAATTCATCAGTTCTAGCAATAGCAAAAAAAGTATTGCAAGTTAACTCTAGCTCCGTCAGATGCTGATAATAGCAAAAAAAGTATTGCAAGTTAACTCTAGCTCCGTCAGATGCTGATAAGGACACTCGGATTCCGTCCTGTAGAACTAAGGTGTAACGCCTGGAACCCTTAAACCCGTGTCCGGTGCATTATACCTGATAAAATCTTGATAATTCATAATCCATACTATACGCAACGAAAACATAAATATAATCTCCATAAATATAATACTATAATACCAAAATTTACTATTCCAATCTAAAATCCTTATCATCCATCCATCACCTGCATTTCCATATATACACATATCTCAAAAAACTCAATCCACAAAACCAGTATTCACAATCATTCCTTTCTAAACAGACTTAAAACATGAAAACATAAACTTAAACTTTATACAACCCAATAGTATTATAAAATATATACCCTTCCTCTTTATAATCCTAAAAAATGCTATAAACCCTCGAGCTCTCTAGGCCTGATCTCAAGGATGTCTTGAAAAAGAAATAGTCATATTTGGGTGAGACACATCTCAGTAAGGGAAGAAACAATACATTAAAAACAGCATATGGCTAACATGAGGTTATAAATATCATTTTAATATCATTTGCAAAACGTTATCATAAACATTGAAATCATTCTCTGAACCTAATCAATCACATGTAAAAGATTTAACCCACGAGATTACTTAAGGATAGAGGTGATTACCCGCCCATACAAGTAGCACCCCTCTGCTCTGATATTAAGGCAACCCTAGGCTCGCTGCTGAAGCATACTAGGGCACTCACCTTACTTAGTAAGCCCTCAAGTATTAGATTGATCTCATATTCACATAGTTCAACAAAGGTTTACCAGTCAAGGCCCCAAGGATAGGGAAATCTACCCGCCTATACAAGTAGGTTTCCTCTGCCCTAGTCCGTTATGCAGCTACTGCCACATCTGAAGTTACTAGTGTACTCGCCTTACTCAGCAAGCCCTCAGGCGAAGAGTATGCCTCGCCCAATCGTATCATGTTCTACGAGCATAGATACTTCTAATATCATAATACATTATTCTTTCTGTCATTATTAAATCATCCATATCTGTTCATGTTTATAATTTTAGCATTTCTTGGCATTTCACTTTATGTAACCTTTAACATTTGCATTGTTCACATTTCATATTTTATAACTATTTCATTCACATTTCCATTACATTCATTTTCATTTCATTCATTCTCACTAAAGCTCCTTTTAGATGTACATCAGTTTGTCCACATAGATATGCACTAGAATCTGCTAACACAACTCTTTTTAGCTGTCATCAATTAGTCTACAACTCCTTTTAGCTATCATTGCATTCATGGTTGCATTATCAATCACAAACAACATCCTTATACATTTCATCATCATTTCATTCTTATATAGTCCGCATCTCATACATATAACATACGTTCAACAACATCACTTTCCACTCATGCCACACATTTAAGCAGTAAAATTCATATGTTGCCTGTAAAATAAACCAACCAACATTTAACGTTTATATGTTAAAAATACTTTTCATTTCTTACATAATTTCCCAGAGAATACCATTTACTTTCATCAGTTCATTTTCACATATACATAACTAAATAAATGGTCCTAAGCTCAGAAAACATAATTTACATGGTTGACATTTTAATAATCCACACCAAAACATATACATAAATATAACGTAAATTATTATCTTTAATTTCATAAAATCTGATTTAATATACAATTTCCCCATACCTGACTTCTGAACTATGCCGGCAAGATCCCTGAACTGATATCCACGACATTCACTTGGACCTTAAACCAAAAATCCTAGTTTAATTAAAATAAACTCCAACTTACTCAAATCTAAGAAAAAAAAATACTTATTTAATGCTTCATAGGCTCGAAATAACAATATTCATTAAGGAAATTTCCAAAATAACTCACTTACCCTAATTTTGGGATGCTTCACAAACCTCTCAAACCAACTATTAGAATCTGCAGCCTTGCAGAGAATGATCCTACAAACCTCGTAGTGGTTATGGATCATCAAACTAGGTCAAATCCAACCCGAAATCGAAGAGAGAAGGTTGAGAGTCCTTTTTTAAGAGAGAGAATGAGTGAATTCCTGAATTTTCTCATTGAAAATGAGAGAAATTCTATTTATAGGAAGGACTTCGTCGACGAGATACGTGGGTTCGTCTACGAACCACTGAAGTGACTTCGTCGACGAGAAGACATATTTGTTGATAAAATTCAGAATTTCAAAATCACTCTCTCGAGATTCCTTCGTCGACAAGGGACTGGAGTTCATCGACGATCCCTAGAATGACACTCGTTGACGAAGACAAAACATTCATCGACGAGGCCTGCTATTTCTTCCTCTAAAATCTTTCCTTTTTCCTTATTATCTGTTAATCCATTTCATTTATTATACTTCCTAAATATTTTAATATTTTTAATTCTGGGTCATTACATTCTCCCCGCCTTAAGAAATTTTGTCCTCGAAATTTTACTAACTAATCATCCTTTCACATTACTTGAATTCATTTGTTAACTAATAACTATAAGAACTCAACATACATATCATCATATAAACAATTCAATCATTCTTTATTAAATTAAATCATCATTATCTTAAATATAATCTCATGCCTGCTTCTCTGATGGCATCCTCCTCAGCTTGAAGTGTATATAGTCGGGGTGGAGCACCTCTTCCTAATGGTACCTGTTATTTTCCCCGATCCTAATTCTGAACAGATACCATAGGAAATGGTTCCCGATAGTTCTTCTTGATATGCCCTGGTTTACTGCACCAGAAACAATTCAGAGTGCCAAACCAGCATTCGCCCCTATGCCTTTTATTACACTTAGGGCATACAGAGTCCACTGTCTCTTTTCCTTTCTTCCCTGATCCTTGACTGGCCTCAAACTGAAAACTAGATGGTGCAGGTCTCTTCTTCTGCTTTAAAGACTTAGTGCTACTTTGGATACTTTTCTCCAACACCGAGGCCTTATCAACTAGTTCTGAAAAACTCTGAACCTGAAATCCGACCACCAGCTCGTAGATTTTGTGCCTTAAGCTTTTCTCAAATTTCCTAGCTTTTCTTACCTCGTTTGGGATCAGAAATGGAGTGAAATGCGACAATTCCAAAAATTTAGATGCATACTCCGCAACCGTCATATCCCCCTGGGTCAGATTAGTGAACTCCTTAATCTTTTCCTTTCTGATAAATGAAGGAAAATCCCTGTCAAAGAACAACTCCTTGAATCTCTCCCAGGTAAGAGCTATCTTTACCACCCTCTAATCCTCTAGCAGCTTCGCAGAAAGCCACCAGCGCTTCGCTTCTCCAGTCATTTTAAATGAGCATAACAGACCTTTTGTTCGTCCGTGTAGTCGAGTACAACCATAATCTTTTCTATTTCATGTACCCAATTCTCTACAACCACTGGATCAGGTCCTCCTGTAAAAGCTAAAGGGTTCATCCTCATAAATTCCTTAATGTTGCAGCCCTGTCCTATAGGTGGACAGTTCTTCTCTTTAGGTTCCTTCTTCATCTCTGCCTTAACTTGACAAACGATACCTCGTAGCACCTTAGAGGTATCTATGTCCTATTCACTAGAAGTCACTGAATCCTCTCTTCCTTCAGCCTCTACATTCTCATCTGTAGAATCCATCCTGAAAATAGGACAGAGAAGAGATAAGAATTCCATATCATAACCCCAAACAACATAATCATTAAATTAAATCCAATAAAAATCCAAAAATCTCCATATAAGGACCAATCTCACGGCTAAGAAACATCACCGTCGATGGATTTACCGTGGTTTTCTGAAACCATCGACTGAATCCGAAAATCACAGAAGTCTGCTAAGGGATTTTTGCCTCCAAGCTATAAGACAAAATCCTATACTTCCCTACACCATACCTACTTCTCAACACCTAACCTACACATCTTCTATTTTTCATCCTAACTCATTCCTATACTCTGGTATAAATCATTTCCTAAGTTCTTAAAATCCCAAAATCATTGTTTTGATACCATAATGTAACGCCCCGAACCCTTAAACCCGGGTCCGGTGCGTTATACTTGATAAAATCCTGATAATTCATAATCCATACTATACGCAGCAAAAACATAAATATAATCTCCATAAATATAATACTATAATACAAGAGTTTACTATTCCTATCTAAAATCCATATCATCCATCCATCACCTGCATTTCCATATATACACATATCTCCAAAAACTCAATCCACAAAATCAGTATTCACAATCATTCCTTTCTCAACAGACTTAAAACATAAAAACATAAACTTAAACTTTATACAACCCAACAGTATTATCAAAAATATACCCTTCCTCTTTATAATCCTAAAAAATGCTATAAACCCTTGAGCTCTCTAGGCCCGACCTCGAGGATGTCCTAAAAAAGAAATAGTCATAATCGGGTGAGACATATCTCAGTAAGGGAAGAAACAATATATTAAAAATAGTGTGTGGCTAACATGAGGTTAAAAATATCATTTTAATATCATGTGCAAAACTTTATCATAAACATTGAAATCATTCTTTGAACCTAATTAATCACATGCAAAAGATTTAACCCACGAGATTACCTAAGGATAGAGGTGATTACCCGCCCATACAAGTAACACCCTTATGCTATGATATTTAGGCAGCCCTAGGTTTGCTACTGAAGCATACTAGGGCACTCACCTTACTCAGTAAGCCCTCAAGTATTAGATTGATCTCGTATTCACACAGTTCAACAAAGGTTTACCAGCGAAGGCCCCAAGGATAGGGAAATCTACCCACCCATACAAGTAGGTTCCCTCTGCCCTAATACGTTATGCAGCTACTGCCACATTTGAAATTATTTGTGCACTCGACTTACTCAGCAAGCCCTCAGGCGAAGAGTATGCCTCGCTCAATCGTAACATGTTTTACGAGCATAGATACTTCTAATATCATAATACATTATTCTTTCTGTCATTATTAAATCATACATATCAATTCATGTTCATAACTTTAGCATTTCTTGGCATTTCACTTTATGTAACCTTTAACATTTACATTGTTCACATTTCATATTTCACAACTATTTCATTCACATTTCAATTACATTCATTTTCATTTCATTCATTCACACTACAACTCCTTTTAGTTGTACATCAGTTAGTCCACAGAGATATGTGCTAGAATCTGCTAACACAGCTCCTTTTAGCTGTCATTAATTAGTCTATAGCTCATTTTAACTGTCATTGCATTCAAGGTTGCATTATCAATCACAAACAACATCATCTTTATACATTTCATTATCATTGCATTCCTTATATAGCCAGCATCTCATACATATAACATACGTTCAACAACATTACTTTCCACTCATGCCACACATTTAAGCAGTAAAATTCATATGTTGCTTGTAAAATAAACCAACCAACATTTAATGTTTATATGCTGAAAATACTTTTCATTTCTTACATAATTTTCCAAAAATACCGTTTACTTTCATCAGTTCATTTTCACATACACATAGCTAAATAAATGGTCCTAGGCTCTGAAAACATAGTTTACATGGTTGGCATTTTAATAATCCACACCAAAATATATACATAAATATAACGTAAATTATTATCTTTAATTTCATAAAATCTAATTTAATATACAATATCTCTTTACCTGACTTCTGAACTACATCGGCAGGATCCCCGAACTGATATTCATGGCGTTCACTTGGACCCTAAACCAAAAATCCTAGTTTAATTAAAATAAACTCCAACTGACTCAAATCTTAGAAAAAATACTTATTTAATGCTTCATAGGCTCCAAATAACAATATTTGTTAAGAAAATTCCTAAAATAACTCACTTACCCTGATTTTGGAATGTTTCCCAAACCTCTCAAACCAACGATCAGCTCTTGCAGCCTTATAGAGAATGACCCTACGAACCTCGTAGTGGTTCCGGATCATCAAATCGTGTCAAATCCAACCCGAAATCGAAGAGAGAAGGTTGGGAGTCTGTTTTTTAGAGAGAGAAAGAGTGAATTCCTAAATTTTCTCACTAAAAATGAGAGAAATTCTATTTATAAGCAAGGCTTCGTTGA
Organism: Malania oleifera; assembly: GCF_029873635.1. Taxonomy (NCBI): domain Eukaryota; kingdom Viridiplantae; phylum Streptophyta; class Magnoliopsida; order Santalales; family Ximeniaceae; genus Malania; species Malania oleifera. The sequence continues at coordinate 76,133,488 of NC_080424.1, read as the reverse complement.
CGAGACGTGTGGGTTCGTCGATGAACCACTGAAGTGATTTCGTCGATGAGAAGCATACTCGTCGATGAAATTCAGAGTTTCAAAATTACTCTCATGGGATTCCTTTGTCGATGAGGGACTGTAGTTCGTCACTGATCCCTAGAAGGACACTCATCAACGAAGATAAAACATTCGTCGACGAGGCCTGCTATTTCTTCCTCTAAAATCTTTCCTTTTTTCTTATTGTCCGTTAATCCATTTCATTTATTATACTTCCTAATTATTTTAATAGTTTTAATTTTCAGGTCATTACATAAGGTATCAATGATGTCTGCCCATGCTGAATCATGAAATTAAGTGCATTATTAGGTAAAACAGTGTAAGATGGTGTAGTGGTGCATGTAGGCTACAAAATATCCATAAGATTGTGTGGTGCAGGTGCAGCCATATTTTATTTTATTTTACTTTTTTCAATATCTTTTTTTTCATGAAGAAAAGCAAAATAAAAGGGAAAAACACTAATTTGAAACTAAATCTAGCATTCCCCGGCAACGGCGCTAAAAACTTGCCTCACTCTAAAAAAATGAGCAGCTCGGAAGCTATCCCAAGTATAGGAGTTCAGTCGTGTAATAATTAGCCCAAGGGCCAAATCGTCTCCTCCGGGAATGTAATTTAATTCCAAACTTTGTGTAATCCCAAAAGAAATTAAGAAAAGAAAAGTTTACTGAACATAGTTCAGATTTGGTTTCTTGGATTTTAGAGATTTTTGCAATGAAATTTAAACCCTAATGAAAGATTTAAAATGCATGAAAATAACTAAATAAACGCCAGATTCAATACTAGAATAATGCAAGGAATAACCTTGCAATTATTCAACTAAATAAAAATACTAACTTTAAACATAAACCCAAACAAAAATAAACTCTAACTAATTAAAAACGCTAACTTTAACGATAAAAATACCTCAAGAGAATATTTAAATGCACACAAAGGTTCTAAAAAAGAAAAACTAAAAAAAGATTCAACTCCGACAAAGTTTTAAAAAAAAAAAAGAACTGACTTTAATAATAAAACACCTCAAAGCAATATTTAAATTCCAACATAAGCTTCAATTAAGGAAAAAAAACAAGTTGAAGTTAACCGTAAAATTAATTCAAAAAAAAATTAAATTCAACATGGAATTAAAATAACTATTGAAATAAAAAGTAAATAAAATAAAGAAAACAAAAGATGGGAGAGGGATGAGAGAGAGAGAGAGAGAGAGAGAGAGAGAGAGAGAGAGAGAGAGAGAGAGAGAGAGCGAAAGAGAGAAATAAAAAAAACAAGTCGTGTGGAGAGAGTAAATTCAACATGGAATTAAAATAACTATTGAAATAAAAAGTAAATAAAATAAAGAAAAAAAAAAGATGGGAGAGGGATGAGAGAGAGAGAGAGAGAGAGAGAGAGAGAGAGAGAGAGAGAGAGAGAGAGAGAGCAAGAGGGAGAGAAATTAAAAAAAAAACAAGTCGTGTGGAGAGAGAGATTGGAGCTGCTCCTTTGTACACAGTAGCAAAGTAGTAGGCAACAGGAAGCAACAACAGTAGTAGGCTGTAGCAGCAAGAGAGAATCTGAGAGACTGAGAAATACTTCAGAGATAGAGAGACGAGAGCTACAGAAGACGACAGCTGAGAGAGAACCGAGAAGACAAGAGGCTGAGGGAGATGGGAGAACTAAGAGATGAGAGGTTGAGGGAGACAAGAGAACTGAGAGACAAGAGTGCTGAGAGCTGAGGGAGACGAGATGTAATGCCCCAACCCTCTATGTGGGCCCAGAGTGCTACTAATCCATTCCTTCACTTGATAATCCACATACTAATATCATGTACGCAGCGGAAAACATAAATATAATCTCCACAAATATAATACCAAAGTTTACTATTCCTATCCATAATCCAAATTAACTATTCACCACCTGTAATAACATATATACATGTCTCCAAAACATAATCCTCAAATACCAGTATTCTCAACCATCCATATCTCAGAAAACTTAAAATATAAAATATAAATCTATACATCTCAAAATTAACATAAAAATATACCCTTTTCTCTTTCTATTTCCCAAAAATGCTATAAAACCTCGAGTTCTTTAAGTTCGATCTCGAGGAAATCCTGAAAAAGATAAATTCATATTTGGTTGAGACACATCTCAGTAAGGGAAGAAACAATATAGTAAAATAGCGTGTGGCTAACATGAGGTTCATAAATATCATTTTAATAACATTTGCAAAATGTTATCATAAACACTGAAATCATTCTCTAAGCCTAATCAAACACATGCAAAATATTTAACCCCACGAGATTACCCAAGGATAAGGGTGATTACCCGCCCATACAAGTAGCACTCCTCTGCTCTGATACATTTGGCAACCCAAGGGTCACTACTGAAGCATACCAGGGCACTCACCTTACTCAGTAAGCCCTCAAGTATTAGATTGATCTCATACTCACATAGTTCAAACAAAGATTTGCTAGCGAAGGCCCCAAGGATAGGGAAATTTACCCGCCCATACAAGTAGGTTCCCTCTGCCATAGTACGTTATGCAACTACTGCCACATCTAAATTTACTAGCGCACTCACCTTTCTCAGCAAGCTCTTAGGCGAAGAGTACGCCCCGCCCAATCGTAACATGTTCTACGAGCATAGATACTTCTAATATCATAATATATTATTCTTTCTATCATTATTCAACCATTCACATCTGTTCATGTTCACAGCTTAAACATTGCATTACATTTCATTTTAAGTGACTCTTTCCCATTTACATAGTCCACATAGAAATGCACTAGAATCTGCTAACACGGCTTCCAACTGTCATACATTTACATGGTTGCATTAACATACACAAGCAACATAGTTCATTTCATATTTTATTCTCAATACATTACTTAGCCTGCATCTCATACATATAATGTACATTTGCACAGAACTTACATTTACTCATGCCACACAATTTAGTAATAAAATTCATACATATTCCTTATAAAATAAGTCAACCCACATTTAGCATTTAAATACTGAAAATATAATTTCTATTTCTTAAATAATTTCTCAGAAAATACCTTTCACTTTCATCAGTTCATTTCCACATATACATAGCTAAATAAATGGTTATAGGCTCAGAAAACATAATTTACATGGTTGGCATTTTTAAGCCTAACCAAAACAATACATAAGTATAACATAATTTATTACCTTTAATTTCATAATACCTGATTTAATATTCTATTTCCCCTTACCTGATTTCTTGAACTACACCAACATGGACCCCAAAAAATACCTGTGGCACCCGAGCCCTGAATAAAAAATCCTAATTCCATTAAATTAACCATAAATAAAATATTATTTTAATATTTCCTAGGCCCATAAATTCTAAATAAATAGTTATACCCTCAAATATAACTAATTTACCTAATTCCCAAAATACTACTCTTGCTTTGGAGTGGGGCTTAGAAAACCCCAATTGGAAATTTACTCTCGCCAAAATGACAACGATATTGACTAGGACCCCATAGTGGTGCTTGATCATCGATTTAACGGCAGATTTAAGGAGAAATTAAGGATTTAGAGGAAATATACCTTTCCCCAATAGTGGTCCCTATGCCGCTTCCATGACAAATCCGCTTTAGTAAAAATGTCGGTGGCGGAACTAGGAACCAAACGGTACCTTCTGTTTTCCGATCAGCCGAATATCTGCCAAAAAATTGAGAAGAGAGGGAAGGAGGGACGAAGGAGAGTGACAGACTGAAAGAGAGCGCAGGAGCTCTCTCTTTGCAATTCAATCTGCAGGAAGTTTCAAACTTTCTTCTTTTCCCTTCTTTTTTTTTTTTCCTTTTTTTTTTCTTTACTTACTTTAACTTATATGATAATAATATTATATATATATATATATATATATATATCATATTATTTATTTAACAAATCAAATTTAACAATGCTTAATTAATTAATTGATTAATAATAAATAATTTTAATTTAATTTTTTTATTATTCCTTTTATTTTTTTATTTAACACATTAATTTAATAATGTTTAATTAATTAATTAATTGATAATTTTAATTAATAATATTTTTTTTTCTGAGTTATTACATTCTTCCCTCTTTAAAAGAATTTCATCCTCGAAATTTTTACTAACTAATCAATCATTTCCTCATTTCAGGAATTCATAACTCAACATATCTCACATATCCCAATATCTATCCAATGAATTCCTACATTATCCACAATGAAATAAAATCATCATATAAACTTCTTAATCATCCATAGCCAAATTAAATCATTATTACCTTAATCATAAACCCATACCTGCGCCCTTGACAACATCTACCTCAATCGAAATAAATGAGTACACATGTGCTTGTCCACTTCTACCTAGAGGTACTTACTGGTTTACCCTAATACCATAACCTCTAAAATCAACTGACCAACCTCAAACCACAAATTTCCATATACTCCAATTCAAATATCAAACACCCAAGTTGACCACAAACCATTAAACCATAATACCTAAATTATTCTCCTTCAAAAAATTTTTTTGCACAAATTAACCAACCTAACCTTCGAGTTCAAATCCCAAGTTCTAATTTCTCTGCTCGAAAACATCACCATCGATGGATTTACCATGCTTTTTTGAAGCTAGCTACTTCTTCAGAAAAACATAAAAGACCATCAAGGGATTTCTGCCCCCAAGCTTACAAAACACAACCCAAAATTCCTAACGGTATCTTAATCTACCCATCCCTATCCTTATCGCAACTCAATCCTTCAATCCTATACTCTGGTATAAGTCATCTCTAACCTAATACTCTAATATTTTCATAACCACGTGATGTGAATCCAATCACACTTCCAGTTGGACATTGCTCCGATAACATCTGTAATGCCCCGACCCTCTACGTGGGCCCGGAGTGCTACTAATCCATTCATTTACCTGATAATTCACATACTAATTTCATGTACATAGCGAAAAATATAAATAAAATCTCCACGACTATAATACCAGAGTTTACTATGCCTATCCATAATCCAAATTAACTATTCACCACCTGTAATCACATATATACATGTCTCCAAAACATAATCCCCAAATACCAGTATTCTCAACCATCCATATCTCAGAAAACTTAAAACAAAAAACATAAAACATAAATTTATACATCTCAAAATTAACATAAAAATATACCCTTTTCTCTTTCTATTTCCCAAAAATGTTATAAAACCTCAAGTTCTCTAAGCTCGATCTCGAGGAAACCCTGAAAAAGATAAATTTATATTCGGGTGAGACACATCTCAGTAAGGGAAGAAACAATACATTAAAACAACGTGCGGCTAACATGAGGTTCATAAATATCATTTTAATAACATTTGCGAAATGTTATCATAAACACTAAAATAATTCTCTGAGCCTAATCAAACACATGCAAAATATTTAACCCCACGAGATTACCTAAGGATAGGGGTGATTACCCGCTCATACAAGTAGCACCCCTCTGCTCTGATACATTTAGCAACCCAAGGGTCGCTACTGAAGCATACCAGGGCACTCACCTTACTCAGTAAGCCCTCAAGTATTAGTGTAAGAACCCGAACCGTGATATGTGGATTAAATATGTAAAAGAAGGGTAATTGGTGAATTGAGCAGAGTTCGTCGACGAGGCTAGGGTTCGTCGACGAAGTCCCTTCTATTCTTGTCGACGAAATTCAGAGACTCGTCGACGAGGAGAAGCCAAGAGATTTTGGGAAACCAGGAATCTCAGGCTCGTTGACGAGGTCACCGTATCGTCGACAAGGAGTCTTCTGTGGCTCATTGATGAGGGTGCCACTTCGTCGACAAGGGTAGCCAAGTCAAGGGCTATAAATATCACTTTCCTTTGCTTAATCACTAGGTTTTCTCAAGAATATCCTCTCTCTCTCTCTCTCTCTCTTTCTCTCTCTCTCTCTCTTTCTCTTTCTCTTTCTCTCTCTCTCTCTCTCTCTCTCTCTAGAACTTGAAGAACTCTCTCTCTAGTTTTCTTCACCGTTCATCTCCCGAATCGTAAATCTGACATTATCACATAGATCAGGGTGGGATTCTCTTCATGAATAGTGGATTGAAATCTCGTTTCGAGCGATTTCAGGTTTCGGGCCAAAATAGAGGTAAGGCTCAGTTTTCCTTTCTAATTTGAAATATGTGTAGTAGTATGAGTTGTAAGCATGTATTGTACTGTGGTTTATAGGTTTTGGAGTCTTGGTTCGTAGTTTTGGGGACCATAGAGTTCGTAGTTGGAATTTGGGTTAAGGTAAGGGGATTCAATTTATATCAGTTACTTTTTGAAATCGGGATCAGTAAGCTTATAGGCTACGATCGTATGTATGTTTTGGTAACTTATTTGAGGAAATCTATTAGGTAAAATATGGGATTTTTGGGTTACAATTTTTGAAAAAATAGGGGATTTCGAGTATCATCTCTGCTTTGTTTGGAAAACCGTTTGTTTTGTTTAAACTATATTATTGAGATGACTGTTATCCATATTTGTATAAAAATGTATACTTGAATTGGAAAATGATATGATTTGCCGTAAACCAAATAAGTGTGGAATGTATGGTTGTATGTAATTGTTCCAGGTATTTTGTAAAACAGCTATGTGGCGGCTAATTACCGTACGCTAATGAGTATAGGAACATGAGTTCCAAAATGATTCTAGGTTTTGTGAAATTGGCTAGGGGCGACTAATTACCGTACACTGCGCCATGTACGGGTATCAAAAACTGTGGGTGAGAGTGTCCGACTCTATATCCGAGGGTGTGAAAGATCACTTATGTGTTCCGGCTGGTCATCGAGGGGTGTGAGCTACACTGTATAGGCAATGTAATCACCGTGAAGCTTTGGGTTTCATAGAGTAGTTGCGTATTAGTGTGAGCTACACTGTATTGGCAACGTAATTGCTGTGAAGCTTTGGGTTTCATAGAGTAGTTGGACACTGACCGTATGTTTGGGTATTGTATATACTAGAATGGATTTGTAAAAATACTAGAACTGTATGGAACTATATGAAAATGTTTTCAAACTGTATCATATTTTATGGTGTTATGTTTTACGTAAAATAACACCGGTATGCCACACACTGATATAACCTGCTTTCTTCCTTACTGAGAGGTGTCTCACCCCAAATGTACATACAAATGTTTTCAAGTCCTTTAGGTAGCCGTAATTAGCATCCTAGCATTTGGAAGTGGGGGTGTCGTTAGCTGCTATTAGTGCCTGCTTAGGTACGAATTTTTGTAACTGGGTTGTCGTGATAGTTTTGTAGACACTCGGGGTATGTTTTGTAACTACGGGAATGTGTATCCTAGCTTTGTAAAGACTCTGGTATAGTACTATACATGTATAGAAAGGTCGTATTCCGTTGTGTATTTAATGAATATGGATGTGTATGATTATGTTTTGAGGACATCCGTGTACCCCACGGGGTTGGACCCTCATTTGGGATTGTATCATGTATGTTTTTAATTGATACAGAGACAGGTTAGGTTACTATATTCACACTTGGGACCCATCTGCGGGTTCAGGGCGTGACAATTAGATTGATCTCGTACTCACATAGTTCAAAAAAAGGTTTACCAGCAGAGGCTCCAAGGATAGGGAAATCTATCTGCCCATACAAGTAGGTTCCCTCTGCCCATACAAGTAGGTTCCTCTGCCCTAGTACGTTATGCAACTACTGCCGCATCTAGAGTTACTAGTACACTTGCCTTTCTTAGCAAGCCCTTAGGCGAAGTGTACGCCTCGCCCAATCGTAACATGTTCTACGAGCATAGATATTTCTAATATCATAATACATTATTCTTTCTGTCATTGTTCAACCATTCACATCTGTTCATGTTCATAGCTTAAACATTGCATTGCATTTCACTTTAAGTGACTTTTTCCCATTTACATCGTTCACATTTCACATTTCATATTTCATTGTCATTTTATTCCATTTTCATTTCATTAATTTGTACTACAGCCACTCTTTAGCCGTCATCAGTTAGTCCACATAGAAATGAGTTAAAATCTACTAACACAACTCCTTTTAGCTGTCATCAGTTAATCCACAAAGAAATGGCTAGAATCTGCTAACACAACTTCCAGTTGTCATACATTTACATGGTTGCATTAACATACACAAGTAGCATAGTTCATTTCATATTTGATTCTCAATGCATTACTTGCTTAGCCTGCATCTCATACATATAACGTACATTTGCACAAAACTTATATTTACTCATGCCACACAATTTAACAATAAAATTAATGCATATTCCTTGTAAAATAAGTTAACCCACATTTAACATTTAAATACTGAAAATATGATTTCCATTTCTTACATAATTTCTCAGAAAATACCTTTCACTTTCATCAGTTCATTTCCACATATACATAGCTAAATAAATGGTCCTAGGCTCAGAAAACATAATTTACATGGTTGACATATTTAAACCTATACCAAAACATAAACATAAGTATAACATAATTTATTACCTTTAATTTAATAAAATTTGATTAATATACAATTTTCCCTTACTTGATTTCTTGAACTACGCCAACAAGGACCTTGAAAAATACCTGTGGCGCTCACCCGAGCCCTGAATCAAAAATCATAATTCCAATAAATTAACCCTAAATAAAATATCATTTTAATATTTCCTATGCCCATAAATTTCAAATAAATAGTTATACCCTCAAATATAACCAATTTACCTAATTTCCCAAATCCCACTTTTGCTTTGGAGTGAGGCTTAGAAAATCCCAATTGGAAATTTACTCACGCCAAAATGACGACGATCGCGACTTGGACCCCGTAGTGGTGCCTAATTGTTGATTTAATGGCAGATTTAAGGAGAAATTAAGGATTTAGAGGAAATATACCTTTCCCTAGGAGTGGTGCCTACGCCACCCCCACGGTAAATTTGCTCTAGTAAAAATGTCGGTGGCGGAACTAGGAACCCAATGGTACATTCTGTTTTTCGATCGTCCGAATATCCGTTGAGAAATTGAGAAGAGAGGGAAGGAGGGATGGAGGAGAGTGACGAATTGAGAGAGAACGCAAGAGCTCTCTCTTTGCAATTCAATCTGCAGGAAGCTTCAAGCTTTCTTCTTTTCCCTTCTTTTTTTTTTTTCTTTACTTACTTTAACTTATATGATAATAATATTATATATATATATATATATATATATATATATATATACTTTAACCATTACATATATATATATATATATATATGTATATATGTCATATTATTTATTCAACAAATCAAATTTAACAATACTTAATTAATTAATTGATTAATAATAAATAATTTTAATTTAATATAATTTTTTTATTATCCCTTTTATTTGTTTATTTAATACATCAATTTAATAATGTTTAATTAATTAATTGATTGATAATTTTAATTAATAATGTTTTTTTTTTGGGTTATTACACAAGATGCCCCCCTGCTGCGGCTCTGGAAACCCAACAAAAGAAAAGAAACAAAAAACCAAACTAAAACTCCAAACCCTAGGATGCCTCCAATTTTTATTGAAGACCCAGCGTACGACCACTATTTGAAGCCCAGCTCCAACACGGGCCTCTTCTCACGTGGTCTTCCCATCTTGCATGCATGAAGCCCATGACCCAACTGATATTTCTTTATCTGCAAGTTGCATTCCCAGCCCACGTTCACGCATACATGAAGACCAGTGCACAACCCACGGTCACATCACGTGCAAGCACATGTGGATATTCTTCAATTTCATTCTCTGCATGCATGGTTGGAAGCCCACCTCACACACACACATTCATGTACACCTTTCACGTGCGTGCATGGCTTTCTCATGCACGACTCATGCATGTGAATTTTAATTTCAACTTTGACGTCCAAAATTATCCAGTAATAATAAAACACGAGTATCAATAAATTTCAGCAAAAATAGAATAATTATCTAAAAATTATCAATTAAGCTCACTGATTAAAATAATGAACATAATTTGGCATTTAATTAAAATTATAATCTTTAATACATGAATTTAAATTCCAAATTACACAACTTTGACGTGTAATCAGCAGTATGTTGCTAAGTTCGTTGAGCTATCTTGCTTTGCCCCTTATATGATTCCAAATAAGTCCAAAAAGGCACAGATGTTTGAGAAGGGTCTAAAACAGGAGATTTACGAGCAAGTGATGGTCTTACAGGTGTGGAATTTTTTAGAGTTGGTGGATAAAGCCATGGTAGTAGAGATGATTCGACAGAGAAGCACAGGGTTGCAAAACCAGAGGAAGAGGCCCACGGCTCTTGGTTTTTAAGCAGGTACCAGTTAAGGTCCATGGAAGAGGAACAGAAACAGTGGGGGATCAGAGATAGGAGATGGGAAGTCGAGTATACCAGGGGAGTTAATCAAACCTTACTTGCCTTAGATGTAATGGGAGGCATGAGGGAGAATGTCAAGTTGGAATGAATGTCTATTATCGGTGCGGTAGACCTTGCCACATCACACAAGATCGTCGTGCGCCGTCAAGTAATACGCCCGCTCCTAGACAATTTTGGGAAAACAACCAAGCATCCTGAGGCAACCAGCAGAGGATTACCGCCCAGGCATGGGTTTATGCACTTACATTGGGAGATGCAGAGACTGCAGGTGACGTGGTGACATGTATTATTTATGTTTTCAGTTAAAGCTATTGTTTTGTTTGATTCAGGAACAACACATTCTTTCAAATCTTTGGGGTTTATCAAACTATGTGGGGGTAGAAACTCAGTTATTAGATGTTTAATTATATGTGGCCACACCGACAAGAACAATAGTGGTATGTAAGAAGGTGCTTAAGGGCTATCTAGTGAATATTCAGGGAAGAATCCTATCAACCGATTTGGTAGTAATTGATATGCACGGGTTTGATGTGATTTTGGTAATGGGCTGACTAGCCTCCAATTATACTAGTATTGATTGTTATAGGAAGGAAGTTGTGTTTAGGCCTCCGGGGGAGTAGGAGTATAGGTTTTTTGGGTCATGCGTGCGTTCCCCACCACAAATATTGTCAACTATTCAGGCAAGGAGGCTACTTCTTGAGGGATCGCAAAGATACTTAGCTTGTGTGAAGGAAGCACCCGAGGGGGAACTAAAAGTGTAATAACCCAAGGAATTTAATTAGGACCACGTTGACGAACACAGGGGATTCGTTGACAAGGGTACAAAAGCGTCTCATCAATGAGGACATGTACCGTCGACGAGAAGTTAACAAGAGGCTGTTTTCTAAGCTTTGAATTTCATTGATGAGAAGATGGTGTACATCGACAAACCTCCTTCTTGGCCTCATCGAAGACATGACGTGGCTCGTAGATGAAGCCCATATTATAAATAGCCCTAAACTCATATTTTTTACGCAGAAAATCGGCAAAAACTCTCTCTCTATCCTCCCTACGGTTTCTATCTCCTCTCTCTTTGATTTTAGCTTCGTTGTTCACCTAATCGACGATCTGAAACCACCACGACGCTCTTAGGGAAGTTCTCCCTAAGTTTGCCAGAGCGGATCGTCGGTGGGACGGAGTTGAATTTCATCCCAGATTCATGATAAGACCTTTTAGTGAAAATTAGGCTTTCCCGCAGTTGTAGGAAATGCAGTAGACGTAGAAATAATGATATTTATTCTGGGATATATTGCTTTCAGGGTATTGAGTGAGAAACCCTGCGGGTGTAGGACCTATCACAATAGGAGACTTTAGTAGAAAGTAAGGGAAATATGCTATGTTAAGGCAATTTTAATATGATTTTAGAATAGATAATATGTTTTGCCAGACTTTTATTCAGAACATGATTTTAAATAGATTATAGATTTTGTTTAGTATGTTTTAAATTACTTGGCGTAACAATGTGAATTTAGTACAAAAATATGATTTATAGTATGAAAATAGAAACATGTTTACAGTATTTTCAGGATCATGTTTTTAGAATATAAAGATAAGGAATGTAATTACAGTTTACTTAATACCATGACTATATAGTTTTCCAGTACCATGATATACAGATTTACAGTTTAGCTCAAAAAATACAGTGATACAGTTACAGTTTATTTCAGCATCATGGTTAATATAGTTGTTACAAAATCATGGTAAAAATAGTATTTTAGAGATAACAGTTATTTATATAAGATCAGACCCTAATGGACCAGATTCAGACAGCAGATCTTGGTACTGTAGCTATATTCAGTTCAGAGTGCAACCACACTATTCGGAGAATATGTGGTATTCAAAAGTCAATTGTGCCTATGTTGTGGATAGGCTCCCCATCAGATATGGGTTGAGGGGGCCGATCTGACTGCCAGAGTTCAATTGACTTACTCTAGTCAACCAGCCAGGTTAGGTCCCGCCTTCGGGCCGCATAACCCTATCATGAGGGGTTAATTCATGACTTCAGTTATCCATCCAAGGAATTTTCACAGTTATTATATATGTTATGATCAGATTTACATAAAACAGATATATTTATGGATATTAGAAGTATTATGAATAGAACACCTTGAAAAATCAGTTTATGTTAAGCTACATAAGCATATTTTATATGATAGCAGGTATACAGGTTTTCTTAGCTTTTTTTATATATGGTATTTTCTAAATCAGATTTTATAAGCATGTGACTCATTTTCCACACACTAGTAATAGCATATTTCATCTTACTAAGTGTCGTCTCATCCCATTTTAATTAAAATTTTTTAGGTGATCCAGTTAGGCGAGCAGATCTGGCTCGCAGGTAGAGGGGCTACAGTGATGCCCTGTCAGTAGAGTGAGTATTTTTGGAAGGTTACTTTTGTATAGCCCTAGTTTCAGTTGAAGGTGTTAAGGAACAACTTTACATGTATATTTTGGGAGCATTTTATTACTCTAGTATTGTAATGTATATGTATATGGTTGTGGATATATGATTTCAGCTTCTCGCTGCTTAGATTTATAGTAGAATTAATAATAAAAGGTATCAGAGCAGTGTAAATTTCAGTGTGTTTAAATATATATATATATATATATATGAAAAGTATAGTAGGTCGTTACAATTTGGTATCAGAGCCTAGGTTGTTAGGTTCTATAGACTTTAGTGTGCAGCGGAAGCAATACCAGTGTATGGGAAAGGATTTGAGGTTTGTTCTGTAGTTTGCATACAGGACTTCTGTGGTGGTTTCTGTGTTTTTCCTGGGGTGACGATTTCAGGAAAACCATAGTAAACTATTGTCAGGTGGTGTGTCTAGGTTACAGAGCTGGATTCTAAGTTAAGATCAGGGAAGGTAGTTAATTATGAATATGGGGTTTAAGTAGAATGAAATAGATTAGGTCTGTGTAGGAGATAAGATTCTTAAAGTGTATTCCTTGTTTTCAGGATGGACCCAGGAAGTAGTAGCACGAATACTGAGAGAGACAAGCTAGGACCTTCCAGCATGGGTCATGGTGATACCGATGCAGTACTACATAACGTCACCCAACAAGTGATAGCTGAGATGGCCAAGAGTTCAGGGGAGTGTAGCTGTACGATCGAGAAATTTACACGGATGAAGCCCCTATCTTTTTCTAGAGGAGATGACCCAATTGTAGTTGAAAATTGGGTCTAGGACATCGAAAAGACGTTCGCTGCTCTTCCTTGTACGGATGAACAAAAGGTGGTATTTGCGGCGTTTAAGCTGACAGGGGAAGCGAAGTGCTAGTGGAGATCAGCTCGACTGATAGAGGAGTAGAGGCTGGTTCCAGTTCCAGTGATGTGGGACTAATTTAAGGATCTATTTTTCAAGCGGTATTTCCCTGCTATCGTTTGGAGTGTGAAGGTAGTAAAGTTCATGCACCTGGTACAGGGGCAGATGACCGTATCTTAGTACGCAGCTCGATTTATTGAGTTATCACATTTTGCCCTACATCTAACACCAAATGAAGAGAAAAAGGTAAGGAAGTTTGAAGAGGGTCTGAGGCAGAACTTGTTTGAGCAGGGGATCGATTTTAGGGCTCAGACATTTGCAGAGGTTGTAGATAGAGCTGCAATTATTGAGAGTCATATATAGAGAAGTTTAGCAGCTCAGAGTTAGAGGAATGGGCCTGCACCTCAGAGTTTTCAGGCTAGCTCCAGCAGGGGTCCATGGAGAGGAGGTTGTGATAGGGGAGATTAGAGGCATACGACAGGACCTCATGAGAATCAGGGTACGCAGACCTTCTCGGTATGTTAGACATGCGAGAGACGTCATTTGGAGGAGTGTCGGGTAGGGAGAGATGTGTGTTATCATTGTGGGAGACCTGGCCACATGGCACATGCATGCCCAGGATCGCCAGACTAGGTTCTAGCTCCCAGGCCCTATCGAGGAGGATATCAGGCAGCTCGTGGAGGCCAGTAGAGGAATGTGGCCCTGGCGAGAGTTTACGCTTTGACGCTGGGTGATGCTGAGGCTGTCGCGGATGTGGTGATAGGTACTTTTACTGTTCTATCATATCTTGTTATTGTCTTATTTGACTCAGGTGCTACACATTCTTTTGTCTCTACATCCTACGTTAAATTATCTAGAGTGAGACCTAGTCATTAGATATAGAATTGTTAGTAGCTACACCGTTAGGGTTAGTGTTGCGGTGTCAAAGGGTACTCAGAGGCTATCCAATAGAGATTCAGGGGAGAGTAATACCAATAGACCTGATTGTGTTTGATATGTGTGGGTTTGAAGAAATACTAGGAATGGATTGGTTGGCAGTTAATCATGTTAATATTGATTGTTATCAGAAAGAAGTAATTTTCAGACCCACTGGTGAGCAAGAATTCAGGTTTGTTGGCTCTTGTGTACGTGCTACATTGCAGTTAGTGTCAGCTATGCAAGAGAGTAGACTACTCCAAGACAGAAGTCAGGGATTTGTGGCTTTTGTAAAGGAAGCATTAGGAAATGATACGAAGCTTGATAGTACCCCGGTTGTATGAGAATTTCCAGATGTTTTTCCTGAGGAGCTACCAGGGTTGCCTCCCGATCGCGAGGTGGATTGTTCTATATATTTACCTCCAGGGATAGCACTGATTTCTAAGGTTCCCTACCGTATGGCTTCAACTGAATTAGGAGAGTTGAAGGATTAGTTGCAAGACTTGTTGAATAGGGTATTTATACGACCCAGTGTATTGCCATGGGGAGTTATTGTGTTGTTCGTAAAGAAGAAAGATGAGACTATGAGGATGTGTATTGATTACAGGGAAATAAACAAGGTTATTATTAAGAATAAATATCCTCTACCTCGTATAGACAATCTGTTTGATCAGCTCCAGGGTATACGAGTGTATTCCAAGATCGACCTCAGATCAGGTTATCATCAAGTGAGGGTAAAGACAGAGGACATTGTGAAGACAACCTTCAGGACCAGGTATGAGCATTATGAATTTCTTGTTATGTCTTTTGGTCTGACGAATGCCCCAGCAGTGTTCATGAACTTGATAAATAGAGCCTTTCACTAGTATCTAGATCAGTTTTTGGTGGTTTTTATAGATGATATATTGGTTTACTTGAGGAATTTTGGGGATAATGAGGTGCATTTGAGACAGGTACTGCAGACGCTCAGGGAGGAGAAGCTTTATGCCAAGTTTAGCAAGTGTGAGTTCTGGCTTGAGAATGTTACGTTTTTGGGCCATGTGATT
Source organism: Malania oleifera (assembly GCF_029873635.1). Taxonomy (NCBI): domain Eukaryota; kingdom Viridiplantae; phylum Streptophyta; class Magnoliopsida; order Santalales; family Ximeniaceae; genus Malania; species Malania oleifera. The sequence continues at coordinate 76,117,831 of NC_080424.1, read as the reverse complement.
TTGGGAGATGGTGTTTCAGTGGGTCCCAATAAGGTTGATGCGGTGGTGAATTGGGTCAGGCCGAAGAATGTGCTAGAAGTTAAAAGTTTCTTGGGACTGGCAGGTTATTACCATCGATTTTTTGAGGGGTTTTCAGTTTTATCAGGGCCTCTCACGTGTTTGACTAGGAAAAATACCAGATTTGTGTGGGATGAAGAATGCGAGCAGAGTTTCCAGGAATTATAGCAGTGGTTCGTCACTACACCAGTTTTGACAATTCCATTAGGAGATGATGGGTATGTGATTTACAGTGACGCATCTTTGAAAAGGCTCAGTTGTGTGTTGATGCAGCATGGTAGGGTGGTAGCGTATGCTTCCAAATAGTTGAAAGAATATGAAAAGAACTACCCTACTCACGATCTGGAATTGACTGTGGTTGTACACACACTGAAGATCTGGAGACATTATTTATACGATGAGAGATGTGAAATATTTTCTGATCATAAGAGCCTAAAGTATTTCTTTACGCAAAAAAAGTTAAATATGCTACAAAGGAGGTGGTTAGAACTCATCAAGGATTATGACTGTACCATCAGTTACCACCTAAGTAAAGCAAACGTGGTGGCTGATGCACTGAGTCGTAAATAAGAAGATACAACACAACTAGTAACAGTAGTTCAGCACCCAATTCAAATGGACTTGGAAAGGTTTGGTGTGGATTTAGTAGTAGATGATCCTCGGGCGTTTATTGCCAGTCTGGTTGTACAGCCTACACTATATGAAAAGATTAAAGCTGCTCAGGGGAATGATCTAGAATTAGCAGAGGTGATAGCCAGAATATAGGATGGTCAGGGAGAAGAATTCAACATTTCTGATGATGGGGCTTTGAGATTTCGCACCAGATTGTGTGTGTCTACGGATGATAGCATTAGGAGGACGATTCTAGAAGAGGCACACAAATCTCTATACACTGTTCATCCAAGCAGTATGAAAATGTATAGGAATCTGCGGGAGTATTTCTGGTGGAGTGACATGAAGAGGGAAATAGCAGAATTTGTACAACAGTGCTTGACGTGCTAGTAGGTTAAGGCTGAGCACCAGAGGCCAGCTGGTTAGTTGCAACCACTTTTCATTCCCGAATGGAAGTGGGACCACATATCCATAGATTTTGTTACTGGGCTATCGCCAATGCCACATGGTCAGAATGCCATTTGGGTAATTTTTGATAGGTTGACAAAGACGGCTCATTTCTTACCTATTAAAGTTAGCTACCCTATAAACAGACTAGCAAAGATTTACATACAGGAGATTGTTCGACTCCATGGAGTGCTGGTATCCATAGTTTCAGACTGTTATCCACGTTTTACATCGCGGTTCTGGAGGAGCTTGCATGAGGCATTGGGGACTCAGTTAGCATTCAGTACCGCTTTCCATCCTCAGACAGACGGTCAGAAAGAGAGAACGATTCAGGTACTTGACGATATGCTATGAGCGTGTGTGTTAGATTTCGGGGGTAGCTGGACTCAGTATATGCCATTGGTGGAATTTGCCTACAACAACAGCTATCAAGCTAGTATAGGTATGGCTCCCTATGAGGCACTATATGATAGGAGGTGTCATTCCCCTTTACACTGGAGTGAGTTGGGTGAAAGGCGATTTTTGGGGCTAGAAATAATACAGCAGGCGTACGATAAAGTCTGACTCATTCGAGATAGAATCAGGACAGCACAGAGTCGGTCGAAAAGCTACGCGGATACTCGCCACCGGGAACTAGAATTTGAAGTGGGTAATCATGTATTTCTGAAAATAACACTACTAAAGGGAATCATGAGGTTTGGGAAGAAGGGTAAGTTGAGCCCTAGGTTTATTAGCCCATTTGAGATACTTTGAGAAGATTGGGTTAGTGGCCTATCGGCTAGCTTTGCCACCTTCTTTATTTAGGATTCACGATGTGTTTCATGTTTCTATGTTAAGGAAATACGTCCCAGATTCTTCCCATATCGTTAGCTATATAGAATTGGAACTCAGTAATGTTCTAGCATATGAGGAAGCTCCAGTGCAGATCCTAGATAGAAAAGAACAGGAATTGCGTCGTAAAGTCCTGTGGAAGAATCATGCGATAGAAGAAGCCTCTTGGGAGCTTGAGGATGAAATTAGACAGAAATATCCCCACTTGTTTGGTGAACACAACGGTGATGTATAAGTTAAGGTAATAGTAATTTTATTTTGTTTAGCACAATGTAATTGTAATGTAGTGTATAGGATAGGTAGTATTTTGGTTTTGGGGGAATTTTCTTTTAAACTTGTAATCTCCTAGAACTACCCATGTAACCACGGTGTTCCTCCGCCATAAATGAGAGCAGGTAATAAAATAAGTAGACCATTTATCTTAAAGGGTAATAGATCATGAGAATAGCAATTTTGAGGACGAAATTTTATAAGGAGGGCAGAATGTAATAACCCAAGGAATTTAATTAGGGCCTCATCGACGAGGGTACAAGAGCGTCTCGTCGATGAAGACATGTTCCGTCGATGAGAAGTTACCGAGAGGCTATTTTCTAAGCTCTAAATTTTTTCGATGAGAAGATGGTGTTCATCTACGAACTTCCTTCTTGGCCTCATCGACGAGATGACGTGGCTCGTCGACAAAGCTTATAGTATAAATAGCCCTAAACTTATATTTTTTACGCAAAAAATCGGCAAAAACTCTCTCTCTCTCTCTCTCTCTCTCTCTCTCTCTCTCTCTCTCTCTCTCTCTCTCTCTCTCTCTCTCTCTCTCTCCTCCCTACGGTTTCTCTCTTCTCTCTCTCTCTTCGATTTCGGCTTCATTGTTCGCCTGATCGATGATCTGAAGCCACCATGACACTCTTAGGGAAGTTCTCCCTAAGTCTGTCGGGGCGGATTGTCGGTGGGACGGAGTTGAATTTCATCCCAAATTCAGGGTAAGGCCCTTTAGTCAAAATTAGGCTTTCCTGCAATTATAGGAAATGCAGTAGACGTATAAATAATGATATTTTATTTTTGGATATATTGCTTTCAAGGTATTGAGTGGGAAACCCTACGGGTGTAGGACCTGTCATAATAGGAGACCGTAGCAGAAATTAGGTATGGGAAATATGTTATGCTAGGCAATTTTAATATTGTTGACTCTACGAGTCCAATCCTGTTTTGATAATGACAAATCACTTGATATTTGATCTGTGCATTGAGTTTGTGAACATGACTTACACTAAGCATGCACAGAAAGATAACGAGTCATGGAAGCCATAAAGTAAAGCTGATACATTTTATAAAGCACCATGGAACTCAAAGAGTACGAGAATCAAGATGCAAACGGCAAAGTTCAAGAATATTTTGGGAATGGGTATTTAGAACTCATGTACTTACATTTTCGTATGATTTAATTTGAAGCTCAGTATAACTTAGAATGATTTTAGGATTCATGCATTTCATGTACATCATTAGGAAACTCTCATGGACTTAGAAATGTTCTTAAAATCATGAAAAATATGTTTTATAAAATACCCAAGAAAAAGAGTAAAACAGAATTTCAAATTAAAAAAGAAAATTTCAGAAAAAAGGGACTTCGGTAGCCTGAACTCAACCTCAGGTGCCTGAAGAATTTCTTCGGTAACCTGAAGATTAAGTTCGGTAGCCTGAAGAATTAAATGGGAAAGACAAAACCTGGCAGAGGTACTTCGGTCGCCTGACCCTAGAACCTCAGGCGCCTGAAGTTGTCACTTCAGGAACCTGAACCCCACTTTGGTTGTTTGAACCTGTGGGAAACTTAAAATTCAAATTTTTATTAAAAAGACTCGCGAACTATTTTATTGATCCAACAGCTGAGATCAATCCTAAGGGTAATATATTATATATTCTGAATATCTAAACCCTAGAGAAGATGTTAGACACACAAGAAAGAGAAGAACACACCTTATTGCAAGAACGTTGAAAATCTACTCATAGTACTATACGATTGCCTACACTTCAATCTCTATTCTTCAAGTTTGGGAAAATCAACTCAGATTCTCAAAGGGAACTTGTTTACTCTACTGTACTTCAATCTAGTATTGAGGTTTGATTTTTCAAGTTATTAGTCTTACGAACTTTTCATCTCATCTCATTGCTTATTTTTGACTAGCATTGGAAAAGTTTTGATCTTAAGTGTGCTTATTCGTATAAAAATTAATTTTTGAAGAGATCATTACTTGAAAAAGGTTATTTAACTTCGTTGATTGAATTTTCATTCAAGAGCTTATAAATATACATATATTTTTAAAAGAGCTTATTATTGAAAAACCTAGTTTGATTAAAAAGGTGATCTTGAAAGTATCTATACATATACATAGCTGTAGACACCCTATTTTTACCCTAACCAAATAAAACAAGGGGGTCCTTTCTCATTGTATTATTATTATTATTATTATTATTATTATTTCCTTATTATTATTATTATTATTATTATTATTATTATTATTATGATCATTATCATTATTTTATTTTATTATTATGGTATTATTTTTATTTCCTTATTATTAGTTTTCTTATTCTTATTGTTATTTATTATTTAGTATTATTATTAGCATTATTATTATTATTTAGTATTATGAAAAGAAAAAACAATAAAAAAAAAACAAAAAGGGGCTCTCTAGGGTTTTGGATTTTTTTTTATATAAAAAGAGCCGGGGGGGCGCAGGCCAAGAGAGCCAAAGCGCAGAACAGCCATACACCTTTCTCCCATCGCCGGCAGACACCAGCGTCCTCACCAACTCCGGCCACCCTTTGCGCCTCTGCCTTTGCTTCCTACACTCTCCTACGGCCGCGACGAACCAGCAGGCACTACAACACGCCAGAACCACTGCCATAGCTGCTCCATCTCCACGGCACCCCCAACTTAGCCTCCGACCACCGCCGGCATCTCTACCATCAAGCATCCACCTTTCACCCACGCTCCGTGCGGCCAACCATGCTGTGATCTCGCAGCCCCGTCGTCCTCGCTGTGAGCCACCTAACAGCAGCAAACGACAGACCCAACCCATCCTCCAACCTTTGCTGCCAACCTCCAGCCGCCAACCTGCTTCCATCCAAAAAGAACAGCCGAGAAGACCAGTCCCTGCTGAACTCTCTGCTCCGGCCGGCTGTGCTCGCTGCCGCGGCAACACTCGGCCATCCATCACCGCCGCTCCCTGCAGATCCAAGACCTCCCAGTTCCCCCTGCTCTATTCTCCGGCAAGCCCCCTTGGTAAGCCTCCCTGCTCTCACACACACACACGCACTCACTCACACACACTCGCACACACACACTGACCTTTATTTATTATTATTTAGTTAAGTTTTTTTTATATTATTATTTATTCTTGTTATTTTACTTGTTATTATTATACTTGTTATATAATATATTACTATTATCTTTACTGTTTAATACCTTTTTTTTTTTATTCTTATAATGGTAAATATTAATAGATTTATTTTTCTTAGGTGCAGGATTTTGGTTCATATTTATGTTTTTATTATTTTTGTTTAGGCATATTAAATATTAATTGATTTATTCTTTTTAGGTGCAGGATTTTTGTTCATATTTTAATTTTTATTGTTTTATTAAATACTAAATGATTTATTTTTCTTGGGCATATTAAATACTAATTGGTTTATGTTTCTTTGGTGCAGGATTTTTGTTCATATTGGATGTTTGCTTGATGTTTAAAGATTATTATTGAATTTGTATTATTAAGTCATAGCTCTTAATGCTATGTTGCAATATTATTGTTTATTGGTATTTTTGTCATGTATGTATTTAGGTAATGTGGTAATATATTATTTCATACTATTTTTATTATTATGGTCTATTAGGTTATAAGGTTGTTATGCACATATAATTTAGGTATATTAAGGTTTATTATATTGTTTCTATTATCATGTATATGATATAATTCATTATTTTGTATTGTATGTAATGTAAATTATCATGTTAACTATTTAGGGTTGTATATCGAATTTGATTTGATTTATTACTATAAGTCTAGAAGTTACCATACTCATTGTTTATATATTGGTAATGGCTTGCATAGGTTTCCATAAGTTCTTTATTTGTTTGTCTTTAATTTGATTTGTTTCATTAATTAATTGCCAATATACGTGTGTATTGAATCTTTAACCGGGTGTCAATATTAAAGAAAATAAAATATGTATATTATTATTACCATAAATATTGTTATTATTCCTATCATTATTTATTATTATCCTTATCATTTATTACTTACTATTATTATCATATTTATTATTCACTATTATTATTTATTCGTTGTTATTACTATTATATTTACTATGTATATTAGTATGGTATTATTATTATACTATATACTACTATTATAGTGTAGCGTCGCAACATTAATATAATATTATTAGTATAGGACTATTATAGTAATATGTTTTTATTATTGTCAATACTGTCATCACTTCTAATTAGTACTAATGTTAAATATTTTTGGTATTTTTATTCCTTGGGTATATTTATATTTTGTATCACGTATTATGATATTTATTTTTATTATTTTATAGTATTATTTATTTTCATGTATATTTATCCCTATGATTTTATTGCGGGGGTATGAGCCTTCGGGCATCACTTACCTTAAGCTCTGAGGGAATATATATGTATATATTATATTTATTTATTTATTTATTTATTTATTTTTCATGTGTATTTATAAATTCATAAAAGGAGTAATTTAAAGACTTATTAGATTAATTTAGGGACAATTTCAAATTAATTAGGTACCGTTCGTAAGAACGGGCGCGTAGGGGGTGCTTGTACCTTCCCCTCACGTAACTGAACTCCCGAACCTAACTCTGGTAACGTAGACTGATTCTACCCCTAACGGGGTAGTAATCATGTGTTCTAATCACACTAAAAGGTTAGTGGTGACTCCGATATTCCGTATTTTTCTTGAAAATTAAAATTGATTTTTAATTTCGCCGCCCAGGGCACATGCGCTTTCGGGACGTCACGACAATAGCTATTTTAAACAAGATCATTATTTGATTTAAGTGTGTGTTTTCTAAAAGATTTATATTTTAGATATATTAAAGCTTGATTAAATATCCTTGGTACTTATAACCGTACAATTAATTGAAGGATAATTTCCGAAAATTAATATACTCAAATTGTGATTGAATACATCAACTAAAACTTTGTGATTTTGATTGAGTTTGTATTCAAGACAATGTTTTTTTTTTTGTTAACTAGCTCACATCAAACATACTTGTGCATCTTTACAAAGTGAATCAAGAACCCTAATTGACTCTAAGGCATTTCAAATATCTCTTTACTTGGAAGTTGTGGTTAAATAGGGATTTGTGTGTTGAAGCATATCATACATAAAACGATTGTATCGTTTTTCATACATTCAAGAGCTTCAAGTTATATCATATGTTAATGTGCTAGGAAATTGAATTGTACTCACAAGCTTTTGTTAGAAGCATTGTTTTGAGTGTTGTTTTCGAGATTCTATTGTATACACGGTTCGGTGTGTGAACCGGTGTGTGAGGAGAGAGCTATATCTTTTGTAAGCAATGGAGTAGGAGGAAGTTGTGTCTCTTGTAAGCAATGGATTGTAAGGGAAGCTCCGTCCCACTTTAAGGAGCAAGGTTTTAGTGAATCCTTGAGTGGTTGCTCAAGGTGAGGACGTAGGCCAAGTCGGCTGAACCTCGTAAAACTGCGTTTGTCCTCTCTCTTCCCTTCACTCTTTATTTTCAACATTGCATTAAAGTTGTGTATATTGCATGCATAGATTGATTAGCCATACACATACATAATTGAGTAAAAAGAAGTTGTTGGTAAATTTATAAGAAGAGTTTAAAAGGTAACTAAGTGCCTTAGAATTTTTTAAATACCCAATTCAGCCCCCCCCCCCCCTTCTTGGGATTACACCTAATTCAACAAATATGATTTCAAAATAGATTATATGTTTTACCAAAATTTTATTTAGAACATGATTTTATACAGATTATAGATTTTGTTTAGTATGTTTTAAATTACTGTGTGGCATGAGAATGTGAATTTAGAACAGAATCATGATTTATAGTATGAAAACAGAAACAAGTTTACAGTATTTTCAGGATCATGTCTTCAGAATATAAAGATAAGGAAATGTAATTACAGTTTACTTAATACCATGACTATATAGTTTTCCAGTACCATGATATACAGATTTACAATTTAGCTCAAAAAATACAGTGATACAGTTACAGTTTATTTCAGCGTCATGGTTAATACATTTGTTACAAAATCATGGTAAAAACAGTATTTTAGAGATAACAGTTATTTATATAGTATCAGACCTTGATGGACCATATTCAGATAGTAGAGCTTGGTACCGTAACTATATTCAGTTCAAAGTGCAACCACACTATTAAGATAATATGTGGCATTTAGAAGTCGATTATGCCTATGTTGTGGACAAGCTCCCCATTAGATATGGGTTGAGGGGGCCGATCTGACTATCAGAGTTCAGTTGACTTACCCTGGTCGACCAGCCAGGTTAGGTCTCGCCTTCGGGCCGCACAACCCTGTCATGAGGGGTTAATTTATGACTTCAATTATCCATCTAGGGAATTTTCACAGTTATTATTATTATATATATATATATATATATATATATTATGATCAGATTTACAGAAAACAGATATATTTATGGATATTAGAAGTATTATGAATAGAACACCTTGAAAAATCAGTTTATGTTAAGCTACGTAAGCATATTTTATATGATAGCAAGTATATAGGTTTTCTCAGCTTTTGTTATTTATGGTATTTTCTAAATTAGATTTTACAAGCATATGACTCATTTGTCACACACTAGTAATAACATATTTCGTCTTACTAAGCGTCGTCTCGTCCCATTTTAATTAATATTTTTCAGGTGATCCAACTAGGCGAGCAGATCTAGCTCGCAGGTAGAGGGGCTACAGTACTGCCCTGTCAATAGAGTGAGTATTTTTGGGAGGTTACTTTTGTATAGCCCTAGTTTCAGTTGAAGGTGTTGAGGAACAGCTTTACATGGATATTTTGGGAGCTTTTTAGCACTCTAGTATTGTATTGTATATGTATATGGTTGTGGATATATGATTTCAGCTTCTCGTTGCTTAGGTTGATAGTAGAATTAATAATAAAAGGTATCAGAGCAGTGTAAATTTTAGTGTGTTTAAATTTATATATATATGGAAAGTATAGCAGGTTGTTACAAAAAGTCAAAGATATTCCAGTAGTGAGGGAATTCTTGGATGTTTTTCCAGAGGATTTACCTGGGTTGCCTCCCAACTGTGAAATTGAATTTGCTATCGACTTATTTCCAGGAATGGCACCAATCTCTAAGGCTCTTTATAGAATGGCTCTGGCAGAGTCACAGGAATTAAAAGAGTAATTACAGGAATTACTAGATAAGGGGTTCATTAGACCCAGTGTGTCACCTTGGGGCGCAACAGTTTTTTTTGTTAAAAAGAAGGATAGGTCGATGAGGATGTGTATCGACTATCAGGAAATAAATAAAGTGACAATTAAAAATAAATACCTGCTACCCCGAATTGAAGATCTGTTTGACCAACCCCAAGGAACACAGGTCTATTCTAAGATCCATCTTCGATTTGGGTATCATCAAGTGAAAGTCAAATCAGAGGATGTTCCAAAGACTGCTTTCCGAACCAAGCATGACCACTATGATTTTTTGGTAATGCTATTCGGATTAACTAATGCTCCTGCTACATTTATGGACCTGATGAACAAGGTCTTCCATGAATATTTGGATCAATTTGTGGTAGTATTCATAAATGATATTCTGGTTTATTCGAGGAGTCCCAAGGAGCACGAAAATCATTTAAGGTTGGTACTGCAGTTGCTAAGGGAAAAGAAGTTTTGTACTAAATTCAGAAAATATGAATTCTGGTTGGAGAAAGTTGCATTCCTTGGACACGTGATATCCAGGGACGGTGTTTCTGTAGACCTGAGTAAGATAGAGGCGGTAATGGAGTGGGCAAGACCGAAGACTGTTCAGGAGGTTAGGAGTTTCTTGGGTTTGGTAGGATACTATAGTCGGTTTGTGGAAGGATTTTCTAAACTAGCGGGTCCTCTGACACGGTTGACAAGGAAAAATGTATAGTATGAGTGGACAGATGATTATGAGCAGAGTTTTCAATAATTGAAGCAATGACTCGTCACTGCTCTGGTTTTGACTATCCCATCAGGAGATGATGTGTTTGTGATTTATAGTGATGTGTCTCAGAAAGGGCTTGGGTGTGTTATGATGCAATAGGGAAAAGTGGTGGCTTATGCTTCTTGGAAACTCAAGGAGTGCGAGAAGAACTACCCCATGCATGATTTGGAGTTGGCGGAAGTGGTATATGCGTTGAAAATCTGGAGGCACTACCTACACGGTGGAAAGTGCAAAATCTTTACAGACCAAAAAAGACTGAAGTACTTTTTCACATAGAAGGAACTGAATATGAGGCAGAGGAGATGGTTGGAATTGATAAAGGATTACGATTGTACCATCAGTTACCACCCAGGGAAAGCTAATGTGGTAGCCGATGCCTTGAGGCGAAAGTTAGGGAGTGCATCAGTGTCAGCAATGGTAACCCAACATCTGATCATGATGGATCTAGAAAGGCTTAGTGTGGAACTAGTAGAGGGAAGTCATCAAGCATTCATTGCGAGTCTAGTAATTCAGCCCACTTTACTAGAGAGGATTAAGACTGCTCAGATGAAAGACGCAGAATTGGTAAAAATTATGGGTACGGTACGAAGTGGATTGAGGGCAGATTTTAATATCTCAAATGATGGAGTTTTTGAGGTTTCGTACTATATTTTGTCTACCCAATGATGCTGAGATTAAAAGAACCATTTTGGAAGAGGCACATCGCTCCCTTTACACAGTACACTTAGGAAGAGATCTACGAGAATCCTTCTCATGGAGTAATATGAAAAGAGAAATTACCCGATACGTAGAGCAGTGTTTGACATGTTAGTAGGTAAAGGCTGAGCATCAGAGACCGACAGGACTATTGTAACCACTTCACATTCCCAAATTGAAGTGAGAGCACATTTCCATGGACTTCGTCATGGGGTTGCCACCAGCACTACATGGGCAAAATGCCATTTGGGTAGTAGTAGTGTAATGCCCCGAAAATCTTGCTATATGTATATATTTATAATAATAGTAATTCTTCTTTGATACCATACAACATTATCAAAGTCAACCCGGGCCCAAAGGGGTACCAGGGATTAACCTGTCTGTACGTACATACCAACTATGTAGCGGAAACCATGATGTACTTAACCTTATATACAATACCAAAGTTTTACTGTAACCAAAATACATATACATCCCAAAAAGGACCATAAATATCCTAGGGCCATACCCCAAAAATCCATCCTAATCTCAACCCAATTACTTACCCTTCAGCCAGGGTAGCACTAACAGCCTCCTCTATCTCGGAGCTCACCCTGCTTGTCTATCTGGATTTTCTAAAATATTTGTATTGCTGGGGTGAGACACCTCTCAGTAAGGGAGATAGACTAATATCAGTGTGTGACAACATGAGTATTATTGTGTTATAAACATATAATGTACATGATAAACTGTATCTGATAAGTGAGGAAAATATGTACATAATTTAACTACATTTGACAAGTTAGGTAAAACTGTTCTGCATAAATTTGAATAAATCGTAATCAACATAACATACTGTATCATACTAAATTTTTGTATACATATAAATCATCTATTATATCTGTATATTACTGAAATTATACCCTGGATGGAAGGCTAAATCATGAATTAACCCCACATGATTCAGGTTGTGTGGCTCGAGGGCTGGACTTAACCATGGCTGGCCTACCAGGCTAAGTCAAACATGACATAACTACACACAATTGCCCACCCAACCTAGTCCGCCGAACATACTCTCTGCAACACTTTTCGGGTTGGCACACAGTGGGTATCCTGCTCTCCACAACACTTCGAGCCTAATCGACCTTCAACCCAACACTTTCTGAATAGTGTGGTTGCACTATCGGCTATCACCAAGCTGGTCCATCCATCCTACTCTCCGCAACACTTCTTGGGTCGACACACAGGGGTTACACTGTCTGATCTAACTAGCTAGCTACGGTACCGTGCTCATAACATACTTAGTCCATCAGGGTTTTACTACAATATAATATATTTCATTAATAACTGTAATAATACTGTTTCATGATTCTACGTAAAATCTATCATAATAATAATATTTCTAAATATCTGTTACAAATATATCTAGTCACGGAATCTGCACCAACTGAATATCACAGCATCTGCGCTGGCTGAATATCATAATATACTGAAAATATAATATTTGTACTATTTATAATTTTTCTAAAAATTGGTGTCAAATCATGCTTATACCGTGAATTCATAAAATATTCTAACATACTATTATTTACAGTAAAATTTATATTCATGCCACACACAAGTGAGTACTACTCTGTAATACATTATCTAACCTGGGAAAACATATTTTGCTGTCAAAATAATATTAAATCTATTTTCAAAGTTTCCTCAGTTCAATATATGTATTCCCAAAAACTATACTAATTCATATATATACATTTCTAAATCAAATACTGTATATTCAATGATTAATTTACTGAAAATACCTGACTTAATTTATCCCCTTACCTGTTACCTGAGAAGCCTACTGAAACCCTAAATCCACGCCCACGGTGTTTAGAACTCCAAGGCCAAAAATCGCATTATTCTCAGTCCAATCAACTCAGCCCCAGTATAATTATCATCTAACACATTTCCTGGATCCACATGTTCGAAATAATCATTTAAACCCTAAAATAGCTCACTTACCTTGATTTTGGAGTGGTACCCAAGGACCCCAAATCAACAATCCATTCCAGTCAACTTGTAAAGAATCACCCCTAGATCATCATGTTGATTTCTGATTGTTGAAACAGGCTAAAACGGAGCTGCAATTGAAGAGAGAAGGGGAAGGAGTCGTGACCAAGAGAGAGAGAGAATGAAGGAGAGTGAAAATTCTCTCTAAAAATCTAATTTTAACATAAATATAGATAGTTATCCACGTGTTCTCGTCGACGAGACACGTATACTTGTCGTCGAGTCACAGAAGGGTGTCCGTCGATGAAAATAATGGGTTCGTCGTTGAACCCTTAATGGCCTAAAATTATCTGTTCTTGATATCTCCTCATCGATGAGACACGTGTACTCGTCAACGAGACCAAGAAAGACATTCGTCGATAAATACAATGGGTTTGTCAACGAGTCCCTGCTAATGCCCCTTTTTAAATTTCTTTTCCCCTTATTTTTATTTTTCTTTCTCTTTCCTTTCCTTTTTCCTTTTTCCTTTATTATTTTCATAATTTAAATTTTTTGGGTCTCTACAAGTAGACCGATCGACAAATGCTGCCCATTTTCTTCCAATTAATGCTAACTACTCCATGAATAGGTTGGCAAAATTGTATATTCAGGAGATAGTTAGACTTCATGGTGTGCCAGTGTCCATCGTATCAGATCAAGACCCATGGTTCACATCCTAGTTTTGGAAGAGCTTGTAGAGGGCTTTGGGATCCCAGCTAACATTTAGCATAACATTTCACCCCCCAAGCTAATGGATAGCCAGAAAGGACTATTCAGATACTAGAGGATATGTTGCGAGCTTGTGTGCTGAATTTTAGGGGAAATTGGATTCAATGCCTGTCACTGGAGGAATTTGCTTATAATAATAGTTATCAGACCAATATTGGGATGGTACCGTATGAAGCATTATACGGTCAGAGATACCAAACTCCACTATATTGGATGAAGTTGGTGCAATGCAAATTTTGGGACCAGAAATTGTACAAAAGACTTATAAGAAAATCAAACTTATGGAGGAAAGAATTAAAATAGCTTAGAGTCGACAGAAAAGTTATGCAGATAGCCGCCGACGGAGTTGGAGTTTGGTGTAGGAGATAATGTATTCTTTAGAATTGCACCAATGAAGGGAGTTATGAGATTTGGGAAGAAGGGTAAGTTAAGCCCTAGGTATATTGGGTCATTCAAAATACTAGAAAGAATTAGTCCAATTGCCTACAGGTTATCATTACCTCCAACACTGTCTAGGATCCATGACGTGTTTCATGTATCCATGCCGAAGAAGTGCATTCCAAATCTGTTGTATGTGATAAAGTATGAGTCACTTGAACTTGGAGATACCTTATCATATGAAGAGGTTCCAATTCGGATCCTAGGCCAAAAAGAGCAATAACTACGCACCAAGAAAATCCCATTAGTGAAAGTACTCAGGCGTAATCATGCAGTTGAGGAAACTTCATGTGAACTAGAGGAGGAAATAAGCCAAAGGCCACACCTTTTCAGGGAGGCCCAATATTAATCAAATAATTGTGATGATTCAAGTAAATATTTGATTAGTGTAGGTTGCATAGTTAACTTGTTTAGTTGTAACCTCTTTGTTTTTGGTTTTTAATCTTGGGTGTATTTGGGAGAGTTTTGATTTGGCTATTTGTAATCTCCCAGAGTCGTTTATGTAACCACGGTATTCCTCCACCATAAGTGAGGGTTATTAATAAAATTTGGGATAGGACTGCTATGTGGGTGGCCGCTGGCTCTTCCTAGAGTCAAGTAAACATTTCAGTGATTCCCAGAAGAGGTTATGATAAGTGTAAGTTAGCAAATTTCGAGGACAAAATTTTTATAGAGGGGAGGATGTAGTGATCCTAAAAAAAAGAATTATATTAAAATAAATAAATAAATAAATAAAATAATTAATGATATAAAACTTATTTGTGTATATGTGTGTGTGTGTCTATATATACATACATATATATATATATATATATATATATATATATATATATATATATATATATATAGGTAAGAAGCATTTAGATGCTTATAGAAGAAATTTTGGATTCAATTGGAAATTTAACATTTCATTCCAATTGCCATGGTTGTACGGTTCTCACTTTCTCTCTCCTCAAACTCACTTTCTCTCTCTAGATTTTCTCTCCGTCTATAAGCTAAATCGAAAAATGAACATCATATCCAGGTCCCAGCTTCACTCATGAACATTTTAACTAGAGTGGATTCGTCGTTGGGACGTCGTAGGCACTACTCTAAGGCTAAGGTAAGGGGAATAGATTATATCAGTTATTTTCAGAAAAATTTAACCAATTAAATTATAGTATTTGATTACAAGAATAATATATATGATTTTCTGAATATTTAGGCATATGGGAATGGTAATTTTGAATTATTATATGTATGTTTTGGGAGAAAAACCTGTAATTTGAGTCAGAGTAAACCCTGGAGAGGATTATACCATTATTTACAATAGAATAATATACTTTTCCCAAGAAGATTATTATATTATGAAATATTTGCTCAAATTGTGTGGCATGAGAAATGAAATTATTACTGTATAAATAAACTTGGTAGTATATTTTAGAAGGATATAAAACATAATATAGATTTATACGTAATTCATGATATGACAAAATCATACAGATCATGATATGACAGAATTACACAGATCATGATATGACAGATTCATACAAATCATGATAAGATACTATTATTCAAAATTATGAACATGACAGGTTTTGTATGGATTATGAATATGACCAGATTTATATGAAACTGTGAAAATGAAAACATGCTATTGTTTATCCTCTAAATAGCACTATATGGTATAAGAACCCTAATGGACCAATTATGTTTAGAGTATGGTACCATAGCTATTATGTTATATCAATGCAACCACACTATAGCAAGAATATCGGTCAATGGATAATCGATTGAGTCCAGAGGAGTGTAAAGTACCCCCTTGGCAGTCCGGATTAGGTTGGGTAGGCCATTTGTACTTACAGACACGTATAGTTTGACTTAACTTGGTAGGTCAACCAATGTTAAGTCCCACCTTCGGGCCGCACAACTCGATCATGTGGGGTTATTACACGATATTATATGGTTATCCATTTAGGGAAATTCTCTTACCTATATATTTATATGATAATTTACGTACAAAGAGAAATTTATTATGATAGAACTTGCTTTGAGAAAAATATGTATTTTCTAAATATATAGGTGTGAGTATAAATTTACATGATTTCTCAGTCAAAGTTGATAAATTGATAGATATGTATATTACACTAAAACTCATGTTGCCACACACTGATAATAATCTATTCCGTCTTACTAAGAAGTGTCTCACTCCAATAACTTTAATATTTCAGGAAATCCAGGAAGTCGAGCTTAGTGAGCTTTGAGAGAGAGGAGGCTTAGATAATGCAGTTCAGGGTAAGTATTTGTGAGACAGGGTTATGCTTTGTGTATCTTGGGATATATTATGGATCTTTGGGGGAGTATGTATGTATTTATGGTGATATTGGAACTCTGATATTGTATATGGGGATTATGTATATTATGCTTCCGCAATTTGGTTTATAGTTTGGATCATGGATAGGTGTACCCGGTATCCTACTTGGGGGACGGGTGGTTTTTGTTATGGTGTCAGAGCATATTTATATAGTGAAAAATTTACGGGTCATTACACAAACCCACATTCCATCACAACATCACACCATGCATATACTTATCCATTTATCCATAACATTCATTTGAAAAGCTTTTCCACAAGTAAAACATACATACAACAATTATTCATATTTACAAGTAGAACATCATGGAGTAATCTAAGAGACCATTAAATTCATATTTGGGATAATTCAAAATAACTTAATGACTTGACTTTCTAGTGCCCCAATGGAGTCGCCAAATTGTTGCAACATCTCGGAGAAGAGTCTGAAATGGCAAGGAGGGATAATAATAATGGTGGTTCGATCGAGTAAACACTAACCTATTATTTTCCTAGATATGGTTAGTTCACCTAATTGCTACACATTGATTAATCTCTAGACTAATTCTAAGGTCAAGGAACCAGTAGTCTCGGCTTATTTTTACCAAAGCTGGGATATGGGGTACAATTATGTGTGGGAAAGGTATTAGCACCCCCTACACATATGTTCTATGTGACCTAATTAACTATGAATTATCTCAACTTGAATCATATGGTCCTTAATTAACTCCTTAATAAACCAATAAACATTAAAATTTCAAAATAAAATGTGAAATTAAGCGTAATTTAGGAATGTCTAATAAGACCTCTAAAGGAAGGGATCTTATTAGATAAACTCCCTTAGAACCGATGCAGATGAGGTCTAAAACACCTCTTTATCCTTTGTTTTATCATCAGGACACGCACACACAAAAAATAAGATATATAAAGATAAAATTATCATATAAATTCATCAAATTTAAGAAAAAAGGATCTTCAAAACATTACCAAATTTTAGAAATTTTTGCAAGAATTTTCTAGAAATTTCTATAATTTTTCTATAATTTTCTGGGATTTTTAAAGAATTTTTTCATTTTATTTATTTTTCCATTTTTTTGGGTTCCCTGAGTCAAAAATGATTTAGATAATTTTATTTATTTTTTAAAAAAAAAATTTAATATAATTTTTCCTAATTTGTTCTAACTTTTCATTTGTTGTGAAACAATTCTTCATAAGTCATTGAAATAGGTTAAATCTCTATCCTCCTTATCTCCTTTGGAAAGCTTCTTTCCAAGGTCTGAACATTCTGTTACCTAGAAGTTGACAATGAACCCAAAGAGACCATCAGTTACCATGCATTCTGCTGAACTACACTGTTTACTGTGGGGTTGAATGCTGTGCTATCATTTGTCCATTTGGTACTATTTTCTCTATAGGGTGATCCTAAATTACTTGCACTTCTCCATCCTTCTCTTTGCCTATTCCTTTCTTCGCAACCCCCTGTTCAGTACTAGAGTTGCCCATCCTTCCCATCTTGAATACTCCTTCAATTCTTTCCCCAGTAATTACCAAGTTTGAAAATCTTTGGGGAGTACTTCCAACGAGATAATTAAAATATGGATCCTTGATTGTGTTGACAAATAAAGAGATCGTCCTTTATCCCCACGGATGATACACTTGTGTTGTTGTTTCCCTTCATCGATAGACGTACTCTTTGAATAACTCGCTTGTTTTCTTCTTTATGTTTTGTAAAGTTAACTAATTCAGTTATGTTGTGGATTTATAATGGTTCGAATCCGATAATCTATGACGGATGGTGGATAATCCAACTCATTTCCATCTGTAATATATATATATATATATATATCTTATCATATGATGAACAATTTATTTTGTAAGATAATTATCAAAGTTATTTTTAAAATTATAATTTGGTAATTGTTAAACATTTTATAATTAACAAATCACAAAATTTTATATTTTTTTTAAAAATTTTCAAACATGGACTTAGAAGCTTTTGTTTTTATCATGAGAAAAGTGAGTGTTTATTCTTGAGTTTTTGAATGTGGGCATGGAGGTAGACTTAGAGGCACAAACAATAGTGCAAGAGTTGGTAGTGTAGGATTAGGCCTTGATCAATAGAACTTATGCTAATTGAATTGATGTCTAATAAGCATGGGCATATGATTTTATCAATGAATTTAAGCATTAGTTATTAGTGGATAGACAAATATCCATTAGATAAAATCCTAAATCCGCCAACCAATTCATTTAGAGGCGGATAAAATGTTTAAACAATACTCGACTTATTTAATGTGTGGATCGATTTTGAATTGATTTAAGCAGATCAGATTTGGTTTAGATTAATAGATTTTTTTTTTTTTTGCCCCCATTTTTCCAGGTCTATGGGAGATTAAGGAGATGACAAGAGGTGGTTAAAGTACGTAGGGAGGGTGATTGGTGACTAAGAAAGGTCGTGAGGAAGGTTGTCACCGGAGAAAATGGTGGAAATGGGTGATCCGAAGTGGTGTCACATAGACAAGGGGAAAGAAGATCAAGAAACATGCCAAAATGACTCTATTTTGACTTGTTTACCTTTTTTTTTTTAACTTTTTTTTTTTAAACCACTCAAGATGGCACCGTTTGGTTTAATGAGACATGCATGTGCATGTATACGCATGCACTCCTCATGTGTGTGTTAATGACCAATTTATTTTAATTTTTTAATTAATTAATTTTTTGAATAAAATTTGACCAAATAGAATATTCAAAAATTTAAAAAAAGTCAAGAAAGGGGAAAAAATGGAGGAAAAAGGGAAAAAATTTCCATTTTTATTTGATACGATTTATCTTGATTTTTGTGCCTAAATCCCAGAATTTTTTTAGATCACTTTTAATAGTTTTTTTTTTTTTTTTTTGATGTAAAAGTCCCTTATTTGCACAGCGTAATATATATTTGTATGCAAAGGATCAAACACATGATGCAACACTTTAATGATGAAAATATAAAATAATCCACAACCACATCAAATTAATGAAAATAATAACAATCACAAAAATACAAGTAATTACGTGGTTCAACAATGCCTATATCCACGGGAGCAAACGACAAGGATTTACTATCTTTTTGCCCAAATTACAAGAGAAATACAAGAACCTTCTCAACTCTTACAATCATTATCAACCAACACTCTAAATATATCATATATGATATATATATATATATATAGAGTTCTCGGAAGTTTTCCCTCCAAACCCCAACAAAGTTAACATTCATTATTCAAAATTTGAAATCTGCGCTGAATTTCCTGAGCAAAACCATCAACGGCTTCCCCTACTAAATCCAGCATTTTTGATTTCCTGCCATGTTTTCTTTCTTGTACGTGTATACCACTTAGTATATGAGTCACATATCATTACAATCTCCACCTTGGTGAATATACTCCCTTTAGGAGAAACTGAAAACATAAACCTGCTGCTCCACCTTGAACTTGGGACATTAGGCTGGGACCGCCTCCCGTCTATCAACTAGAAATAAACACCAAGTCCAAGAAATGCCGCTTAAACTTTTTGATGGCAGCTTTGACTTCTACCATCAACCCCTGATTCAATTGTAGATGCAACAACCTGAAACTACGCCCTAGCCTTCCAACAAGGCCTTCTCACAACAATAAACACAAAACCTGCTGTAAGCCTTCTATCACCAAAGCCCCTTGCATAGTCTTCAACAAATCTCACAACTGACAGTCCACTCTATAGCCTGCTGAAACACTTTATTGCACAATCATGGGGTACCTTTGACATATCCTGGACATCATAGTCCGTCTTTAGGTACTGAGCGGTAGACATTTCACATTGATTCTCCACAGAACCTGTTTGAGGTGGCAAACAAAGTCTCCCTACGGTTCCATCCACAAAGCCACTCTAAAATAACACCAATCTCCCCAGAGCTTTGTTCACAAAGCCACCCTGAGATAACACTAATCTCCTTACAACTTTGTCTATGCGAATCTTCAAACCAAGACCCTTCTTGGTCATACCCAACACATTCATGCCAAAACCTTTCAACAAAGTTCCCAATTAATCAACCTCAGTCAAAGCCTTCCCACCCAATAACATGTCAATCACACACAACAGATACATCACTCCCTTACATTCTATTACCCTCTTCCACACTGGAAGCCTCACAAACTCCCACACCTAGTTCATATGCAATACCTCCATTTCCTCCACCATAATACTTATCCATTTATTTTTTCCTTTGCTATGCACAACAACTTGAAAAATAGTAGGAACTTTGCTGCTGGTAGTAGTAAATGCATAAAACACCAGAATTCCAAATTCATACTGTAGTGGTGGTCTGATAGTACACCTAGGCCCACTGTGATCCTACTGGTCTCCTGAGCTGAAACTCCCTACAATATGAACAATGTCATCTCTGCTCCGAGTATGTAGCTTCTCCTACATCACATGCCCATTTATAATGTGATACTATTGGCTCGAGATAGAACTCCTTGCATTTCTGCCCTGAGTTTCTAACTCCACTTTAATTACATGTTTGCTGCCGCCACAATTTTCTGGCATTTGTTTCTCTTCCTTTGCTTGAGTACGCTGCCCATAGCTTTATCACCAAAAGTCATGTCCTCGATCACCCCTTCGTTTGTCACAGGATTACCCAACTTGCACCGACCTTTCTTATACCCTAGAAAGATGTACTGTCCGAACATAACACCAAGCTTAGATCCTCCATCACTAGAATAGTGTACCAGTGGACATCCACTCACACACGAGTAGTCTATCGCAAACCCTCAATTCACCTACAACTTTTCCATCTAGCGATACCTTTGACAATCGATCACACGAGAAACGCGCCATACTCACTAGCTTCACCAAGAAGTGTTGAATTTTTGAGTTTGATCCCTATTTTGATGCTGACAAAGCACAGATATCTTATGTAAGAACCCGAACCGTGATATACGGAATAATTAATAAAGAGAAGGGTAAAATGGTAATTGAGCAAGCTTCATTGATGAAGCCAGAATTTGTCAACAAAGGCCTTATGTTGTTTAACGATGAAATGTAGGAGCTCATCGATGAGGAGAAGTTGAGAGGTTTCAGGAATCCGAAAATCTCAAGCTTGTCGACGAAGCTACCGTCTCATCGACGAATTGTCTTTAGTGACTCGTTGACGAAGATGCCATCTCGTCGACGAGGTTGTCCGAGTCAAAGGGCTATAAATATCCATTTCTCATTACTTCTCAACTAAGAAATCTAAATCCTCTCTCTCTCTCTCTCTAGGAACTCAAAAATCACTCTCTCTCTTTAGATTCCTTCACCGTACGTTGCGGGAATCGACGATCTGACGTTACTACAAGGATCAGGGAAGGATTTTCTTCAAGATTTGTGGAACGGATCTTCGTTCCGAGCATTTTTGGGTTTTGGTTCGAAATCGAGGCAAGGCTCGATTTTCAATTCTACTTTGGTAATTTAGTAGAGAATGGAATTGTGAGTATATTGTGTACTGTGGTTTATAGGTTTTGGGAACTCGATTCACTATTTAGGGGCCGTAGAGTTCGGGATTAATTGTTTGGGGAAAGGTAAGGGGATTCTGTTTATGTCGGTTTTTTTTGAAATCGAACTCGATAGAACTATGATTCATGGTACTGTGTGTGTTTTGGTCACTCATTTGGAGAAATCTAACAAGTAAAATTATGGGTTTTTCATGTTACAGTTTTGGGAAAAAGGGGGCATTGGGTTGCATCTCTAGTTTTGTTGGAAAACCGTAAATATATTGTGATATATATTATGTTATAGGGATGGTCGTGCCTTGACTTGTTTAAACTGTATATTTTTGAAAAATCATGATTTTAGATTACCAAATGGGTGTGGATTGTTTGGTTATATGTACATGTATGAGTTGAGTTTTGCTTAAATGAGATATAGAAACAGGGTTCTGAATTGCTTCACATTGTGAAAGAGTGCCCGACTCTATATCCGAGGGTGTAAAATATCACCTGCTATGTTTGGCAAGAGTGTCCAGCTCTATACCTGAGGGCGTGAGCCTTACCAGCTAATCACTGAAGGGTGTGGATCCACCAGTTGTATCGGTACGATGCCATGGGAGCCGGGGCTATGCCATATGCCAGGGATGCCATGTAATTTGGGTCGACTTTGGGTCGAAGGGTGTGACGACACCGGGTTACTTGACCATGTGTGTGTGCGTGAATGCACTATACTGGAACTGTTTGTGAAATATTGGAATTGTATTGTACTATGCATGTTTTATGTCATGATAACACTCATATGCCACACACCGATATAACCTGGATCTGCCTTACTGAGAGATGTCTTACCCTTATCGTACGTACATATTTTTTTTTCAGGTCCTTTGAGTAACCGGAACTAGCGTCCTTGTGTTGGGAGCATAGTGGTCGGTGTACTGCGGGAAGTACCTGGGTAAGCATTAGGATTCTGTTGGGTTGTCAATTTGGGATATCTAGCTGACTACCGAGTTTATGTTTTGTGTTATGGAGCCTAGACTCCTTTTATATAGACTCTAGTATGGTACAAGGTATGTATTGAAAGAGTATTTTCCGCTATGTATCTATTTTGTATGTGAATGTGTATAGGGTGCTTGTGAACCCCATGGGGTCAAACCCTCATTCATAGGTGTATCATTGGTATTTTGTATGATATAGGGATAGGTTAAATTACTCATTCACCCCTGGGTCCCAATACCGGGTTCGGGGCATGACATCTTGGTATCAGAGTTAACCAGGTTGTTAGGTCTTGTATACTTGGTTAGGTGTAGCTGTGTGTACATACCAGAGTATAGGATGTAGGAAATGGGTAGAGTAGGTCCAGGGTTGTTTTGTTGCTAGACAGGGACTCGTTGGCAGTGTTCTGTTTTTTTCCTAGAATGACAATTTTAGTAAAATCACGGCAAACCATTGATAATTTTCGTGTTGGTGTGATAGGACAAACCTGGACCCGTGAGGTGGTAGTTAATGTGATTAGTTGTAGATAATTGTGTTAATTGTACATGTTGTAGGAGTATTAATAGATTCCTATTGTGTTTTTATAATGGAGCCCAAGGATAACAACCTGGGAAGTGGCTCTGAGGAGACAACAAGTGATGAGTCTCCTACTGTGCCTCAAAGATTGACGAGGCAAGTCATGCGGGAGATCAGGCGGAGTGTTAGGAGATATGAACGTTCTCCTACAGCTGTGGGGTGCACCATCGAGAGGTTCACACGCATGCACTCTCCGACGTTCACAGGAGGACATGACCCGATGATAGGAGAGGACTAAATTGAGAAGACTAAGAGGATCTTGGAGGTCTTACACTGCACAGATAGGTAGAGAGTCCTCTACGCTACCTTTCAGCTGTCTAAGGAGGCAGGGCAATGGTAGACTATGGTGAGTCTGCTGGAGAATCAGAGAGCAGGTCCTATGGAGATGACATGGAGCCATTTCAAGGAGGTGTTCTTTGAAAAAAACTTCCCATCTTCTACATGTAATGCTAAAGCAGATGAGTTTTCTGCTCAGTCTCAGGGAAGTATAATGGTGCAGGGGTATGCTGCTCGATATATAGAGCTATCTTGTTTCGCGCCGTGCTTTAGATCTAAGAATTTTCGATTTTGGTGGATAAGGTCACTGTGATCAAGATCGGTATCTAGGAGGATGAGGTGTATCAGGAGCCGAAGAAGAGGCCAGTATGTAATAACCCAAGAGAAATTAATCAGGGCCTCATCGACGAACACACGGGATTCGTCGACGAGGGTACAAGAGGATCTCGTCGAGGAGGTGCATTTCGTCAACGAGAAGATACCGAAGGACTGTTTTCCAAGTTTTGAATTTTTTCGACGAGGAGAAGACATTCATCGACGAAACCCCTTCTTGACCTCATCGACGAGATGACGTGGCTCGTCGACGAAGCCCATGGTATAAATAGTGTGGAACTTGGATTTTTTATGCAGAAAAATCGACAGAAATACTCTCTCTCTCTCTCTCTCTCCCTCTCTCTCTCTCTCTCTCTCTGTCCTCCCTACGGTTTCCCTCTCCTCTTTCTTTGATTTTGGCTCCGTCATTCACCGGATCGACGATCTGAGGCCACCACGACACTCCTGGGGAAGTTCTCTCCAAATCTACCGGAGCGGGTCGTTGGTGGGATTGAGTTGAAATTCATCCCTAAGTTAAGGTAAGGCTTTTAATGCAAAATTTCGTCTTTCTGTAGTTATAGGAAATATTGTACACAAGAAAATACTTAAGTTTAGTTCTGGGAATTGTTGGATTTAGGGTGTTGAACGGGGAACCCTACGGGTGCAAGACGAACTTATTTTAGGGGGTTTCTTTTTAGTATCAGGTAAAGGAATAAACTAAAGCAGTTATTTTCCATGCAAATTATTATTATTGATCAGCAAATTAATTTTCAAGAAAGCATGTATTATATTCGAATATTATTGAGAAAATGCATATTGGGAAAAATACTGCTGTTATAAAGGAAATACGATTTTAGAATGAAATGTATGATTTTACTCAGCATTGTGTGGCATGAATACTATTTTATGTGGTAAGTATTATGTTATGGCAATTTTATGAATGAAGTATGTTTTTCAGAAGTTATGAAATATTGCAGTACATTATAGTTTTAAAATACATGATAAATGAATTATTTATTTAGAATGATATGTATGAAATATTCGGCGCAAGACCATGATTCATAGCCGGTGCAAGGCCGTGTATGATGTATGATTTCAACGCAAAGCCGTATATATGTATGATTTCGATGCAAGGTTGTAGATATGAAAGTAAACGGTGTAAGTATATATTTATTAAATTATAAAAAATGCTATCAATCCATTTATGTTAAACGCTATATTATCATGTATTATATGTTATAAGAACCCAGATGTTAGTTTAGTTTAGTTTCATGAGCACGGTACCGTAGCTATACAGATTAGATGATTATGTTCAGATTTGTACTAACCGCCCCTACAAGTAGAGGCGGTAAGAGATGGATAGTTGATGTGGCTTTTAGTGTAGAGTTGTAGACGTCCACCTGGCAGTCTGGACCAAGGTGTGGCGGACCCATTGTACTTACAGACATTTTTGACTCGATAGTGGTCGGCCAGCCATTGTCGAGTCCTGCCTTACGGCTGCACAACCCGTCATGGGGGGTAATACATGACATCAGTTAGCTATTCATTCTATGTAAATTTTCAGTATTATTAGCTATACCAGATAGTTTATGAACAGTATGATTTACTAGAAAATATGAAAGTATATGACTATTCAGTATGTTATGATGAATGTTTCCAAGTATATGAAATGTACTATATATGTATAATTGCATTAAATATTCATGTTGCCACACAACTGTATTTAGTTTATTTTTTCTTACTGAAAAGTGTCTTACCCTCGAACATTAAATAATTTTCAGGAAACCCAGAAAGACTTGTGGATCGAGGCTACCGTTGAGTTAGTTTGTGCTACCCCATTAGGAGGGTAAGTTTTGTACTAGAATCAGGGGATTTTTGTTGTGGGATCCTAGGTATATTTTTGATACTTTGAGGTTGTATATGAGTACAGTATCACTGTAGATTGTAGTTGGCTCTGGTATTATGTATTTTTATGGTTATGAGAATGATGATTTACATTTATTGCTACCTAGGTTCCGCTGTGTATGACAGGTGTCCCCGTTACCCACGATTTCGGGTTAATTATTTTACTTATAATGTTTTATTATATGATTAAATAAGTAGGTTGTTACACAATATTTTCTGGTTCTCAATCTGGATCGCGCCATAGATCATGGAAGAAGAAGAACAAGGGCTCGGGTTACTACCAGAATACCGAGCATCAGAGTTCTCAGATGAGTCAGTTGAGTGATCATTGTATCAGGTGCCACAGATGGCATAGCAGTGAATGTCAGCCATTTGGGGGTAACTGCTACAACTATGGCTAGTCAGGTCACATGGCTAGGGATTGTCATGCACCAAAGAGGGGTACGCCTTCTTCGAGTCAGAATCGAGGAGGTAATTAGGTATCCCAGGGAACCTATTAGGTGAACACAGCTCCGACAAGGGTGTACTCACTTACTCCAGCAGATGCTGAGTATGCAAGGAATGTGGTGACAGGTACTATGATGTTGTTTTTAAATAGAGCTGTGGTTTTATTTAATTCGGGTGCTACCCACTCCTTTATAACTGCTAATTTTGTAAAACTGTATGGTGTGGAAACCCAGGTCATGAAAGAAGAGTTGTCTGTAGCTACACCATCTGGGAGTGCATCATTTTGTAGGAGAATGTTAGGAAACTGTCCAGTGGTAATTCAGGGAAAGTTGCTACCAACGAATCTTGTGGTATACGATATGTCGGGGTTTGATTTCAAACTAGGGATGGATTGGTTATTCTCCAGTTATGTTGTGATCAACTATCGTAGAAAGGTGGTAGTGTTCAGACCTCCTAGGGAGCAGGAGTGTGAGTTTGTAGGATCATGTGTGCGTTCAACGCCACAGGTTCTATCAGCACTACAAGCGAGGAGGTTACTTTTGGACATATGTCAGGGGTACTTGATTCGTGTGAGGGAACCGCCGTGGGATGAGTTGAGGCTCGAGGATATTTGAGTGGTTAGTGAGTTCTCGGATGTGTTTCCAGAAGATTTACTCAGTTTACCTCCGGAACGTAAGGTGGAGTTTGCGATAGAGTTGCTGCCTAACAAGGCACCAATTTTTAACGTTTTGTACCGGATGGCTCTAATAAAACTTCAGGAGTTGAAGGAGCAATTGTAGGAATTACTAGACAGGGGCTTCATTCAACCTAGTGTTTCACCTTGGGGAGCTTCAGTTTTGTTTGTGAAGAAGAAGGAAGGGTCGATGCACATGTGCATTGATTACTGTGAGATCAACAAGGTGACTATGAAGAATCGTTACCCATTGCCTCGTATTAATGATCTCTTTGACCAGTTACATGAGACGCAGGTCTTTTTGAAGATTGACCTATGGTCAAGGTATCATCAGGTGAGGGTCAGATCCGAGGATGTGGCAAAGACTTCTTTCCGAACTAGATACGGCCACTATGAGTTCTTGGTCATGCCTTTTGGGTTGACAAATGCTTTGGCGGTGTTCATGGATCTTATGAACAGGGTTTTCCCTGAGTACTTGAGCCAGTTTGTAGTGGTGTTTATCGATGATATTCTGGTATACTCAAGGAGTTCGAAAAAGCATGAAAATCATCTAAGGTTGGTGCTACAGATCCTGCGGGAGAAGAAGTTGTATGCTAAATTGAAGAAATGTGAGTTCTGGTTGAATCAAGTTACATTCTTAGGTCATGTGGTGTCTAGGGACAGTATCTAAGTTGATCCTAGCAAGATCGAAGCTGTGGTCGACTAGGTGAGGCCGAAGAGTGTGCAAGAGGTTCGGAGTTTTCTAGGACTAGCGGGTTATTATCATCGGTTCGTAGAGGGATTCTCTAAGTTTTCTGGGCCTCTGACTCAATTGAACAGGAAGGGGGTGAAGTTTAAATGGGCCAGTGATTGTGAGCGGTGTCTTCAAGAGTTAAAGTATCGGCTGGTTACTGCTCCAGTTTTGACCATTCCTTTTGGGGATGGCAGTTTTGTGATCTATAGCGACGCGTCTCTGAAAGGTTTGGGGTGTGTTCATATGCATTAAAGTAAGGTAATAGTGTATGCTTCTCGGAAACTCAAGGAATACGAGAAGAATTACCCTACGCATGATTTGGAATTAGCTGCTATTGTATATGCATTGAAGATCTAGCAACACTACTTGTATGGTGTGCAGTGCAAGATTTTCACTGATCACAAAGCCTCAGGTACTTTTTTACGTAGAAGGAGTTGAACATGAGGCAGAGATGGTGGCTTGAGTTGAGTCGGAAGTCGGAACATGTAGTTGTATCTGCAGTTGTGGCTCAGTATCACATCATACGGGATCTGGAGAGCCTAGGTATAGAGTTGGTTGCCAGTGACCATTAGGCTTTCATTGCTAGCTTGGTGATCCAACCGACTTTGTTTGAGCGTATTAAAGTCGCGTAGGCTAGTGATACGGAGTTAATTGAGATTGTGGAGAAGGCACGGCGGGGGTTGACTACAGAATTTAACATCTCTGAGAGAGGTGTGTTAAGGTTTGGAACCAGGCTATGTGTTCCAAACAAAGACGAGATCAAAAGGAAGATTCTGGAGGAAGTGCGTCGTTCTTTGTATACGGTACATCTGGGTAGTATGAAAATGTATCGGGATTTGCGCGAGACCTTTTGGTGGAGTGGTATGAAAAGGCAAATTACTCAGTTCGTGGAGTAGTGTCTGACGTGTCAGCACGTGAAAGATGAACATCAGAGGCCGGTAGGGCCATTATAGCCCTTAGCTATTCTGAAATAGAAATGGAAGCATATTCCCATGGACTTTTTGATCGGATTGCCGATAGAACTTCACGGGCAGAATGCTATCTGGGTGATCATGGATAGGTTGATGAAATATGCTCACTTTTTACCGATGAATGTTAGCTACCCTTTGGGTAAGCTAGCAGACTTGTACGTGCATGAGATAGTTAGAATGCACGAGGTACCGGTGTCCATTGTGTCAAATTGAGACCCGAGGTTTACCTCTCGATTCTAGATGAGCTTGCAAGAAGCACTAGGGATGAAGCTTACTTTTAGTACAACATTTCACGCCCAGACTGATGGACAGTAGGAGAGAATAATACAGATCTTGGAGGATATGTTGCGGGCTTGTATATTCGACTTCGGTGGTAGCTGGATACAGTTTATGCCACTAGTAGAGTTTGACTATAACAATAACTTCTAGGCTAGTATCAAGATGGCACCGTTCGAGGCTCTATATGGTTGGAGGTGTCAATCTCCTCTGTATTGGGATGAGGTCAGTGAACGTCAAGTGTTAGGATCTGAACTTGTGTAGCAGGCATCTGAGAAGGTGGGTTTGATCTGGGATATGATTAAAGTAGCTCAGAGTCGGCAGAAGAGTTACGCATATGTTCACCGTCGTGACTTAGAGTTTGAAGTGGGGGGTAAGATATTTTTAAGGATCACTCTGATGAAAGGAGTGATGAGATTCAGAAAAAAGGGCAAGCTGAGCCCGAGGTTTATCGGACCATTCGAGGTTCTTGAGTGAGTGGGTCTAATAGCCTATAGGATTGCACTACCCCCAGCACTCTCAAGGATCCACGATGTGTTTCACGTATCCATGTTGAGGAGGTATGAATTGGATCCATCACATATTATTAGTTATGAGGACTTAGAGATTGGGGATACTTTAGCGTACGAGGAGGTACCCATTTAGATTCTGGACCATAAAGTTCAGAAGCTACGTAGCAAGGACATACCATTAGTGAAGGTATTTTGATAGAATCACAAGGTTGGGGAAGCTTCTTGGGAACTAGAAGCAAAGATATGCCAGAAGTATCCATAGTTGTTCTGAGTATGCGTGTGTTACCCTACTTTGTACTAAAATAGGTGGTTAGTCGTAGGGAGTGTGTATTACAGAGAACTCCTGAGACGGTTTATGTATGTAACCACGGTATTCCTCCACTATAAGTGAGGGTATGTATAAATTGTGACGGGGCTGTGTAAATATATTGTGATATATATTATGTTATATGGATGGTCGTGCCTTGACTTGTTTAAACTGTATATTTTTGGAAAATCATGATTTTAGATTACCAAATGGGTGTGGATTGTTTGGTTATATGTACATGTATGAGTTGTGTTTTGTTGAAATGAGATATAGGAATGGGGTTCCGAATTGTTTCAGGTTGTGAAAGAGTGTCCAACTTTATATCCGAGGGTGTGAAATATCACCTGCCATGTTTGGCAAGAGTGTCCAACTCTATATTCGAGGGTGTGAGGCTTACCAGCTGATCACCGAAGGGTGTGGATCCACAAGTTGTACCGGTACGATGTCATGGGAGCCTGGGGCTACGCCATGTGCTGGGGAGGCTGTGTAATGCAGGCCAACTTCAGGCTGAAGGGTGTGACGACACCGGGTTACTTGATCATGTGTGTGTGTGTGTGAATGCACTATACTGGAACTGTTTTGTGAAATACTAGAATTGTATTGTACTATGCATGTTTTATGTCATGATAACACTCATATGCCACACACCGATATAACCTGGATCTGCCTTACTGAGAGGCGTCTCACCCCTATCGTACGTATATGTGTTTTTTTAGGTCCTTCGAGTAATCGGAACTAGTGTCCTTATATTAGGAGCATAGTGGTCGGTGTACTGCGAGAAGTACCTGGGTAAGTATTAGGATTTTTTGGGGTTGTCAATTTGGGATATTTGGCTGACTCCCGAGTTTATGTTTTCTGTTATGGAGCCTAAACTCTTTTTGTATAGACTCTGGTATGGTATAAGGTATATACTGAAAGAGTATTTTCCGTTGTGTATCTATTTTGTATGTGAATGTGTATAGGGTGCTTGTGAACCCCATGGGGTCGGACCCTTATTCATAGGTGTATCATTGGTATTTTGTATGATACAGGGATAGCTAAATTACTAATTCATCCCTAGGTCCCATTACTGGGTTCGGGGCATGACATCTTATGTATGCATTTAGCATTTGAATAAGTTTTTTAATCAACACACACATAAGGTGGCTGAAAATAGAAGCCTGAAGGACTTAAAGAACGTATCGTCCGGCGTATTCCACTAGAAGATCAAAGAGCAAAAAAGAAAAGACATGTATTTCAATTTGTAATGCATTTAGGTTTTTAGGTCTATAATAATGCATGTTCTGCATGATGTGGTTTAATGCTCAGAATGACTGTAGATAGACCTTAGGGACCAACATCTCTAAAAACCTTTTTTCATAAAAATTAAAATCATTGAAGGTTTTGGAATAACTTTAGGGTCAAAATCAGGGCAAAACTTAGGTGTTCAAAGATCTCGGTTAACCGACCCTTACTAGTTCAAATTAGCTCAGTCAATCGACCATGCCTAAAGGCCAAAAATGTATTTTAACTAAGCTCGGCTGACCAACCATTTCAAAGCATAAAGCCCTGATGTAACGACCTGCCTAATTTACCATATTTTTTTTTAATAATAAATACTTAAAGTAACTCTAACACCTACTAAATTGATATAATCATGATCAACCTGGACCTATGGGTACCAAGGATAAACCTATTGTATAAGGCCTTCACCATGCCTTGCTGCATTAAAAGATTTTTGACCCTTTTCTACCTCAAATTGAAATTCCCGATTCCATCAAACTTGATACCGTCAAATTTCGTAGATGAAGATCCAGAGGCCAGTATAACAATCCTTTGATACCAATTTGTTGTGCAAAACCCCCTTATTTGCACAGCAAAATATATATATTTGTATGTAAAGGATCAAACACACAATGCAGCACTTTAATGATGAAAATATAGAACAATCCACAACCACAACAAATTAATGAAAGCAATAACAATCACAAGAACACAATGAATTACGTGGTTTGGCAATGCCTACATTCACAGGAGCAAATGGCAAGGATGCACTATCTTTTTTGCCCAAATTATAAGAGAAATACAAAAACTCTCTCAACTCCTACAACCATTATCAACCAACACTCTAAATATATCATATATGACATATATATAGAGTTTCCAAAGGTTTTCCCTCCAAACCCCAACCAACTTAACATCCATTATTCAAAATTTGAAAACTGCGCTGAGTGTCTCGAGGCAAACTGTCGACGATTTCAGACAGAATGTAATTGTCTGAAATACTGCTCCAAACCATTGTAGCTTCCGTCGACTTACTGGCCAAACCATCGACGATTACTGCCAAACCATAGACAATTTCCCCTACTGCATCCAATATCTTTGATTTCGTACCATATTTTCTTCCTTATACATGTATACCACTCATTATATAAGCCACATATTACAACACTTTTGAATCATTCTGAGTCACATGAAGTGATCAAAATTGACTAAAGGAATTATCACGAATTGACAAAAATATATAGAGAGAAAAAAAAGGAGAATCAAGATTTTATCTTGATTATTTAATTAAAAATGATCGACTATCAATACACATATCACAAGACCATCAAAATCCCAAATTGTAAATTCGTGTAAACTATTAGTCAAAGGAATGGATGCAGGTTTAGCGCGTCTTTTTTCTTTTTTTTCCATTATGCTTAAAAAAATATCTTTTGGACTACAAGTTTTTTCTAGCAATAGGATGTCTTGAATTTGATTTCGCATAAAGACAAATTCTTCATTCATCAAGAGAAAGTTATCGGGTCAGTCACTTTCTCAATACTATCTAGCATGGTTCGAAATACTTGTTTAGATTAGAATTCTAAGTGATAAAAAGATATATCTTCTTGTGTTTATAAACTTTTATTGAAAATAAAAGTTCGCATGGATAATTTAGCAAAAAAAAAAAAAATTCGTGTACGTTTCACATTTATTGTCTCAAATGCATTTTTGTTTTGTCATGCTTTATTTTTAACCAAGATCAAAAGCCGTGACGCTATTGGAGAAGTTTCTAGCCAAATGAATTATTTGAGGGTTAAAAAAAAAAAATTCCCAAAAAAGAGACAGCCACACATGGTGATACACATTTTGTGATGAACAAAGAGCCACGTGGCATGCACTTGGACGCAAGTGGGCCGACAAAAGACGGCCCATTACTTCACTGGCCCATTGCTGCTGTTGCGGCTGCTGCCATCATCACAGCCCAGTTCACAGTGGTCCAGGTCGGCTGTACCCCGTTTAATGGTATCACCTCCACTAAAACTCACAAAGCCAATTTATAAAATTTCACAAAATATATTGTAATTAAATTTATATTACATTTTGTATATAATTTTCAGGATTTAAACTTAAAATTTATGTTCAAATATAAAATTTCACATAATATATTGTAATTAAATTTATATAATTAGGAGAAATTATACAGGGAATCCTCCCTTCATCTATCTTTGTGTCTGTATTTTAAATGTTAAACATATGACAAATTAGTTCTATATTCATTAATATCGGACATATAAAGAGAGGGATCTATTTTCAATAGTTTTTAATTTAGGAAACAAACGCACGGGCCAACGGACGGAAAGGTTTCTTGTAAAATTTTCCCATAATTAGAAAAAAAAAAAAAACACATTAAATGGGACAAACGAGATGGTCAAATCATAATCAAATTAGTTGCGGATAAAATATTTAAAATTGAAATCTAAGTTAGATTAAATATTGTGATGTATTTTTTCTAAATTCATAAAATTTTAAATTTTAAATATAAAATTAAAACTTTAAAACATGATTAGAGTTTAATTTCAGCTTTGATAAGATCCTTGAATAAGGTTCTCTTATGAGATATAGTGTTAAAAAATGCATCCTAAAATTAAAAGAAAAAATAAAAGAGAGTAAGAACAATAATTTACGTGGTTTGCCCATATATCTATGTTCATAGAATTTTTGTATAGTTTCTATTGTCTTTGTGAATGTAAGATGTGTTAGGGCTTCAACAGAGGATATAATGTCACATTTGTCTTATAGAATATGATTGGGGTGAGAATGGACTGAAATGAAATTATGAATAAAAAATATATGATATAATCAAGTGATAAATTCAAACGAAACATACTGAAGTGTATATATATGATCTCATGTGAAAATTCAAAATACCCTTATACAACAATATATAATTATTCACCAATACACCGACCTCCCCCTTCTCCTTAGCACGAAACCTCTTGCTATAAACAAGTTTCAAGTTGATAATTGTACTGAACATGAGTCAAGTTCAACATTTAAAAATTATAAGTTCATACCAAAATGCCTTTTAAGCCTACCATATAGGGCAACATTATGTTAAAGTTTACCTCTTGTCAAAACAAGTGAACCTGTAAGAAATCCCAAAAATCTTCGATTGAGAACTTAAACGATTAATTTGAGTACTAAACCCTAAAAAATCAAATGGTTGTCGTAGAACTTTCAAGAAATAAAATAAATTAGGGTAAAAGATATTGGCCTCCCCTAAGATTTGGTAAAAAGACATTGACCTTCTCTTGAGCTAGGTTCCAAAAATTTCAAGGACATCCCTTGAAATTTCAAGAATTTTAAGGATCTTCCCTAAGATTTTCAAAAAAAAAAAATTTTTTAGAAGAGATTTATGTTATTTTGACAGATCTTAGGAAAGGTCAGTGACATTTATGAAAAATCTCAGGAGAGATAGATGTCTTTTTATCAAATTTCAGGTGAGATTAGTGTGTTTTATCCAATAAACTGTTTTGTGATATAAAAATTTGTTTAATAGAAGGACATAATGTTGACATAAGAGATTAAACCAAACCCCCCAAAGCACCGAATCTCCCATTGCAAGAGAGAGGGATGGATGGATCCACTCGCATAAAATTCGTCATGCATGACCACCTCCACCTCCACCCCCACGACCGCTTTTATCCAAACCATATCAAATATTTTGACCAGACCCCTTCCTCAGTCCTTTCCTCTTGGCCTACCTACTTAGACCGCCCCAACGCCCACAGTTGGTCCAACCGGTTGGAATGGTCCAAATTTTCTTCTTCTTCTTCTACTTCTTCTCCTTCTCTGTATAGGAAAAGTTTGGTTCTGGCAGCAAATGAAATGCAAGGAAAGTGTAGGACCAAAATCATTGCAATTTCCCCACTATTACCTAATCTTGTAAATTTAGACTCTTTCGTTGACCTTCTAATTTGTGCGAAACGACGTCGAATTGCTTCCTATAATAGCACAGACCTTAGGTTCTAGCTAGTGGGGAGATTTGGGAGAGATGTGGTTAGAAAGAAGACTGCGTGAACCATGATACGATATGTGGCCATTAGGTTAATTAGGTGTATTCATTGTTAGGAGTGGGTTTGCCCACCAACTATTAAAACGGGTGCCACTCCTCATCTTCAAGAGTTTTAAATAGGTAAGTCCACCTCAATTTTAGGTGCCTAATTTTAATTTTTGTGACTTTTTTTAAATGATAATTTACCTTCTATCCCAAACCCCTTTTCGTCTCTCGCCAAAATTAGAACATGAGGCATATTACGACAGAGTTATTGGTGCAATCTTTGAAAAAAAAATATATTAAAGGATATTGATCTCTCCTAAGATTTGATAATATATATATATATATATATATATATAGATTGAGATTTCAAAAATCACGGGGACTTCTTTTTGAGGTTTCAAGAAGTTCAAAGACCTCCTCTAGGATTTATCAAAAAGATACAAAAATTCTCTTATATTTTGTAAAAAAATAAGTCTTTTGAGGGGAGATTTGTATCTTCTTGACAAATTGCACAAAGGGTTTGTTGTAATTTTTAAATCTCAGGAGAGATTAGTAAGACTTTTGAAACCTCGAGGAAGATTTTATTGTTTTACTAACACTTAGGGAAGATCAGTGTTTTTTACCCAGAAAAAAAAAAAAAAAAAAGAAATTCATGCTTTGACTTTTGTAATTCGTAATCGAGTATTTACCAGTAGTGTGACAAGGAAGAAGAATTCAAATAAGGGAGATTAGAAACTATATATAAATGTTTGCTTGAAAATGCAAAGCATTTTGGAAGCTCAATATTACTTCAGATTATTAGGAAATTTTTTCGTCTTAGTTTAGTTTGTTTGTGTAAACCATAGAATAGCAAATAAAGTGACACATTAGTAAACATCCAACATTTATTGTTAGTTATTGATTTTAGAGAATTTCTTTTATTGACTTTTCATAAGCTTAGGTGAAAATAACACTATAACAATTTTTTTTTTTTTAATTTGGTTAATAAAATTTGTTCTTGTACCCTTTAGAAAAATGTAGCTACCCTTTCACCTAGACTATTTAAAAAATTATTTTCTTAGACTTTAGCAAGCAACACAAGGAACTATAATCTTTAGCTTTTTAGCCCAAACGTATATATTCCATTGCAAATAATATGATTATAGGTGTAAAGTAGCTATAAAAGACTTTTAATTTAGGCTTGTGTTATACAATATTTTATTGAATTTACTAAAAGAACAATAATAAAAATAGGTATACCACAAGACGAAATGACCAACAACCCTCTAAACTTCGATAAGTGGATGCATAACACGTGTTCATTAAATAAATTTATGATTAGAAAATATATCACTTACAACCTCACTAAATGGTATATATTTACTTAATAAATGTAACGAATCATGATAAATGCACTTTTTAATATGATATATTCTATGTTAAAACGAAAATTTAGCTGTTTTGATCATGATTCATTGAATTTATCAAAAAGGCATATACTTCTTAACTTAGTCAAAAAATAAGGATGATTGTTCTTTACGGTATAATGGAAAGTAACCAAATCCTAATTTAAATCGTCAACCGTAAGAAAACATTGTCCTAATCAGTAGATTGTTAGAACCATTTATAATTACATTTGATTTTCCCGTTAGTTGACTTTAATTTTTTTTTTTTCCTAAGTTTTTCTCCTTCAAAAAGCTTCTTACCATGTTTTAATTTTTTTTAAAAAGGGTAGTGATGAAAGCATGAGCAAAGCAAATGCTCTTTTTTGTTTTCAAGAATTTTCAAATTATAATTGTGAACAAATTGTTCTTTTGTTTCTTTCTTGTTTTAGTTTATTTCTTTTTAATAATAAATCCTATTTGATGATATTCAAACTTCCCCTCACACGCAAATTCCTCTTCTGCAAGGTGTTGAGCCACGTTCGTTCTGGAAGATGCTAGAAGATAAGTCGCGGGGCACTTCTGTCCATTCATTTTTTAAAATATTTCAATTAAGGAGAATATATTGTATATGGTGACTTTATAAAAGTAAAAAATGTTAATAATATTTTTGAAGCGCCAATAATATTTTCTTTTAATTTTTAATTTTGAAATCTTATTGTAATTTTTTAATTTAAGAAAGATGTGAAAAATAAAAATAAGATTTCAAAAACTTTAAGGATCACTTTTAAGATTTTAAGAATTTTAGGGACCTCTCATGAGATTTTCTAAAAAGACGGAAATCTTTACTTATATTTTACCAAAAGATAAGGTTTTTTTTAAAAAAAAATATTTTGTATCTTTTTAACAAATCTCAAGAAAAGTTTTGAAATTTAGAAAAAATTTGTGATATTTTGAAACTTATTTGTCTTTTTACTAAATTTCAAGAGTCAAGCATCTTTTCTCCTAAATTTTAGCAAATTCATTATTAACAAATGGAGTTTGATTAATTTTTGAAAATAATATTTTCTATAAAATATGTTGACTTTACTGTAATCCCATGAGCGAGGAGGGTGAATTGTATTTTTAAAGTTTTTCTCTCTTAGGTCAAATAGTCAGCAACAATATTTCAAGGTCAATCTAAAGCATGTATAAAATAAACTAATAAATACAATTGAATTAAATTTGTACAAGTAAATCAACTAAGCATGCATAGTATAGTAAAACGAGTAAGGTAGAGATAACACCAGATATGTTATCGAGGTTATCGAGGTTCGACAAATGTGCCTACGTCTCTGCCTCAGCTTGCAAGCCCAAGGATTTCATTACGACTCACTTAACGGGTGGAACGGCAACATATCAAATTATTAGGGCTAACCTCAACCGTTATAACGTGATATGCCTATAATAATCTAGCTAATGAGGGCAGGTCAACACCTATCTCGCACTTTCTCCGGATCTGACATTCTAACGAGTG
Organism: Malania oleifera; assembly: GCF_029873635.1. Lineage (NCBI taxonomy): Eukaryota > Viridiplantae > Streptophyta > Magnoliopsida > Santalales > Ximeniaceae > Malania > Malania oleifera. The sequence continues at coordinate 76,079,790 of NC_080424.1, read as the reverse complement.
ATTAGCTCCGACCCAATAAAGATGAGAAGAGTTCCACGCCAACGCCCTTAATAACCGAGTAATAGGCGCACGCACTTATTGCAGGAGAGCGATTCACGCCCCCATGCAATAAATCCGAGCCAACCAGTGGTCAACTCAAGCCTCTATAAGAAGGGATTTGGAGAAAAGGCAAAGGCAAGTCATTCAACACAACTATACTGTTGCATTCAGCCTCTCTAGAAGTATTCCTCTCACTTAGGCATCGGAGTGATCCCCCGAAGTACACCCCGGGTCCTCCAAGCCTTTCTTTTCCTCCTCTTTCAGGTCAACGGGAGTCGAAGGAGCATCCCTATTATTTTTACCCCGCAACAGTTGGCGCCGTCTATGGGAATTTGCTTTTAGGAGGCAATATTATCTTACTCTCGACTTTCGACATTCCAGCAATGCCGACCTCACGCAATTCTATCTCCTTCCCTGCTACAAAAGAACCATCTCAATCCATCCAGTCCACGCCCGCAAAGCCATCTGGTGTTAGTAAGGAGGAGTTCCTTACTTTCCAGAAGGAAATGAAGGACATGTTCAACCAACTCTTACAACAAAAGAGTCAAGAAAGACACATCCTCCCCCAACCGCAAGAGAATCCCAGCGCAGACAAGCAAGTTAACAAACCAGTGGAGAAAGAGGAGAAAACTCACCCCAACAAGAAGGTAGAAGATGCAAATAGCGTGGACGTCAACCAACAAAGATCCACGGAGCTTGAAGAAAGAATCAAGAAGATAGATCATATAGAGAAGATGATGAAAGAGGGCAGAACCAAGCCCTACTATGGGGAAGCATCCCTAACAAAGAAATCATGGAAGCTCCATTGCCCAGTAGATTCAAGATGCCCACCTTTGAAAGATACGAAGGTTTGTCTGACCCAATTGATCACTTGGATAATTTTAAAATGTTGATGCAATTACAAGGGGCTCCGGACGCCATCATGTGTCGAGCTTTTGTAACCACCCTTAAGGGTACGGCCAGAGACTGGTATTGAACTCTTCGACCAGGATCCATTGGTTCCTTCCAAGAGATGGAGTAAATGTTTACCGGCCATTCCTTAGTAGTCGGAGAGTTGCAAAAACAACAGGCCATCTTATAAGTATGGTGCAAGGGGAACGGGAGACTTTAAAAAACTTCATGCATCGATTCAACACAGCGACCCTAGAAATCCGCAACTTAGACATGAGGGTAGCTTTGGCCGCCTTAACAACGGCTCTCCAATCGAGAAGCTTTTTATACTCCTTAGGGAAAAAACCGTCGGTGGATATGGGGGAGTTAATGATCCGAGTAGAGAAATACATAAACTTGGAGAAAATGATGGATACAAGAGGAAGTCGTATATAGCGGAAAAGGAGAAACAATAGCAGAGAATCTGGAGACTCCTATAAATCCGTAAAAAGACATGAGACTAGTGTGCTGCAAACGGACCCAAAGATTAGAGGACAGCACAACAAGTTCTCCACCTACACACCCTTAAATGTACCACGCTCAGAGTTACTGATGCAGATCAAAAAGAAGGACTACATCTCGTGGCCTGAACCTATGCGAACACCTCTACATAAGCGGAACATGTCCAAATTCTGCGCATTCCATAGGGATCACGGCCACGACATAGAAGAATGCATTCTGTTGAAGAAAGAAATCGAAGTCCTAATAAGAAGAGGACATCTATCAAAGTTTATAAAGAAAGAAAATCCACAAAGGGAACCACTCGAGCAGAGGAGGCATGGCGCAAAAGAGAAGGAAGAGCAGGTCATAGGGGAAATTGGGGTGATCTTTAGAGGATCCGCTAGTGGAGGAGATAGCGGGAGTGCATGCAAAAGATATGCTAAACAGGTGCAGACGATGGAGAAGGGGGAAACCAGTAGTAAACGAAACAGAAGAGATGACATCATAACCTTTGATAGCGGAGACGAAGAAGGGGTGCAGCAACCACATAATGACGCACTAGTGCTCTCCCTACTCGTGGCCAATTACATGGTCAGGCGCATACTGATAGATAATGGGAGCTCGGCCAACATCATGTTCTAGTCGGTCCTGGTGGGAATGAAGATCGGAAAGGAACAACTCAAGCCGGTCTCGACCCCCTTGGTAGGATTTGGGGGAGACACTGTTCACCCCTTGGGTACAATCACTTTACTAGTGACAATAAGGACGACCCCGCAGAAGGTAACGACGTTGACAGAATTTCGGTGGTCGACCGACCTTTAGTATACAATGTCATCTTGGGTGGCCCTTTCCTTAATGCAGTTCGGGCTGTAACGTCAACGTACCATCTCAAAATCAAATTCCCTACACCACAAGGGATAGGGTTTGCCAAGAGAGATCAGGCCGTTGCTCGGAGTTGCTATGTAATGGCCCTGAAAGGGAAGATGGAGGCTAGAGAAGCTCTAACGGTGGAAGATCTAGAAGTAAGGGGAGAGTATCCTCAGATCAGTACAGTAGATGAAGATATCAAGCACATACCACTGAAGGGCCACCAGGAGAGGAGTATACAGATAGGGAATCACTCGCCCGAAACCTTGAAAGCAGAGCTGAGCGAACTGTTGAACGAATTCACTGATTTGTTCGCATGGTTGGCTGTAGACATGCCCGGCATCGACCCTACAGTCATAGAGCACAGGCTGCAGGTCGACCCCAACCACCGACCTGTGAGGCAAAAAAAAAAGGAGCTTTGCAATAGAGCGGATCAGAATAATAGATGAGGAAGTGACGAAGCTGGTACAAGCCAACTTCATCAGGGAGGTAGACTACCTGGAGTGGTTGAGCAACGTGGTTCTAGTAAGAAAGCCGAACGGAAAATGGCGCACTTGCATAGGCTTCACTGACTTGAATAAGGCGTGCCCAAAAGACAGCTTCCCCCTTCCCCGAATCGACCAGCTAGTGGATTCAACCTCAGGGCACGAGCTCCTCAGCTTCATGGATGCCTACTCAAGATACAACCAAATCCCCATGAGTTGAACAGACGAAGAAAAAACATCTTTCATCACCAAAAGGGGTCTGTATTGTTATCGGGTGATGCCCTTCGGGCTAAAAAATGCAGGAGCCACATATCAGAGATTGGTGAATAGGATTTTTAAAGATCAGCTCGGAAAAACAATGAAGGCGTACGTGGACGATATGCTGGTGAAAAGCTTGGTAGTAGGGCAATATTGTAAAGACTTAAGAGAAACATTCGAACTCCTTCGACGGTACCACATGAAACTGAACCCATCGAAGTGTGTGTTCGGTGTTTCTGCAGGAAAGTTCCTGGGCTTTATGGTGACTCGTAGAGGTATAAAAGCAAACCCAGATAAAATAAGAGCGCTGCTGGAGATGGAGGCCCCACGGACAAAAAAGGAGATCCAAGTTTTGACAAGGAGGATAGCCTCCCTCAGTAGGTTTGTCTCCTACTCAGGGGACAAAGGCTTACCTTTCTTCAAAGCACTACGGAAGAAGGGAGGATTCAAATGGGGGGAGGAGCAGGCCAAAGCCTTCGAATTGCTCAAGCAGTACCTCAGATCCCCTCCTATTTTAACGAAGGCGAAGAATGGGGAAGACCTCTACCAGTATATAGCATCGACAAAAAATGCCGTCAGCTCTGTCCTGGTTCGGGAAGAAGGCGGGAAGCATCAACTAATTTATTACACTAGCAAGGTGCTCAGTGGAGCAGAAAATAACTATTGCAAGACGGAAAAAGCCGCTTTCTCCATCATTTGTGCAACGCGAAAATTAAGGCCCTACTTTCAGGCCCACAAGGTAGTTGTGTTAATAAACCTACCGATGAGACAAATTCTACAGTGGCCAGAGAGTTCAGGAAGGATAACAAAATGGTCAATCGAATTAAGTGAGTTCAACATACAATATCGACCAAGGCCCGCTGTCAAGGCCCAGGTGCTCGCTGATTTTATAGCAGAAAGGTTCTCCGACTCATCCACTAAGCCAGACGTATGGACACTACATGTTGATGGATCATCTAACGCTGCTGGAGGGGGAGTTGGATTCATCCTTTCGGCCCCAGATGGCAGCGAAACTCTTTTCGCACTGAAGCTTGAGTTTACAGCAGCCAACAATGATGCAGAATATGAAGCTTTGTTAGCAGGTCTACACTTGGCAAATGCATTAGGGGTGGCACAGATCAAGGTATTGAGTGATTCTCAACTGATGGTAGAGCAGCTGAAAGGAGAATTTGAAGCTAGGGATCCAAGAATGAAGAAATATCTCCTTAAGGCCTAAGAATACGAGAAAGCATTTGTTCAGTTCGATGTAGAACACGTACCAAGGGCAGAAAAAAAAAAAAGCCGATGCACTCACAAAATTGGCCTCAGCGACCGGTGCGGAATGTAAAGATGCTATTTATCTAGAGCGAATAGGGAAACCCTCATACGAGGAAGAAAAAGTTAACTCAGTAGAGTCCGAAATCAACAAGAATGATTGGAGGGCCCCTTTGTTCCTATTTCTCCAGGACGGATCCTTACCAGAAGACAACAAGGAAGCTCGGAGAGTGAGAAGGAAAGCAGCAAGGTATACGTTGATAGGTTGGGAGCTATACAGACGATCTCTAACACTGCCCTACCTTCGTTGTCTAAACGATGAAGAAGGGATGTACGTACTAAGGGAAATCCACGAAGGAGTATGCGGAAACCACCTGGCCAGTAGGGCCCTAGCCCACAAAGTCATGCGGCAAGGGTTTTACTGGCTTACAAAGAAGAAAGACGTGGTTGAGCTCGTCAAGAGATGCGACAGATGTCAACAATGTGCGGCTGTACCACATGTACCCTCTAATCTACTTTTCCCTCTAACCAGTCCCTGCCCCTTCGCATAGTGGGGAATAGACATCCTCAGACCTCTACCGCAGACGACTGGTCAAAGAAAGTTTTTGTTGGTAGCAATAGATTATTTCACTAAGTGGGTAGAGACTGAACCTCTAGCCACGATAACAGAGTGGAACATTACGCGCTTCGTCTGGACATCATTGGTTTACCGTTATGGCATCCCCTGGGCGATAGTTACAGACCACGGGAGGCAGTTTGACAACGAATGCTTCAAAAAGTTCTGTTCGGACCTGTCTATTAAGCTCCTATTCGCGTCAGTGGCCCACCCCCAGAGTAATGGACAGGTAGAGAACATGAATCGGACGATACTACACGGACTGAGGACGCGACTCGAGTCCATGCAAGGTAGATGGGTAGAGGAACTCCCTTCATTAATATGGGCGTACCACACCACCAAGAGAGCAGCAATAGGGGAAACCCCTTTTATGCTTGTCTTTGGTGCAGAGGTGGTCATCCCAGCAGAGGTAAGGATGCTCTCTTGGTGAAGGCAATACTTCAACGAGCAGACCAACGATGAAGAAGTCAGATCAGAAATAGTCCTGCTGAAAGAGAGACAGGATCATGCGAGTTTAAAAGTTGCAGCGTACCGGCAGAAGGTAGCAAAGTATTACAACAATCGTGTCAAAGTACAGAATTTTCGGCCAGGAGAATTAGTCCTGAGGAAGACGCGAAATAACCCATTGGATTCAGGGTCGCACAAGTTAAATCCAAATTGGGAGGGTCCATATAGAGTCACAAACGAGATAAAGCCAGGGACATACAAGTTGGAAGATGTAGGGGGGAAAGAGATTAAGAACACATGGAACTCGGATATGTTAAAAAAATACTATTCCTAAAAAGTGCTTCTTACATTGCAGTAATAAAAGTACCAATTACAATAGTTGTACTATGTCAATAAAGTTGAAAAATTCATATTACAAGTTTGGTTCCTGCAGACTAGTTAGCTTTACTCCCCTCTCCAACTTCCTCCTCCCCTTCCTCATCCTCCTCCAGATCTTCCATGGACTCATGACTTTCATTGCCATAACCATGAGAGTTCACACCGTCCAGCGGAAGCTCAGGATGTTTGGTCTTGACTTAATCCCGGCACCTCTTGAATCCCACCCGGTAAGCTTTAGAGGTATCAATGATGAACTGGTTGGAGTCCTTATACTCCTTTACTGTAGTTCGGGATGCAGTAGCAGCAGCAGTAGCTTCTGTGCCAGGTAGTTCCTCCCTACGAAGGCACTTCGACCTCAGCTTGTAGAGCCCGCTCACAGACCTCAGCCTCGCGCAGTTCATTCTGAGCAACAACATACTTCTGCTGGGCATCGAGGGTCTGCCGATACATCTCGGCAACCTTTTCCTCCTGGGCTAGAGCCATCGTTGCCAACTGCGGAAGAATACAAAGTAGGGAACAGTCAACAAGACTATGTATAAGGCGAGAAGAATAAAGCCACCTAAAAAATAGATACCTGGTATGAGGTGTGGCAGATCTTCGCTGAAAGAGCGTCAGGAAGGGTGCACTGGGCTTACACAAAATCCTCAGCGTGTACAACCCGACGGAGAGTAGAGGCAGAGTGGGTCGGTTTGTGAAAAATCGCCTCAATATGAGCCTACGGGGTCGGAGGAGGAGCAGCATTGACTTCATCAGTAAGGGTGCCCGAATCACCTACGGCAGGTGCTTCCCTTTGTGAGGACTCTCCTTCGATCTCCCTCCTCTTCTTCCTGGCTTCTCCCATGAGAGATTCATGCCTTGTGAAGTCCATATCTGCAAGGATAAAAGAGAAAAGGAGTAAAAACACCAACAATAGGGACAATATCCAAACACACACACACACACACACACACACACACACACACACACATATATATATATATATATATATATATATATATATATATATACGAAATCAGGGGTGAGGAAAGACTTGAGGAAACGGGGCTGATCCCCCACTACACGAGGACACGCTTTTGGAGCAGCTCCTCATGAGGGATAATACCCTGTTTACCAAGGACACGAAGTTCTTTCAAGATGGCCTGCTCTTCGGGAGAAAGTCTGGGAAGAAGGTGGTGTACCCGAACTACAAAGGAAAAAGGGTGAGAGGAGAAAAGATGAGTCAGCGGATAACCTACTAAGTAAACCCTGCAAAAGAAGGGGGAAAAGGGATAGACAACGTTACCATCAAGAGGAGAAGACCAGACCATAGAGCCCCTGTAATTCAACTCTCCCGAGGCGAAGAAGTAACGAGACTTCCAGTTATGGATGGAAGAACTGCCTGGTGAAAAAAGTTTATACCCGGCTAGAGAGTTGAAATAATATAGCTCCTTCTCAGCAGAATGGGATCGCATCTGGAAACAACTTCTAAAAAGAGGAACCGTAGGCTGGTAGCCCAAGCGGAGCAAAAGGACGGAAAAATAGGTGAGCGAAAGATAAGAGTTCGGGACAAGTTAGGAAGGTGCTATGCAGTAAAAATGTAATACGCTAGAGACGAAAGGGGGAACAGGGAGCCTAAGACCCAAATCTAGATAATCTGTATAGAGACAGAGCTCCTTGGAGCCTGGATCAAAAGCTGACTTGGAAGCAAATGGCAACCTAACAGTAATACTCGATGGTATGGAAAAAAAGTAACAAACATTCTGCAAGTCGGAGGAGGTGAGGTCACAACGAGCGCTCCGAACTGTAGTAAGAACCCTCAAAGGCTGTGAGAAAGACTCCATAGGAAAAACAAGGCGTGAACAAAACAATACCTATACCTAAGGATCAAACAGGCAAGCAACAGCAAAAACAAAGAAGAAAAGATGCCAAGACAGATCAAGACAGTAAAATTCTACACACAAACAGTAAGGCCATCTTACAAGAAAAGATCAAACATACACAGTTAATGCAAAAACAACGAAGAACATGAAGAACAACAAAACAAAAATGCAGTAGAGAGGGAGAACGTACCTAACACCAAAAGGGGGCCCATCGAATGAAGAAGAGACGAGAAGGAAGGAGTCCCCACTCAAACTGAAGATGAGTGCAGAATGAAGGAGTCCCCTGGCCTTTATAAAGAGAGGAGGGCACGAATCCCTGTGGAGGGAATCTCAAGCATTTCCATCTACAAAAAGGATTGCGTCTCAAGGGAGAAAAAGGACATAGAAAATCTCTGACAAATGCACAGCCACGGCTTCCCAAGGACAAACGGTGCCTCGGAAAGACCACATTGCCTCGGACACAACGTTAGACGGATGACCATAAATGAGAACGTTTCCTCCAACCACTTCCCGAGGTAGAATGCATTTAAAACCTTCTTTTATCTATCTTTTGCAGGACAGAAGCGTGCGACGACACCTCGGAAAGGTGAAACAAGCAAAAGGCGAGCACGACTCGTGAGGCCAGAACAGCCTAGCAGATGAGCAGGACTCATCAGGTGGAAAGGCTAAACTGACGAGCACGACTCGTGAGGCCAGAACAGCCTAACAGATGAGCACGATTCATCAGGCGGATAGGCCAAATTGACGAGAGCACAACTCGTGAGGTCAGAACAGCCCAGCAGATGAGCACAACTCATTAGGCGGAAAGGCCAAACTGACGAGCACGACTCATGAGGCCAGAATAGCCCAACAGATGAGCACGACTCATCAGGCGGATTGGGCAAACTGACGAGCACAACTCGTGAGGCCACAATAGCCCAGTCGATGAGCACACCTTAATAGACACAAAGGCCCAAATAAAGAGCATGACTGATAAGGCCAAAACAGCCAAGCAGATAAGCTCGGTGGTAAAATTTCCCTCCATGGGACAGGTCGACCAAATCCACTTCATAGAGCAAGTCGAACGGGTCGGTATATCTACTCTCATGGCACAGGTCAGATAACTCGACCAATTTCCCTCCGTGGGACAGGTCGAAAAAATTCCCTCTATGTGACAGGTCGTCCAAGCTTCACTCTAAGGAAAAGGTCGGACAACTCGGTCAATTTCCCTCCATGCGCCAGCTCGGCCCGAACAACTCTTCAAAGAGCTCGGACGAAATAGCTTGGCCCGGGCAACTCTTCAAAGATCTCGAACGAAGCAGCTCGGCACAAACGGCTCAGCAAGACAGCTCGACAAAACAGCTCGACCCGAGTAACTCTTCGAAGAGGTCGGATAAAAAGCTTTGCACAAACAGCTCGTCCTGAGCAACTCTTCAAAGAGCTCGGACGAAACAGCTCGGCTTGGGCAACTCTTCAAAGATCTCGGACGAAGTAGCTCGGCACAAACAGCTCGGCTCGGGAAACTCATCAAAGAGCTCGGATGAAGCAGCTCAGCACAAACACCTCGGCAAGACAGCTCGGCAAAACAGCTCGGCCCGAGCAACTCTTCAAAGAGCTCGGATAAAAAAGCTTGGCACGAGCAGCTCGGCAAAACAGTTCGGCACGAGGAGCTCGGCTAACAGCTCAGCACGAACAACTCGGCATAAGCACCTCGGCACGAACAGCTAGGTACGAGCTGCTCAGCTATTCTGCCAAAAAGAGAGGGGAACACAATGAAGTGTTAAACCCTCTAAAGGGAAAGATGCGGACAAAACCATTATTCAAAATTCTATCCAGAAATTTGAAACTGAGGGGAGGACAACTGATATGCCCATAATAATCTAGCTAATGAGGGCAGGTCAACACCTATCTCGTACTTTCTCCGGATCTGACATTCTGACGAGTGATTAGCTCCGACCCAATAAAGAGGAGGAGAGATTCATGCCAATGCCCTTAATAACCGAGTAATAGGCGCACGCACTTATTGTAGGAGAGCGATTCACGCCCCCGTGCAATAAATCTGAGCCAACCGGCGGTCAACTCAAGCCTCTATAAGAAGGGATTTGGAGAAAAGGCAAAGGTAAGTCATTTAACACAACTATACTGTTGCATTCAGCCTCTCTAGAAGTATTCCTCTTACTTAGGTATCGGAGTGATCCCCCGGAGTACACCCCGGGTCCTCCAAGCCTTTCTTTTCTTCCTCTTTCAGGTCAACAGGAGTCGAAGGAGCATCCCTACTATTTTTATCCCGCAATATAACCAATGCACTTCAAAATGATAAGATCTATAAGCTTAGTGAAAACAATATTACAACTCTCAAGATAATCTCAGTGTGGCAATCAAAGTGTAAAAGTGTGCTAAGATAATATCTTTGAAACAATATATATAAATATATCAATCACTCATAAGATTTCAAAGATTTCAAAAGTATAATCAAATATCTCAAAAAGATTTCTAGAAACTCAAGCACAAGAGATATTTAGAACACAAGTTTGTCAAAAATATTTTCTTCAAAGAAAAACACAAGACAAGTTCAAGAGTCTTGCAATAAAAATGCGAAGACTTACAAGCTTATAAAAGTTTTCTTACAAAATAAATTTATGGATTAAATCAATGGGGAAAAACTTTTGCGCTTAAACCTCTTTAAAATCAACAAATAATCACAAACAAGAGAGTATAAGCTTGCAATAGAAATGTAGGTAATCTCAAAATACTCTCACTCAATATGATTTTGCAGTGAGGTATGTAGGCTTGTATAAGGATGTATAGCTTAAAGAATTTTAGAGAGAAATTTTCTTAATCAAAGAACTAATTAAATCTTAATCTTTGTAAATTAGAGTATATATATAGCCTCTACCAAAAAATTTACCATTAAGACATAGAGGAAATTGTTAAAATTGTTTAATAAGCTTTTAATCCAATTTACTCTTAATTAACCTCAGTTACTGTGGTTAAAAAATATGACAACTTGAAAGTTTCGATCAACTGTATTTTAAGTTTGGTCGGCTATATTGATAAGTACAGTTGATCGATGCACTTTCGAACTATAGATATAGTCGACTCAATTAAGGAGATTTTGAAACCATTTAAGGTTCGGTCGACTATATTTGAAATTCAGTCTACTATTTATATGGTTCGGTCGACTCAATCATAAATGAACTGAACATTCGGTCGGCTAAATCGTTGGAGGCCAGATACATGCCAGTTCGGTCGACTGTGGAAGATATATTAAAAAACATTCGGTCGACTAAACTTTAGTCAAACTATTGACCCTGAATGGTTCGATCGATTGAGTTGAATATACACAGCTGAGTTCAGTCGATTAAGTGACTTTCAATTATTATTTTTAGGTCCTGATTTTGAGTATAGTTTGCCTCTATTTGCATAATTATAATTTGTAAAATAGAGGGGGTTTGTGCAAGTGATGTGTAGGGACTTAGGGTCGATCTAAGGTTATTGAGTTTAAAGTCCTATCATGCATGCAGCGTATTAATTATTATAACTCTTTGATTATTACAGACTCAAATTAATTTAAACATAAAATACAAATATAAACAATTTGGTCTTTATTTCCTCAAAGTCACCTTATGCCACCAAGTGATATGATTCTTTTTCATTTCATGTGTAGAGTGATCCTGTACACAAACTCAGGGCATAGATTAAATACGAAGATATTTGTAATTATCAAAACGAGATATGATCAATAAGATCAACAAAATATAGTTGTCTCTCATTGATTTCCATTTTAAAAAATATTGCTTTTCTTTTGGAAGAATACGCCAAGTTTCCTAGGTTTACACACGAAATTAATCCCACGCCTACACTAGCCGGGCCTATAGTCAACACGTAAAAAAAAAAAAAATGTTTTTGGTGAATTTGATTGATTTATTGCACGTTATTATTATTTGTTAATATTATTATCAGCATTATTTTTTATTAATTAATATTATATAATAATTTAGATGTACTTGTTTTATCTTAATGATGGCATAAACCTTATAATAAAAGCCAAACAGTCCTACCCACACTCAGCATGCAAGGCGTGGTACCCGAAACGTGATTAAATCCAGGACACCCAAGTTGAGCTGCCCATTGTTAATGACATTTTTTAATAAATAAATAAATAAAATAAAATAAAGTCACATGCAACACGTGCATGTGAATACGTGTCAGCCTAACCAATCCCACGTAGCGAACGCGTGGCATGCCTACCTTCTTATCCACCTACACCAACTAACCAAGATAATTAAAATTTGTTTAAAAATAAATATTAAATGTGATTATTAATTAATTAATTAGTTGATGAATTAGTTGGGCTGGCCATGGCTGCTAACGTGCACATGGGCGTGCACAGTTAAGACAGCGTCACTTACTCCACCATCAGAGCAAGCGGAGCTGGGTCCCACCCAACTCAACGCCAACGCCTGCACGCGGCAACTGCAATATTCGCGGCACCGATACCTGTGGCCGATCGGTGTGCAGTTTAAGCTTTTCACAGTCCACGCGGCGCACTTTAGATGTCGGCCTATGATTATTTCTGGCTCTTTGAATTCTTCAAATTATGAAATTCAATCGAATATATTGAATCGAATATAATTAAAATAATATCATCACATCTGAGAAAAAAGAGTTCTGAATTTGTATTTACAGAACCAAGAAATCAAAAAAAAAAAAGGAAATTAAAAAAATAATAATAAAGAACGAGAGATGAGATCGCAAGTCTCAAATCTCAATTATATTTTTCCTAAAAGTCCGACAAATTCCTAATTAAGATGATATGTTGATATTGTTATTGAGATGTCTCGATTTTCGGCGCCGCCGAAAGCACGAGGCGGGGCTTCTTGGTGGGCAGGGGGCTCTCGACTTCATCGTCACCGGAGAAGTGGGTTCTCGGCCAGAAGTCTGGGAAGGCGGGGAGGTTGAGGTCGAAGTTGCGGTGGCTGTTGGAGGAGCCGACGTCTTCGGAGGAGGTGACGCCGGACCTGGTGGCGGCCGTGGCTGTGGTTCCGCCGCCAACGACGCCTTCGTAGTGGCAGCGCTTGTGACCGCCGAGGGCTTGACCGGTGGGGAAGGACTTGTGGCAGATGGAGCACTCGTGGGTCCTGAGGGAGCCGGCGGAGTTGGCGGTGGTGGTGGTGGCGGTGGAGGTGGATTGGTCGTCGAGGGCGGCTAGTTTGCGGTGGCTGGCCTTGTGTCCGCCGAGAGCCTGGTAGGAGGCGAAGGCCTTATGGCAGACAGAACACTTGTACGCGAGCTTCGGAGGGGATGTATTGCGTTGGGATTCGACGGGAGTAGCGGGGGCGGGGACGGAGGAAGCAGCGCTGCCACGAGCTAGCATGATGAGGCAGAGGGCAAGGTACTCCTCCTCGGTGGGGGGAGGTTGGGGGCGCTTGGAGCGCTTGCGCTTGGCCCATGGCTCTTGGAGGCAGTAGTGGAGGTTGGCGTCGTCGTAGTGGAAAGAAGGGGCTGTTGCGGTAGGAGAGTTGAGAGCTTCCAGAGCCATTTCTGATTCTTCTTCTTCTTTTAATTCTACGTACTCAAGAACTGAAGATAGTTGATGATCAGAGAGAGAGAGCGAGAGAGGTGTTAATTGTGAAGATGGGGAGTAGTGAGAGTGAGGGGGTTGTGCTTATAAAAGGGAGGAGGGTGGGTGGAGGTGGAGGTGGGAAGTTGCGTGACAAGTAGAAGGAAAGTGAGGGCGTGTACTGAGGGTGATAGGAAAGAGCTTGGAGGAAGAGAAGGGGGTAGGGGGGTCGTACGTAGAGGTTTTTGGTTGGGCGTTGAATATTCTTTCTTGGTATTTTATTTATTTGTTTTATTTTTGTTATAATAGAGTGCCAAGTTGAAGGGGAGAGGGAGGGGGGTGAGTCAAAGTGGGGGTAGGCATATATGAGAGAGAGAGAGAGAGAGAGAGAGAGAGAGAGAGAGATGGGGAAGAACCAAAGAATTGAAGTAGGGTATACCAAGTAAGTGGAAGAGTAGTGGTACTTCTTTTCTCTCTCTCTCACACACACAGACAAGGTCACTGGTGACGTGGGGGGGGGGGGGGGTTGATGCGACTTTCGGTGCATTTGGGGAAAGACAGTCAGGACTGATCAACTAACTATTTAGGAGAATTATATTTAAGATTTAAGATTTTACATATATATATATATATAATTAATATACTGTTGCTGTAAAATGGAAAAGGAAAGGAAAGAAAAAGACTAATTCAAAGTCAATAGGGGAGTACGTTCCACTTTGGAAGTCTGAAACAGCAACCTAGTCGGCCAGACCCAGCTACGCGCTTCGTGGGTAAAACATAAAGAAGGTTCGAGGGAAGTCCAGGGCGGCGCGGCCCTCTGCTGCAGCCACCGCTACCGCCTCCACCCCGCCAATTTAATTAATTACCAATTAAAAAATGAATGCACATATAATGGATCGACCTGTTTGATCAATAGTGTATGGCGTGGGGAGGGGTATGTGGTGACAGGAAGGCGGCAGCGTGCATGCACCTTGGAGATACGAGATGAGATGCGCCGAACCCAGGGGCATCCATGCATATACAACGCACGTATCTCCTTCTTCCATCAGTTCCATAGATTTATAGATATAAATATATTTATATATATATATATTTATATATATTTACCTTTGGCGCGTTTTGGGGATGGAAAGAGCAGAACGTAAAGGAAAGATGTTTGTACACATGGCAGTTGGCATGGGCCGCTGTAGATTTCGCTTACCCACTTGTCAAACGCCTCAACCCTTTTCACTCCCACGTGCCCTTTGCTTAGAGAGAGAGAGAGAGAGAGAGAGAGAGAGAGAGGGATTATAATTTAGTGTTATAATTTTATTCTTATCCCTTTTGTCAATTGTGAGAAGTTTCATCTTTAATGTAGAAGTTATCTAGCTTATAATTATAATATTTATAAATCATGAATGCATATAAGTAATTTAAATTTTTTTATTTCAAAATTTTTAATCAAGTGTTTTTACACTTTCATTATATGTTTAATCAATCATTTCTTTTTTTTTTTTCTAAAAATTAATCAAATTAAAAAATTAAAGTAATAAATTCAAAAATAATAATAAAGTATGCATGTAGCATGTGCTCATAGTTAGTATAGTAGATAAAAGAAATTTACACAATTTTTAATATTTTTAAATTATTTTTTTTATAAAAAACTTATCAGTGTCTAATTTGCTTTAATTTTTTTTTATATTTTATATTAATTAATTGTTAAATAAATCATTTAACGAAATAATCATAATTTGAAATTTTTAAATTTAATTTATTTACATAAATTTTCTATTATTTATTAAAAATAACAAAACTTCACTTATTACTTGTCAAAGTATAACAACTTTATTAAGGATTGTGCACATGGTCGCCATGTGCTCAACTTTATTAATAATATTTTGTATTAAGACAAAATGTAAGCATATTTTGAGAAATAGTTTATCTAAATAGGTAGAGAAATACTTACAAAGAATGATATGTACATTTACCATTTCCTTAACATTTAATAATAGAATGGAATGAAATAGAATTGATTTTTAAAATTTGACACTTTTTTGCATAAGTTCTTGTTCCATTTTGCTCCTAATCTATACATTTTATTACTGCATATCAAACATTAAATTAAGATTCAAAACCTACTAAGTCAGCGAGGATCGTAGATGGTGAGAGTTCTCTATGAGTTAGCGGGAACCGTAGATGGTAATAGAGATGTGTCCCGGAGGTTGGGTTGGGCGAACATCCAACTGATGCACAGAAGCCGTATCTACATCTGGATTTTACCTTAATCAGCGAGACCTGGGGGCGGAGGACACTGATCCGTAAGTTTGGTGCCGCACCAAGGGGTCCAAATGGCTCGTTGATAGCTGAAATTCTTATGTAATAAAAAAAAATTCAAAACCTACTAAATATTGTAAAATGTTATATGAATATTTAGATCTCCAAAAGTATTATGGACAGTAAATTAAATCATGCTTTGACTTTGTGTAGATACAACTATTACTGTAACATATTTTAATATGCAATTTTTAAATCAATGGTGTAAAATGCCTCCTTGTACTAAATTTTGTAACAAAAAATCAAAGCAAACAAAATTCTCTCTCTCTTTTTCTCTTTCCAACTCCTTATTAAAATTTTCTTGATCTCTCTGCCCTCCATCCTATATCTGTAACAAAACCCTAATCTACATTTTTAAAAAAGTTTTCAAAATTAATTAACCGTATTCAAAGTTGCACATGGTGCAACTGAGAATGTTGAAATTTAAGCTATTGAATTGGATAGAATGAAACAGGGTGCCATTCACTACAAAAAACAAGATTATTAGTGACGATTTTAAACTGTCACTAAATATCCAAAATCGTCAATAATATTTATTAGTGAATGTTTTGTCATTATTAGTGACGATTTCCAATTTGTCACTAAATATGCTGTGACAAATACTTATTAGTGACGAATTATACAAATCTTTTTTAATAGTGGAGTATTAGTGACGGAAGAAAGCCGTCACTAATAGCCTACGACCGTTACTATAAATTCTACATTTTCTCAGTTCAAAATTGTCACTAAAACCTAAGTATTAGTAACGGTTTTCAAACCGTCACTAATAGGCCATTATTAGTGACAGTTACTTAACTGTCACTAATGCTCACGGGAGAGCTATTAGTGACGGTGTAAAAATTGTTACTAATAATGGACTCTTAGTGATGGTTTGAAAACCGTTTCTAATACTTGAGCTTTAATAACGATTTTTAAATCGTCACTAATACTTTGTAGTGGTGTTATTAGTGATGCTTGAAAACCCTCACTAATACTTTGTAGTGGTGTTATTAGTGACGAATTTTAAACCATCACTAATACTTTAAAATAAATAATTCTATGCCAAAAACTATCACCTTGTTGAGTAGCGTGGCGGCTTTGGATCGTCGAACCGGCGAAAAACTATGCCAAAAACCTAGAGAGAAGGCAGAGAGGGACAGATTTAGAGAGAGAGAGAGAGAGAGAGAGAGAGAGAGAGAGAGAGAGAGAGAGAGAGAGAGAGAGAGAGAGAAATCTTGCATGTTCCTCGCAGGAAAAATGAATTCTTGCCCTTTTATAGAATGCTTGTCCACGTGGCCTCGTCGACAAACACCTTCTCCTCCTTAACGAGTTTAAGCCTCTGAAAACAGTCATCTCAGTAATTTCTTGTCAATGAGACACACGTCCCCGTCAATGAGCTCGAGAACCCTGCTCGTTGATGAGCACTTCTACACGCGTCGACGAGACCCTGCTAAAAACCCCTTAGAATTTCTTTTTCTCTTATTATTTAATTACCAAAATTCCTCAGGTCTCTACATTCTCCCCTCCTTATGAAATTTCATCCTCAAAATTTATTATCTGAACTATACAACATCCCTTAAAGAAAATTAGCTATTTATTTTATTACTTACCCTCACTTGTAGTGGAGGAATACCGTAGTTACATACAGGGTCCTAGGACATTACAATATATACATAAAAGAAAAATTCTCCCAAAACCAAAATATTATTTATTCTATAACCTACAATACTACTCACACATATATCATCTTGCTTTTCATAAAATTAAACCATAGTACATTTACTTTACTCGTACACCTAGTGCTGATCTCCACTGAATAAGTGCGGTTATTTCCGTCATATTTCTTCTTCCAACTCCCAAGAGGATTCTTCCATCGCGTGATTTCTCCACAAGAATTTTACTAAAGGAACTTTTCTACTGCGCAATTCCTATTCTTTTCTGTCTAAAACTTGCGTCGGTATCTCCTCATAAGCTAGTGAATCTTTGAACTCTAACTCTACATAACTGATCACGTGAGAGGAATCTGGGATGTATTTCCTCAACATGGAAACATGAAATACGTCATGCATTCTGAAAAAATCTGGTGGTAAAGTTAACCGGTAGACAACTGACTCCACTCTTTCAAGTATCTCAAAAGGGCCAATGAACTTAGGGCTCAACTTACCTTCCTTCCAAACCTTATAACTCCCTTCAATGGTGTTATCTTCAAAAACACACGGTCCCCAACTTCAAATTCCAACTTTCGGCAGTGAGTATCGGCATAGCTCTTCTACCGACTCTGAGCTGCACAGATTCTTTCTTTAATGAACCGAACTTTGTCATAGGCTTGCTACACTAGTTTTGGTCCCAACACTCGTCTCTCAACTATCTTATCCCAATATAGAGGAGAACAACATCTCTTACCATAGAGCGCCTCATAAGGTGCCCTGTTGATGCTAGCCTGGTAGCTGTTATTGTATACAAACTATACTAGTGGCATATACTAGGTCCAACTACCCCCAAAATCCAGCATGCACACCCGCAACATATCTTCTAATATATGAATCCCCCTCTCAGTCTGGCCATTCGTCTGAGGATGAAACGTCGTACTGAAAGATAACTAAGACCCCAGAGCCTCCTGCAAGCTCCTCCAAAATTGTGACATGAGACGTGGGTCTCGGTCTGATACTATAGACATTGACACACCATGTGATCGTATTATCTCCTAAATATATAATTTCATCAATTTGTCCATGGAGTAGTTGACTTTACTAGGAATGAAGTGAGTGGTCTTTGTCAATCTATCAACGACCACCCAAATAGCATTCTGACCATGCGGTGCCGGCGGTAAACCCATCACGAAGTCCATAGATACATGATCCCAATTCCACTGTGGAATATAAAGTAGCTACAACTGGCCCGACGACCTCTGTTGCTCAGCTTTTACCCGCTGGCACGTCAGAAACTGCTGCACAAACTCAAAAATTTCCCTCTTTATGACGCTCCACTAGTAAGACTCTTGCAAATCCCTATACATTTTAGTATTACCTAGATAAACCGTGTACAAGGACCTATGAGCCTCTTCTAAGATCATCCTCCTGATGTCTATATCTGTAGGCACACATAACTTGGAATAGAACCTCAAGGCCCCATCATCAGAAATATTGAATTTCTCTTCTTGTCTGTCTTGGACCTTAGTTATCAGCTCTGCTAATTCTACCTCACCCCTTTGAGCGGTCTTAATCCTTTCCTATAGAGTAGGCTACACTACCAGGTTAGAAATAAATGCCCGAGGATCTCTTTTTACCAGTTCTACACCGATTCTCTCCAAATCCATCTAGATCGAATGCTGAACCTCAAGAGCTACCAGTGTTGGTCCCACTGATTTCCTGCTCAGAGCATTAGCTACCACGTTTGCTTTCCCTGAGTGGTAACTGATAGTACAGTCATAATATTTAATAAGTTCCAACAATCTTATTTTCCATATATTTAACTCCTTTTGCATGAAGAAGTACTTTAAACTTTTGTGATCGGAGAATATCTTGCATCTCTCACTGTACAAGTAATGCCTCCTAATCTTTAACGTGTGTACCACTGTAGCTAATTCTAGATCGTGGGTAGGGTAGTTCTTTTCATACTCTTTCAACTGTCTGGAGGCATAAGCTATAACCCTACCAAGCTGCATTAATACACACCTGAGCCCTTTCAAAGACGCGTCACTATAAATAACATAACCATCACCCCCTAATGGAATTATCAACACTAGTGCAGTGACAAGCCTCTGTTTCAGTTCTTGGAAGCTTTGCTCGCAATCATTATCCCATTCAAACTTGACATTCTTTCAAGTCAGACAAGTGAGAGGCCCTGATAATACTGAAAACCCATATACAAACTGATGGTAATACCCTGCCAATCCCAAGAAACTCCTAATTTCATGAACATTCTTCGGCATGGCCCAATTCAACACTGCCTCAATCTTGCTATGATCCACTAAAATACCATCCCTTGAAATAACATGCCCCAAAATGACACTTTCTCTAACTAAAATTCACATTTGCTAAACTTGGCATACAATTTCTTTTCCCTAAGCATCTGAAGTACTAGCTGTAAATGCATCTCATGCTCCTCAAAGCTCCTCGAGTAGACCAGTATGTCATCAATAAAAACTATAACAAACTGGTCTAAATGCTGATGAAAGATTCTATTCATCAAATCCATGAATACAACAAGAGCATTCGTCGAACTCAATGGCATAACTAGAAATTCATAATGCCCGTACTTAGTCCTGAAAGTTGTCTTCGATACATCTTCTGCTTTTACTTTCACTAGAACATCGATCTTGTAATAGACCCGTGTGCCCTAAAACTGATCAAATAAGTCATATATGCGGGGTAGAGGATACATGTTCTTAATAGTTACCTTGTTTATCTCCCTGTAATCAATATACATTCTCATAGACTCATTTTTATTTTTTACGAATAACACTGGTGCTCCCCAAGGCGAAACACTAGGTCTAATAAACCCTTTATTCAATAAATCCTACAATTGATCCTTTAATTTTTCTAATTCCGCTGGAGCCATTCGATAAAGGGCTTTATAAATTGATGTCGTCCTAGGAAGTAGATCAATAGCAAAATCTACCTTGTAGTTGGTAGGAAACCCAGGTAGAATTTCTAGAAACACATCTAAAAATTCCTTCACCACTAGTGTACTGCCAAGCTTCAACTCATTTTCTGACACCCCCTTTACAAAAGCCATAAACCCCTGACAATCGTCTAGGAGTAATCTTCTCGCCTGTATGGCTGACATTAACAGTGACGAGGAACTCACCTACGATCCCACAAACCTGAATTCTTGCTTTCCCAGTGGTATTAATATCACCTCTCTCATATGACAGTCAATATTAGCATAGTTAGCTTCCAGCCAATCCATACCTAGTATTACATCAATTCCATGCATATTGAGCACAATAAGGTCAGCTGGTAGTACTTTTTTTTGAATTTCTATTAGATAACCCGTGAGAACCCTACAACATTGCACCACTGACCCTATTGGAGTAGCAATTGACAACTCTACATCTAATAACTGAGTCTCATTTCCAGACAATTTAATATAGGTCATGGACACAAAGGAGTGGGTGGCACCTGAATCAAATAAAAAAATTACTTGATATGATAAAACATTAAAGGTATCTATCACGACATCTCATGCGGTCTCGGCATCTCTAGGCATCAAAGCATAGACCCTCGCCAGAGCTACATTCCTCTGTTAGCCTCCACGGGGCACTTGATAGCCTCCCTGGTATGGTCTAGGAGCAGGAGCAGTACCAAGTGGTGTAGGGAAATCTCACACCAAGTGTGCTTGCCTACTGTAGCAATAATAGATGGCTCTCCCCACTTGACACTCTCCTAAGAGCCTCTTTCCATAAGTCTGACAAATAGGGAAACTGCACCGCCTGAAACTCATGACCTCCAGTATCTTGCCTTTATCCTCTACCATAGTTTCCTCTTCTCCACTGACCCAGCCTAGATCCCTACTGGAAGCCTAAAGGCATAGATCTTTTCTTCTATCCCTACTCCTCTACATCCATCCGCTCACTAGCCTCAGCCAAATCTACTCCATCGACCAACTCAAAATCCTATATCTTCAACACTACTACCTACTTGTATATTTCATGCCTCAATCCTCTTTCAAACTATCTCGCTTTCTTTATTTCATCAGGAACAACATACGGGGCAAAGTGGGACAGCTCTATGAACCTCACCGCATATTGCTGGACTAACTGTTGTCCCTGTTTCAGATTTAGGAACTCTTCCACTTTAACCTCTCTAATAGTGGCTAGAAAATATCTATCAAAGAATAATTCTTTAAACGGTCCCATGACATAGCTATCGACGTCGTCCTTTGCTGCTCTAGGAGTTTCACAGCAGTCCACCACCTCTCAGCCTCCCCTGTCAATTTATAGGTGGCGAAGAGGACCCCCTGCTCCTCCGTACACAACAATACTGCAACCTTTTCAATCTCCTACATCTAATTTTTGGCAACTGCGAAATTAGCACCTCCTGAAAATGCTGGAGGATTCATCCTGGTGAATTTCTCTATTGTACACCCATGGCCTGCAGACGGGCCTCCCTGCTCTTTGGAGCTCCAAGCGATCTCTGCCATAACCTACTAAACTATACTGCGTAATACTACATCTGAATCAGTCTCGCTTGCACTCGAGGGCCCTGCACCATCACTACCGCTCGCATAGGCACTACCTCCTCTAGGGTCCATCCTGAAAAGAGAATAAACATGGTTCAAGAACCCTATTCTTATAATCTACACATCTAACCAAAATCCCCTATCTTGACATCCTTTTCTTAATTCAAGATTCAGTCCTACACTTTAAAACATAACCCGAAAATAGTTTACTATGACTTTCCTGAAATCGTCACCCCAAGATAGACACAGAAACCACTACGGAAGTCCTACCTCCAAACTGCAAAACAAAACCTTAAATCCTTTTCCTATACTCTAGTATTGTTTTCAGCACTCTATAGTCTACGGAACCTAGCAACCTAGGCTCTGATACCAAACTGTAACGACCTACCTATCTAATCAAATAAAAAAAATTCCATTAAGTTGATAATAATCCTAATATCCTATTAAGTTGATAAAACATGATCAACCTGGACCCATGTGTACTAGGGATATACCTGTCATACAACTCTGATACCTAAGCAGCGGAAAACATAAAATCATATAAATGCCATAATACACTAGAAACCATACCAGAGTTATATTAAATCCACAATATACATCCATATACAATCATCCACAAAAGGCCAAAAAGTGCTCCTAGGGTCTAAACCCAAAATCCATCTGACCCTAGCTCGTCCACTTACTGTACTGATAGAGTAGCTCATTCCACTCCTACTGCTACGAGGCTCTATCTGCCCTCCTGCCTGGATTTCCTAAAATTGTTTGTCATGCTGAGGTGAGACACCTCTCAGTAAGGGAAATAAACTAACATCAGTGTGCGGTAACATGAGTATCATGTTATACATGTAACAATTCATCAATCATATATGATAAAAATGTCTGTATCATATCCGAATAAAACATAATTTATCATAATATGGTATAACATACTGAGTTTCTATACATGAAAATCATCTTATATAATTGTACATGAAATAACACCCTAGATGGATAGCTAGCCGTATCATGTCTTACCCCACATGACTAAGTTGTGTGGCCCGAAGGCGGAACCTAGCAATGGTTGGTCGACCACGCTAGATCAACATAAGTTTGTAAGTATGATGGGTCTGCCCCTCGTGGTCTGGACTGTTAGAGGGACGCCTGCACTACCATGAAATCACATCGACTGCTGTTCTCCTACATTCCCTTACAATATGTGGTAGCACTAACATATACATGATCATGAACATATAGTTACGGTACCGTGCATCGTGAAAGCCTAAATCAAACCATCCGGGTTTTGATAACATATAGTAAGTTTCATATAATGATATATGGTCGTTTCATAATAATATCTGTCATGATAATATTTTCATAAATTTTTGCATAACATATCATGTAAATCACGGCCCTTGCGTCGGCATATTATAATATGTAAAACCATGTGTACGTCGACATAGTATATTATGTAAAACCACGGGCCTTACGCCGGTATAATATATCATATAAAACCACGGCCCTTATGCCTGCATATTTTAACATACATAGTTTTCAAATCCCTATATTGTTTAAATACCATACTTTAAACATAGTTCCCGTACTGTTTTCATGGTTTTCCTGAAAACTAAGAAAACATGTTTATTTTGAGAAATTCACAATATTCTGGTATAATATAATTTCTTGAAAATTATACTCGTGCCACACAAATATGAATAATGTTTTAAACATAAAACATGATCTGAAATCATATTTCCTGATAAATAACATTAAAATTCATTTTCCTGATCAATTGCAGTATTCCCAAACACTGTACTAATACATACATAATTTCTAAAAATAAATGTTGCAATATGGTAAATAATTTCATGAAAAATACTCACTTAGTTTATTCCCTTACCCAGCTTACTGAAAAACCCACAAATTAACCTATCCTGCATCCATGGTGTTCTCAACTCAACACCTTGAAATTACATTTTCCCTAACAAAACTTCAGTATAAACCCATCTAATACCTTTCTTTGGTCCAGAAATTTCAAATAACTTAATAAATATTATAATAACTAACTTACCAAAATTTTGGCATGGTGACCAAGTTGGCCTTACCAACAATCTACTCCTACAGATATGAAGAGAAACTTCCCAGTAGTAGCATGGTAGTAATAACCCAAGAAATTTAAACAAGAACTCGTCGACGAACGTAGGGGATTTGTTGATGAGGGTTCTTCAAGATCTTGTCAAAGAAGACCAGTCTCGTCGACGAGAAGATACCGAGACAGGGTTTAAGGCAGACTTAAACTCGTCAACGAGAGTGCAAGTTCATCGATGAACTTTGTACAGGACTCGTCGACGAGGTGATGTGTCTCGTTAACGAATCCGGCTCTATAAATAGTGAAAATTTGGATTTTTGACATAATTTTAGCGCAAATTACCCTCTCTCTCTCTCTCTCTCTCTCTCTCTCTCTCTCTCTCTTTCTCTCTCAAACGCACCCCTCTCCTTCTCTCTTCGATCTCGGCTCCATTTCTCGTCAGATCAAAAATCTGAGATCACTCTGGCGAAGTTCTCTACAAAACTACTGGAGTTGATCGTTGGTGGAAGTGGTTTGAAATTCATCCCAAATCCAAGGTAAGGTGTTTTATTCAGAATAAGCTTTCCCTACAGATATAGGAAATGTTGTATGCAGAAAAATACTGATGTTTTGATTTGGGTGATGTCATTTTCAGGGTGTTAAGTGGAGAACCGTGTGGGTGTAGGGTCAAAGTTCAGTGAGAGGTTTTTCAGATTTAAGGTAAGGGAAATATGCTATGCTAGGAGATTTGATTATGTTAATAGAAATTTTATAGTTGCATGTATACCAATTATTATGTAGTGTTTTTTTACAGAATATAAGATTTTAAAGTAAGTGTGGCTTGAGTAGATATTATTTGACGTAGAATTTTATACAGTTTTCCAATATATTATGTTATACAGAACATATAGATATAGCCAGATATTCATTGATATTTTGCTAACAAACACACATACACATACAATTTTATTTACATAGTTTTACAGGTATATATATATATATACACACACACACACACACAAATGTTTATTCATATTAGTATATATGGTATTTACAGAATGTTATGTTTTCCTAAATGCCATAACACTCAGATTATACAAAAAGAAAGTACAGACAGATTATACAGTGATAGCATCAAGATGCTACAGACATTACAATATATATACTACAGATTAATAGTGTTATGGTTATTTTGGAAACATAATGAAAACAGTAAAAATAGTGTATATATATATATATATATATATATATATATATATATATATAGTATCAGATCTCTATAGAAAGATTACAAACAGATACAGTATAGATACAAAATATAGAGCACGGTACCATTGCTAATACCGATAGAGTGCAACCACATATCTCAGATAGTGTGTGGGTACCGTCAACTGTGCTCGGAGAGGATGCAACTCCCCAGTTCGCTGGGTTGAGGGGGCCAGTTTGACGAGGTAGTCAATCCTAAGCCTAAGAGTGGATGCAGTTTGGCTGGGCTAAGGTAGTGTAGAGTATAGTGACTTACCTGGAGGGCCGACCAGGTGAAGTCCCGCCTATGGGCCACACAACCCTCTCATGAGGGGTCAAATCATGACATACAAAGCCCCAGAGAAAAAGCATAGTTATGTATATGTATATGTATACAGTTTTACAGCTTTTATTGTATATAGTATGATATTAGTAGTCTGAATGATAAAAAGTTCAGATGATACATATATTTTAAGCTACTATACACGTGATATATGTGTTTTACAGATGTGTCAGATTATGTAGTTTTAAATACTATTATTATAGTTATACGAATCTGTCGCCACACACTAATAATAGTATATTTCCACTTACTGAGCGTCATCTCACCCTATTACTTTAACATTTTTTAGGTGAGCCAGCTAGGCCAAGTAGATCAAGCTCACAGATAGAGTGATTTCTTAGTAGCCCTGTTGATAGGGTAAGTTTGTACAGGGCGTTATATTTTGGGGTAGATGGTACTAAAAAGAGAAGTATTATGTATCTATGTTCTAGACATACTGAATTTGGTATTGTACGTATATATGTGGTTCTATGATTTATGTTTTTCCGCTGCATAGGGGTGCCCATTACTTACAGAAATACTTCAGTGCCTATCTGAGGTCTGAGATTTTATAGAAAAGACATTTAAGTAAAAAAAAAATTATATAAATTTTGAGGTCGTTACAGTGGCAACTTCGAATTGTCCAACCGGCGAAGAATAGAGCCAAAAACCTAGAGAGAAGACAGAGGGGGACGGGTTTAGAGAAAGAGAGAGAGAGAGAGAGAGAGAGAGAGAGAGAGAGAGAGAGAGAGAGAGAGAGAGAGAGAGAGAGAGAAATCTTGCATGTTCCTCGCGGGAAAAATGAATTCTTGCCCTTTTATAGAATTCTTGTCCACATCGCCTCGTCGACGAGCCACATCTCCTCGTCAGTCAATGAAGGAGTTTCGTTGATGTACACCTTCTCCTCGTTGATGTGTTTCGGGCGTTGAAAATAGTCCTCACAGTAATTTCTCTTCGACAAGACACGCGTCCCCGTCGACGAGCCCAAGAGCCCTGCTCATCGACAAGCACTTCTACACTCGTCAACAAGACCCTACTGAAAACCACTTCAAATTTCCTTTTCTCTTATTATTTAATTACCAAAATTCCTTGGGTCTCTACACACATGCACAAACACACTCACACACACACACACACACATGAACACACACACACATCCAATTGCAGAAGAAGAAGAAAGAAGAAAAATTTGGAGGGAGGATTGAGGATTTGGAGTAGATTTTACACATGCACACACAGCCAATTGTAGAAGAAGAAGAAGAAGAAGAAGAAGAAAGAAAAAGAACCTGCAAGGAGGAGGGTGGCAGCGCCTATCGGCTTCGGGGGTGGCTGAAGACAATGGGCGTAGGGAGGAGGAGGAGGAAGGAGGAGGAAAGAAGGGAGAGGAGAGAAAAGAGACTTGGGGAAAAAAATGAGGGAAATCAACACGGGGTTAGGGTTTTAAGATCTTAGGGTATTAGTGACGGTTTAAAAGCATCACTAATACTCTAATGAACCATCACTAATAGTTATTAAAATTGTTTATATATATTTTTTGATAAATAAAATACTATTAGTGATGGTTATTCGAAATCGTTACTAATAATAAACTATTAGTGACGATGTAGTAATCCTAAAAAAAAATTAATTAAATAAAAATAATGATAAAGAGTTTTATTATTATTAAAATTAAATTTTTTTTAAAAAAATTAATTAATTATTATTAATTAAATAATAATAATAATAATAATATAATGTTATAAAAG
Source organism: Malania oleifera (assembly GCF_029873635.1). NCBI lineage: Eukaryota > Viridiplantae > Streptophyta > Magnoliopsida > Santalales > Ximeniaceae > Malania > Malania oleifera. The sequence goes on along the minus strand of NC_080424.1, from coordinate 76,052,843 downwards.
TATATATATATATACTTACCTTTCTTGAAGGATCTTTATCCTTTAGGAATCTCGCAGGTTCAAACAACCCCCCCTTCCTTCAGCTCCTCCGTTCCTCTCTCGCACTCTCCTCCATCTCATCTCTGTTATTCGACCAATCAAAAATCCAAAAATATCGTTGGGTTCTGCTCGCCACCACTGACATTTCTACTGTAGCAAATCTGTCGTGGGAGCGGTGTAGGCATATCTCCTTGGGTAAGGTCAAATCTAAAACTTACCACAATTTCTCTTAAACTATAAGCCCTATTAACGAACAGAAATTGCCAAGAGACTCGTGGGGAGATTCTCTAAAATCTATCCAGAGCGAGTTTTCGAATTAGAGCTACGGAGTACCAATTCTAAATTGGGGGTAAGTTTAATAATTTAGACTTTTATTAGGCTATTTAGGGTATTCAGAAACTACGAAAATTTTAGGAAAAGTTGCTCTAGAAATTGTGATGAATAATGTAGTGAAATTTGTATTTCAGGATTTTAGAGATTTTTGAACGCATGGGGCGTAGGTCGAGGTGTTATTGGGTTTTTCAAGAATTAGGTAAGGGGATTTAGTTAAGTCAGTAATTTTATGAAATTTGAACCAATTTAATTGTTATGTTTATATAATCATATTTATTTATTTATCTAGGAATTTAAATGTTATTTTGAAAACCAACCGTTCAAAATGGATTTTACAAACTTAGGATATATGGTACCGTATTTTTGAATAAAATGAACGGTGGAAAGTTTGTTTATTTATATGGATATGTTAAAATGTGAAAAATTGTGTGGTAGATGATTTAATTTGTATGGATTATTGTATATCTAGATTTGGGATTTTGAAATACTGAATTTTTTGAGAAATACAGGAATTGTTGTGAAAAATACTGGAATGCTTGTGAAAATACTAGAATTGTTTATGAAATGCAAAAGTTTGAACTAACGGTCAGTGGTCGGGTATTGTTTGATTGTCCAAGGGCCAGGATTATTATTTGAAGGCCGAGGGCCGAGTTTTAATTTATGGCTATATGCCGGATTGTATTTTGTGGCCGGAGGCCAGATTTTTGGAATAACAAGAAATATATGTGAATTAACGTTTTAAATGGTAATTTCTATTATCTAAATTGCATGATATGCTTTAGAAACCCTGGGGATCAATGTAGTGTGAGCATGGTACCATTGCTAGTGATTTGTTATGTGGTCGTGTGCGCCCACACCTGTGTTGAGAGGTGTAGGGTGGCCTTGTCCAATTTGCCTACGTGAGGTGAATGCATCCCTTAGGTGAGGGAAATCGGACCAGCAGTTGGAGCTGCGTGTACCCGCAGAGTATGTTAGTGAAGAGTATGGATGACTACTGTCTGGGTGGATCCCCCAGGACATTAGTCCAACCTTCAGGTCACACAACCTGTGCCATGGGGATGTAAATGGCGTGTTTGTCACAGGGAGTGTCTTATATGCATATCTGTTAATTTATGTGAATATGGTTAATTAATAAGATAACTTTGAGGGCTTACTGAGGAAGGTGAGTGCCCTGGTAGCAGTAATGGTACTAGAATAGAGGGAAGCTACTTGTATGGGTGGGTAATCTTTCCTATCCTCGGCTAATTATGTGTGTGAGTGTAAATTAAGAATGTTTTCATAAATGTGTTTATCTATTTAGTGAACTGGTTATTTTCTGTATACTAAATGCATGTTAGCCACACACTGACATTAACTTAGTCTTTCCCTTACTGAGTTGTGCCTAACCCCTACTTTACAAACTATCTTTTTAGGGAATCCTAGAGATCGGGTCTAGTAGGCTAGAGGAGTCAGGCTTGTGGTGTAAATTTTATGTAGGTAGTGTGTAGATAAAGATTTTATTTTTGTTTAGTTTTATGAGATGTAATTATGTGAAAATGGATATATTTGTGTATAAAGTTAGTTAGAACTTTGGTAATGTAATTTGAGGATTTTATATTTTATTTTCGCTGCGTATGTGTGTTTTATATTTGATGAATAAGGTATTAGGTACACTGACGTCACTAAAGTAGCACTCTGGGCCCAAGTGGCGGGTTGAGGTTGTTACAGGTGGTATTCAGAGCCTGGTTTGTTAGGTTATGCAGACTTCGAGGATTGATAATTACCAGAGTATGGTTAAGATAAGATAGGGATAGGAGTGGGTAGGTTAAGATGGGTTTTGGTCTGGAAACTTGGAGGCAAAAATCTATTGACGGACTTCTGTGATTTTCTGAATCAGTCACGAGTTTCAGAAAACCATGATAAATCCATCGACAGTTTTGTTTCTAGGTTGAGGGACTTGAACTCAGAAAATTTAAGTTGGAATATTAGGATGAGTGGGTATATGTGTAACATCCTCAAAATTCTGTTTTTTTTTTTATATATGTATATCTACATCCAAACCTAAGCAGCAGAAACACATATCATGCAACCATTCACATATTTACTGTACAATACCAGAATCTAGTATATACAGACCATAACCATACAAAAATACCTCTCCAGCTTCATCTACTCAAAAATATACACAACTCTGTCAAAACTCACCCTATAACTAAGGTAATTAGATGACACTTTATCCATGAGCCTGATCTGCTCGCCTAACTGGCTCACCTGAAAAATGTTAAAGTAATAAGGTGAGTCGACGCTCAGTAAGTGGAAATATGCTATTACTAGTGTGTGGCGATTAAGTTAAGAGAACTTTAAAGTAGTAACTTAACTATAATGTAAATAATCTGTAAAGCATATCTTTCTTTCACAATTTAAAATATATTATATCGTCTGTATTTTCTACTTTTCATACTAATAATACCATACTATACTTATCATATACTGTAAAACTGTATACATATACATAACTGTGCTTTATCCCTGGGACTCTATACGTCATGATTTGACCCCTCATGACAGGGTTGTGCGGCCCATAGGCGGGACTTAACCTGGTCGGCCCTCCAGGTAAGTCATCATACTCTACACTACCTCAGCCCAGCCAAACTGCATCCTCTCCTAAGCGCAGGACTGGCTACTTCCTCGTCTAACCGGCCCCCTCTAACCAGTGTACTGGGGAGCTGCATTCTCTCTGAGCACGGTTAGACGGTACCCACACACTATCTAAGATATGTGGTTGCACTCTATCTGTATATAGCAACGGTATCGTGCTCTATAAATTGTATTTGTCTGTAATATTTCCACAAGGATTTGATACTATATACATATATACATATATATTATTTTACTATTTTCATCATGTTCCCCAAAATTACCATAACGTTATCTTTATGTACTGTAAATATTGTATCTGTAGCATCTTGATGCTACCTCTGTATATCTATCTATATACTCTATATATTATGGTAATAAGAAAACATGGCATGCCAAAACACTATACATAATGTTCTGTATAAAACTGTAATATATATACTAATATGAGTACAACTGTATACATGTATATGTATATATTTATATATCTATTTCATGAAACTATTCATATAAAAACTGCATATGCATGTAAATTTCTCTGTATAATCTTTGTGAATATATATATCTATATCTGTGTATTCAGTATAGTATGATACATCATAGAAACTGTATAAATTCTTCATCACATGAAAATCTACTCAGGCTACACAAGCATTTAAACTCATATTCTGTAAATACTGTATAATAAACTAGTATAAATATGTGTCTATGAAATCGATAATAGCATTATGAAAACTTCTAGCATAGCATATTTCCTTTACCTTAACTTTGAAAAGCCCCTATAAAATTTTGGCTCTATACCCGTAGGGTTTCTAGTTCAACATCCTGAAAACACAATCCCTCAGAACAAAACATCAGTATTTTCTTACCTATAACATTTCTTATAACTGAGGGAAAGGCAAATACTGAATAAAATGCCTTACCCTGAGATTGGGACGAAATCCAACCCAACTTTTCCAGCGATCAGCTCCAGCAGACTTGCAGAGAATCTCGCCAGGAGCCTCGTGGTAGCATTAGATCTTCGATCCAACGAGAAACAGGCCCGAAAACGAAGAGAGAAGTGAAAAAGAGTCATAGAGAGAGAGAGAGAGAGAGAGAGAGAGAGGGGCACAAATAATTGATAAAAATTTGAGTTTTCCACTTTTATACTGCGGCCTTCGTCGACGAGACACATTATCTCGTCGATGAAATTTAGGCTGCCCCATAACTCCTCTCGATATTTTCTCGTCGACGAGGCCCTATATTCGTCGACAAATTTCCTTATGTACTCGTTGACGAAGCCTTGTGTTCGTTAACGAATTCTGGAAATTCCTTGAAATTATTATTATCGTTATTATCTCCAAAATGCGATTTCATCAACGAACGCAGACTTCTTCTGTTTCTGTTTCCATTTTCCTCTCTCTTTAATATTTAAATATCAATATTTTCTGGGTCGTTACAATATGTGTGAAGTTAATGTTAGGATGGAGATTTTTACCTCAATGGTTTGTGATAGAATTGGAATATAAATATTATTTAATTAGAACATGTATATTATATCAATTCCATCATTTCATATTTGCATTAATTATGTTAAATGCAAAATTTCTAAGTCAGGGTATGTCCTATTTACAGCATGGATTCCAGGGAAAAAGATTTTGTGATTGGAGGAGATACCTCTAGCGAGGATGATGCTGATGCTTTAGCAGTGCTTTGAAATATAGCGTGGCAAGCTAGGAAGGAAAACAGGAGGAACTCTAGAGAGCAGGATCAGCCAGTGGCTGATAGGGGTTGCACATTTCAGGAGTTCACCCAGGTGAACTGATTACGCGCTTAAATTGCGTAATTAGGTGCTTTAATTCATGCATTGGGAATCCTATTTTGTATTTAAATGCCTACTTACTCTCAATATTTTAACATTATGTTCTATTTATAATATTTGAGTTTTATTAAGTAATTTATGAAATTTTGGTATTTTTTCTTGAAGGGCAACTGTCGGAAGCCAAAAATCGACGACACTTTTTAATCTGTACCTAACTCTCTCATCCAACCTTTTTTTCAAATGATTCAGGGTGCCATAGAAAGATAAGAAAATGTTGTACAATTTTCATGTTTTGAATTTTGCGAAATAATGGATGAATCAAGATCGAAATCAGACGTGAAGTTAGCATACGCCGTTTTATGGATTATTTTGACAATTTTTTGTAATCTTGGCGTAACTTTCTCATCCGAGATCCGATCGAACTGATTCAAAATTCTAGAAAAATTTGAAAAATAGTTCTACATCTTTTGTGTTTTAAGCTTTGAGATTTACGAGCTGTAAGAGGGTCGAAAGTGGGCTTGAAAGAGGAGGGCAGTTCATGTACCTTTGAAAAAAAGAAAAAAATAAAATAAAAAAATAAAAAATGAGATGTGACCCGGCCATGCAGCTGGGTCATCTCAGAAGGGTGAGGCACTGGGTACATAGAAAGGAAAGACAAAAGAATGGAAAGACAAAAGAAAGGAAAGAAAAGCAAAGAAAGGAAAGACAAAAGGAAAGGAATGAAAAAAGTCAAAGGGGAGGGTTTCTTTGGAGAGAGCCATTTGCAAGAAGGGAGGAGTGGGGGCAGCATGCGCTGGGATAGAGAGGAAGGCTGCATCTTATAGAAAAAAAGAAAAAATTGATTTTTCTTGGTGAGACACACAAGGGAGGCACAACACACAGAAAGTTTCTTAGGAGAAATTATTTTTTTGGGAGCTTTCTTGTGGTTTTCTTTTGGGGGTACTGCGAAGATACACACAAAGCCAGCAAAGGAGAGTTGGAAGCATGCAAAAATAATATCTTTTCAGAATCGGAAGGCGGTGAACAACGGCGGTGTTCGGGGTGTTTGTGAAGCGCGACGGCGGTACGGCGAGTGCTGATCTTTCCCGTACGCTCCAAATTGAAGAAAATATGGTGAAATCTGTTATGTTAAATTTAATTTTCAGAATGAACTAAAATTTTGAATTCTAGGAAAACGATGTAGCCAGTTTTGAACTATGCTTGCTCATTGATGCTAATTTGAAGTAGTTTTCATTAATGTTTGTTTGAGTTATTCTGTGCCTGATGCTTTTAATTAACTGACCATTAATTAAATGATTTTAGTCTTGTGATTTGCTACTAAAAGGGGGGATTATAGGATAGATCTTGGATAATTCAGCGTAGGTAAATATAGAAATCGAAAGACTTGTATGAACCTACGTAGCATTAAAAATCGAGGGTCTTACTGCGTTCTTGCGTTATTAATTTGCATATTCTTATGTTAAATAATAAACAAGAATAGGTTCTGATTGACCATCGATAGAGGCTTTTGGAAAAATTGGCGATTTGCTAACAAACAGAGAAAACGAAGTTGAATTAGCTAAATGAGTAAAGCATAGTGAGGAACTAGGTGAAATCGGTTTCCTATAAGTTTTCATCACCATCATTAATTTGACACGCAGTATCTAGTTTTAAATTCTTCTGAATAGTTTATTTAAAGTAGCTTTGTTTAAATTTCGCAGTCTAAAATTATTAATTTTTCTAAATAAAATCAAGGTTAGTAAAATTTCGGTACTTGGTAAAATTAAGACATCAATCCCTGAGGACGATACTCTATACATCATTATATTATAAAACTACAATACTGTGCACTTGCAGTTTGCACCGGTCAAGTTTTTTGCACCGTTGCCAGGGATTGAGTTTATCTTATTTTTGTCAATATCGATACAAAGTAATCTTGGTTTTAATTTAGAATTCTCTATTTATATTTTTATTTATTTATTTTCTTTATTTTATTATTATTATTATTATTATTATTTTGTATTTCTGGTGTGTTTTTTTTTATGTTGGATGCGCAGGGCTAGAACACGTGACATTATTCCTTTTGATCCAGAGATTAAAAGAACGCTCAGAGCACTAAGGAAAAAAAGGGTATTAGCCATGGAGAATGGACAAGATAATGCGCAGCCATGCGCCTTGAAGGATTACATGCGACTAGTTGTGAATGACAATTATTCAGGTATCAGACACCAGCCCATTAATGCCAACAATTTTGAGCTCAAACCCGCATTAATCAGCATGGTGCAGCAGGCCCAATTCAATGGATCGCCATTTGATGATCCCAATATCCATCTAGCGATGTTTTTGGAGATTTGTGATACTGTGAAGATCAATGGTGTTACTGAAAACACCATTAGACTGAGATTATTCCCTTTCTCTTTGAGGGACAAAGCAAGAGGTTGACTACAGTCGCTACAACCTAGGAGTATTACTAGTTGGCAGGACATGACAGAAAAATTTCTAGCTAAATTCTTTCCACCTGCAAAAACAGCTCAACTCAGGAGTGAGATTGGTCAATTCAAGCAGCATGATTTTGAATCACTCTATGAAGCATGGGAAAGGTATAAAGATTTGATTTGACGCTGCCCACAACATGGATTGTCGGATTGGTTGCAAATTCAAATGTTCTATAATGGGTTAAATGGGCAAATGTGGACTTTAGTTGATGCTGCATCTGGGGGAACTTTGATGTCTAAGACACCTGAGGGTGCTACTACTCTTTTGGAAGAAATGGCCTCAAATAACTATCAATGGCCAACTGAAAGAACTATGGCTAAGAAAGTTGCTGGAATTCATGAATTGGAGTCGTTTGCTGCACTTTCAGCTCAAGTCACTTCTCTATCCCATCAGATTTCAGCTTTGACAACCTAGAGGATACCACAAGGTGCCAAATATGTGGCAGCTACAAGTAGGATAGATTCGAGTATTGGAGCGAGTCAAGAACAGGTTCAATACATCAATAATCGGAACTACAATTATCGTGGTGATCCTTTGCCAGAATATTACCATTCAGGGCTTTGAAATCATGAGAATTTGTCTCATGGAAATACAAGGAATGTGTTGCAACCTCCTGCAGGATTTGAGAGTCATCAAGGTGAGAAGAAGATGTCACTTGAGGATGCCATGATATCTTTTGTTGAGGAGACAAAAGCAAGGTTTAAAAAGACAGATGCACAACTAGACAACATTGAGACTCAATGCAACAATATGGGAGCCACTATGAAGAACCTTGAAATGCAAATTGGGCAACTGGCCACGACTATAAATACCCAACAGAGAGGAACTTTTCCTAGCAACACAGAAGTGAATCCTAAGGAACAATGCAATGTCATCACACTTAGGAGTGGAAGAGAAATTGAGAAATCACCAGCAAAGGAAACCATGTCCACACCTACACCTGAAAAGAATGGCCGAAGCAAGAATAAAGGGGAAGAATAGGAGATTGTGGATGACACACCAAGAGAGACGAACATGCTTCTAGCAATTTCATTTCCTGACAATCCTCCTATTCTCTCTACTCCACTTCCTTATCCTCAACGCTTTCAAAAGCAAAAATTAGATAAGCAATTTTCAAAATTTTTGGATATTTTTAAGAAAAATCACATAAATATTCCATTTGCAGATGCCTTGGAACAAACGCCAAATTATGTCAAATTTCTGAAGGAGATCATTTCAAAGAAAAGAAGGTTGGAGGAGTTCGAAACAGTGAAGCTTACCGAGGAGTGTAGTGCTATTCTTCAAAAGAAATTGCCTCAAAAATTAAAAGATCGAGGGAGTTTTACTTTGCCTTGCACTATTGGAAATTTATTTTTTGATAAAGTTTTATGTGATCTTGGTGCTAGTATTAATCTTATGCCACTTTCTGTTTGCAGGAAATTGGGACTTGGAGAGATGAAACAAACAACCATTTCATTGCAACTAGCAGACCGATCCATCAAGTATCCACGTGGAATCATAGAAGATGTATTGGTAAAAGTGGATAAATTTATTTTTCCTGCTGATTTTGTGGTGTTAGATATGGAGGAAGACCAAGAAGTCCCGCTAATTCTTGGCTGACCATTCTTGGCCACTGGAAGGGCTTTAATTGATGTTCAAAAGGGTGAGTTAACATTGAGAGTGGATAAGGAAGAGGTTATGTTCAACATCTACCAAGACATGAGATTCTCAGAAGATCCAAGCACTTGTTTTCGAGTAGATGTCATTTAGCAAGGTGTAGAAAAAGGCTTTCAAAAAGATGTACAAGCTAATCACCTAGAACGATCCTTGCAGCAAATTACAACACAGCAGCGTGTGGGGAGGCTAGAACCTAGGGTAGTAAAGATAGATTCTGTAATCTCTAAAGAAATATGCAACAACCTATATCTCTAAAGTTGAAACAATTCCCTGAGCATCTTCGCTATGCATTCTCGGGTGATGCGTATGAAAATGCAAAAATCTACAAAGAGCAGACGAAGAAGTGGCATGAAAAACATATTATCAGACGTGAGTTTGCTCTAGGACAATAGGTTTTACTATTCAACTCATGATTAAGACTCTTCCTAGGGAATATATTCAGAGTTAATGGTCAAAGATTGAAGCACTATTATGGAGAACAAATGGAGAGGAACTGTGCATTTATTCCTCTTAGAGATCCTGGTTGATGAAGATTGAAACGTCTAGCTGGAGACGTTAAAACAAGCGCTTATGGGAGGAAACCCAAAGAGTTTTTCTTTAGTTTATTTATTTTATCTTTATTACTTTATTAATTTATCTATGCACTTTTGAATAAATTAGATTTTTGATGCATATTTATTTGGCACAAGTACAGAGCTGAAAACTTAATTCCTCTACGGATTCACCAATAAGTCAAGGAAGTTTCTTTCTTTTCTTCAATCTTTCTCATTTTTGAATAAAATTGAAAAAAAAAATGTGTGAATATGGATGATTGGGCCATGCATGACACTACTTATGCCCTTTATATACTTGCATATAACCTAGGAGTACACACTGGGTCATTTATGTGTAGTTTCTATTTATATGGCTAATCTAGGAATCGTAACTCATTGAAAGTTGATTAGTAGTGCAATTGTGTTAATCTGGCTATATAAACTCTTGTATCTACATGGTATCTCTTGAGGTTAAAAAAAAAAAATACACGTTCATGTGACTTGTAGCACTTAGGGTTCCTTGTGAACACTGAGAGAGCGCCCGTGGAGACTTTAACACCTTGTGAGGTACTGTTGAGCCATTTTATCGCTCTTTTGAGTTTTGACGTCAACTTAGAGTTCGTGAAACTCAACTTTTCCTATTTTTTCTAGATACTCTTTATACACTAGTCTTGGTTTTTGAATTGCTAGCCTAGAGGTGACATCTAGTGGGGAGATAAAAACTTAAGTCTTGTAGCTTACTCAAGATGTGAAGGCCGAACCACCCCTAGAAATAGACTTATTTCATGGACTCTTGTTCGAGCTTAATGCACATGGGTGGTATGAAAACAATAAAAGAAGTGTTATGATTGTCCTAATTGACCATGAAAAGAAAGAAATTGAAAAATGAGCAGAAGAAAGAAAAGAGAAAGAAATACCTTAGAAGAGGTGAAAGATTAATACCTGCTCCACACAACTACAACAAAAGTCAAGGACAAGACGCATGTTATCCACATAGGAAGACTTTTCACCTGCCTAATGCCTCAGATGTATTCACGCCTAGTTTGTGAATAAGTTGATCTAGGGTGGTCTCGGTTGGACATGGCGAGTAGGTGAGAAGATGCTAGGGTGAAGGACCCGACACCTCCTAAATAGGCTTGATTCTTTTCAGACTAGTCCACCCTATACATTTAGCGTTTGTTCCTTACAGTATGTGGGATGTTTGATCATGACACTCCTCCTCACATACGATGAGTGAACCCATCCTTTTTGAGTGTTTTTGAGGGTATACCAGTTAGGCCGAGTCAAAGCGACAGTTCTTTAGGTGTCCACGGATATCCTGGGTGTAACGAGTCACACACATTACACGTGCTTCAAGATCTCGCCTATTTATACTTGAATTTATATGGCTACATTAACTCTGAATTGTGCTCGCTGGTTAATTTTACGTGAGTTTACCATTCTTAATGGCTATATAATGATGAGATTTGCGTGAATGACTTACTTCGGAGTTGCGTGAATTGGGTATGAATGAGTTTGTGTGTAATTTGGTGATATTCCTGTATGTGAAAGGGTATGGTTGTGTTACCTGTGTATTCATTCATTGAAATTGGTATGACACCACCCTGAATTGCATTCACGTTATTTGCTAGAGACTAGCAAAACTTTAGTTGGGGGGGGGGTGACCCACCGACATTTGTAGATGGACCGAACCCAATCGTAGCTGAAGATTGGATTTAGGAAATAGAGGAGCTGCTGGGGGTGTTGGAGTGTACTAAGGAGCAAAAGGTGAAGTATGCGACTTAAAAACTAATGGGGGAAGCAAAGAGATGGTGGCGATCAGCGAAAATGGTCGAAGAGCAGTGCCCAGGCCCGGCGGCTATCACTTGGAGCCGGTTCAGGGAGGTATTCTTTGATAGGTATTTCCCTGTTGTCACCCGCACAGCTAAGTTGGAGGAATTCCTGCAGTTGACTCGGGGACCTATGACTGTGCAATAGTATGTAGCCAAGTTTGTGGAGTTGTCTCGTTTTGCTCCACACATTGTTCCGAACAAGCCGTTGAAGGCACGGATGTTTGAGAGGGGACTGAGACAGAGCGTATGCGCATAGGTGGTGGCGTTGTTGACTTAGAGCTTTTTTGAGTTGGTAGATCGGGCCATGGCAGTTGAGGCCAGCATTCAGGAGGGGAAGAAAGTGGTGAACCAGAATAAGAGGCCCTTGCCTCAGGGGTTTCAGGCCAGTACTAGCCAGGGCTCATGGAAGCGGTCTGGCAGTTTCTCAAGCCAGTAATAGGAGATGGGGTACCGAGGTCATCAGGGGGGTCCTCAGCGTCCTATTTGTTCCAGATGCCATCAAAGGCATTGGGGTGAGTGCAAAGGAGGATCAGTTGTTTGCTACCGGTGTGGAGAGGTGGGACATCGGATGCTAGATTGTCGTGCGGTATTGAACTACACACTGCCATAGCCACAGTATCGAGGAGGTAACCAGGCACCCTGAGGTGGTCACCAGTGGGATGTGGCTCAAGCGCGAGTATACTCCCTTATGCTGGGTGATGCAGAGAACGCCAGCGATATGGTGACAGGTACTATTTCCATATTGTTAGATAGTGCCATTGTATTATTTGATTTAGGTGCAACCCACTCGTTTGTGTCTCGAGGATTTGTTAAACTATGTGGGTTAGGGGTTCAACTGTTAGAGACAGAGTTAGTGGTGGGCACACCGACAAGGTTAGTGTTAGTGTGCAGTAAGGTGATCAGGGATTATCCAATAGAGATTCAGGGGAGAGTGCTGCTTGCTAATTTGATAGTCCTTAATATGCATGGTTTTGATATTATTCTGGGTATGGACTGGCTAGCATCTAACTATGCGAGCATTGACTGTTGCATGAAGGAGGTGGTATTCAGATCTCCTGGGGAGCAAGAGTTTGTATTTTTTGGGTCGTGTGTGCGTTTGGCACCACGGATCCTTTCGACTATCCAGGCAAAGAGGTTACTTTTGGGGGGATGCCAAGGTTACTTTGCAATGGTGAAGGAAGTGTCGAAGGAGGAACTCAAGCTGGAAGATATCCCAGTGATAAGGGAGTTCTCTGATGTTTTTCCAAAGGATTTACCGAGATTGACTCCTGATTAGAAGGTGGAATTTACAATTGATCTGATCCCAGGTACAACACCAATCTCCAAAGCCCCATATAGAATGGCTCCAACTGAATTAAAGGAGTTAAAGGAGCAACTACAAGAACTTCTAGACAGGGGGTTTATCAAACTGAGTGTGTCACCCTAGGGTGCACCGGTGTTGTTTGTGAAGAAGAAGGATGGGTCGATGAGCATGTGCATCGACTACCGAGAGATTAATAAGGTAACAGTGAAGAACAAGTATCCATTACCCTGAATTGACGACCTGTTTGATCAGCTTCAAGGTACGCAGATTTTCTCTAAAATCGATTTGCGATATGGATATCATCAGGTGTAGGGTAGATCAGATGATGTATCGAAGACTGCTTTTCGGACTCAATACGGCCATTACGAGTTTTTGGTTATGTCGTTCGGGTTGACAAATGCTCCTGCGGATTTATGGATTTGATGAATAGGGTATTCCACCAGTACTTAGACCAGTTTGTTATTGTGTTCATAGATGATATTTTGGTTTACTCGAGGAGCCTTGAGGAGCATGAAGTTCATTTGAGACTAGTACTTCAGGTGCTCAGAGAAAAGAAGTTATTTGATAAACTTAAGAAATGTGAATTCTGACTAGAGCAAGTTGCATTTTTGGGTCATGTGGTATCCAAGGAAGGGATTTCAGTGGATCCGAGCAAAGTGGAGGTTGTAGTTGACTGGGCAAGACCAAAGAACGTGCAGGAAGTTAGAAGTTTTCTAGGTCTTGCCGAATACTACCGCCGATTTGTCAAGGGGTTCTCCAGATTATCAGGGTCTTTGACACGACTCACGAGAAAGAATGTGAAGTTTGACTGGACCGATGAATGTGAGCAGAGCTTCCAGGAATTGAAGCAACGTCTAGTCACTGCTCCAATGTTGACCCTTCCATCAGGTGAGGGTGGGTTTGTAATTTACAATGACGCATCACAAAAGGGACTTGGTTGTGTTCTAATGCAACGGGGAAAGTCATCGCATATGCGTCTCGTCAACTGAAAGAGTACGAAAATAACAATCCTACGCACGACTTGGAGCTTACAGCAATTGTGTTTGCATTAAAGATCTGGAGACACTACCTTTATGGTGTAAGGTGCGAGATCTTTACTAACCATAAGATTCTCAAGTACTTCTTCACCCAGAAGGAGTTTAATATGAGGTAGCGCAGATGGCTTGAGTTGATAAAGTATTACGACTGCACCATTAGCTATCACCCAGGAAAGGCGAACGTGGTAGCCGATGCATTGAGCCTAAAATCTAGGGGTACGTTAACCTCAGCAGTTATGGCTTCTCATCATATTGTGATGGACCTGGAGAGGTTGGGTGTAGAATTGGTATAAGGGAATCATCAGGCGCTCATTTCTAGTTTGGTGGTTCAACCGACTTTATAGAAAAGAATCAAAACAGCTCAGTTGAAAGATGCAAAGTTGATGGAGATTGTAGAAAAGATACAGGATGAGCAGCACTCAAACTTTAATGTTGCTGAGTATGGAGTTCTCAGATTTCACACTCGATTGTGTGTGCCAGATGATGCAGAGATAAAAAGGATGATTATGGGGGAAGCTCACCGCTTTCTCCATACTGTTCACCCAGGTAGCATGAAGATGTATAAAGACTTGCGAGAAACATTCTGGTGGAGTAACATGAAGAGGAAAATTTCTACATTTGTGGGTCAGTGCTTGACATGTCAGCAGGTGAAGGCAGAACACCAGAGGCCAGCGGGACCACTTCAACCACTAGACATCCCTACGTGGAAGTGGGAGCACATCTCGATGGACTTTGTATCAGGATTGCCTTCAGTGTTGCATGGGCAGAATACCATATGGGTAGTCGTTGATAGATTGACGATGACTGCCCATTTCATTCCGGTTAGAACCAGTTATTCCATGGATAAGCTGGCAGAACACTATGTTCAGGAGATAGTTAAAATACATGGCGTGGCCGTGTCCATCGTTTCAGATTGGGATTCGCGATTCACTTCCTATTTTTGGAAGAGTTTGCAGGGAGCGTTAGGTTCTTAACTCACTTTTAGTACTGCATTTCACCCTCATACAGATGGGCATTCCAAACAAACCATTCAGATTCTCGAGGATATGCTGCGGACATGTGTGTTAGATTTTGGGGGTAGTTGGATCTAATATCTGCTGTTGGTTGAGTTTGCATACAATAACAGTCACCAGGCCAGCATTGGAATGACACCATAAAAGGCTTTGTATGGACGCCAGTGCAGATCTCCGTTGTACTAGGATGAAGTAGGCGAGCGACAGATTTTGGGACCAGAACTTGTTCAGCAGGCCTCTACAAAGGTTGAACTTATCAGGGAAAGGATTAAAGGAGCCCAAAGTGGGCAGAAAAATTATGCAGATACTCATCGACGGGAACTAGAATTCGAAATAGGGGATATGATATTCTTGAGGATTGCTCCGATGAGGGGAGTGATAAGGTATGGAAAGAAGGGCAAGTTAAGCCCTAGATACATTGTACTGTTCGAGATTCTAGAGAGGATTGGTTCAGCGGCGTACAGGATAGCACTACCCACAGCGCTATCTAGGATACACGACGTGTTTCACGTGTCCATGTTGAGGAGGTACGTTACAGGCCCCTCGCATGTGATCAATTATGAATTTTTGGAGATCGGGGATACTCTGGCATACGAGGAGGTACCAGTTCAGATTCTGGATTGGAAAATACAGGAATTGCGTACTAAGGATATACCGTTAGTGAAGGTGTTGTGGTGAAATCATACAGTTGAGGAGGCTCTTGGGAGTTGGAAATGGAAATACGCCATAAGTACCCGCAGCTGTTCAGTGAGGACTAGTGCCAGATGGGTAAGGGTATGGTTGTATAAAGAGGGATTAGACTAAGTTGTGTGTTTAGTTTTGTATAGTTTTAATTATGGATAGTCTTTGGGAAAAAAATTTTATGGTTATTGTAATTTCCTAAAGGCAATATTGTAACCACGGTATTCCTCCACCATAAGTGAGGGTAGTTAATAAACGTGGGACGGGGCCGCTATGTGGGTAGCTACCGACTCTTTTGTAGACAGGGATTGTGAATTAAGGAGATAATTGGTAATAGTTAACAAATTTCGAGGATGAAATTTTTGTAAGGAAGGGAGAATGTATTAATCCTAAAAACAAAATTAATAAAAAAATTATTATTATTAAAATTATATTTTTTAAAAATAATTAATTAATTAATTAATTATTAATTAAATAATAATAATAATAATAATAATAATAATAATAAGAATAATAATATAATGTTATAAAAGTATATATATATATATATATATATATATATATATGTACTTATGAAGGATCTTTATCCTTCAAGAATCTCGCAGGTTCAGACAGCCCCCCCTTCCTTCAGCTCCTCCGTTCCTCTCTCTCACTCTCCTCCATCTCGACTCTGTTATTCGGCCAATCAAAAATTCGAAAATATCGTTGGGTTCTGCTTGCTGCCACCGACATTTCTACTAGAGCAGATATGTTATGGGAGCGGCGTAGGCATATCTCCTAGGATAAGGTCAAATCTCAAACTTACCTCAATTTCTCTTAAACTATAAGTCCTATTAATGAACGAAAATTGTCAGGAGACTTGTGGGGAGATTCTCTACAATCTAGCCAGAGCGAGTTTTCGAATTGGAGATCCGAGGTACTAATTCTAAATTGAGGGTAAGTTTAATAATTAGACTTTTATTAGGCTATTTAGGGTATTCAGAACCTACGGAAATTTTAGGGATAGTTGCTCTACAAATTGTGACAAATAATATAGTGAAATTTGTATTTCAGGATTTCAGGAGTTTTTGAACGCCTAGGGTGTAGGCCGAGGTGTTATTGGGTTTTTCAGGAATCAGGTAAGGGGATTTAGTTAAGTCAATAATTTTATGAAATTTGAACCAATTTAATTGTTATGTTTATATAATCATATTTATTTATTTATCTGAGAATTTAAATGTTATTTTGAAAGCCAACCGTTCAAAATGGATTTTACAAACTTAGGATATATGGTATCGTATTTTTGAATAAAATGAATGGTGGAAAGTTTGTTTATTTATATGGATATGTTAAAATGTGAAAAATTGTGTGGCAGATGATTTAATTTGAATGGATTATTGTATATCTGGATTTGGAATTTTGAAATACTAAATTGTTTGAGAAATGCAGGAATTGTTGTGAAAAATACTGGAAATGCTTGTGAAAATACTTGAACTATTTATGAAATGTAGGAGTTTGAACGAAAGGCCAGTGGCCGGGTTTTTGTTTGATTGGCCCAGGGCCAGGATTATTATTTGATGGCTGAGGGCCGAGTTTTAATTGATGGCTATATGCCGGATTGTATTTTGGAGTCGGAGGCCAGATTTTTGGAATAACAGGAAATATATGTGAATTAACGTTTTAAATGGTGATTTCTATTATCTAAATTGCATGATATGCTTTAGGAACCCTGGGGACTAGTGTAGTGTGAGCACGGTACTGTTGCTAGAGATTTGTTATGTGGTTGTGTGTGCCTACACCTATGTTGAGAAGTGTAGGGTGGCCTTGTCCGATTTGCCTACGTGAGGTGAATGCACCCCTTGGGTGAGGGCAATCGGACCAGCAGTTGGAGCTGCGTGTACCCGCGGAGTATGTTAGCGGAGAGTTTGGATGACTACTGTCTAGGTGGATCCCCCAGGACATTAGTCTAGCCTTCGGGCTGCACAACCCGTGCCATGGGGATGTAAATGGCGTTTTTGTCACAGTGAGTGTCTTATATGCATATATGTTAATTTATGTGAATATGGTTAATTAATAAGATAACTTTGAGGGCTTACTAAGGAAGGTGAGTGCCCTGGTAGCAGTAATGGTACTAGAGCAAAGGGAAGCTACTTGTATGGGCGGGTAATCTTCCCTATCCTCGGCTAATTATGTGTGTGAGTGTAAATTAAGAATGTTTTCATAAATGTGTTTATCTATTTAGTGAACTAGTTGTTTTCTGTACACTAAATGCATTCTGGCCACACACTGACATTAACTTAATCTTTCCATTACTGAGTTGTACCTCACCCCTACTTTACAAACTATCTTTTCAGGGAATCCTAGAGATCGGGTCTAGCAGGCTAGAGGATCCGGGCTAGTGGTGTAAATTTTATGTAGGTAGTATGTAGATGGAAACTTTTATTTTTGTTTAGTTTTATGAGATATAATTATGTGAAAATGAATATATTTTTGTATAAAGTTAGTTAGAACTCTGGTAATATAATTTAAGGATTTTATATTTTATTTCCGCTGCGTATGTGTGTTTTATATTTGATGAATAAGGTATTAGGTACACTGACGTCACTAAAGTAGCACTCCGGGCCCACGTGGCGGGTTGGGGTTGTTACAAACGATTTCTCAAAAACTGTCAATAATATTCTTAACCTTTTTCCCAATCAACAGATGCATTATTAGTGACAGTTCTTTGAATCGTTTCTAATACAAGACTATTAGTAACGTTTATACTAAACTGTTACTAATAATAGACTATTAGTGATGGTTTCTGAGAAATCGTCACTAATATTCTTGACCTTGCTTAATGTCAACAGATGCATTATTAGTGACGATTCTATAAATCGTTACTAATACAAGACTATTAGTGACAGTTTTTGAGAAACCATCACTAATATTCTTGACCTTTTCCCTAGTTAACAAAAACATTATTAGTGACGGTTCTCTAAATCGTTACTAATACAGGACTATTAGTGAAGTTTATACTAAATTATTACTAATACAAGACTATTTGTGATGGTTCTCCAAATCATTATTAATACAAGAATATTAGTGACGTTTACTCTAAACTATTACTAATAATATATTAATAGACTATTAGTGACGGTTTTTGAGAACTGTGACTAATATTATTGACCTTTTTCCTAGTCAACAAAAGCATTATTAGTGACGATTCTCTAAATCGTTACTAACGTGAGACTATTAGTGACGATTTTTCTAAATTATCACTAATATTTTGCCTAAATTTTTCATTTTAATATTTGTTTCCTTTTGTTTTTTTTTTTTTTCAATAATAAAAAAATGATAACAACATGGACGAAAACAATTATACACAACTTTTAAAAAATCAATAAATATATGTATCATGAACATTATACTTTTTCATAAATATACAATAAATTTTTGTACACTTTTTGGATGTCAAGACTCATATATATCCCTTCATTAATTAAATTATCGTGAATCGTGTGGAAGCTGAATGTACGTACATATATATATATATATATATATATATATATATATATATATATTATTTTTATAAAATAATTTCATAGAATATTATTTTGTGAGGTTTGTGCCCAGTTGATCACCTAAATGCTATCAATAATTCCCAAGGAAATTCATTGAAGTACAATTAAGGCAAAGGGGGGAACGAACAATACTAAACAATTGAATTGAGATAAACCTTTTATATTCTTATCGCACCATGAATATTGGCACCCCTTTGGGGATCTTGAATCGACATGTAATTAAGGGTCAAGAGGACAATTTCTTCTCGGTGAGACTGCGCATAGACGAGTCCTCTGTACTAGGTAACCTCTTGACCTTTCTCCACATCAAAAAATGCATTATTAATGACGGTTTAATTATGAGAACCGTCACTAGCTAATATATATATAAGACTATTAGTGACGGTATTTCTCTTCAAGCTGTCTACTTAAGCACATGCTCTTCTTGTTGTATTTTATCTTCAACTCATCCAAATTCTCATTTGTGGTGTCAAGCACATTCACTAGGTTAGCCACAACATTATTTCAATCATGTTTTGCTTATTGGACAATATTAGCAACTATTTTTATCTATCCACTGCTATGAAGATAGCCTCCTAACCTACTAACCCTACTAAATTGTAATCATCTTCACGAGCAACAACCCACCCATGCATAGATATTTGAACTAAATTGTTTCTTTTGTGCATCTCACATTCTTTTAATTTTTACCATGATAAGCAGCTATAGAAGATCTCTCAAACTCTATTACATTTAAAAAAAAAAACTAGTCCAATCATTGCATAATTTCACCACAACTCCCCTGGTCTATACACGGTCATTCAAAAAGGTATGAACTTCAAGAGGTTTAAATTTAGAAAATTTTTTCAACAAATGTTCACTATTAATGACAACTCTTCCATTTTTTTCATCCAATATGTTAAGAACAATCTCAGTCCATGGTCAGACATATATATCATTCCGCTCTGGAGTTTGAGATATGGGTGCGGGTTCAACAAGGTGACGTGTTTGGTCCAACTCATCAACTAGGTTAGTTTCTAGGTATTTTGACAAGAAAATGTCATTTTTATGTTTGCGTTCGCTCATTGCACTTGATGTACTTTTTCGTTGCTCCATTAGAAGTCTTTGTGAATTAATCTTTTGAAATGGTTTTTGACCACTACATTTGAAGCATACGGCCTAAGTAATTAGAAAAACCATCACTAATAGTCTTAACCTTTCTCCATGTCAACAAATGCATTATTAGTGACAGTTTAACTATGAGAACCGTCACTAACTAATATATATATAAGACTATTAGTGACGATCTTTCTTTTCAAGTATTCTACTTATTGACATGCTCTTCTCGTTGTATTTTATTTTCAACTCATCCAATTTCTCATTTGTGGTGTCAAGCACTCTATCTAAGTTAGCCACAATATTATTTCTATCCTATTTTTCTTACTGGACAATATCGACAACTTTTTTCTATCTTTCCACTGCTACAAAGATAGCCTCCTAGCCTACTGGCCCTGCTGAATTGTAATCATCTTCACGAACAACCCACCCATGCATAGATATTTGAACCAAATTGTTTCTTTTGTGCATCTCATTCCTTTAATTTTTACCGTGATTAGCAGTTTCATAAGATCTCTCAAACTCTATTGCATTTAAAAAAAAAAAAAACAGTCCAATCATTGTAAAATTTCACCACAACTCCCTTGGTTTGTACACGGTCATTCGAAAAGGTATGAACCTCAAGAGGGTTAAATTTAGATAATTTTTTCAACCAATATTCACTATCAATGGCAGCTCTTCTATCTTTTTTTTTTTTTTTTCCCGCTATGTTAAGAACAATCTCAGTCCATGGCGACACATATATATCATTCTGCTCTAGAGTTTGAGATATGGGTGCTGATTCAACAAGGTGACATGTTTGGTCTGACTCATCAGCTAGGTCAGTTTCCCCATCAACAAATGCATTAATTATTAATGATGGTTTTGTAGTGTCAATCAGACTGGCTAGGATAATTAGCAGCCACAATATTATTTCTATTCTATTTTGCTTCTTGGACAATATCAGCAATTGTTTTTATCCGTCCACTACTACAAAGCTAGTCTCTGACTGACTAACCCTTCCAAATTGTAATCATCTTCACGAGCAATCCACCCATAGATATTTGAATTACAAGTGCAATATTACTTTGCTTCGTGCAACCCATTCCTTTTTACTATGATGAACAGCTTCAAAAGTTCTATCAAACTCTATTGCATTTAAAAAATCAGTCCAACCATTGCAAGACTTCACCACAGATACAAGACTATTAGTGATGATTTAGAAAAATCGTCACTAATAATAGCCTATTAGTGATAGGCTAGAAAAATCGCCGCTAATAATGGTCTATTAGTAACGGTTCTCATAAATCGTCACTAATATTGTTGACTTTTCCCGATCAACAAATGCATTATTAGTGACAGTTTTATAAACTGTTATAAATACAAGACTATTAGTGACGGTTTTTTTAAACCATTACTAATAATGGAGTATTAGTGACGATTTATAAGAACCATCACTACTATTTTTTACTTTTTCATGGTCGACATTGCATTATTAGTGACGCTTTAGAAGATCGTTACTAATATTCCACTATTAGTGACGATTCAAAACCATCACTAATAAATGACTATTAGTGACGTTTTTCATCCGTTTCTAATACAAAAAAAAAGTCGCTATTAATTTCCTACGATAGTTTGAGCCGGAAAATTGATTTTTAGTGATGAAAGTAATAGTGACGGTTGCAATTTCGTCACTGAAAGTGCAATATTAGTGTGGTTTTTTAAATCATCACTAATACTTTCGTCACTAAAACAAGTTTTTTTTGCATTGATTGGAGAGCAAAAGGCCAAGTCAAAATCCTTACATTCATGCACACACTCAAACAAAAATCCTAAAACACATCGAGGAAGGGTCAAAAAGTCAATGTGACATTATATAATCAGTGGCTTCAGATTCTAGGAGTAAGAATTACTCGTAAGTATTTCACAAGTAAAACCCACAATTAAGGCAAGTGGGGTGTTTTTGCAGTGGTGATCATACTAATATATATTCCATGTTGTTTTGGTATTAATGACTAGCAACTTAAAGGGCATTTGGATCATTGTTCCATATAATTAAGTTTTTCTTGTTTAATACGCTTTAATATTGTGACGACCTGCTTAATTTTCACATTTTTTTATATATAATAAAACCAATATCATGAATCCAGCTCAGCAGATCATAATCCACTTGGACCTGTGGGTACCAGGGATATATCAGAACATATGGCAGAAGCCTAAGCAGCAGGAAACATACAATCATATACATTTCATCATACCATACATCACAATACTAGAGTTACTACAACCACTGTATATATATACAACACTCAACCCAAAAAGATGTCTTATGGCCATTTCCACAAAATACATCCGACCCTATCAAAATACTTACCCTTCTGGAGGGAACATCTACCGTACTATATCAGCGGGGCTTTATCCGCTCTCCTATCTGGGGCTCCTGAAAAGTTTATAAAATTTTGGGGTGAGACACCTCTCAGTAAGGGAAATAGACTAATATCAGTGTGTGGCAACATGAGTATTCCATGTTATACATATACCATACAAAACATATTCAATAACTGTTTTTTCAAATCTGGGAAAACAAATATATATCATCAAAACATAACAGAACATACTGCATTTTCATAAACATATTTCATCTCATATAATAATAATATAAAAACATTCCTGGTAGGTTAGATGACTGTTGTCATGTATTACCCCCACTTGACTGGGTTGTGTGGCCCGAAGGTGGGACCTGACAATGGTTCGCCAACCACTGCCAAGTCAAAAGTACAGTGTAAGTCTGATGGATCTGCCTGACTTGGTCCGTACACTAGGGGCATTCACACACTTCTTAAAAACTACATCGACCATCTAATCTCACACCACTTCGTACAACGGCGTTAACACAGATATCATGATCATGATGACCATGGACACATAGCAATGGTATCGTGCAAGTGCTAGCCTAGACCAAGCCAACCAGGTTCTGATATCATATAATATATACTGAAACTATGATACATAGATATTTCATATAATTAATTATCAAATCAATCATATTATTTTGCATATATACGTTTATCATGAAAATCATCGGCCCGTACGCCGACAAATCATATCATAGCACAGCTATATGCTGGCAAATCACATCCATAGCTTGGCCTGTATTCCGACAAATCATATCATAGCACAGCCCGTACGCTGGAAAATCACATCCATAGCTCGGCCCATACACCGGTAAATCATATACATAGCTCAGCCCATATGCTGACAAATCATACACATAGCACGACCCATACACCAGTAAAACATATAAAAATCTTGGCCTGTACGTCGATTTTTCCATTAAAAAAATCCATATCATTCACATATTCCTAGAAAACAGTATTTCATAACAATTTTTACTCATGCCACACTAACAGATTTTTTACATATTCAACATACCATCATTTTCAACAGTATTTTCCCAAATATAAATCATATATAAATAGATATATTTACTTTCTAAAAATCAAATGCTATATATACATATATTTTCTTAAAAAAACTAGCTTAGTTTATCCCCTTACTAGATTCTTGAAAAGCTTTTAAGAAAATCTGTCCCACACCCGCAGGGTTCCCAACTCAACACCCTGAAAACAGCATTCCCCAGAACTAAAGTTTAGTATTTCTATGCGTATAACATTTCCTACAACTATCAAATAACCAAATACTGAGTAGAAAGTCTTACCCTGGATTTGGGATGGTTTCCACCTCAGCCCCACTAACGATCCACTCAGGTAGACTTGTAGAGAACTTTTTCAGGAGCGTCGTGGTGGCTTCAGATCCTCAAATCGGCGGAAATCCGGCGTAAAATCGAAGAGAGAAGGAGGAGGAACCGAAGGGTAAGAGAGAGAGAGACATTCTGTATAGGAAATTTCGGCTAAAAATGTATTTTAGGCCTATTTAAATTGTGGTCTTCGTCGATGAGCCACATCACCTCGTCGACGAGGTCAATAGAAAATTTGTCAATGAACTCTCCCCTTCGTCGACGAAATTCAAAAACCCCAAAATCATCCCCTCGATATTTCCTCGTCAACGAGCCCAATTATATTTTCGTCGACAAATCCTGTCCTCGTCGACGAGCTCCTGTTATACCATTGTTGACGAGTCCCCTGTGTTCGTCGACAAAGAGCTGAAAAATTCCTCGAAATTATGCCTTCCAAAATGCATTGTTCTGTTTCTGGTTTTCATTTCCCTTTTTTATTATTATTTAAATGTCATTATTCTTCGGGTCATTACAAATATTAACGTTGTTAAACATGTGACTTTTCTAGCATGGAACAATTAAAATGGCTACTATTGATATAAACTTGGAGTCAAGGTCTCTATCATTTTAACTAGGTCTATTTTACTAAATAAAGATGTGCAAAACCAAAACGTCACGTTGAAAATATTGTTGTCGAAGCAATCCCCCCCCCCCCCCTTTTTTTCTTTTGATATTAGAAGTACAACCAAAAATTCATTACCTACCTTCGAGATGCATAGATAAGCAGCAACTACTCACCATGTATGTCCACTTAAATAGAGGTTTCATCTCTTAAAGAATGAATCTAGTAAGATTTTTGAATTGATGCTTACCCTAAAATTTGCCCTTACCATGATGCTACTTGTGAGGGGCTTCAAAGTAGCCTATTAGAAGCACATAAACTCGAGCTTCTTTGGCGAACTAGTCGATAAATAGCATTAGTAACCATAAAAATATCATTTGTCTATACTAATTGCAATATTTTTCTTATTGTTATTATTTAATATAGAGTAAATTTCATAATAACTCCCTAAACTTTGATCACATTGTGCATTATTCAATCCCTTAACTTTATTTTGGGCATTTAATTTAACTCCTTGATGTTTCCAAAAAAAAAAAAAATTTTTTAAAAGGTAATGTTCTCCCTTATGCCATCTATCCATCAAATTCACTTACGATTGTCTCCTTATATGAATATCACGTGATCCTTAAAATCCTATTTCCTCTTTTGTCCCATGTGACAATATTTATGAAGGAAACAATGTTAAGCTCTAAAGCAATTAAGCTAGCCAGATGAACAATGGCTAGTCAATCCCATGGCTTTTACAAGACAAATGTAACCCTCCTCTAAGATTCAAACAAATAAGTTAGCTTCAAATCTCAACCCATGACACTGATCATATCCTTGTTAGCCAACCGCTTCAATTGGAAATTTTTTTGCTCCAACCACACCTTCTCATCCTGAGCGATTGTTAGCCCAAGAATTCACCATGGTTTTTATTCCAGTTGGAATGATGCACTACCCTCGACATAGGTGTTGTGGGGTGCAAGGCAAGCTATTACAAGTCGAATACTTCACATTTTGTGAAAGGTCATGCAAACTAGTTGTAACATAGTAACTTAACTAGTTGGTTGAAAGTAAATTATGATCTCGTCACACTAACAAACTCACAAACATTGAATACAAAACAACTGGAAACAATAAATTAACAAGAATATTTGCACAAGTCACGCAATAAACTGTAAAACAACGCAATTAATTATTCACACTTTCGTAAGCAATGTGTCTTTAGTAAAGAAAACAAATTGGGTAAATATTTTTGTAACAACTAGTGAATTTTACAATGATTGATGAACATGCACTCATGCACCTTTCCCTAAAGAGATTTATATGTCATTTTTACTTTGTTATTGGAAAATAGTAGAGTGATGGAGGAGTCATACTCACAATGTTCACTAATGCATTATCCTACTAAAAGAACAAAACCTTCACTAGTATTTATATGATTGTTACCCATCTCATATGTATGACACAAGCTGTCACAGGCAAGCATAATATTTTGAACAATAATATTGACTTGTTACACAAGCTCATATATGAGAGAAGGGTGTTAGCACCAGAGGAGTCCACAGGTGGGCTTGATACACATAAGTGAGCTCCAACTTGACCCATGCCAAAAGCTTAAGCCTATTGGGTCTTGAGTCCAACCATAAATATAAACACCTATCATCCACTTAATTTTTTTAATGTGGGACAAACTCATAAGTGGAATTCTTAACAATCTCTCCCTCACTTGTGAGTTTCAATTGCTCCCCCTTGAACGGAAATCATCTTTCTCATGGGAGTAAGTACAACTCTCTAACAGTTGCTCAAGTGGGTCTTACCACTGTGCCTTTCATGTCTCAGGTTGCATTCCACATGCGTCCAAACCAATCCTACTTCCCACATCTTGACCCTATTTGGATCCATCTTCCAAGCCTAGATGATCCTTATTGTTCTGGGTCACAAACTTGGTCTTCAACTATTAACACATCAAGAGAATTAGTTCCACGACGGAACTTTTTTTTTTTTACGATGTTGCTCATCCAAAGTTACGAACTGTCGGCTCTGATACTACTTTTTAGCACCACAGGAGTCCATGGGTGGGCATGATATACATAGGTGAGTACCAACTTGACCTAAAAGTTTAAGCTTATTAGGTATTGGGTCTAACCATATATATAAGCACCCATCATCCACTCAATTTTTCTAATATAGAACAAACTTACAAGTAGAATTCTCAACAAAGGGGCCCAAGAAGTTTCGTCTTAGAGTCTCCTTTCGAGTTACAAGCAGTAAAATGGAAAATAGAGTTTCATGGTACACACGGTTGTCATGTGAGGAGACTACCTTGAGTGAATACAATGAATAGAAGGCTAGCTTGTAGGGGTGCCATTGCAAATTCTTAGAAACTTTAGGAAGTTAAATTGCATGAAACAAATTTTACAAAGTAGTGTGTAGCTAGGCCAAAGTTTAGGGACATTCTTGTGATGATGGATATTGGAACTAAAACCAAAACAATTTAGTGTTTAACCAAAAAAATTTAGTGTTTAACTAGTAACTTAGTTAACTGTAGTTTAGTTTGATCATATTCGAGAAATTCTTAGAACATTGCAAATAATTAACAAAAATTGACACAATAATTAATTTTTTATTTTAAAAAATATTATATATGCATCATATAGGTATATCTATTATATATTTGCCACAAACATCTTGTAATGATCCCAAATAAATAAAATAAAATAAATATATATATATATATATATATATATATATATATATATATATATTGAGAGTGAGACTTGTGGAGGACACATGTCACCTTGCATGCTTTAAGAAAAATGATAAGCTAGGAGACATGTCTCTTGGTTAAGGGATGGGTGACACATGACCCCTTATTAATGTGTCTTATCCCCTCACTAATGTGTCTTATCCCCTCACTAATGTGCCATATTCCTTTACTAATGTGTCTTATCCCCTTACTAATGTGCTCTATCGTCTTGCCAATGTGCCTTATCCCCTCACTAATGTGTCTTATCCCCTTATTAATGTGTCATATTCCCTAACCAATGTGTTTTATACTCTTACTAATGTGACTTATCCCCTCACTAATGTGTCTTATTCCCTTAATAATGTGCCCTATTCCCTTACCTATGTGTCTTATCCCCTCACTAATGTGTCTTATCCTCTCATTAATGTGCCCTATTCCTTTACCAATGTGCTTTATCCCCTCACTAATGTGTCATATTCCTTTACCAATGTGCCTTATCCCCTCATTTATGTGCCTTGACACATTTTTATATAAAAGGGGGAGGGGTGCCATATGTATAAAATTGCAAGAGGCAGAGAAGGAGAAAGAGAAGGAGAGAAAGTGAGGGAGAAAAAGAGGAAGAGAAGGAGAAAGTGAGAAAATAAAAGAGTCTAAAATTTTGAGGATTAGAACTTTAGGTCCCGAGAAATTGTAACGTAACGAGTTAAGTCAAGGTATGTTTCTATAAATCGAATTTTGGTAGTATACTTTGATTTTTATTATGGTATAACATTATCTTAGCTGTTCAATCTCTAAATTTTGGAGGTATCCTATTATGGTCTTTAGATTTTTCGAAACTTATATTTTGAACCTTACTAGAATATTGAATGTCTAAAGGATGAGGATTTCTCTGGAGCCGAGCTTATGCCCAAAACTTTTGAAATTTGGTGGGCTGCTAGTTAATATATCGTTCTTGAGGATTATATTTTGGAATTTTCTGAAGTCATTTGATATAATTTTTGATTTTTCAAAACTATAGTCAGTATGCTATCAATATGCTATTTGAGCTACAACCAGACTTAGGTTTCAAATTGATTTTATAACTTTTTCTTCGAATCTGACCACGAAATTTGGTATACTCATATATAACATATATAGGAACATATGGATTTAAATTGGTGCTTTTTGAAGCTGGAGAAGATGGTTTTTTGATTTTTCAAAGTAAGTGCTGAATTTTGGAATGTCCAGTTCAATTAGCAGAATTGAAAGTCAATTTCAAAATCAAGTTTAGTGAACAAACGATGTCGTATGGATACAAAGTTTGTCTCTAAATTCTAAGCATATAAAAGGAGATCATTTCGAGATAAGCCTCATATTTTTCTAAATAGTGTTTTATTAAATACAATTGAATTTAGGATTAGACCCTTGAGGAGGTTCAAAGCGAAATTATAATTCATTTTCTAAATCATGGATTTGTGGTTATCTTGTGATAGGTTAATGATTTACTATAAAGTTCTCAATTCCAGAGGAGATCAAGGTAAGTGAGCTTAATTATGTCAGTTTTTTTATAAAATATACCCGAGTTTATTTTTAAAGAAAATAATTTTAATTTTCTCAGGTAATTTACAACATTATCTTTTTTTATTGAAAATAAATATTTTTAGCATGAAAACCATGTGGCATGAACTTATTTTTATTAAAGTGCATTACATGTTTTATGAAACAATGATCAATGATGATATTTTTACGATGCTATTTTTATTGCATGCATGATATATATTTTATATATATATTAGTATGTTTTAAAAACTCTTATGACTCAAAGATTACAAAATTACAAATGCTTGGTACCGTAGCTTACAGTTGATAGTTGTAAAGATCAAAGTGCACCCACACTGTATTATAGAGTGGTTTTGAAGGCAGCGGATTTAAAGCTTATCCTAAATACACACTGATATAATCTTTCTTGCTTACTGAGCGTCATCTCACCCCAAGTATTCTCCTACCTTATAGATAGCTTTGAGGAGCGTATTGAGAATCAAGCATAGCAAGCACATGGACCAGATTAGAGAGAGTAGTTTAAAATAAATACTAGTAAAGTACCAATTGGAAACACTTTTATGTTTTGGAATTTTTAAGAAAGTTAATTTTGATGTTGGAGATACTTTTGTAATGTAGTTATTTAACACTTTGGTATAAAAGTTTATGAGATTTTATTTATTTCCACTGTATCTATTTCTTACGTCACCTGTGCAATTATTATAGGAAGTGGCACCTTAGACCCTACAGATTTGGGGCATGACACATCTTATCAATGTAGGAATATATGAGAGGATTTAATTAGGATCAGCCACTTTATGCGCCCTCCTATTAGTTTGTTGATTAAGGCCAACTAATTACACTCCCATTAATCTTTTGCATTCAAAAGAGTTATAAAGAGTGGAACTAATTCGACAGGTCTCACATCTATGCAAGAAGGGTATAAACATGTGTAAAAATTGATTCTTTATTTTTTTTCTCTCCTTAATCTCTTGTCCCAAGTGAGCAATCCATAGAAAAAGTACTAGCCTACCAAAAATGATAGTTCGACAACATTACAAGTCCACATAACAATACCCCCAAAAATAAATGACTCATAAATTCTCACACTTTTCACTCCCTTAGAGTCATGTGTGCACATGGTGATCAAGTTTCAAATGAAGAATTATAAAGGAGATTTAGTGTGGGGACTCGAATTCGGAAAATAAATAAAGAAAATAGAATAGAAATTAAAAAGGATAAAATAATAGATCTCGTCGATAAGGCGCCATTTCTCGTCGACGAAGTCTCTTTTGTGGCTCGGCGATGAGACCCTGGGCTTTGTCGATGAGGAGATACCGACGGATTTTTCTGAGATTAGGAAATCTTAGGCTCGTTGGCGAGGTCACCCTCTCGGCCACGAGTGACCTTCTTCGGCTCATCGACAAGAACTCCAACTCGTCGACGAGGTTGGTCGGGTTAACCTAGTTATAAATAGAATATCCTTTTCTTCCTTGCTAAGTTATTCCATTTTCTCTCTCTCTCTCTCTAGAACTCAAACCAACCCTCTCTCTCTCTCTCTCTAAGATTTCGTGCCCTCTATTTTCGGAATCAACAATCCAACATCACTACGTGGATTAGGAGGAGAATTTCTACAGTTATAGCATATCAGATTTTCGATTTAAGGATTTTTGGGTTTTTCCCTAAAATCAAGGTGAGCATCTGATTTCATTTCTAATTTGGTATATATGTAGCAGTCGTGATTATAGTGAAGTAATGTTCTTTGATTTTTAGGTTTCGGCAATCCCGGGTCATTATTTTGGATCGATCCGTTCGTATTTCTATTTTTGGGATTAAAGTAAGGGGATTTGTTTACATCAGTATTTTTAGAAAACCGAACCGCTAAAAAGTTAGATTATGTCTTACTGCACATTTTGACTACTTATCTGCAAAATTTTACTGGGTATAAATGTTGTTTCTTACGATTCTACAGTTTACGATTTTTGGCAAAAATAGGGGTTTTGGTATATGAACTCCAAATTTTCTAAAACTACTTTAACTGCTTTAAAACTAAGGTAGAACTGCTTGATACCCGTGTTTGCGGTCCAAATGATATTTTTCAAATTATACACTGTGACGAAACAAATGTGACATGTGATATGAACTGGAACATACTGAACTGTTATATTTGTGAATGGACTATGAAAACTGAAATTCCATTATATTATCTGGAAATGTGGAAAACAAGTGTTGGTTAATCACCGAGCTTTAAAATGTAAAAAAGGGTTGAACCAAGAGCATTTGTGCCGGTTAACACCACTGACTGAAAGAAAAGAAAATGCATGAAAGATTGCATGATTACGGTGGTGAAAATACTAGAATTGCACAGGTTGTTATGTTTTACTGTAAATTATATATAAGATTGATTGGGACCACAACTTGTTACTAAAGGAGTTGAAAGATACTCCAAATGAGTTGAAAGATACTTCGAATGAGTTGAAAGATACTCCAGTTTATTAGAGGCTTTAAATAGCCAAAGGAGCGGTTCTGTTGCTAGGTAAGGTACAGTGCAACCACACATGTGAATCGGTGTGGGTATCGTGATAGTCGGCTTGCGGGAGTGAATGGGGTCACTGGTGAAATAATGGACCAGGTGGGGTAGTTGGACTATGTATGCAATACTTGACAGTGTTTGCACGAATAGGGCCCTGTTAGAGTTATTAGTGCACAACCTGTGCCACGGGGTAATTAGGCATATTTACAGAAGTTTCAAAGCTGATCATTGTCCTAAATTTTCATATACATGATTTAAAAACTAAAATGGGCAAAGTCACAAGGTTGTGTACCGTATGGAGGGAATCGTACAACGTATGAACTTGTACCCTACCCTAACCTCGGGGACTCTCGCTTGTAATGATGTCGTATTATGTCTATATATCTTTGATAGTACTGTACTGTGTATGTAATACCGTGCAACTTTTTTTAACTAGAATAAACTCATGTAGTCACGTGCTGTTGTAATATCTTCCATCTTATTGAGAAGTATCTCACCCTAATTTTACAACCTTTGTTTTAGGTCCTACAGGACGTCGGTCCTAGTTCTCCTAAAGGGACTTTGGCGCTTATAGTCTTGTTAGCAAACGTAAGTTTTTGTTATAGTACTAGGCTGTTAGCCTAGTAGAATGTAGAAGGATATAATATGTTTATGTTCTAAACATGGATCTTATGTACGGAAAAATACAAATAGAACTCTGGTGTATGTCTAATAGAACCCCATAGAATGTTTATGTTTTCCGCTGTGCATGAGTACAGATATGTATGAGTTACACCCGTTTGTCCCTATTTAGGGCGGGTTGTTTATGTATGTTTATCAAATACAGGTATTTGGTTTGTGTAGTAGCACTCTGGATTCGTATAACGGACCGGGGCATTACATTTAGTCCTCTACGTTTTTGTATGTCTATTTCTTAAATTCTAAATATGTTGAAAATGGGTCTTCCTCTTTATATGTTTGACAATAATGAATGTTGGATAAGTTTGTCACATATTTAATATCTAAGGGTTTGTTTAGTACTGTTATTATTGTTTGTTTTCTATTATTATTTCTCCACAATGAAAAAATAGATTACAAAAATTCTTTATTTATGTTGTATGTTTTCTATTTCTTTTGTTGATTTTCAACGTTTTGTTAAAAAACTGAAAACCAGATTTTGTGATTTCAATTATTTTGGCAATCTATTGTAGAAATTTTAATATCCAAAAATAGTTTTTTTTAGTTAAATTATTCATTTTATACATTTTTTAATTAAATGATAATATAAATTTAAATCGAAGTAAAATAAAAATATACATAAATTTTAAAAAATAGTAATAAAGTCAATTGCAAAATACTTTAATTTTTAAGGGAGTAACAAAACTGACCAAAACTAATGAACCAACCGCACCAAATCGAAATTAGTTAGTTTTGTAGGTGAACCAATTTGGTTCAATTTAGGGAATGAAAGAACCCAGACTTTCTGTTTGTCTCTAGTTTAAATGTTTAAAAAAAATAGTAGAATAGAACCGAACAGTATATATATATATATATGTAGTAACCTGAACCTACAAGCAATTTTATACAGCAGAAGACCTCAAACTCATTATACCAGAGTAATAAAAACCTTTATTTCAATAATATCTCCAATATCAAATTTAATACATCCTTAAAAATTCTAAGATGTACCAAAAATAACAAATTTAAAATTTAATCTAAACAGTTCTTTCTAATCCCACCCACGTTTCTACTATGCTACTCTAATTTCAGTTATTCTCCTCAAGGTATCCGAAATGTTTAATATAATTGGGTGAGACACCTCTCGGTAAGTAAGGACTAGATATCAGTGTGTGGCTGAGCTAAACGATATATATGTAGTAATCCGAACCTGCAAACAATTTTATACAACGAAAGACCTCAAATTCACTATACCAGAGTACTAAAAACATTTATTACAACAATATCTCCAATATCAAATTTAATACATCTTTAAAAATTTTAAGATATACCACAAATAACAAATCGTTCTTTCTAATCCCACCCACACTTCTGCTACACTACTCCAATTTCGGCTATGCTGCTCAAGGTATCTAAAATGTTTAATAATAATTGGGTGAGACACCTCTGGACTAGATTATTATTAGTGTGTGGTTGATATGAGCTTCACAATATAAAAATATATTTAATAACTTTACTTTAATAAAAATTGCATTTGTAAACTGTAAATAACATATATAAATAAATATCCATATTTTATTTCAAAACATCATTTATGCCTATTAAAGGTCATAATCACATAAATAATCAAATATGTATAAAAGACTCCTTTTTGGCCGATGCATGTAATGTTTAAACCCCATGATCGGATTGTACGATTCGAAGACTGGACTTAGCTTGGTTGGCCGACCAAAGCTAAATCAAAACATTATGTTTGTAAGTGTGATTTGCCTATCATATCCTGGTCCGAAAATAGGTGTGTACTCCCCTACTCGGGCCAAATCCACTATCCACCGCCAACACTTTCACAACAGTGTAGTTGTACTAATATTCATCCATACCTATGGTACCAAGCATTAACCACATTCGGCCCATCAGGGTTCTTAAAACATATAATTGTAATTTATGCAATAAAATAGTATAATAATCTCATCATTTTTCCTAACATAAAATTTGTGACAAATATCATCATTATTTTCAATCAAATACGTAATAAATATAACACCGTAAAATTTACAATAAAACACTTAATAAATATAACTCCGAAAAATTCCAAACTTACTCAATTATGCAACAAAATAAAGTAAACTCATGCCACACAATTTGTATAATAATGATAATTTCATAAATTGCCTGAGAAATTCTTATAAATATATATATGCAGTGTTGGCCTTACAAGGTTTAACATCCTATTTTGATACTAACAAACAAGTGGAACTTAACATATTTGATTGAGTGATGATTTTTCATATCTCACATATGTGAAAGCAAGGTCAAGTACTCACAAGAATCAATTGAAGCTTATATTTCAAAAGAACATGATCATATGAAGCTTAAAGAATACTTAAAGGAATGGATGATATATTAAAGTTTGACGACTATGAGAGGATGAAATTGATATGAAAGCTTGAAGAAATGATGGACTCAAAGCATGGACATGCATGAAGACTTCAAGAGATGAAGGATTTAGAATCTTGAGGAAATTTCATGTAAGTATTTCAAGTAAATTCAATATGGATGCATGAAGCTCTTAGAATTAATTACTTGGACCTAAATACCTTTTAACATACTTGGAAAATATTGTATAAGGTCAGAAGTTGTTTTAAAAAGGTTAAAATTGTTTTTGGAATGAAAAGCTAAAATGGGATTTTTCCAAATTCTGTTAATTTTTCTACATCCGTATTTATAAGCATTTTTCTCTATCAAAAGCTCATTATTTTAAAAAGTGTTCAACATGAAAGTTGTAGGATTTTCTCTTAGATTTCTTTTTACACTAAGAACGTTAAATTTGAAGCTATATAAAAAAAATTATGATCAAAATACAGAAGGGGGGGGGGAAGTTATCAGCAACACAGTAAAGTTGTCTGGTCAGTCGGCTAACCAGAATGAACTGTGTTCAGTCAGCCGACTGACCAGTTAATAGAACTGATTTTTGGGAGACAGAAAGCACCAGTCACCTGTCCAGTCGACTGACCCTGTATAAACAACCTCCTAATCGCTTGGTCAGCCAACTAACCCTATGGAAATTTAAATTTTGACCTCCAACAGGAAAATTCTAAAAATTACTTTTTTAAATCTAAATGTTATGAAAACTTGGGGAATACTTCGAGTCACTTGGGAATTAAGTAACATACTTTTTTAAGTCTATAAATAAGCCTCAAAGATCATTGAATGAAATAAGAACCAAGAATAAAATCAGCACTCAATACTCACTCAATTATTCTCATCATTCAAAGGTTCTCAAGTTCACATATTGTGCACGAATTTAACTGAGTTTTTGCTGATCTTCTTCCACTGGAATTGTGCTACAAGTTCTAAATCTTTCAATCATTGAAAGAATTAATCGGTGATATACTTCCATGAGCTTCAAGTTAAATTCCATATTGTTCTTTACTTTGAAGTATACTAGTTTGAATATTGTACTATCAGCTCTTTGTGTGAGCACTCTTTGTACACATCTATTAGTTGTATCGTTTTTAGTTCTTGGACAATTCAAAGTGTTCAGATCGTTGGCTAAGCAAGGGGATATTACTTAGAGAGGCGGGCTCTAACCTAATTAAGGAGTGACCGAACGAGGGGACATCGTTTGGAGAGGCGAGCTCTAGCCTACTGAAGGAGTGTGTAAAGGTTTTGTTTTGCCCAGTAAAGGAATTGCGATAGTGGAACCCTTTAGTGGTTTGCCAAGAGTGAGGACGTAAACTGTGTTGAAGCCGAACCTCATAAAATCTTGTGTTCCTCTCTCTTTCCCTTACTCTTTACTTTCAGTACATATACAATTGTGTGGATGGTTTAATTGATAAACATACAAGCTACGTAATTTGGAAGTTAAATAAACTTAAGGTTCAATTTTGATTTGGGATTGCGGAAACCGAAAGGGAGTACGTTGGTTAAACCTTACTTTGCAAAAACCATACGGGATTACGTTACTTGGTTAAACACCTAAAGATAAATTTACCAAGAGTTTATTTGAATTCTAAAATATTTGGAAAGAGTGATTGGATTTTATATTGAACATCATTTGAAAAAGCAAATTCATTAATACAGGGTTTGATTCAAATTCACTACAGGGCTGCAAACCAAACAAAAACTGAAAGTTAAATTGTTTAAAGTTTGATATTGATTGGAGTGTGTTTATATTCCAAAAGTACTGAATCTTGAATGCTTTCAACAATCTAAATAGTGATGCAGTTATCTTAATTTTGACTTTGTTGTTTTGCTTTCCAATTGTGTTTGATTGGTTTGGATAGTGTGGTTGAAGATTGGATGTTTAATTAGTTGTGTTGTTGATTGTATAAAAGAAACCAAGTTATTGTGTGTTTGACATACTACAAAAAATAAGGTTATTAGTAATGGTTTTGAATTAGTCGTTATATCTGCCATTACTAATACTTATTAGTGATGAATTTTTCAAACCGTCATTAATAATAGAGTATTAGTGACGGTTTTAAACCGTCACTAAAAACCTAGTCCCGCCATTATAGATGCTACACCGGCTCGATCAAAAGTCGTCACTAAAGTCATTGTATTAGTGACGGTTTTAAATTCGTCACTAATGCTCTATTATTAGTGACAATTTTCAAATCGTCACTATTACTCATCAGAATCGTCACTAATACTATGGCTTCAGTGACGGTTTTAAATTTGTCATTAATGCTCTATTATTAGTGACGATTTTCAAACCGTCACTATTGCTCACCGAAATCGTCACTAAAATTTTTTTAAAAAAAAATTATTAGTGACGATTTTAAAACCGTCACTAAGAATAAGGCTTTAGTGACGAATAAAAGCATCACTATCATACTATTAGTGACGCTTTTGAAACCTTCACTAATACTTAAATTGGACAATTAGTAGTGATGGTTTTAAAATCGTCACTAAAAATGTTAAATTAATTTTTTCCCCAATTATTAATTCCTGCAAAAATCTGTAATTACATTTTCTTATACATAACATTAAACCATAATTGCTAAAAAAATTCATAAATTATTCAAAATTTTAATTCAAATTTAAATACAAATACAAATACAAATATATTATACAAATTCAAATTCAAATACAAATATATTATACAAATTCAAATTCAAATACTAATATATTATACAAATTCAAATTTAAATACAAATACATTATACAACTTCAAATTCAAATACAAAAATTTCATCTTTTCAGATAACAAAAAAAGTCAAAAGTTGCATCCGTAGTGCATAACATCGTGCTGACGTTGTAGCAGTTGCAAACCCTACAAATTAAGAAAGTTAAAAAAATTAGTATATGCTTTTTGAAAAATTTAGACAATATTTCTCCTATAAATATGACATTTTCCATAGAAATGTGCTCCAAACCAGGTATACATAAATCAAGAAAAACGTCAATAAATTTGTAATAGTAACTAAGCAGTAACACATTTGATACCTTGAGAGTTGTATCAGCTCCAAACTAGACGTCACCAGTTACCCTCAAACTATCAAGCTCAACTATGCTAGGAGCTGACTTGAATCGACTTAGAAAGTCACTAGCTTGAAAAAAAGATTGAAATAAACATTTATAAGTATATAAATACTAAAACCAACAATTGGGTAAACAAACCAAACAAATTTTTACCTTTTCAAATTCAGGTCCCAACTCAATGCAAGGATTCGCAAGATTTTTTCTAGCTTTATTTCTAACTAAAACTCCTTCATCTATGGTGTACAGCTCTGACTGCAGATACCAATATCGGAGATAAATAAAGCCTCAAATAACATATAAGCATGAGATGCTCAAAAGATAGTTAAAGACAAACTTTGGTGTAACCTGAACAAGACGCAAATCTGAAGTTGACTCAAATGGAAGAAATTGAGATTGGGGAATATTAATACCAACAGCACGATTAAGAGATTAACTGAAATTTCATACAACCCTAGCAAGTCAACTCATAGGAATATGACACTTGAGAATGTAAAATACATTTGATACAATGAAAAACTAGCAGTCTATTCATTTAAATATGATAGTGTTTGGTTTGACCAGAAGGGGAGCCTAGGCGCAACAGTAAGTTGTCGCCATGTGACCTAGAGATCATAGGTTCAAGGCATGAAAACAATTTCTTGCAAAAATGCAAGGTAAGGCCGCATATTATAGACCCATCATGGCACGACCCTTTCCCAGACCTTAAATGCTTTGTGCACCAAGTCCCTTTTCTTAAGGGTTTGGTTTCACCAATACACAAATAACAAGAAATAATAGTTTCAAACAAGTAGATAAAGTATCTACTGAGTTATATGCACAATAGTTTAATTCTATGCATAAGTTTAAACATATCTTTTATACACTACATAATTTGGTGGTTTAGAATATTATCTACTGTCATAAATACCTTGGCTTCCTAAATGAATTCATTAATGCTACAACATCAACAATTACATACTCTATATCCAACCATCAGAAAAATATTTTCTGCTGAGGCATGCGCCACTGCATTAAGTAGAGAAAAGGTTATAATGAAGAGGGATAAAACCAAGACCTGATTAAGAGAATACATACACACACACACACACACACACACACACACACACACACACACACACACACACACACACACACACATATATATATATATATATATATATATATTAGGGCATGCCAAAAAGACCTAAAACAGTTTAGAAAAGGCATCCAGGCATCCAGCACACCAGATAAACTGTGATTTGGATGTGTTCCTCAGAGCACAAAATAAAGTGTACCAATGTGTTTCTCCAAGCTATTGGATTCTTACATTTGGTCTTACAAGAGTTCCTCATTTCCTTGAATGCAAACCTCAGCAAAAAACTTTTCATAGTGTACAAATTGAATCCTCTCAGTTATCACAGAGTCAAGAATGACAAAAAACAGTGCTTTAAAAGAATGTGAAGTAACAATTAATTTCTTCTACCAATTTATTAGCCTCATATGTAACTAATATTATGAAATGTTATGGTATGAGCTGCAACAAACTTCCTGAATCGTGAAAATGACATGACCAATAAAATAAGTTAAGTTAATAGTGATTAATAAGGAAAAAGTTATCTGAAGCTAGGGCCTATAAGCTTAATTAAAATGGGCCAGTTCAAAATAAAATGAATTACATAGAAATGTCCATTAACACTATAAATAAAAAAGGGCAAACATAAAACACACAAAAGCATAGGAACCTATCAATCAACAATCCCCATAATGAAAAGTCTACTACGAAAAATAAAAATAAGAAGAAAGAAACAACTAAAAGAAAGCACCGAATGCCCTAACTTGATCAATCCATAGAAATAATTTCGGACAAACATTAAAATATATCCAAAAATTTTACACAAAAAAATAAAAGATTGGAGAAGCTTACTACTCCAGTGGAGATGTAAGTAGTGACGGTGAACTTGTGGTCACTCTGATAGTCCCTGTAGAGAAGATCTGAAACAACAATAAACAAGCAAATCGATTAATAACATTCTAACCAATGAATCAAAATAAAGAAATGCTCCGCTTGGTTGCGGAGAACATGCAGGAAATGAGTAAAAAACAAATTTAAAATTCCACACACTTTCCCAATGAAACAAAAGATGACAGCCAAGCCGAACATAGCTAAATACTTCGTACAAATTTGTTCTCTTAAAACCAGAAAAAAACAACAACAAATGAAATTCAAAGTTCCAGTTTTCTCAGCAATCCTGCAGAGTGTGAAGAAACGAAAATGAAAAAGAAATGATAAGTTTATCTCTGGCTTTCCTGCCAATGTCGAAGTAGAGACTAGGGCCCTTAACCATCTTTTCCTTTTTCTCACAGATAAATGAAGATCCAAGAAAATGGCGAGAAAATGAGGGTTTGGGCTTTAGCTCCTTAATGAAGAAATGTGTATCAGCGATGCTGGAGAGGATTGACAAACCCTAATGCTTGACCTTTATCGCAAAAGGGGGAAGAGCAAGGGTCTGCGGCCTGATTAGAGAAAATTCAGGAGGCGAGGCAGGAGGAGGGAGGGATTCTTGTGAAGGAGGCTTAGATGTTTGAGCTCGCAGTGCGGGACTGCATTGGGACGACGATGGTGATCACAGCAAGCACAGAGTCGTGGAAGAAGAAGGCCGGGAAGTCGGACATGGTTGGAAGTTTTTTCATTTTGCAGATGGAGCGTGTAGTATTAAAAGAAAAAAAAAATGGGAGAAGGAGGAGGGAGACGACAGGAGGGAGAAGGAAATTTTGGGATTTCAAATGTTACGGAGGGACGAGCAAAGATGCGGGTTAATTAGGAACGGATTTTATATTTTAAGCATCAGTGACGGTTCTCCCAATCCGTTACTAATACCCTTAACTAATTTTTTTATATTTTTTAAATAAAAACACTAGTAGTGAGGATTTCAAAACTGTCACTAATACCCTATTATTAGTGACGGTTCTCCTAATCCGTCACTAATACCCTTAACTAATTTTTTTTATATTTTTTAAATAAAAACACTAGTAGTGACGCTTTCAAATAGTCACTAATATC
This sequence comes from Malania oleifera, assembly GCF_029873635.1. Lineage (NCBI taxonomy): Eukaryota > Viridiplantae > Streptophyta > Magnoliopsida > Santalales > Ximeniaceae > Malania > Malania oleifera. The sequence continues at coordinate 76,012,584 of NC_080424.1, read as the reverse complement.
CTATTATTAGTGATGGTTCTTCTAATCTATCACTAATACCATTAACTAATTTGTTTATATTTTTTCAATAAAAACACTAGTAGTGACGGTTTCAAAATCGTCTCTAATATCCTATTATTAGTGACGGTTCTCCCAATCCGTCACTAATACCCTTAACTAATTTTTTTTATATATATATTTTAAATAAAAACACCAGTAGTGATGGTTTCAAAACCGTTACTAATACCCTATTATTAGTGACGGTTCTCCCAATCCGTCACTAATACCCTAAACTATTTTTTTTTTATTTTTTAAATAAAAACACTAGCAGTGATGGTTTCAAAACCGTCACTAATACCCTATTATTAGTGACGGTTCTCCCAATCCATCACTAATACCCTTAACTAATTTTTTTTATATTTTTTAAATAAAAATATTAGTAGTGACGATTTCAAAACTGTCACTAATACCCTATTATTAATGACGGAACCGTCACTAATACCTTTAACTAATTTTTTTTAATATTTTTTAAATAAAAACACTAGTAGTGACGGTTTCAAAACGTCACTAATACCTTATTATTAGTGACGGTTCTCCCAATCCGTCACTAATACCTTTAACTAATTTTTTTTTATATTTTTTAAATAAAAACACTAGTAGTGACGATTTCAAAACCGTCACTAATACCCTATTATTAGTGACGATTCTCCCAATCCGTCACTAATACCCTATTATTAGTGACGGTTCTCCCAATCCGTCACTAATACCCTTAACTAATTTTTTTTTTATATTTTTTAAATAACAACACTAGTAGTGATGGTTTCAAAACCATCATTAATACCCTATTATTAGTGACGGTTCTCCCAATCCGTCACTAATACCCTTAACTAATTTTTTATATATATTTTTTAGATAAAAAAACTAGTAGTGACGGTTTCAAAACCGTCTCTAATATCCTATTATTGATGATGATTCTCTCAATCCGTCATTAATATCCTTAATTATTATTATTTTTTAATTTTTTAAATAAAAACACTAGTAGTGACGGTTTCAAAACTGTCACTAATACCCTATTATTAGTAACGGTTCTCCCAATCTGTCACTAATACCCTTAACTAATTTTTTTTTTATATTTTAAATAAAAACATTAGTAGTAACGGTTCTCCCAATCCGTCACTAATACCCTTAACTAAATTTTTTTTATATTTTTTAAATAAAAACACTAGTAGTGATGGTTCTCCCAATCCGTCACAAATACCCTTAACTAATTTTTATTTATTTATTCATAAATATTAGTAGTGACAGTTAGTTAATCGTCACTAATAAATGACTTTTAGTGATGAATTTAATCCGTCACTAATACCCTAGAATTGTCATTAATATTTTTCCGAAAAAATTTTTGCCCGAAAATTTTTACCGTACTGTTTTTAATGACGAAAGTATTAGTGACGATTTTAAAACTGTCACTAGTAGTGTCGTATTAGTGATGGCTGCTAAAACTGTCACTAATGTTTACACTATTAGTGACGGTTCTTAAAAACCGTCACTAATACAAACTTTTAGTGATGAAATTGAATTCGTCACTAATACTTTCGTTACTAAAAACCAGTTTTTTTGTAGTGACAAATTAAACAAACAAGTCAAAGAATTTGTTAAACAATAAAAAAAGTTAAGTATTCTTAAAAGGAATTAAAAAAAGTTTGTAAAATCTCAATTCACCCCCCTTTAGAGAAGTTATCCTAATTTCATGCAGTAAATTTAACTAAAAATGCAAGTATGATCAATTTTAATTATTTAATTTAATTTAAATATATTCCAAAAAACCTGATATGATCAAATCTCCGCAATTTAATTTAATTTCAATATATTTTCAAAAATCCGATATGGTCAAATCCTTGAAATTTAATTTAATTCCAATATATTCCCCAAAACCCGATATGATTAAATTCCCACAATTTAATTTACTCTAGGCATATGGAAATAATTGAATTTACATAATCAATTTAAATTATGCATATATTTAAAATAAATTCTCATATAATCTAATCCACTTAACCTAGTCATGCAGTATTTAGAAGATAAATTCCCGTTCTTTAAATTTTGCGGAGAAAGTAGAACAAGAAAATTGAGAGGAAGAGAGAGAAAACATTTGGGAGGCGAGAGAGAAAGAGAAAAGAAAATAGTTAGGGGGGGAAGAAAAGGCAGAAGACTTCCTGATTGATTGATCAGGAAGCGTCCTGATCTTCAAAACATATATATAAATATATATATAATTTAATTATTTATTATTAATTAATTAATTTTAAATTTATTTTACACTTACATATATATTATTTTTAGATCGTTACAATATATATATGAAAATATTATTTATTCATTTAACTTATTTATGCCTTAAAAAATAAAATAAAAAATCAAATATTAGCTTGTTATGAATTAAATTCCTTAATTCAAGTAAGAAGTATTCATTAATTCACTATTTTTAATGGATTATAAATGCAAATTGCAAAAGACATGATCATTAATAGAACTTTTTACTTTTTAAAAATACTTTTTAAAAAAATTCAATTCAAAAATTCATTATTTAAGAGGCATATTTACTTGTTGTTTGAATAAAAACTTTATTGGGTAAAATTTTTTATTAAAATGTCCAAACCAAACCAAAAATCGAACCGAATCGATAATAGTCAATTCAGCTTAGTTCGATTTTTAGGTAATTTCAATTTGATTTGGTTCATAAAAATCTCAAATCGACAAAATTGATTTAGGTGTTGAGCCTACCCAAAAATTGACCAAACTATACTGATTATACCCTTACTATTTTTTAATTATCATGTTCAATAAAAATTTTAGTGTAAATTAAAATTTAAAAATATAAAAAATAAGTAAAATACTTATAGTAAATTTTATTTTTAATTATAGTATTTTTTTAATTTGTATTATTTATAATTTTATTATTTTAATCATATTTTATAATATTAATTGATTTAAAAAATAAAATTAGTATTTTAAATTAAAATTTTAATTTATTTAATTTTATAAATATTAATCAAACAGATTACTCATTTTTTATTTTTATTTCTATTTCTAATTATTTTTATTTTTATTTCTACTATAGCGTCCAATTCCTAGTGTAATTTTTCGTCCACGATAAATTAAATCCATCGAGCCTATAACAAATTCGTAGCCGGGCGGATATGTATTACACGTGGAAGTCCCAAATGATTCCATTGGGACCTCGCAGGCCCCACCTTAAATTGATGAGAACCATCCAAATAAAGTAAAAAATTTAAAAGCCAACGTGGAATGCACCGTCATGGGGTCCGCTGATGTCATCGCTACGGATTGATCAGAATCTGCTTCGCCCCCGCCTACGTGGCAAGGTACGCCCGCTGACACTAGTGACGAAAATTAATCAAAAATTAATTACCGGCGGCTAAGCATCCCCCACCCACCTTGATTCCATTTCTTTATATTATCCTTCACTGTTGAATTGATTAAGCCAATTAATTATTTTAAATTAGTTTGATCGAATTTTTATTCGTAATTATTCTTTAAATTTAATTAAAATATGCTTCAAAGGATAAAATCTAAAAATACCCTTTGAATTTTTAAAACATTACACTCCGCTCCTTATACTTTCAAGAAATTATCAAACAATCCTAAAATTTAATTTTAACGACAAAATAAAATAACATTTTAAAATGACACCTATCTAATAAATTAAATTGAAAAAATTAGTTAGCATAATATCTTTAAAACTAGCAAACGATTCAAATGCCTAATTAATTCTCAAATTAATTGATCTATTTGATCCAATTGTTTTGGATCAACGTACTAACATTGGCGTTATAAAAAACACTAATTATAATTTCAAAATTCTTAAATATATATATATGAAAATTAAAAATTTACTAATAAATCATAAAAAGACTTAATATTATTTTAATATTATAAAATATTTGTTAGATGTAATTTTCACAAAAATTAAATTACTAAACACATCATATAACAAATAAAGCATAATTCAATATTTTTAAATTCAAGTAACTTTTCAAATGTAGTGCTAAAAAAATGAACTAAAATTTTAAAATTTATTCTTTATAAATTAAAAGTATAAAATTAGATGTTATTTTTTTATGTGTAAAATATGAATGCTAAATGTACCAAAAAAAATAAATTTATATTACTTGATTGATCATTGTTTGAGACAAATCACTGACTTTTGTTGATTTTAGTCAAGTTGCTATGTTATTAAGTATGACATTCAACAGACCTAAAAAGTAAGTCACAATTCAACCAATTGTTTGATTCGAGCCAATCTTTTAAATTATATTTTATTTGTTAAAAACATATTTAGTTATTTAATTTTCATGAAATGCATATACACAGAAAATATTTTATAACAATATAATTATTTAAGTATTTTTTTAATTATTAGTATTATTTATTTTAATTTTTTATAAAAAAATCATTTATTTATGTTGTCATACTTATTGTTGACCTTATAGGTCATATCCCGTTTTGATTATAACAAATATTCTGATATTTAATGTTTAACAAATTTGTGTACAGGTTCATATTAGTAAGATCGTATGATGCCATATAATGACTCAAAGGCAAATCATTCAATCAATTGAACAAATGAGAGTTTAGGCAAATAGAAATATCTCAACAAGATTTTCACCAAGATAAATCAAAATATCTCAACAAATATTCAAACACAAGAGATATTCAAAACTTAGCTTGTAAAAAGATTTTTGTGCACATAAAAATTATAAGCTAAGGTGTCATACAATCTAGATGCTAAGACCCACAAGCTTTCAAGTTTCCCACACAAAAGATTTATTGATTTAAATCGAGGAAAAACTTGTGCTAAAACTCTCAAATAGAAACCATTCAATCAATTAAACAAATGAGAGTTTAGGTTAGTAGAATCAATTTAGGATGAAGTAGGACACTCTCGCACAAGATTATCTTTCAAAGGAATGCTAAATGGAAGAGTATTTTTGGCTTGAAAGAACAAAAGAATCTCTCAAAATTCAAATTTTTTTTCTACTAATCAAATTGCTAATCTCTTACTAATCCTTACAAATGAAGTCCTATAGATAGAAGTAAGCTAAATTATGATTGTTAGGGACATAGAGGTCTTTATTAAAATTATTTTAAAACCGTTTAATGAAATTAACCTTGTTTAACCATTTTAACCTCAGTAAAAATAAAACAACCCGAGAGTTTTCGGGTGCTCGATCCACAGTTCGGTCTTTAGGCGAGTAGAATCAATGTAGGATGAAGTAGGACACTCTCACACAAGATTACCTTTTAAAGGAATGCTAAATGGAAGAATATTTTTTGCTTAGAAGAACAAAAGGATCTCTCAAAATTTAGAGAAATTTTCCACTAATCAAATTTCTAATCTCTTGCTAATCCTAGCAAATGAAGCCCTATATATAGAAGTAGGCTAAATTATGAACGGTAGGGACATAGAGGTCTTTATTAAAATTATTTTAAAACCGTTTAATGAAATTAACTTTGTTTAACCATCTTTAACCTCGGTAAAAATAAAACAACCTGAGAGTTTTTGGGTGTCCGATCCATAGTTCGGTCGCTCGAACAGACACACTTAAAAAAGTTATTTTTGAAGTTCGGGTGCTCGAAAATGGGCTCAGTTTGCTGAACTAAGGCAATTTCCATTCTGTCAGCGTTTCGGTTGCCTATTCTAGAGTTTGGTTTACCGAGCTCATGTATTCAATCGCCCGAGACTATTTTGAACGTATAAGTTCGGGCTGCCGAGTTGTTGGGAAAGTTTAGATCAGTGGTTCGGTTGCCCGAGGACACTATGGTCAAAATGGTTCGGTCGCCCGAAACCAAGTCAACCTTCTGATCGGTCAAGGGTTCGGTCGCCCGAATCCTCACAATTTTTGCCTATAAGTCCAGTTTTTCTCCAATTAAATCCCCTAATAATATAAGTGATTTTGGGAACTATCTTATGTGTTTTTGTAAGGACCTAGGGTCTTTTCAAGTACGCCCAAAAACCTGACATCGGTCAACCGAAGCCCTAAAGTCATATGATTAACCTACGGTCTGTCTACGACATTATTGAGTTTATAGATCCTACTTGCATGATATGCAGGGATTATTACAGGATGATCCTATATTTCTATTACAGACCCAAATTAAACTTAATATACAATTTCAACAAGTGAATCTTATCGGTCTTATTTTACCTTTGAGTCATCATGTGCCATCATACGATCTTACTAATATGAACCTGCACACAAACTTGATAAATATTAAATACTAGAGTATTTGTCATAATCAAAATGGGATATAACCCATAAGGTCAACAATCTCTCCCTTTTTGATGATGACAAATACCTTATGCAAAAGTAGATACAGCCAAGAAAGGCTCCCCTTGAAACTATGCATAAGGAAATGTAAAGAAATTTAAGAAATTTAAAAGCATTTCCCAAATACCCAGTTTTGCCACTTTGTTCATATACTTGTATGCTTGATTGAGTATAGACATTATCTTGAGTGTTGATTGCACACATTGCATCACTGAGCTTATAATTCCTATATTATTGATGTGCATTATTTAGTGTTTGTGCTTAGTGGTACAAATCTGCTTGTGTAAGAAGTATTTCCATGTATGCAAAATTTTTTGTTTGTTGTATTCCAAGCATGGGCTTGAAGAGGGAGACTAGCCTTGTTAAATAGTCCTAGATTGGCTTAGACCCAATTAGGAAAGGTAGGTGCACCATCCTGATAAGGTGTAGGTTGAGGTCAGCCCTATGCTAATTGACCTAGTTGTATTAGGTGCCGCTCCACCCGTTAAGTGAGCCTACTTTGACCCAGAAGATTCATTCGTTGTAATTGTATATTAAGTTTAATTTGGGTCTGTAATAGTAATATAGGACTGGTCTGTAATAATCACTGCATATTAGGCATGTAGGATCTATAAGCTCAGTAATGTCGTAGATAGACAATAGGTTAATCAGATGACTTTAGGGCTTCAGCTGACCGACAGCAGGTTTTTGGGCGTACTTGAAAAGACTCTAGGTCCTTGCACAAACACATAAGATAGTCCACAAAACTTATATTATCAGAGGATTTAATTGGAGAAAAATTGGACTTATAGGCAAAAGTTGTGAGGATTCGGGCAACCTAACCCTTAGTGTTAAAAACACTTTGAGAGATCGAACCCTTGACTAGTCAGAAGGTTAACTTGGTTTTGGGCGACCGAACCATTTTGACTGTAGTGTCCTCGGGCGACCGAACCACTGATCTGACCTTTCCCAACAACTCGGCAGCCCAAACTTATACGTTCAAAGTAGCCTCGAGCGACCGAACTCTAGACCAGGCAACCAAAACACTAACAGAATGGAAATCGCCTCGATTCAGCAAACTGAGCGCACCCGAACTTCAAAAATAACTTTTTTGAGTGTGTCTATTCGGGCGACCTAACTGTGGATCAGGCGCCCAAAAACTCTCGGGTTATTTTATTTTTACCGAGGTTAAATATGGTTAAACAAGGTTAATTTCATTAAACGGGTTTAAAACAATTTTAATAAAGATCTCTATGTCCCTAAATATCTACTCGAGGGAAAACTTGTGCTAAAACTCTCAAATAAAAATCATTCATTCAATTAAACAAATGAGAGTTTAAGTGAGTAGAATCAATGTAGGATGAAGTAGGGCACTCTCAAACAAGATTATCTTTCAAAGGAATGTTAAATGGAAGAGTATTTTTGGCTTGAAATAATAAAAGGATCTCTCAAAATTCAGAGAATTTTTCCACTAATCAAATTGCTAATCTCTTACTAATCCTTACAAATGAAGCCCGATATATAGAAGTAGGCTAAATTATGATCGTTAGGGACATAGAGGTCTTTATTAAAATTGTTTTAAAACCGTTTAATGAAATTAAACTTGTTTAACCATCTTTAACATATTAATTTATAGTACACGCACTAGATTGACCTGATGTTTGTGTAATACTGTTGTTAGTGGATTGACCACGGGGATTAATTTTTAAAATACCCATTCACCCCCTCTCTTGGGATTATACCAAAGTCAACACATACTTCAACTGATTGAATCGACTTACTCACTAGGGGTTCAATTCACTTATAAGTTTAATTTTCAAAACGTATTGTAATTCATTGATCATATTTTTAAGTTAATTTATTAAATTAATGTCGTTTGCTTAATTTATCTTATTGAAATTGTGTGGAAGGATACAATTTGTCATTTTATGGATGCAATTTATTTATTTTTCACTAAACGTAATGGTTGACTAATGGTCAACCAACGGAAAGTTCATTTTGTCAATAAAATTAAATCTTAGAAGGTTTTGTGGCAATTTTCGAAAACCTTGAGGTGGAGTGTCATATTAGGAAAAATTAAAAGGTGTTGTTGGATTTTATCCTAATTATTATTATTTATTTTTTAATAGTCATTTTCAACTTAAAAACACCTTAGTGAGTTATGTAGCATCTAGATAGCGTGTGCCCATAGGTCACGACTAATAATGTCTAATCAAGGAACATAAACTATTTTTTTTTATTGAATTTTTTCATAAAATTATAAAGATGTCACCCTTTTTTTCTTGGAAAAAAATTCAGATCTTCATTGAGATTTTAAATATCATACAAACCTCTACTAAACTTAGAAAATAGAAGAGGTGTTCTCTAATGCTTCAAAAAATCACTCACCAAGCCTTTGGGATAATAAATTTCGTGTACTGAATTTGAATTTGTATATATTTTAACGAGGTAAAATATAAAAATGTATTAGGTTTCTTTTAAATTCATGCACATCCAAACTCAAACCTAAAAATTCATTCTTCCAAACACTACCTTGAACTTCTTTAAACATTTAATTTCGGAGACAGTTTAAAAAAAAAAAATTAAACTCAATTTCATTACCACACGGGAAATAAAGAACCTAGGTCCTTCGTCCTTTATAACATACAAACTTCAAAATAGAAATTAAACTTTCCAATTAAAAACATGTCCATCTAACTTCTGAAAAAACCTACTCTATCTTCTTCTCCAAATTAGCCATATTGCCTTCAAAGGTGTTGATGTTCATCCAACTTGAATACGCACAATTGAAGCACACAATCAAACATGAAACAATCAACAACCACTAATACAATCACTCAATGATGAAATATACTCAAGAAGCAATCAAACAATAATAAGAAAATAAAAAGCACAACTAAAACACACAAGATTTACGTGGTTCGACAATAGTCTACGTCCATGGGAGCAGCAACCTTGGTTTCACTATGATCAATGTCAAAGTTACAATCTTTGAAGCTTACTTGAAGCTTAATCTATCTAAGGTTACATAATAATGTTTATATAGCCATCTAATGCCTATAAAAGAGTTCTAGTAAACCTAAACTACATCTATAGTTATCCCCTAGAGGAAAGTCCTTTAGATAAGCCCAATTTACAAGCCCCCGAATTCAAATTACATAATCTGCACCGACAGAAACCGTCAATGGTTTTGTGCTAAGCAAAGCTCCTGTTGCGTACTACCTCAAACCACTTCTCTTGCAATTATCCCTCGCTTCACGTAGCTCTCTCCGGTACATGTGATATGCTTTGAATATGAGCCACATCCCCAACAATCTCCACCTTGGTGAATATTCACCACCTTGGAAATTTGAAAACATAACCGCTGCTCCACCCGGGCTTGTAGATAAGGGTTTTGTGCTAAGCAAAGCTCCTATTGCGTACTACCTCAAACCACTTCTCTTTCATTATCCCTCGCTTCACATAGCTTTCTCCGGTACATGTGATATGCTTTGAATATGAGCCACATCCCCAACAATCTCCACTTTGGTGAATATTCACCACCTTGGAAATCTGAAAACATAACCGCTGCTCCACCCGGGCTTGTAGATCAGGATCCGCCTCCCCTCTAAAACATGGAGATGTAAACTAAGTCTAAGCCACGCTTGAACTCGATTATGGTAATAGGAACTCCATTTAATTGAACACCCAACTCCTTAAATAGTCCTTCAAAACCACAATACTACCTTGGCAGCCTCTGCCTCTACCAAGAACTCTAATCCAGTTGTAACCAGTGCACCTTGAGACTGTACCCCGGACTTCCAACAATTAGGCATTCCCACAATGTACCCCGTTGCAAGCCTCCCGTCATCCAAGCCCCATGCGTACTCTCCATCTACAAACCTCACAATTGACGAAACCCTCTGTGGCCCGCTGATGTACCCAATTGTATAGGCATAGGAAACCTTTGACATGACCCAAACATCACCGTTTGTCCTCGAGTACTGAGCGATAGATTGTTTACTTAGATTTGCCAACAGTGTACCGGTGACAGGTTTAACATCAACCATGCTAAACCTCACCAACACTTGATCCCCAAAACCACCCTAAGCTAACTAAAATCTCCATGTATTTTTGTCCATACAGTCGCCCTGAGATAACACTAATCTCCTCACTGCTTCAAAGTCACCCTAAGATAATCCCAATATCCCTGTAACCTTGCAAATATTTAACCTAAGAATACTTTTGACAGCAGTCAAAACCTTCATGTCAATTTCCATTCTTAACAGAGTCCCAAACTGATTTACCTTAGTCCGAACCTTTCCAGCAATCAACATGTCACTCACATAAAATAATAGAATATCTGCCCACCTATTGCTTATCTCCCTCCCCCCTCTGGGAGCACCACCAACCCCGCCTATATGATTCTTATACAATACTCCATCTCCTCCACCATGATACCTATCCACCTACCCTTCTCCTAGTTGTGCACTGCCTTCCAAAAGGTAGTAGGATCCTTCCTAATAGTAATGGTTGCATAAGACATCAAATCACACCTGGGTGATGGCTTGATAGTGCCTATGAGCCCATTGTGATCCTACTGGTCTCCCTAGCTTAAACTCCTTGCATCATTACCAACATCATCTATGCCTTAAGCTTGAAACTCCACCTGCATCACAATCTCTTTTTTGTTCTAGTTTTTCTTGTGATGCCACAAGTCTCCTGAGTTAGAACTCCCTACACTCCCACCCCAAGTCTCTAACTCCACCTGATCAACATGCTTATTGCTACTACTGCAGCTTTCAAGCACCCATTTCTTTTCATCTACCTAAGTACATTATCCCATGGTTTTAACACCTAAAACCATGTCTCTATCAATTGCCACCATGTTTTCCATTAGATCACTCATCTTGAACCCATCTTTCTTACATACCAAAAAGATGCACTGTCCGGACATAACACTAAGCCTAGATCCCACCTCACTAGAAACGTACAGAACTGGACCTCTAAAGTCTACCACATAACTAGTCTAAGCCTCTCTTGTAACTCTCCTATATGGTGATACTTTTGGCGATTGATTAACCGAAAAACACGCTATACTCGCTGACTTCACCAAGATGTCCCTTGCAAGCCTTACATACACCATGCCTTGCTCACAAAACTCCTTAAACACCAACGTACTCAGAACCAATATCTGACCAGAGGAACTCTCTTCTAGTCTGGTACCTCAGCCACAAGTTACACCTGGCAAACAACTCCAACCACCGCATGAGATACCCCCATACCTTTCGTGATAACCTCACGAAATATCCATGTCCAACTTGATAGTTATAGTGTGATTCGAAAAGGGGGTGAATTAGGTTTTAAAAACTTTAGGCTAATTATACTTGTGCCGATTAACCACATTATATCTCAATTAAAACATAATGTGTGCATGTAAAATAATTTGAACAATGAATGCAAACATATACGTGCAGAAATTTAAAGCGCGTAAATATAAACAAGATAAGAAGAGAGAGAGAGAGAGAGAGAGAGAGAGAGAACATTTTAACAAGGTTCGATCAATCCTGCCTATGCCCTCGCCTTGGGCAAACCCCCCAAGGATTTCGCTAACCCTGCTCACTTAACCGGGTGAAGCAGAAACCGTTTATACTCCTTATAGAGTGGAGCCTCCCTAGCCCACTTAACCAGATGGAGCCAAGCCATTACACACTCCTTACAGGGTGGAGTCCCCGTAACTCACTTAACCGGGTAGAGTCAAACTGCTACACACTCCTTACAGGGTGGAGCCCCTCTAGCTCACTTAACCGGGCGAAACCAAACCTCTCCAAGTAATGTACCCTCACTTGGCCACAGTTCACAACCCGAAAGGGGAAGGCTCTATTTCGAATAAAAATTTTTTTTGTAAAATTATAATGCTTCTCAAAAGTTGATTCATACATATGAAGATCTAAATGCACTCTCATATGATTTAAATATAAAGCTCAGTAGAGTAACGTTTTTCTCTCAAAAATTATTTTTCAAGTGAGACGTGAGAGTATGGAAAATGATTTTTTATAATATTGACCTTCAAACATAAGTAGCCTTTCAAGCAAAAATATATGAATGAATAAGTTGCCCAAGGCTCTCTTTGAATACCCCAAAGAAATTCTCCAACAAATATATTTCAAGATAAGAGTAGGAGAATATTAAGGTCTTATCTTAATATGATTGACCTTTTAAAAATAAATGTGAAAAGGCTTGCAAGCAAAGTATATGAGTGTAAATCAATGCTCGAGCCTTTCTAAAGAAGATTTTCAAGCAAGTATATATCAAAGAATATATGCTCAAAACTATCTTGTATAATTCAAAAATTTACCCAAAATTTTTTTTCAAAATGAAGAGTAAAGGAGAAGTTTGATCTTTGAAAATTACAATAAAAAGGCTCTCAAACAATATATATGAATGGAATATAAGCTCAAGCCTTTTTCAAGAACCCCCTCAAAAATTTTCTCCAAAAGATATTTTTACAAAGAAAGAGAGGAGAAATTTAATCTTTGAAAAAACATTAGTAAGAAGTCTTACAAGCAATATATATGAATTGATATATGCTCAAGACTTTTCAAGAATAGCCCAAAATAATTTCTCCAAAAAATGTTTTCACAAAGAAGTGAAGGAGAAATATTACCTTTGAAAACCTTCAAGAATAAAAAGGTTCTCAAGCAAATATATGAGTGGATATGAGCTCAAGCCTTTTTAAGAAACCCAAAAAAAATTTGCCCAAAAAGGATCTTCAAGAAAAGTAGGAGAAATGAGAACTTTAAGCTCAAAATGGGTTTAAAATATGGGAGAGAATCAAAGAATATTTAACTAAGCTTTCCACATGATTCTCTAACATTTTTCAAGTGTTTTATCTTGTATTTATAGGCCAAAAACCCAATATAGCCATTTTATGGCCTATTAATCGTCCCAACTGGGAGTATATAGAGTTAGAGGGGGGGTGAATGGACTTTTTTCGCATAATCAAGATTTTATCTACAAAACAAAAGTTTTGGAAAGATGCAAACAATTATATCACAATATATGAAATTTAAATCATGCACAAGACAAATAGTAAAGAGTATAGGGAGATAAAATCAACACCGGTATTTTTACGTGATTCGGTACCAAGCCTACGTCCACGCCTTAGCACCAAGCTAAGGATTCCATAATCCATTAAAATACTCCTTCACTAGTGGAGCAAGCCTTACAACTCAGGAACAAATCCCTACACTCAAGAACAGTTCCCTAGCCTAGGGAACAAATCCCTACCGCTCACAAAGAGCCTTCACCAAATGGTTCACAAAGAACCTTCACAATGGTTCACAAAGAACCTTGCAAGAAGAAGATGATTACAATGAAAATGCTCCTTGATTAAGAAAATATCAAATGCAAAGCAAGCATCACACTTAATCTCTCAAGGAAAGAATCATACAAGATAAGTGAGTAAGAGAGATGAGCACTTGTGAATATGAAATAAATGCAAATTTTTAGGTTTTGGATTCAAAGATGTTTTTCACTAAATGGTTGTAATAATAATCAAAACCATGTTTGAACAAGTCTAAGAACTTGTATTTATAGGAAAAAATGGGCTACTAGCCGTTTTATGGCTGTTGGGAGGTTTTATTAAAAAACTATTTTGAAAAGTAACCGTTTTTTGCCCGTTGGTGTTTTGTCACCGTCCAAAACCGTTGATGGTTTTTCTGGGTTCTCTGAAACTGTCAATGGTTTCCTACATACGTGGATGATTACTCAAAATTAGAAAAAGTCATCAACCCAAAAGTTGTGGTATTTTCTCTTAGCTTTCCATAGGCACAAAGTTCACCATTTTTTGAGTTTTCTACAAAAAGTTATGCTCCAAATACCAAAAGGTGTTCAGGAAATTTGATCGGTGCATAATTGAGGTTTTAAACCCAACCAAAAATCCTTTTAATCACTTAAAACATTCTTGGCCAAAAGTATATGAAATATATTAAGTTTATTAAAGATTAAAACTTGTCCAAGTGAGTTTCCCCTTGAATATAAGATATCTTGTTTGATAAAACACATTTGAAAGCTCGTTTTGATATCTTATATGTCAATATGTCCTTTAATGAAAATATGCTTAACTTCTTGAAGCTTTTGGACATAATACTAGTTTTGATAAAATCGGGACTAAGTAAGAAGATGTTCAAAATACTAAGACGTTGAAAACTTGTCCCTTTGAAAAATAACTTTGAGTTTAGGATTCTTTTGACAAACTCTTTGATTTAACTTTGAAAACCATGTATGTTGAGTTTGTGACTTTAGGTGAAATCCTATAAACTCATGTGTCCTAGTATACATGTGTTGGATTTTTGAGTCTGATATCTATTTTGATGTTGACAAACACAAGTGTCTTTTATGTGTGTGTTTAAGTGCTGAACATGTATAATTCAGGTCACAAATATGATCAAGAAAACATTGAAGCCAAGACAGGACTTAAAAGCTCAAAACTAGCGTATTCCATGATGTCAAAGAGCAGAGGAGAAGAAGAAGACATTTGAGTTTAATTGTATTGCATTAATTTTTTATATATCTTTAGTCTGTAATAAATGCATACATCTTGCATGATATGACTTAATGCTCAAATAGGCCTTAGACTGACCGTAGGGAACCAAAGGCCATAGACAGACCTTAGGGTAGAATTAAAAAGCTTAAGCCATTGAATGGCAATAGGAACCATAACCCTTACACTTGAATGTCATATGCTTTTTCACCAAGGTTGAAATTGCACAAGAGACCAAATAGGACATAAAGGCCATTTTTGTGATATTTTGGGCGACCGAACCTTGACAATATAAAATGCCTCGGTCGACCAAACTAGCTTGAGATCAACAGTTGACCATTCCTCGGCCGACCAAACCAAAATTAACGTAGCTTCCACGGTCGACCGAACCCTGGTCACTGGCCTTTCCATTGTTCTCGGGCGACCGAACTTGTAGTTCAAAAAGGCCTCGGGCGACTAAACCTTCTGATTCGACAAACCGAACTTGAGTATGGGCAACCGAACCTCAAAGGTTTAGATTTTTGCCTTGCTCGATCGACCGGCCATTGCCTTCAGCAAACCGAACATGAATTTCAATTCAAATTCTCTAAGTCTGTTTGGTCGAGTGACCCTAAAGGTCAGCAAATCGAACCTCTTGGGTTACCAATTTTTTACCAAGGTAATTAGGGTTAAAACTCAATCAAAATATTTTCCAAATTCCTAATTTGTCCTTAATGGTAATATTTTGTTGAAAAACTATAAATACTCCCTCATTTGCTTTGATTAGCCAAATTTTATCTATAATCTTTTGGACCAATTTTTATCAAAGTTCCCCCAAACTAATTTTTCATTGCAAAAATCTTTCATTGGGCCAATTTTTTCATACTCTCTCAAAATCTCTTTCATTCATTCATTCATTCACTTGAAAAATCATTTTTGAAAGAGAGTTTTTATTTAGGACATATACTTCATCAAAAGTATTTTACTTTAACTATTTCGTTCATTGTTTTAAAATCATTTTTGAGAGTAAATCTTGGTTCTCTCCATATGATTTCTTGAAAAACATTTAAGGGAGAACATTTTTGTTAGGGTCAAAATCTTTGAGTGTTCATCATACAAATTATTTTCAAAGGTTGAAATATTATTTTGAAAAACACCCTTACTCTACTAGGCATATACTTCATATCATATTAGAGTGTATGTATTTGAGCTTTAATGTATACATTTCTGCTTGTATGTTTCAAAAGCATTTTTACGTACAAAAATGATCTTTATGTACTAGTTGGGTTCATCCCATTAATTGAACTGGGGAGTTTCAACTCTGTAAGTGAGATCGGTTGGTTTCAACCTGAAATTTGAACCGGGGAGTCTTCGTCCCGTCAGGGAGACAAGTTGGGCTCAGCCTTGTAATTGAGCTGGAGTTTACCTTACCTCATAAGAAAAGGTTCTAACGGCTTCTACTCTACCCGTTTAAGTGAGCAGGAATAGTATAATCCTTGGGGGGTATGCCCAAGGCAGGGACATAAGCTGGTTTGGCCGAACTTCGATAACAAATCTTGTGTCCCTCTCTCTCTATCTCTCTCTCTCTCTCTCTCATTTAATTACCATGCTTTAATTTCCGCACGTGTATGCTTGTTTATTCATACTTCTAATTATTTGCATGCAGACCTTTATTTAAATGAGATATGTTGCACATGTATGTTCACACTTATAGCTTAACCATTTTACATACATAACCATAATTAAAATGGGATATGATATGTGGTGAATTGGCGTAAATGTTTAATTCAGCCAAAATATTTTTAAAACCCAATTCACCCCCCTCTTGGGATCACACCAAGTCCAACAGCATGCATTTACTCAACTCTTACCCAGAAATCATATAAAGAAACCAAACCACAAGAGTTACAAAATAGACTACCTCAAACACTCCCCAAATGCATATAAGACTACATTTAAACTTCCTTTGGTTGTGCTTGGGTTCTTTTGAGTACGTGTCCATTTAATCTTCCTACTCGATGTCAACTCAGTTCGATCTTTGCCTTTGATCCAATACTTTGTGAATTTGTCACTTGTACCTGTACTAAAAATGATCTACAAAGATAGGAAAATACTAGGAACAACAAATATGTTAATATCATCAAATCACATTAAACCATGATAGTGTAGCCACCAAGGCTAACATGGCCGTTGGGGGGTTAAAATATTATTATATTTCGAAAACTAGTAATTTTTTTACCATTGGGGTGCTTTCCAAAGAGGGCCGGTCAACTGGGGCCAAGCTCTGGTCGGTTGGGGCTACAAATACGTGAGGTCTGGTTTACTGGAGTGAAGATCTGGTCGACTAGACTCAGGTTTTCTGTACGAATATCCTTTGGTGCTTTGGTCATAACTTTTTTCTATACAACTTCAAATTAGAATTTCATGGTATCAATAGAAAGTTAAGATAAAATCCTACAACTTTCATGTTAAACACTTTTTAAGATAAGAAGTTATAGATGATAAAAACACCTATAAATGAGACAGAATAAACATAAAGAGAATTTTCTACTATAGATACCTTTCAGTTTTTTAGGTATTACTTTTTCTATAAAAATCCAAATGGGGATTTATTAGTTTCAAAAGAAAGCTAAGGGGAAATTCCACAATTTTCATGTTGAACATATTTTAATATGAGAACAAATTTATTGAGAAAATCGCTCATTTCTATTGTTTGGTTGACTGGGCTTTAACAATCGGTCGACCGACCCCTTTTGTAAAAATTAGGTTTTGCCTTCTTTTAGCTTAAAAACCATTTTAAACCTTTTGGTATAAGTTTAACTTTGAATAAAAAGGTTTTTCATGAAAGATCATGGTTCCTAAGGTCAATCTAAAGTCAAGTAGAGTTTCAATTTAAATCATGTGATATGCATGCACATTCAACCCTAATTACGCCAGGGTATGCTCATTTAGGTGCTCTTACAGCTTCCATTATGCTTCCATCACTTGTGCTTCCAGAAACATAAACCTATTCCAACACTCAATACACAAGTGAGATGTTGTGGGTTGTCATAGTCAAAATAGGGATCGGACTCAAAAAGTCAACACAACCCGTGATGCTGCCCTCAATGGTCCCCAAACATATGCACCAACATAGCTAAGAATACCCTACCATTTTGTATCAGGTTGCATTACATAAAATAATATGTCTTGACTCAGAACTCTCAGTTGTAGCTCCACTTACAACTATGTTACCCTATAGTGCATAGAGATTTTTTGCTATCCTTTGTCCCTTCATCACCATCAATACGCCATCACACACCATTATTGTCCCACCTTTGGACTTATAACTATACTCGTCACAATCCAAAGTACCCAATGATATCACGTTCTTCCGTAGATCAGGTACATGTCTTACCCCACACAACATCCTACCACACCATCATACATTTTGATCCTAATATCCCCCATTTTGAAAACTTTGCAAACCGCATTGTTTCTCATCAGAACAGAACCAAGACTCACTAATTTGTAAGTGGTGAACTAGGCTTTGTTGGGTGTCATATGAAAATAACATCCCGAGTATAGGATCCAAGAACTCGTGAGACATTCTAAACCTGATGAAACAGTAAGCATCTCACCATCACTGCTCCCTAGGTCCCCTTCTTCAACTACATTCACAGATTTTAATGAACCCCTTTGAGCTTTTGCCTTTCCCTTCTACCACTCCGGACATTCTGATTTTATGTGCCCTAGTTTCCTACACTTTAAACAACGAATATCCTACTTCCTCCTGGACTGAGTTTTATTACCACTCGGTCCACTCCAAGATTTGCCTCTCCCATGATCTTGATTGCCCTTCACCATGAACCCTTCACCATGAGAACCCTCATCACTGGCCTTATTCCTTTGATAGAACCCCAGCAATGCACTCACAATGTCCTCTAACTCTAGGTTTTCTTTCCCTCTTCCTTCTTAAGCCAATAAAGCTTTTGCTTAAGATACAACTTGTTTGAAATCGACTTGGACATGTATCGACACTCCAGTTTCAACCAAATCGCTGTCGACAAGTCCTCATCCATTACGTGATACAACATGTCATCAGCTAGACATAACTTGATCGTGGAAACCGCCTTTGCTTCATGCTCCTTCCAACTTGCATCGTTCATGTCATCCGACTTCTTTCTGTATAACACCTTCACTATCACTTGTTGTACTAACATGTCCATCACCCTTCGTTTCCAAAGCCCGAAGTTACCAGTTCCATCGAACTTGTTCACATTGAACTTAATCGAAGATACCCTAGCCATTGTAGAACCTGGCTCTCATACTACTTATTGATGTTCGTTCAACTTAAACACGTGCAATAGAAGCACACAATCAAACACGAAATAATCAACAACCACTAATGCAATCACTTAATGATGAAATATATTCAAGAAGCAATCAAACAATAATAAAAATAATAAAAAACACAACTAGAACGCACAAGATTTACATGGTTCATCAATAGCCTACGTCTATGAGAGCAACAAACTCGATTTCACTATGATCAATGTCAAAGCTACGATCTTTGGAGCTTACTTGAAGCTTAATCTATCTAAGGTTACATAATGATGTATATATAACCATCTAATGCCTATAGAAGAGTTCTAGTAAACCTGAACTACATCTATATTTATCCCTCGGAGGAAAATCCTCTAGATAAGCCCAATTTACAAGCCCCCAAATTCAAATTATGTAACCTGCGCCGACGAAAACCGTCAACGGTTTGATCAAACCGTTGACGATTTTGTGTTGAGCAAAGGGTCTCCTGCGTACTTCCTGAAACTTCTTCTCATGCAATTGTCCCTCGCTTCATGTATCTCTCTCTGGTACATGTGATCTACTCTGAATATGAGTCACATCCCCAACAAAAGGTTACAAAGCTTCTCAATTTTCAAAAATGATAAATGATGAAGCCCAAGCTGCTCTGCCCAATAGTTTATATTCAAAGTTGTCAACACTAGAAAGCTAGCTTATATTTTCATTCCATCTCACCTCATCATATTACTACCTAGCATGTCCCGTTTAGAATTTGGAAAAAAAAAATGAAAAAAAGGAAAGGAAAAGACAAAGAAATCTAATTTCTCATTTTTGGTTATCAAGAAAAATGAAAAATAAAATAAAAATAATATCAAGTCAGTGAACAAAATTTGATTTTATATACCATTAACATTTAGTTTTTATTAATTTTTAATCCTATTAGAACATACTTTTATTTTTAGTAGTATTTGATCGAGAGAGAAAAATACAATGAAAAATCAATTTCCTTCTCATTTTTCTTTTCTTTACTTTCTCCACCAAAATCCTTGATGCTCTCTAATTTCCGCATATTCATTACATGACTTACATTTTGCATCAACAATTTTTTTCTCAAATAGTCAAGTTGTTTAAAGTGTATAATTTATTTTTTAACAACTGATTGGAGCCATTGATTATCAAAGAAAACTTAGGAATTGTAATACACTCCTTTACCTAACCTAATAATCCCTTTGAAGTTTATACATTCCAACATATCAAATAGGAAATCCCAATAAATTGAATCAAAAGCTTTCATCAAACCAATCTTTAGAGCTAATTTTGTAGGTTTCCTTTTAAAATATTGATATTTGTTTGGTAATTCGTAAGGAAGTAAAATATTGACATAAATATTCCTCCCTTAAATAAATGCAAATCGATTCATGTCAACAAGGTCACCAATACATTTCTGAAGCCTATTAGCCAAAATCTTTGGTATTCCTTTACAAACCATGTTGTAGCATGCAATTGATCTAAAATCTTTTGCTTGAAAAAAATTTCCCATTTTTGGAACCAAAGTTATAAATGTAGAGTTATTTGCCTTGGCAAACTGCTTTCTTTGAAGAAGGATGACACTTCCTTTCCCACTATATTACAGCATACCTAAAAAAATTTTCCATCATATCCATTCAAATCAAGGGCTTTCCAGAAAACACTTCTTTAACCTTCCTTTCTGTAATCTACTTCCTCACTATATCCTTATGCTCAGAGCTTCTAGTAAATTTTAAGAGATCACTTAAATAATTCCCATTGTTGTGAGCTTGACTTAAGAGATTTACATAAAAGGTAAGTATCTTAGTTGAAATTTCTTTGATATCTTCAATTTTTCACCTTTTGCATTTGCTAGAAATCTTATTTGGGATTTAGCAGTCCTATCCTTTACCATTGCAGAAAATAACCTACTAAATCCAATTTTGCCTAGACTTTTTTTTTTTTGCTTTAAAATATCCTCTTCAATTTCTTGCAATCGCAGGAATTCCTCCATTTTCAAACTTGCATCTGAAGGGGTGGCGCTACTAGATTTTATTTTCCTTTCACCTGAAAATCCTTTGGTTGCTCCATGTTAATCTCTTCTTTCAAGTCACCATGGAGAAAAGCTGTAGAGACCTGAAATAATAATAATAATAATAATAATAATAATAATAATAATAATAATAATAATAATAATAATAAGGAATTTAGTTTGGAGCAGACCAAATCGTCGACGGTTTGGTGGAGCTCAGGAAAATCGTCGACGATTTTGAATTACCGAGGGTTAGTAAAGGTAAAACGGTAAAAAACGGTTTGGTTAAAGACCAAACCATCAACGGTTTCAGGGAAACCATTGACGGTTTCGTCTAGGGGCAACAACCTATAAAAGGGACTTAAGCTCATTTGTTTAAAAATTTTCTCTCTCTCTCTCTCTCTCTCTCTCTCTCTCTCTCTCTCTCTCTCTCTCTCTCTCTCTTCAATTTCTCTCCAGGGTTAATGTAAGGGGAATAGATTATGTCGGATATTTTTGGAAATTTAACCAATTAAAATGAAGTCTATGATTACAGGATTGTTATATATGATTTTTTTGAATAATCAGACATAGGAAAATGATAATTTGGTATATTATATATACGTGTATTTGGGGAAAAAAAACAGGTATTTTGAGTTAAGTAAATCCTAAAAGATGATTGTATGTTTTTTTTTTCAGTAAAATATATTTTTCCCAAACAGTTATTATATCACGAATTATCACTTAAAATGTGTAGCATGAGTATGATTATTTTTACTATGATTAAACATGATGGTTTTTATATAGTAATGAAATGACAGTTCAGATGACTTTATGCCGAGTTCACATGACTTTATGCCGAATTCAGATAGCTTATGTCGAGTTATGAAATGACAGTTTTGTACAGAGATATGATATGACAGATTTTATAGAGAATTGTAAACATGTCAGATTTTATACAGACTTATGAAAATGAGATCATGTTATAGTTTTATTATATGAATTGTATTATATGGAAGTAGAACCCTGATGGACTAGTGATGATTTAGAGCATGGTACCGTAACTAGTATTACATGTAGTGCAGTCACACTATCAGGAAAGTGTAGGCGGATGGAAGTCGATTGGCCCTTGAAGTGATGAATAGCAGGAGCAGGTTACCCACTGGGTCCGGACCAAGTTAGGTGGGCAATTGTTGATGTAGGACGGCGTAGGGTAACCTAGTCTTACTGGTTTCAACCCTCAAACAACATACATAAGAAACACATTGAATTTAGAATTTAACTAACCAAATTTTAAACAAAACAAATCATGCTTTATCACATTGGTTCAAGGATTTTGAAAAGGTCTATAGTGTGATTCAAAATTCAATTCCCAAATGGTTCTTTCACAAAAGAATAAAGTGATATGCTATGAAAATGCTATTCAATCATTCAATAAAATAAGTCTATGTTATTACAATCATATTCCCACAATTGACACGCAAATATGTGTAAAAAGGCTGAAGATTTAGAGTTTTGGGTCTCTTCAGTCGACTAGGGGTTAAAGGTCAGTATCCTATCTGATATTGCAAGTGAGATACCGAGAGCTGTAAGGGTCAGTCGACTGATCTAATGGGGTTAGTCGATTGATTGAGATTTTGGTAAATTACCAAGAGCAAAAATGGGTTAGTCGATTGATCTCTGTGGGGTTAGTCGCTTGACCAGCGACGGGTTTGAAATAAAAAGTTGGTTTTTTTAGGGTTTTGTGAAACTGAGGCTTATGGGATCTTAAACAAGGATTTTAAACTAAGTTTGGGAGGGATTATGATAGATATTACCATTTGGAATTACTGGATATCTTACCAAAGATCAATGAACTTGAATCAAACCAAGAAATCCTCAAGATCGCGGTGATCAGGCATAATTGTTGCGGTTGTGGTTCATATGTGAATGGCGTGGGGCTATAAGATGGTGAAGACGTGATGGAAAGGTGTTGGTCTCACACCAAATGATCTCCAAGGAGAACTTCATAGCCTCTCGCCACTCAATTTCAAGGATCAAAACAAAGCTCAAAGCTTTACAAAGGAAGAACCTTTTTTCATTCAATAACAATACCTAACCATATTTCAGCTTTTACAATAGCAATATATATAGGGTAAAGAAAGACACAACAATAACTAACCTACGCTTCCCATACAAGCATGGGAGACAACTCACTTAATGTTCACAAATTATAAACTCATTAACTCACACAATTCTCTCACAAATTAAATACCTAACATAACTCATAACATAGCATAAGGCAATTAATTAAATGTAAACAAAGTCAAAAGGGAGGCTCAATCCTACGTGGGGCCTAGAGGAGCTGTGTGGGCCTAGAGGAGTTGTGTGGGGCCTAGAGGAGTTGTGTGGGGCCCAATGGTCTTGGGATCAGAATTGTAAGTCACAACTCAGGCTTCTTTGTGCTAAATTCCTACAATGGTTAGCAAACATTGTGAATCCCCATCAATCGTACTACAGACATAACAGTTTTGACTTATCCTGGTAAGTCAGCCATTACTAAGTCCAGCCTTTGGGCCGCACAACCCAATCATGGGGGATTATACATAATGTTATATGATAGTTCCATCAGGGAAATTCTTTTATGTATAGATACATAGATTTATGAAAACATGATTATCTATTAAGTTAAGGTACGTTTGAGTAGAAAATATATATATTTAAAATATATATGTGTGAGTACAGATTTACATGATTTGCCAATTAAAGTTAATTATTTAAAGGATATGTTTATGCTACACTAAGAACTCATCTATCACACACTAATTATAATCTATTCCATCTTACTAAGAAGTGTCTCACTCCTATAATTCTAAGATTTCAGGAAATCCAAGGAACCAAGCCTAGAGAGCTTCGGGGCTGGACTAGATGGTGTAGTTCAGGGTAAGTACTTGTGGGACACAATTATGTATATGGATATACTAGGTATATCTCGAGAAGTATTATGGATTTTGGGGATATATGTAAGTAATTATGGTGACATTAAAACTCTGGTATAGTTATTGTGGTATTTATGTTTTTCATTGCATGTTAGGTAAGGAGTTATGGACGGGTATATCCTGGTACCCCACTTAGGGTTCGGGTAATTATATATATGGTCTCAAAGATATATGTTATGAGGAATAACACTCTGAGCCCCACCAGGTTCGGGGCACTACAGTTGTGGCATCAGAGTAGTAAAATTTTCGGATCATTATAGTTGTGGTATCAGAGTAGTAAAATTTTTGAATCGTTACAGTTGTGGTATCAAAGCCTAGGTTGCTAGGTTCTGTAGACTTTAACGGATAATAATACCAAAGTGTTGGTATGAATCTTGATGAGGATAGGAATGGGTAGATTAGGATTTTAGTAAGTCATTACTGGAGGTTAAGATTGGAATTTGGGATTTTGTCTCACAGCCTGGAGGCAGGAATTTCGTGACGGTTTCAATGATTTTCCTGAAACGACAGTTTCAGAAAACCATGGTTAACTATCATTGATTTTTGTTTCTAAGGTAAGACTAAACCTTAAAATTTGAAACTTGGGGGTTAAATTGGAGTATTTGTGTAAGGGAAGCCCAAGTGTTTTAGTATAAGGATAGAGTGTATTTTATAGTATCTTAGTTAAACGATTGTACCGGTCGTGTTATGATATAAGATTTTAAGATTGTTTTCTGTCCTATTTTCAGGATGTACCCTAGGAATAACAATGCAAATGTTAGAAGTAGTGGCAACGTAGGGGCTTCCAACATGGGCGGCAGTGATTCTAATCAAGTACTATGTAGTGTAGCTCAGCAGGTCATGGCGGAGTTTGCACAAAACTCTAGGGAATATAAATCCCCACTAGCTGATCAGGCTGCACTATAGAGCAGTTTACCCGCATGAATCCCCCAACATTTACGGGAGGAGCTGATCCAATCATTGCGGAGGACTGGATCCAGGAGATGGAAGAAATATTGGCAAGTCTTCACTGCGTAGATGAGCAGAAGGTGTTGTATGCCGCTTTTAAAATGACTGGGGAGGTCAAACATCGGTGGATTTCTGCAAAGTTACTCGAAGAAGAAAGACCAGAACCAATAACCTTGACATGGAATCGTTTTAAGGAAATCTTCTATGGTCGATACTTCCCCATATCCATCAGAAATGCCAAGGCGGAGGAGTTTACCAATTTAACTCAGGGGAACTTGACCGTTCAGCAATATACGACCAAGTTTATTGAGTTGTCTCGATTTACCACAGATATGGTTTCCGATAAATCTAAGAAGGCGCAGAGGTTTAAGAAAGGCATGAGATAAGAGATCTATGAGAAGGTAGTGGCATATCAGGTTCATAATGTCTTGGAGTTGGTGAATAAAGTCACGGTAGTAGAGATGAGTCTACACAAAAGCGCCGGGTTGCAGAACCAGAGGAAGAGGCCCATGCCTTTTGGTTTTCAAGCAAGTACCAGTCAGGGTCCATGGAGGAAAATAAAAACAGTGTAAGCCAGAGACAGGAAATGGGGGATCGAGCTGAACAGGGTAGTCCATCACACCCTCCTTGCCCTAAATGTAATAAAAGGCATCTAGGGGAATGTAGGAGTGGATCAGGTACTTGTTTTTTATGGGTAAACCTAGCCATGTCTTACGATACTGTCGCATACCGTTGAACAATGCACCCATACCTAATCAATACCAGGGAGGTAATAAGGCACCCCGAGGCTATTACCAGAGAAACATCGCCTAGGAGTGGGTCTATACTCTTATACTGGGGGACGCAAAGAATACAAGTGGTGTGGTGATAGGTATTGTTTTTATATTTTCAAATAAAGTTGTTGTGTTATTTGATTCAAGAGCAACACAATCTTTCATATATATGGGGTATATTAAACTGTGTGGGGTAGAAACTCAACTATTAGACGCTGAATTATCTGTAGTCACACCGATAGGAACAGTAGTGATAGGTAGAAAAGTGCTTAAATACTATCTGATCTGTATTCAGGGAAAGATGCTACCCGCCAATTTAATAGTGTTTGAAATGCATGAATTTGATGTTATTTTGGGAATGGATTGGCTAGCCTCCAATTATGCCAGTATATACTGTTACAAGAAAGATGTGGTGTCTAGACCTCCAAGGGAGCAGGCGTATAGATTTTTTGGGTCGTGCGTGAGCGCCTCGCCACAAATACTGTCAGTTATTCAGGCAAAGAGGCTACTTCTGGAGGGATGTCTGAGGTACCTAGCTTGTGTGAAGGAAACACCCGAGGGAGAATTAAAGTTTGAAGATGTCCCAGTTGTGAGAGAATTTTCTAATGTATTTCCGAAGGATTTACCTAGGTTGCCTCCCGACCGTGAAATCGAGTTTTCTATTGATCTACTCCTAGGGACGGCACCAATCGCTAAGCCTCCCTATAGAATGGCTCCGATAGAGTTGAAGGAATTGAAGGAGCAGTTTCAAGAATTACTGAACAAGGGATTTATCAGACCTAACATGTCACCCTAGAGAGCACCAGTGATTTTTGTGAAAAAGAAAAACGGGTCGATGAGGATGTGTATCGACTACTGAGAAATAAATAAAGTGACGATTAAGAATAAATACCCACTACCCTGAATTGATGATCTATTTGACCAACTTCAGGGAACACAGGTCTATTCTAAAATATATCTTCAATCCGGGTATCATCAGGTGAAATTCAAATCTGAGGATGTTCCAAGGACAACTTTCCAAACCAGATGTGGTCACTATGAATTCTTAGTTATGCCTTTCGGGCTGACAAATGCTCCTGCTACATATATGAATCTAATGAACAGGGTCTTCCATGAATATCTAGATCTGTTTGTGGTGGTATTTATTGATGATATTTTGACCTATTTGAGGAGTCCCAAGGAGCTTGAGACTCATTTGAGGTTGGTACTCCAGGTGCTATAGAAAAGAAATTTTATGCTAAATTTAGGAAATGTGAATTTTGGTTAGAGAAAGTTACATTCCTTAAACATATGATATCCGAGAATGGTGTTTCTATAGACCCGAGTGAGATAGAGGCGGTAGTGGAGTGGGCGAGACCGAAGACTGTTCAGGAAGTTAGGATTTTCTTGGGTTTGGTAGGGTACTATCACCGGTTAGTGGAAGGATTTTCTAAACTATCAAGTCCTCTGATACAGTTAACGAGGAAAAATGTAAAGTATGAGTGGACTGATGATTGTGACCAGAGTTTCCAAGAATTGAAATAACAACTTGTCACTACTTTGGTTCTGTCTATTCCATCAGGAGATGATGGTTATGTGATATATAGTGATGCGTCTCAGAAAGGGCTTGGGTGTGCTATGATGCAACAGGGGAAAGTAATGGCATATGCTTCTTGACAACTCAAGGAGTACGAGAAAAATTATTCGACGCATGATTTTGAGTTGGCGGCAATGGTGTATGCATTAAAAATATGGAGGCATTACCTGTATGGTGGAAAGTGCGAGATCTTTAAGGACCATAAAAGCCTTAAGTACTTCTTCACGCCGAAGGAACTTAATATGAGATAAAGGAGATGGTTGGAACTGATAAAGGATTATAACTATACCATCAGTTACCACTCAAAAAAGCTAATGTTGTAGCTAATGCGTTGAATTGGAAGTTAGTGAGTGCATCACTGTCAGCAGTGGTAGCTCAACATCAGATCAGGATGGATCTGGAAAGATTCAATGTGGAATTGGTGGAAGGAAATCATCAAGCGTTCATTGCTAATATGGAAATTCAACCAACTTTACTGGAGAAGATTAAGACCGCTCAAATGAAAGATATAAAGCTGAAGAAGATTATGGATAAAGTGCGGAGTGGACTAAGGACAAATTTTAATATTTGAGATGATGGAGTTTTGAAGTTCCGCACCAGACTATGTGTACCCGATGATGCTGAATTTAAAAGAATTATTCTGATAGAAGCACATTGCTCTTTGTATACAGTGCATCCAGGAAGCACTAAAATGTATCGGGATCTGCGGAAATCTTTCTGGTGGAATAATATGAAGAGAGAAATTGCCCGATACGTGGAGTAGTGCCTTACATGTGATACCCCAAGAAAGACTTAAAAATGATTAGATGTTACTACCCATATCAACAAAGTGCACATTTCTTTTTGGGAGCCTTCCCATAAGAACTCCATAGTTAAGCGTGCTTGACTTGGAGTAATCTTGGGATGGGTGACCTTCTTGGAAGTTTTCTCAGGAAGTGTGTGAGTGAGGAAAAACACATTGACAAGGGCACGTGTTGGTCTGTGGGGCCAGTCATTAGTCTGATAAGGTAGACCCCCCTGTTGTCTGGTCTAGGTGGAGGAGGAGAGACGCAATGCTCCCTGACAAACCCAGGTTGGGGCGTGACAAATGGTATCAGAGCAATTACCCAACTGGAAGTGTGATAAGATTCATATCGCCTGAGTTTGGAAATGTGGGTTCTCAACGAGTACGTTGCGTTCTATAAGTGGGGGAGAATGTGATACCCCATGGAAGAAAGGTTTAAAAAGGATTAGATGTTACTACCCATATCAACCAGGTGCACATTTCTTTTCGGGAGCCTTCTCATAAGAACTCCACGGTTAAGCGTGCTTAGCTTGGAGTAATCTTGAGATGGGTGACCTTGTAGGAAGTTTTCTCAAGAAGTGTGTGAGTGAGGACAAAACACACTAAAAAGGACACATGTTGGTCTGTGGAGCCAGTCATCAGTCTAATAAGGCGTGCCCCCCTGTTGTCTGGTCCAGGTGGAGGAGGAGAGACACAATGCTCCCTGACAGACTCAGGTTGGGGCGTTACATTACATGCCAGCAGGTGAAGGCTGAGTATTGGAGACTGGCACGACCATTGCAACCACTTCACATTTCAGAATGGAAGTGGGAGCACATCTCCATGGACTTCGTCGGGGTTGCCACTAGCAATCCATGGGCAAAATGTCATTTGGGTAGTTGTTGACTGTCTGAAAAAGACTACTCATTTTCTTCCAATCAAGGTTAACTACTCCATGAATAAGTTGGCAAAGTTATATATTCAGGAGCTAGTTAGACTTCATGGAGTGCTAGAGTCCATCGTATCAGATCGGGACCCATGGTTCACATCCTAGTTTTGGAAGAGTTTACAAAGGGCCTTAGGTTCTCAGTTGACTTTTAGTACAACATTTCATCCCTAGACTAATGGATAGAGCGAACAATTCAGATACAGGATTGCGGGCACACATACTGTATTTCGAAGGTAGTTGGATTCAGTATTTTCCATTAGTCGAGTTTGCTTGCAATAATAGTTATCAGGCTAGTATCGAGATGGCACCACATGAAGCATTGTATGGTCGGAGGTACCGATCTTCACTGTATTGGGGTGGGTCGGTGAAAGGAAAATTTTGGGGCTGAAGATCATACAACAGACTTATGAGAAAATCAAACTCATCCGGGAAAGAATTAAAATAGCCCAAAATCGATAAAAGAGTTATGCTGATATACACCAATGGGAGTTGGAGTTTGATCTGGGGGATATGATATTTTTTTAGGATTGCTCCGATGAAGGGAGTCATAAGATTTAGGTAGAAAGGCAAGCTAAGGCCTAGGTATATTGGGCACCAGTTGCCTACAGGGTAGCGTTACCTTCGGCATTGACGAGAATCCATGACATGTTTCACGTGTCTATGTTGAGAAAATGCATCCCAGATCTGTCATATGTAATAATTTATGAGTCACTAGAGCTTAGAGATACTTTATCCTATGATGAAGTGTCAGTTCAAATCCTAAACCAGAAAGAGTAGGAACTACGTACTAAGAAAATTCCATTGGTGAAAGTACTCTGGGGTAATCACATAGCAGAGGAAGCTTAATGGGAACTAGAGGAGGAAATGCATCAGAGGTACCCACACTTATTTAGCAGAGCCCAGTGTTACTTAGATAAATGTGATAGTTCAGGTAAATAATTTTTTTAGCTATTGACTTGTATAGTGTAGGGTAGTTGGTTATAACTCGGTTGTTTTTAGTTTTAAATTGTGAATGGTTTATGGGAGAGTTTTGTTTTGCTATTTATAATCTCCCAGAAACCTTTGTTGTAACCATGATATTCCTCCCCCACAAGTGAGAGTTATTAATAAATTTGGGATGGTGCCGTTATGTGGGTGGCCGCCAACTCTTTGTAGAGTCGGATAAATATTTCAGTGATTTCCAAATGTTGGTATAAGTGATGGTCAGCAAATTTTGAGGACGAAATTTTTTATAAGGAGGGGACGATGTAAAGACCCGGAATAATAATAATAATAATAATAATAATAATAATAATAATAATAATAATAATAATAATAATAATAAAAAGGAAAAAAGGGAATTTGGTTTGGAGCAGACCAAACTGTCGACGGTTTGGTGGAGTTCAGGAAAATCGTCGATGGTTTTGAATTACTGAGGGCTAGTAAAGGCGAAACGGTGAAAAACGTTTGGTTAAAGACCAAATCATCGACGGTTTTAGGGAAACCGTTGACGATTTTGTCAAGGGGCAATAGCCTACAAAAGGGACTTAAGCTCATTTGTTTTAAAAATTTCTCTCTCTCTCTCTCTCTCTCTCTCTCTCTCTCTCTCTCTCTCTCTCTCTCTCTCTCTCTCTCTATTCAATTTCTCTCTAGATCTCAGTCAAATTGAAGGATAAACACCATTTCAAGATCCTAAATTTGATCCAAAGCAGTTTAACCGGGGTGGATTCATCAATTGGGGATCGTAGGCACCACTCTAGGGATAATGTAAGGGGAATAGATTGTGTTAGATATTTTTGGAAATTTAACTGATTAAAATGAAGTCTATGATTACAGGATTGTTATATATGATTTTTCTGAATAATTAGCCATAGGAAAATGATAATTTGGTATATTATATATACGTGTATTTGGGGAAAAAATCAGGTATTTTGAGTTAAGCAAATCCTAGAAGATGATTATACGCTTATTTCTCAGTAAAATATATTTTTCGCAGGCATTTATTATATCATGAATTATCACTCAAAATGTGTGGCATGAGTATGATTATTTTTACTATGATTAAATATGATGATTTTTATATAGTAATGAAATGATAGTTCAGACAACTTTATGCCGAGTTCAGGCGGCTTTATGCCGAGTTCAAACGACTTATGCCGAGTTATGAAATAACAGTTTTATACTGAGATATGATATGACAAATTTCATACAGAATTGTGAACATGTCATATTTTATACAGACTTATGAAAATTAGATCATGTTACAGTTTTTTTATATGAATTGTATTATATGGTAGCAAAACCCTGATGGACTAGTGATAATTCAGAGCACGGTACCGTAGTTAGTATTACATGCAGTGCAGCCACACTATCAAGAAAGTGTAGGCAGATGGAAGTCAATTGGCCCTTGAAGTGATGAATAGTAGGAGTAGGTTACCCATTGGGTCCGGACTAGGTTGAGTGGGCAATCATACTACAGGCTTACCAGTTTTGACTTAACTTGGTAGGCCAACCATGGCTAAGTCCAGCCTTTGGGCCGCACAATCCAATCATGGGGGATTATACATGATGTTATATGATAGTTCCATCGGGGAAATTCTTTTATGTATATATACGTAGATTTATGAAAACATGATTATCTATTAAGTTAAGGTATGTTTGAGTAGAAAATATATATATTTGAAATATGTATAGGTGTGAGTACAGATTTACATGATTTACCAGTTAAAGTTAATTATTTAAAGGATATGTTTACGTTACACTAAGAACTTATTTGCCACACAATGATGATAATCTATTCTGTCTTACTGAGAAGTGTCTCACTTATATAATTCTAACATTTCAGGAAATCTAAGGAACCAAGCCTAGAGAGCTCTGAGGCAGGACTAGATAGTGTAGTACAGGGTAGGTACTTGTGAGACACAGTTACGTATATGGATATAATTAGTGTATCTTGGGAAGTATTATGGATTTTGGGGATATATGTAAGTAATTATGGTGACATTAGAACTCTAGTATAATTATTGTGGTATTTATGTTTTCCGCTGCATTTTAGGTAAGGAGTTATGGACAGGTATACTCGGTACCCCACTTTGAGTTCGGGTCATTATATATATGGTATCAAAGACATATGTTATGAGGAATAGAACTCTGGGCCCCATCATGTTCGGGACACTACAATTGTGGTATCAGAGCAGTAAAATTTTTAGATCATTACAAAAGCAGTCTTCACATCCATCTGCTCTATCTCCAAATCCATACTAGCCGCTAAAACGAGCACAAATCTAATAGATAACATCTTCACAACTGGAGAAAAAATATCATCAAAGTCAATTCCCTATTTTTAGTTGAAGCTTTTCACAACCAACCTTGCCTTGTACTTGTTATGTGAACTATTTTCTTCAGTCTTCAATATGTATACCCATTTATTATTCAAAGCTCTCTTACCCTTTCTAGCTCAAATGTATCATTTTTAGTTCGGGATTTCAACTCTTCTTGCATAGACTTCAACCATTCTTCTTTGTGCTCATGTTCTACAGCCTCCTGATAGCACTCTAGTTCTCCCCTGCTTATGAGCAATATTACTCATGTGGGGAATACCTACTTTAGGGTTAGCGGTCCCTCGATGATGTCCTCAATGGTATGTCAGATGAACTGGTGACACTCTATCTTCTAGAATTGGTCGTTCATCTGACTCAATTACCTCATCACTAATTGTAGGTGGATCTACATCACTCGGATTAGCCCGATCATCATGTGCATCATCTCCAACTTGATCTGAAATCATTGAAAAAGGAACTGGATGCAAACCAACCAAGTCAAAGCTATTTTTTTTCCTTTTCAAAAAATTTTTCAATGTCCGAAATAGAAAGTCTTCAACAAATACAACATCCCTAGTTCTAATCAATTTCTTTTCAAATGGATCAAACAATCTGTACCCAAAATTATCATGTCCATATCCCATAAAGATACATGACTTCATTTTTGCTTCAAGTTTTGATCTCTCGTCCTTAGGAATGTGTATAAAAGTTTTGCATCCAAACACTTTAAAGTAATGATAAGAAACACCTTTCCCACTCCAAACTTTTTCTGGCATATCAACTACAAGGGAATACATGGAGAGGGATGTAACAACCCGAAGAATAATGGTATTTAAATAATAAAAAGAAAGGGAAATGGAAACAGGAAACAGAAGGAGGCAGTCGACGACGTTGCATTTTGGAAAGGATAATCCCGAGGAATTTTTCAGCTCCTCGTTGATGAACACAGGGGACTTATTGATGAGGGTATAGGAGGAGCTCGTCGACGAGGACATGATTCGTCGACGAGAAGATACCAAAAGAGAATTTGTGGAAACCTAAAATTCGTTGACGAGGGTTGAAGTTCATCGACGAACTTTCTATAAGACTCGTTGACGAGGTGATGTGGCTCGTCGACAAATCCCACAATATAAATAGGGTTAAACCATAATTTTCAGTCATTTTCCTGCACCGAATTTCTCTCTCTCTCCTCATACAGTTTCTCCTCCTTCTCACTAAGATTTTGGGCTGGATTTTCGCCAGTTCGACGATCTGAAGCCACCATGACGCTCCTAGGAAGGTTCTATGCAAGTCTGCCAGAGCGGATTGTCGGTGGGGCTGAGTTGGAAACCATCTCAAATCCAGGGTAAGACTTTCTACTCAGTATTTGGTTAATTGACAGTTGTAGGAAGTGATATACGCATATAATTACTGAACTTTAGTTCTGGGAAATGTTGTTTTCAAGGTGTTGAGTTGGGAACCTTGCGGGTGCGGGACATATTTTCTTAGGGGCTTTTCAGGAATCAGGTAAGGGAATAAACTAAGCTAGTATTTTATGAAAATAGGTAATTTGTTATAGTATTTGATTTTAGGAAATAAATATATTTATATATGATTTATATTTGTGAAAATATTGTTGAAAATAATGTATGTTGAATATGCGAAAAACCTGTTAGTGTGGCATAAGTAGAAATTGTTATGAAATACTGTTTTTTGGTAATGTGTTAATGATACGGATTTTTATAATGGAAAAACCGGCGTATGGGCTAAGATTTTGATATATTTTCTGGCGTACGTGCCGAGCTATGTGTATGATTTTCCAGCGTACGGACCAAGCTATATGTATGATTTGCCAGCGTACGGGCTATGCTATGATTTGCCGGCGTATGGGTTGAGCTATGGTAAAATGTGAAATACCAGCATACGGGCCAATGATTTTTCATGATATACATATATATGCAAAATGTTTATTTTTCTTACTGAGAGGTGTCTCACTCCAAAATTTTATAAACTTTTCAAGAGCCCCTAATAGGAGAGCGGGAAAAGCCCCGCTGATCTAGTGTTGTTTATTTGCCCTCTTTGAAGGGTAAGTTTTAGTAGGGACAGTTAGATTTTGTGGGAAATGTCCATAGATCTTGTTTTGGGATTTATATACTGAAATACAGTGGATATAGTGACTCTGGTATTTATGGTAATGTGATGGATGTTTTTGTATTTATAATATTGTGATTATATGTTTCCTGTTGCTTAGGCTTCCGCTATGTGTTATGATGTATCCGTGGTACCCACGGGTCCAGGTGAATTATGATCTGCTAAGTTGAGGGTTGTGATTTTATAATATGAAAAAAAAAATGTGGAAATTAAGTAGGTCGTCACAAGAGATTTATCAAATGGAACAGTACTAATACCTCACCCCAAAAGGATTTTGGCAACTTAGCATGTGATAACATGCATCTCACTCTCTCTATCAAAATCATGTTCATCCTTTCTGCTAAACCATTTAATTGAGGAGTTTTTGGAGGACTTTTCTGAAGTCGAATGCCCTGAGCTCTGCAATACTCATAAAAGGGCCCTAAATATTCACCACCATTGTAACGACTCGACCCTTTATACGGACCAGCACCGTTGACCCAAATACAAAATACTTGTACCTATTCAAGATACATAGAAAACCCGCGCTAAAAAGGGACATACATGTGTAAACCATACATAATTACAATGTAAATGTTGCTGAAAAATATAAACATTCATTGGGATTTCTGCTAGACTTATACCAGAGCTTATTATTACATCCTCAAGTACATAAATTCAAACATAAAATATAACCTGTTATTACAACCCTCAAAAAGGAACTTCATCTAAGTTTAATACATGACTTGAACACTTACTTAAGCGAAATCTCAAACAATATCCCCAGTCCCTTTAGCTAATGGGATCGACGTACTGATGGACCTGAAAACAAAGGTTGTATAATGGGGTAAGACACTTCTCAGTAAGGAAGAAGGTGTTACACCAGTGTGTGACTGGATATATGCATATTTTCATAAAACACACACACACACACACATACACACACATATATATATATATGGAACATTTGTTTATAATACTGTAACATATAAAATTTATCTGCACATTCAAGTATTTAAATCATGCATATGATTATTAGAACAACTTCCAGCTTGGTATAACAATTCGCCCGTTTACCCCCGTGGCACGGGTTGTGCACTGATACCTCTGACATTGTCATGTTCGTGCAAACAAAGAGAAGCATCTTTTATAGTCCTACCGCCCCCTAGTTTATTTTTACCAGCATCTTACTAACTCCTCGCAGGTCAACCATCTAAAGTACCCATACTGATCCCTTATGTATGGTTGCACTGTACTGCCAGCATCGGAACTGTGCTTATAATAGTTTAAAGTATTTTTCAACCCCGTCACTGAAGTTTTTTTCAACTTCTTTTGGTAGCAAGCTGTGGTTCCAGTATCATATATACAATTTATAGCAAAATATAGTAACTTGTGCAATTCCAGTATTTTCACAAATTCAGATAATCACATCGGGTTCAAACTGTCGCCTATCCACTCGGTTACCCCTTTTTGTTTCACTGATACAACTCGATGTATAATCGGCCTCTATTTTCCACATTCTCAGTATAAAAAATTGGAACTCCGTTCCCATAATCCATATCAATAATATAGAAAATTCATACATTCCCATTTCAACATATATCACACGAGTTTAGTCCAAAAAAATCCGCTAAATGATAAAAATCCAGTAAACATCATTTAAATGGAAAAGTAAAGTATTCAAGCATCTCCTACTACAATATAAATGCAAATAGGTGATTTTCGTAAAATTTGGAGATCATACACCAAAATCCTCGTTTTTACCAAAAATCTTAAAATCATAAAATCGACATTTCTACTCGGTAGAATTTAGCAAATAAGCAGTCAAATCATACATATAAGTATAAACTAGCTTTTTAGAGGTTTAGTTTTTCTAAAAGTGTTGTTGTAATCAAATTCCCCTTACCTTAAACTTGACACAAAATTACATACGAAACCGATCCAAACCAACCACCAAGAATCCTCAAAACCTAAAAATCACAGAACATAACCTTTCTATAATTTCGACTACTACCCAACTATTCAATCGAAATTGAAATTAGATCCTTACCTTGATTTTTGGGAAAACCCAAAAATTCTCAAAACAATGATCTGATTTGTTAAAGTCGTAAAACTTCCTCCTCTGATCCCCGCAGGAACTTCCGTTTTTGGAAACGGACGTCGAACAGCAAAGAATCTTAGAGAGAGAGAGAGAGAGCTTTTGGGAAGAAACTTAGCTTCTAAGCAACCAAAATGGATATTTATAGGGCATTTTACTGAGTCAAACTCGTCGACGAGGTGGCGTCTTTGTCAACGAATCCGCCACACAGCTCGTTGACGAAGCCATTCCTTCGTCGCCGAGCCTAATTCCGGATATTTCTCTGACCCGCTCGGTATTTACTTTTCGACGAGACTCTGAATTTTTTCGACAAGGCTCTAAAGGACTTCGTCGATGAACGTGAATCCTTCATCGACGAACCCAGTTTATTACAGGTTTGGGTCTTTACGATCTCCCCTCCTTATAAGAATTTCATCCTCAAAATTTACTAACCATTGCTAAACATAATCTTTTCTTATAATCCCGCTTTACAAAAGAGTTGACAGTCACCTACAAAGCGACTTCGGCCGAAATTCATTACATATCTTGACATATGGCGGAGGAATACCGTGGTTACACACAAAAGTTACATCGGAAGATTACATACGTAAACAAAATTCTCCCAAAGATCATACCATTAATATAAACCACTTATACTCTTATATACCTATGTATTCTCAAATAACTGCGGGTACTTCTGACGTATTTCAGACTCTAATTCCCATGAAACTTCCTCTACTGTATGGTTACGCCATAATACCTTCACGAGAGGTATTTCCTTAGTCCGTAACTACTGCACCTTCCGATTTAATATTTGCACTGGTACTTCCTCTACTGATGGATCTAGTATGTACTTCCTCAGTACAGACACGTGAAATACATCATGGACTCTAGATAATTTTGGAGGTAGAGCCACTCGATAAGCAACCAAACCTATCCTTTCAAGGATCTCGAAAGGCCTGATATACCGAGGACTTAGCTTTCCCTTCTTCCCGAACCTCATCACTCCTTTCATCGGAGCGATTCTCAGGAAAACCATATCTCCTACTTCAAATTCCAACTCTCGTCGATGAGTATCAGCATAACTCTCTTCTGTCGACTTTGAGTTGCTTTGATTCTTTCCCTGATTAATTCGACCTTTGTAGAGGTATGCTGAACTAATTCTGGACCTAGTATCTTTCGCTCACCTACCTGATCCAAGTACAACGGAGATCGACACCGACGACCATACAAAGCCTCATAAGGTGTCATCTCTATGCTCGTCTGATAACTGTTGTTATATGCAAATTCAACAAGCAGTAGATATCGTATCCGACTATCACTGAAGTCCAGTACACAAGCCCGCAACATATCCTCTAACGTCTGAATAGTCCTCTTCGACTGTCCATCCATCTGAGGTGAAAAGACGTATTGAACTTTAGTCACGATCCCAAAGCATCCTATAAACTCTTCCAGAAACGAGATGTAAAACCCGGATCCCTATTTGAAACAATAGAAATAGGGACACCATGGAGTCGTACAACCTCTAGCACATAAAGCTCTACCAGTTTATTCAGAGAGTAGTTCACTCTGATTGGAATGAAATGTGCTGTTTTCGTCAGTCGATCCACTATAACCCATATGACATTCTGCCCATGCACCGCCGCAGGTAAACCCGTCACAAAATCCATCGAGACATGTTCCCACTTCCACTCAAGGACGTCAAGTGGCTGAAGTGATCCTGCCGGCTTTTGATGTTCTGCCTTAATCTGCTGACATGTCAGGCACTACTCTACAAAACAGGCGATCTCTTTTTTTATGTTGGACCACCAGAAAGATTCCCTTAAATCCCGATATATTTTCGTACGACCAGGATGTACAGTGTAGAGTGAATGATGTGCCTCCTCCAGAATGACCCGTTTACTCACAACATCATTCGGTACACAAACCCCGTTGCGAAATCTCAATATCCCATCACCAGAGACACTAAGATCCAGCTTCAACCCCTTCTGAATTCCTTCTGTAACCTCAACCAACTCGGGATCCTCCTTATGCCCGCGGATCCTCTCATGCAAAGTTAGTTGTACCACCAAGCTAGCAAGAACAGCCTGATGGTTTCCTTCCACTACCTCCAAACATAACCTCTTAAGGTCCATACAGATTTGATGCTGAACCTCCACTACTGATACTGACGCATCAACAGACTTTCGACTCAGAGCATCAGCTACCACATTAGCCCTTCCTGGATGATAGTTAATAATACAGTCGTAGTCCTTAATAAAATAAAGCCATCTGCGCTGTCTCATGTTGAGCTCCTTTTGGGTGAAAAAGTATTTTAGACTTTTATAGTCGGTAAAAATTTCACACATTTTACCATATAGGTAGTGCCTCTAAATTTTCAGTGTAAACACTTCCGCTGCTAATTCCAAATCATGCGTTGGGTAGTTCTTCTCGTATTCTTTGAGTTGACGAGAAGCGTAAGCAATTACCTTACCCTGCTCCATTAGAACACAGCCAAGACCCTTTTTCGAAGCATCACTATAAATAACAAAGCCACCATCACTGGATGGAAGAGTCAAAGTTGTAGCAGTGACCAGTCACCGTTTCAGCTCTTGGAAACTCAGCTCGCACTCATCCATCCAATCATACCTCACGTTCTTTCGCATGAGTCTTGTCAAAGGTCCTACTAAACTGGAGAAACCTTCTACAAATCGATGGTAGTAACCTGCAAGACCTAGAAAACTTTTGACCTCGTGAACATTCTTTGGTCTCGTCCAGTCCACTACTGCTTCAATCTTACACGAGTCCACCGATACACCTTCTTTAGACACTACGTGCCCCAGAAATGCAATCTGTTCCAACCAGAACTCGCACTTCTTTAGCTTAGCATACAAATTCTTGTCCCTAAGCATTTGCAACACCAACCTAAAATGAACTTCATGCTCCGCAGCACTCCTAGAATACACTAGGATATCATCGATAAATACCATGATGAACTGGTCTAGATATTCATGAAAGACCCTGTTCTTCAAATCCATAAATGCTGCAGGTGCATTAGTCAAACCAAAAGGCATAACCATAAATTCAAAATGGTCATACAGGGTTCGAAATGCAGTTTTCGATACTTCCTCCGCTTTCACCTTCAGCTGGTGATACCCAGACCATAAGTCAATCTTGGAGAAGATCTGCGTGCCCTGGAGCTGATCAAACAAATCATCGATCCTGGGTAGCGAATACTTATTCTTTATCGTCACCTTATTCAGTTCTCTATAGTCGATGCACATTCTCATCGACCCATCTTTCTTCTTCACAAATAACACCAGTGCTCCCCAGGGAGAAACACTAGGTCGAATGTATCCCTTGTCTAACAGCTCCTGAAGTTGTTCTTTCAACTCTCTTAATTCGACTGAGCCATACGATACGGAGCTTTTGATACCGGCGCTGTACCTGAAGCTAATTCTATGACAAATTCCACTTCACGATCCGGAGGTAAACCTGGCAAGTCCTCTGGAAACATGTCAGGGAACTTGCGCATTATAGCAATCATCTCCAATTTATTTTCTTCTGCTGGCGTGTCTTTCACAAACGCCAGATACCCTGGGCATGCCCTAAGGAGTAGCCTCCTAGTTTGCATAGCAGAAAGGATCTGTGGTGTAGAATGCACACATGACCCTAAAAACTGAAATTCCTGTTCTCTAGGCGGTCTGAACAACACCTCCCTCCTGTGGCAGTCATAACCGGCATAATTGGATGACAACCAGTCCATCCCAAAGATGATAAAAAAGCCAAACATGTCATACACCCCAAGGTCAACTGGTAGCATCCTCCCCTGTATTTCAACCGGAAAGTCACGGACTACACTGCTACACCCGACCACAAACCTGGATGGTGTAGCTACTACCAGTTCATAATCTAATTGTTGCACCTCTAATCCACAAAGTTTAACAAATCCATGGGAAATAAAAGAATATGTTGCCCCAGAATCAAATAATACAACAGCTTATGAGAAAGCATGTAAATGATACCTGTGACCACATTGCCCGTGTTCTCAGCATCGGCTGGAGTCAAAGAATACACCCTGGCCTGGGTCGTACCCCCTTGCTAACCACCACGCTGTGCCTGAGTATTACCCCTGTATGGCGGCTGCGAGGTTCCACTATTCCACTACATCTAACAGTCTCTCATATGATATCCTTGCCTACCACACCGCATACAAGCCCCTGTAGACAACCAACACTGCCCATGGTGTTTCTTACCACACAAAGAGCAATGTTGAACACGTGCGGTGTTCTGGGAAGTACCACCACTATTCTTCTTCCACTTACCCTGTCCTGCCCCAGACGAAGAAGTAGGAGGCGCTGGCCTTTTCTGCGAGACCTAAACTTCTACGTCCTCTAACAAACACTCCTCTACTACCGTGGCTTTATCAACAAACATAGCAAAGTCCTGCAACTATAAGATCGCTGTCTGTTTATGGGTCTCGCTCCTCAGACCCCCCTGAAATTTTTAGGTTTTCTTCATTTCATCAGGAATCACAAATCGAGCAAATCGGGACAACTCCTAGAATTTGGCAGCGCACTGCTGCACTGTCAGCGACTCCTGCGTCAGATTCATGAACTCCTCCATCTTCGCGTTTCTAACCATGGCTGAAAAATAACGTTCAAATAAGAGCTCTTTGAATCGGGCCCATGTCAATGCTATTGGTATCGTTCGGTGCTCCTCCAGCTGCATTATAGACACCCACCATCTCTCAGCCTCCCCTGCCAACTTGAACGTGGCGAAGGTGACTTTCTACCTCTCAGTGCAGTTCAAAACGTCTAAGATCTTCTCGATCTCCTGGATCCAATTCTCAACATGAACTGGATTTGCATTGCCCACAAAGGCCGAGGGCTTCAACCTGGTGAATTGCTCAATAGAGCAACCCAACTCAGTCGCAGGACAATCCTGCCCCCTATTCATTCACATTACCTCAGCCATAAGCTACTATGCAAACTCCCGCAATACGCTAGTAGAGTCGTTACCAGCCTCGGAGTCGGCACCCTCACTACTACTACCTCCCACGTTGGCAATAATATCTCTGGATTCCATCCTAAAAACAATTACGAGAATCCATTAGAAAGGTAATAGCCTAAGAATTGACTAGTACTATCATGCTATAAACTCAATCTCTCAGATTCATATTCCTGATATTGGCATACTCCATTAATTTAACATTATCATTCTAACTCGAATTCCGCACTTCTACTAGGAAACGAAATCATCGATGGATTGCCGTGATTTTCTGAACCTTTCGACTGGTCCAAAAAAACACAGAAGTCTATCAATGAATTTCCATCTCCAGGTATACAAAGCAAAATCCGAGGTCTTATCCTTGTCCTATACTCTGGTATATTCTAGACTACAAAACCAGCAACTCCTAAGTCCTAAACATATCCCTAACTAGACAGCATGCATTAAAACACACTTCTGACTGGTTAAGGGCTCTGATACCATGTAACAACCCGACCCTTTATACAGACTAGCACTGTTGACCCAAATACAAAATACCTGTACCTGTTCAAGATACATAGACGACTTGCCTGAAAAAGGGATATACGGGTGTAAACCATACATAATTACAATGTAAATGTTGCAGAAAAACATAAACATTCATTGGGATTTCTGCTAAACTTATACCAGAGCTTACTATTACATCCTCAAGTACATAAATTCAAACATAAAATATAACCTGTTATTACAACCCTCCAAAAAGGAACTTCATCTAAGTTTAATACATGACTTGAATGCTTACTTAAGCTAAACGTCAAACAATCTCCCCAGTCCCTTTAGCTACTAGGACCAACGTATTGATGGACCTGAAAACAAAGGTTGTATAATGGGGTGAGACACTTCTCAGTAAGGAAGAAGGTGTTACACCAGTGTGTGACTGCATATATGCATATTTTCATAAAACACATATATATTGAACATTTTTTTATAATACTGTAACATATAAAATTTATCTACACATTCAAGTATTTAAATCATGCATATGATTATTAGAACAACTTCCAGCTTGGTATGACAATTTGCCTATTTACCCCCGTGGCACGGGTTGTGCACTGATACCTTTGACAGTTTCATGTTCATGCAGACAAAGCCAAGAATCTTTTATAGTCCGACCGCCCCCTAGTTTATTTTTACCAGCAGCTTACTAACTCCTCGCAGGTCGACCATCTAAAGTACCCATACTGATCCCTCATGTATGGTTGCACTGTATTGCCAGCATCTGAACCGTGCTTATAATAGTTTAAAGTATTTTTCAACCCCATCACTGAAATTTTTTTCAACTTCTTTTGGTAGCAAGCTGTGGTTCTAGTATCATATATACAATTTATAGCAAAATATAGTAACCTATGCAATTCCAGTATTTTCACAAATTCAAATAATCACATCGGGTTCAAACCGGCGCCTATCCACTCGGTTACCCCTTTCTGTTTCACTGATACAACTCGATGTATAACCGGCCTCTGTTTTCCACATTCTCAATATAAAAAATTGGAACTCCGTTCCTCCTATAATCCATATCAATAATATAGAAAATTCATACATTCCCATATCAACATATATCACACGAGTTTAGTCCAAAAAAATCCGCTAAATGATAAAAATCTAGTAAACATCATTTAAATGGAAAAATAAAGGATTCAAGCATCTCCTACTACAATATAAATGCAAATAGGTGATTTTCGTAAAATTTGGAGATCATATGCCAAAATCCTCGTTTTTACCAAAAACCGTAAAATCATAAAACCGACATTTCTACTTGGTAGAATTTAGCAAATAAGCAGTTAAATCATACATATAAGTATAAACTAGCTTTTTAGTGGTTTAATTTTTCTAAACGTGCTGTTGTAGTCAAATTCCCCTTACCTTAAACTTGACACGAAACAACATACAAAACCGATCCAAACCAACGACTAGGAATCCTCAAAACCTAAAAACCACAAAACATAACCTTACTATAATTTCGACTACTATCCAACTATTCAATCGAAATTGGAATCAGATCCTTACCTTGATTTTTGGAAAAACCCAAAAATCCTCAAAACAACGATCCAATCCATTAAATTTGTAGAACTTCCTCCTCTGATCCTCGCGGGAACTTCCATTTTTAGAAATGGACGTCAAGCGGCAAAGAATCTTAGAGAGAGAGAGAGAAAAAATCGCAGGTGAGAGAGAGAGAGAGAGAGAGAGAAGAAACTTAACTTCTAAGCAACCAAAATAGATATTTATAGGGTCTTTGACCGAGTCAAACTCGTCGATGAGGTGGCGTCTTCTTCGACGAATCCGCCACACAGCTCGTCGACGATGCCATTCCTTCGTCGCCGAGCCCAATACCAGATATTTCTTTGACCCGCTCAGTATTTACTCACTAACAAGGTTCTGAATTTTGTCAAAGAGGCTCTGAAGGACTTCGTCAATGAACGTGACTCCTTCATCGACGAACCCAGCTTATTATGGGTTTGGTTCTCTACTACCATTATCTGATCCGATGCACTTCAATTTTCTCCCTGTTTTTCTTTCAACACTAGCTTGGAATTGTTTAAACACATCCAACATTTGATCTTTGGTCTTCAAGGTGTACACCCACACTTTCCTAGAATGATCATCAATAAAAGTAACGAAGTACAATGCACCACCAAATGTTCTAGTTTTCATGGGACCGCACACATATGAATGTACCAAATCTAAAACATTATATTTTCTAGATGGAGGAACACCTTTAAAGGACACTCTGTGTTGCTTTCTATCTAAACTATGTTCACAAGGCTTCAAAGACATACCTTTCATTTCTGGAAGAAGCTTTTTCCTGACTGAAAATTCAATTCCTTTATGACTCATATGCCTAAGTCTTTTGTGTCATGATTATGAATTTGAATCATTTTCCACTGCATTAACCATGCCTTTGGAGAGCTTTTCCTATATCAAGTAAAGTGTAGAATACTTCTTTCCTCTGGCAACAACCATAGAACCTTTAGTGAGCTTCCATAGCCCATCACTAAAGGTGTTACAATATCCCTCATCATTAAGCTTCCTTGTAGAGACTAAATTCAATTTGATGAATGTAATATGCCTTACATATTTGAGAATTAACCTACTGCCTTTGTTAGTTTGCAAGTATACATCTCCAATGTCAACAACTATAGATAAGCCATCATTTCCCATCTTCACTACATCAAAGTCACCCGATGTATATGATGAGGAGAAATCCTTTCTAGAGGTTGCATGAATTGGGGCACCACTTTCTATTACCCAACTAGTCTTCTAGCAAGTAAGATTAATTTTATTATTCTCACAAGCAATA
The DNA here is from genome assembly GCF_029873635.1 of Malania oleifera. Classification (NCBI taxonomy): domain Eukaryota; kingdom Viridiplantae; phylum Streptophyta; class Magnoliopsida; order Santalales; family Ximeniaceae; genus Malania; species Malania oleifera. The sequence continues at coordinate 75,967,674 of NC_080424.1, read as the reverse complement.
AGAAAGCCATTAGAAATCGTAGCAGCTCTATCTTTATCTTCATCTTTCTTGTCATCTTTTTCTTTTTCTTTTATTTGCTCTTTCTTCCACTTTTGGCAATATTTCTTTATATGAACTTTCTTAACTCAAGCAAATCATTCAATGTCTTTCTTTAAGTGGGACTTGCTTCTGGATTTATCATGATTTCTAGGACCTCTACTTTTGCTTCTCCCCATATTTTCTATGAGAAAGACTTCTAACTGAGAGGATGAAGAACTTGTAGTTTTTCTTCTTGTATCTTCATTCAACAAACTACTTTTTACCAAATCATCGATACAACTTCTTCAGGGGTTGAGTTTGTGATGGAAACTCTAAAAGTCTCCCAACTTTCTGGTAAAGAACCAAGAAGCCATAAAGCATGCACCTCATCATCTAAAGAAATTTTCATAGATGCCAACTGTTTTATAATTCTGTGCGTTTCATTCAAATAATCAGTAATAAGAGTACCATCCTTGTATTTCAAATTCATAAGTTTTTTTATTTATTATTATATACAATTTATTTTCCCCCTTTTTTTTTTCTAGCATAAAGCTCAGCTAACTTTGTCCAAAGTGAGTGTGCATCAATTTCATCAACCACATGGTTATAGATATTATCATCAACCCACTACTGAATATAACCACATACTTGCCTATTTAACAATTTCCAATCATTATCAATTCTATCACTGGACTTGGTTGACTCACCAAGAATTGGAGCATAATAACTTTTGCAATAAAGCAGGTCCTCCATTTTTCCTTTCCGAATGTGATAATTACTCCCATTCAAACTAATCATTCTACTAGTATTCACCTTCAAGACTACAAAGAAACCCAACTTTGATTCCGCGATTGGGGAAGAGGTGGGTTTGGAGGTGATATGTCCAAAACACAATGGTCCCAACAAAACTTTCACCAAGTCCAATCAACATTAAGTAGAATAATTAATTATCCAAAAATAGAAATACATAACAACCAAAGATACAAAATTAGCCACACAATCACAAAGAGTGTACCAAGATTTACGTGAAAAATCCTTTGATGTGAAGGGAAAAACCACAGGACCGAAATTTACTTCCAATCTTCCATTATTTCAAATTAGTAGGTTACAATAGGTCTTCCCTATTTAAATTAGAGGCATACATAAACAATAATCATCAAGAATCACAAATTCTTGGCATAGAAAAATAATATGAGCGATCACCATCAAGGTAGAAAATCAAACTTGAATGAAAAATGTAGAGGTGTCACCCAAAATAAGGGCTGTTGTTCAAGTCACGAAACCAAAGTTAGAAAACTTCAAATAACAATTAGACCGACCATAAAGACGAAGGATGAGTTATGAACAACCTTTCAAAATTTTAACTCAATCGGATGAGAAATCGTCATTTGATTGTCAAGATCAAGTTGACTGCGTGGACACTTTCAATCCTAAATTTTTAATAAATAATTTTCTTCTCTGCCTAACTCTTTCTTAGTTGTCCCAAAGATGCACGAAACTCTCTTTTTCTATAGCAATAGCTTTCCCAAAAAGTATTTATTTAATTCTAGAAAAAAAAAAAAAAATGATCCTCTATCTTTCAAAGAAAGTTGCACTATCATCCACTACAATCCAAAAAATAGCTTATTCGAATATGACAAAAATGAAGTTGTGTGTTGCTGCGTGCGCATGGAGAACACTAGAGTACACAGAATGAATGAACCATATGAATTGTATATATAACGTGAAAGTGGGGCATAGGCTGTTTGTGTCATTGCTTACATAACCATTCTCGTCAAACGAGACAAAACAGAGGGCTAACTGTAAAATCACAAGCTTTGTCCACACATGGGTTGCTCTTTTTTATTTATTTATATTATTATATTATATATTTTATATATTAATAATAAAAGAAAAAAGTGGCTAATAAATAAATATATAATATGCGAGAGGTTTCCCAACCCAAAAAACAAGCTAAGAAAATGGAAAATATGTGATTTTATTGCCTTATTTTCCACACCTCTTTTAACAACTTATTTCTTTTCCTCCTAACACCCTTTTAAATTTATGTGAAGGTTTTTTTTTTTTTTTTTTTTTAAAAAATTAGTTAAGTGGATGCTTACTCCCGGTTCCCTCTAATGTTAGTGATTGGCTCGTGACGAACTAAGTCAAGAATTGACATTAATTAATCGGGAAGAAATTAAACTTGTGGACAGCTAAATTCTAAAGGAAACTCAATTTTAAAATAACATCGTAGGCACGCAATATGATTGTAAAGAGACATTTTTTTTTTAATTTCTTTTACTTATTGAACTATGTTTTGTTTTATTTTTTATTAATTAAAAGAATTAGTGAAAATTTATTTTCGTATGTTATTATTATTCAACTCGAAGCTAGGGCATGTAAATTCAAGGGTATATGTAGGTAACTAGGTTCTCAAGAAAGAGTGCTCGATAAGTGTGAAAACAACAAAATTCGAAATTAAAAGAATTTATTTTGAAACTCTTTGGGGTATTTGAAATTTTGAAAATTAAAATCAGGGAAAATGAGGATTTTGGATTTTTTTTTAACTTTCTTTGAAAATATTATTATAAAATAAGTTCTCGCAAAAGAGAAATTTCATATTTTGAAAGTTTGAATAGATAATAGGACCAAATAAGAATGTCTTCTAATTTTCAAATATTGGTAAAAGATAAAACTCAAAATTAGATATTTTTAACAACGTTGAAAACGAAGGCAGGATTAGGTCAAAATTTTTTTTTAAAAAAAGTAGAAATTTTTAAAATTTATTTTTAAAATACGTAGATATATATATATATATATATATATATATTAAAATAAAACTTAATAAGGCTCAAAATTAATAAAAACTTAAAAAAAAATCGAGATCGAAGCTATAAAATCGACCTTTGATGAGTTGTGATTGGCTGAATTTTACTTTTATTATTATTATTATTATTGTTGGTGAACTTTGGGAATTGCTTGGGACAGAAGAAGTCATGCTTTGATTTATTTGTTTTCATTCTTTGTTTTTTGTTTTATTTTGTTGCAAATTTATAAAGATAGTGAAAATGTCCCTTTGGTTCATCACCATCTTGCTTGTGCTCCAAGGGTCATTGAATGGTTAAAAATAAAGCACCAACCTAGAAAATACACTCATGTACATGTGTTGGATATCATTTTCAAGAAGTACTTACTAGGTTTTGGCCAAATTGCAAGTTGGGTGTGATGGGATTCATGGAATGGAATTTAGCTTTTAATTAAAATTATTCAAAATATAATAAAGTTCTATGAGAAATTAAATTATATTTTTTTGGTTTAAATTCAACTGATTTTATCAAACTCACTTTATACTTCTAAATACAATATTAATAAATTTGTGGAACTAAAAAATGCCACACACAAAAGCTCAATATCATTGAATGAAAATATTTCTTGGAATTATTTTCTTTAATATAGAAGGTCAAACTCATTCACGACAAATGCACACAAGCGATTAATTTATGTGTTTAAATTCAAATACTAGTTCCTCTTGACAATTACGGGGTAGCCACCTATCACTGTTCATTTTTATAGGCTTTACTATAAGTATAAGACTTATATTTTGAGCTAACCTTTCAAGATTCACTTTGAAATATAGATTTTTTATCCTAAATTATCCTACTAAAATCACAATTTAAGAATGTAAAAGATTAAAATATGATAACCGCTACCATTGCTATTAGTATAAAATTTTTTTACCACCACTACAATTACTACTGCTACTAAAACAACTTTGCCACCACCACCAACATCATCAATGTCTCTATCATTTGACTACCATCTCTAACATCCTATTACAATTATTATTATTATTATTATTATTATTATCATTGTTTTGTTTACCATTTTTTGTCATTACTTTATTTTTTATATCTAATGAGGAAAAAATAACCTTTCAATCAAATATTGTTACCATAATAACTCATAATTTCCATGACTAGGTCTAAAATAGAGAGGGAGAAAGTGAGTAACAATGTACTTCTAAATTTTCATACACTCTCCCATACTAAATAAACTACTTGTTGCATGATCTTCTTCTTGTTAAAAAGTTTTCTTAACTTTAAGGTAAATGACTCTTTCGAAACTCTTAAAGAATTGTTATATTCTATGTGAATGCGAGCTAAATTAAGTATCAAAAGGTCACCAATAGGCTAGACCTCTCGAGCATTTTTATTTATTTATTTATGATTCTAGGGGTTGTGGTAGGTAGTTGCCAATTGACTATTGGTTGAAAATGAGAGTTCTACTTGGATTAATTTTTGCATGAATAGATGGAACCATTTGGAGGAATCAATCCACCTCCAAAAATATAACAACATCCACTCTACTGCAAAAAATGTCAAGGCTTCAACCCTAGGCAATGGCTTCCAAGTCATCAAGGCCTCAACCTTAGTCCTATGATGATGCTCGAAAAATTGCTAAGGTTTTAGCCCTTAGCCTCGAGCTCTTATGTCTTTGGACACTTCAGCTCCTTAGCCTAAAGTTGTTAGGTCTTTCGAATTTTAGACATTAGCCAAAACTCTTTGATGATCAAGTTGTTAGGGCTTGAGCTCTCAACCCAGGGAACTTAGGTCTTTAGGGTTTCAATTCAAAACTCTTATGTCATTAAGCCTTTAGGTATCAACCTAGAGCTTTCAAATCTTTGGAGTTGTAACTCTTAAGTTGTCAAGCCTTCAACTTTTAAGCTACTATAACTCTCAAGTCTTGAGGACTACAACTTTTAGCTCGAAGCTCTCTAGTTGTCAAAGTTTCAACCTCCAACTCAAAAGCTCTCAAATCATCAAAGCTTCAATTCTTAGCTGAAGCTCTTTAGATTTGAGAACTTTATCTTTCAAACTAGAGCTTTTATGTTGTCATCTGTGAACTCTTAGCTTACATCCTTCAAGCTATCAAGGCTTCACCTATTAGCCTGTAACCTTTTGGATTGATAGGGCTTCAATCCTTAACTTGAAGCACTAAGCTTATTTAAGCTTGAGTATGGAAAAAGTCTTAAATATGCAAAAGCCTAGGCAAAACTATTCAATGGTAACAAGATTGGAATGGGATAAAGAGAATTAAGTTAAAAAAAGTCCTAAACGCATGAAAGCTTGGGCACAAATTCCCAAAAGCAACGAGATTGAAATGGGAAACAGGACATTTAGTCAAAAAAAAAAAATCCTAAAATGTATAAGATCTTGACAAAAATTCTCAAGGGGCAATAAGCCTAAAATGGAAACAAAAAAAAAATAAAAAATAAATAAAAGAAAAGAAAAGGTGGGGCATTGAGCTTGGAAAAGGTCCCAAATGCATAGACATTTTGGACACAATTTTTCAATAATAAGGAGGTTGAAATGAGAATAGGGCATTGAGCCCAAAAATTCTATATATTTTTGTATATCAAATACCATTGAATGTTTTTATTTTATTTTCTTTTATTTAAAGACCTCTTTAGTTTTTAGACGAGAGACATAACATTTGTAAGCAACTCTCAAAACTCATTATATTCTATGTGAAAAACAATTAACTTAAGTACAGGTGAGGTCCCTTAGGGGCCAACTCGGACCTCCCAAGCATTTTTTCCTTCTACAATTAAGAGGATAACATGTGTTTGTCAATCGACTACTGATTAAAAGATTAAAATTCAACTGCCCCCACGGGCATGGAGTGGTGGAAAGACATTAGCACATAAGAAGAAGTATTGGGGGTTCAATTTCAGGTAGATACACTCACGGAATTAGCGGTACTTGTGGATGGTGATAATTTACTCTGTGAGTCAGCGGAGACCGTGGATGGTGAGAGTTCGCTCTGTGAGCCAGCGGGGACCGTGGATGGTAATGAAGATGTGTCCCGGGAGTCGGGTTGGCCTGTAACACCCCAACCCCGAGGGGCCTCGGATATTAACTTTTTACTACTAATTTACAGCGGAAGCGAAATAAACTCAATTTTTATTAAACCAGAGCACTAATTATCCATATTACAATCATTTATTTCAAAAGAAAAAAAATTACACAAGCATAAATATCTGATATCATACTAATATTTCTAAACAAATCTTTATTTTTCTATCCCCACCCGCATGCTTGCTAAGCCTGATTTCCAACATGTTCTTCAGAGTTATCTGAAATAAAAATATGATTGGAGTGAGACGATGCTCAGTAAGTAAATAAGATTATTATTAGTGTGTGGCCAAAATGAGTTTTTTAAAAATTTCGTAAAACAATATTTAATACTATAACTTCAAAATTTCTTTTAGAATAAATATAAATTTAAAAATTTCTGCATAAAACGTTTGTCATCAATTACAACGGTAAAATTTTATAATTATATATTATAACTGTTAAATTAAACTTTTAACTTTAAAACTGTATAAACATTTAATAATAAATATACATATACTTTTCCTTTTACGTTTTCCTTAGATCGTCATTTAAGCACTAAAATGATCATTTTTACGTAAACTTACACTTTTCCTTCAAATTATCAGTAACTTTGTACACGTAATTAAATATATATAAACATATATTATAAAAAACCACCCTTAGGCCTGTTTGCCGTAAGTCATGTTTACCTCCATGACTGGGTTGTGCGGTCCGAAGACTGGACTTAACTGGCTAGCCGACCAAACTAAATCAACGTACGTAAACTTTAAGTAAGATTTTCCTTATTAAGTCCTGGTCCGGAACCATATGTGCACTCAGGAGAAATCCACTAACATAAATAACCACTCTGTAAACAGTGTGGGTGCATTCTGATCCGTATAAACTTTAAGTTGCGGTATCGAACATCTGTAACTTTGAACTTTCGTTGCCATAAGAGGTTTTAAAATCATCTTATTATAATTTATGCAATTTAAAATAATATCGTAAAAATCTCATCTTTACTCATATTTTCATAAAAAAAATGCAACATAGAAATAAACTCATGCCACACAATTTTTGTGTTAAAAATATATATAATTTTATTTTTGAATAGAAAGAAATGCTGAAAATTTACCCGAGGGGATTAGAATATTTCTTAACCCAAAAATAGATGCAAGTATATTAAAAATAGAACTAGTATAATTAAATACGCGTAAAAATAAACTCATGTAAATTTTGTGGAACTAATTAACATAATTGAAATTTACTTATAAATAAATTCGGGTATGAATTTTAAATAAAAAAAAACTAACATAATCAAAATTTATTTACGTTCTTCCTTATGAACACTATAACTATCTCTAAGAAATGAGATCGGAAAGAGTGGGTGATTGAAATTTTATTCAAAAATTCTCTCTCCACCACAAATTCTTTCACTCACTAATCCTTCTCTTCCTTGGAAAATTGTTGTGGAAAATAAAGGTTGAGAGCTCTCTACTTATAGGAAAATTTTGGGAAAGAAATGAAATTTATAAAAGTGTGGGGAGATGGGTGAAATTATAATTTTTTTTTAAAAAAAATTAAAGAATGGGCAAGGGATGGGTAAGGTATGGGTTGAGTATGGGATGGGGATGGAGGCCATGTGGGAGTGCTTGCCACCATTCCCATTAAATAAATTTTTAATTAATCACTTACCTAATTAATTAGTAAATTAGTTAATTAATTATTTTATTATTTTATTATTTTTCTTAATAATTATTATCATTATTATTATCATTGTTTTTACTTTTAAACTATTTTTAGTATTTATTTATTTTATTATTTATTTTTGAATAAGAATTAAATTTGAATTTTGAAAACTCATGTGAGCCCACATAGTCTTGTGGGCCTCACACAACTTCGAGACCCGAATGGATCTTACGTAACTTGAATAACTCTTATACGATTTTATGCATCCTACATAACTTTGAGACTTATGTAAACCTCCATACGATTTCGGGACTCATGTGAGCCCCACACAGTCTTGCGGGCCCCGCATAGGATACCTATATTATTATTATTTTATCATATATTTTTACAAATTATATCAGTCAAAACATTATTTTATGTACTTATTTACGTATATAGACAGTGTCTTGTGGCTCCGGGACTCATGTGGATCCCACATAGTCTTGTGGGCCCCACATGTGATACCTATATTATTATCATCTTATTATGTATTTTTATAAATTATGTCTGTCAAAACACTATTTTATGTATATATACTTATTTACGTGTACAAACAGTGTCTATCTTGTTTATCTTATGAAATTCCATTTTGACTAGGCCGACCTCCAGAGAGCGACTGAGCAGCAATGGTCTCTAAGCACTCGTTTAGATAAGGTCTTTCTTAGGCATCAAACATGGAATCAAGGATCTTACAGAAAAACATTTCTGTATTGATTTTAAATCAATGACCATTTTTATTATTTTATTATTATTGTGCTTTAATCATATATATATTTTTGGGTCATCACATGGCCGAATGTCCAACTAATGCACGGAAGCCGTGTCCGCATTCCGGACTTAACCTGATCAACGAAACTTAGGGAGAGGACGCTAATCCGTAGATTTGGTGCCGCACCAAGAGGTCCGAAGGGCTTGTTGATGGCTGTAGTTCCTATGTAATTCAAAAAAAAAAAAAAAGATTAAAATTCAACTTGGATTAATTTTTATATGAACACCTTCCACCATTATCCTAATTAAATGACTATCATTATCAAACAACCATACTCTTAAAATTTTTAAAAAGTCAAAATTTTTTTCAATAAAAGCATTTTACTTAAAACACTAAATTATTTTTGAAAATAAAGTTAAATTGATTGAATTTAAAATCATGAAGCATCGCAACATGATTTAGGTTGTTTTTTTTTTACTTTATTTATTTATTTATTGGGTTCTCAATCCAATGTCTCTACGGCTCTTGGGACATTCCCATGTTTTTTTTTTAAAAAATAAATAAATAAATAATATTTTATGTATATTTGTTTATTTATTAGGGCTGACATGATATGCCGCCGGAATTAATTCCAAGGCGGCCCGACAATAAAATCCCACTGCCGTCCATAGTTTGCCCTAAGGAATTTCTCAAAACATGAAATTACTCATTTGCCCTCCTACCTACCCCGCAATGTCTTGTTCCATCTTCTCGGGTAGAAGAAAAATTTAAACACAGTGCAAGGCCAACATGGTCATAAAATACTCCAAGCGATTGGCTACTCCCGGCCGACTACTAGTCAACGTGATTCGATTCATTCTCCAAACCCCAGCGCTCTGCTCTGCTTTCCGGCTCCGGGGAGTGACTAAGTGAGAGATCGATCGAGAGCGAAAGATTCCAAATGGCTTCCGAAGATAGTCAAGACCTGCGGATTGCAAGAATCTCATCGGCAATTCGAGTCATCTCCGACTTCCCTAAACCTGGTATTCTTCTCTTTTCATCGATTCTTTCCATTTGAATCGAAATTTTAATATCATATTATTTACATACATATAGAAGATCATTGTTTTCGGGATGAAATAGATTTGTATTTTTTCGTCTGGGTGCCTTGATTCCTCGTCTGGGTATTTATTAGAAGCGATTTTGAGGGCGTTGATTTCGCGTTTGGCAGGGATTATGTTTCAGGATATTACGACTCTGCTTCTAGATCCAAAGGCTTTCAAGGACACCATCGATTTGTTTGTTGAGAGATATAAGGGGAAAGATATCTCTGTTGTTGCCGGTAATCTTGCAGATTTTGGCATGTCTCTTATTTGCTTAAATGACATAACTTGTAATTTTTTATTTAGGCAGTTTGGTCTTTAATTCTGTAGTATGAGAAATGTTTCTGAAAGACATTCGTATTATGTGTCAGCAAGTTGTTTTGTAATTGACTGGGAGTTCATGGAACTTGCCATGAACTAGTTGGAAATATGTGGAGATTATAAGTGATTGTCAGGATTCTGTCTGGAGCTTTAGTTGTATTGTAAGTTCCGATTTTAGAAAAGTGTCTGATTGTCCAAATCAACTAGACTGGGAAGAATAATGCAACCTAATTTCTGATTGAAAAGATGAAAAGAAAAAATCATTTAAGGCATACCAGATTGACAGAATCCCCAGTTTATTATACCTCGTACGTTTCCTAGTTTTGTTCCTTTTTTCATTAAAATCTAAAAACTAGAAAAAATAACATTTCGAAAATGGGGCCAATAAATGCAAGATTATTCCTGCATAAGTTTTATATCTTGCTGATGAGAAAGGATTGTATTATGGAAATATTAAGCCTTTAAAATTGTAGATATACTCTTAGAAGTCCATGATTATGCAACCTTAAAAACCTGCACTATGTCTCTGGGATTTTACCCAAATCTAGGCTTGCAGGCTTGGCTGAATTCCCTTCTTTTCTTTGCAACCCGTTATGCTGTTCACAAAGTTGCAAATTTAAATTCCTAAATGCTTTGGTCACAAGTCACGAATGAGATAGCATGGAGTTCAAAGCCACCTGTATATCGCCATGTGCAGTCAGCCCCGCTCTGCTGGTTTTTGAATTATTTGCCTTTCCCAACAACCAACAAAATCTTACGCATAAAACATTGCGTGGAGGTCTTATGGAGGTTTAATTTTCCTATTTTGCATGCGTTTATTTGAAAACAGCTGACCTTGCTATTTCAAAATATTGAAACTGATAGATAGTCTGAGGCTATTGCATTTTTGTCCAAAGCATTTTGGAAATTACCTAGACAAGAGTTATTTCTCTTACTCAATTCATTGTGGCACAAATTTGCTCATCCAAGCTAATATGAGCCTCTTAAAACAACAGAGTGATACTGCAACCTTCTCTCAAGGTTGTGGCTAAAGCTTACAAGTTCCAAGAGCCCATGCCTCTTGTGCTCCCAAATTTCCCATATCCATGAATTTTCAGCTTCTGTATAACTTCCTGCAGAGTACTTTGTCTACGATCCTTTGACCTTGGCCACATGCTTTTTTAAAGTTTGGTTCAAATTCCTTATCTGCTGATTTTGATGAGTATAAATGACATTTATGAGAAGATTACATAGGAAATCATATCTATGCAAAATTTCCTGCTAGTTGGGATGTTAAAGTTCACTGGAGATTGCAGTTCATGACTTGGTTTAATTCGTCCCTTGAGCTTGAAAATTATCATCACCTGAAAATAAAAAATGGAGTGGACGTATATTTCATTTTTCTTTGACTTATTTTGGGAGACAAAATCACTAAACTACAGTTGTCTGCTTCAGCAACATAAGATGGAATACCATAACTCAGTAATGGTGGAAGCTCTGTAATGCCAAACTTGTAATATTTTTAAAAAAGTTTTTTGGACATTTCTTCCACATCTTTTGCAAGTCAGTAATCTATCTTCCTGATTATGTTTCATGCTTGATTAAAGACAACAAGTTATGTTATCTTTAGAAATGGGGACATCATCATTTGGGCATGACATCTGTATGTAATCATAATTTTCTTATTGTATTAGTTGCTATATTTTCACTTATTTTCTATAAAAATTTGCTCGACTTTATTATGTTATTTGATAAGTATGACATACTGCAGGCATTGAAGCAAGGGGTTTTATATTTGGCCCTCCTATTGCATTGGCCATTGGAGCAAAATTTGTCCCTATGAGAAAACCCAATAAGTTGCCCGGTATCTCTCTCTCTGCACTGTTCTTTTGCTTTTTTAAGAAGCTTGTGGATGACAGAGAATCCTTGATGAGCAGATGGTTAAATGTAATTATGATGATTAAGTTTCTGTATTAAATCTTAATACAGCTAGCTCAAATATATTATCATCAGGTGAACCTTTGGGGTGGTTCAACAAATTTGACAACAATCTCTTACTTTTTTATTTTCACATTAGATTATGATCAGACTTTTTGTGTTTTGAGTCCTTGATTATTTATTTATTTATTTGTCTATATTCAGTTCTTGGCTCACCTAAAGTTATTTTGGAAGCACTGCTATGGCTAATTTCATGGTTGTTCATGTTGTGTGTTGTCACCTGTATCAGTCTCAAACTCAAGGCAATTTTAGAGTTTTGTCTCTTAAATCATTGATCAAAATAGTTTTTAGCAGCATCAGTACTTCAATGACTGAGCAAATATATCCACATGCATTGGTAAATGTTTCATATATTTGCTGTTTTTATGCCACTTACCTTTTGCTGGTATTGCAATATTCATAATTCATTGTGGAGTATAAGTATGTGACAGCTCACTAATAATTTTTTATTCATAAGCAAAATACAGTTATATTATCATCATATGTCTAAAACATGTTAATAATGTTTTGGTTGGTTGGCAGTGTCCAAAAAGTCGAAGAAGTAAAATACAGTAAAATTATCCAAAAGTCTGATATGTGTTTCTGAGGAGTGTGAGAAGAGTGCTCGACACTCTAATGGAAGTTTCAGTGCTACATAGATTTGGTCTAAGGAAATTTCATCTTTTTTAGGTATTATTGTTTTACGTTTTCTTCCTAAAAATTCCTTTGATATATGTTTTCTTCAAAATTCAGAATTATATCTCACGTTTAAATTTCATACTTAAGTCATCATGAGTTCCTATTCATAGATCACCTTTTATTACTATTTCTTTTGTTTTTTTGCGTTTTTTTTTTTTTTCAAATCATGATTACCTAGGAGACCATCTGATGTAGAATGATGGGAAGTGGGTATTTGGATGGATCATTTTGACCTAATTTGGAGGCCAATTTCAAAGAATAGGGGCAATGGATTATTGGGTGAGTGTTTAGTTTGCTTTTCTTTTTAGTAAGATTATATGTTTTGGGGGTTTGTTTATATTATTTATGGAGTTGTATGAGAGAAGTAGCAATTGGGTAAAGGAGTTCAGACTAATACCGCTAGAGACTCTTTAAGAATTTTGGAACAACTTCTAAAGTCCAACCTTCAATCAAGTGCTCGAGGTTTTAGGCATCAAGTTGCACAATGTCCTAATCAAGTCATAACTACTGCAGATAAAGAAGAAGACGATGATGATGATGATGACGATGACACTCAAGTAGCTCAAGTTGAACAAAAATCCCAACTACTTAGATGATGATGGCAATATGAAAGTCTATTTAGTATTCTGGCCTATGCTCTCTTCCCACAAGGTTGAAGAAAAAGAAGATCCGACATGAACTAGCATCTCGTTGTTCTTGGTAGTTGTGCAAATATAATTTGTGAAGAAGTTAAATTTGGAAGTTGAACCTCACCCGAATCCATGCAAAATTTCTTGGGTGAACAATACCAACTTGAAGGTCTTGCTTGCTTATCATCAAGATTGGTTCAATTGTGAGACAATGACACCCCACGGTACAATCCTCGTGTAAGAGCACTTGCCACCTATCACCCACTAGCTGGTGCTACGGGAAGTGACACCAGACACTACTTAAGTTCGACGTGTGAATAATCAACATCCTCGATATTCATGGGACTATTAATCCCAAATAGAAGCCCAAGACACCCCTCGAGGATGTCAAAAGCCTGCCTTTGATCTCTCCTCAAGATGTTCACTTGGTACCCAAGAGGATACCTAGGGTGGTAGATTGCTAATTTAGTGTTCTACCAAAACTAATCTCTTTGAAACATTCTTGTTCACGTACAAGTAATCAACTGTCGATCTAATGGTTATACATCTTAACTTGAGAACGGCCATCATGGCAACTATCTAATTCGTCCACAACATCACATTGACTTTCATAAATACGTCCTATGACATCTCCATAATTGAATCCATATTAATCGGAGTTCTTTCGATAGCCCATTTGACATTAAATTGTTTGACAAGCCATTTGTAATATGCGACTGTGACGTTTTCCCCCACTTCATCTTATCAATGTCCTCATTGATCTAATATGCACATATGTCTTCTACCAAAACTCCTAGAACTCTGTGTAAGAAGTTTGAAACAATTAAGCTCCAACGGTCTATCTCTTTTTGAAACCTAGATTCATCCCTATTCCAGTAGTAGACCTGAACCCATCTTTATCCAAAGACCTTGTGACATCCATTCCTGAATCCACAATCCTTTTGCCAACTCCAAATCGAAGTTTGACTTCCTTTGAGAACCACACTTTGATCTATGTTTCTCAATGAAATTTGCCATGTCCAAGAACATTGTGCAAACTCATTAGCCTTTAGTCATCCTTGTTACCACAAATTCCAAATTTACGAAACAATCCACTTGGAACTCCACCTTACTAATCCTTGATGCGGATCCACCCCAAATACACCTTCAAGGATCATTCGAATCATTCCTTACATTATACCTCAAAGGCAACTCCACGTCTCGAAGACTTTGCCGATTTAACAATCTCAACAATCTGGGACTACCATACCAAGTACAACATTAAAGCCCATCTCCAACATTCCACTCCAAAGATGAGTCCACCCCCTGAGTGTCAAATCATTTTATTCCAAGGATGAGTTCCCCCCCTGGAGTCTCTCAAAGACCAATCTTATAACTTCTAGGGTCCATATCCCTTAAATGCTCAAAGGGTACACAATATCCTCACAAATCACAAGATTCCAAAGTTGATATATTGATCTATATCCAACCACAAATATCCACTCGAGTCCTCAAGTCTCATGAGTTCAGCACACACCTCAAGTGCCAATCCTTATTATTGTTCTAGATATTCTATGTCCTTTGGCGTCCAAGCCTCAACCCAAGAAGATGTGGAAGATTCAAATTTCTATTGTCCTCTAACAAACCAAACTTAATCATTGTCCATTGTGGCTAACTTTCTGATACAATTGCCCTCTGGCTTTTTCCATGCTCAAACTTATGTTTTCATCTAAATGAATTGCCTTTTGGCCAAGTTGCACAGTAAATAACCTGCACAACAACAAAAAACACAAAAAGTCCTCTGATCACGAGAGCTCATGTGTTGTCTAGCAGTTTGGCTCAAATGCCCTTTGGCAAACCACATTCCAATGTCCTTTGGCAGGGGTAAAGATAAGGCCTAAAGGCCATTGACGCAAAAGTGCCCAACCATCAATTTCGCAAGGCAATGTTCAACCCAAGTATTCACTGGAACTTAAATCATAAGAACTTCTTAGGGTTCCAACGAAGTCCTCTAAGCAACATTCGCGATTCCCTTCAAGTCTATATCTTGCAAGGTTTTTGTCATCAATGTGACCAACATAAATACACTTATCTAGCTCAACGATTATCTGTTCAGGGCTTTTGTAACTCTTTATTCTTATGATCCAAGAATATCACCTCTTTCTATGGGGTTTGGAACCATAATTCAGCAAAGACACCCTTGGCAAACTCCTACATTTGTCCCCTTCCCTCAAATCCAAGAGTATCACATCTGTATATCAAGTGAGGACATCACAAAGTCTCAATGGATTGAAATTCTAGCTCAAGTGCTACACAAAATGGGAGAAATTCCATAATGTGGACTCAATACCCACCTTGATACCACAAGATATCATTGTCTCAATTCCCACAAGTTGACCCCTCATCCCCCTCATCTAAGGTATAGGGTACAATCAAGCATCCTAATTGGCACATGATAGTCTACCAAAGACCAACTTTCACCTCATTAACGGACGAGTGAAATGACAAGAGGAAAGAGAGTCAATAACTCACTTAAAAGGTAAATTGATCCTTCTTCTATTCAAGGTCGCATATTGAATTCCCACAATAGAGTTGATGCCTGTAGTATCAATTGCATTTTAGTTCACAGTGAAGAAACTTGCTCTAATACCATTTGTCATGGGTGGTAGTTTCCCAAGGTCACACGGAATCACCTTTGCCTTAATCTGCTTAAAATGTGATAGAGTCATGCCTGTACGGTGACAAGACTAGACAAAGTCCTATCTAGTCATACTTGTACTCATCCATGAAAACACTCCAATGTCTAATTTAGTCGTCATGTCTTACAACACAACAGCCCTTGCCTCCACTGAGTTTGTCACTAAATTACTGGGATTCAAACAATAAGGGTGTTAAACCCACATTGCTCTAGCATTGAGGGTAACTATCACTCCCACAACACAATACTTGTGTAAAAGCACCTGCCATTCATCAACCACTAGCTAAAGCTACGGGAAGTGATACTATGCACTACCCGAGTCTAACATATAAAGGACAACAAGCCATTTGTCATGTGTTTTGATTGCAAGAATGTGGGGTCGTGATACATAGGCTTTCCTCTATTTCATCCTCATTAATATTTATAAATAATGTTTTGTACTTTGTTTTTGGATGGGCATAGTGAAAAATTGATTTTATAAGTTTTGTGCCTTTATTTTTCCTTTAGTTTTTATGTATTTGTTTTTGAACTTCAAGAACGAGCCTTGATCGAATGAAAAGAGTCCTACGCTCAAACATGAAGGTCATATGTTCAAGTAAAACCAAAAACAAAAACAAAACAAAGCATCTCCAAATACGGTGTGAGAGCATTATGCACTGGTTGTGTTTTTTTTTTTTTGTCATTTGCAAAGTACACTTTTGGTCTTTGTAGGTGGGACACAAAATAA
Organism: Malania oleifera; assembly: GCF_029873635.1. Classification (NCBI taxonomy): domain Eukaryota; kingdom Viridiplantae; phylum Streptophyta; class Magnoliopsida; order Santalales; family Ximeniaceae; genus Malania; species Malania oleifera. The sequence goes on along the minus strand of NC_080424.1, from coordinate 75,951,270 downwards.
TATATACTAACACCAATATAATGTTGTTTTTTTGGAAAGTTTATAGATTATACTTGTAGCAAATTCTATTTGCAGTATTATTTCAGTTTTTTTTTTTTTAAATTTATTTACCTAATATTCTTCAGCAAGATTTTTTTGGGTGCCATTTAAATTGTTTGATCTTCTTAATGATTTGACTGCGTAATTAGGGGAGGTTATTTCGGAAGAGTACACCTTGGAGTACGGTAAAGACATAATGGAGATGCATGTAGGGGCTGTGCAAGGCGGAGAACGTGCTCTAGTAATAGACGATCTCATTGCAACTGGTGGGACCTTATGTGCGGCAGTAAGGCTATTAGGTGGTGTTCGGACTCCTGATGTTCTCTAATTTATAGATGATGTTGAATTTTTTTGTAGTTGAAAAAACTGTTGGCCTATCCCTTGCTGCTTCTATGTTTTACCTTTTGTCACCAATCAACTTTTGATTGTTTCAATACACTAACAACCAGAATTTTTGCTTTAATTCAACAAAAAATTTCATTATTTTCTGTTTTGAAATCATGCACTTGAAGCAATTTGTTAGAGAAGTTTCAATATCTTACTAGTTTTTCTTTGCAGAGCGTGTAGGGGTGCATGTGGTTGAATGTGCCTGTGTCATTGAATTGCCAGAGCTAAAGGTATGCCCCTAAATCCTAATATTAAATAACAATAGGCTGTCCAATATGATTTAATACTGAATCAAAAGTTTTGCAGCTTAAAATTGATTGAGTCTGAAGATCTATTCTGTTAATCACTTTCATGTAGACTAATCATTATTGATGAACACTGTTAGTAACCTAGGATAGCATTTTGAAACTGAACGTTACTATGATATTTAAATATGAGTTCTTTAAACGTGTCTTACTTGTTGTGGTAGTCTTTGATGGTGATATTGTGTTTCTAAAGCACAGATGTGTCACTGGATTCATCAAATTTCAAGGTTGGGCGTCATTGTTCTTTCATTATTGTTATTTTGTAAATTTTTTTTCGGAAAAAATGTTCCAGACAAAATGTTAATTTTTTTAATGCAAAAAGGTTACAGACATCTGTTCTATGTATTTCAGTTTTTTGATTCCTGGAAAAAGGATGTGGAGTTGCATATATACTTGCACATATTAGTTAAATGTTTCAGCATAAGAATCTGAACCTGTGATAGCAAACACCACTGTTTACAGTGTCTAAATTTTCCATCTTACATTAAACCCTGCGGGAAAAAAAATAAAAAATAAAAACCCATCTTTTAACATTTATTTGGTTTTCTCTAATTCAGAAGCCACTCGCCCTTTCATTTTGAGCTACCAATTTCCATGGACTCGTTCACTCCCGTTGCAATTTGCTATCTATATCTTAAGCTCAACTGGTTATAAATGCACTTCATTCTGTGCTTACTATTAATTCACTGCTGATGCACAATTTGGCTTATTTTAGGGCCGAGACCGCTTGGGAAACACACCGCTTTTTGTCCTTGTAACCTCAGCTTGATATCAGAGTTTTTGTGGTAGAACTGTGTGCTGCTTGGCATGCATAAAGCTTTTTGTAAAGCTGGATAACCTTGAAGGACCACTTGATTGAAGGGAGAAGCTTAGCTGGCAATAAAGGGGCTGTTTTTAGTTTGATTATTGTGATAGCTGGAAACAGTGGATTAAAATAAGCATTAATTCAGCATTTTGGGCAATTGAGTTAAATGTAATTTATCCTCATCTAAGTGGGGATGGCCAAAATCAGTGGCTGCTGTGGGGTTAAATATATAGAAGCCCCTGCATCTGTCCTGTGAGCCAGTTATTGAATGTATTCGAAGATTCGTGAGACTTGTTTCCATTGTTACTGGTATTCTTGCAAGACGATTTGATGATGATAAAGGTTTCATTTCCTGAAATTATACTGATTTTTTTTTCCCAGATTTTGGAGGGTTTTGAAAGTAGTTCTTGTCTAACACAACTGTGTAGGTGAACCGCTATTTTGTTTATACTCATTGAATGTAAGATTTGTGAAGATGTATGCATGTCAGCTGTACTTGAGAAAGTAATGCAGATAAATAGATCTTCAGCCCGGTGATGAGGGATGGCCTGGGATTCCCTAGGTTTCAAATCTCCATTTGACGCTTTATATGCTCCCAATTGCCACTTCCTTTTTGTCATTGCTTCCTATGATGATCAAATGCCATCTAGCAGTTAGATCCAACCTAGAGTCACCTAGTCCCTTAAGCCTTAAACATCGATAATTTTGGGGTTGAATCTGTTTGTCCTATATAGGTGTTGCTATTATATAATTGCACTCTGGAAAGTGCTACGGTCCATAAGTTTTACGTCAAATTTCATGCAGAATTGCATGTTTATTTTTTTAGTGAATCTTAGCGACCGGAAAATTAGAGAACTGGGGGCAAAGAGAAACTGCTCTCTCTCGACCCAAAATTCTAAAATATCTGGATGCTGTGTCATACAAAAGTTGAACCTCACTGCCAACTGTTAATTTAATAATTCATGAATGTCATGTTATATGTAAATGTTCTAAAACTCAAGTGTAGATGCATTCGCCGGGGATAACTATGTCTCAGAGAGAGCTGGGAAGGGACCATCCCACTCTTAACATGATTGCAGATATGGTGTGGGCTGGGGATGGGATCAGGGTTTCAATTCCTATCAGCAACGAACACTATCTTACTGGCTGCAGATCCTCCAGAGGCAATGGCTGTGTAACAGCCAAATTGCACGAGGAAAATTATTCTGCTTTTATTGCTTTGAATTTCTTCTTAAGACATAATAGAATTACTGCTAGCTTTCTTGAAGGCAGTCCATGTTTAAAATGCTTTCTGTACAAGTGCTTGTACCACAATAATACTCTTGTAAAGATTTCTGTTCCCACCTGATTTCCTGCTTTCATGTTTTGAGCCCATCTTTTTGCACTTTTCATTTCAATTATCCATGGCGCTAGGATGTCTTTGTATGCTTCTGTAATTCATGCCAGTGTATAGTCTCTGTCTGCTACATCCTTTGTTGGTTTCCCATATTGTGCTCGTGTAACTTCTCCTTTTTGTGGGTGCGAAGCAGTGTGCATGCCAACTGTGTTCCCACTCTAATGATCTTACATCGTGATTTTGTAGGATATTCTTCTTGCCAATCTGATCATTGCTCTGATTCTTTTTCCATCCTGCCCCTTTGTTGTCTTGCTGAAGCTTTGACATACCATTATATGATTTATGCCAACAGAGAATGGGAAAATTTGGAGTTACTTTTTGTTAAAACTGTAAAATCAAGTTGAATGAAACCAACACCATGTAGATGATGTTTTTCTCTACTAATTTTGGTTCATATATGTTGGGTGGCAATTAAAGGAAGATTATGATTGTGATTCAACGTCAAATCTGGGAACCCATCATTTTCTTTCCCTTCAATTAATATCATATATAAGTAATATCATTTCAAAGTAATCGATTGAAATTTGTTAAAAAGATATAAATTTCTCATTATCTTTGAAAAATAAGATAAAAAAATATTTGTAACCCATACATTGTGAATTTCCACAATAGTATGATATATTATTGTGGGGAACAAAAAACTACGAGCCGCTCTTTGATGAGTTTCATCAAGAAGGTTAATGCTGACCAATGCAAAGTTGCCTCCAAGCAAAAATGCAAGTCTCCCTTTTAGCGTTTAGATGTGATTTGCGAGGAAAAATGCATCAATTATGTGTATATTTATATTTGATAATCAATTAATGCATGGGGTTATAAGTGTTGTTATATTTAGATGTAAAGAGAGGCGCCAAGTGGGTGTCATTTTTTGAATATTAATCTTATGTTTAGAAGTTTAGAATTTGAACTCTGAATTTAATTTGATAAAAGAAAATTAAAAAAATGTTCAAAGTTTTATTCAAATTCATATAAATGTAATATGAGACATAAAACTCTATGCTCCAAATAGTCTAAGAATTCACCCTCCTTGTTTATGCTCACTCAATGGAAATCAATATATTTTTTTTATCCTTGGGAGTTTTGACAGCCACAATATTGTTTCCGTTCAATCCATAGTATGCAGAAACAATTTTGTGAGTTTAAAACATGAGAATTTTTTATGAAATTATGCTTGGAGACTACAAATATGTGTCCGCATGCTCAGATGTCTCGAGCGCTAACTCTCGAAGGGTTGAAAGGTATGACATACGATACATGAGCATTTGCTTAATTCATAACACGTTTGTCCAAATATTCAAGCCATGATATCTAATTTCCAAGAGGCATCGGATATTGTGCGTCTATGTCTATATTTATTAGAAGCCCACCTTAATCTTAGGTTATGCAACAAGACTATCGTATCAAAGAAGACAGAAAAGGAAAAAAGAACTATCCGAACAAGTACTGAAAATTTTACTTGCCATTTGCTTTGTGTGCTGCATCAAATAAGAATGACATGTTTATGACCTAATGACAACAAACTGCATGATAATTGTGAAAAGGAAATTGAAAATATGGCAATCTACAAAAAGCCATCCCCACATAGTTCGTGAACTGCCCACGCCAAGGAGTGCCTTAACTTATATATTGATGTCTGACTTATTAGTTTTCCAAGGAGTCCGCTCTCTTAGTGGTTAGGCAGGATTGTGTATTTATATATATATCAAAGAGATATGTGTATCATTGTCAAATCCCAATACTTTATGATCAACCTACCTGCTAAAAACAGCAAAATATTTTATCTATTTTTGATCAATATGCACTGCTTCCCCATTTTTTTTATTTTTTTTTAGTTTAATTGTTTATGCGTTCACACTCCATCGTTCATAGACATATAATTTATAGAATATTTGGAAAGAAAAATAACTCTTGCGTTCGCAAATTGAAATGGACGGAGAATGGAACGAAATAAAAATTTAAATAAATTAAGTCATAAGTTTGATTTCATATCATTTAAAATTATTCTATTCTTATGTACTAATCGTATGATTACATTTTTTCATTTTTGAGGTAACAATATTAAATTATTTTATTTAAAACGTCTTTTAGAACTTGTAAACCTTAATTACACCTTTTGAGTTACATTAGGTTTTAAGATGATATTATAACAAATTCTATAAATATTAACAATTTAGAAAGAAACCTCTCGTGCAAGAGCTTATATATTCTATTCGACATAAGGAATGCAATAGCAATAGACATCTTTATTCTAAAATTTGAGACTAATCGTTTCTTCTTTATTCCTTATTATAAACTAATTAAAATTATTAAATCCTTATATTATGATCATTATGTTTAAGAATAGGAATTTCAATTTGCACATTACCTTAGTGTATTATCTTCTACGATTGTAAGACTATATTTTGTAAGATTGGACTAAACTGAAGAGAATTGAACTCAACTAGTTACAATTGTTATAGTTTCATGTTTAACAAACCATTTATAGAAAATAAGATAAAGACATGAGACTTCTCTTTCCTTTTAAACATTTTTACACCTACAAAATCCTTAATCTTTGACAGTCGATACGTAGACGGAGATCGACCCGCTCTAGTTCATAAGCATGGACTAAGGACTAATTTTATTCAATTCCTCAATTTAATTGTACTCAATATAAAGGGTTTGCCCAAATCAAAGTTCCGGGTCATCAAGATTGTACTTAATATGAGCTATTAAAAGCTCAACTAGACCTATTTTTCCTTAACCTACCCAAAAAAAGGGCTGACCATTTAATAAGTTTTTTTCCTACAAGAAAAGATGATACATGAATACACCATGCATGTGACTTCTTCCAATATGTTGTGTGTCAGTTAAACAACAACTAAGATGGATAGGGACTGATGAATTAATGTCAACATGTTGCCAAATACTAAAATAATTTGAGCAATATGCTGTTTGGCTTTACCAACTTTGTGGCTGGAAATAATCCCCTTGCATTAGAAAAAGCAAAATCATAGGGTAACTAAATGGAAGCAATGAAAACACATTTGTTGTCCAAAAACATTTATTTATTTACATGTATGATTCACACAAGGGAGGAGCCATCCAACAAATAAATATAAGATGAAGGAAGCATACTATTCATGGCTGACTTGAAAGTTGTAAGAAGTGGTGGCCATTGTATTTTGATTAGTCAAACCATTAAACCCTTTTGCTTTCTTAATTGCTTCCCAATTCAACTCTTACAATAATATGTTTTTTGAGGTTGACAATTTCATTAAATTATCAATTTCTTACCAATGAGTATATGCATATTTTATGAGAAATTCAAAAGGGTGTTGACTTCTAAGTCACATAATTAGGTTTAATATAGATCAATATAACAACATTTTTATATGGCAATCGATGGAATATTTATGGTATTTTTATTCCTTAATGTGATTCTAATGGCAACCAACCCCTCATTTAGTTGGATAATCGCATCGACTATGTCATTGTTCATTAAGATAAAATGATGCTTGACAAATGCTCGAGATCATATAACGTTCACCCTCTTTTACAAACCATATACAACTTTCAGACTATAATTAATAGAAATAAAAAAAAAAAACACTATTATTTTCTTTAATTTCTAAAGAAGGATAAGGTGGAAGAAATATATAAATGATTTCTTCTTTGGTCAGTTTTAACTCGTTTTTCCACGCATCTAACATAACTAATTATGTCTATTAATAAAATACGATCTTCTAGAATTATCATTTCATAAAGTTTGTAAGTTGAAAGTTGTGATGATACACAAGCAACGTAGTACTATTAAAACAGCTAAAAAATAAATATATGGTTCAAATTTAGTGAATTTTGCATAAAGCAATTTTAGAAAATGAGAAAATATTAGGTACATCAGGTGACACCAAGTCGATAAAAAATGAACACTTGTGAGAGATCACGTGCCAAGTGGTGGGTGGTTGTTCTTACTGGGGAATTGAATTAATAAAGTAGATTGTTAAAACTTGATATATATTGTTGATCCGCAACTTAACAGTTTAAACTTTTAGGTAAAAGTAGTAATCTAACATGGTATCAGAGCTCTGGTTACCAGGAGGTCCTGGATTCTAATTTTGTCGTCCGTCTTTATTCTGTGAAATTATTTGTCACGTGGGGGGAGTATTAAAACTTGATATATATTGTTGACTCAGAACCTAACAGCTTAAGCTTTTAGGTGAAATGATAATCTAGCATAGATGATGTTGGTAGTTTGATAAAGACAGGGCAAGCTGTCTCTATTTTACTCTTGCAAGTCAATTGATGACAAGAACAAACAAAAGCAGAAGGGTGCAGCCCAGACAACGCCCATAGACAGCTTGTGGCCTTACAAGAGAGAGAGAGAGAGACTTCCCCCCTCTGCAAGTCGTGCGAGCCGCCCATTCTACACTCTGTAAATTATAGTTATGACACCAAAATCAGATTTTTTTTTTTTTTTTGGGGTGGCTTCAATCTCTATGTTCTCACAGCTTTCAGATTTTATTCCCCTTGTCCACTGCATTATAATCTTGTTTTTCAATTTCTTGTTGGGATTGTGGGACTTTAAGTCTCTGTAGATCGTGCAATGGGCGGTGTTGACTGCATGACTCATGAAGCCAAATTAATTTTATTTAGTACTATTTTTTAGGAGTTAAATCAGATTTATTTTTTATTATTTTTGAGAAGCTAAATCAATTTTATTTGTTACTATTTTTTTAAGAGTTGAACCGATTTTATCTTTTAGTATTATAACTATTTCTTCATGCTAATTTTTAGGCAGATTTTTATGCAATTCAAATTCATTTTTAGTAGATTTTTCTACAATTTAGCTGTCAATATGTTGTATAAATATATAATTCGTTGCTCAATAAAATTTAGTCTTCTGCAGTCTCTAAATTAGCTTTTATTGCTATCCTTAGTATTTGTTTTTTTTTTCCTTTTTTTTTTTTAAGATCCAACAAATTGGAATCAGAGTTATAATCTTGAGGGACGTGTGAGATTGAGAGAGCTCAAACACAACTTATTCAGAATGAATTCAGAAAATTCATTCACGGCAACTACACCTCCAGTGTTTAATGGAACAAATTATCAGATGCGGGCTGTTAAAATGGTAGCCTATCTTGATGCTAATGATCTATGAGAAGCTGCTGAACAAGTAATATGAAGTTTCAGCCCTACCAAACAATCCAACTCTTGCTCAAATCAAAAATCAAAAAGGAGATGAAGCAAAGAAAATCAAAAGCAAGAGCAATCTTGTTTGTAGTAGTCTCATCCACCATTTTTACCAAAATAATGATACTGAAAACAGTTAAGGAAATTTGGGATTTTTTGAAGTAAGAATACGAAGGAAATGAAAGGGTCAAAGGGATGCAAGTGCTAAATTTGATCCAAGAATTTGAGATGCAAAAGATGAAAGAATAAAAAACGGTCAAGGAATATTTTGAAAGACTTCTTGGCATTGTCAACAAGGTAAGACTCTTTGGTACTGTTTTTTTTTTATTCTAGAATTGTTCAAAAGGTCCTTGAAGAGACCCGAATAATTATCGTAATTTAATAATAGAAGAAGGAGAGAAAAGGAATTAAATTTGGACTATAACAGGGGTCTCGTCGATGAATGCAGCATGCTCGTCAACGAGTACGCTTAAGGGGATCGTCGACCGGGACATGTGTCTCGTCGACGAGAAGATACCGAGAGGCTATTTTTCTGCTCTGAATTTCGTTGACGAGGAATAGCTATTTGTCGATGAACTTCCTTCGTTGCCTCGTCAACGAGGTGACATGGCGTTGACGAGTGCAGATGTATAAATAGCCTAAACTCGAATTTTTCGGCAGAATTTAATGAAAAATCACTCACTCACTCACTCACTCTCTCTCTCTCTCTCTCTCTCTCTCTCTCTCTCTCTCTCTCTCTCTCTCCAGTTCGTCCCTTCCCCCTTCTTTCTAAGATTTCGGGCCGAATTCTTGTTGGTTTGACGATCTGAGGCCACCACGACACTCTTGGGGAAGTTCTCTTTAAGTCTGCTGAAGTGGATCGTTGGTGGGGCTGACTTGAACTTCATTCCAAATTCAAGGTAAGACTTTTTATTCAATATTTGGCTTTCCTACAGTTGTAAGAAATGTAGTACTCAAAGAAATACTGAGGTTTTGTTTAGGGGGATATTGTTTCAGGGAATTGAACGGGGAACCCTGCAGGTGTAGGATTGGACACTGTAGGAGCTTTTTAGTAGTCAGGTAAGGGAGTAAACTAAAGTAATAATTTTTCATGAAAATTATTATTATTTATTAGAAGATTTATGTTCAGAAAGCATGTATTATATATGGGTATTATTGAAAAAATGTATATTTGGGAAAATACTATTGTTATACAGGAATGTATATTTTAATATGAAATGTCAAGAAATATGATTTCAAAACAAAATGTATGATTTTATTTAGCATTGCATGGCATGGATGTTATTATACGTATATCGTATTATGTTAAGTCAATTTCACAGTTAAAGTATGTTTTAGTGATTTTCAGAAATAACAGTATAATGCAATACATTATGATTTCAAAATACATGATAAATAATACGTTTATTCAGATCAGTATGTATGTTATGTTCGGCGCAAGGTTGTGATTGATAGACGGTGCAAGACCATGGATTATGCACGTTTTCGGTGCAAGGCTGCATTTATGAATATATTCGGTGCAAGGTTGTAATTATTTATGTATTGCTCCTCTTGAGGTTGATCCTTAGTAGCCTTGGCTTCTCCTTGTTGCTTTTGAGTCTTGCATATCCATTCCATGTGCCCTAATTGACCACACTTGTGACATCTTACATCTAGCCTCCACCAACACTTATTCTGTGGATGATTGATTTTGGTGTTTTTTTTTTTGGCAGTAGGAGCAAGGTGGAAAGACTTGAGTGTTGCAAACACTTTTTCAATGTAGTACATTGTAGTACTGCAAACACTTTTTCAATCTCCTGTACCAAATCTTCAGCAATTGTAGGATTAGTTCCTCCTGAGAAAATTCGGAGGATTCATCTTAATAAACTTGTTAATCGAACTACCGTGGCCTGCGGACAGACCACCCTGCTCTCTAGAGTTCCTGGCAATTTCATCCATGACTTGCAGTGCCACGCTGCACAGTACTACATCTAAATCACCACCCGTAGCACCTGAGGGTCCAACACCCTCATTACCACTAGCATAGGCGCTACTACCTCCAAGGTCCATCCTAAAAAGACAATAAACTTAACTTAAGACCCTATTACCATAACATATCATCTAACTAGTATATTATATTCTTAACTAATTCATCACCCCTAATCTTAATTCAAGGTTCAATCCTGCAACCTAAATACCCAACCCGACAATAGTTTACCATGACTTTTCTGAAATCATCATCCCAGGAAAGACACACAAACCATCACGGAAGTTCTGCATCTAGACTACAAAATTGTACCTCAAATTCCCTTATCATATACTCTGGTATTATTACTGCTGCATTCTAGAGTCTACATAACCTATCATCCTAAGCATATAATTTTCTAAGAGATCATTACTTGAGAAAGTTTATCTAACTTGGTAGATTAAAGTTTGGTTCAAGAGCATATAAATATACATATATTTTGTCAAATGGCTTCTTATTGAAAAACTTAGTTTTGATTAAAAGAGTGATCTTGAAAGTATCTTTATATATACAAAGCTATTTTAAACAAGATCATTATTTGTTTTATGGTGTGTGACTCATTGAAAGGTTTGATTCAAGTGTGTGGTTTCTAAAAGGATCTATCTTTAGATACATTAGAACTTGATTTAATATCCTTGATACTTATAACTATAATTTTAATTAAGGGATATTTTTCTGCAAATTAATATACTCAGTTTTGTGGTTGAGTACTTGAAATAAAACTTTGTGATTTTGATTGAGTGTATATTCAAGACAAAGTTTTTGGCCAACAAGTTCACTTAAATTATATAAGTGTGCATTTTTTCAAAGTGAACCAAGAACCCTAGATTATTCCAAAACGTTTTGAATTTATCTTCACTTGAAAGTTTTGGTTAAAAAGGGATTTGTGTGTTGAGGCATATCATACATAAAACAATTTTATCGTTTTCATTCATTCACGAGCTTCAAGTTATATCATATGTCAATGTTTTAGGAATTTGAATTGTACTCACCAGCTTTTGTTAGAAGCATTGTTTTTTAGTGTATTTTCCATATTCTATTGTATACACGGTTCGGTGTGTGAACCGGTGTGAGAGGAGAGAGTTGTATCTCTTGTAAGCAGCAGAGTAGGAGGAAGTTGTGCCTCTTGTAAGCAGCGGATTGTAAGGGAAGCTCCGTCCCACTTTAAGGAGCAGGGTTAGTGAATCCTTGAGTGGTTGCTCAAGGCGAGGACGTAGGCCAAGTAGGTTGAACCTCGTAAAATCGTGATTGCATTCTCTCTTCCTTTATCTTTTTTTATTTTCCACATCATATTTCAATTTCCAACTTGCTTGTGTATGTTGAATAATTTCACACCAACTTGATAAGTGACTAGTTAAACTTAGATATAGGGATTGATTGGTAAATAGGTTTCAAAGAATTTTTAAAATACCCAATTCACCCCCCCCCTCTTGGGATTACACCTTAATCAACAATAGTAGTGATATTTCACCCCCCAGATATAGAGTCGGCCACTCTCGCCCACGGTAGTTAACCGGTACATGGCGCAGCGTATAGTAATTAGCCGCCACATAACTGTTTCGGCGTATGGTAATTAGCCACCCCTAGCCGATTTCACAAAACCTGGAATCATTTTGGAACTCACGTTCCTATACATTTCAGCATATGGTAACTAACCGCCACATAGCTATTTTACAAATACCTGGAACAATTACATACAACCATACTTACCATACTTATTTGGTTTACGGTAAATCATATCGTTTTCCATTTCAAGTATACAGTTTATGCAAATATGGATAACAGTCATCTCAATAATACAGTTTAAACAAAACGAACGGTTTTCAAACAAAGTAGAGATGATACCTAAAATCCCCAAATTTTCCCGAAAACTGTAACCCGAAAATCCCGTATTTTACCTGACAGATTTTCCCATATAAATTACCAAAACATACATACGATCGTAGCCTACAAGCTTACCAATCTTGATTTTTAAAATAAACTGATATAAACTGAATCCCTTTACGTTAACCAAATTCCAACTACGAACTCTACGGTCCCCAAAACTACGAATTAAGACTCCAAAACCTACAAACCATAGTACAACACATACTTACAATTTGTACTACTACACATATACTGAATTAGAAATGAAAACCGAGCCTTACCTCGATTTTAGCTCGAAACCCGAAATCGCTCAAAACGAGATTCTGATCCGCTAGAAACGTAGAGAATCTTTTCTTTATCCTTGCAATAATGTTGGATTTAAGAATCAGGCGACGAACGACGAAGAATCAAGGAGAGAGAGAGAGAGAGAGAGAGAGAGAGAGAATTTCTAATTCTTAGCCAAGAAGCAACCCCAAAATATCCTTTAAAGGCCTTTGACTTGGGTGGATTCGTCGACGAATTGGCGTCCTCATCGACGAGTCTGCCATTACTTTTGTCGATGAAGAGGTGGTCTCGTCGACGAGCTTCTGAATTTTGTTGACGAGGAGCCTTTAACCTTCGTTGACGAATGATGGCCTCGTCGACGAAGTCTACAAAATTTACCTTTTTACACTTCTTTCAAATATCAAATCCACATACTACGGTTCAAGTTCTTAGAAAAGACCACCCATTTCCCTCCCATTAAAATCAACTACTCCATGGACAGACTGGTAGAGATTTATATTCAGGAGATAGTTTGTTCTCATGGTGTGCCAGTGTCTATAGTATCAGATTGAGACCCACAGTTTACGTCATGGTTTTAGAGCAGCTTGCAGGAGGCTCTGGGTTTTCAGTTATCTTTCAGCATGACCTTTCATTATCAGAAAGATGGGCAGACTGAGAGGATGATACAGATCCTTGACGATGTGCTACGGGTTTACGTGCTAGAGTTTGGGGGTAGTTGGACCCATTATATGCCATTAGTGGAGTTTGCGTACAATAATAGCTACCAAGCCAGTATCAGGATGGCACCTTATGAAGCGTTGTATAGAAGAAGGTGTTGTTCCTCATTATTTTGGGATGATATGGGTGAGCGACGAGTTGTGGGGCCAAGGCTAGTGCAGTAGGCATATGATAAAGTTCGGTTCATCAGAAATAGGGTCAGTGCATCTCAAAGCCGACAGAAAAGTTATGTTGAAACTCACCGCAGGAAACTGGAGTTTGATGTTGGAGATCACGTGTTTCTGAGAATAGCTCCATTAAAGGGAGTTATGAGATTTTGAAGGAAGGGTAAGCTTAGCCCCAAGTACATTGGCCCATTCGAGATACTTGAAAGTGAGGTCAATTGCCTACAGTTTAGCTCTACCACCAGCTCTGTCTAGAATACACGACGTATTTCATGTTTCCATGCTAGGGAAATACGTCCCAGATCCATCCCATATAATTAGTTATGCAAAAATAGAGCTTAGAGATTCACTAACTTATGAGGAAGCACCAGTGCAGATCTTAGACGGAAAGGAACATGAATTGTGTACCAAGATAATTCAGCTAGTGAAAGTTTTGTGGAAAGATCATGCCATCCAGAAGCTTCGCGGGAGCTTAAGGAATGGATCAGATAGAAGTACCCACACCTATTTAATAGGTTACAGTATTAGCCAATATTATTTAGATAAAAACATTTTTTGTTTAGTACAAAGTGATAAATGTATAGTTGTATTTTAGATTATAAGATAAGTAGTGTTTTGGTTTTGGGAGAATTTTTTTTGTATATATATGTTTGTAATCTTCCAGAACCTCAAATGTAACCACAGTATTCCTCTGCCATAAGTGAGGATTAGTAATAAAATAAGCAGCCTGTTTTATGTTAAGAATGGTGTTCAATATAGATAGTAAATTTTGGGGATGAAATTTTTATAAAGAGGGGAGAATGTAGAGGCCCAAATAATTATAGTAATTAAATAATAAAATAAAGAAGAAAAAAGGAATTTTAAAAAGGGGTTCAGCAGGGTCTCGTCGACGAGTGTAGAAGTGCTTGTCAACGGGGACACGTGTCTCGTCAATGAGAAATTACCGAGAGGACTATTTCCAGAGCTTGAAACTCATCGACGAGGAGAATGTATTCATCGATGAACTCCCTTCATTAACTCGTCGACGAGGTGACGTGTCTCGTTGACAAGGCTACGTGGTCAGCCACCTATATATAGCCAAAAATTCACTTTTCAGCGTAGAATTTCGTCCAAATTCACTTTCTCTCTCTAAAAGTCGGTGCTCCCTCCTTCTCTCTAGGTTTTCAGCTCCGATTCTCCCCAGTTTGACGATTAGAAGCTACCATGGTAATCCTAGGGAGATTCTCTACAACCTACCTAGAGCAAAAATTCGATTTGAGCAGTTTGGGAATCATCCCAAAACCAGGGTGAGAAGATTATTTGGGTATTTTCAATACTACCAAGTTTATTTGAGCTTAGATTTTGTATTATATGAGAATATATTGGAGTTTTGTGAAGTAAAATCAGGGTATTATATTTTCAGGGATAGGGCGTTTTGGGATCCTGCAGGCATGGGTTGAGGACCCCAGTGAGTGATATTTTAGGAATTTAGGTAAAATCATAAATGGTTTACAGTCTAGAATTTGTGCATATGTGGATTTGGGAAGAATATGTATGTGATAATTATCTAGGTGAATTCAGTTGTTTGATTAAGAAATTATACACGTGTTATCTCAGGATGTTAAAATTATGAGCGCCACATGCATGAGATTGTAAATAACATTTCATGCTCAGATAGTCAGTCAAGGGACATATGCTATGCCAGTTAAATTAGTAATATTATCAGTAGGTTTATGTGTTTTGGGAAAGTGTAGATTTCAGTACAGAGGCTCTTTATTTAGTTATGTGGCATGAGTTAGTATCATATCAGTATAGTATTTTTATAGTTTTCAGATATCATGATTTACAGCATATTAGTAGAAAATATTATTATACAAAATTTATACGAATTTCAGAATATCATGATGTACGGTATATATGTATGTAAAAAAAAAAAAAATCTATAAATAGATAGTTATTTTCATATTTTGCAGAATCATATTTTCATGGAATATATTAAGAAAAATAAATAAATAACATGACATTTTCAATATACCATGATTTATATATTTCAAAACCATAACATGTTAGATGTTCAGTATTTAAATCTTCAGATATTCAGTATTCAGATTATATAGTACAGTCAGATCAATTATTTCATGTTATGGTTATTTCAGTTATAGCAGAATCATGGTAAAACAATAATATAGAAATAACAGTTACATATATATACTATCAGACCCTAATGGACTAGAGGAGTTTCAGAGCACGGTATAGTAGCTATTTTCAGTTTAGAGTGCAACCACATAACTCAGATAGTATGTGAATTTTCAGTAGTCGATCGTGTAACGCCCCGACCCCCTACGTGGGCCCGAAGTGCTACTAAACCATCCATTTACCTGATAATGCATACACTAATGTCATGTGCACAACGAAAAATATAAATATAATCTCCAAAAATATAATACTAGAGTTTACTATTCCTATCCATAATCCAAATTAACTATTCATCACATGTAATCACATATATACATGTCTCCAAAAAATAATCCCCAAATACCAGTATTCTCAACCATCCATATCTCTGAAAACTTAAAACATACAGAAAACATAAATTTATACATCTCAAAATCAACATAAAAATATACCCTTTTCTCTTTCTATTTCCCAAAAATGCTATAAAAACCTCAAGCTCTCTAAGCTTGATCTCAAGGAAATCTTGAAAAGAGAAACTCATATTCGGGTGAGACACATCTCAGTAAGGGAACAAACAATATATTAAAACAGCGTGTGACTAACATGAATTTATATAACAACATAATATTTAATATTTGAAAATTGTTAACATAATTTTTGAAATCATTCTCTGAGCCTAACCAAATACATGCAAAAAATTTAACCCACGAGATTACCCAAGGATAGGGGTGATTACCTGCCTATACAAGTAGCACCCCTCTGCTTTGATATATTTGGCAACCCGAAGGTCACTGCTAAAGCATACTAGGGCACTCACCTTAATCAATAAGCCATCAAGTATTAGATTGATCTCATACTCACACAATTCAAACAAAGGTTTACCAGCGAAGGCCCCAAAGATAGAGAAATCTACCCGCTCATACAAGTAGGTTCCCTCTGCTCTAGTGCGTTATTCTTTTTGTCATTATTCAACCATGCACCTATGTTCATGTTCATAATTTTAACATTTCATTTCATTTCACTTTACGCGACTCTTTCTCATTTTACATTATTCACATTTCACACTTCATTTTCATTTCATTCATTTCTATTTTCATTTCATTTCATTACATACCCAGAATCTTTCAGCTATTTTACCCAACATCTTTCAACTATTTTACCCAACATCTTTCAACTGTTTTACCCAACATCTTTCAGTTGTTTATATGGTTGCATTAACACACACAAGCAACATAGTTCATATCATATTTCATTCTCAATGCATTACTTACTTAGTCTGCATCTCATACATTTAACATATATTTGCATATAACTTACATTTACTCATGCCATACAATTTAGTAATAAAATTCATACACTGCCTGTAAAATAAGTCAACCAACATTTAATGTTTATATACTGAAAATATCTTTCATTTCTTACATAATTATCTTGAAAATATTTTCCACTTTCATCAATTCATTTTCGCATATACGTACCTAATTAACAACCCTAAACTCAGAAAAACATAATTTAAATGGTTGGCAATTTAAACTCATACCAAAACATATACACGTACATATAACACAATTCATTTTTCCATTAAGTTCATAAAAATTCTGATTTAATGTATATTTTTTCTCTTACCTAATTTCTTGAACTATACCAACAGGGACCCCGAAAAATACCTGCGGCGCTCACCCGGACCCTGAATAAAAAATCTTAATCCCATTAAATCAACCCTAAATAAAATACTATTTTAACATTTTCTAGGCCCTTAATTCTAAATAAATAATTATACCCTCAAATCCAATTTCCTAAATCCCACTCTCGCTTTGGAGTGGGGCCTAAAAAACCCCAATTGGAAATTTACTTACGCTAAAATGACGACGATCATGACTAGGACCCCGTGGTGGTGCCTGATCGTTGATTTAATGGCATATTTAGGGAGAAATTAAGGATTTAGAGAAAATATACTAGGAGTGGTGCCTACGCTGCTCCCACGATAAATCCGCTTCAATAGAAAAGTTAGTGGCGGAGCTAGGAACCCAAAGGTACCTTCCATTTATGATCAACCGAATATCCGCCAAGAAATTGAGAAGAGAAAGAGATGGAGATGGAGGAGTGGATGAATGGAGAGAGTTGAGAGAGATGCAGAGAGGCGGCTTTGAATTGAAGAAGATGGATTGGATTTCAAATTGAAATCCAATCCATCCTATTACATTTTAATATTATATATATATATATATATATATATATCTACTTTAACT
Source organism: Malania oleifera (assembly GCF_029873635.1). Taxonomy (NCBI): domain Eukaryota; kingdom Viridiplantae; phylum Streptophyta; class Magnoliopsida; order Santalales; family Ximeniaceae; genus Malania; species Malania oleifera. Next base: position 75,933,729 of record NC_080424.1, on the reverse strand, counting down.
TATATTATATAATAACCTTATATATATGTATTTATATATCTTTATTTCAATTTTTTTCTTTTCCATACTATTCCTTTTATTTGTTTATTTAATTAAATAATTTAATTTAATAATAATTATTTTATTTTATTTTATTTTTTATTTAATATATTAATTTAATAATATTTAACTAATTAATTGATTAATAAATTTAATTAATTATTTCTTTTTAAAAAAAAATTCTAGTTATTACAGATCATACTTATGTTGTGGACATGCTCCCCGTCAGTTAAGGTTGAGGAGGCCGATCTGACTTTCGGAATTCAGTTGACTTATCCTGGTCGGCCAGCCGGTGATAGGTCCCACCTGCAGGCCGCACAACCTTGTCATGAGGGGTTAAATCATAACTTTCAGTTATCCATCCAAGGAAGTTTTCTCATTTATTATATATATCCAGATTTACAAAAACCGTAGACATACCTATAAATATTAGATGTATTATGAATAGAATATTCAGGAAAACAGTTTATGTTAAGCAACATAGGTATGAGTCATACTTTGTATTATTTATACGTGTTTTCTCAGACTCAGTTATTTGCAATACTTCTAGATCAGATTTTACAATTATGTAAACTCATCTACCACACACTGGTTATAGCATATTTCGTCTTACTGAGAGTTGTCTCATGCCAGTATTCCATTATTTTTTAGGTGAACTAGATAGGCGAGTAGATTAGGCTCGTAGGTAGAGGGGACTGCAGTACTTCCTTGTTTGGAGGGTAAGTATTTTAGGTAGTCACTTTTTGAGTAATCCCTAGATCCAGATGAGGGAATTTTGGGAATAGTTAAGTATGTATATTTTGGAGAGATACTGACTCCCTGGTATTGTATATATTTGATGTGGATATTTGCTTTCCACTTTCCGCTGCATAGGTAATTTATGGTTTATAGTAGAAGGTATCAAAACAGTGACATTTTATAGTTTATATATGTGGAAAAAAAATGGCATGAAAATCAAGTCGTTACACTTATAGATAGTGGTTGTACAAACCACATGACATATGATCGAGAGCTCTTCAGAGAACTTGACAAGACTGCTATTTCTAAAGTCGGAATTGGAAATGGAGCACACATTGTAGTAAAAGGCAAAGGAACAGTAGCAATTGAAGGCCACACAGGTTTGAAATTAATTTATGATGTTTTATATGTTCCTAAAATTAATCCAAATCTTTTGAGTGTTACTCAGTTGTTGGAGACAGGATATAAGGTGTTGTTTGAAGACAAAAACTGTGTGATTGAAGATACAAAAGGCGTAAAGGTGTTCAAAGTTCAAATGAAAGGCAAAAGCTTTGCCTTGGATTTGATGAAAAAGGAGCAGGTTGTTGTACACAAAGAAGATAGCAATACAATTCTTTGGCACAAGAGATTGGGGCATTTCCATCATGCCGCTCTACTTTTCATGAAGAAGAACAATCTGGTGAAAGGCTTGCCTGAATTAGAGGAGGAGTCTCCTAAATGTGTTGTCTGTCAAGATGGGAAGTAAAACAAGCTTCCTTTTCAAAAAAAAAAAAAAAAAGGCTTGGAGGGCTACACAGAGACTTCAATTAATACACACATATATGGGAGGACCAATGAAAACACCATCATTGAATGATAGTAAGTATTATATTGCTTTCATTGATGATTACTCTAGAATGTGCTGGATTTATTTTATGTAGCTTAAATATGAGGTTGCTAACATCTTCAGGGAAGTTTAAAGCTTGGGTTGAAACTCAAAGCGGATGCAAAATGCAAGTGATCAAATCTGATAATGGAACTGAATATACCGCTGAAAAATTTAACAAGTTTTGTGAAGATGTAGGCATTGAACATCAGTTGACAACACCTTACACTCCTTAACAGAATGGTGTTGTGGAGAGAAAAAAACTGGACAATTATGGAGATGACAAGGTGCTTGCTTCATGACAAAGGGATTCCAAAGATATTTTGGGTCAAGGCCGTAAATACAACAATTTTTTCTGTTAAACAGATTGCCAACAAAAGCTTTGTTGAAAAATTCCATTTGAAGCTTGGTATGGCTATAAATCAAAGTTGCTTAATCTGAAGACATTTGGTTGCTTATGTTTCTCTTACATCTCAAGTTAAGAGAGACAAATTGGACAAAAAAAAAAAAAAAAACAGAATCTGGGATTTTTGTACGCTATAGCTCAATTTCAAAGGCCTACAGGATCTATATACCACAAAGCAACAATGTAATTGTTAGCAGGGATGTTCAATTCCTTGAGTTAGATAACTGGAGTTGGGAGAATGACAAGAAGCTTGAGGTTCAGAAGGAGAATGATGATATGGATGATGAACCTGTTAGAGGAACCAGATCACTCTCTAACATTTATCAGAGGTGTAATGTTGCTGTAATGGAGCCTACAAGGTATGAAGAAGCTGCTACTGATCAGAAGTGGAGAGCTGCAATGAAGGAGGAGCTAAAGATGATTGAAAATAACCAGACACGGGAGTTAGTAGACAAAGCTAAACACAAGAAATCTATAGGAGTCAAGTGGGTTTATAGGACCAAGCTCAATCTTGATGGTTCTGTAAACAAGTACAAGGCAAGACTTGTTGTCAAGGGATATGCCCAGATGTTTGGGGTAGATTATTCTCGAACTTTTGCCCCAGTTGTCAGGTTGGATACCATAAGGATGTTGCTGGCTCTTGCTACACAAAAAGGCTGGGTTATACGCCAAATGGATGTTAAGTCGGCCTTTTTGAATGGATACTTGGAGGAAGAAATCTTTGTGGACAACCAAGCTGTGATTTCAATTGCTAATAATCCACTGTTCCATGGCAAAACAAAACACTTCAAAATAAATTTTTATCTTTTAAGAGAGGTACGAAAGGAAGGAGAAGTGTAGCTGATCTACTGTAAAATAGAAAATCAAAGTATCGACATCCTAACAAAGGCACTTCCGAAGATTATATATAAATTCTTGAGGCAAAAGCTTGGTGTATGTAGCTCCATAGTCAAGGAGGAGTGTTGACTTGCATGACTCATGAAGTTGAATCAGTTTTATTTGTTGTTATTCTTTAGGAGCTGAATCAGATTCATTTTTTACTATTCATTAGGAGTTGAATCAGATTTATTTGCTTCTATTCTTTAAGAGCCGAATCAGTTTTATTTGTTAGGATTATAACCATTTTTTCATACTGATTTTTAGGCAGATTTTTATACAATTCAAATTCAGTTTTAGCAGATTTTTCTATTATTTAGTTGTTAATATGCTGTATAAATATATAGTTTGTTGTTCAATAAAATTTAACCTTCTGCAATTTCTAAATCAGCGTCTCTTATTATCTTTAGTCTCTGTTTTTTTCAAAAAAAAATATCCAACTGGTGGTGTAACCTTCATAGAATTATCAAAGAAGAGGACCATCTCCCAGCAGTGAGATATCTCTTCTCATGTCAGTCTTATTGAGAGTAGTGTTTGATGAACTCAAATTGAGGTTTATTAAGGGGAGTCTCAATTCTTTTTCCCCCTGAACTAGTCAAGTGTCCCTTTACCTTTTCTCTCTTCCTCGTATTTGTCGCCATTCTATTAGACTAACTATTTAAGAGAATATTCCCTCTTATTATTTATTAATGGCTTTTCTTTTTTGGCTCTTTCCAATGTGGGACAAACCCACATAGCATTAAATATATTTTAGAAAATATTTCAACAATTTGGATTCCTTAATATTTTTCTCTTTTCTTCCAAATAATTTTAGAATTCCAAAGGAGACCTTACAATCTCATTTATGAACAAGAAATAGGCAAATAATTCAGAACTCCATTTGAATATCCAAATAACAGTATTAAGGATATGAAAAATAGAGGAAGAAAATGGCTCTGTGGAGAGAAGGGGAAGAGAAAGAGATGTTCAATATATTATATGCTCGAAGTAAAAACACCGTCTCCAAAAGAAACATCAAACTATTTTTATAAATTGCTTACCTATAGTAAAATAAAAGCACCCAGTTTTAGACTTCAATGCCTATTTTTAATTTGCTGTGATACTTCTTGTAGGGTAGCAAGTGTTTAACCAACCTTCCTGTTAAAATATCAACCCCGAATATCTTTGTAAATAAAATACAAATTAGGAAAGTGGGTAATTATGGGGGATTTGATATTATTCAATAGGAAATCGTTTCCTTGTTTAGAATAGGTAATTGTATCATATATTGGATTGTACATAAGAACAATATAATGAAGAAATATTTTTTTTCCAATCGTTTCTTCTTTCATGGTATCAAAGTTAGGGTTTCTTAAACTCAACTAAACGATGGCTGATAGCAGAGGCTCTACCTCCTCTGCCAACATCACCGGCGACTCAAAGGTTATGTCCGGTGGGGGTACGAATGATAACACAGTCTTTCCACTCTCATTGGAAAGACTAAACGGAAAAAATTTCCGTGAATGGGCTTAGTCCATGAAACTGGTGATTGAGGGAAAAGGAAAGCTTGGTTATCTTACCAGTGAGCAAAGGAAACCAGACCCTTCCGATGTTGTAGCCTTGCAAAGATGGAGGTCCGAAAACTCCATGGTCACGGCTTGGCTCGTCAACTCGATGCAACCATCAATCGGAAAAATTTATTTGTTTTTGTCGGCGGCGAAGGAGGTCTAGGAAGCCGTACGTGATAAGTACTCCGATGTCGAAAGTTACTCACAAATCTTCGAAATCAAAACCCGATTGTGGCAGATGAGGCAAGGTGAGAGAGGTATTACCGAGTATTTCATGGTGATGAGTTATCTCTAGCAAGAGCTTGATCTGAGCATCGACAAGGAGTGGGAGTGCTCCAGCGATAGCATGTGATACTGAAGGAGGCTCTAAAACGAGAGGGTCATCGAGTTTCTTTCTAGCCTGACTCGAGAGCTCGACGACGTGAGGGGACGGATCCTTGGCCGACGACCTCTCCCTTCAACCCGAGAAGTCTTCGCAAAGGTCAGGAGGGAAGAGAACAAGAGGCGAGTGATGTTGCGGCCTCAAAATGAATCTGCTGGGCTGGACCCGGCTGTACCTGTATCTGCCCAAAAATTAGATGGTCTGCACGCTGGGCCGGATGCCTTAGCTCTTACATTAAAAGGCCCAGGAGGACCTAGTCAATGACCACAAAGAGGAAAAATATGGTGTGAACATTACCGAAAAACAAGTCATTCAAAAAATACCTGTTGGGAGATTCATGGAAAACCGGCAGATTGGAAACCGAGACAATACCAAAAAAATCATGGGTACCAGGCCAACACTGGCGGATCAACTGAAAGATCACAAGAAGAGAATAACAATACCCCATCCAACAATGCATTCAGTCCTGAACAGTTGGATCAATTATATAAGATGATTTCATCAATGCAAACATCGGGTCAGTCTTCCTTTGGTTCCCTAGCTCATCGAGGTAATCATCTTTCAGCTTTAAAAACCACATCTTGTTACAAATGTCCTTGGATAATTGATTTGGGTGCATCCAATCATATGACCGGGTCTTATCAATATTTTTCATCCTACTTACCATATGCTGGGAATTTGAGGGTAAAAATTGCAGATGAATCTCTCTTACCAGTTGCTGGAAAAGGAAGTATTCGCATATCTGATTCCTTAACTTTACAATCAATCTTACATGTCCCCAAGTTATCGTGCAATCTATTATCTATCAGTCAATTAACAAAAGACTCGAATTGTTTCGCTAAATTTGTTTCCTCTCATTGTGTTTTTTAGGACCTATCATCGGGGAAGATGGTTGGCATTGCTAAATCGTATAAGGGACTCTACTACTTTGAGGAGGCAAGTTTGAGTGAACTATGTAATACTGCAATTTGTGATTCTGCATCTACTTCTCGAAATAGTGAACTTTTGTTATGGCATTCACGGATGGGTCATCCCAATTTTCAATATTTAAAACGTTTTTTTCCTTCTCTTTGTTCAAATAAAATGGCTTCTGAGTTTCGATGTGAAGTATGTGAGCTTGCTAAACATCGTCGTACTTCTTTTCCATCATCCATATACAAACCATCTTGCTCATTTGTTATGTTTCACAATGATGTATGGGGTCTCTCACGTTCCCTAAATCGCACCAATACAAAATGGTTTGTCACCTTTATCGATGACTATACTCGTCTTTGTTGGGTCTACTTATTGAAAGACAAAACTGAAGTTCGCTCCATTTTCATCAATTTCCATACCATGATTCATACACAATTCCAGACTCATATTTAGATCCTACGTACTGATAATGGTATGGAATATTTCAATACCATCCTGGGAACTTATCTTCAAGATCATGGAATTGTTCATCAAAGTTCTTGTGTGGATACCCCTCAAAAAAATGGGGCTGTTGAATGAAAAAATAGACATATACTTGAAGTAGCCCGAGCTTTAATGTTTACTACCCACATGAAACATTATTTTTGGGGCGATGCCATCTTAACAGCCACACATCTCATTAATCGAATGCCAAGTCAAGCACTCTCATTTGTCACCCCTCTTCAGAAATTTCAGGAAACCTTTCCTACCTTCAACTCCCTTCCAGTCTCCCACTGAAAATTTTTGGTTGTACTGCTTTTGTTCATGTCCATGCACACCATCCCGATAAATTGGATCCTCGTGCCATTAAATGTGTCTTCCTTGGTTATTCACCTACCCAAAAAGGCTACAAATGCTATGATCCGGTCTCAAAATGACTATTCGTTAGTCTTGATGCCACTTTCTTTGAAACCACTCCTTATTTCCCAAAGCCTTCTCTTCAAGGGGAGAAATGGAGTGAAGATCGGTTCTTTGATCCTTTTACTACTAAATCTGCGGTTACTCCAGTTACTCCATTCCCTGACCCATCTATTGAGTCTTCCATTACATTACTTCCCTACTCGCCAAACACAACTGAACACTTACCCTCAATGGGAGATGCAGGAGAGCAAAACAACACAGACATGCTGGTTTACTCAAGAAAGCCGAAAACAAAGGAGAGGGAGAATCTCATACTTGAGAAACTAAGAGCGTTGGAACCGGTGATGGCTTCGAATAATCATGAACCCTTGACTTCTCCTGATCTGGTAATTGAGTCTTCCTCTGATAATTCTGCACCTGATGATATCAATCTACCCATTGCAATCAGAAAACAAACCAGGTCATGTACTCAATATCCTTGGTCAAAATACATGTCTTATAAAAGCTCGTCTACAAGATATCGTGCATTTGTCTCTAATCTTGACAAGATTAAAGTGCCAAAAAACATTCAGGAAGCTCTAGAAATACCAGAATGGAGAGAGGCAGTCATGGAAGAAATGCGAGCCCTAGAAAAAAATGGAACTTGGAAGTTGACAAATCTACCGAAAGGGAAGAAGCCAGTGGGTTGTAAATGGATTTTCACAGTGAAATGTAAATCTAATGGAACAGTTGAAAGATATAAAGCCAGACTTGTTGCAAAAGGCTTTACACAGACCTACGACATTGACTATACTAAGACATTTGCACCAGTGGCAAACTTAAATACAGTTCGGGCTCTCTTGTCTCTGGCAGCCAATTTAGATTGGCCACTACAACAACTTGATATTAAAAATGCTTTCTTAAATGGAGAATTAGAAGAGGAAGTTTACATGACTATACCACCAAGATTCAGTAGAACAGGTGAAGAAAACAAAGTGTGTAAACTAAAGAAATCGTTATATGGCCTCAAACAATCTCCAAGAGCGTGGTTCGACAGATTCGCAAAGGTACTAAAGAATCAAGGGTATCGACAAGGGCAATCAGACCATACACTATTCTTCTAATAGTCTGAAGGAAGCAAGAAAACAATTCTAATAGTGAATGTTGATGATATAATCCTTACTGGTGATGATACTGTAGAAATGGAGAGATTGAAGAAGGTTCTGGCTACTGAATTTGAAGTTAAAGACTTGGGACAGATGCGGTATTTTTTGGGCCTGGAAGTGGCAAGAATGAAAAAGGGGATTAGTGTTTCTCAGCGAAAGTATGTTACTAACATCCTAGTTGAAACTGGCATGCTAGGGTGCAAAACCAGCGAAACCCCAATAGAAACAGTAAAGAGGGTTGAAGATTGTGGAAAACCAGTAGAAAAGGAGAGGAATCAGAGATTGATTGGCAAACTAATCTACTTATCACATACTAGACCAGATATTGCATTTGCAGTCAGTGTAGTAAGTCAACACATGCATTCACCAAAGGAAGTTCATTTCGATGTTGTATACAAGATCCTTAGATATCTCAAGGGATCCCCGAGAAGAGGACTCTTCTTTAAGAAATGTGAAATCAAGGAAGTAGAGATCTATATAGATGTAGATTGGGCAGGATCAGTGGAAGATAGAAGGTCCACCACAGGATATTGTACATTCGTCTGGAGAAATCTTGTGACTTGGAGAAGCAAAAAATAGAAGTGGTGGCTCGTAGTAGTGTTGAAGCTGAATTCAGGGTAGTCACTCAAAGGATTTGTGAAGGATTGTAGTTACGAAAACTATTAGAGGAATTATGGGTACTGATGAACCTTCCTATCAAACTCAGCTATTAGCATCTCTCTTAATCCAGCCCAACATGACAGGACTAAACATGTGGAGGTAGACAGACACTTCATCAAAGAAAAAATTGAAGAAGGAATTATAAGTATGACTTATGTACCAACCAAGGAACAAACTGCATATATCCTCACTAAAGGCTTGGGACGACAAAGCTTTGATGATCTTATTAGCAAGTTGGAGATGATTAATATTTATGATCCAACTTGAGGAGGAGTGTTAAAATATCAACCCCGAATAGCTTTGTAAATAAAATACAAATTAGGAAAGTGGGTAATTATGGGGGATTTAATATTATTCAATAGGAAATCGTTTCTTTGTTTAGAATAGGTAATTGTATTATATATTGGATTGTACATAAGAACAATATAATGAAGAAATATTTTTCCAATGCTTTCTTTTTTCACTTCCTAATTGCTTGGACTTTCAATATGTTGGGTGCTTGTCATGTGGCGCTCTTTTTTTGCATTTCTTGGTCAACACAATTTTTGTTTATATCCGGGCAGGTTTGGGTTGATTAGTTCGCGCCAGAAGTTTTTCGTTATGTTTTGTGTGTGTTCCATTTTGATTTTCTTCGTATAATGTTGCTGATAGATAGGCATGCAAGAAAATAAACAGAACTGTGGAAGTAACATTTGTCCAACCAACTCAAATTGTGCAGGCAATTAGAGTTTAGACTTCGCTGTGCACCAGTGCATGTCAATTGGGTTCATGGTAAGTTCAAGCAAACGGTGCACTGCTCAGAATTAGATGAGGCCATGAACTTACGATGTTGGGTTTTTTGAGTATTTTAAAGAATGTCAGACTCAGCCCTCCCACGATCTCGCCGCCCTCCATCAGCTGCATTCTGTTTTTTAATAGACCAGCAGAATTTCATCTGCTTATTATAATGAAGAAAGCCTTCCCCCACGTTCTCCCAATTCCAAGCAGTGCTTGTTTTCTTCCTCTCATTTCCCCTGACCACATTGCCTTTTAGCAGCTAACTAATCATGTTTAAGTAAATATCAATGATTGTTTATCACTCTGATTGCCTTTTTGGCAAGTCCAAGATGTTTTAAACCCTTCGAATCCCTTGTGTTATTTTATTCCATCAGTACATGAACTTGGCCCCTCTGAGCTGTCCTTGGCCTGTTGCTGGCTCTCTCCCCATCTAGACTCCTGACGAGATTAGCCAGTTACAGAGAATTAGAACCTACCCTGGATTAATGATTTGGAGTTTGACAATTTCAATATGCTAATGAAGTCAATTCCGAGTAACATTCTTAGAAGCTCTTGGGTATAAATATGTTTTCAATTTTTGATCCTCCCAACCGTGTTCTTCGAGTTTCTGTTAGCAGCAGTACTAACAGTACAGAGAAGTTCCAAAACCTCCCCATTGTAAGAGGTAGCTGGATGGAGCCAGTGGAAGCTTTTCCTGATGAAGAATGGAGCTGCCTTGGTGGAATGTTCACCACTGAAGACACCGGTTTCGCAATGCAGTTACATGATGAGGGTTTAAGCTTGGCAACCACATCAACTTTTTGGCCAACTCCGGAGGCTAATACGAGCACCGGTGAGGTTGATGGTAACTTACATTTTTGTTTAGACACTGTCTACTCTAATGTGTACTACTCCCCCAATGATGGTAGTCACGGAAGCTGTAACAATAATGTTCTTCTTCCCGTTCCGAGCCACGAAGAGTACCACTTCAGTGATTCTAGTTATATTCCAGTAACAATTAACACTCCTGAGCCCAGGGATTTTTGTGTAATGGGCGAAAAGAATACCATCTCATCGGTCCCGGTTTTTGCTGATGAGATGATAGAAGAGGCTATTGGTTTGAATGAAGGGTTGAGCAATGACAAAGTGGAGGAGTTGACTGATCAGGCAGCTGAAATTGTCGCTGTTTCCAGCAAGGAATTGAGGCTCAGAAGGAAGTTCGATAAGACCGAATCACACACAGAAAGAGAAGATAAGATGAGCATTGATTCCTTCCAGAGCCCGAATAAGAGATCCCGGATTTCCGGAGATGTAAGTATAACAAATCCAGTACTTGATTTATGATGAAGCATGGGCGTACATGCGCCTGCGCACACATACAAAAAAGTACTAAGTTCTCAGCTCTTCTTTTTGCAATTTTATGATGATCCCTTATAAGAAGTAGTAAATGCAGGAGCAGAGACGCAAAAAGAGCATGCAGTCCATAAAACAGAAGCTGTCTTCAGATGGCAAGGATGAAGAAGAGACTCATACCGAAGCCAATGTACAGACTTCAAGTTCTTCCAGCTCGGAGGATGATTCTAATACTTCTCAGGAGCTGAACGGAGCAGCAACCGCAGACTCCAAAGGCTTTGCAGCTGTCAACTTGAACGGGAAAACCAGAACCAGCAGGGGGTCTGCAACTGATCCCCAGAGCCTCTATGCAAGGGTAACTACAAAACCCTCTTCTTGCACATTAAAACTCTCTGCGCTGAACCTGCATTATGGAAGTTCTCCCGTGGTTTTCACTGATCTCTTCACATTTCAATCATGCAGAAAAGAAGAGAGAGAATAAATGAAAGGCTGAGGATCTTACAGAACCTTGTCCCTAATGGAACTAAGGTAACTAGCATTACTTCACCTCCAAAGTTATCTGATCTTCAGCAATTCACCATTGGTTTTTCAAAATATTGTTTCTAAAGTTGATGGGAATGGCAGGTAGACATCAGCACAATGCTTGAAGAGGCAGCTCATTATGTGAAGTTTTTGCAGCTTCAAATTAAGGTAAGAGCCAAAATGTCTTTCCCTGAAATGTGCCTTATGTTCTTACTTCTGATCTGTTTTTGCCTTTGCTTTGTTTTTTACGTGATGGGCGTTGGCTGATTTTGTGTTTGTGTTTGCAGCTGTTGAGCTCTGATGAGCTGTGGATGTATGCTCCCATTGCTTACAATGGAATGGGCATCGGTCTCAACCAGAAAATATCTTCACTTCTCTGACTTCAAGAGAGCTGCTTGGAGTTTTTCATCTAATTGCTTATTTATTCCCCACAAAAATGAGAGAATTAATTACTTTATTATGTATATTGCTAACTTGTAATGGATTAAAATATGAGTAATAAAATTGCATTTTGAATCACGAGGAGTAATTTGACCTGTTTTTTTATTTGATCTGACAAGTCCCTCGTGATACCTTTACCATTATTCATGCTCCAAGCACATGTTAAATGGAAACTACATATGAACCTAGACAAATTCCCAACCCATTCCTCAACCAACAAATGTTATATAGAATTTACGTATACCAGATAACTATATTGATAAATGTATTTTGGGATTGTTTGGGACAGCGTAATCTTTTTTCGATACGGATCAGCTGCTTAGATCACTGTTAATTGTTGGAAATGGGTCTAATTTATTTGAGAAACAATGCATATTCTGTAGAAACAATGCATGTTCACTAATTTCGTTAGAGTAGTTTTAAACACATTATAACATAGGTTTCAAGCTAACATGAGTCTTTATGCAAAGTGACTTGTGCTCATAATAGACTATTGATGTAACGATCTACTTATTTTCTATAATTTTTTTTTCTTTTAAATAATAAAATATAATATCAACATATCAAATCCAGTAAATCATAATCAACCTGAACCCGTGAATACCAGGGATGTAACAAACACACAAAACGGAAGCCTAAATAGCAGGAAACATAAAATCATAATACCATAAACACAAAACCATCCATCTCAACACTAGAGTTACTACATCCATTGTATTTAGGTATATACATCCCAAAAAGAAAGTCCTAACGACATTTCCCACAAAATCCATCTGTCCCCACCAAAACTTACACTTCAAAGAGGACAAATCAATCTCAGCAGAACTTTACCCACTCTCTTATCAGGAGCTCCTGAAATGTTCATATAATTCTGAGTGAGACACCTCTCAGTAAGGGAAAATAATGTGTGGCAACATGAGTATTTGTGTGTTATACATATAATCATATACATAAACATATCCAGTAAAATTGTATGTATCATATCTGGGAAAACATATATATGCTCATTTAAAAGCAGAATATAATGGATTTCTACAAGCATAATTCATCTCATAACATAATAATAATAATACGAAAATAATCCTGGCAGGTTAGCTGGATGTTGTCATATATTACCCCCACATGACTGGGTTGTGTGGCCCGAAAGTGAGACTTGACAATGGTTGGCCGACCACTATCAAGTCAAAAGTACAGTCTGTAAGTCTAATGGGTCTACCAGACCTGGTGCGTACACCAAGGGCGCTCACACTTCTTAAAACCACATCAACTATCCATCCTTATGCTACTCCGTACAGCAACGTTAACACAATATTGTGATGATCACGAGCACATAGTAGCAATACCGTGCAAGTGTTAGCCTAAACTAAGCCAACCAGGTTCTGATAACATATAACATATAATGAAACTCTGATACATGGATATTTCATATCATGAAAATCATCGGCTCGTATGCCGGTATTTCACATTTTACCATAGCTCGGTCGTACGCCAGCAAAACATGTCCATAGCTCGACCCATACGCCAACAAAACATATCCATAGCATGACCCGTATGCCGAAAAAACATATCCATAGAATGGCTCGTACGCCGGCAAATCATATCCATAGCACGCCCCGTACGCCAGCAATATATGTAAAAATTCTCGGCCCGTACGTCGGTTTTATTATAAAAATCCACATCATTATCATATTCCCAAAAAAACAGTATTTCATTATAAATTCTACTTAAGCCACACGAAACAAATTTTATACATATTTAAACATATCATCTTTTACAACAATATTTCCCAAACATAAAGCACATATAAATATATTTATTTTCCTGAAATTAGATGCTGCAATAACATACATACATTTTTATAAAATAACTAGTTTAGTTTATCCCCTTACCTGATTCCTGAGAAGCCCCTAAAATAAGCAATCCCACACCCGCAGGGTTCCCCGTTCAACACCTTGAAAATGACATTTCCCAGAACTAAACTTCAGTATTTTTACGTGTACTACGCTTTCTACAACTGTCAGGAAGTCAAATATTGAGTAGAAAGTCTTACGCTGAATTTGGGATGGATTTCAAACTAGCCCCACCAACGATATACCCCAACAAATTTGTAGAGAACTTCCCCAGGAGTGTCGTGGTGGCTTCGAATCATCGGACCGATGAGAATTTGGCCCGAGATCTTAGAGAGAAGGAATAAGGGACGAAAATTTAGAGAGAGAAGGAGTTTTACGCGTGATTTCTGCTGAACAAATTTGGTTTTAGCATACTTATACACTGGCCTTCGTCGACAAGCCACGTCACCTCATCGGTTTTATGCTTAATTTCTGCTGAAAAAATTCGGTTTTAGCATACTTATACACTGGCCTTCGTCGACGAACTCTCTCCTTGTCAACGAAATTCAGAATCACCAAAATCCTCTCTTAGTATTTTCTCGTCGACGAACCACACCTTCATCGATGAAGACCTGCTTGCCCCCTTTTAATTTCCTTTTTCTCCCTTCCTTTTATTATTTAAATATTTTAAATTCTCTAGGTCACTACATTCTCCACTCCTTATAAAAATTTTGTTATCAAAATTTGCTATTCGCGTAGTCCATCATCCCTTAAAACAAAATGGTCTACTTATTTTATTACTTTCCCTCACTTATGGCGGAGGAAAGTTGTGGTTACATTCCGAGTCTCGGGAGATTACATATACAAAAGAAAATTCTCCCAAAACTAATATATCACTTACTAATTAAACTATTACATGTACCTGAAAAAGAAATATTACCCAATTATTTACATTTTACTTCTTAAATCTTTTAGAATAGCTATGGATATTTCTGCTTCATATGCTCCTCGGGCTCCCAAGAAGCTTCTTCCACTGCATGATTCCTCCACAAAACTTTTACCAAAGGAATCTTCTTGTTACATAACTCCTGCACTTTCCTATCCAAAATCTGCACTGGTACCTCCTCATACACTAGTTAATCACTGAACTCTAATTCATCATAGCTGATAATATGAGAAGGATCTGGAACGTACTTCCTCAACATTCAAACGTGGAATATGTCGTGCATCCTAGATAATACAAGTGGCAAAGCTATCCTATAGGCCACTAGCCCCACTTTATCTAAAATCTCAAATGGACCGATAAACCTAGGGCTAAGTTTACCCTTCCTTCCAAATCGCATAACCCCTTTCAACGGAGCTATCTTCAAAAATAAATGATTACCAACTTCAAATTCCAGATTTCTACGGTGATTATCAGCATAACTCTTCTGTCGGCTCTGGGCTGCACTGATCCTGTCCCTGATAAGCCGAACCTTATCACACGCTTACTGAACAAGCTTTGGTCCCACTACTCGTCGCTACCTCACTTCATCCCAAAATAAAGGGGAACGACATCTCCTACCATATAGTGCTTCAAACGGTGTTATGTTAATGCTGGTCTGATAACTGTTATTATACGCAAATTCCACCAGCGGCATGAATTGAGTCCAACTACCCCAAAATCTAATACACACGCTCGAAGCATATCTTCCAATATCTATATCGTCCTCTCAGTGTGTCCGTCAGACTGAGGATCGAATGTCGTGCTAAAATACAAATAAGACCGTAGAGCTTCCTGTAAACTCTTCCAAAATCGTGACGTAAAGCGTGGGTCTTGATCCGACACAATAGAAACCAGCACCCCATGAGAATGAACTATTTCTTGAATGTAAATCTCTACCAAACGATTGAGAGAGTAGCTGATCTTGATAGGCAAAAAGTGGGCGTTCTTAGTTAAACGGTCAACAATCACCCAGATGACATTCTGGCCATGCAACACTGTCGGCAGTCCTAACACAAAATCCATAGATATATGATCTCACTTCCATTCTGGGATAAATAATGGTTGTAATTGCCCTACCGACCTCTAGTGCTCAGCTTTTATCTACTGACACGTCAAACACTGGGCTACATATTCGGCAATCTTTTTCTTTATACCACTCCACCAGTACAACTCTCGCAGATCCCTATACATCTTCATATTACCAGTGTGACAACCTGTTTATTTTCCTCATTTTTTATAATAATAAAATCAATATCACAAATCCCAACTCAACAAATCATAATCCACCTGGACTTGTGGGTACCAGGGATACATCAGAAACACATCACGGAAGCCTATGCAGCAGGAAACATAAATCACAAACACCTCATTATACCATACATCACGATACTAGAGTTACTACAATCACTGTATACATATATACACAACACTCAACCCAAAAAGATGTCTTAGGGCCATTTTCACAAAATACATCCTACCATGTCAAAATACTTACCCTTCTGGAAGGGCAGATTTACCGTACTAGATCAGCGGGGCTTTACCCGCTGTCCTATCAGGGGCTCCTGAAAAGTTTATAAAATTTTCGAGTGAGACACCTCTCAGTAAGGAAAATAAACTAATACTAGTGTGTGGCAACAAGAGTATTCTGTGTTACACATATATCATATAGAAACATATTTAACAACTGTTATGTCATATTTGGGAAAACATATATATCATCATAACATGGTTGAACATACTGCATTTTCATAATCATATTTCATCTCATAAAGTATAATACAAAAACATTTCTAGTAGGTTAGCTGGCTGTTGATATATTACCCTCACATGACTGGGTTGTGTGGCCCGAAGACGAGACCTGACAATGGTTGGCTAACCACTGCCAAGTCAAAAGTACAGTCTGTAAGTCTGATGGGTCTACCAGACCTGGTCCGTACACCGGGGCACTTACACACTTCTTAAAAACCACATCGACCATCCAATCTCACACCACTCCATACAATGGCGTTAACACAAATATCATGATCACGAAGACCATGGACACATAGCAACGGTACCATGCAAGTGCTAGCCTAGACCAAGCTAACCAGGTTCTGATATCATATAACATATACTAAAATTGTGACACATGGATATTTCATATCATTAGTTATCAAATCAATCATATCATTTTGCATATAAACGTATATCATGAAAATCATCGGCTCGTACGTCGGTATTACACATTTTACCATAGCTCGGTCCGTACGCCGGTAAATCATAGCACAGCCCGTACGCTGCCAAATCACATCCATAGCTCGGCTCATACGCTGGCAAATCACATACATAGCTCAGCCCGTACGCTGGCAAATCACATCCATAGCACGACCCGTATGCCGGCAAAATATATCCATAGCTCAGCCCGTACGCTAGCAAATCATACACATAGCACGGCCCGTACCCCGGAAAAACATATAAAAATTTCGGCCCATACGCTGATTTTCCATTATAAAAATCCGTATCATAATCATATTTCCAGAAAACTGTATTTCAAAACATTTTCTACTCATGCCACACTAACAAGTTTTTCACATATTCAACATACCATCATTTTCAACAATGTTTTCTCAAATATAAATCATATATATGAACATAGTTACTTTCCTAAAATCAAATGCTATATATACATACATTTTCTTAAAAGAACTAGCTTATTTTATCCCCTTACCTGATTCTTGAAAATCCCCTAAGAAAATCTATCTCGCACCCATAAGGTTCCCTACTCAACACCCTGAAAACAACATTCCCCAGAACTAAAGTTTAATATTTCTACGTGTATATCACTTCCTACAACTGTTTAACCAAATACTGAGTAGAAAGTCTTACCCTGGATTTGGGATGGTTTCCAACTCAGCCCCACCGACGATCTGCTTCGGCAGACTTGCAAAGAACTTTCCCAGGAGCGTCGTGGTGGTTTCAGATCGTCGAACCGGCAGAAATCTGGCCCGAAATTGAAGAGAGAAGGAGGAAGGACCGAAGGGTAGGAGATAGAAATGATCTACGCATAAAATTTAAGCTAAAAATGAACTTTAGGCCTATTTAAACTGTGGCCTTCATCGACGAGCCACGTCACCTCGTCGACCAGGTTAATACAAAATTCATCAACGAACTCTCCCCTTCGTTGACAAAATTCAAAAACCCCAAAATCATCCTCTCGGTATTTCCTCGTCGACAAGCCACGTCACCTCGTCGACGAGTCCTGTAGAAAGTTCTTCGACGAACTCCAACCCTCGTCGAAGAGCTCCTGTTATACCCTTGTCAACGAGTCCCCTATATTTGTCGATGAGGAGCTGAAAAATTATTGAGATTATCCTTTCCAAAATGTAATGTCGTCGACAAAGTCGACTGCCTCCTTCTGTTTCTGGTTTCCATTTCCCTTTCTTTTATTATTTAAATACCATTATTTTTTGGGTCGTTACAACCAGGATGAATTGTGTACAAAGATCTGTGACCCTCCTCTAAAATAGTCTTTATGATCTCAGTATCAGCAAGAACGCATAATCTAGAACGGAACCGCAAAGCTCCGTCATTTGCAACACTGAATTCCTCCCCTTGGCCACTCTGCACTCTATCCCTCACCTCTGCTAATTCTGGGTCTTCTCTCTGAGCAGCTTTAATCCTTTCCTATAGAGTAGGCTGCACCACTAAACTAGAAGTACAAGCCTACGAACCACTCTCGACCAACTCTATAGTGAATCTCTCCATATCCATCATGATCAGATATTGGATCTCTATAGCCGTCAACACTAATTCCCTAGATTTCCTGATCAACGCATCAGCAACCACGTTTGCTTTCCCTGGGTGATAACTAATGGTATAATCGAAATCCTTAATTAGATCCAACCACCTTCTCTACCTCATATTCAATTCCTTCTGCGTGAAAAAGTACTTCAAACTCTT
The DNA here is from genome assembly GCF_029873635.1 of Malania oleifera. NCBI lineage: Eukaryota > Viridiplantae > Streptophyta > Magnoliopsida > Santalales > Ximeniaceae > Malania > Malania oleifera. Next base: position 75,915,431 of record NC_080424.1, on the reverse strand, counting down.
GTGGTCAGAAAAGATCTCATACTGCTTGCTATACAGGTAATGCCTCCAAATCTTCAATGCGTGTACAACTACAACCAATTCAAGATCATGGGCAGGGTAGTTCTTTTCATATTCTTTCAATTTCCTGGACGCATACGCCACCATCCTGCCATGCTACATCAATACACAACCAAGTCCTTTCAAGGACGCATCACTGTAAATGACAAAACCCTCACCCCCTGACGGGATGATCAACACTGGTACTATGACTAACCTCTACTTCAAGTCCTGAAGCTCACAACTGTCATCCCACTCAAACCTAACATCCTTCCTAGTCATTCGTGTCAGAGGCCCCAATCCCTCAACGAAACGACGGTAATACCCAACTAGCCCCAAGAAACTCCTGATCTCCTAGACATTCCTCGGTCTAGCCCAATTCACTACCGCCTCAATCTTATTAGGATCCACATAAATACCATCTCTAGATATAACATGCCCAAAGAACACGACCTTCTCAAGCCAGAAGTCACATTTTTTGAACTTAGTATACAACTTCTTTTCTTGAAGCTTCTACAAAACCTACCTCAAGTGTGTCCCATGCTCCTTATAGATCCTCGAATAGACCAGTACATCATCAATAAAAACAACAACAAACTGATCTAAATATGGATGAAAATCTTATTCATCAAATCCATAAATATAACAGGAGCATTCATCAAACCAAATGGTATAACAAGGAAATCGTAATGCCCCTACCTGGTCCTAAAGGCCGTCTTCGAGACGTCCTCTGCTTTCACTTTTACCTAATGATATCCTGATCTGAGGTCAATTTCAAATACACCCGTGTACCCTAGAGCTGGTTAAACAAATCATTTATACAGGGTAGAGGATATTTTTTCTTGATTGTCACTTTATTAATCTCCCTATAATCAATACACAACCTCATAAACCCGTCTTTCTTCTTAAAAAATAGAACTAGAGCTCTCCACGGAGATACACTGGGTCGTATGAAGCCCTTATCAAATCTTGTAACTAATCCTTCAATTTTGCCAATTCAGTTGCCGTCATTCGGTAAGGTACTTTGGAAATCAGCGCTGCACCTAGAAGTAGATCAGTAGGGAAATCTACCTCACGATCGGGTGGCAAGCCTAGTAACTCATCTGGGAAAACATCTGTAAATTCTTTTACTATAAGAAAGTTTCAATTCATTCTCTAACATCTCCTTCACAACTACCACAAACCCTTGACAACCACTCAGCAGTAGTCTCCTGGCCTGGATAGTTGAAACTAGTTGAGGTGGAGATTACACTCATGACCCTACGAACTTGAATTCTGCTCATCCCGGAGGTTTAAATATCACTTCTCGTGAATAGCACTCTATGTTGGAAAAATTAGCTTCTAGTCAATCCATGCCGAAGATCACATCGAACCCGTGCATATTCAGTATTATTAAATTGGCAAACAAGATTTTCCCCTGAATATCCACTGAACAACCCCGAAGTACCCTACTACACCTCACTGCTAACCTAGTTGGTGTAGATACCAATAGTTCAATGTCTAACAACTGTATTTCTGCCCCACATAGTCTAGTGCACTCTGAAGACACAAATGAGTGTGTAGCTCTTGACTCAAACAATGCTATAACTTTAAAAGAAATCATAATAACCATACCTATCGCCACGTCGCCGGCTATCTCAGCATCACCTGGCGTCAACGCGAATACTCTAACTGGAGTCATATTCCTCTATTGGCCCCCTCGTGGTGCCTGATAACCTCCCATGTATGGTCTAGGAGCAGGAGCTGCATCTGGTGGTGTAGGGCAATCTCGCACCATATGACCCTGCCTACTGCAACGGTAGCAGACAACTCCACCTGCGCAACACTCTCCCTAATGTCTCCTCCTACAAGTCTGGCAAACTGGAGGATCCTGCACTGCCTATACCTCACGACCTCTAGTCTCCTGCCTCCATCCTCTACCATGGTTTCCTCTCCTCCACTGATTCTATCTAGGACCCTGCTGCTAGCCCGAAGGTGCAAATCTTTTCTTCTGTCCTTGCTCCTCTGCATCCAGACGCTCACCAACCTCTGCCAAGGCTGCTCTATCAACTAGCTCAGCAAAATTTTGAATCCGTAGCACTACCGCCTGCTTGAATATGCTTCGCCTCAAACCTCTCTCAAACTGCCTCGCTTTCTTCACCTCATCAGGGACGATGTACAGAGTGAAACGAGAGAGTTCGATGAAACGCGCTACATACTGCTGGACTGATAGCTGGCCCTGTTTCAAACTCAAGAACTCCTCCACATGTGCCTCCCTAACAGTAGCTGGGAAATATCTATCAAAGAACAACTCTTTAAATCAATCCCAAGTCATGTCTATCGGCGTAGTCCTCTACTACTCCAGAAGACTCACAGCAGTCCACCACCTATCGGCCTCTCCTGTTAGTTTATTGGTGGCGAAGAGGACCCTTTGTTCTTCCATGCACTACAACACGACCAAGACTTTTTCAATCTCCTGCATCCAACTCTCAACGACTGCAGGATCAGCCCCTCCTGAAAATTCTGGACGATTCATCTTCGTAAACTTCTCGACAGTGCATCCATGGCCTATAGATGGACCACCTTGCTCTCTAGAACTCCGAATGATCTCAGCCATAAACTTCTAAGCCACACTATGTAATACTACATCAGAGTTGGTCCCGTCCACACTCAAGGGCCTGCCCCATCACTGCCGCTCGCATGGGCACTACCTTCTCCTAGATCCATCCTGAAAACAACAAACGCAACTCAGTAATCTTATCCTTATAATTTACCCGCTAAACTTAGCCTCCTATCACGACACTCTCAGCTTATTTCTAACCCCAGTCCTACATTCTAGGAACATAACCCGACAATAGTTTATTATGGTTTCCCTGACGTCGTCACCCTATGAAAAACACAGAAACCACAACAGAAGTCCTTCCTCTAGACTGTAGAACAAAACCTTAAATCATTTCCTATACTCTGGTATCATTTCTGCTGCATTCTAAAGTCTACAGAACGTAACAACCTAGGCTCTGATACCAAACTGTAACAACCTGCTTATTTTTCATATTATTTTTTTCTTTTAAATAATAAAATACAATATCAACATATCAAATCCAGTAGGTCATAATCAATCTAAACTCGTGGCTACCAGGGATATAATAGACACACAAAACGAAAGTCTAAGTAGCAGGAAACATAAAATCATAATATCATAAACACAAAACCATCCATCTCAACACCAGAGTTACTACATCCATTGTATTTAGGTATATGCATCCCAAAAGGAAAGTCCTAGGGACATTTCCCACAAAATCCATTTGTCCCCACCAAAACTTACCCTTCAAAGAGGACAAATCAATAGTACTATCTTAGCGAAGCTTTATCCGCTCTCCTATCAGGGGCTCCCGAAATGTTCATATAATTCAGGGTGAGACACCTCCCAGTAAGGAAAAATAAACTAATACTAGTGTGTGGCAACATGAGTATTTGTGTGTTATACCTATAATCATATACATAAACATATCCAGTAAAACTGTATGTATCATATCTAGGAAAACATATATATGCTCATTTCAAAGCAGAACATAATGGATTTCTACAAGCATAATTCATCTCATAACATAATAATAATACGAAAACAACCCTAGTAGGTTAGTTGGATGTTGTCATGTATTACCCCCACATGATTGGGTTGTGTGGCCCGAAGGTGGGACCTGACAATGGTTGTCCAACCACTGCCAAGTCAAAAGTACAGTCTGTAAGTTCGATGGGTCTGTCAGACCTAGTGCGTACACCAGGGGTGCTTACACTTCTTAAAACCACATCGACTATCCGTCCTCACGCTACTTCGTACAGTAGCATTAACATAATATTGTGATGATCACAAACACATAGCAGCGGTACCGTGCAAGTGCTAGCCTAAACCAAGCTAACCAAGTTCTGATAACATATAACATATAATGAAACTATGATACATGGATATTTTATACCTTTAATTACCAAATCAATGTCATCATATCGTTTTGCATATATACGTATATCATGAAAATCATCGGCTCGTACGCTAGTATTTCACATTTTACCATAGCTCGGCCTGTACGCCAGCAAAACATATCCATAACTCGGCCTATACGCCGCCAAAACATATCCATAGCACGACTCGTACACTGGCAAATCATATCCATAGTACGACCTGTTCACCAGCAAATCATATCCATAACACGGCCCATACGCGAGCAATACATGTAAAAATTCTCAGCCCGTACATCGATTTTATTATAAAAATCCACATCATTATCATATTCCCAGAAAAATAGTATTTCATTATAAATTTTACTTATGCCACACGAAACAAGTTTTATACATATTTAAACATATCATCTTTTACAGCAGTATTTCCCAAACATAAAGCACATATAAATAAATTTATTTTCCTAAAATCATATGTTGCAATAACATACATACATTTTCATAAAATAACTAGTTTAGTTTATCCCCTTACCTGATTCCTGAGAAACCCCTAAAATAAGTAGTCTCGCACCCACTGGGTTCCCCGTTCAACACCCTAAAAATGACATTTTCCAGAACTAAATTTCAATATTTCTATGCGTACTATACTTTCTACAACTATCAGAAAGTCAAATATTGAGTAGAAAGTCTTACCTTGAATTTGGGATGGATTTCGAACTAGCCCCACCAACGATCTACTCCAGAAAATATGCAGAGAACTTTTTCAGGAGTGTCGTGGTGGCTTCGGATCATCGAACCGGCGAGAATCCAACCCTAGATCTTAGAGAGAAGGAAGGAGGGACGAAAATCTAGAGAGAGAAGGAGTTTCACGTGTTATTTCTACTGGAAAATTTCGATTTTAGCATACTTATACACTAGCCTTTGTCAACGAAGACCTGCTTGCCCCCTTTTAATTTCCTTTTCTCCCTTCCTTTTATTATTTAAATATTATATATTCTCTAGGTCACTACAATGGAAGCAAAGTAGGCACGGTTTTCACATTGGAAAAAGCATAGGATTTAGGGAGAGAAAGGAAGAATTAATGGCAAGAAGAAGAAGAATTTGTTTGATTTGCAAGAATAAAATATAATGAAATTGGTCTTTGTAATTTACATATTTGTCATAGAATTTATCCCTATATTCCACTTTCTATCCATTCTATTCAATTATCTGGATCAGAGAAGAAGAAGAAGAAGAAGAGGAACAAAGAACAGAATGAGAAATGGAAGGCGAAAAGGGAGAAGAGGGAGATTTAAAAGAGTAAAGAGAAGAACATTAAATAGAAATAAACTTTATCAGAGTTTTTTATTCGTGAAGATATGACCTAGAGCATCTTTTGCCCTATATTTATAGATTCATTGTGTTTACCTTACATCTAATCACATGCTAGAATTTAGGAAATAATATTTGCAAAAATAATAATTAGATAATAATACAAATAAAAAAAATTAAATATTTTAAGACAAAAGTCACTAACTTCTTTTGAGATTTAACAAAAAGATAAGGACTTTTCCTCAGGTATCAAAAACTTTACGAGCCTCTCTTGTACTCAAATCTTAAGAGAGGTAGAAGGGATATAGAAATAGTGATAGTCTAAACCCGATGTGTGTTCTCATTTGAGTAGAAAAGAAATATAGAGTGAATCTGTAACAACCCGACCCTCTACGTGGGCCCGAAGTGCTACTAATCCATTCATTACCAGGTAATCCACATACTAATATCATGTACGCAGCGGAAAACATAATTATAATCTTCCAACAAATATAATACCAAAGTTTTCAAAATCTATCTACACATCATAATAAACCATGCATCCAAGTATCCCCATATATACACATATCTCCAACAATAATCAGTATTCACAATACCAGTATGTTTCACAACCATTCATAAAATCTAAAAGACTTAAAATATAAAATATAAAATATCTACATTCCCAAAAACATCATTAAAATGTGTATACCCTTTTTTCTTATATCTCCCAAAAATGCTATAAAATCTCGAGCTCTCTAAACTCGATCTCGAGGAAATCCTAAAAAAGATAAATTCATATTCGAGTAAGACACATCTCAGTAAGAGAAGAAACTATATATTAAAATAGTGTGTGGCTAACATGACTTTATATAACAACATATTAATAACATTTGCAAAACACTTCCATAAACGCTGAAATCATTCTCTGAACCTAATCAAACACATGCAAAGGTTTAATCCACGAGATTACCTAAGGATAGGGGTGATTACCCGCGCATACAAGTAGCACCCCTATGCTCTAATACATTAGGCAACCCAAAAGTCACAGTTAAAGCATATCAGGGCACTCATCTTACTCAATAAGTCCTCAAGTGATAAATTAATCTCGTACTCACACAGTTCATACAAAAGTTTATCGATGAAGGCTCCCAAGAATAGGGAAATCTACCCGCCCATACAAGTAATTTCCCTCTTCCCTAACACGTTATGCAGCCTACTACTACACCTGATACAACCAGGGCACTCGCCTTTCTCAGCAAGCCCTCGGGTGAAGAGTTTGTCTTGCCCAAACGTAAAATGTTCTACTAGCATAAATACTGTTAATACCATAATACATGATTTTGTTTGCCATTATTTTGCATTTCTCAACTATTCATGTTTCCATCTTTTACTTTTCATTTCATTTCACTTTACATGGCTCTTTCCTATATTACATTGTTCACATTTCACATTTTATTTCCATTTCATTCAATTCCTTTTTCATTTTTTTTCATTTCATACCAGGTATCTTTCAGTTGTTTTATCCAGCATCTTTCAACTGTTTTACCCAGCATCTTTCAGCTATTTTACCAACATCTTTCAGCTATTTTACCCAACATTTTTCAACTGTTTACTCAGCATTTTTCAGTTGTTTACATGATTGCATTAACACACACAATCAACATAGTTCATATCATATTTCATTCTCAATGTATTACTTACTTAACCTGCATCTCATACATTAAACATATATTTGCACAGAACTTACATTTACTCATGCTACACAATTTAACAATAAAATTCATACACTACCTGCAAAATAAGCCAACCAACATTTAATATTTATATACTGAAAATACCTTTCATTTCTTATATAATTATCCTGAAAATATTTTCCACTTTCATCAGGTCATTTTCGTATATATATATATATATATATATATATATATATATATATATATATATATATATATATAATAAACAGCCCTAAACTTGAAAAAACATAATTTAAATGGTTGGCATTTTAAACTTATACCGAAATATATACACGTATATATAACGTAATTTATTTTCCATCAAATTTATAAAAATTCTGATTTAATATATATTTTTTCCCTTACCTAGTTTCTTGAACTACGCCAATGGGGACCTTAAAAAGATGCCTGCGGCGTTCACCCAGATCCTGAATCAAAAATCCTAATTTTATTAAATTAATCCTAAGTAAAATATTATTTTAATATTTCCTAGGCCCTTAAATACAAAATAAACAGTTATACCCTCAAATATAACCAATTTGCCAAATTTCTCAAATCTCACTCTCGCTTTGGAGTAGGGCCTAGAAAACCCCAATTAGAAATTTACTCATGTCAAAATAACGACGATCACGACTAGGACTCCGTGGTGGTGTCTGATTGTCGATTTAACAGCAGATTTAATGAGAAATTAAGAAATTAGGGAAAAATTGTCTTACCCTAGGAATGGTACCTACGCCGTTTCACGACAAATCCGCTCCAGTAAAAATGTCAATGGTGGAGTTAGGAATCCAACGATACCTTTCGTTTCTCGATCGGCACTCGTTAGGCCGACGAAATTGAGGAGAGAGAGAGAGACAGGCGGAGACGGAGACGACGAACTGAACTGAGAGAGAGCCTCTCTCTGCAATTCACACTCAGGCTTCCTTATCCTTTTTTTTTTTTTCTTTTTTTCCTTTACTTACTTTAAGAAGACATCATATACTTATATTTATATATATATATATATATATATATATATATATCATATTATTTATTCAGTAAATTAAATTTAACCATACTTAATTAATTAGTTGATCAATAATAAATCATTTTAATTTAATTTAATTAATTTTTTTATTCCTTTTATTTATTTAATTGATTTACTAATGTTTAATTAATTAACTAATCAATAATTACTCTTAATTTTAAATTTTTTTTTAATTAATTTTCTTTTAATAATTTTTTTTTTCGAGTTATTACATTCTTCCCTCCTTTAAAGAATTTCATCCTCGAAATTTTGTTAGCTAATCAATCATTTCCTTAACCTTTGAAATCAACTAGTCAACCTCATATAACACATTTTCATATACTCCAATTTAAATATCAAACACCTAATTGACCACAAACCATTTAAACCACAACACTTAAATTATTTTCCTTCAAAGATTTTCCTCTACAAATCAATAAACCTAACCTTCGAGTTCAAACTCTAAGTTCTTATTTCTCTGCTTTGAAACATCACTATCAATGGATTTACTATAATTTTCTGAAGTTAGTTACTTCTACAAAAAAACACAGAAGACCATCAAAGAATTTTTGTCTTCAAACTTATGAAACATAACTCAGAATTCCTAACGGTATCTTAATCTACCCATTCCTATCCTTATCGCAACTCAATTCTATACTCTAGTATAAATCATTCCTAACCTAATACTATAATATTACTATATCCAGGCGATGTGAAATTAATCACACTTCCAGCTGGACATTGCTCTGATACCATAATGTAACACCCCAAACCCTTAAATCCGAGTCCGTCGCGTTATACCTAATAAAATCTCTGATAATCCATAATATAATACCATAATTTTCTAAATCTATCTGCACACCATAATAAACCATGCATCCACCTGTATTCTCATATATACACATATCTCTCGAAAATATTCAGTATTCACAATACCAGTATGTCTCACAACCATTCATAATACCTAGAAGACTTAAAACATAAAACATAAAATATACATCTCAAAATTAACATAAAAATATACCATTTTCTCTTTCTATTTCCCAAAAATACTATAAAACCTCGAGCTCTCTAAGCTTGATCTCAAGGAACTCCTGAAAAAGATAAATTTATATTCAAGTGAGACACATCTCAATAAGAGAAGAAACAATATATTAAAACAGTGTGTGGCTAACATAAGTTTATATAACAACATAATATTTAACATTTGAAAATCGTTAACATAATTTCTGAAATCACTCTCTGAACCTAATCAAACACATGCAAAAGATTTAACCCACGAGATTACCCAAGGATAGGGGTGATTACCCGCCCAAACAAGTAGCACCCTTATGCTCTGATATTTAAGTAACCCTAAGGTCATTACTAAAGCATACCAAGGCACTCACCTTACTCAATAAGTCCTCAAGTGTTAGATTGATCTCGTACTCACACCGTTCAACAATAGCTTACCGGCAAAGACCCTAAGGATAGGAAAATCTACCCGCCCATACAAGTAGGTTCCCTCTGCCCTAGTACGTTATGCAGCTACTACCACATTTGAAGCTACTAGTGCACTTGCCTTACTCAGCAAGCCCTTAGGCGAAGAGTGCACCTCATCCAAATGTAACATGTTCTACATACATAAATACTTTTAATATCATAATACATTATTCTTTTTGTCATTATTCAATCATACACATCTGTTCATGTTCATAGCTTAAACATTGCATTGCATTTCACTTTACGTAATTCTTCAACATTACATCATTCACATTGTCATTTCATACCATGTCATTTCATTGTCATTGCATAACATTTTCATTTCATTTCCTTCGTACTACAGCTGGTCTTTAGTCATCATCAATTAGTCTACAGCTCCTTTTAGCTGTCATTACTATAGCTTCTCTTAGCTATCATTAGTTAGTCTACATAGAAACGTGTTAGATCTACTAACATGGCTGTCTTTCAACTGTCTTACATTTACATGGTTGCATTTAGCATACACAAGCAACACAGTCCATAACATATTTTATTCTTAATACTTAGTTACTGCATCTCATACATATAGTTGTATAGAATCTCATGCCACAAAATTTAACAGGAAAATTCATACATATTCCTGTAAAACAGGCCAATCCATATTTAGCATTTAATTACTAAAAATACAATTTCCATTTCTTTTGTAATTATCCAGAAAATTCATTCCACTTTCTTCAGTTCATTTTCACAAATACATAACTAAATAAGTGGTCCTAGGCTCAGAAATCATAGTTTTACATGGTTGGCATTTTAATAAACATACATATATTATAACATAATTTAATACCTTTAATTTCATAAAATCTACTTTAATATATAATTTCCTCTTACCTGGTTTCTTGAATTATGTCAATAGGAACCCCGAAAACATGCCTGCGGCACTCACTCGAACCCTGAATCAAAAATCTTAATTCCATTAAATTAATCCTAAATAAAATACCATTTTAATATTTCCTAAACCCTTAAATACCCAATAAATAATTATACCCTTAAATATAGTCAATTTGTCAAATTTCTCAAATCTCACTCTCGCTTTGGAGTAGGGTTTAGAAAACCCCAATTAAAAATTTACTTATGTCAAAATGATGACAATCACGACTAAGACCCCATGGTGGTATCTGATCGTCGATTTAACAGCAGATTTAACGAGAAATTGAGAAATTATGGGAAGGTTGCCTTACCCCAGGAATAGTGCCTACGTCGCTCCCACGATAAATTTGCTTTAGTAGAAATGACGGTAGCGGAGTTAGGAATCCAACGACACCTTTCGTTTCCCAATCGGCGCCCGTTAAGCTGACGAAATTGAGGAGAGAGAGAGACAGAGAGAGAGAGACGGAGACGGAGGAGGACGTTGGGAGAGATGCGGAGGGAGAGATGAGAGACAAGTTGCCTGTCCAAAATCTCCTGAAGCTTCTTTAAGCTTGAGGAGATGATAAGTTTAAAAATTATTTTATTATATTCTTATATATATATATATATATATATGTTTATTCCAATTATTTTTTTTTTTATTTTTTATTTTGTACTATTCCTTTTATATGTTTATTTCAATAATTAATTTAATAATGTTTACTTAATTAATTGATTAATGATATTATTATTTTTTTACTATTTATTTTACTTGTTAATTTAATTAATATTTAATTAATTGATTAATTAATAATTTTAATTATTATTATTTTCGGGTTATTACATTCTTCCCTCCTTTAAAGAAATTTCGTCCTTGAAATTTTTACTAATCCACCATCCATAGCCAAATTAATTCATTATTATCTTATAATACTGAATATTTTTGGAGATATGTGTATATATGGGAATACAAGTGGATGCATGGTTTATTATGGTATGTAGATAGATTTAGAAAACTCTGGTATTATATTTGTTGGAAGATTAAAATTATGTTTTCCACTATATACATGATATTAGTCTATGTATTACTAGGTAATGAATGGATTAGTAGCACTCCGGACCCACGTAGAGGGTCGGGTGTTACATTAAAATACTACTAATATCATAATACATTATTTTTTCTGTCATTATTCAACCATTCACATCTGTTTATGTTCATAACTTTAATATTTCATTTCATTTCATTTCACTTTAAGTGACTTTTTCCCGTTTTACATTGTTCACATTTCACATTTCATTCATTTCTCTTTTCATTTCATTTCATTTCATACCCAGCATCTTTCAACTGGTTACCCAACATCTTTCAGCTGTTTTACCCAACATCTTTCAGTTGTTTACCCATCATTTTTCAGTTGTTACACATTTACCCAACATCTTTCAGTTGTTTTACCTAACATTTTTAAGCTATTTTACCTAACATTTTTCAACTATTTACCTAGCATTTTTTAGTTGTTTACATGGTTGCATTAACACACACAATCAACATAGTTCATATCATATTTCATTCTCAATGTAATACTTACTTAACCTGCATCTCATACATTTAACATATATTTGCACAGGACTTACATTTACTCATGCCATACAATTTAGTAATAAAATTCATACACTGCATGCAAAATAAGTCAACCAACATTTAATATTTATATATTGAAAATACCTTTCATTTCTTATATTATTATCTTGAAAATATTTTCCACTTTCATCAGTTCATTTTCGCATATATGTATCTAATAAACAACCCTAAACTCGAAAAAAACATAATTTAAATGATTGGCATTTTAAACTTATACCGAAACATATACACGTATATATAACACAATTTATTTTCCATCAAATTCATAAAAATTTTAATTTAATATATATTTTTTTCCTTACCTGGTTTCTTGAACTGTGCCAATAGGGACCTCAAAAAGATGCCTGCGGCGCTCACCCAAACCTTAAATAAAAAATCCTAGTTTTATTAAATTAATCATAAATAAAATATTATTTCAATATTTTTTAAGCCCTTAAATACTAAATAAACAGTTATACCCTCAAATATAACCAATTTGTCAAATTTCTCAAATCTCACTCTCGCTTTGGAGTAGAGCCTAGAAAATCCTATTTAGAAATTTACTCATGTCAAAATGACGATGATCACGACTAGAAGTCTGTGATGGTGCCTAATCATCGATTTAGCAGTAGATTTAACGAGAAATTGAGAAATTAGGAGAAAGTTGCCTTACCCCAAGAATGGTACCTACGCCGCTCCTACAACAAATCCGCTCTAGTAGAAATGTCGGTGGCGGAGTTAGGAATCCAACATTCCGTTTACCGATCGGCGCTCGTTCGGTCAATGAAATTGAGGAGAGAGAGAGAGAGGGAGGTGGAGACGGAGACGACGAACTGAACTAAGAGAGAGCCTCTCTCTGCAATTCGCACTCAAGCTTCCTTATCCTTTTTTTTTCTTTTTTTTTTCCTTTATTTACTTTAAGAAGATATCATATACTTATATATATATCATATTATTTATTCAATAAATTAAAATTTAACCATACTTAATTAATTAATTGATCAGTAATAAGTAATTTTAATTTAATTTAATTAATTTTTTTATTCCTTTTATTTATTTATTTATTTAATTGATTTACTAATGTTTAATTAATTAACTAATCAATAATTACTCTTAATTTTAATTTTTTTAATTATTTTTTTTAATAATTTTTTTTCCAGGTTATTACTGAGTCAATGATCGCATTAAAAAAAATATGTTTTTTACTCTCATCTTGCATCTTGTGTCTTAAAGTACATATGATTCAGTTATTCTCATATCCTTTTATGTCATGGTATCATAGTTTTTCTTTGCCATGAGCAAGCTTATGCTCATGGCAAATCAAAATAAAACAAATGATAATGCAAAAAAGTCAATAAATTGAGAATATGCAATACAGTGACTAATTGTTCCCTATTTTTACTATGAAAATACCTACTGTAGTAGACCCAAAAATTTTCGCTTAAATTTCTATGATACCACCTATAATGACTTGAATATTTCATACAGCGAAAGACCTCCATAATAATTAGTAGAGTACTAAATTATCCCAAATACAATAATAATATCATTTCCAACATCACAATTTATATATCCCTAAAAGAATAGTCTGAATATAGAAAAAACATAATTTAATTAAATATGTGATGACCCAAATATATATATATATATATATATATATATATATATATATATACGATTAAAGCATAGTAATAATAAAATAATAAAAATGGTCATTTAGTTAATATTAATACAAGAGTATATTTTTGTAGGATCCTTGATTTCATGTTTGATGCCTAAGAAAGACCTTGTCTTAGCGAGTGCTTAAAAACCATTGCGGCTCAATCGCTCCCTAGAGGTTGGCCTGGTCAAAATGGAATTTCATAGGATAAACACTATTTGTACACGTAAACATAAAATAGTATTTTGACAGACATAATTTGTAGAAATACATAATAATAATAATAATAATAATAATAATAATAATAATAATAATAATATAAGTGTAACGCCCCGAACCCTTAAACCCGGGTCCAGCGCGTTATACCTAATAATATCTTGATAGATCATAATCCATAACATATACGCAGCGGAAAACATAACCATAATCTTCATATAACATAATACCAGAGTTCACTAATTCTAACTATCAACTATAATAAATTAATCATCCACCAGTATTCAAATATATACATGTCTCCAAAACATTATCCACTAATACCAGTATGTTTCACAACTATCCTTTCATAACTGACTTAAAACATAAAGGCATAAAACATAAAATATACATTTCAAAATTAACATAAAAATATACCCTTTTCTTATATTTTAAAATAAAATGTTATAAAATCTTGAGCTCTCAAAACTCGATCTCGAGGAACTCCTGAAAAATATAATTTCATATTCGGGTGAGACACATCTCAATAAGGGAAGAAACAATATATTAAACTCAGCGTGTGACCATCATGAGATTATAAATATCATTTTATAATATTTGCAAATCATTAACATAATACTGGAAGTCATTTTCTGATCATAAACAAACACATGCAAATGTTTAACCCACGAGATTACTCGAGGATAGGGGTGATTGCCCGCCCATACAAGTAGTACTCTTCTGCTTTGATACATTTAGCAACTCGAAGGTCACAATTTAAGCATACCAGGGCACTCACCTTACTCAGTAAGCCCTCAAGTGTTAGATTGATCTCGTACTCACGCATTCAATAATAATTTATTGGTAAAGGCCTTAAGGATAGGGAAATCTACCCGCTCATACAAGTAGGTTCCGTCTGCCCTAATACGTTATGCAGCTACTGCCACATCTTTAGCTACCATTGTACTCGCCTTACTCAGCAAGCCCTCGAGCGAAAGGTACGCATCGCCCAATCGTAACATATTTTACGTACATACATACTTCTAATATCATAATACATCATTCTTTTCTGTCATTATACATTTATGCACATTCATTCTGTTCATAACTTAATTTTGCATTTCGTTTCACTTTAAGTGACTCTTTCCCATTTGCATCATTTACCTTTGTCATTTCATTTCATTGTCATTTCATCGTCATTTCATTGTATAACATTTCATTTCATTACTTCGTACTACAATTGGTCTTTAGCCATCATCAGTTAGTCTACGTAGAAACGTGTTAGATCTGCTAACACAGCTCCTTTTTGCTGTCATCAATTAGTTTACACAGAAGTGTGCTAGATCTACTAACATGGCTGTCTTTTAGTTGTCTTACATTTACATGATTGCATTTAACATACACAGGCAATATTGTCCACATCATATTTTATTCTCATTATTTTACTTACTTAGTTTACATCTCATACATTTAACATATAATTTGCACAGATTCTCATGCCACACAATTTAGCAGTAAAATTCATACATATTTCTCATAAAATAAGTCAACCCACATTTAACATTTATATACTGAAAATACCTTTCATTTCTTACTTAATTATCCTGAAAATATTTTTCACTTTCATAAGTTTATTTTCGCATATACATATCTAATAAACAACCCTAAACTCAAAAAAATATATAATTTAAATAATTGACATTTTACCCATATTGAAATATATACACGTACATATAACAAAATTTATTTTTTCATTAAATTCATAAAAATTCTGATTTAATATATATTTTTTCTCTTACCTGGTTTCTTGGATTACGCCAATAGGGATTCCGAAAAATACGTGTAGCGCTCACCCGGACCCTGAATCAAAAATTCCTAATTCCAATAAATTATTCTTGAATAAAATATTATTTAAATATTTCCTAGGGCCATAATTCTTAAATAAATAATAATATCCTTAAATTTAGCCAAATTGTCAAATTTCTCAAATCTTACTCTCGCTTTGGAGTAGGGCTTAGAAAACACCAATTGAAAAATTACCTACGCCAAAATAACGACAACGACGATTAGGACCCTGTGGTGGTGTCTGATCGTCGATTCAACAGCAGATTTAATCATAAATCGAGAAATTGAGAAAAAATTACCTTTCCCTATGAGCAGTACCTAAGCCGTTCCCACGACAAGTCCGCTATAGTAGAAATGTCGGTGGTGAAGCTATGAACCCAACGACACCTTCCGTTTCCCGATTAGTTGAATATTCGTCAAGAAATGAGAGGAGAGAGAGAGGTGGAGACGGAGAGGCGACGGAGACTGAGATAGTTGCAGAGAGAGATAGAGACGTCTGAGACTATCATCTTCTTCTTTTTTCTTTTTTTTTTCTTTTTTTTTCTTTTACTTACTTTATCATAATACTATTATATCATATATATATATATATATATATATATATATATATATCTTTATTCCAATTTTATTTATTTTTACTATTCTTTTATTTATTTATTTATTTAAATAATATTTAATTAATTCATTAATTAATTAATAATTAATTTTTTTCATACTATTTATTTTTATTTGTTTATTTAATACATTAATTTAATAGTGTTTAACCAATTAATTAATTAATAATTTTAATTTTTTATTTTTTTATTTTATTTTTTTCAGGTTATTACAATAAGTATCCTATGTAGGGCCTACATGAGTCCCGAAGTCGTGTGAGATTCACATGAGTCCCAAAGTTGTGTAGGATTCATAAAATCATATGAGAATTATTGAAATTACGTAAGACTCACTTAAGTCTCGAAGTTGTGTGGGGCCCACATGAGTTTCAAAGTCGTGTAGGATGTACATGAGTCCTAAAACTATGTAGGGCTCATAAAATCGTATGAGAACTATTGAAATTACGTAAGACCCACTTGATTCTTGAAGTTTTGTGGGGCTCACAAAACCATGTGGGGCCCATATGATTTTTCAAAATTTGAATTTAATTCTTTTAAAAAAATAATATTAAAACATAACTTAATAATAATAATAATAATAATAATAATAATAATTTTAAAAAATAAAAAATAATAATTAATTAAAAATTTATTAATGGGAGTGGTGATAAACACTCCCACATAGTCTCCATCCTTATCCCATACTCAACACATACTTAGTACATCCCTTGTCCATTTTTTAATTTAAAAAAATTATAATTTCACCCCTCTCCTTACACTTTTACAAATTCAATTTTCCTCCTCAAAATTTTCCTATAAATAAGAAGCTCTCAACTTTTATTTTTCACAAAAAATTTTTAAAGGAAGAGAATGATTAGTGAGTGAAAGAATTAGTGATGGAGGAAGAATTTTTGCTATAATTAAAATTCTCACTCGCCCACTCTTTCCGATCTCATTTCTTAGAGATATTCATTGTGTTTGTAATACAAAGTAAAAGAAGAGGTAAATAAATTTGATTATATTAGATTTTAATTTAAAATTCATACCCGAATTTATTTGTAAGTAAATTTCGATTATGTTAGTTAGTTTCATAAAATACTATTGAGTTTATTTTTACCCATATTTAATTATACTAGTTTTATTTTCAATATACTTGCATTTATTTTTGAGTTAAAAAATATTCTAAATCCCTTGGGTATTTTACATCATTAATTTTTATTCAAGAAAATATTTTTAATACAAAAATTGTTTGGCATGAGTTTATTTATACATTACATATTTCACGAAAATATAAGTAAAGATTACATGAGTTGATTTTTTTACGTTGCATATTTCACGAAAATATGAGTAAAAATGAGATTTAATGATATTATTTTTAATTGTAAAAATTATATAGTAAAAATATTTTTAAAACCCCTTTATGGCAAAGAAAGTTCAAAGTTACAAATGTTCGGTACTGCAACTTAAAGTTTAAACGGATCAGAGTGTACCCACAATGTTTACAGAATGGTTTTATATGGTAGTGGATTTCTCCTGAGTGACCACTTAGGTCGGACCAGGGTTTAATAAGGAAAATTTTATTTAATGTTTACGAACGTTGATTTAATTTGATCGGCCAATCAGCTAAATCCAGTTTTCAGGCCGCATAACCCAGTCATGGGGGTAAACATAACTTACTATTAACAGACCTAATGGTGATTTTACAGTATATGTATATACATATTTAATTACGTGTATAAAGTTATTGATGATTTGAAGGTAAAGTATAAGTTTATATTAACATAACCATTATTGTGCCTAAATGATGATTTAAAGGAAACGTATAAGGAAAAAATATATATATATATATGTATATAATTAAAAATTATAATTACTATTTTTAAAGTCAAAAGTTTAATTTAACAGTTATAGTATATGATTATAAAATTTTACTGTTGTAATTGATGGCAAAAGTTTTTGTGCATAAATTTTTAAATTTACATTTATTTTAAAAGCATTTTTAAAGTTATAATATTAAATATTATTTTATGAAATTAAAATATTTTGAAAGCTCATTTTGGCCACACACTAATAATAATCTTATTTACTTACTGAGCGTCGTCTCACCCCAATCATTATTTTACTTTTCAGATCATTTTAAGGAGCGTACTAGAAATCTAGAATAGCAAGTGTATGAGCGGGAATAGAAATAACAAAGTAGAATAAGAAATTTAGCATAATACAATTTAGAATATGTTTGTGTATTTTAAAATTTTAGAAATTTGTATTTTAATAGTTGAGACATATATTTGTAATAAAGTTAATTAGTGCTCTGGTAATAAAAATAATTTAGATTTATTTGCGTCTACTGAAAAATTTATATGTAAGAACCCACTCGAGTTCAAGTCCTTACAAAATATCTGTTCTAAATAAAACATTTTATCCCACCCACACTTCTACTATCTTACTTTGATTACTGTTATACTTCTCATAACATCTGAAAAATATTTGATAATGATGAGATGAGACATCTCTCAATAAGTCGGAATAAATTATTATGAGTATGTGGCCACATGAGTTTTAATATAGTAAAAACACATCTATTAACTGATTTAATTAAATTTTATTTATTATTTATTATTTATTATTTATTTTATTTTATTTTTTTAAGATCACTACATCTTACTGTCTTCATTTCCTGCAATATACATAATGCTTATCCATTAAAGGGAATTAATTTTTAAATATATTTTCGATTAAAATTGAGTACGTGAATTTAATTAGATTTATGTTAATTAAAATATGTCCGATTTAAATTGAGTATGTGAAATTAAATTAAATTAAACTGTAAGGATTTGATTAAATTAGATTTTTTGGAATAATTTGGAAACCATAGCAGACTCGAAAAATTTCACTTAAATTTCTTTGATACCACCTATAATGACCTGAATATTTCATACAATGGAAGCCCTCCATAATAATTATTAGAATACTAAATTATCCCAATACAACAACAATATCATTTTCAATATCATAATTTACATATCCATTAAAGAATAGTCTGAATATATCAAAAACATAATTTAATTAAATATCTATTCTAAATAAAACCTTTTATTTCACTCACGCTTCCACTGCGCTACTCTAATTATTGTTATGTTTCTCATGGCACCTGAAAAATATTTGATAATGATGGGATGAGACACCTTTCAGTAAGACGGAATAGATTATTATGTGTATGACCACATGAGTTTTAGTGTAATAAAAACACATCCATTAATTAATTTAACTTTAACTGTAAAATCATGTAAAAGTGTACTCATACATATTTATTTAAGAATACTTACTTTTTTTTCCCAAAAACATGCTCTGACTTAATAAATTTCCCTATGTACATAAATTCACATATATGCATAAAAAAACCTTCCTGAATGGAGAATCATGTATTAACCCTACATGATCGGGTTGTGCGATCTGAATACTGGACTTAGTCACGACTGACCTATCATTAGGCTAAGCCAAACATACTATACTCTGAAGTACAATTTGCCTACCCCATGCTAGTCCGTGTACTGAGAGGGTACAACCCCATGCTGGCCCGCATACCGGGAGGGTACAACCCCATGCTGGCCCGTATACTAGGAGGGTACAACCCCATGTTGACCCGTATACTAGGAGAGTACTTTACTCTTCTCTGGCCAAATCGACTATCAATCGCCTACACTTTTTACAACAGTGTGACCGTATTAACATATCTCTATAGCTACAGTACCGAGCATCCTTTACATCTCTGGTCCATCAGGGTTCTTAAACCATATAATGTAATTTATAAAATAAAAACAATAATATGATCTCATTTTCATAGGCCTGTATAAAATCTAAAATGTTCACAATTCTGTATAAAATTTGTCATATCATTTTTTTGTATAAAACTGTCATTTCATAACTTGACATAAAGTCGTCTGAACTCGGCATAAAGCCAGTTGAATAGTCATTTCATACTGAACTTGACATAAAGTCGGTTGAATTGTCATTTCATAATTATATAGAAACTATCATGTTTAATTATACAACAATAACTATTCTCATGCCACTCGATTTGACTAATAAATCATAATATAATAACTGCTCAAGAAAAATATATTTTTTCTGAAAACAAGTGTATGCTAAATTTCACCTATTTAATTTAATTCTATTATATTTCAAGAACTCGATATAATCAAATCCCTGCAGTTTAACTTAATTCCAAAATATTCCTAAAAATCTAATTTAATCAAATCCTTATAGTTTAACTTAATTCTAAAATGTTCCCAAAAATTTAATTTAATCAAATACTACAATTTAATCAGTTAATTTTTCTGAAAATAATTGACAGAATCTATTTTTCGTACCTTAACTGTAGAGTGGTGCCTACGACGTGTAAACGACGAATCCACTTTGGTTAGAAGCGAAGTTAGGACCCGAATGTGATGTTCGTTTTTCGATTCGACTGGGAAATAACCGAGACATTGAAGGGAGAGAGAGAGAGAGAGAGAGAGAGAGAGAGTCGTGAGGGGGGTTGGGCTTTGAAAATGAAGTTCCAAATCATCCTGAACAATCAAGAAGATTACATCTTATATATATATATATATATATATATATATATATATTATAATATTATATTATATTATATTAATATATTAATATATCATATTATTGAAGTAATAATTCTTATTAATTAATTTTATTTATTATTATTGTTATTATTATTATTATTTAAGGATCACTACATCTTACTGTCTTCATTTTCTGCAATGTACATAATGTTTCTTCATTAAAGGGAATTAATTTTTAAACATTATCTAGTTTATTTTCAACATTCACGTATGCTAATTATGTTTATATACACTTATATGCATTTTTTTTTCTGGGACGTTACACCTATTCTTATCCTGCTCCATATTAGATGGAGTAACATAAAATTTTGTGTGAGTGACTTCTTGAAATCTGTTATATACATCTCCTATTCATGTTATTATTAAGAATAACATTTTTGTGGCGAAACATGTTTTATTTTGCAACATTGTTAGATAGGGAAATATTCATCCATATAAGAAAAAACATTGATTGATTTTGGCTAAGTGATTGTTGAATACTTATTGCCTTGGAATAAATGGAATAAAATGGATTGATATTGGTGAATCTGATCCATTATAACATATCAATCTTGAACCTAACGAATTATTTCTTTTTTCGGATTATTCTTAGGAAATCTTGAATCAAATCATTTGTCCTTACTTCAAGAAAGGAAAAATGGAGCCCTTTTATCAAAGAGTCTTTTTAGCCTTGGTCCCAATTCAATACTAAACATGCTGAACGAATTGAATACTTGTACTAAAAATTTCTCAAAGTTTAAAATTAAAGAAAAGCTTTAAAATTCTCTAAATAATTAAAATGTTTGAAATTTGTTGGAGATAAAAATGATGGAACTAATGATGATTGCATTGATTATGTCATTAATTTGAGTAGAAGATATTAAACTCTTCTGAGATTTGGTAAAAATATATAATCTCCATTTATGTTTTAAAAATTATGCAAATCTTTTTTGACATTTGATTTTTGGAACAATTACATTTCGCTTCAATTTATCATCAAGTAATTAAGTAAATTTTTTTTTTATATTAAGTATTTTGTTTTCTTCTCCCCTAAATAACATAAATATTATTCAAAAACACACACAAAAAAAATCATGTACTCTCCCTTGAAATTTCGTAAACTATATTTCCCCTAAAAATTACAAACTCTATCATTGATAGTAAATTTCTTATTATTGCTATGTCAATAAATGTGTGAAGAAAATAGAACAAAATATTAATTTTTAAAAAATTTTACTTAATTAATTATGAATAAATTAATGATAGTGTGAGTGTCTAAGAAATTAGCCGAGCAGTAAAAAAAAGTATCAGAAATTAAATGTACAAATAAATATTTTTTTTTTATTTACATAAGAACTCCAACCACTAACGAGTCCTTTGGACCCCCTGGTGTGGCACCAAACTTACGGATCAACGTCTTCCGCCCCCAAATCTCGCTGATTAGGGTAAAGTTCGGATGCGGACACGACTTCTATACATTAGTTAGACGTTTGACCAATTCGACTCTCGGGACATATCTCCATTACCATCCACGGTCCTCGCTGGCTCACAGAGAACTCTCACCATTCACAGTCCCCATTAACTAGTAGAGCAAATTTTTACCATCCACGGTTCCCACTGACTCATAGAGTAAATTTTTGAACTTCTGATGCTCATTCTTATTTGCTGATGTCTCGATGTTAAGTGGTTGACGTCATTTTGCTTTTGCCCTTTCGTAGGGGAGAGGGTAGATGCGTAATTGCAGCGAGCGCTGGCCATTTCGTTGCCATCGGCTCCGACGATTGAACGCCGATACGATCACTAATTGATTGCTTGCCATAGGAGGTGTTGGTCCGCCAGTTCGCCATTTCTCCCCCCATGGCGTCGGCGGAGCAGCCTCTGAAGAAGCGGAAGCTATACGAACCCTCACTAGAGCCGCCGTCGCCGTCGCCGCCGCCTCCAGCACCACCACCACCAGCGCCAGGTCCGCCTCAACAAACCCTTGCTCAGGGTTTCTTACCCCCTATTTTGACTCAGGAAGAAATCCTCAGAAAGCGTAGAAACAAGGAAGAGATTCGGAACTTATACGACTGCTACAAGCGAATTAGGTTTTGCGTCTCTCAAAAAGATGCTCGCCTCATGCCCGACCTCGAACAGACTTATCTCGCTTTCATCACTGCTTCCAGAGGTGACATTTTTAAAACTCCTTTGTTCCTCTCCACCCTCTAAGTTTTCTTTGCTCATGCAACTCTTAATCTGTGGAACTTGTTGTCTTATATGATTGGCGTGATCTATGAATGGGCAGAAGATAATTTGCGAAGAATTTTGACCCCTCGTTTTTTTTTTGAAAGATAATTTCCTTCTATTTCATTATTTCCTATCTTTAATAGCATTTCTTCATACTCGCATGAATGTAATTTGTTTGGAAAAAGCCAAATCGACAAGACTCCGTAAAAGAAAATTGTTATTCCAATTCTTCAACTCTTTAATTTCTCACTATCAGGTTCAATATCCAATACACCCACACAAATCCTCGTTGGGGGGTACTAGCGCTGGGCACGCTCTTCGTGTGCTGAGCAGTGAACTGTAAACTTCTTATTTTTGTATTTGAAACAAATAATGTCAATTCTACTCTTTAACAGAATAAATTTCAAAGTTAATTTTAGAAAAAGGAACGCTAGGAGTAGTTGATTCATGCAGTCTCTTCATGCATTCTTGTTATGATTCGGCTACTTGGTAATTTTTTAGAAATATAATATATGAAGCAGCCAATTCAATTGGGTTTGAATCTTCAGTGCTGTTTTTTTTTTTTTTTTTTCATTTCTTAAATTAAATAGGTATCCTACCTTTTTTTCAAAAAAATAATGTGATGCTGATTAATCATAGGGAAAGTGTATGAGGAGAGTGTTCCTAGCGTTCATCCCTTTAGAATTCAAAAACCACACAAAATTGGAGAATCTTCTTTCTAATTCTTTAGATAAAACCCTATAACTACCAGTGATGCTCATCATGCTCCTTTGTGCTACCGCGTGCAGTCTCTTATGATCCCCTCATTCTAAACTAAACACAATGTATGTAACACCCATAGAGTAACAGCCCAGCAAGAAAATCAGAGCCCTAAGAAATCATGTTTCCTTTTTGTAAGAAATAAGGTCAATACTTGGGTGCTGACTCACAAAGCCTTTTGCTTGGGCAAAACTACCAGACAGATACTCCTTTGTGCTGCCGCATGCAGTTTTGTGATCTCCTCATTCTAAACTAAACACAATGTATGTAACACCCAGCCCAGCAAGAAAATCAGAGCCCTAAGGAAATCATGTTTCCTTTTTGTAAGAAATAAGGTCAATACTTGGGTGCTGACAAAGGCTTTTGCTTGGGTAAAACCACCTTTTTTCAATTTTCATTTCTTGCGAAGTCAAAGGCAAAGGAACTACTTCAAGATGTGCTACTCTATGGTGTACCATTCCCCCCTAATTTGAGCCTCATTTCAACAAATCTGCACCTTGGGTTGTAGCACATGAAAATTTCTTGTGTTTAGTCAATTCTATCCTTTGCCTTTTAGTCTTCTAACTCCAACACTTGACTTTTGTAGACCCTTATATTTGATATAATGCATGTAAAGAGTTTCTTTATTTACATTGCATTTTCAATCCTAATATATTTGTGTCATTATTATATCAGGCTGGTTGGGTTAGTAAATGGCATGTCTCCAACTTTCAGTGAAATCAAAATAAGTAGGTTTGCAACAAATTGTTCTTCCTTCGCTTAGAAATTGCATTGCTTTTATTCACCAACTAGATTCATCATAGGTTGTCTAGATGGGGCTAAATTTTTCCTGGAACGTTTTACGTATTTGCATTACCCACTCCCCACTCTAAGAAAAGGAGGAATAATGTGCTGCTAACTTTGCAGGTTGTACGAGTGTCCAACGTATTGTCGCAGATCATTCCTTGACATGATTTGCAACAAATTGTTCTTCCTTCAATTAGAAATTGCATAGCTTTTATTCACCTACTAGAGTCACCATATGTTGTTTAGATAGGGCTAAATTTTGCCTGGAATGTTTTACATATTTGCATTACCCATTCCCCCCTCTAAGAAAAGGAGGAATAATGTGCTACTAATTTTGCAGGTTGTACGAGTGTCCAACGTATTGTTGCAGATCTCATTCCTAGATATGCATCATACTGCCCAACAGCTCTTGAAGCTGCTGCCAAAGTTGTTATCAATATGCATAACTGGAGTTTGGCATTGATAACCAGAGGAGAGGATGCTGATGGCATCGCATTTCAGACTGCAAAAACCTGTATTCTTGGTCTAGCTGATATTTGTTGCACTGCTTCAGTGGAGGCACCAACATCATCTGTTATCCGTGGGATCTGTTCTGCAGTTTTTCTAAATGTGTTGTCCTTCTTCATATCCTCTTTTGAGGGAAGGAATATCTTTCAGATTGTTGATAAAGAAATAATAAAGATTCAAGATTCCACTGAGTTTTTTTTTGAGCTGCAGCAAAAGTTTTCAAATAAAGATGAATCTGCATTGGTGAAATTATCCAAGTTTCGTGTACTGAGCCTTCTTAGAATTTTCTTTTCTTGTCCGAAAAATTCACTTGCAGCCTGTTTTGAGCTTTTCAACTCCACTTCTACAGAGGGTTTAAATAGAGGAGGGCATTTCTTTTTAAAGCAGGTGACAAGCAAACTTGATGTTGATGGCATGGATCATCTTCCAAACAGTGATGGACCTGAGTCTTGTACAAATTCTATCAAGATGAGTTCAAAAGGCAATGAGGTTAGCAACGAGGGGTTAGGATCAGATGGCAACCATGTTTCAGGGGATGCATCTCCTTTTCTGAAGAATTGCTTGTTGGGACTGGTAATACTGGAGAGCTGCTTTAGATTAAAATATTAAATTGATGCTGCATCTTGGGTTCTTGGTTAGATCTGGTATTGCGCTATAGCAGCAGTAAATCTAACTGCTTTGTTAAGGTGCTCTTGTTTATTTATATTTAAATTTGGGTTACTTGATCATTGGCCAAAGTTAGAGCAATGTCAATTCTTTTCTTATTTTTCTTAACCAGTAAAAATGTTATATTCATCAAAAGGATTTTCGATAAAAGCAATCAAATGTACAAAAAATATCCTTACAGCCGTGCAAAAGGGAAAAGGATGCTATCAACAAAATTTGCGACGTCATTACAGTTTGAGCTAGAACTTTCTTCCCTGAAGGTAAGGTGTTTGAACTTTGAAGCTATATCTCCTTTATATCTGGCCTTTCAAAAGTTCTGCCGTTCCTTTCTCTTCAAATGATCCAGAAGACAGCAAAGAAAGATTAGGGATCAAATACCTTGCCATGCAAATAGTTGAAGCTTCAAAGAATTGGAGAACACCCAACAAATTCCCTTCATTGCACATGTCAAACCAATGACCTCTAGCAAGTGGATAAATGAAAAAAATTTTGGATTTCTGTGTCTTGCCACGTTATTTCACTGAAACCATTTTTTGACTGGTTAACACTAAACACTAACTGCTGGATCCTAGATTCAACCCTCTGCTCTCTATCCCTCCTCTCCTTTTGGGACAGCTTAAACCTTCCATAAGTTTCTAACAAGAATTATTTTTTGTTAAATACAATTTTCTTTGGAGATTGAGCTTGAAGGAAATATTATGGCAGGTCTATTTCTACTGTTATTCAGACAACACAACAACAACCAAGCCTCAAGTCCACTATGTGGCATCTGCTATACAATCCTTTTCCATCACTCCATATGTTTTGTAACCTCAATCAATTACTGCAAATGTAGTTTTATTTCTTTGCTCTTCATTTCATATGTTCGAATTTGACAGAGTTTCTTCTTTCCTTGTTTGGTTGCTTTATGAGGTTTTCCGATACACACTACTTACATACTCCATTTGTGACACATGCACCGGAGTCCTTTCCTTTATTGTAAATATGAGGTCTGTAGAAAGGCAGACATCACTACTATGTGCAATAGAATTTTGTCTTGTATGTACATATACTGATGTTAGGTAGAATGATTACTTGAGACCCGGCCCTGAAAGTTGATGGATGTGGCGAAAATGATACAGATGGAATAACAAATTAGGCAGCACTGTTGCCTAAAATCTGGCATCCCCCTAAGAGGTGGTATGACAGTGGTGTAGTGTCATAGTGATCTGACAAAATTTTACACTGGCTGCCAGCTACCTAACGCAACCCTCCTCCTAAACCCGGGCTTGGGACCGGCTGTGTGTGAAAAAATTAGGACATTTAAGTGCATCACAGTGGTGTAATGTGCTGTTGTTAAATATTATTGATTTAGTATTATCAAATATCGCTGCATGCATAACTGTCGGATCAATGTGGCCTACGTCCAAAATCTCTCCCAACTGCCAATCCCACTCCCACAACTGTGCATTTGTTTATTAATGCCTGCATGCCGGCTTTTGGTGGGTTTCATGCTTGATGATGGGCATGCCCATGATGAAGCATTAGGATTTCATGGCCATGGATTGTTGATGGGGATCTCATGGCAGCATGATAGGCATGCTATGATGAAGCATGAATATGGAAATGTCTTTCGAGGTAGTGAATGTGGAATCGTAAGGGCGGGATTTGCAGATGGGAGAATTTTTGGACGCAAGCGATCCGACAGTTGTTCATGCAGCGCACACAGGAAAGAGGTTTGCGCCCATATCATTCTTGAAACCTCTTTTTTGTGTGTGTGTGCGTGTTCAAATATAAAAGTATCTACTGTTTTAAAAGGCTCAATCGTGGCTTACCTCATGATCATGGATGCCTAAAGTGCCTTTAGGCTCAATGTAAAATACCAAATCCCAAAATGCCTGTGCATTACACGCTAAGGCTTACACACTTGTTCAAAAGGCATGCCACTTTGCGCCTCTTTGGTTGAGGCTTACGCATTTTGGGTGTGTGAATTTTGAGTTATATTTGACTATAAAATTTTTATTACATGTTTAGATTGAAGGAATGTTGTAATATGAGTTGATTCTAGAACTTTTCAGCCTCAACCTTTCCAATCTTAGGTCTTGAAAATAATTTGAACTTTGTGAAGTTATATCTATGGCGTGATTTACTTATGAATTCAAGTTAGTGTTTTTTGAATGGCCAACGACAACAAACCTGGCCTTAGGTCCCATGAGGTGAGATCAGACATGTATCCTTTTCCACCAATTTGCGTTATCATGGGCAATTTCTTTGACAAAATCCAGGGCTATTAAATCCTTACTATTCCATTCTCAAGTTATTTTAGGTGTATCTCTACCCCTTCTACTGCCCCTTGCAGTAGCTCACCCTTTCTTTCTCAATGGCATACTATATGGCCTACGTTGCATGTGCGCAAACCATCTGAGTTGTCTCTCCCTTATCTTATCTTCCACAGGAGTTGTACCTAACTTACTACGAATATGTTCATTCCTTAATTTATCTTTTAACATTATACCGCTTATCCATCTTAGCATTCTCATCTCAGCTACTTTTAATTTTTGGATATGTTGTTTCTCACACACCCTACATTTTAATTTATATAGCATAGCTAGTCTTACATTCGTCCTATAGAACTTTCCTTTCAATTTTTTAGAGTATTCTATGATTACACAACTTGGTTGAATGGCTAATTAGTAGTTAACAATTTTTTTTTTTACATTCTATTTGTGATTTATATATGTAATATATTTTCAAATTTTTATCTAAAAATAAAATCCTATTGTAGATTTTCTTTACATGCCTACTTGATCATGGAAAATAAGAGGCAATTTTTTTGGGTGGTTATTTATCAGATGACAAGATTATTTTATATCTATATCTCTTTGTTTTTTGTGATGTATTTTTTCATTGAGTGAAAATACTTTGTTTTCCATTGGTTCACAAAATGTCTATTCCTATGAATGGCTATAATAAAAGAGCGTGATAGTTTAACAAGAAAATGTGTTATCATCATAAAGCAAATAACAATGTAAATTTTTTTATGAATCCATAACTTGGAATAGAGAAGGAATAACTATTCCCAATTTTCACTATGGTAATGATAACATAGACTCTTGCATGAGTGATTTCTTTCTAAATGTACAATTTTCATTACATTCTCTTTGTAATCCTATTCCTAGGAATAGGTATTCCATGAACCAAATGTAACCAGCAGTCTCTTATGGTTGGCAAAACTCCTTTGTTTGTGCAACATGCTTGTTCTGGTGAAAATGCAAATTATATTCTTTTAGGAGCTTGAAATAAAATCACTAAGTGGCATTTGGTACCTTCCACTGGATTGAATTATTATTGCTTACAAGTTTTGTATCTGGGTTTCTTTTATGCAGGTTCTTCAAAAAGATTCCACATTGAGAAGTTGGATATCTTCAAGGTTCAAGAAGTTATCCAAATCAGCATCTACTCAAGCTGTATCAGAAATTACATCTGCTCTAGAAGGAATTTTTGAATCTTTTACTGAACTGGTTAGTGTAGAAGAATGTCAGTTAGATAATGATGAAGATTGTTCTGATCCATCCAAATACATTAGTCCACAATATTTGGTGTCTAGGATTTCTAATCAACATGAAACCTCTTATGAAATATCTGGAAAAGATTCTGCTTCAAGACTTAATGATCGATCTTGCAATGATGGTTCAATTGACAAAGTTTCTAGTCAATATCTGAAATCTCGTGGCTCAGTGGTTTCTCTTGAAACTGAGATCCAATCAAATTTAAGTTCTGAACACAATAGTGGAGGCTCAAGGTCCAGGGACTTTGAGTCTGGTGAGCAGGGAGATTCATCCCGTGGCAGGTCATCCATGCCCAGTGACATGTCAAGCAACCAGTTACTATCACCTATCCCAAGAAAATCATTAGATTTCAGAACTGATTCATTTGAAGGTAAAAACCATCTCATCCAAGTTGAAAATAGTCGAGCTTTGAACATGGATTTTGGTTTGCCTGCTTTGAGATCCTCTAGTGGAGGTGTAAATAATGCTTTGACAACTCATAAGCAGTGTTTTGGTGCACCATATTCTTTGGCAACAAGTCAAATTGTTTGGTATTCTGATTGTGATCCTGCAGCCATGGATATTTTTTCAGCTTCAAGACAGCTCTGGTTAGGCTCTTTAGGCCCTGATGCGTCTGAAGCTCAAGTAAGGTTTCAATTTGAAAAGTTTGGTCCTATAGAGCAGTTTTATTTCTTTGCGATGAAAAGATTTGCATTAGTTGACTATAGAAATATCATGGATGCTGTGAAGGCTCGGGAGTATATGCGGGGGCGTTCCCCTTGGGGAGCCAACCTTATCATTAAATTCTTAGATGTAGGATTGGGAACTAGGGGTGCTGTGCATGGTGTTGCAGTTGGTTCTAGTTGCCATGTTTATGTTGGAAATGTTACAGGTCCATGGGCCAAGGATGAAATTCTGCATGAATCAATGAAATTGGTTTACCAGGGCCCTCGTGCGGTTACTGATCTTACTAGCGAAGGTGCATTACTGATTGAATTTGAGACTCCTGAAGAAGCTGCCAGAGTGATGGCACATCTCAGGCAGCATCGTAGGGAAAGTAGTAACTACCATTTACCCCAGAATGCTGGCCTAGCTAATACCACAGGTTGTTATATGGATGGCACACGACCTGTGCCTGCCCTTATGTATGTTGATGTTAGAAGCACTAACCCTGCAATGCCTAATAATGTAATTGGTTCACCTCAAGCTCAGATGGTGGAGGGGAGCCCTGCTGACAGCTGTAGGACAAGGCAAATGTCTCATTTATCTTCCATGCTTTCATCATTATGTACAAAATATAATATTCTTCCCAACTCAAGTTATTCTGGCAACCATATGTCTGGAAAATATCAAACTACTGCCACAAGGGAAGAAGATAGATTGCCGACCAATACTGTTTGGATAAACCTATCCAACAGTAGCTCCTCATCCCTCGCTGATGATGAGCTAATGGCCATCTGCAATGTTGCTATTGGCAATGCCGGTTCTGTTGTGAGGCTGACTCGAGCAAATACACAGTTGGGTTGTTCTTGGTTTGTTGAATGCAGCAGCGTCGATGCTGCAGTTACTGTTTTGAAGAATCTCCGTGGTTGTCCTGGGACATTCTTTCAGTTAGAATTCAGGTCTGCATTTGCCATCCCAGATCCTTTTCTCATCTTTTTTTTCCCCATTTCTGTCTCCCTAAATTAAGTGTAAAACTCTCTGGGCTTTTGTTTGCTTTTTCTATTTTTTATTTGTTATTGAAAATTTCACTTCTATTGAGGGAGAATGTTTAGTGTGCTCAATGAACTTCTTTTGTATCATGTGGAACTCTCATAGCTTCAGAACCAATGAGTAAAAATGCAGTTTAAATCTAGGCAACAATTACATGAAGCGATTCTCCCAAAATAGATTAGCTCTGTTCCTCAGAACCAAATCATGATCTATTCCTTGGATAATACCCCATTTCTTTTCTTTCAGCAATTGTTCTTTCTCTAGAGGGGGTTTGATATTTCTCCTTTTGATATCAGTTCTATGCTTTTGACAAACTTACCAGTTGATGTGGTGTTTTTATGAGTTATTGTATTGCTCATGAATGAGAGCAAAAATGTTTTTCACTAGCGTGTGATTTAAGAGTCCAGCAACTCAATCTTTAAATGATTGCAAGCTTTAATTATTTTAGTTCTGGAAATATAAAACTAAAGATCCTTGAATGTTTACATTATCTGAGCATAATATTTTTTTTTTCAGGTTAGTGCTTTTTTGGAAAAATTAAGTTGGGATTGGATAATGCAGCATTGTTCTTTGTTCTAGTTATTTTGTAGTTTGTCTTTGCACTTGGTGTGTGTGTGATTGTTCTTCACTGTTTTCTTCCCCTTGGCTGCCCATAATCTAAAGTTTTCCTTGCTTTCTATCACTCAGGACTATGAGTTCTAGGATGTTCTGAAGTAGTTAGGTTTCAGTGGATTTTCTCCTATATGTATCATGCTTGATAGTGTTTGCTGATGCATGTTTTGTTAAAATGAGTTATTATTACTATTATTTTGCAGCACACAGAAGAATGTTGTTCTAGATGCAGCAGAACTTTTAACTTTTAAATGAAGTAAAAAAAAGTTTTACATATAAAAGCATGTAGCCTTTATAAAGCAGTGTTACATGCTTATGTTCCTTTTTGCAGTACACAAGCATGTTTGTGTCTTTTTGTTTTGATGCATTAGAAATTTTGTTCTTGAGTGGTACAATCTCATAATCAGTTTTCCTTTTGAATAGTTCCCATCATGCCCCACCTTACACAATCAAACCCGAAGCCAGTGCCGTAGAGCTTGCATCTCCAGGAATAAAAATGGAAAATCATACAACAGCAGTTCAAAGTGGACATGCACTTCAGTTGAGCTGGGCTTCTTCTGGTCATATAGAGATGCATGAAATTGGGGAGAGAAAAGTTGATAATCATGATAATAACATAGTAGTGGATCCTCCCCATGGAGGTAATATTCTCAGTAAAAACACAAATCAAACTCAGTTTTCTCTAAAATAAATAACTTGTGTGCTTATGTTCCTACTGATGATGTACTAGGTGGCAATGTTGTTTCTGGTGGTACTGAACAATTGTGGACATATAAGAAGCCAGAAATGCTCCAGCCCGCACCAGGGAGCATTCCATGTGTTCCCACAGCAACACATGGGCCTACTATCGCACCTCCACCTCAAATTCAGGTGTCCCCATACATACGACCTCTTTACCTTCCTCCAAACAGTTGCTGGGATGCACGGGGTCTGAATCATCAGTTGCCGTCAAACCTAATTTCGCCAGGCATGATGCCTAATAACTTCAACAGTAACACTGTTGCAGCTCCTTTTCTACCCGCTTCTGTGACCCCACTGGCGCAAATACAGGGAAGCTCAATGCAGCACTTTGACCAGATGTTCTCCATGCCTGCTGCACGTCCACCTCTGTCATGCCCTCCACCACCTTTATCATGCCCACTACCACCTCTGCCTGGCATGCCGCCGCTGTTACCTTCATCTCCTCCTCCTCTACCTCAGTCTCAACCACCTTTTGTTCCTCCGCCACCTAGTTCTCCTCCTCCACTTCCACCTGCTGTGGAATCTTCCAATGCTGCAGGTTCTGGACAAAGTCTGCAATACCAATGGCAGGGCACACTATGTAAAAGTGGAGTTCATTACTGCACAGTATATGCACATAGAGTAGATTCAAATATTTGCAAGTACTCAAATGCGATTTCTGAGCCTGCAGAGTAAGGACTTCATTTCCATCATTTTTTTTATTTAAAAATTGAATAAATTTAATCAGATATGGAAGCTTAATATTATTTTTCTTGATTATACTCTATGCAGGTGGCCAGCTAAACTAGATATGACAAAACGGACAGATTTTAGGCATGTGAAGTCCACATTTACTGGTACCCCTCCACATAAAGTGAGTCACTGAATATTGGAATGCTAAATTTG
Organism: Malania oleifera; assembly: GCF_029873635.1. Taxonomy (NCBI): domain Eukaryota; kingdom Viridiplantae; phylum Streptophyta; class Magnoliopsida; order Santalales; family Ximeniaceae; genus Malania; species Malania oleifera. Next base: position 75,882,114 of record NC_080424.1, on the reverse strand, counting down.
TTTCTTTTGAAAATTATAGTCTGTGAGGCAATTAGACATATCCTGGTATTCAGAATCCATTGGACATCAAGTAAAGTAATAAAACTCCCCTCATCCTTGCAAAAAACAAAAATAAAAATAAAAGTAAAAAAGTAAAGCACATTGGCGGTTTGAAAAGTTATGAGTGTAAGCCTTTTTGCATGTTTATATCATGCTGATTTACCAGAATGGAGTGAAAAACTTGCTTAAACTTTGATGAGATGATATGTGAATCGGTTACTTGAAAGCATTGGTTCTTCTATATGTGGTTTGATTTCCACAATTCCATTTGGGTTTTGTCCTTTATGCTAGGTTGAAGACATGAAGGTAAAGAGGTCTCATATGGTTATGCTCATATGTTAATTTGAGTTCCTTCCAAAATTTCTCTTTGACTGGGGTCTCTAGTTAAATTTCAAGCCTTGTATTAAAATCTTTAAAATATAAATGCAATCATCCAGCAGGAATTGTCCATGTTCATGCGAACTTTAGAAGGATGAAAATTAACAATTTTGTCTATCAAGGGGAAAAATACATCATGTTTGTCGCATGTAGCATTCATGCAAAATTTCTGTGCATGGATCTTAGAAATAGATTTAATTACCAAACTCGAGACATCATAATTTCTAATTTCATTCGTGCTATTATTCCTGCATATGTTATTTGATGTGTGTAAATGAAGTGGTATTTTGATAACTGGAACCAAAAACTGCTGACCATCTGTGGTTTCCCCTTTGTTGGGTGGTCCAAACTTCAGCAATTGATTTTTCACTAAAATTCTAGATTAAAGTATTGTCATGTATTATTTTCATGTTTCCCTAATTTTACTATCTCTATGTTTAATGAGATGCAACATGATTTGAAGTTTCTTTATAATGAAATTCTCATATTTATTTATGATCAGGTTTTTTCTGGCCAGTTAAGCTAGCGAACTGACTGGCGCCTGTGCTATTTGGAAAATTTGGCTAGTATTTCAATTATAATAACATTAGAATGATGAATGTAATATATGATATGAAAATTAATATGAATTTTAGATGCCACTAGTTTTCAGTTTTGGTGACAATTGCACTCAGTGCTCTTTATCCTGTTTCTTGTAATAAATACCATATGCCAATACTAGTGCATCCACTATCATTGTTATCAAATTTCTAGTAATACATCCCTTGTCCGTGCCAGCAAATATCCTAATGTTTTAGGTGATTTAGATGTGATTTGTACCATATCTGTGGAGCTATAGCCTCCTCCATCAGTTCAGTAGTAAGACATTGAAAACATGGATAAAAGATTTCCCTTGTAAAAATACACTCTCTGTGGGATTTGGCAAAGTCAGAATTGGACCTGTGCTGCCTGTGATGCAGGGCAAGGATCTGCAGCCATTGCGAGATATTGTAAGAAATTGAAGAGAAGGAAGGTGAAGAGACAAGAAGGAGATCCAAGGGGGAAAACTCATGTTCACTTCAAATTCAAATTCAACAACCACCTACAACATGGCTTTCACACACTATTTATAAGAAAGCGTCTAACACATGAAATCATGCATATAGCCCTTAATTAACATGAAATTACAAACATACTCTTAAAAATACACAAATATTACAAACAAGCCCCTAACATACATAATCAAAGACACATAATTAAACAACTAACTAAGCACATTTTACTTTAGGACCCAATAAACCATTGACCCTATGTTGGAATTACAAACAAGCTCCCAATATACATAATCAATCAAACTCACATTAAACTACTAACTAAGAACATTATTGACCTTAATTCTTAGGCCCCCAAATTGCGTCGAAATTATCCATCCAAATCTCTGCTTTTTGTCCTTCATCAATTCCTCCCTGAAAAGAACTTGACTCTGTCAAGTTGGGAAAGTACCAAGGAGTCCATCACAATGAATAGAATCATCTTGTTTCATAAGAAAGGAATCAGCACTACACTTCAATTTGGTGAGAAGGAGAGCCTGAGAAGGCATCTACTTATACTTCTTGTTGTCAATGGAGAGGGAATAAGAATTCTTATACCCATCATGCTTAAACTTCCTATCAAATAACTGTGAACAACCCAAAAAGATACGACAAATTTTGATAGGAAGGGTATCACATTGCACTGCCCTCATAATGGAACCAAACTTGAAGGTAAGCAACGATCATGAACGTTCAAGTTATTATTATTCACCCAAGCAATTATGTATGGTTTAGGATGAGGCTGAACTTCCAAACTTCTTCACAGCTTCTATAGAAACTACATTTGTACAACTACTAGTATCAGTAACCAAAATACAAAGCTGCTTTTGGCAAATCACCAAAGTTTGAAAGATGTTGATCTGCTTCCAATTTCCTTTTTTTTCAACCTTGTGGGAAGAGAGCATATGTTGAAGCACTAAACAAATTTTCACATTGCCATCATCATCTAAGTCACTTGGGATTTTTGTTTCAGCTTCAAAACTACTTGAGTGCTGTCATCATCATCATCGTCTTTTTTTTTTTCTGCAAAAGCCATGACTTGGTTGGTACATTGTGCAGCTCGATGCCCAAAACCTTGACATTTAAAGCATTTAAGTGATGTCTAGTTCTTAGAAATTATCCTGGAATGCTCAAGTGTCTTCGAAGGGGTATTAGTCTGAACTCAATTGCTCAACTGTCTTCTCTCATACAACTCCACCAGTGCTCTTCTCAAAATCAAAGGGCTGATGTAGCTTTAGGAGGATTATGTTGCATATCCTCCTCAATCCAAGTGGCAACTTGTACTGTGTCCCCAACTGTAATGAGATGACATGCAGCAAGTTTGGAGGCAATGGCTAGCTTCAACCCTTTTCTGTACAAAGTTATCATCACATCCTCTTTCCATTCTATGTCGGCACGAGTAGCCAAATGATAGAATCTGCTCGTGTACTTCATCACTGTCTTTTCTTCTTGGTTCAAATCAAAGATTGGAGATGAACAAGCTGCTGATAACTGGGAGGCACTTGCTCCTATATGGCTCGCTTCATCTCATCCCATGTTGTAATCTCACCAAATCTCCTTCTAAATATCTCCTGTTGTTTAATCCAGCAAATTTGAGTAGTTCCCCTCAATTTTGATTCATCCAAGTACAACTCTCTAGCCTCATTCATGTCATACCATCAGAAATAGTACTCCAAAGAACAGACTCAATCATCAAATTCATGAGGAGAACCATCACCATTAAATCTCCTCAATTATTCATGTTAACCTCAAACTTCACTCTCAATTTCTTAAGAACAATCTTCAAGGAAAACAAATCCTCATAAACAAGTTACAAATGGCAGCAATTTGGTCTGATTCTTGATGTTGGAAAGCAAATTCTAGCCTTTCAAATCAAACTGTCATGCCTGCTTGCAAATTATCAAGCTCACATATCAAAATATCTTCTTGTTGGTCAAATTATCAGGAAGAAAACCCAAAATATAGTGGCTGGAGCAATTTATCATGCATCTGGAAGCAGGGCAAGAATCTGGCAAATTTTCACTTGCAGTCGCGGGTGCGTGAGGCTTGTGTGCCACTGGCAAGGGTCCTCCAGTGATGAAACTTGGGGCGAAGGGAGATCAAGGGATGGGGATTGCACTGGTGTTGGTGTGTGATGACTGACGAGAAAAGGGTAGGAAGCTAGGATTTTGGGGGGCCAACGGCTGGAGATCTTTGGATGGCGCTTGGGGGCCCTTCGGTGGTTGGACGGCGACAAAAATTTAAGGAAAAAAGTTTCAGGGGGTTCTGTTTCTGATGGTACTGGAGGTGTCTAAAATCTGCTGGGCATGATGCGTTTGAAGAATGGGTACATGGCTGGAATTTTGAAAATGTTCAGAACTGCTTTGTGGCTTCCACCCCACCCCCCCCCCCCCCCCCCCCGCCCACTGAAATTTCAGGGCAGAGAAAATGGTTGAAGGGGATGAAGAAAAAAAGGGGAAAGAAGAAGAGTGAAGGAGAAGATGGCGGAATTGAAATGGAAGAATGGAGATAGTGGTTGGGCTCTGATACCATATGATGCTGGGGCAGCATCAAGGATCTGCAACTGCAACCATGGAGAGTTATTGAAAGAAATTGAAGAGGAGGAGGAAGGGGAAGAGAGGAGAAGAGAGATACAAGGGGGAAAACTCACATTCACTTGGAATTCAAATTCAACAACCACCTCCAACATGACTTTCACACATTATTTATAAGAAAGCTTCTAACACATGAAATTACATGTATAGATCCAAAATTACATGAATCTACAAACATACCCTTAAAATGCACAATGTTACAAGCAAGCCCCCAAAATACATAATCAAACACACAATTAAACAACTAAGCAAGCACATTTGGGTTTAGGACTCAATAAACCATTGACCCTATTCTTTGACATAGGCCTCCAAAGTCTGAATTGGGTCAAAATGATCCATCCGAATGCCCGCTTCTCGTCCTACGTTATCCGGCTAGAATATAGATCAACTATGGCTGATACAAATTCAACCTATTATTTATAAGCTGGATGGGTTTGGGTTAGCAGTTATTAAAGTCAATGGTAACGCTACACCATTGTCTTGGACATTTCATGAATTATAAATGTTTCCAGGGACAGAATTATAAGAAGAGGAGTGGATAGAGGTTCAGTGAAGGGATTAAGGTGAGGCTTGACCATTGATGATTTGCTTATCTCGCATATTCAGTACTTTCAAAGAAATTTGTTTCAGAAGAATGGTACTTCATTTTAGTTAAATTAAATCTGGCTTGGTGTGTAAATCTTGGTTTAAAGCTTGTTCTGGTGTTGGGCAGAGAGATCCACTTTCTCTGTTTCTTTTTTCATGCTTGGGGCTGATGTTTTGAATAGAATATTCAGACGAGTGGTTGGTGGTTTAAGAATATTCAGAGGAGTGGATAGTGGTTTAGTGAAGGGGATTAAGATGGGGTTTGACCATTGAGGATTTTCCTATCCTGCATATTCAGTGCTATTAAAGAAACTACTTTTGGAAGAATGGCACTCCATTTTAATGAAATTAAATCTGGCTTGGTGTCTATTGCTTTAAAGCTTGTTTGGGCGTTACATAGAGAGATCTGCTTTCTCTCTTTCTTTTCACGCTATGGTTGATGTTTTGAAGAGAATTATCAGAAAAGGAGTGGATAGAAATTTAGTGAAGGGGATTAGGGTGGGGTTTGACTGTTGAGGATTTGCCTATCCTGCATATTCAGTCTGTAGATGATATTGGTCTTTTTTGGTATGAGGTTATTAATACTTTCTGTAAGGTGTTAACGACTATTAAGTTTGTGAAGAAGTGTTGGGTTAAATACTGATTTGCATTAAATATGGAGTGGTTAGAAACTCGGATTCATGTTGCTTCAGATGTTCTCTCTTGATATGCTGTGGTGGCATGTTGTGGCATCTGGAGTTGGTCCCTTGCTTATCAAGGTGTTCCATTATGAGGTATTCTTTTAAAAAAAAAAAAAAATGGATAGAACCTTAGAAGGTAATCTTACACTTTCCTTTTTGAGGTCCAATGTATGTGAATGAGGTTGGGTGGTTGTAAGGGTGCATTTTTCACAGTGGGAGGTTCCCTTTTTAGGCATATTTCTCTTCTATATCATCATTTTTAATTATCTCTGTTTAGTATTCCATTGAGGGTGGCTTGTTTGTTTGAGAAGTTAATGAGAGATTAGTTATGGTATGTTTAGGGTTGGGGGAAAGCAGAGATTGCCTAGCAAGTTGCATTGTGATTTGTAGGTGTAAGATGGAGGGAAGTTTGGACCTAGGTAATTGGTTGTCTAAGAGTATCTCTTAGCTGGGAAATGGTTATGGCAGTGTCCTCTAGAATTTGGGCCCCTTTGACACAAGGTAATGCATAATGAGTATGGATTCCAACAGGACCGGTGGGAAGCTAGTGTTGGATAATGTTATTTATGTGAATCCCTTATACCTCATATTTCCACTCCCTCCTTTCCCCATGTTTGACCATTTGGTTGGGATGCTCCTTTTTCCTTGTTCTTGTCTTTTAAGTATAATCCTCCAATTTCTAATTTTTTTCTCACACGGGAGTGTGGAGTCTTAGGAATTTCATTTTCGGAGCAATCTTAATGAGTGGAGGACGGATGACTCAATTCATTTCTTGGGGTGCTTGTGTTCTTTTCGTTGTTCTTTAGATATGGATATCAGAGTTTGGAGTTAGATGCTACCGGGAATTTTTCTTGCAAATATTTTTCATAAATTTAAAACATGTTTTAATGTGAATCCTTTTCTCTTCTTCTCTCTTTGTTTCTGAAAACTAAGGACCTGTTTGCTTAGGTAAACATTTTTCATTTTCCAACAAATTATTCAACTATCAACATATTTTTCCTGTTCCATAGCATTTACGTGTAGGACTCAAAAGATAAAAAGAAAGAAAGATATTTTCCAAGTTCCCTCCACAAACGTCCGAGAAATGGAAAGTGGAAACAAGGTGACAGTTTTGTGATTACTTGGAAAACTGAAAATGAAAAGTGAAAATTGTTTTCTGCTTCTAAGCATGCTCTGAGATTCCCTTTAGAGCTTCCATTGTTAATAGGCAATAGGTAGAGGAAAAGAGCAAATACAGCTCTTCTCCTGATTGATGTTGCTTCAAAATCAGGTTAGGGAGATTTTTTTCATTTGTTTTTCCACGGATCATTCTCCCGTGTTCTCTAGAATAGCTTGATTTGTGTGTTTGGTGAACATTGGGTTTGTTCTTCTTTGGAGAGCTCTCTTGTTTGGTTTTGATGTTTTGGGAAGATGGAGAAGAGGCATAGTTTTGGTTATTATTGTATTTGGTTGGAGCATAATGCCAGTATCTTTTTAAGGGGTCAATGGTTCCTACTAGCATGGTTTAGAGTAGGATGGAATTTATTGCTTTAGCTTTGGTCCAATGATAATGGGTTTTTTAGAGGGGTTTTCTTTAGGAATTAGGAATGCTTTGATGCATTGATTTTCTAGTGCTCGAATTTTATTTCATTTATTTATTATTATTTTTTGTGTCTGTTCTATTTTATTTTACTTTTGGGTTTTAGAGGATGCCTCATGGCCCTCATCTTATTTATTGTATTTTCGTTGAATGTATAAGGTCAATCTAGTGCGTTTAAAATTAAATAATATATATATTCAGCGAAAATTAAACTGCACAAGTAATTTAATCAAGCATGCACAATAAAGCAGTAAATGGAGACGACACAAAAAATTTTATCGAGGTTTGGCAAACTGCCTACGTCCCCGCCTTGGCTCACAAGCACAAGGATTACACTATATGCTCACTTAATGGGTGAAGCGGCACCTAATACAACCAGGTCAATTAGCATAGGGCTGACCTCAACTTACACAACCAATCCTTTCGAGCTGGATTACCGTCCCCTCAGACCCGCCTGGAATACAACAGAATCTCAATACAAGATGGGTACAAATATAATGCTTCTTAGTCAAGCAAATTTGTACCAATAATAACCAGAATACATTAATAATGTATGAAATAATAAGTTCAATGGTGTATATGTGTATGCAACACTTAGTATAATGTATAATCTCAAATATGCACAAGAGTGTTCAAACAAGCTATTCTTTGAAAACCAAGTATACCAAATCTCAATGTCAGATTAATATTTCAAAGATGCTAGCAATAATATTCAAACAAACTCAAAAGTATTTTCTCATATGTAGTAAGCACAAGAGTTGCTTGAATTCAAGCTTGTAAAATATTTTGCACACCAAAAAATAATGCTTAAGGAATCTTGCAATATCAATGCAAAGTCCCCAAAGCCAATGAGTTTTCCCACACAAGATTTATTTATTCAAATCAGTGGGAAAAACTCTAGCCTAATAAAAATCAAGCAATACAAACTTCAAATGAGAGTTGTGGGCTTTTTATAATGGAGCATAAACAATTTAAATACTCTCACTAGGCTTGAATAATTAAGGAATGTGGAGTAGGAGAGTATTTGGAAGTAGTATGAACAATATAGGCTTGGAAAAATTCAGAGAGTTTTTGGCTTAATCATTTTTTTTAATCAATTTCTAATCCTTGCAAATGAACCCCTATATATAGAAGAGGGCTAAATTATGACCGTTGAGGACATATGAGTCTTTTTGGAAAAGATTAAATAGGGTTAATGAAAAATAACGGCGTTTTAACTTCAGTAAAAATTGAGCAACTCTAGAGGGTTGGTTGACCATTTTCATGGTTCGGTTAATCAGGGTGCTCAGTTCGGTCGACTAGAAAGAATTTGAACTTCGAGTTCGGTCTACCATTCATAAGGCGATTTCTGAACTTCGAAGGTTCTGTCGACCGTTTTGGGTTCGGTTGACCAAACTTTGGTGTTCGGTCGACGAGGCAAAATTTCTTCTCAGAGTTCGGTTGACCGGGAGGTTGGGATCTCCCCATGTGTCAGTTCGGTCGACCATAGCATTGCAGCTCATTTTAGGTTCAGCCAACCGGAGGGTCAAACTATTGACCCGGTGGAGGTTCAGTCGACCGAAGGGCCCTAAGTATTAGGGTTCGGTCTACCGAACATGCCAATTTGGACATTTCGGTCCTTTTCTTATAAGATTCTCCTTATTCATATGATGATTCACTTTAAGACAGTAGGACACATTTTCATGCAGAAATGAGGGTCCTAAGGTCAGTCTAAGTCCTTTGAGCTTATTGCATCTACATGCATGATATGCAGTGATTATTACAGACCTTTTCCTATGTTACTATTACAAACTCAAATAGAGCAATAATATAAATTACAATAAAAGGAAATCTTCTGGGTCTTTAGACTTTGAGTCTTCATCTGCCATCAAGTGATGTGCTAATATGGACCTGCACACAAGCTTGATAGACATTAAATATCTGAGTATTTGTCATTATCAAAACCGGGTATGACTTATAAGGTTAACAATTTGTTTGCAATATATTTCTTTGTTTATTATTTTTTTTAAAAAGAAAAAAATTAGCTGGGTGTTGATTAATTTAGCTCTTCTTGTTGGTAATCTACCAGCCCGAGTTCTGCAATATGTAAAACAAACTTTGAAAAAGCTCTTGTGGAAAGCTTTCCTGAATGATAGTGTGTTCACTGGTTGAGTTTGCCCAAGTTACTTTCCCTCAAATCTTGGACCTGCATGAATTTCTTTTGAATAGCGTTCTGTTCTGTCAAAACTAGCATGGTGATGGGTCTTGAGTTGTATGTATCAAAATTATGAACGTGCATAATTTGGTGCCCATTGATGCTTATTGGACATTATAACAAACTTTTTAGGATTTGCAGACAGGCCCATCACCAAAAAAAAAAAAAAAAAAGAGAGAATTTTGTAGAAAATGAAAAACAGCTAATTTTGAGTTGGTATATAATCTATTCTGTTGCTTTAAGCAATCCAAAGTCCTAATATTTCTAGTACATCTTTCTATTGCTGTGCTATGTTTGTGGGGAAACCACTCCCTTCCCTGTCCCCACCCCCCGCCACCTTGAAAGAAAAATAGAGGAATAAAAAACTGAATCAGAATATGTGCACTTGTTCCATACTTTCACATAAACTTTACGATTGCTTATTTAGTGAAATTTTGCCTAGTGGCAGTGGTTGTTCCTCTTGAAATTTTCCATAGTTTTCTGAGAAGTGCATATTCTCTGCTTGACCACAGAAGGCATATTCTTCCATAGCAAGTGGGGCGCATGGCCTCTGGGTCATTGTTAAGATGTCATCCAGCAAATTTTAGGGTCTGTTTAGTTGTGGAAAACAATTTTCATTTTCTATTTTAGTTTTTCAAAAATTAAAAAAAAAAAAAAGCTAATTTTTTTAGTTTCACAACATTTGTGACAAAAATGAACAATAATAAACAATTTTGGCACTATTTTCTTGTAGAAATAGTTTTTTTTTTTAATTTTTAATTTTTTAGATAATTACAAATTGTAACATTGTTTTCAAAATTTTCAAATTTATATATAAAATTTGGAAACATCTTTTCGTTATTTTTCTAGGTTTCTAACTCTTTGCGTGTAGGAGCATGGAATTTGGATCTTGAACATTAATTTGTCTAGATTATGTATAGAGTTTCTTGTAAATCCACACAAATTCAACTTCAAGTCCTAAAATCCATGATTCCAAATACTACCTTATATAAATTTTGAAAAATCAAACAATAAGTTGTCTTTTTTTGTGATTGTTTTGAAATCTAAAAATGAAAAATAAAAAATTATTTTGCACATTTAAACAAACTCTTTGTTATCTATCTTTTTAATATGAATCTTGAAAAAATTAAAAATAAGCTAAAAATTTTATAATTTTTAAGAAAATTAAAAATTAGGAATGAAATTTTTTCCCCAAAACTAAACGGGCCCTTAGCCTCTTTTCTTGCACTGTTTATGTTTGTGTAATAATGGGTAGAATCAGTTTATTTGCAGCTTATGTTGAACAAAGTCTAAATTGATGCAGTTTATTACTTTTTTTAGTTGCTTTTCCATCTTATATTCTTTATTGCTGATGTAATGCGAGTCTTATTGTCTTTGACATGTGTAACAGAGGGAGGTATGTTGGCTGCTCCCCTCTTCTGCAGGTGACCATAAAGGCGTAAGTTGACTCATCTATTTATTTTGATTATTTAATTATACATGCGAGGTATTTTCTTTAGCTATTTTTTTTAAAGGAATTATGTGCAAGTTATGAAACCTTCAAGCTGTTGTTTCTCTACCTTTTCGAAGAGTCAACGAATAGATGCTTATGCTGAGTTTTGACCATAACTGATTGTAGTCCATATCACAAAAGAAATTAAGCTTTTAATTTTATTTTATTTTTTTTTAAAGCAACCCCAATGACATGCTGAAAAAGTAGAATGGGGAATGGTCATCATGCTGGAGTCTTCATATAAGATGAAAGAGTAAATTAATGGCGCCTATATTAGCCAACTGCCTAACACATCGGCCGAAGGCTTGAGCATTACTGAAAAGGCATAATTGCATTCTTAATTAGAACTTTCTACTAACTTTGTTGTCCCGAATCTCGTTTTTACTAAAAATGCAGGAATCATAAGATATGGAAAGTGAATGGCAGTAATCAAGGTGATTAGATGAATTTCACTGAGATTTTGATTAAATATTTGGAGTATCCTAATCAAGGCAATGGGATATATCTCATTCACACATACCATTTTTAATCCCCTATCACCGCAATGCCTTCCAAAAGTATCTGATATGTAGTTAATGAGAAAGAATTCATATGGGATTAAAATCTTTGTTGTTTGTCTTATTGACTAGACATTACACACATTTGATTAGCTTTGTGAGACTGAGTTTGACAGGACATGTTTACTGTGTATTGCTTACCATGTTTGGTGAAAAACGGTTCCAGCACATTCTAATCATTTACATTTTTTCCATGCAGTTTCAGGATTTTATTTCATACTTGAAGCAACGGGAATGTGCAGGAGTAATCAAGATCCCAGCTGTGAAGTCCATGTGGGCAAGACTTCTATTCATTCTCCCGCATTCGCATGATGCCTGTTCCATGCTCTCTATTGCGCCTAACACCTCGGAGTATCTAATTGCTTTGGCTTTGCCAAAAGAAACAAATTTTGAATGGGTTTAATCTGCATGATCATCTTAGGGAGCAAGTTTTGTTTACGGGAAGAGTGCCCCATTTCCTGTGTCAAATGGTGTAATGATTCTGCAGGGAAGCGTGTTATGCATCACAGGACAGTGATATTATTGATGGCAAAGAAACGGGGCTTTCTTATTTAAACTCTGATCGACTCCAGCTTACCTGCAAGATGGATCATCTTCCCTGCAATGGTAGAAGTCGTAGGATTAATATTGTTAGCTGGTAGAGGAAGAGAAATCACTGTCACCGGCTCATTTGATAACTTTGTACAGAGCTGACCTAGCACTAGATATAGTATATATTTTCTTTTTTGGAGTTGTGTAGTATGGACCAAATTGCTGGTGGTTGCTTAATACTGCAGTTTTTGTAGTTATTTCAAAATTTCCAGTTTTTGTGTGTGTGTGTATTTATTATTGAGTATTGCTTGTGTTTTTTTATAACGTTTTAATAATGTCGCAGTTTTCCTTGTTCAAAATAATGTTCGGGGCTGTTTGTATAATTTATGTTTAACGTTTGTTACTTTCTTTGTGTTTTTTTCTTCTTTTTCTTTTTTGACAATTTTAGCTATTTGCAAATTAAAACTAAATTACATAATTTTTAGTTGTTTTATCAATTACTTGTTATGATATTTTAATATCCACTAATTTTTGTGGATTAATCATTCATTTTATACATACTGTTTTCTTAAAATTAAACTAAAAAGATTATGTGAATCTAAATATTTTTGAAATATAAATATCCTTAAATTTTCTTAAAATTTTGAAGAAAAATAATAAGTTATTTTAAAATTATATACGATAAGATTGTTTTTGTAGGACTAAAAAAGTAGGCTTTGAATTATAATAAATAAGTAAATTAATTATAATTATTTTTTTGCATCTTTATAGTAGTACTACATATTTTCATGTTAACAAAGTCTTGTAATACCAAATTCATTAATATGTTTACTTTCATATTGAGTTTTCTTGCTTAAATTAAACTTATTAATTTATTTATCTTGTAAAAATGTGGTACGAACTTTGCACAGGGGTGCGGGAGGAGGGGAGGGGAGGGGAGGGGAGGGGAGGCGTGGGGTTTTCACAACGGGAGGAATCCTTTGAAGCAAAGCTACCTGCTGGCTGCTGCTAGAGTGCTAACCCCTGCAGCTACTCTTTGGTAGCCCTGTAATGGCTTGCTGCCTGCTGTGAGCGCTAATGCGCCTCAGCCGAAGTGGGGAAATTACCTTTTCCATTCACTTATTTGGATATTTTTATATATTTTTTAAAACCAATAACTAAGCAAACTGACCAGTTAAACCGACCATTTGGCTTATGTTGAACCATTGGTTCTCAGTTTGGTTTCGTTTTATAAACTTGAAAAATTGTTTGATTCGATTTTGTAAATTTGTGTATTTCAAAAATGGCATGAGTCAAGAATTGAAGATGATGAAAGTTTTAGTCCTCCATTAGTTTGTTATGCTCTTGAAGTTTGTTTATTGCTAATTATTGCTTTTCTAATTTTGCTTCACATTTTTGTATGGGGTTGTGTAATAATTTTGTTATTCCCATCGCATTTCCATTTTGAAATCACAATTAAAAGATTGTTGATCTTACAAGACTTAACATCCTATTTTGATACTAACAAATAAAGTGAAACTTAACATATTTGATTGAGTGATGATGTTTCAGATCTCACATATGTGAAAGTAAGGTCAAGTACTCACAAGGATCAATTGAAACTTATATTTCAAAGGAACATAATCATATGAAGTTTAAAGAATACTTAAGGGAATGGATGATATATTAAAGCTTGAAGATATATAAGAACTCAATTAAAAGCTTAAAGTATCTTAAAGCTTGAAGATGAAAAGAACAAAGCATGGAGACTCAAAGTTTTCCAAGATTAACAAAAAGTTTAGAAGTCTTCATGAAAGTGCTTTAATATTTAAATATCTTTTGAAATATTATTGGAGCTCTTTAGGGGATGTTATATGGACTTAGAGACCTTTTAAAAACCCTGGAAAATGGTTTTATGAAAGATCAAAACATATGAGCAAAACTAAATTTGAAAAACCAAAAAGGAAAAAACAGTTAATGGTCTGCCCAGCCGACTGACCAAAAAGACCTTGGTTCAATCAGCCGATTGACAGAAAAGAACAGAAATAATATATGTCCAGCCGACTGACTTAATAAAGGTAAAATCACCCAGCCGACTGACGAAAAATGAACCGTGTCTCGCCAGCCAACTGACAATTTCTTGAATTAATTTCTAGGAGACAAAATGGTGTCAGCCGCATGTCCAGCCAACTGACCCTATGTTTTTTGAACTACTCAGTCGCCTGTCCAGCCGACTGACTCCACAGGTTGTATTTTTTAAACTCCAACGGGAAGATTTCAAAAATTGGTTTTTCAAAATATGAACGTTGTAGAAACTTAGGAAACACTCAAAGTCACTTGAATGCCTATAAATACTTCCTTAATCTCAAGATTTCAAAGAGACAAGCAATTACACAGCACACTTGTATCAAATCTATCAACCTCTTTCAAAGCTTTGAATTGCTCGAACTCTTGCTAAAGAGAGATCATCTGAACTGCTGTTGAAATACCAACCCAAGGTTCTCATACTGAATTTTATCAAAGCACAAAGGAACTCTTGGTGAATTCTACTCTTAAGCTTCAATTCTATTTCTTTGTGGTATTTAAATTATGGAAGTACCTAAAGCTGAAATTGTACTAGTCTACTCTATTTTGAGAGTGCTTTGTACGCAGTATTTTCTTCATATTTTGTGTAGTTCTTGGACGGTTCGATGTGTTTGGATCGTTGGCTAAGCAAGGGGATATTGCTTAGAGAGGCGGGCTCTAGCCTAATTAAGGAGTGACTGAACGAGGGGACATCATTTGGAGAGGCAGGCTCTAGCCTAATTAAGGAGTGACCGAACGAGGGGACATCGTTTGGAGAGGAGGGCTCTAGCCTAATGAAGGAGTGTGTAAAGGTTTTTTTTCTGCTTGGTAAAGGAACTGCAATAGTGGAACCCTTTGGTGGTTTGCCAAGGGCGAGGACGTAGGCTGTGTTGAAGCCGAACCTTGTACAAGTGTTTTTCTCTCTTTCCCTTACTCTTTACTTTCAGTACATATACAATTGCGTGGATGGTTTAATTGATAAATACACAAACTACGTAATTTGGAAGTTAAGTAAACTAAAGGTTCAATTTTGATTTGAGATTGTGGAAACCGAAAGGGAGTACGTTGGTTAAACCTTACTTTGTGGAAATCAAATGGGAGTACGTTACTTGGTTAAACACCCAAAGATAAATTTACTAAGAGTTTATTTGAATTCTAAATATTTGGAAAGAGTGATTGAATTTTATATTGAACATCATATTGAAGAAGCAATTTCTTATATATCGAGCTTTGTTCAAACTCACATTCATCACAGGACTGAACAGAATACAAAAGCTGAAAGTTACATATACTATAAATATATTGTGATTATATGATATAAAGCTTGAGATTGAGTGAGCTGTGTTTATATTTCAGAAAGTACTGAATCTTGAATCTTCCATTAATCTAATAATGCAGTAGTGAACTTATATTTGGCAAACAAATTGGTTGTTGGTTTAAGCATTGTGGTTGATTGGCTTGATTGGTTTAATTATTTGTGTGGTTGAATATTGAATGTTTTTAGTTGTATTGTTGATTATTTAAAAGAAACCAAGTTCTTGTTTGATTGACAAAATAGATATACAAGTCAAAGAATTGGTTAAGCAATAAAAGAAGTTAAGTATTCATAAAAGGAATTAAAAGAAAGTTTTTAAAAAAAATCCCAATTCACCCCCCTCTTGGGAAGTTATCCTAATTTCAATGATAATGTCAGCTAATGATGATAATCTATGGAAAGTGTTGACGTGCAGCGATTTTAATCTTTCGATCAACAAAATAAATAGCACAAAGAACATTCACAGAAAAAATGTAGACGAAATATTTTACGTGGTTCGGTAAGATTGCTTACGTCCACGGAACGTGTACCTAGAGAAAAATCCACTATGAAACGATGGTAGTACAAGATCTGATCAAACTCTCCCCGATCCTAGATCCCCTGTACACCCCTTCACCTCAAACCAGTGAAGAAAAATTCTTCCTAGAGAGAAAACCCCCTCTAGCTCTCCTTGCACAAAATGACAAGCAATACACTCTTTTTCCCATGGCTTACAAACATATATATGACACCACACAACCGTTGGATTTAGAGACGATCCAACGGCTGTGATAAAAGCCATAATAAATAAATAAATAAAAACATATTTTTTAATCTCCACCTTGGCTTTTAATCACAGCCAAACACAATATTCCATCCCCACGCTCTAGGATGCTCTGTTAACAATCAACAAGAGAGTACATTAACTAAGTCCAGCAGCGCTTGAACTTAGCTAATGTAATAGGCTTCGTGAACATATCTGCAGCATTTCCATCTGTGTGGATCTTCAATAACTGGAACATACCACTTTCAACCCAACCTCTAACTACATGGTACCGCACATCAATATGCTTCGTGCGAGAGTGGTAGACCCGATTCCTTACCAAGTGGATCGCATTCTAACTATCACAGAATACGTGTAACCTATCCTGCATAACATCAAGTTCCTGAATCAGTCTAGTTAACCACAAAGCCTCCTTACCTGCCTCTGCCAAAGCTATGTATTCAACTTCTGTAGTAGACAAAGCTGTAGTAGGTTGCAACATAGCCTTCCTACTAATGGAACCACCAGCCATGGTAAAAATGAAGCCAGAAGTAGATCTCCTCTTATCTAAATCACTTGCATAATCAGAGTCCACATAACCCTAAACATTACAATCATCAGTACTTTCAAACAAGATACCATAATCAGAAGTGCCACGCAAATATCTGAAAATCCATTTCATTGCATTCCAATGCATTCTACCTAGATTAGCCATATATTTGCTTACCAAACTAACTACACATGACAAGTCAGCTAGAGGTGTACTTACCAGTTTAGCCTTATCCATATTAAACCTTTCCAACACCTTCTCTATATACTTACCCTATGATAACCACAGCTTTTTCTGTTGTCTGTCCCTCCTGATTTCCATACTAAGGATCTTTTTAGCTGCACCAAGATCCTTCATCTCAAACTCATCCTGTAACCTGGCTTTCGGCATATTCAACTCATCA
The DNA here is from genome assembly GCF_029873635.1 of Malania oleifera. Lineage (NCBI taxonomy): Eukaryota > Viridiplantae > Streptophyta > Magnoliopsida > Santalales > Ximeniaceae > Malania > Malania oleifera. The sequence goes on along the minus strand of NC_080424.1, from coordinate 75,865,362 downwards.
GTACTGTTAGAGGCAATCAACATGCCATCCACATATAGAATAAGGATCACAAATACACCACTGTTAAGCAATCTGAAGTAAACACAACTGTCATAACTGCTTCTAACATACCCAATCCTCAACATATAAGAATCAAACCTCTTATACCCTTTCCTAGGGGATTGCTTTAAACCATAAAGAGACCTATTCAATTTACATACCAGGTGTTCTTTACCTTGTTCCACAAACCCCTCTGGTTGCTCCATAAAGATATCTTCCTCCAACTCACCATGAAGGAAAGCTGTCTTTACATCCATCTATTCCAGATCTAAATTATGCATGGCAACCAATGTTAACAAGGATCTAATAAAAGCATGCTCAACAATAGGAGAAAAAATTTCATTATAATATATACCTTCTTCCTTTTTGTATCCTTTTGCTACTAACATGGCCTTATATTTTGTCCCGTATGATTCTGAAGTAGGTTTTTTCTTTTGGAAAACTCACTTACAACCAATTAACTTCCTGTCCTTAGGCTTTTGAACCAACACCCAAGTGTTATTCTTATGAAGAGACTCCGTCTCCTCAACCATGGCTCCAAGCCAACTATCTCGTTCAGAACTCTAAACTGCTTCCTGAAAATCAGAAGGATCTCCACTACTAATAATCAGAGCAAATGCAACTAAGTCCTTAAACTCATACCTGACCGGAGGCTTAACATTCCTCCTTTCTCTGCTGGTGGTTAGCCCTATAGGCTCATGTAAGAACTCAAACCGTGATATGTGGGTTTAAATAAATAAGAGAAGGGAAAATTTGGGATTTGAGCAAATTCATCAACGAAGTTAAAGTTCGTCAACGAGGTCCTCGTTTTTCTCATCGATGAAATTCAGAGGCTCGTCAACGAGGAGAAGCCGAGAGATTTCGAGAAACTGGGGATCTCGGGCTTGTCGACGAGTTGACTATATGGCCTCATTGACGAGGACGCCATTCGTAGACAAGGGCGGTCGGGTCAAGGGGCTATAAATATTAGTTTCATTGCTTAACCATTAAGAAATCTCAAATTCTCTCTCTTTCTCTCTAGAACTCATCCTACACTCTCTCTCTCTCTAGATTTCTTCGTCGTTCATTGCTGGAATCATAGATCCGACGTTACCACGAGGATCACGGAAGGATTCTCTACAAAACCTACGGATCGATATCCCGTTTCAAAGATTTTTTGGGTTTTGGCTTAAAATCGAGGTAAGGCTCGGTTTCCTTTTCTGATCCGGTAGTTTGGTAGAGGACGGAGTTGTGAGTATATTCTATACTGTGTTTTGTAGATTTTGAGAACTCAGTTCGCTGTTTAGGAGTTGTAAAGTTCGATATTGGTCTTTTAGGGGAAAGGTAAAGGAATACAGTTTATATTGGTTATTTTTGAATTCGGACTTGGTATAACTGTGGTTCACGGTCCTGTGTACGGTTTGGTTACTCATTTGGGGGAATTTGACGAGTAAAATTATGAGTTTTTCATGTTACAGTTTTGGGGAAAAATGGGTATTGGGTTGCATCCTTGGTTTTCATGAAAATCGTTGGTATATTGTGAGTTATACTGTGTATTAGGGATGGTCATACCTTGACTTCGTTGTAAACTGTATATGATTGGAAAACATGATTTTCGGATTACCAAATGGGTGTGGTATGTTTAGTTATATGAGTATGCATGAATGTGCTATGTTGAAATGCAATAGGAACTAGGTTCCGAATTGTTCCAGGTACTGAAAGAGTGTTCGGCTCTATATCCGAGGGCGTGTGTTTATCGCCAACCATGTTGGCAAGGGTGTCCGGCTCTATATCTGAGGGCATAAGCCTATACCGGTTGATCATCGAAGGGTGTGGATCCACCAAATAGCGTTGGTACGATGCCATGGGAGTCTGGGACTAGCCATGTGTCGGTGGCGCCATGTGTCGCGGTTTGGCTACGGGCCAACACCGAATATTGCAGAGCAGCTACAGACCTAGGGGTGTGATGGCACCGTGTAGATCATGGGCATGCGTATGCATGTGTGTGCGTGTATGCACTGTACTAGAACTGTATTGTGAGAATACTTGAATTGCATTAACTGTGTTTATTTGCTGTTATGATAACACTCGAATGCTACACACTAATATAACCTGTGTTTGCCTTATTGAGATGTGTCTCACCTCTGCTGTACATACATTTTTATAAGTCCTTCGAGTTACCGGACCTAGCGTCCTAGAGTTAGGAGCGTAGTGGCCGGTGTACTGCGGGTAGCGCTTGGGTAAGTGCTAGGCCTTTTGTTTCACGGGTTGTCATTTTGGGGTATGTTGGCACCCGAATGTACATTCTGTATGTATGGAACCAGTTCTCCATTTTGTTTTGTATAGACTCTGGTATGGTACAGTACTTGTATATAATGACATTTTCCGCTGTGTATATGATTTGCGTATGGATGCGTATAGAGTGCTTGGTAACCCCACGGGGTTGGACCCTCATTCATTATGTTTTATCATTGTTATTTGTATGGTACAGGGACAAGTTAGGTTACTAATACACCCTTGGGTTTCATTTTAGGGTTCGGGGTGTGACTGCTTGGTATCACCGCTAACTAGGTTGCTAGGTCTTGTAGACTTGGTTAGGAGTAGTTATGTGTACATACCAGAGTTTGGGATGTTGAAATGGGTAGAGTAGGTCGAGGGTAGTTTTGTTGCTAGACAATGATTCGTTGGTGATGTTTCGTGTTTTTCCTGGAATGATGATTCCATTAAAATCAGGGCAAACCATGGATGACTTTCATGTCGGTGTGATAGGACAAACCTAGGCCTGTGAGAGGGTAGTTAACATGATTGTGTGTCAATTATTGTGTTAACTGTACGTGAGATGGGAGTCCTAACCGATTCATATTCTGTTTTAGAATGAAGCCTAAGGATAATAACTTGGGGAGTAGTTCTGAGGAGACTGCCTGCGACGAGTCTCCATCAGTGCCTCGGGGTTTGACGAGGGAGGTTATGCGGGAAATTAGGCGGAGTGTCAGGAGGCGCGAACGCTCTCCTACTGCTGCGGGGTGTACCATCGAGAGTTTCACACGCATGCACCTGCTGACGTTTGTAGGGGGACCCGACTCGATTATAGCATAGGACTAAGTCGAGAAGACCGAGAGGATTCTGGAAGTCCTCCACTGTACAGATGAGCAGAGAGTCCTATACGCTACCTTCCAACTGTCTGGGGAGGCGGGGCGTTGGTGGACTATCATGAATCTACTAGAAAAGCGGAGAGCCGGTGTTTCGGAGATGTCTTGGAGCTGTTTCAATGAGGTGTTCTTTGAGAGATACTTCCTGGCCTCCACTCGTGATGCGAAGGCAGATGAGTTTTCTGCTCTATCCCAGGGGGATATAACGGTGCAGGGGTATGCTGCTCGGTATATAGAGTTATCCCACTTTGCGCCTTGTCTGATCTCGAGCGAGTACGAGAAGACTCGGAGGTTCGAGAAGGGTTTGAGGAAGGATATCCGTAGGTTGGTGGGTATGCTTCAGATCAACGAGTTTTCGATTTTGGTAGATAAGGCCATGGTGATCGACAACGGCCTCCAAGAGGATGAGGTGGATTAGGAATCGAGGAAGAGGACGGTACCTTTTGGTTGTCAGTCGAGATCTCGTCAGGGATCGTGGAAGAAGAGGAACAAATGATCGGGTTACCGTCAAAATACCGAGCGCCAGGGTACTCAGGCGAGTCAGACGTAAGATCGTTGTACCAAGTGCCTCAGGTGGCATAAGGGCAAGTTCCAATCATTTGGGGGTAACTACTACAACTATAGCCAGTCAGGCCACATTACTCGCAATTGTCGTGTACCGAAGAGAGATATGCCTGCATCTAGTGTGAATTGGGGGAGCAACCAGATACCTCGGGGAACCATTCAGGCGAATACAGCTCCTGCCAAAGTATACTCTCTTACTTCAGCGGATGCTGAACATACAGGGAATGTAGTGACAAGTACCTTATTATTGCTTTCAAATAAAGCTTCTGTTTTGTTTGATTCGAGTGCAACCCATTCTTTTGTATCTGTGAGTTGTGTTAAACTGTGTGGGGTTGCGACCTAAGTCATAAACGAGGCACTATCTGTTGCTACACCATCTGGGAGTATATCATTTTGTAGTAGGATGTTAGCAAACTGCCCAGTGATAATTCAGAGAAGGCTGCTATCGGCGAATTTTATGGCATACGATATGTCGGGGTTCGATGTCATTCTGGGGATGGATTGGTTATTCTCTAGTTATGCTATGATCGATTGTCGTAGGAAGGTAGTAGTTTTCAAACCTCTTGGGAAGCAAGAGTATGAGTTTGTAGGATCGTGTGTGCGTTCGACGCCACAAATTCTATCAGCACTACAGGCGAGGAGGTTACTCTTGGATGGGTGTCAGGGGTACCTAGCTTGTGTGAAGGAACCTCCGCAAGATGAGTTGAGACTCGAGGATATTCGAGTAGTCAGCGAGTTCTCGGATGTTTTTCTAAATGATTTACCCGGTTTACCTCTGGATCGTGAGGTGGAGTTCATGATAAAGTTGCTGCCTGGTAAGGCACCGATCTCTAAGACTATGTACCGGATGGCTCTAGCGAAACTTCAGGAATTAAAGGAGGAATTATTGGACAAGGGCTTCATCCGACCGAGTGTTTCGCCCTGGGGAGCTTCAGTATTGTTTGTGAAGAAGAAGGCGGATCGATGCGTATGTGCATTGATTACCGTGAGATCAACAAGGTGACTATGAAGAACCGTTACCCATTGCCTCATATTGATGATCTCTTTGACCAGTTGTAGGGGATGCGGGTCTTTTCTAAGATTGACTTGCGATCAAGATATCATTAGGTGAAGGTTAGATTTAAGGATGTGGCGAAGACTACTTTTCGAACCAGATATAGCCACTACGAGTTTTTAGTTATGCCTTTTGGGTTGATGAATGCTCCAACGGTATTTATGGATCTGATGAACAGGGTTTTCCATTAGTACCTGGATCGGTTCGTGGTGGTATTCATCAAAGATATTATGGTATATTCGAGGAGTTTGGAAGAGCATGAAAATCATCTGAGGTTAGTATTACAGATTCTATTGGAGAAGAAGTTGTATGCTAAATTGAAGAAGTGTGAATTCTGGTTGAATCAGGTGGCATTCTTAGGCCATGTGGTGATTGGTGATGGTATATCCATTGATCCTAGCAAGATTGAAGTTGTGGTTGACTGGGTGAGGCCGAAGAATGTGTAGGAGCTTCAGAGTTTTCTGGGACTAACAGGTTATTATAGTCGGTTCCTGGAAGGTTTTTCTAAACTTTCTGGGCCTCTGACTCGATTGACCTGGAAGGGGGTGAAGTTTGAATGGACCAGTGATTGCAAGTAGGGTTTTTAGGAGTTGAAGCACCGACTGGTTACTGCTCCAGTATTGACCATTCCTTCGGGGGATGGTGGGTTTGTGATTTATAACGATGCGTCTCTGAAAGGTTTGGGATGTGTTCTTATACAGCAGGGCAAGGTAATAGCGTATGCCTCTCGACAACTGAAAGATTATGAGAAGAATTATCTTATGCATGATCTAGAATCAGCTGTTGTGGTATAAGCACTGAAGATCTGGCGACACTATTTATATGGTGCGCAATGCGAGATCTTTACTGACCACAAAGCCTCAGTTATTTCTTCACGTAGAAGGAGCTGAATATGAGATAGAGATGGTGGCTTGAGTTAATCAAAGACTACGATTGCGTTATCAGTTATCACCTAGGGAAAGCTAATGTGGTAGTCGATGCGTTGAGTCAGAAGTCGGAACATGCTGCAGTATATGTAGTTGTAACTCAGCATCACATCAGGCAGGATCTGGAGAGCTCAGGTATAGAGTTAGTGTGTGGTGATCATCAGGCTTTCCTTGCTAGTTTGGTGGTCCAACCAACTTTGTTTGAGTGTATAAAAGCCACACAGACTAGTGATGCGGAGTTAACAGAGGTTGTGGAAAAGGTACAACAGGGATTGGCCTCGGAGTTCAACATCTTTGAGGGGGGGTGTGTTGAGGTTTGGGACCAGGTTATGTGTTCTGAATGACGATGAGATCAGAAGGACGATTCTAGAGGAAGCGCATCGTTCATTGTATACGGTACATCCTGGTAGTACAAAGATGTATTGAGACTTGCGTGAGACCTTCTGGTGGTCTGGTATGAAGAGGCAGATTGCTCAGTTTGTGGAGCAATGTCTGACGTGTCAGCAGGTAAAAGCTGAACATCAGAGACCGGCAAGGCCGTTGCGGCCTTTGCTTATTCCAGTGTGGAAATGGGAGCATATTTCCATGGATTTTGTGACCGGATTGTCGCCAGCACTTCACGGGCAGAATGCTATTTGGGTGATCGTGGATAGATTGATGAAATCTGTTCACTTCTTACCGATGAAGGTTAGCTATCCTTTGAGTAGGCTAGCAGATATGTACGCGCATGAGATTGTGAGAATGCACGGGGTAGTGGTGTCCATTGTATCAGACTGAGGTTTACTTCTCAATTCTGGACGAGTTTGCAGGAAGCATTGGGGACGAAGCTTACTTTTAGTACAGGGTGTACAGCGTTCCACCCCTAGACTGATGGACAGTTGGAGAGGACGATACATATCTTGGAAGATATGTTTCGAGCTTGTGTGTTTGACTTCAGTGGTAGTTGGATACAGTTTATGCCACTAGTAGAGTTCGCTTATAATAATAGCTTCCAGGCTAGCATCTGGATGGCACTGTTCGAGGCTTTGTATGGTCAGAGGTGTCATTCTCCTTTGTATTGGGATGAAGTTGGTGAACGTCGGGTGTTAGGACCTGAACTTGTGAAGTAGGTGTCTGAGAATGTGGGTTTGATCTGAGAGAGGATTAAATCAACTCAGAATCTGCAGAAGAGTTACGCATATGCCACCGTGAGTTAGAGTTCGAGGTGGGGGTATGGTATTTCTGAGAATCGCTTCGATGAAAGGGATGATGAAATTTTGGAGGAAGGGCAAGCTGAGCCCGAGGTACATTGGACCATTCGAGGTTCTTAAGTGAGTGGGTCCAGTAGCCTACGGGATTGCACTACCCCCAGCACTCTCGAGGGTCCACGATGTGTTTCACGTGTCTAAGTTAAGGAGATACATGCTGGATCCATCACATGTTATTAGTTATGATGATTTTGAAATTGGGGATACTTTAGCGTATGAGGAGATACTTGTTCAGGTTCTGGACCGTAAAGTTCAAAAGCTTCGCACCAAAGATATACCGTTAGTGAAGGTATTGTGGCAGAACCACGGGGTTGAGGAGGCTTCTTGGGAACTAGAAACGGAAATACGCCAGAAGTATCCACAGTTGTTTTGAGTACGTATACGTCATCCTGCTTTGGGTTTTGATAGGTGGTTTGTCTTTGGGGGTGTGTGTACTTGTGAACTCCTATGACATGATGTATATGTAACCACGGTATTCCTTTGCCATAAGTGAGGGTATGTTGTATATATATTATGATGGGGCTGTGTTGTAGTAGTCTCTAGTTTCTTTCTAGAGTTGTGTATATTTGTTTGATTGTACGAATGAGTTTGTGAACAAGAGATGGCAAATTTCGAGGATGAAATTTTTGTAAGGAGGGGAGGTTGTAAGAACTCGAACCATGATATGTGGGTTTAAATATATAAAATAAGGGTAAAATTGGGATTTGAGCAGACTTCGTCGACGAAGTCAGAGTTTCTCGACGAGGTCCATGTTTTTCTCATCAACAAAATTCAGAGGCTCATCGATGAGGAGAAGCCGAGAGATTTCAGGAAACTAGGGATCTCAGGCTCGTTGACAAGGTCACCGTCTCGTCGACGAGCTGACCATATGGCCTCGTCGACAAGGACGCCATTCGTCGATGAGGGCGGCCGGGTCAAGGGGCTATAAATATCAGTTTCGTTGCTTAACCATTAAGAAATCTCAAATTCTTTCTCTCTCTCTCTAGAACTCATCCTACACACTCTCTCTCTCTAGATTTCTTCACCATTCGTCACTGGAATTGTAGATCCGACATTACCACGAGGATTATGGAAGGATTCTCTACAAAACCTACGGATCAGAATCCCGTTTCGAAGATTTTTGGGTTTCGGCTTAAAATCGAGGTAAGGCTCGTTTTCTTTTTCTGATCCTGTAATTTGGTAGAGGATGGAGTTGTGAGTATATTTTGTACTATGTTTTGTAGATTTTGAGAACTTGGTTCACTGTTTAGGAGCCGTAGAGTTCAGGATTGGTCTTTTAGGGGAAAGGTAAGGGAATACAATTTATATTAGTTATTTTTGAAATCAGACTCGGTAGAACTGTGGTTCACTGTCCTGTGTGCGGTTTGGTTACTCGTTTGGGGGAATCTTACAGGTAAAATTATGGGTTTTTCATGTTACAGTTTTGGGAAAAAGGGGGTATTGGGTTGCATCCCTAGTTTTGTTGAAAACCGTTGGTATATTGTGATTTATACTGTGTATTAGGGATGGTCGTGCCTTGAATTCGTTGTAAACTGTATATGATTAGAAAACATGATTTTTGGATTACCAAATGGGTGTGATATGTTTGGTTATATGAGCATGCATGAATGTGTTATGTTGAAATGCAATAGGAACTGGGTTCCAAATCGTTCCAGGTACTGAAAGAGTGTCTGACTCTATATCCGAGGGCGTGTGTTTCGCTTGCCATGTTGGCAAAAATTTTCGACTCTATATCCAAGGGCGTGAGCCTATACCAGTTGATCATTGAAAGGTGTGGATCTACCAGATAGCATCGGTATGATGCCATGGGAGTCTGGGACTAGCCATGTGCCGGTGGCGTTGTGTGTTGCGAGTTGGCTACGGGCCAACGTCGGATATCATGGACCGGCTACGGTCCGAGGGGTGTGATGAAACTATGTAGATCATGGGCGTGCGTATGCTTGTGTGCGCGTGTATGCACTATACTAGAACTGTATTGTGAGAATATTGGAATTGCATTAACTATGTTTATTTGCTGTCATGATAACACTTGAATGTCACACACTAATATAACCTGTGTTTGCCTTACTAAGATGTGTCTCACCCCTACTGTACGTACATTTTTACAGGTCCTTCAAGTAACTAGAACTAGCTTCCTAGAGTTGGGAGCATAGTAGCCGGTGTACTGCGGGTAGCGCTTGGGTAAGTGCTAGGACTTTTGTTTCACGGTTTGTCTTTTTGGGGTATGTTGTCACTCTGATGTATGTTCTATATGTATGGAGCTAGGACTCTGTTTTGTTTTATATAGACTCTGGTATGGTACAGTACTTGTATAAAATGACATTTCTCTCTATGTATATGATTTGTGTATGGATGCGTATAGGGTGCCTGGTAACCCCACGGGGTCGGACCCTTATTCATTATGTTGTATTGTTGTTATTTGTATGATACAGGGACATGTTAGGTTACTAATACACCCCTGGGTCCCATTTCCGGGTTCGGGGCATGACAGCTCATGTCTATCACCTATTTGAGGAATTTCCTGAGGAACTGTAGTTTGTCTCGCTATATCCTGTGCAACAGAATCAACAACAGTAGTCTGAGTATTACCCATACTTGAATTTTGAATATTGTCCAGCACCATCTAAATAGGTACTCCAGTTGAATCAGACTCCATCTTCTTATCAGCATTCTCCTTCAACAATGTTTCCTCATCGAAGACCACATCCCTGCTACTGACCGCCTTCCATGCCACAGGGTCCCACAACCGGTATCCCTTCACTCCTTCTTGGAAACCAAGAAATACGCACGGTTTGGACTTAGAGTCCAAATTTGATCTTTCCTGTTCCTGCACATGCATATATGATTGACAACCAAATATTCTCAACACAGAGTAATCTACTAGCTTACCTATCCATACTCTCTCAGGAATCTTTAAGTCAATAGCTACAGAAGGAGACCTGTTTACCAGGTAGCATGCCATACTCACTGCTTCTGCCCAGAATGACTTAGGCAAATTAGCTTGAATCCTCATACATCTTGCCCTCTCTAGTAATGTTCTGTTCATCCTTTCAGCCATCCCATTCTGTTGTGGCCCATGTGGAACTGTATAGTGCCTAGTGATCCCATCTTCCTTACAGAAGTTAATTAACTGGTTGTTTTTGTACTCTAGTCCATTGTCAGATCTCAGAAACTTCACCTATTTCCTTATTTGTTTCTCTACCTGAGTTTTCCATTCCCTGAACTTACTGAATACCTCATTTTTGTGCTTCAGAAAATACACCCAAACTTTCCTAGAAAAGTCATTAATAAATGAGATAAAATAAATAGCACCACTGTGAGACTGTACCTATGTGGGACCCCATACATCTGAATGAATGTACTCCAGCACTTCCTTGCTTGTATGTTTTCTTGTTCTGAAACTCACCCTGCGCTGTTTACCAAACAAATAGTATTTACAGAATTTAAGCTTACAACAAGAATTACCTCCTAGTAAGTTTCTCTTGTGCAGCTCCTGCAAACCATGCTCACTCATGTGACCCAGCCTCATATGCCACAGAGTAGTATCATCTGTATTTGTACCTAAAGAGGTACTAGCAGCAGCTCCACCTGTCATTGTGCTACCCACCAGAGTGTACAAATTGTTTCTTAGATGACCCTTCATTACTACCAGTGAACCTCTAACCACTTTCAACACACCATCCCTAACTGAAAAAGAGAAACCATTACTGTCTAAAGAGCCCAAGGAAATCAGATTCTTTTTTAGATATGGAACATGCCTCACATCCCTAATGGTTCTAACCACACCATCAAACATTCTGATTCTGACCGTTCCAATACCAAGAGTACCACAGGAAGCATCATTACCCATCAACGTTGTCCCTCCAGAGATTGGTTCATAGAAGTCAAACCAATCCCTATATGGACACATATGATATGAGCACGCCGAATCCAAAGTCCAGGTATCTGCTAAGTAACTGAAACCTGTAGTAATAGCCAAAAGATCCCCATCAAAAACTAATGAACTGCTCTCCACTACAGTAGTCTGCTTAGTCTTTTTCCTGTTCTTTTCCTTTAAATATATTTTCCTACTTAGACAATCCTTCTTCATATGCCCTTCTTTCCCACAATAAAAACAACCACTCTTCTAGTTCCCATTCTTACCCCTGGACTTGGATCGAGATTTCACTTGATTCCAATTACCCCTGCTAGAACTCCTGCCCCGCTGTTGGCTAGACACACCCTTAACCACCAAGCCTTCTCCATGTCCTGGATAATCTGGTTTGTGAAAATTCTTACTCTCCAGAATGACAGTAGTCAACTCATTAATTGTAAAAGTCTCCTTATATAACAGTAGTGTGGTTTTCAAAGTATCAAATGAACTAGGAAGCGAATACAACAAAATAGTGTTTTATCTTCCTCCTCAATTTTTACCTTAATACTCAGCAATTGCGTAATTATTTTATTAAAATAATTGAGGTGATCTCTGACTTCTATGCCCTCAATCATCCTCAACTGATACAACTGTTTCTTCAAATACAGTCTATTAACTAAGGACTTGGACATATAAATATTCTCCAATTTTTTCCAAAGCTCAGCTGGTGATGTTTCATTCAACACACCATATTTAATTTCTGGAGCTAAACTTAAGTGAATGGTACTTACCGCTTTCATTTCCAGCCCCTCCCACTGATCATCTGACATGGTCTTTGGCTTCTTGTCTTTTCCATACAGTGCCTTAATCAGTCCCTGTTGGATCAACATATCATTCACAGTGCTCTGCCACAAACTGAAATTATTGTTTCCATTAAAGGGCTCCACCTCGAACTTGGTCGTCGAAGTACTCACCATTTTAAAAAAAAATTCTTTTTTTTTTCTCTCTCTTCTGATGTCAGCACCTATTAGGATGACGTCAGCGCTCCAAGGGGAGGATCCGTGCCTCGACCTGACCCGTTCCGCTCGACTCGAATCCCTAATCCACTGCACGTGCCCGGATGCTGACTTATGCCTTGACCCGATAGGTTTTTCTTGGATCCAACCCGCAACCTAGCCTCTTGACCTGCGTGTTAACCCATTGCATTCCGTACCTGACCCGATTCTGAATCCGAGTCTATCACCCAATTCTGGCACTGTTCATCATGTTCTTCATCCGCAAAAAAAAAAAAAAAAAAAAAAAATGATTTTTTTTTCTCACCTTTAATTGAAAAAATGATCCTCCTTCAATTGAAAAAAAAAAATTTGGAATAATTTTCCAGCACCTGATTTGAATCTGCGTACCTCAATTCAATTTTTCAATTGAAAAATTCTGAAATAATTTTCCAGCACCTGATCTGAATCCGCATAACTCAATCCGATCTAAACGAACCACTCTAATCTTGAGCACTCCCGCGAAAAAACTATCCAAAAGATTTCTTTCAATATGATCTGATCTATCAGATTTGCACCCAACCTAAACCATGTTCTAATACCACTTGTTGACGCATAACGATTTTAATCTTTCGATCAACAAAATAAATAGCACAAAGAACATTCACAGAAACAATGTAGGCGAGAGATTTTACGTGGTTCGACAAGATTGCCTATGTTCACGAAGTGTACTTGGAGAAAAATCCACTATGAAACGATGTCAGTACAAGATCTGATCAAACTTTCACCGATCTCAGATCCCCTGTACACCCCTCACCTCAAACCAGTGAAGAAAAATTATTCCTAGAGAGAAAGCCCTCTCTAACTCTCCTTGCACAAAATGACAAGCAATACATTCTTTTTCTCATGACTTACAAACATATATATGACACCACACAACCGTTGGATTTAGAGACGATCCAACGGCTGTGATAAATGCCACAATAAATAAATAATATTTTTTTAACATAAATATTTTAGGGATTTCTCCTATGACAGATCTCCTAGAAAGAACTACAAATTATTAAAATTCTTTTCCAATAAAATAAATATTACATAAAGAATATGCAAGGAGATGACTGTTTGTACTAGCTTGATTTTCTTACCCAAATGATAATCAGACCAACATTTTTCAAAAAAAAAAAATTAATTATATTTTAAATAAATATCCATTTTTTCAAATTTAATAAGTGAATGTAAGTATTTTGAATTTTGATACAACTAATCCAGTATTCTTCTCCGTCGATGTCAAATAGTGGTTCATCGCTCCAAAAGTTGGTGAGACGGGTGAATTGAGTGGTTTTTGAATATCCATAGTCACTTTTAAGATCTACAAAGCGAAATAAGGCTTTTGGGAGGTCTCGATGGCTTTCAGGGATTTTTCCAATGCCCAAATCTATGGATTGGTATAGAAAATCGAAAGATGGCAAGACTTTAGAGAGAGAGAGAGAGAGAGAGAGAGTTATGAGTATATTTGTGTGTACTTCCCCCTTGAGAGGAAATTTCTCTTGTTCTTATAGCATGATTATTTTGACAGGTCTCCTTCCAATGGAGAAGCATACCTATCTTGTTAACATAAGCCTCCTACCCCTAACCCGAGGTGGTTATCCATGAGTCATTAACAACTCCTATTTGGTGGTTTTCTGTACATGAACTTATGCTTAATCACAAATGCGATAGGCATGGCTAGTGGGTGGTTGATCTTTGTTTGGGCATGGCCGACGTGTCTAGAGCAGGTCTACACCACATGTGGCCTACATGCAACCAACTTGCCCAAAACATATCTACGTATCACATGAGTTGTGATCTGCATCTCACTTGACTTGCATGTGACCGAGTTGCCCAAAGAAAGTTTGCATCTCATATAACTTGAACGTGGCTAAACTCACATGACCTACATGCCACCAACTTGTCCAAAGCAAGTTTGCACCCCACGTGACCTGCATATGACTGACCTACCTAGAGTAGGTTCACATCCCACGTGACGTGCACATGAATGACTTGGATAATAAAATAAAATTGCTCTAATAATCACCTATGTGTTTCAATGTGGGTACTTTCTTATGAGTGGGACATTATCCTCTCCTATTTTTAATTTAATTACATTTTGTAGAATAAATTCTTAGCAAGCATATAGTTGATAATGCTAATTATTTCCTAGAATAGATTACTCAAAGGCACTTAAGATACCTTCCTTGCAATGATGCCTAATTCCTTTTTTTTTTTCTTTTTTTTTAAATACAAAAAAATAAAGTAAAGACTCCATTTAGATTCTTTAGTTCAAGATTCTATGTTATTTTTTTTGCAAGCAAGTTTAGCATCACAACGTAACAAACACGGGCATTACATATCCTTGACAAATTATATCATGACATGAGTTTGGAGGCATGTGCCAATGAATTAAAATGAAAGAACATTTTTTTTATTCTACAAAATGAATAGGTTCATTAAAAGATAAAAGGGAAGTACAAAGAGAATGAGAAACTCTAACATTTACAATATAAAGATAAGGGCAAAAGATATTGATTTCCCCATGTTTGGTAAAATGATAGAGACCTTTCTTGAGATTTTAAAATCCTAAAGACCTCTCCCAAGATCTCAAAAATTTCAAGGACCTCCCCTGAGGTTTTTCAAAAATACACAAATCTTCCCTTATATTTTGTAAAAAAAAAAAAACAAGTCTTTTGAAGGGAGATTTGTGTTATTTTGGCAAATCTCTAGGGAGGCATGTGAGATTTTTGAAATCTCAAGGGAGTTCAATGAGATTTTTGAAATCTCAGGAGAGATTCCTTTTTTTTTTTTTTTTTTGTCAAATCTCAAGAGAAGTTAGTGTCTTTTACTTTAAAAATATATACAAAATTACAATAAAACAAAGTGACTAAGAAATTAAGCTAAAATAACCAACCAGTGACATTAAACATCAAAGAAAGTCATATTACCGAATCGATTAGGAGTGAACACCCCAAAATGGAGACAAAAACATGGAAGAAAACCTAGATAAAAATTAGCATATCCCCACTTCTTGTCATTTTTATTGGGATTCGAGTACATTATAGTGTTTAAGTTCACATTGAATATTATATAAAGAATATATAATAATAAAAAACATACTTTTGCTATTAATGTAAAATAGAGCAAATTTTTAATATGTAGTACTATTATTAGCGTAAATTGCATGGTTGGTCCTAAAACTATGGGCCTGATTGCATATCGGTCTATGAACTTCAATTTATTACACTAGTGGTCCCGTAACTATTTGACTTTTTTTAATGCAACCCTACATTCCACATGTAAGAGGGAAATTTGGAATAAATTGGGGGGAGGGGTGCTAATAAGAATCCCACATAGCGATTTGGTGAAGCATTGTGGAACTATAACTATAGGCCAAAGTTGCACTTGGGTCTTAGTGTAATGCCCCGACCTCCTACGTCGGCCCGAAGTGTTACTAATCCATTCATTTACCTGATAATCTACATTCTAATATCATGTACGCAGCACAAAACGTAATTATAATCTTCCAACAAATATAATAGTAGAGTTTCTACTCCTATCTATACACCATAACAAACCATGCATCCACCTGTGTTCACATATATACATATCTCCAAAACATAACCTACACTTCTAGTATTCACAATACTAGCATGTTTCACAACCATTCATAAAATCTAGGAGATTTAAAACATAAAACATAAAATATTAATTTTATACATCCCAAAATATTATCAACCTTATACCCTTTTATTTCTATATCTAAAAAATGCTATAATAACCTCAAGCTCTTTAAGCTCGATCACGTGGAAGACCTGAAAAAGATGAATTCATATTCGGGTGAGACACATTTCAGTAAGGGAAGAAACAATAAATTAAAACAGCGTGTGGCTAACATAAGGTTCATAAATATCATTTTAATAACATTTTCAAAACTTTATTGTTAGTCCTGATAGCTACACTATCTTGGTTTATATGTTTTGATGATATTAACCTATTTGTTGTTCCTAGTATTTTTCATCCTTGCAGATCTTATCTAGTACAGGTACAAAGTGTCGGATACACGGAGGTACAAAATCAGAAGCAAAGATCGGACCAAGTAGACATCAAATAGGAAAAATCAGAAGGACACTGACTCGAAAGTACCAAAGCACATCCTAAAGTTTTTATTGTGTATAAATTAATTGTAATAAGGGTTGTGTGAGTGAGTGCACATTGTAACTCTTGCGATGTGTGTCTTGCATGATTTCTAAGTAAGAGTTGAGTCATTGCATAAGCATACTAGGACACATAAGCATATAGGATTTCACTAAAGACATAAACACAAACTAACCTTTCATGGTTTTCAAAGTTAAAACTTAAAAAATTTGCTAAATGAATCCTAAACTCAAATATGTTTTCTAAAGAGACAAGTTTTCAAACATCTTAGTATTTGGAACATCTTCATACTTAGTCCCAGTTTTATCAAAACGAGTCTTGTGTCCTAAAGGTTCAAAGAAAGTCAAGTATATTTATAAAATGGCATACTAAGCATATAAGATATCAAAATGGGTTTTCAAATGTGTTTTATTAATCAAGATATCTTATATTCAAAATAAAACTCATTTGGATAAGTTTTAATCTTCATTAGACTTAATACATTTCATATACTTTTGTCCAAGAATGTTTTGAGTCATTAAAACGCTTTTTGATAAGGAAAAACAAAGCATTCGTCACTACTGTAGTGCAACCTTGAGTCCTGAATATTTTTTGGTATTTTGGGCATAACTTTTTCTAGAAAAGTCCAAATGGGACAATCTTGGTGTCCCTAAAAAGCTAAGACAAAATTCATGTTGATGACATTTTCTAATTCAGGGACCCCATTGATGAACACAGGGGATTCGTTGACGAAGTGCAGTATATGATTAGTCGACAAGTGCAGGGGCCTAGTCAACGAGTCCAACGAGCAGAATGACACTAACGGGCAAAAAACAGCTATTTTATCAAATAAAATATCTTTTCTTCCCCCCAATGGCTAGTTAATGACTTTTAAGGCTCTTGGGCTATAAATACAAGCTATTAGACTTGTATTAACATGGTTTTGAAAGTCTTTGATCATTGTTAGTAAAAAAAGTCATTTTATACAAAACCTAGCACATTGCATATTAGTTCTTCATTACATGTGCTCATTCTCTCTTACTCACTTATTGTGTTTGATTCAATTCTCGAGAGAATAGTGTGAGGTTTGAGTTGTAAATCATATTTGCTCATTGTAAGGAGCATTCTTTGTAATCTTCCATCTTCTTGTGAAAGGTTTTTTGTGAACCAAGTTGTAAGGTTCTTTGTGAACCGAATCGGTAAAGGCTCTTTATGAGCGGTAGGGATTTGTACCCAAGTTTGTAAGGCTTGCTCCGCTACGGAAGGAGCGATTAAATTGTGGAATCCTTGGCTTGGTGCTAAGGCGTGGACGTAGGCTTGGTGCCGAACCACATAAAAATACCGGTATTGTTCTTTCTCTCCCTTACACTCTTTATTTTATATCTTGTGCATGATTTATATTTATATTGTGATATAATTTCTTGTATCTTGCCAAGAGTTTTTATTTTGTAGAAAAATACGTATTCCACGAAAAGAGTCTATTCACCCCCTCTAGACTATATACTCCGAGCTGGGACTACCAACAAGTGGTATCAAAGCGAGACGCTTGTATTTTCGAAGTAAAATCTAGAGCGTAAAGATCAAATGGAGAATTTGGCGAGTACCTCCTCCCAAGGACAATTCGTGGCAAAACTGCCATTGTTCAATGGTTCAAACTACTCGGCTTGGAAAAACCGAATGACCATCTTCATCCGAGTGCACAATCTCAAAATGTGGAGTGTCATCTCAGAGGGAAATTACGAATTCAAAAATACCAAGGGTGAACCAAAAAATATTGAGGATATGTCGGACACCGAAATAAGGTTAGTTGAGCTTAACTTTCAAACCAAAAATTTTCTTTATTGTGCTCTAAGTGATAATGAATACAATCGTGTTTGTGGTTGTGATACCGGTAAAGAAATATGGGAAAAACTTGAAGTCACATATGAAGGTACTTCACAAGTTAAGAAGTCCAAAATTTACATGTTAGTGAATAATATGAAATGTTTAAAATGGATGAAGGAGAATCCATCACGTCCATGTTCACTCGGTTCACACACATCATAAATGAATTAAAAGCACTTGGTAGAACTTATTCTATGGAGGATAATGTTCAAAAAGTTTTACGATCTTTACCCAAGTCATGGCATGCTAAATCTACCGCCATTGAGGAGGCAAAGGATTTAACCAAAGTCACACTTGATGAGCTTATTGGATCACTTTTGACTTATGAACTTAAGAAAAATACGATTTTGGATCCTCAAAAGCCTAGAAAGGATAAATGTGTTGCTCTTAAATCATCTAGTCCAAAATTCAAAGAAATGCTAGAAAATGATGAGGATAGTATGGATGATATGGAATCACTTATAAAAGACTTTAGAAAATTCCATGAAGAAAAACAATACTTTAGGAAAGAAAAAATAATAAAAAATGAGAAAAAAGCACATCCATGCCTAATGGCTAACAAACAAGAAGATGAAATAAGTTCGGATGAGGAGGATTATGCACCTTCATAAGATGAAGTAAAAAAAAATTGTGATAAATTATATGTGTCACGACGTCCCGGGAGCGCGTGTGCCCCGGGCGGCAAAATAAAAATCAATCAATTTTAATTTTCAAGGAAAATATGAAATGTCGGAGTCGCCTCTAACCTTTTAGTGTGGTTAGAATACATGATTACTATCCCGTTAGGGGTAGAATGAGTCTACGTTAACAGAGTTAGGCTCAGGAGTTCGGTTACGCGAGGGGAAGGTACAAGCACCCCCTGCGCGCCCGTTCTTACGAACGGTACCTAATTAATTTGAAATTATCCCTAAGTTAATCTAATAAGTCTTTAAATTACTCCTTTTTATGAACTTATAAATACACATGAAAAATAAATAAATAAATATAATATATACATATATATATATATATATATATTCCCTCAGAGCTTAGTTTACGTGTTGCCCGAAGGCTCATACCCCCGTAATAAAATCATAGGGATAAACATACACGAAAATAAATAATACTATAAAATAATAAAAATGAATATCATAATATAAATATACCCAAGGAACAAAAATACTAAAAATATTTAACATTAGTACTAATTAAAAGTGATGACAATATTGACAATAATAAAAACATAGTACTATAATAATAGTCTTATACTAATAATATCATATTAATATTGCGATGCTACACTATAATAGTATCATAATAATACCATACTAATATACGTAGTAAATATAATAGTAATAACAACGAATAAATAATAATAGTAAATAGTAGATATGATAATAATAGTAAGTAATAAATGATAAGGATAATAATAAGTAATGATAGGAATAATAACAATATTTATGTTAATAGTAATATACATATTTTATTTACCTTAATATCGACACCCCATTAAAGATACAATACACGCGTATATAAGCAATCAATTAATAAAACAAATCAAATTAAAGGGATAATGAACTTATGGAAACCTATTCAAGCTATTACTAATATGCAAACAATCAGTTTGGTAACTTCAAAACTTATAGTAATAAATCAAATCAAATTCAATATATAATTCTAAACAGTTAACATGACAATAATACAATATTACATGGTAGACCATTATATTACGTACAATACAAAATAGTAAATTATAACATATACATGATAATAGAAACAATATCATAACCCCTAATGTACCTAAATCATATATGCATAACAACCTTATAACCTAATAAACCATAATAATAAAAATAATATGAAATAATATATCACCATATTACCTAAATATATACATGACGAAAATATCAATAAACAACAATATTACAACATACCTTAAAGAGATATGACTTAAATAACACAAGTTCAATAATAATATTTAAACATCAAGCAAATATCTAATATGGACAAAAACCCTGCACCCAAGAAAAATAAATCAATTAGTATTTAAAAAACAATAAAAATTTAAATATGAACAAAAATCCTGCACCCAAGAAGAATAAATCAATTAATATTTAATATGCATAAAAAAATAATAAAAATTTAAATATGAACAAAAATCATGCAATCAAAAAGAATAAATCAATTAGTATTTAATATTATTAAAAGAAAAATATTAAACACTAAAGATAATATCTAACAAGTATAGTGATAAAAAATAAATACATAATAAGAAATTTTAACTAGATAAAAGTTAGTGTGTGTATACACAGCATGTAAAAAAATAAAAAAATAAACAAAACTTAAACTTTATGTGTGTGTGTGTGTGTGTGTGTGCGCAGATACAGCAGAGGACTCACACAGGGGACTTACCGTGGGAGATCTGAACAGGGAAGCGTGGAGTAGTGGTGGGCCTGGCCGGAGCAAGCGGGAGTAGGTGGCCTCGCAGTTCTGCTGTGCTGGCAAGGGACAGAAGGCTGGCGGAGGTTGCTATGCTGGCTGTGAAGCTTGGCTGCGGCTGTGGTGCCTGGCCGGAGTTGCTGTTGGCGGTGGCCTGCTGGTGTAGGAGTTTCACGGCTGCAGTGGCTTCGAATCTCCACGGTGCTGCTGCTGTGCGGTGGCTCTGTTGGCTGCTTGGTTGCAGCAGAAGAGAAATCGCTTGCTGCGGTGGCTGGGGCAGAGTTTCTGCAGACTGGTGTGGAGGTTGGTGGAGGCTCGGAAGGTGACTGGACGAGAGGCAGGGTGGCTGTGGTGCTGGTTGAAGAAAGGAAAACTGGGTTGCGAGGGGAGCTTGGGTGCTTGCTGCGGTGATGGGAAGACCGTGAGGGCGAAGGGAGTATGGGAGAACAGAGGAAGTCCGAAGAGCTGCGGCGATGGATGAGGGAGAGGACTAGAAGAAGAAGAAGCTTTTTTTTTTTTTTTCTATTTTTTTTTTCTGCTTTGGCTCCCCTTTCCTTGGGCTCTCCTTGTACACGTAGCGCCCCTGCCCTTATATAAAAAAAAAAAAAAAAAAAAAAAAATTTGAAAACCCTAAAAAACTTCCTTTTTTGATTTTTTTTTTTTTTTGCTTTTATTCTTATGATAATAATGAAAATAGAAATAATAATAATTATTATTATTATAGTAATAATATAAGGATAATAATAATAATAATAACATTAATAAGGTAATAATAATAATAAATAATAATAATACTACTACTACTACTAATAGTAAATAGTAATAATTATAGTAAAAATAAAAATAATAAAGATGCTATCAGAAAAATAATAATAATAATTATACTAATAAAAATAGAGTAATAATACTAATATTAAAAGTAAAAATTATTAATAATAATAATAATAATGATAACATTACTAATAAAAATAAAGATAACGAAAAGAATAATAACCAAAATAAGATACTAATGCTAATAATAATAATAATAATAAGGTAAAAATAATAATAATAATAATAGTAATAATATTCCAGAATAATTATAGTAAAATAATAATAATAATAATAAATAATAAAAATAATTATAAGAAAGTAATAATAAAATAACGATAATAAAAATACTAATAATAATAAAATAATAAAAGGAAACCCCTTACTCTATTTGGCTAGGGCAAAAATAGGGTGTCTACAGCTGCCCCTCTTTGTAGGCTTTGTTGCTTCAATATAATGGTAGGAACTCTCCTACGTTTTTTGCAACAACAAGGCTGCAAAGATAAAAGACACCTATTTTAGCCAAGCCACATAACTGTCTGGGCTTTTCAATCAGGTACTGTTTGCTTTTGCCAATCAGGGATGATTTGTACTGAATGTAAGAATCCATGTTGAGGTACACAGGGATGGCTTGCTACGAATATAAGAATCAAAGCCGTAGGGATACGATGATCCAGGGACACAATGATGGCTTGCTTCGAATTTAAGACTCCGAGCCGCAGGGACACGATGATCCAGCCATAAGACACAATGATGGCTTGCTTCGAATGTAAGAATCCAAGCCGTAGGGATACGATGATCCAGCTATGGGACATAATGATGGCTTGCTTCGAATGTAAGAATCTGAGCCGTAGGGATACGATGATCCAGCCGTGGGACACAACAATGGCTTGCTTCGAATGTAAGAATCCGAACCGTAGGGATACGATGATCCAGTCATGGAACACAATGATGGCTTACTTCGAATGTAAGAATCCGAGCCGTAGGGATACGATGATCCAGCCGTGGGACACAACGATGGCTTGCTTCGAATGTAAGAATTCGAGCCGTAGGGATACGATGATCCAGCCATGGGACACAATGATGGCTTGCTTCGAATGTAAGAATCCGAGCCGTAGGGAGACGATGATCCAGCCATAGGACACAATGATGGCTTGCTTCGAATGTAAGAATCCGAGCCGTAGGGACACAATGATCCAGCCATGGGACACGATGATCCAGCGATGGGACACAATGATGGCTTGTTTCGAATGTAAGAATCCGAGCCGTAGGGATACAATGATCCAGCCATGGGACACAATGATGGCTTGCTTCGAATGTAAGAATCCGAGCCGTAGGGATACGATGATCTAGCCATAGGACACAATGATGGCTTACTTCGAATGTAAGAATCCGAGCCGTAGGGACACAATGATCCAGCCATGGGACAAAATGATGGCTTGCTTCGAATGTAAGAATCCGAGCCGTAGTGATACGATGATGCAGCCATGGGACACAATGATGCCTTGCTTCGAATGTAAGAATCCGAGCCGTAGGGACACGATGATCCAGCCATGGGACACAATGATGCCTTGCTTCGAATGTAAGAATCCGAGCCGTAGGAATACGATGATCCAGTCAGGGGACACAGTGATGGCTTGCTTCGAATGTAAGAATACGAGTTGTAGGGATACGATGATCCAGCCATGGGACACAATGATGCCTTGCTTTGAATGTAAGAATTCGAGCTGTAGGGATACGATGATCTAGCCATGGAACACAATGATGGCTTGCTTCGAATGTAAGAATCCGAGCCCTAGGAATACGATGATCCAGCTATAGGACACAATGATGGCTTGCTTCAAATGTAAGAATCCGAGCCATAGGGACACGATGATCCAGTCATAGGACACAATGATGACTTGCTTCGAATGTAAGAATCTGAGTCGTAGGGATACGATGATCCAGCCATGGGACATAATGATGGCTTGCTTCGAATGTAAGAATCCGAGCCGTAGGGGCATGATGATCCAGCCATAGGACACAATGATGGCTTGCTTCGAATGTAAAAATCCGAGCCGTAGGGATACGATGATCTAGCCATGGGACACAATGATGGCTTGCTTCGAATGTAAGAATCCGAGGCGTAGGGACACGATGATCCAGCCATGGGACACAATGATGGCTTGCTTTGAATGTAAGAATCCGAGCCATAGGGATACGATGATCCAGCCATGGGACACAATGATGGCTTACTTCGAATGTAAGAATTCGAGCCATAAGGAACGATGATCCAGTCATGGGACATAATAATGGCTTGCTTCGAATGTAAGAATCTGAGTTGTAGGGATACGATGATCCAGCCATGAGACACAATGATGGCTTGCTTCGAATATAAGAATTCGACCGTAGGGATACGATGATCCAGCCATGGGACACAATGATGGCTTGCTTCGAATGTAAGAATCCGAGCAGTAGAGATACGATGATCCAGCCATGGGACACAATGATGGCTTGCTTCGAATGTAAGAATCTGAGCTGTAGATCCAGCCATGGGACACAATTATGGCTTGCTTCGAATGTAAGAATCTGAGCCATAGGGATACGATGATCCAGCCATGGGACACAATGATGACTTGCTTCGAATGTAAGAATCCGAGCCGTAGGAATACGATGATGACTTGCTTCGAATGTAAGAATCCGAGCCGTAGCGGATACGATTATCCGAGCCACCTCAACCAGTAATAAGGTGTGAAAGCAAAGTTTGGAAAGTTGTTACTCTATTTGGAAAATGCACTTGGGGTAAAGTCCGAATGTCAATGAATGAATCCCCTTGTCTTTGGGATCTGTTGCCCCAGTTCAAAATAAATCAATGTGTGTTTGGGGCCAACTGCCCCAGTTCCCAAGTGAATCAACGTGCGCTTGGGGGTCGACTACCCCAGCTCAGATATTAGCACAACAGGAATCTCTCAGTCAAATTATCATTTGAAATCTTATTCAACAAGACAAGAATGAAGGGTGTTCTATTGCTGCTTGTGATGCTAGAATGCAATGATAAGCTACTATATGGATGCATGTTGCTAACTTATAATGTAGTGATATGTTGCTATTGATATGCATGTTACTAACTTATGATTATATGTATGCATTTTTTTTATTTTTTTATTTTTTATTTTTTTGTGTAATGTATGAAACACACAATGGCGATGCATGAGATGTATGGTAATACGTGAAATGCATGATAATGCATGAGATGCATGGTAATACATGAAATGCATGGCAATGCATGAGATGTGTCGTAGGGTAATGCATGAAATGCATGACGATGCATAAGATGTATGGTAATGCGTGAAATGCAGGGCAATGCATAAGATGTATGGTAATACATGAAATGTAGGTAATGCATGCAATGCATGAAATGTAGGCAATGCATGAAATGCATGACGATGCATAAGATATATGGTAATGCATGAAATGCATTGCCATGCATGAAATTTAGGTGATGCATGAAATACATGGCAATGCATGAGATGTATGGTAATGTATGGAATGCATGGCAATACATGAAATGTATGATAATGCGTGAAATTTGGGGTAATGCATGACAATGCATGAATCTTTTCTCCCAATGCACTTGTGATCAATGACCTCATCTTTGGTCTCTACATGAAACTCGCCACATTTGAATGGATCTGTAACTGATCTTGGCTTAATCTTCTTTATTCATCTGGTTATGGAAGTGATTGACTCAGCTCAAATGAAAATCACAAAATCTGCCCCAGTTGAATGGACCAAAAGATGATTTTAACTCTGATTTCATATTCCAATCTGATAAAAAGGCGCTTGAATGGGACCTACTGAGACTCAACTCGAAATTTACCCCAGTTAAATTCATCTATCACCGATCTTGACTCTATTGTTGCATTCTTTTGAATAAGCAGATTCTGACATAACATTTACCCCAGTTAGGCTGCTCTTTCTCCACAGGTATCTTTTTCATAGAAAGTACTGGTGATTTTGAAACTCTTTGACTATCCATCATCTTTTAACGCTCTAAAGAGTAAGAAGGGTTCCCCATTTTTTTTTTTTTAAGGAACGAGGAATGATTATGCAACTATGACATCAACTTGCTAAATCAAAAGTCCATCCACACAAAATAAATGTTTTACCATGTTTCAATGCTATCATAGGGGAAAATTTATACCAGTATTCAAGAGTCATATAATGTTGATTTCCTAACCTAGATGACTGTCATTCTCTTCAACTGCCCCAGTTCCATCAACTCATGCTTTGATCTCAAGATGGTCTTTAAGACTCAGGACGAAACGTAGGCTTAGGGATGTAGGCTTTCAGAATAAAAAGGAAACTAAGGCTCAAATATACCACCCCAAATAATGTTTTATGCCCCCAGTTCGAGTTGAGGTGTTTTGCAAGATGTTGACCGAACTTGTTATTTATACAAGCTGCCTACGTACCTTTTCAGGATCAGGTCATTACGTAGTTCATACGAGCATTGAGTCTGACAAATCATTTAAGACAACAATGTATACCAATCTGGTCAGGACTTTCATTTGGACCGTAATGTAGGCTAAGGATATGAGTTAAAGAAGAAAGAAGTTACATAAGGCTCAAAATCATCAATTTCATCAAGGGTAATTTGGTTAAAGATCACATATGTAGTAAGTCTCATATTTTCTTTCTTCTTCCTCTTCTTCTTCTTTCTCTTTTTTTTTTTTTTTTTCTTTCATTCTCTATCTCTTTTTACTGCAACTTTCCCTTTTCTTTTATAAAGGAATCTTGACTTTATTTTCATTTGAACTTCAATTTGGACTAATCTTTTAAAAACTGCCCCAGTATGGGGTGTGATCCTTCAACAGGTTAATCAAGGAATGAATTTTTCAGGCTCAAAAGGGTTATCAAGGGATTTCTTCTTTGACTTTCTTTTGGGTAGCAGAACAATAGCCTGCCATCCTTTTGGTAATGACTATTGTCTCAAATGATTTGCCAAACGCTAAGGTACCCATGCCCAAGTTAGATTTTTGGTAATCTGACTTTAAGAAAAACTTAGTTTAACATTCAGGCTTAACTTGGTTAACAAATGGTAAATCATTGTTTGGGTTCTTTTTGGGGTTAATTGGTCGACCAAAGAGGGCCATCCATTATTTGATCAAAACATGAGTGATGAATTGACAAGAGATTATCATAACAGCGTAACCGCTTCGTTGAATTCCTTGGAAAGTAAGATACTTCTTCATAACATTTGAATTCGAAGATTGTTTCATCCTTCTCTACTTTTGCCTCTCGGGTTAAATTTTCAAAAATTAACAACTCTTTTCGGTTTATGAATACTGGCAACATTACTTTCCTTATTCCGGCATGAAACATAAGCAAACAAAATTTGGCAATTGGACTCATGACGCAAATGAGAGAACTAAATGCATAATTCATTTTATTGAAGATAGAAAATCTTCCGAGACACAGGCGTCCACAGATTACAAAAGGCAAATAATAATGGGGAAAACAAAAGAACATCAAATGAAAAGGATTAGATAGTCAAAATCTTGCTACTCCAGCACTTTAACCTCTATGGATAACAACTGAAACCATTGATTTGGGAACCTCCTAATGCTTCCTTCCTCGTGATTGAGCAAAAGATTCCCCTGGACTCCAGGTTGCTTGATGTCGAAGGTTAACCAACCAGCCTCTCTCAATGATTGTACTTTATGCTTAAAGGCCTAGCATTTTTCAATTGAATGACCTATTGCCTTAGTGTGATACTCAGAGCGAGCATTTGGGTTGTACCATCTTGGGTAAGGGAACTGTACCAACGCTCCAGGTGTAGGCGCAACTAGATGTCTTTCAACCAATTGTGGAAATAATTCTGCATAGGTCATCGGGATACGGTCTATCTTTCTAACTTTCCTCTGGACACCTCTATCTTGTGTTTGAACATGGGCGGGCATGACCAAAGGCCTTGTGCTTGCATGTACAGTCTGCTCATCATGGTGTTTAAAAGCGAGGTTGTTTCAAGATTCGATGTGCGAGACTGTCTGACAACATTGCTCTTGTGTCATTTGGGCTTTCTTACTTTTCTTTCTATCAACCCATTTAACAAGGCTTCATTCTGACTCTGAGCACTTTGCTTTCCCCATATTGATTGCATCTTCAATTTGCTCTTGGATGACTGCCCGATTGGGACTATTCTGGGGGTACTTTTAGGGAAACGGGCAACACATGGATATGGGTAAACTACTTTCCCTTTTCCTATCATAGGGTAACTCTGGGCTGTCATCTCCCTCTTTTGATAAGAGCAATCGCTTGTCTTATCCTCCCTACTCTTTGAGATTAGAACTGCCTCCTGGCGATATTGAGTCATAAAAGCGCGAGCTAGATCTCTCCATGTATGTATTTTTACTTGGCGACACCATTCTAGAGCTTCCCCTGTTAAACTACTTTGGAAACAATGGATGAGCTGATCATCATTATCATAATATGCAGCCATCTTTTGTAAATACATCCCCAAGTGAGCTAGTGGACACTCAGACCCACTAAACTTTGCAAAATTTTGGACTTTGAGCTTTTGGGGTAAGATCGAATTCGGCATTAGACAAGGATTGAAAGCATCCGATGAACTAAACATGTTTGCTTTTTGCATAGCTTGCAGCTGTTCTTCTCAGACTTCATTCTTATGATTCATTTCTTCATTAGGTATCTGCTCTTTGCCCATTTCTTTAGGTATTCCCCCTTCTTGAATACTAGGATTGATGAAGGGTGGAACTTGGACATCTCTCACCGGTTGAGGTTTCAGGTCCTGGGTTGATAGGACAAATGTGTGTAGGCTTGAGCCTAGACCAACTAACGACTCCATCAACCATGGTTGGAACAAAGGATTGTTTTCAACTGCCTGCTATGGATGTTCTGTAGTTTGGCTCCACGAGGGGGCTACCTCCTCCATCTTATTCTTAATCTTTCGCACATCTTGATGGACATCTTCAGGATTTGGTGCGGGAGAGCACATCTGACCTTCTAGATCCTTCCGCATGAGTCTAAACCTTCGTCAAGAACTTAAAAGGATGTGCATAAACCGTTCTGTTTGGCCTACTTTTAGAATTTCAAATCTCGATTTCACCACCTTGGCACACTGATTTTACAAGAAATTGGTATATGATTACCGACTCATTGGAGATGACTATGCATGCATAGTAATGAAATTGAGCATGGAATGCACGATTAGGTTATGTAATGGGTGTTTATGCATGGATGCAACTAGTGCATTTATACATACAAATAATGATATGAACATGTATGCGACTTATCGTGCATGATTATGTGTGAAATTATGCATGGATGCAATGTAACTTAACTAACTACTTAGCCAGCATTCTAGGAAAAATTCCACTAATAAAAGACTTCAAGATTAAGATGACCATTGATGGACCACTATTTCAATTCAATTTCTCCCTCAACCATTCATTTCCTTGATGATGGTCTATGTACCTCAGATTCTATGAAAGGTCAGATTATGTTCTGAGGTTGGGGTTGACCCAGGCTAGTCAACCCATGGGATTCGTTCAATGCAGACTTGTGGACTTTAGTGTGCACTTGGGCCTCAAGTATTTTAAAATATGGGCTTCAAGCTATTTCATGATGGGATAAGGCCCTAGTTGAAAAAGAATTGGACTTTGATTACTTGAAAAATGTTGGTCCAAATTTTTAGGCAATGGGGTCGAAGCCCTCTTTTGAAATTTGGGTTTTACCCTTTTTGAAAATTAGACTTGGGCCAGGTTTTTGCTTAGGAAGAGGTTAGGCCTATGCTTGTTTTTTTTAAAAAAAATTGGGCCAGTTATTTGAAAAGGGTTGGGCCGACCCACATTTTAAAGTGCTTGGGCCAAGTTCTTCATTATTTGAAAGGATGGACCATGGTCTCATTATTGGGCTTTTTCAGAATATTGGCTTAGTGGTATGTATATCTAAAGTTGATGCAAAATGAATGGAATAATACCAGGTATCTCACAACATATGTACAACATACTATATGTGGAGAAGGATGTGGCTCCTGTCCCACCCCAGGGTAGGTACGTTTATACAGGGTTCTTCATGGCTCTATCCTAGTTAGGGAAGACTATAGACAAGTATGTGTGGGTAGGCTCTAATCCCTATTGATAAAAAGGTTCTCAATCTAACCTCCATCATCACCCAATGGGGTTTGGACAAAGTTTAAATTGAGCGGAGTGGTTCGTGGGTCCCCACAAGCCCTGCCACGTGGGGACAAACAGTATTACACTCTTTTCTAATCTTAGTAGGTAAAGCCCGGGTATAGAGCGTGAGAGTGTGTGAATTTAAATTTAACCTAATCCCGCTATCCCCACATTTATTCACATGCTATTAAAAAAATGGAAACAAGATAACTACAATTAATATATTTATTCAAAAGATAAGGAAACACAATATATGCAATTAATATGTTTATTCAAAAATTTTGGAAACAAAATATTTTTAATTAATATGCTTACTTAAAAAAAATATGGAAACAAAATATTTACGATTAGTATACAAAATATCTATAATTAATATGCTTATTCAAAATATCTACAATTAATATGCTTATTCAGAATATTTGGAAACAAAATATTTACAATTAATATTCAAAAAAAATTAGGAAAGAAAATATTTTTAATTAATTACGGTTGTTTGTAAATTATGGAAGTAAAATATTTACAATTAATCAAGGTTATTTACGAATTACAATATTCACAAAATAAGGAGTAATTAAAAGATTTATTAAATTTGAACTTGGGATAATTTCTAATTAATTAATGGCTCGACTCTCTAATGTCCCCAGCGGAGTCGCCAAGCTGTCACGACGTCCTGAGAGCGCGTGTGCCCCGGGCGGCGAAATAAAAATCAATTTTAATATTAGAAAAAATGGGAATATCGGAGTCGCCACTAACCTTTTAGTGTGGTTAGAACACATGATTACTATCCCGTTAATGGTAAAATGAGTCTACGTTAACAGAGTTAGGCTCGGGAGTTCGGTTACGCGAGGGGAAGGTACAAGCACCCCCTGCGCATCTGTTCTTACGAACGGTACCTAATTAATTTGAAATTATCCCTAAGTTAATCTAATAAGTCTTTAAATTACTCCTTTTTATGAACTTATAAATACACATGAAAAATAAATAAATAAATATAATATATACAAATATATATTCCCTCAGAGCTTAAGGTACGTGATGCCCGAAGGCTCATACCCCGCAATAAAATCATAGGGATAAACATACACAAAATAAATAATACTATAAAATAATAAAAATGAATGTCATAATATAAATATATCCAAGGAACAAAAATACTAAAAATATTTAACATTAGTACTAATTAAAAGTGATGACAATATTGACAATAATAAAAACATAGTACTATAATAATAGTCTTATACTAATAATATCATATTAAAATTGCGATGCTACACTATAATAGTATCATAATAATACCATACTAATATACGTAGTAAATATAATAGTAATAACAACGAATAAATAATAATAGTAAATAGTAGATATGATAATAATAGTAAGTAATAAATGATAAGGATAATAATAAGTAATGATAGGAATAATAACAATATTTATGGTAATAGTAATATACATATTTTATTTACCTTAATATCGACACCCCATTAAAGATACAATACACGCGTATATAAGCAATCAATTAATAAAACAAATCAAATTAAAGGGAAGCAAATAATGAACTTATGGAAACCTATTCAGGCTATTACTAATATGCAAACAATCAGTTTGGTAACTTCAAAACTTATAGTAATAAATCAAATCAAATTTAATGTATAATCCTAAACAGTTAACATGACAATAATACAATATTACATGGTAGACCATTATATTACGTACAATACAAAATAATAAATTATAACATATACATGATAATAGAAACAATATCATAACCCCTAATGTACCTAAATCATATATGCATAACAACCTTATAACCTAATAAACCATAATAATAAAAATAATATGAAATAATATATCACCATATTACCTAAATATATACAAGACGAAAATATCAATAAACAACAATATTACAACATACCTTAAAGAGATATGACTTAAATAACACAAGTTCAATAATAATATTTAAACATCAAGCAAATATCTAATATGGACAAAAACCTTGCACCCAAGAAAAATAAATCAATTAGTATTTAAAAAACAATAAAAATTTAAATATGAACAAAAATCCTGCACCCAAGAAGAATAAATCAATTAATATTTAATATGCATAAAAAAATAATAAAAATTTAAATATGAACAAAAATCATGCAATCAAAAAGAATAAATCAATTAGTATTTAATATTATTAAAAGAAAAATATTAAACACTAAAGATAATATCTAACAAGTATAGTGATAAAAAATAAATACATAATAAGAAATTTTAACTAGATAAAAGTTAGTGTGTGTATACACAGCATGTAAAAGAATAAAAATAAAAACAAAACTTAAACTTTATGTGTGTGTGTGTGCGCGCGCAGGTATAGCAAATGACTTTCATAGGGGACTTACCGTGGGAGATCTGAACAGGGAAGCGTGGAGTAGTGGTGGGCCTGGCCGGAGCAAGCGGGAGTAGGTGGCCTCGCAGTTCTGCTGTGCTGGCGAGGGACAGAAGGCTGGCGGAGGTTGCTGTGCTGGCCGTGGAGCTTGGCTGCTGCTGTGGTGCCTGGCCGGAGTTGCTGTTGGTGGTGGCCTGCTGGTGTAGGAGTTTCATGGCTGCAGTGGCTTCGAATCTCCACGGTGCTGCTGCTGTGCGGTGGCTCTGTTGGCGGCTTGGTTGCAGCAGAGGAGAAATCGCTTGCTGCGGTGGCTAGGGCAGAGTTTCTGCAGACTGGTGTGGAGGTTGGTGAAGGCTCGGATGGTGACTGGATGAGCGGCAGGGTGGTTGTGGTGCTGGTTGAAGAAAGGAAAACTGGGTTGCGAGGGGAGCTTGGGTGCTTGCTGCGGTGATGGGAAGACCGTGAGGGCGAAGGGAGTATGGGAGAACAGAGGAAGTTCGAAGAGTTGTGGTGATGGATGATGGAGAGGACTAGAAGAAGAAGAAGCTTTTTTTTTTTTTTTCTATTTTTTTTTTCTGCTTTGGCTCCCCTTTCCTTGGCCTCTCCTTGTGCACGCAGCGCCCTGCCCTTATATAAAAAAAAAAAATTTTGAAAACCCTAAAAAACTTCCTTTTTTGATTTTTTTTTTTTGCTTTTATTCTTATGGTAATAATAAAAATAGAAATAATAATAATAATAATTATTATAGTAATAATATAAGGATAATAATAATAATAATAATAACATCAATAAGGTAATAATAGTAATAAATAATAATAATACTACTACTAATAGTAAATAATAATAATTATAGTAAAAATAAAAATAATAAACATGCTATCAGTAAAATAATAATAATAATTATACTAATAAAAATAAAGTAATAATACTAATATTAAAAGTAAAAATTAATAATAATAATAATAATGATAACATTACTAATAAAAATGAAGATAATAAAAATAATAATAACCAAAATAAGATACTAATGCTAATAATAATAATAATAAGGTAAAAATAATAATAATAATAATAGTAATAATATTCCAAAATAATTATAGTAAATTAATAATAATAATAATAATAATAATAATAAATAAAAATAATTATAAGAAAGTAATAATAAAATAACGATAATAAAAATACTAATAATAATAAAATAATAAAAGGGAACCCCTTGCTCTATTTGGCTAGGGCAAAAATAGGATATCTACAATATGATGAATTAGTTTTAGTAAAAAGAAGGAACAAAAATATGGAGAAAGAACTTGTTTTGTCAAAACATAAGGAATCCTCATTGATAGAAGAAAATAATTCTTTTAAAAAGAAGAATGAGGAGTTTGTTTTAAATTCTCAAAAGGAGCAAGCAAAGATAAAAAACTTGGAGGAAAAATTGTCAAAATACAAAGGAAAAGAACCTTGTCTTTGTTCTTCCTTGAAAGATGAAAATGCTTCCGTAGAAAAGAAAATGAGGAGCTTAGTGAAAGAGCTCAAAAAAGACCATAAAATTTTTCAAGAGCAAGTTGAAAATTTGAAAAATCAAATTGAAAATATTATGAAAGAAAAGACTCTCTTGAAAAAGAAAAAGGAAGATCATAGTAAAACCATTAAAGGAAAAGAAAACTCCAAAGCATTTTTGGGAGTTAAGAAAAATAATTTTTGCAAAAATAATTTTAAACCACATGGTCATGCCTCGACAAACAAAAATAATACAAATAAGTCAAGACCCTCACATGAAAATAAAATTTGTTTATATTGTGAAAGAAAATGTCACATAAGATATTTTTGCCCTTATAGAGGAAATAGAGGCAAACAAAAGAAGTTAGAATGGGTAGTAAAGAAAAACCCATTGGCACCCAAGGAAGAATGGGTACGCAAAGGAATGGGTATCCAAAGGAAACACGTGATTTTTGAATTCTTGTTTTCTTAGAACCTAGGATTAGGAATTAGTTTTAGGTAGACTTTACTTTACTTAGGTAAAAAGAATATGATGACTAAGATGTGCTTAAAGGAAAAAATCCTAATTTATGCATTATAAATTGTTAAATTACTTTATTGGGAATTCTTGATGATCAAGCCAATGTTGATGAATGAAAATACTAAAACCAATATGATTTCTTGAATTGTATTCATCTTGAAAATTGGTTTATTTCCTTTTATTGGCTATTATTTATGGGATGAAGTAGCATGCAAAGTTTGTTAGTTAGAAATAAATTTTATGGGTGATAAATGGAAAAACCTTGTTTTTCTCATGTGAATTATTTTGATGATATATGCTTTAGTTTGGTTATCTAAAACATAACATTCTTAAAAATTGAACTTTCGTAAAAATAATCATAACAAGAAATGGTATTATAAAATGAAGCATTTATGTTTGAAGAATACTTTCCCATTAGTGGCAAATTAGGAAAACATGTCTCCTATTTTCTAAAGAGCATTGTCAAATAAAGCCAAGTTTACGTCTACATGCTTTCTGCCAAGTTGTTAGGACATATTTACCATGCTTAAATTACAAGCATAAATATTTTGTGCTTATTTTGAAAATGTCCATTTTTGAATGATCATTGAATGATTGATTCAACATCAAGTGGAAATAAACCTTAGAAATCATCATTCATGAGTAAGTAAGGAAGCCAATCTAGGGATTTCATATGTTATAGTTTAGCACCAACAATTGGCTTATGTGTTTAGCACATACTCACCTCACCACCATGGAATCTTATATTAAGGGTTAGAAATCATTTTTAGCTAAAATGAATTGCATCTCTCATTTTGATGATGATCAAAAGGGGATAAGATATTTGAAATTATCCATGGGGATAAGATTTATGGTGTTATATATGTGAGGGAAAACATGATGTATGTGTGGGGGAAAATATGCATGTAATGTTATAAAATTTCTATTTTATGGAATGCATGTTAAAAGCTCAAATGAACATTAATTGTTTTTATGCCTCATATGCATATAGTAAGGGAAAGCAAATTATAAATATCATTTAACAATATGCATAAATTAAGGGGGAGCGCATAAATTAAGGGGGAGCTTTAAAACATACCTCATATAGAACATCAATGGTTTGACATCATCAAAAAGGAGGAGAATGTTAGCCTTAGAGGCTACGTAAGTTTAATTGTCTTGTTTTGATGATAACAACCCATTAGTGGTTCTAAGTAAGATTATTTTTGCACAATAAGCCTTAGTAAGAACAAACACAAATGCAAAGATTAAGTAGATTCTTAATAAGTTTGACATCATCAAAAAGTGAGAGAATGTTAGCCCAGACAGCTATACCATCTTGGTTTATATGTTTTGATGATATTAACTTATTTGTTGTTCCTAGTATTTTCCATCCTTGCAGATCTTATCTAGTACAGGTACAAAGTGTTGGATACACGGAGGTACCAAATCAGAAGCAAAGATCGAACCAAGTAAACGTCAAATAGGAAAGATAGGAAGGACGTTGACTTGAAAGCACCAAAGCACATCCTAAAATTTTTATTGTGTATAAATTAATTATAATAAGTGTTGTGTGAGTGAGTACATATTGTAACTCTTGCGATGTATATCTTACATGATTTCTGAGTAAGAGTTGAGTCATTGCATAAGCATACTATGACACATGAGCATATAAGATTGCACTAAAGACATAAACACAAACTAACCTTTCATGACTTTCAAAGTGACACTTAAAGAGTTTGTTAAATGAATCCTAAACTCAAATATGTTTTCTAAAGAGACAAGTTTTCACACATCTTACTATTTGGAACATTTTCATACTTAGTCCAGGTTTTATCAAAACAAGTCTTGTGCCCTAAAGGTTCAAAGAAAGTCAAGTATATTTATAAAATGACATACTAAGCATATAAAATATCAAAATGAGTTTTCAAACGTATTTTATTAATCAAAATATCTTATATTCAAAAGAAAACTCATTTGGAGAAGTTTTAATTTTCATTATACTTAATAAATTTCATATACTTTTGTACAATAATGTTTTGAGTCATTAAAATGCTTTTTGATAAGGAAAAACAAAGCAATTGTCACTACTGTAGTGCAACCTTGAGTCCTGAATACCTTCCGGTATTTTGGGCATAACTTTTACTAGGAAAGTCCAAATGGGACGATCTTGGTGTCCCTAGAAAGCTAAGACAAAATTCCACAACTTTCATGTTGATGACATTTTCTAATTTAGGGACCTCATTGATGAACCCAAGGGATTCGTTGACGAGGTGTGGTATATGATTAGTCGACGAGTGCAGGGGCCTAGTCAACGAGTCCAACAGGCAGAATGACGCTAACAGGTGGAAAACAGCTAATTAACCAAATAAAATATTTTTTCTTCCCCCCAACGACTAGTTAATAGCTCCTAAGGCTCTTGGGCTATAAATACAAGCTATTAGACTTGTATTAACATGGTTTTGAAGGTCTTTGATCTTTGTTAGTAAAAAATATCATTTTATGCAAAACCTAGCACATCGCATATTAGTTCTTCATTACATGTGCTCATTCTCTCTTACTCACTTATTGTATTTGATTCAATTCTTGAGAGAATAGTGTGAGGTTTGAGCTGTAAATTATATTTGCTCATTGTAAGGAACATTCTTTGTAATCTTCCATCTTCTTGTGAAAGGTTCTTTGTGAACTAAGTTGTAAGGTTCTTTGTGAACCGAATCGGTAAAGGTTCTTTATGAGCGGTAGGGATTTGTTCATGAGTTTTTAAGGCTTGCTCATCTGCGGAAGGAGCGATTATAGTGGATTGTGGAATCCTTTGCTTGGTGCTAAGACGTGGATGTAGGCTTGGTGCCGAACCACGTAAAAATACCGATGTTGCTCTTTCTCTCCCTTACACTCTTTATTTTATATCTTGTGCATGATTTATATTTATATTGCAATATAATTTCTTGCATCTTGCCAAGAGTTTTTATTTTGTAGAAGAATACGTATTCCACGAAAAGAGTCTATTCACCCCCCCTCTAGACTATATACTCCGCCCATATAAGTAGCACCCCTCTGCTCTGATAAATTTGGCAACCTAAGGGTCGCTACTAAAGCATACCAGGGCACTTACCTTACTCAGTAAGCCT
Organism: Malania oleifera; assembly: GCF_029873635.1. Classification (NCBI taxonomy): domain Eukaryota; kingdom Viridiplantae; phylum Streptophyta; class Magnoliopsida; order Santalales; family Ximeniaceae; genus Malania; species Malania oleifera. The sequence continues at coordinate 75,828,608 of NC_080424.1, read as the reverse complement.
TCGAGTATTAGATTAATCTCGTACTCACACAGTTCAAACAAAAGTTTACCAGCGAAGGCCCCAAGGATAGGAAAATTTATCCGCTCATACAAGTAGGTTCCCTCTGCCCTAGTACGTTTTGCAGCTACTACCATATTTGAAGTTACTAGCGCACTCACCTTTCTTAGCAAGCTCTCAGGCAAAGAGTACGCCCCGCCCAATCGTAACATGTTCTACGAGCATAGATACTTATAATATCATAATACATTATTCTTTCTGTCATTATTCAACCATTCACGTTTGTTTATGTTCATAACTTAAACATTTGCATTGCATTTCACTTTAAGTGACTTTTTCCCATTTACATCGTTCACATTTCACATTTCATTCCATTGTCATTTCATTGTCTTTTCATTCCATTTTCATTTCATTCATTCGTACTACAATTGCTTTTTAGCCGTCATCAGTTAGTCCACATAGAAATGTGCTAGAATTTGCTAACACAACTCCTTTTAGCTGTCATCAGTTAGTCCACATAGAAATGAGCTAGAATTTGCTAACATGGCTTTCAATTGTCTTACATTTACATGGTTGCACTAACATACACAAGCAGCATGGTTCATATCATATTTTACTCTCAATGCGTTACTTACTTAGCCTGCGTCTCATACATTTAACATATATTTATACAGAATTTACATTTACTCATGCCACACAATTTACCAAAAACAATTCAAACATTGTCTGTAAAATTAACCAACCAACATTTAACGTTTATATACTGAAAATATCTTTCATTTCTTACATAATTATCCTGAAAATATTTTCCACTTTCATCAGTTCATTTTTGCATATACGTATCTAATAAACAGCCATAAACTCGGAAAAACACAATTTAAATGGTTGACATTTTAAACTTATACTAAAACATATACACATATATATAACACAATTCATTTTCTATTAAATTCATAAAAATTATGATTTAATATATATTTTTTCTCTTACTTGGTTTCTTGAACTACGCCAAGAGGAACCTCGAAAAATACCTGCGGCGCTTACCTGGACCCTGAACTAAAAATCCTAATTCCATTAAATCAATCCTAAATAAAATACTATTTTAATATTTCCTAGGCCCTTAAATACCAAATAAACAGTTATACTCTCAAATATAACCAATTTACCTAATTCCCCAAATCCCACTCTCGCTTTGGAGTGGGACCTAGAAAACCCCAATTTGAAATTTACTCTAACCAAAATAACGACGATCGCGACTGGACCCCATGGTGATGTCTGATCATAGATTTGACTGAAGATCTGAGGAAAAATTAAGGATTTAGAGGAAATATACCTTTCCCCAAGAATGGTGCCTATGTCGTTCTACGATAAATCCGCTCCAGTAGAAATGTCGGTGGCGGAGTTAGGAATCCAACGATACATTTTGTTTCCCGATCGGTTGAATATCCATCGAGAAATTGAGTAGAGAGGGAGAGGAGACAAAGGAGAGAGACGAGAGATTGAGAGAGAGATGTGGAGAGGCCGCTAAGCTTCTGTTTCTAATTGAAACAGATTCCAATTTCAATCCACAAGTTAAGCTTTTTTTTTTTTTTTTCTTTACTTACTTTACATAACATCATATTATATACTTATATATATATAACCACCATTTTACTTAACTCAATTAATTCAAGTTAATAATAATTAATTAATTAATTAATTAATAATAAATAATTTTAATTTAATTTAAAATTTTTTGACTATTCCTTTTTATTTGTTTATTTAATATATTAATTTAATAATGTTTAACTAATTAATTGATTAGTAATTTTAATTAATTATGTTTTTTTTCTGAGTTATTACATTCTTCCCTTCTTAAAAGAATTTCTTCCTCGAAATTTTTACCAACTAATCAATCATTTCCTCATTTCAAGAATTCACAACTCAACACATCTCACATATCCCAGTATCTATCCAATGAACTCCTACATTATCCATAATGAAATAAAATCATCATATAAACTTCACAATCATCCATAGCCAAATTAAATCATTATTACCTTAATCATAAACTCATATTGTAATGACCTGCTTATTAAATTGATTTTTTTTTTCCATAATAGCAAATAACATACTTTGATACCATAGTATTAACCTAAGCAGTAGGAAGCAGAAATCATACAAACACAACCATAAACCATTATATACAATACCACATAATACCAGAGTACTACATGTTTCCAAAATATGTACATGCATTTGTTTCCCAAAAATACCCTCAACTAGCTAGGGTTTACAAAAACGTTCCCAAAATGATACTCACTCTTTGACAGGGCACTACAGACGGCCCTCTATTTGCGAGCCTGGTCTGCTCGCCTACTTGGATCACCTGAAAAAATATTTCAACACTAGGATGAGCCAACACTCAGTAAGAAGAAATATGTTATTACTAGTGTGTGGCAAACGAGCTATTATATATATATATATATATATATATATATATATATATATCAGGAAATCTGTTTCATATAAACATGAATAACTGAGTACAACAGTACAACACAAATAATAAAGTACACACCCCTTTTCCCTATTGTTTGACATATCAGTATTATGATTATAATTCAAAAGACTTCTAATGTATATAAGTAGGACCCCCGTTTCTGTAAATCAATACGTAAGTAATAGTAACTGAAATTGTTCCCTGTGGCTATCTGTGTCATGACATGCCCCTCATAACGAGGTTGTGCGGCCCGTAGGCTGGATTTACCCTAACTGGCCAACCAGAAATAAATCACTGAACTCCGTCAGTCGACCTGCCCACCTCAACCCATATCTGAATTGGGAGTCTAACCTCTTCAAGGGCCTAGGTGGTTGACTTTACCACGTATATTTGAATAGGTGGTTGCACTCGTAAAGTAACATAGTATCTGTAGCAATGGTACCGTACTCTGTAGTTGCAAGTCCAACAGGGTTTGATATCATATAATACTTTTCTATACATATCTATATGATTTACCATGATTCTGAAGTAATCATATTAACCATGATGTTGCATAACGTACTAAAATCTGAATAATCATAACATGGAACTGCATATTCATAATACTGGAATTCGTATAATCATGGTACTGAAATTCATAAAATCATGTTACTGAAGTTCTCATAATCATAGTACTTAAATCCGTAAAATCGTGGTACTGAAATTCATAAAAATCATGAAACTACAACTCGTAAAACATATCCCCGTACTACATACATATTCACAAGTCACACCATATTTTAATACATAATTTTCGTAAATAAATACACTGTATAATATTTAGAAACTTCCTAACATATCGTATTTCCCTTACCTTAACTTTGAAAAGCCCCTAGGGAATACAAGCTTAACACCCGTAGGGCCTCCTACAAAACACCGTGAAACTAATATATGCCAGAACAAAACATCAGTATTTTTCCGCCTATTTCATTTCCTATAACTGATAGGAAGTCAAAAACTGGATAAAAGACCTTACCCTGAATTTGGGATGAAATCCAACTCTGTTTTCCCGACGATTCGCTCCGGCAGATTCGCAGAGAACTCCGCCAAGAGCGTCATGGTAGCCTTGGATCATCGATCCGGCGACTGGTGGGACCGGAATAGAAGAGAGAAGGGAGAGGGAGTCGTAGGAGAGAGAGAGAGAGAGATAGATAGAGAGAGAGAGAGAGAGGAGAGAGAGAGCGGCGAGAGAAATGAGAATTATCCCGGGTTTCCACTATTTATAAGGCTAGGTTCGTCGACGAGACGCGTCACCTCGTTGACGAGCCCTTCACAAAATTCGTCGATGAAGCCCTGTATTCATTGACGAAATTTAGAGCAACCTGAACCGTCTCTCGGTATTTTCTCGTCGACGAAATTCTGAAGGCCTTCGTCGACGAGACCCTGTGTTCGTCAACGAAGCTTGGCAATTTTCTGAAATTATGATTATTTAATATTATCCCGAGTCTACGGCCTCCTTCTGTTTCTGTTTCTATTTTCTCTCCCTCTTTAATATTTAAAAATGCTATTATTCTTCAGGTCACTACACATATCTACGCCTTTGACAACATCTGCCTCAGTTAGGATCAACGAATACACTCGTGCTGATTCACCTCTACCTAGAGGTACCTACTAGTTTCCCCCGATACCATAACCTCTGAAATCAACTAACCAACCTCATACCACACTTTTCCATATACTCCAATTTAAATATCAAACACCTAAGTTGACCACAAACCGTTAAACCACAACACCTAAGTTATTCTTTTCAAAGATTTTTCTCTCTAAATCAACCAACCTAACCATTGAGTTCAAATTCCTAGTTCTAATTTCTATGCTCAGAAACATTACCATCGATGGATTTACCATGATTTTCTGAAGCTAGTTACTTCTTCTGAAAAACACAGAAGACCGTCAGGGGATTTTTGCCCCCAAGCTTACGAAACACAACTCATAATTCCTAATGGTATCTTAATCTACCCATTCCTATCCTTATCGCAACTCAATCCTATACTCTGGTATAAATCATCCCTAACCTAATACTCTAATATTTCCATATCCAGGCGATATGAATCTAATCACACTTCTGACTGGACATTGCTCTGATACCATCTGTAACGCCCCGACCCCCTATGTGGGCCCAGAGTGCTACTAATCCATTCATTTACCTGATAATCCACATTCTAATATCATGTACGCAGCAGAAAAACATAATTATAATCTTCTAAAAAATATAATACCAGAGTTTTCCACTCCTATCTATACACCATAATAAACCATGCATCCACCTGTGTTCACAAATATACATATCTCCAAAACATAACCTACACTTCCAATATTCACAATACCATTATGTTTCACAACCATTCATAAAATCTAGGAGACTTAAGACATAAAACATAAAATATTAATTTTGTACATCCCAAAATATTATCAATATTATACCCTTTATTTCTATATCTAAAAAATGCTATAATAACCTCGAGCTCTCTAAGCTCGATCACATGGAAGACCTGAAAAAGATGAATTCATATTCAGGTGAGACACATCTTAGTAAGGAAAGAAATAATATATTAAAATAGCGTGTAGCTAACATGAGGTTCATAAATATCATTTTAATAACATTTACAAAACGTTATCATAAACACTGAAATCATTCTCTAAGTATAATCAAACACATGCAAAATATTTAACCCCACGAGATTACCCAAGGATAGGGTTGATTACTCGCCATATAAGTAACACCCCTCTGCTCTGATACATTTAGCAACCCAATGGTCGCTATTGAAGCATACCAGGGCACTCACCTTACTCAATAAGCCCTCAAGTATTAGATTAATCTCGTACTCACACAATTCAAACAAAGATTTACCAGCGAAGGCCCCAAGGATAGGAAAATCTACTCGCCCATATAAGTAAGTTCCCTCTGCCCTAGTACGTTATGTAGCTACTGCCACATCTGAATTTACTAGCGCACTCGCTTTTCTCAACAAGCCCTCAGGCAAAGAGTACGCCCCGCCCAATTGTAACATGTTTTACGAGCATAGATACTTCTAATATCATAATACATTATTCTTTCTGTCATTATTCAACCATTCACATCTATTCATGTTCTTAACTTAAACATTTGCATTGTATTTCACTTTAAGTGACTCTTTTCCATTTACATCATTCACATTTCACATTTCATTCCATTGTCATTTCATTCCATTTCCATTTCATTCATTCGTACTATAGTTGCTTTTTAGCCGCAATCAGTTAGTCTATATAGAAATGCGCTAGAATATGCTAACACAACTCCTTTTAGTTGTCATCAGTAAGTTTACATAGAAATGCGCTAGAATCTACTAACACGACTTTCAGCTATCATACATTTACATGGTTGCATTAACATACACAAGTAGCATGATTCATATCATATTTTATTCTCAATACATTACTTACTTAGGCTACATCTCATACATTTAACATGCATTTGCATAGAATTTACAATTACTCATGCCACACAATTTAGTAAAAACAATTCATACATTGCCTGTAAAATAAGCCAACCAATATTTAACGTTTATATACTGAATAACCTTTAATTTCTTACATAATTATCTTGAAAATATTTTCCACTTTCATCAGTTTATTTTCGCATATACGTATATAATAAACAACCCTAAACTCGAAAAAAATACAATTTAAATAGTTGACATTTTAAACCCATACCGAAACATATACACGTATATATAACATAATTTATTTTCTATTAAATTCATAAAAATTATGATTTAATATATGTTTTTTCCCTTACCTGGTTTCTTGAACTACGCCAACAGAGATCTCGAAAAATACCTGCGGCGCTCACCCGGACCTTGAATCAAAAATCCTAATTCCATTAAATCAATCCTAAATAAAATATTATTTTAATATTTCCTAGGCTCTTAAATACCAAATAAACAGTTACGCCCTCAAATATAACCAATTTACGTAATTTCCCAAATCTCATTTTCGCTTTGAAGTGGGGCTTAGAAAACCCCAATTTGAAATTTACTCCAGCCAAAATGACGACGATCGCGATTGGGACCCCCCATAGTGGTGTCTGATCGTCGATTTGACAGAAGATCTAAGGAGAAATTAAGGATTTAGGAGAAATATACCTTTCCCAAGGAGTGATGCCTACGCCGTTCCCATGATAAATTCGCTCTCATAGAAATGTCGATGGCGGAGTTAGGAATACAACGGTACCTTCTATTTCTCGATCGGTTGAATATCCATCGAGAAATTGAGGAGAGAGGGACAAGAGTCGAAGGGGAGAGATGAGAGATTGAGAGAGCGATGTGGAGAGACCGTTGAGGTTCTGTTTCTAATTGAAACATATTCCAATTTCAATCCACATGTTAAGCTTTCTTTCTTTTTTTTCTTTTTTTCCTTACTTACTTTACATAACATCATATTATATACTTTTATATACATATAACCACCATTTTACTTAATTCAATTAATTCAACTTAATAATATTTAATTAAATAATTAATTAGTAATAAATAATTTTAATTTAATTTAAAATTTTTTACTATTCCTTTTTATTTGTTCATTTAATATATTAATTTAATAATGTTTAACTAATTAATTGATTAATAATTTTAATTAATTATGTTTTTTTTTTCTGGATTATTACACTTAGAGCTTCAATTATTAAATCGATGGTCCTATAACACTTATTGCATTAATGTATTCTTGCATTAAACAAGTAAAATTATAAAGTGGAATTCATCTTTTTAATAATATTTGTACACTCTTACAAAAAAGAGGAATATGATGGAAAAGGGGTTATTTATTGATAATTAGGGCTAACCTCATGAGTTAGGGTTCCTCTAAATGCAATTATATTCAATTAATCCATAGCAAACGATAGTAGATTGCACAGTTTGGTGGTAATGAAGTAAAAAAAAATTCTAAAAAAAAACAATAGTTACTAAAGCAAACTATATATGAAGGGAAAGTGTTTATTTCAAGGATTATTTAATCAAAATTGGAGGGATAATTCGCATGTTAATTGATATCATTCATCATGTATAGAATAGGTGCTATAAAGGGGGGTTTAGCCCCAACATCTTAAGTGTAACCATAAGCTAAGTGTGGGGGTGAAGTTTAGATCAACCACGTGCCATCATGTGATCAAAAGCATCTATCTAGGTTGGGTCAAAGAGTGCATTCTTAGAAATGGATAGGTTAGGTCAGCCACATATTGATCACGTGACCAAGGGATTAACTTTCTTAAATAAGGAGTAGGTTGGGTTAGTCATGTGCTAGTCGTGTGTATACCAAGGGACCTCCCTAGGAGGGGGAGCATATGCTAGTTATGTCTTGACCATGTGACCAAGTGGCATCCCAAAAAGGGGGTAGGTTAGGTTTTCTATATGTCAAACCCATAAATAAATAGTGCGCCTCTCATGGGAATAGATTGACCATGACAACAAGGGAGTATCACCACTCAAATATAGAAAATCAAGATCCCTTTTGCCAAAACATGAGGGGAGATCATTCATAGTTAAAGAATATTAATTATTTCATAATGGCTAAAAATGTGTGGGGGATTGGGAAGTTAAGAGTTGACCAAACGACGCATGTTACATGACCATCACTTAGAACAATAGGTATAAGTGGTAACTCACCTCAATGAAGGATAAATTTCAACTCTCTTGTAATCAAACTCCCTCCCTTTCTTTCCTCCATTTCTCTATCCTCCAAAAGCTTTCTTATTGAATTTAGCAACACAGAGGTCCTCTAGGGCCTCCCAAGTCTCCTTTCCCTTCTAGCTTTTGTAGGTTTTGAGGTTGATGAGAGAATGCATTTGGTTTTGGTAGCAACACTAACCTTTCATTTGGAAGTGTGGATTTCAAGACTTAGATTTGGATTGTGTAGATTTGGGTATAATGGTACCAAATCCACGATCCAATTTGGTCTCTCATAATAAAGTGATAGATGGAACTACCATGAAATGACTCACAAAAATCTAAATCCAAATTTTAAAATCTATGCTCCCAACCACTACCCAAGAATATCAACAATACTAATTAATTACAAACATGCTCATTATTTGTTCACATGCATCAATAAAAACCTACTTATTACAACATATGAAATGCACATATACGTACATACATATTCATGTAGATAATTAAACATGCTTATTGGAGTGCTTATTCAAGTGGCCTATATGCATACAAGTGTTATTGTACATATGCATGAAAGTCGCTATTAAATTGCCCATAGTCAAGTGTTATTGCACATTCTCATTATTTGTTCACATGCATCCATAAAAATCCACTTAATACAACATATAAAATAGACATGCATTAATACATATTCATCTGAAAAATGGAGCATACTTACTAAAGTGCTTATTCAAGTGGCCTTCACACAAACAAGTGTTATCGCACACATGCATGGTAAATATGGCTATTGGATTGGGCTTAGTCAAGCCTCATGTAGTCCTCGAAGACTAATGAAAAGAGGGATTTGAAAATTGAAGCCGCCATGCATCACTCGCAACACCCAAGATCCAATAATCTCCATTTACTATCAATTGCCAGATCCTCATTTTTACATGCGCAATGCAAGAAAATATTAATACACTTAAGTGTTGCAAGATCACGAATTCAACAAGTTGAGTTTCTAGTACCCATGTGCAATTTGTCCCATAGTTCCTAGACCATAGGTGCTTTACTAAATTGTTAATAGGCTACTAGGCAATAAAACCTCAATTTGCCCCAAATTTCCTTTTTACGCCCACAATGCATGACTATATCGTATCGAGTTAAATAGTTATAAGACCAACATGCTACAAATTGTTGTTTGGGACCTATATACAACTAGAGCCCAAAGTTAGGGTTGCAAATGAGTTAAGTAGAGTTGAACTTTTGTCATGCTCAAACTTATTTATTAAAATTTAACCAAGCTCGAACTCAGTTAAACTCAAATCAAACTTTAATATACTTGTTCAAATTTGTTTACTATGTAAAAAAATGAACTAATGAACCCTTGTCAAGTTGAACTACTAAGATGTTCATGAATAATTTATCTCTTTTGAAATTTCTTAATGTGAGAGACGAGAAACTCTATTAGTTTTGTTACGAAGAAAAAATAAAAAAGACTCTTACTAATTTACTTGCCTCCACCAAACCTATTTATTGGCTTGAGCATTGATCTTATCTAATTCAAGTTTTGAAGTTCAATTTGAACATGCTCGCCCTCACAATCTCTTTTGTACTATAATCCATCAAACTTAGTTGGATGTTATAAAACGAGTTTATGTACAAGTCTAGTATAAATCTATTAAACAAGATCAACCACACTTATAATCATATCGCTTATAAATAAAAATGAGTCAAATATCTATTTAAGTTTATGTACGAATTCGGAAACCTGCCTATAAAATTTGGCGTTGAGCTCTGTGACTATAGCTCCTCGGTTACCCTGAAGGCTTTGCACTCTCCCTGGAACTTCAATCTACGCAGAGTAGACGCTATGTCGAATCGAGATACCCTTACCAGACAAGATGGTAACAGGGCTTTCGCCAAAGCCCAGAAAAAGTTCGTCCCCAGAACGCACGGTTCTGCCCCAAGGGAACCAAACACCGGCAGTCCCACGCTCACCTCTTCTTTTCGACAATCTCTTTCCCGACAATCCGGGGCAACAGCTGCCTCGGGCAGTCGGGTCCGATTGCGGGATAACGGAGATTGTGTTTCCGGTAGAGATCACAGTGGCAAGTTTGTAAACTACTTGCCGCAAGATGAGGCCGTTGCGGCGGGACTTGGCGCCGAGGAAGGAGGATTGGATCCCCTGGAGTCTCAGCGAGTGGTCGATCTTCTCAACGGAGAGTTGTCGCGCTTGCTCAAACTGAACCCTCGAGATTTCTGGAAAGAAGGTAATGTCAACCTCCCTTTTTGGTTTTGATAAATTCATGAAGTCATTATGCACTGGTTTGTTTACATTTTTTTTGGGGGTTTCATTTCGTGATTTTTTTGTTTAATCTATCATTGTTTAGGGGAGCGCTTTTTTGGTTATTTTAGTTGTTCCGTATGATGGAGTAATGAACTTCTAGAAGTATCCAAACTGATGTTCCATGGTGTATGCTGTTTGTAGATGATATTGGCTTGGTTGGTGAAACTAGGGATGGAGTAGAATTTAGGTTAGAATTATGGAGAGAAACTTTAGAATATAAAAATTTTATGCTAAGTAGAAATAATACAGAATATATAAAATGTAATTTCGGTCATAATAGGAGAAATATTGGAGAAAAGATTAAACTTGATGGTTAAGAAATCAATAACACTAGTATGTTTCAATAACGTGGATCTATTATGCAAGTTGAAGGATAAATTGAAGAAGATGTGATATATAGTGTTAAAGTAGGTTGGATAAAATGAAAAAGTGCTTCAAGTGTGTTGTGTGATCATAGTAATGTTTTAAAAGGGAAAGACGTTAGGCGGGGCGCTCTAACCCTTAATAGGCGAGGCGTAAGCCTTAAGGCATTAGGGAGATTTTATTTTTAGATAAAAATATGTAAATAAGTTATATATTTTAAGAATAAATAAAAAATTAAGAAAATCACAAATATAATGTAAAAAAAAAAAAACCAAATATAATTTTCAAACTACTTGTTGGCCATTAAAAAAAAATTGCTAACTTAATTTCATTACATAAATCATGCCAGATAGCTATAACGTTACAAAGTTCAAATTATTTTTCAAGATCTAAGATGCAACTTAATTTTTTGAAAAGGTTGAGGTTCAAGAGTTTTAGAAATCAACTCATATTATGACATTCCTTTAATATAAACATGAAATCAATATTTTCTAGCAAAATCTTACTTGAGAATTGCACACCCAAAACGTAAGCCTCAAGTAAAAAGGCGCAAAATGTGTGCCTTTTGTACAAATGCGTAAGCTTTAGCGTGTAATGCGTTAGCCTTTTTGGGATTTGATATTTAGATTGAGCCTCAAGGCGTTTTAGGCATCCCTTGCCTTAAAGCAAGCCTTGATTAAGCCTTTTAAAACATTGGATCATTGAGTACCCTTAAAATTAAAAGGGAATTTCTATAGGATGATTATAAGAGTAGCTATGCTATATGGATTAAAATGTTGGGCGACTAAGAAATTACATATCCAAAAAGTAAAAGTTGCCGAGATGAGAATGTTAAGGTGGATGAGTGGTATAACATTAAAAGATAAGATAAGATAAGGGAGGGACAACTCAAATGTAGACCAAATAGTGCGTCAATGAAGAGGAGTGAACTAGTTATTATGAGGGGAAGTAGAAGGGGTAAGGGTAGACCTAAATAACTTGATATGAGATAGTAAGGATTTGATAGTCTTGAATTTGTCAGAGGAAATTGCCCATGATTGTGTAAATTGGCCATGAAAACTTGTGGAATGCAATTCAGGGCACATAAGATAAGGGTGGTCTGAAGGTGCTTGAAGGTCTCTCAACTTATGGCATAACCGATCTAGCTAGTTAGCAAGCCTTGCCATTCGGATGAAAAGTTACCCCATTCCTTGATCAGGAATGGAGGGAAGAGGAAGTCCCTTAGCCTTTAGGTCTATTAAGGTATCCACTCTGTCTTCTAGCAAGTGAAGCCCTTGTTGAATGCAGTTGCTGTAGGCTCATTTGGGTGATTCTTGGAGATTTAGACGTGCACCTAGGGGTAGATGGTTGCTCCTTAAAGGGGGAGTTCTAGAAGCTTCCAAATGAGAAGGAGATTGTAGTGAATATCCACGAGTTGTCCCACATTGAAAATGTGGGTGGGGGAGCGGAGGAGTGACACATACATGGATGGGCCCAAGGCGTAATGACTAAATCCTTTGGGTCAAGTTTGTGCTAACCTATATCAAGACTGCATGAGGACTACCCTAATGTTAGCAAGTATGAAGTGGTTTAGTGCACTAGGTTGAGGCTAAGGTTTTCATAGAAGTTGCAGAAGGATGAGTGGGGTGAAGACTGATTTGACAAGTTTGATGGAAAGAGAAACTTTAGAAGTTTGTCCAATAGAAGGATTACAAGGTGCTAATTGGAGGAAACTAGGAAAGATGGATGAAAATGACTCACCGAAACTAGGTACTATCCAGTTTTAGTAATATGATGGAAGAAAGAATTGAAAAAGGAAAGGGTGTATAGGGGCAATTAGAGAGCTCGTGCATGCCTAAGAGTAAAACCAACTAATTGCTTTTAAGGAAGTGACGACCGTTTCGTTGTATTCCTTAGGGTGGATATTGGGATCAGCATATCATCTTAATCAGATTCTCAACAATTTGCTCAGAGGGGATGCAGAGAATGAGGATGAAAATAAGGTTGATGTTGCTATCCTCTTTCTACTTTGGTTGAACATTTGATTATGGCTCTGTCCACCCTTTGCTACAAAGATATTTCTGGGGCTCTTAGGTCAAAGAAACTAGGAATACTCAATAAGGAGGACCATGAATGAAAAGGCTTGGTCACAAAATTTGAGCATACAAGAGGGAGATCAAAGAGAGGGATAAGTAGAAGTGCTTGTTGATGTTTAAATCAAGGGTTGGGAATATTGATTTCTTCAAGTGCAAACAAAAGTGATTGATTTCTTCAAGTGCAAACAAAAGTGATACTATGAGCTGAATTGCCTTCTTTGGAAGAAAGATAGAAGGGATACCACTAGCCTTAGTAAGTGTGGCGATGAATAATTCAGATGAGGAGGAACTTGTGCTTTTTGCTTCAGCCTCAGCAAGTCTGGTGATGAATAATTCACATGAAGAGGAACTCTTGTTGCTTCAGGCAATAATTTTTTCCATGATACTTGGATTGTGAATGTAGGCAGCTCTTTTCATTAATATATGTATAGGGAGTGGTTCAATATATATCGAGAATGTGGTAGTGTTTAGTCATTTTTGGGGATGATCACATTGTTGTCTTGATAGTGACATTGGTATTTTGAAAGTTATTTCCTTTGATGTTATTATTAGAACATCACAGAATGGTTTCAAAATTGAAGGAGAATATGCTTTTGGTTGCTTAGATAAGATTGCTTGGAGTAGCAACGCGTAATATTTAGTCTATTTAGGGGCAGAAAATAAGAAACTGAAAATTTTCAGTTTTGTGGGTGGACAAACCACGGTTAGGCAATTCTGAGAATCAAACTGAACAGAACCTCGTTAAAATTTCTCCACCAGCAGCTGCCAAACCAACCAAATAACCTCTGCATGCAAGCCAATGAACTGATCAAACCTCATAGTAGTCAAAGATGCAAGGCATACTAAGGTGCAAAGGGTACCTAGAGCCATAAGTGGGCTTGAAGCAGCAGAGCAGTTGAGAAGAAGAAAAGAAAACTGAGGAGCAGCAAAGCAGAAATTTTAGGAAAAAGGAGGAGTTGCCCCACAAAAAAAAAAGACTGCAAAAGAAATCCAAAGGGGGGTTGCAGCTTTGACTGAGCAGCACAGCAGGGCAGAAAAAGAAGAAGAAAATGAGAAAGAAGAAAGAGAGTAACTGAGCAAACATGTTAGGAACAAGTTGCAGATATTCCATAAAAACAGAAAAAAATAAAGAAAAAAGAAAAAAAAGGGTCACAGATGCTCTAACTGGATAGCACTGAGCATCAGAATCACTGATTTTGGTCAATCAAGAAGAAGAAGAAGAAAAAAGAGGAGAAGAAGATGGAGAAAAAATTGTGAGTTGGCCTTAAATTAAAGCTTGAGATTGGTCTTGAGAACCTTAGGGTTGGCTTTTGATTGAAGTTCTACCTGTATCTTAAGATGCTGAGATTTTCTTTATTTATTTATTTCTATGAGAGAATGCTGTCTTGATGAGAGACAAAAGATATTTGGTGCAAGATAAAATATATCGTATTGCATGCTTTACCTTTTTTTATATTCACACACACAAATCAGATGGCTGAGATTAAAAGAGAAGGAAAAAAAAAAAAAAAAAAGGTATGAAGTAAACATGTTTGAGGTGTGCCTCACTGCGCTCTGCATCTCTTCAAGGTGGCCTTGCCTCCACCTGAGGCATGCACATTGAGGTGCGTCTTTGACTAGTATACCGAACCTCTTGAAAATTTCTTTGTTTTTCAGTTGATGAATGGCCCAACACTAGTGTACACTTGTATATGCTAACATGGGACCAAGGGAGGAGAATTTACAGTAGGCCAGGCCACTAAGAGGCTAAGGAAGGAAAGTTGCCTATGCTTGCTGTAGTCAGAATCACTGGCCAAGGAAGGAGGGTTGATCTGTGACTTTTTGATTGGGATGAGGGGTGCAACAGCACAGAGGGGGAGGAACCGTCAAGGTTGTTGTCACCGAATTTGCATAGCCCTTGTTTGTAGTAGCTCAAAGCAGTAGAATTCTAAAGGTGTCTAAAAGTTCTATAGTTGTTATGAAGAGTAAACGGTTTGTTAACGTGTTAGTGGGTAGTGTGGTAGTGTTGACGCTGTTGTAACTATGTCGTGGGACTTTGCTAGCTTCCTTTCAATCACTTTGGGAAGTTGTGGGTTAACTGAATGAAGAAAAAGTTAGAAGCTTTCACCAAAGTCAAGTAGTGAAAGATATGGGTGTAATCAGATCAGTCCGGTCTGGGTCAGTTCTGACCAAAACTAAAAACTGAACCAAATTTATCAGTTTAAAAATTCATGAACTGCAATCAAATTGAGCACCAATGGTTTAAGCGTAACAAAAAACTGTCTTAATCTGTTTGTGTTTTTGTTTTTTTATTTGAATATTTTTGAAATTCAAGCCAGTTAATTGGGCCCAACTCTTAATAAATATAACGTGCCTTAGCATAAGGGCCCATGGGAACACATTTGTGCATAAATGCTAAAGCCAAGGTGTGGGCAAGTGAAAGCATGGGGTGGAGTTTTATTGGTCTTCCTTCTTTCAGTTGATCATTGTGGGACAACTGTTCCCAAGTCCCAGCAGCTCTCAATTACCCTTTCACACTTTCAGCTCTATCTTGTCCCACATCGGAAAGGATAAAGGTGGGGGTCTTTTCTTCTCTATAAAGGCCTCCACTCCTCCATACACCATGATAGAAAATATTAATTAATTAAATTTTAAATTTAAAATATGTGAACATATAAAGAACAATAAATATAATAATGTATATATAAATAGAAACAAATATATTTGTTAAATTATTGGTCGGTTATTCGGTTTTTTTCTATTTGGTTATTGTGTACAAAATCGGAACTAAAAACCGTTTATTTATTTATTTTTTAATTCAAAACTGAACTGAAATGTTAAACAGTTTGGTTTCGGTTTGGTTTTTGATTTTCAGTAATTTTTGTACATCCCTAGTGGAAAGCAAAGGCTGAGAAACAAATAGAAATTTGGGGAAGTACAAGTCAAAAGTCAAGGAATTGTTATACGTAAATTATTAAGACTTTGTGGCAGAATGAGGTGACTAAGAGGATGAATAGATCCCTACTTGAAAAGGCTAGGAGTATGAGATACATGCAAGATTGCCTGAGACTTTCTAGGTAAATGCATTTAACAAGACTTGTTGTATTATTAATGGGTCACCTTATACAGAACTTGATGGTAAGGTGGTTGAGGAGTTTGCATAAATCAAGAGGTGGACTATTCTACAGTAAGGATCTTTGGTTGCCCAGCATATGCTTACATTCCTAGTGAGCTTTAATCCAAGCTAGACCTAAATTAACAAGGCAAAGAAGAAAAGGGATTTGAAGGATAAGAAGGTGCTGATGAGCTGAGATGTGGTGGTATTTGATGAGGTGTCAATTCTAAGGACAAAGAAAATTAACTAGGAAGAAAGGCTGACATAGATGGACTAGGGACGCAGGCAGAGTTTGGTAAACTGCACGACCAACAAACGAAAGTTCCTTGATGAGAAGATGCAGAATGTAGCTATAGGGTCCTAGTAAGCTTTGAGACTCCTGCTTGAGCAATCCCAGGGTTTCCACCTCTGCAGAACTTCTCAGCTCGAGGAGACTAGTTGGCAGTTTGATTTGGAGTTCAAAGTCACGTAAGGAAGAAGACTGCTGGCCACTAGTTCTAGCCCCAAGTCATGCTTAGATGACATGCAGGATAGTCCCCCTAACCCTGGAATTTAGGAGATAAAAGGGCTGGACACTAGCAATGCTTGTTCCAAGAGCAGGTATTTGATTTGGTTCTTTGGAAAATGAAGATGGTTTGTAAGACCATCGGAGTAGGCTTCAAACATAGAGTCATGGGTCTGTTTGAAGAAATAGAAATAGAGAGAAGAAGGGAAACTTATTAGTGAAATCTTGGGGGCAGTAGTAGGAAGAAGGATGCTAATAAGGAACTCAACAATTGGATTTTTTAGTGAATTATGACTAAAATGGGGGAATCTCACTTCTCAAGCTTAGTGGAGGCTGGCAGCGACCGGTGAACCTATCTTAAGGAAACTAATTTCATGGGATGTGAGGGGTTATAGATCAAAAAGGGCTTTGATTAAGTCTTTTCTCATGGATTGGGCAGGATAGTATGCTTGCAGGAAACTAAAACTGAATCTGTGTATAAGATTATGGTCAACAGCTTATGGGGGCATAAGAATTGCAGGTGGATTTACCTTGGAATTGCTGGAAATGCAGGAGGTTTTTTTAATGGAAGGGTGAAGTCATGGAAATGCTAGATTTTACTTGCTCTCCACTTTTGGAGCCAAATTCAAGGAGTTTGGGACTGATCATTGAAAGATTGAGAGGAAATTGGTTGGTTGGAAAAGGAATCATCTGTCAAAAGGTGACACATACCCTTATCAAGAGCACCTTATCAAATATCACTATCTATTACATGTCCCTCTTCCTATCCCTTGCTCAGTTCCCAAGAGGTTGTAAGGAGTTCAAAAGAGATTCCTTTGGGGAGCATGGGGAAGAAATTTAAATATCATCTCGTTAAATGGAGGCTGTAAAAGAAGCCTTTCTTGGGCAATGGCTTTCGAGATTTGTGAAGGAGAAAGATCATTTTTTGCATGATACCCAGTGCAGCTAATCTCCCCTGGCATGAAATTCCCTTCCAAATTCAGTTTGGTCTGCAACAAGGAAGTCCTAATCAGAAATTGCCTTCATATGGGAAATTGACCATCTTACTAATATTTATGCAATTGACCATCTTACTAATTTTTATGTAACTTGTACAAAATCTAATATCACAACACTACTAATGGTCCCAAGTGGAACCTGGATAAGAATGGTAACTTTATGTTCAGATCCTCATCTAGTGGCAACTGGCAACAACTTCCCCTGGAAGCTTCCATCTGAAAAAAACAGTTTCTGCAAAGTTTGCTTTCTTTGCACAGGAGGCAACTCTTGAAAAGATTCTTAGTTTCTTACTGTTGATAACTTGTGGAAAAGGGGCCTGCCTCTTTTTAACAGGTTTTTCTTGTGTTTGAAAAATGCTGAATCAGTCAAGCTGCTCCCAGAAACAGTTGGAACCTTGCCACTTCTCTCATCAAGCACTATGGGTTACTACAGGCTTGGAAATGTATCCACTTGAGCAAGGAAAGGAGGAAATATTTGTACCTCATTTCTCTGGCCTTTTTTTGGTTTGTGTGTAGGGAAATAAATAAGAGGGCTTTTAAGGGATCAGCTACTACGCCCTTACATGTTATTAAAGAATGACGCATTGCTACTGTCACTATTTGGCATACTGGATTGTTTTTGATTGACAATTGTGCAATTATTGACATTTTTGACACCCTGTGATGTGGGTCATTTCCTTTTTATTTGATTGTATTTTGGTGGCATCTCCTTGGTGCTTGTTTATGAAATTTTCTTTGCTGAGCATCAGACCAAGACACATCACCTGTGCATTTTAGATATATGGTTTTGAGCAGGGAGCCAAGGACTAAAATTTTGATTTTGATGGAAAATTTGAGAGTCTCTATTTATCAAAACTTAAACAAAATTTTTGAGTTAAAGAGACACTAGGAACTTATAAAAAATTAAGGAAATTTCGAATGAAACTTTCAAAATATAAAGAGTGATTATGAAAATTTAGAAACAAAATAAAAACCACAAATTTTCTTATGTTTTTTTCCCCCTTGTTTGTATTTTAAATCATTGTTTTAAAAGGCAAAGGTGCAAGGTGAGGCGTTTAAACCCTTAAAAGGCGACGTGTAAGCCTTTTAAGAATTTAATTTTAAGATTAAAAATGTAAATAAATTTTATATATTTTAAAAATAAAGAAAAATTAAGAAAATCACAAATAAAATGTAAGAAAGAAAAATTATATATACTTTGCAAACTACTTGTCGGCCATTCAAAAATTGGTAACTTGAATTCGTGACATAAATCGCGACAAGAGATAGCTATACTATTACAAAGTTCAAACTATGTTCATGGTCTTAGATACAACTCTATGTTATTTTGGAAAGATTGAGGTTCAAGAGTATTACGAGATTCCTTCTATACAAACATGTAGTTAAAAATTTTTTAACCAATTTTTACTTGAGAATCACACCCCCAAAATGCACAAGCGTCAACTAAAAAAATGCAAAAGGCGTGCCTTTTGTAAAAATGCGTTAGCCTCAGCATATAATGCTTTAGCCTTTTTGGAATTTGGTATTTTAGATTGAGCCTCAAGGCATTTTAAGCATGTTGTGCCTTGAGGTGAGCCTTAAGGTGAGCCTTGATTAAGCCTTTTAAAACACTGTTTTAAATTGAAAGGAAGGTTTTATAGGATGGCTATAAGGAATGTTGAGCGATTAAGAAACAACATATCCAAAAAGCAAAAGTTGTAGAAATGAGAGTGTTAAGGCCTAAGGGGATGGGTGGTATAACTCAAAAGATAAATTAAGGAATGAACTTATTTTAGGTAAGTTAGGTGGTAAGAAAAGGGAGGGGTGGCTGAGATAGTTTGTGCATCTGCAGTGCACATGTGACGAGGAGTGAATTAGTTGCTGTTTAGTTGCCGTTGAAAAGGTGGGGGGGGGGGGGGGAGGGGTAAGACCTAAAATAACTTGGAGTAAGGATTTAACACCCTCAAATTATTGGAGGAAATTGCCTAAGTTCATGTAAGTTAGTGTAAAAGGATTCATGTAGCTGAAATTTTTTGTTGTTGTTTTGTATTTTAAAATTTTGGCTGATTTATTCAAAAAATTGACTGAAATTGTCTTCTAAAATTTTGTGACTTCCAATTGAAGTTTTTGAAATTTTTGAAGCAAAAAAGAAGTTGAAAATTGATTTTGTTTCGGCCTTCTCAAAATTTGAAATTTCAACCAGAATTTGAGCATAGTTACAAAAAAAATTTAAGACCGTGTTGTTTAGAACATGATCTTTTTGGCCTAGTCACTAGTGATGGAGATTCACATTCTTTTTCAAGGTGTAGTCCAGTCCAGCAAGAGGTGGAGTCTTTGCATAAAATTTGGAATTGAGAACGAATGGAGCGTTTCAAGGAAAGGAATCTCTAGGATGCAAATAGGTGTAGAGGAAGAAGGGTGATGGTTTAGATAGGAAAGGTAAACAACTTAAAGTTAGACTAGTAGCAAAAGGGTATCTTTGACTGGAAGGTAGAATGTGGTCATGTAATGATGCATTCACCCTCTAGTTGTCCAACATACCTTCTTTTGGGTGATATTGATTATGACAACTTGATTTGATCTAGACCCCTTCATGGTGACTGAGAGGAGCAAATTTATATGAAGTTTCAAGGGGTTGGGGCTGGAGAACCCTATAGGCAGGTTGTGGAAATCATTGTATGGTTTAACACAATAACCAAGGTATTGATACAAGTGATTCAGTTCATACATATTGTCAAATTGATATAAGTGTCTCAATTCATGCTTATTGAGTATTGGACATACTTGCTTCGAGTATGTTGATGTGAGTTTCATATGATGGTTTTTTTGTCTTCCTGCTAGGTATGCTGATTGTTATAAAGAACCTGAGCAATTTTAATCACTTAAAATCTTTGTTGAATGAGACATTTTAAAATGAAGGATCTTGGTGCTGCAAGAAAGATCTGTAGGATGGAGTTTATGGAGACAAGAAAGAGACCTTTGGGTCTCCTAAAAGTCTTTACATAGGGAAGGTGTTGGAGAGGTTTAGCACGAGTAGTGGTAAGATAGTGTTTATCCCATTGGCATATCATTTTTTATTATTTTATGCATAATGTCCATAGTTAGAGGAGGATGTGGAGGAGATGTTAGGGAAACATGCTAGACTCTGGGATGCTTGATGTAAGTCATGGTTTGTTCTTGTTTGAATTTTGAACATGCATTTAGTATTGTGGGTAAATTTATGATAAATCTAGGCAGGGGCATTGGAGAGTTTTGAAATGAGTTCCCTAGAAGGATATTGCTAATTTTGACCTTGAGTTTGGTACGAGGCTAGATTTTGCTTTTGTTGAGGTTTGTGTTGATTTAAAGCAATGTTTGGCGAAGGCGTAAGGCGAGGCATTTTACCCTCCATGAGGCGAGGCGTAAGCCTTAAGGCATTAAGGTGTAAGCATTTTGGGATTGTATTTTTTTAAATAATTGATAAATAAAATGAATTTATATATAGTAAAAAAATGAGAAAAAATTTATAATAATAGAGAAAAAAAATAAAAACATAATTTTTAAATATCATATAGGCCAATTATAGCTAACAAACACAAACAATACATGTTAAAAAATAAGCATGAGCCATAACATTACAAAAAGAAGAGAAAAGACCTCAGACTGAGAAGTGAGAAGAAATCTTGAAGCAGAGAGGTTGTAGGGGGTCGCGGAGAGAGATAAGAGGTTATAGAGGGTCGCTGTAGAGAGACGAGAGGTTCGAATGGGTCGTTGGAGAGAGATGAGACGTCGAAAGGGTCGTCGGAGGCAAATCAGAGGTTGGAAGGGATTATTGACTCGTCGGAGAGAGGTGAGAAGTTGGAGGAGTCTTCGAAGTCTGACACAAGCTTTGAAAGGAGTCGTTGAAGAGAGATGATACGTCATCGGAGTTGTCAGAGGCAGATCAAAGGTTGGAAGGGATCATTGACTCGTCGGAGAGGGACGAGAAGCTTGAAGGAATCTTCGGAAGCAGTCGTTGAGTCGTCGGAGAGAGAGGAGCTGGAGGAATCGTTGAAAGCAGTCGTTGAGTCATCGGAGAAAGAGGAGCTGGAGGAATTGTTGGAGAGAGAGGAAGCTTGGAGGAAAGAAGCTTCGTCTCAAGAGAGGGGGGTTTTGAGGAAACAAGCAGTCACTTGTTTGTTTGTTTTTTTTATAAATATTTTAAATTAGGTGCTCTCGAAAGGCGTACGCCTTTCCAAATGAGGCATAAAAGGCATGATTTTTTGCCTGAGGTGTACGCCTTCTTCCCTGATGCGTACATTCCAGTTACGCCTCAGGGCGTTTTATGCTCAAAACGCCTCAAGAGGCATGCCTTATGAATGCCTTTTAAAACATTGATGTAAAGTATGCAAGAGACTTGGATGAGAGGTCCACCATAGGTTGTGTTTTACATTTTGCGGTGGACCTCTTTTTTTTTTTTTTTAAAAATCTATTCCAAGGTCATTTATTGCATTATCTACCATTGTGGTAGAGAGAGAAGTTGTGGAGGATATTGTAATTGGAAGGATTAGTAACTAAACTTGGCATAGGGAAACATGCTATTCATTTGCATTGTGACTCCATTTACTTAGCAATGAATGAGGTCTGTCATACCAGGACAAAACACATTACAATCATGTAGCATACAGTCATGTATGAGGTACGGGAGTTGATTGCTATTGTTGAGATTCAACTTGTTAAGGTGGCTATGGGGGAATGTAGTAAACTTGTAGATGAAAGTCCTTACCAAGGAAAATATTTGCATTGCTTGAATGTGTTCTATTTTTTCAAGTTTGCTCAATCAGAAGTCTTGGAGATACAAGTTTGAAAGCTTGAAATTTTTTGGGGGGGGGGGGGGGGGGGGGGGGGAGGGGAATCTTAGGCCCTTCACTCTCCATTGGAACCTCCTAGGAAAAGGCCTAGCAATGTTGGGGGTGTAGTGGGATGTTATGGAATTTTAGTAAGTGCATAGTGTCAATATTGTTGTATGAGGGCATTTTATGTTTTTTCGCATGGGGATATATAGGCACAACTTACACACCATATTTTTGATAGCAAAAGAAGATGAATTCATTAGAGTAGGAAGAATATATAAAAAGGAGAATAAGAAATCCTCCCCATCAAGAGGGGGAAAAAATAAAGCGATAAATCAATAAACAACAAAACCCTAGGGCGTGCTCAAGCCAAATCATACATACATGTCATTATATGTAGGGGTGAGCAAACGGTTGGTTCGGTTAAATTCGGGTAATTAACCGAATTAACCGAAAATTCGGTTAAATAATATCATTAACCGAACCGACCGAATTGGCGAAGGACACCGAACCGACCCCGACCGAATTGCCCATTCGGGTAATTTGGTTAACCGATTTTAACCGAAATCATTAAAAATTAATTGTTAGAAATATAATACAATTATAAATTTTTTTTAAAACCAAATCCAGCTTAATTAAATACCTTATTTATTAATTTTATTAATGAAAATAATATTTTACCATAGAACAAAGAATCCATATAGGTTAATTAAACTCCTTAATGCACTTGCATAAGAAAAATTTATATTCATAAATTATATTTAAAATCTAATTAATTAGTAATTCGGTTAATCGGGTAACCGAAATTTTTTTTACCCTTAACCGAACCGAAACCGATTAACCGAAATTTTGTAGAATTATAACCGAACCGACCGAATCGGGATTTTTACCCAAACTGAACCGGCCAATTTCGGCCGGTTAATTCGGTTTTCACCGAATTATGCTCACCCCTAATTATATGCACACTGCTGAACCATGTAAATTGCTGAATTCTTCTCACTCCTCTTCTGTTTTGTTTTAATTTGCTCTGTGTGCACATAGCCTAGGGCATGTTCACAACATTGAGTTAAGTTGGCACTTAAATTAATGTGCCAAAAACAACATTATAGTTTGGTTTGGTCAAATTTTTGGGGTTATAACATAGGTTCTAAAATATTTAGAGTGAAAAATAATGTGCTATTTCTGTGAAGTAAGGGAATGATATAAAGATACCGGTGTGGTTGTTGATAGCAGCTTCAAAATTTTTTCCACATTATAGTAGTTGCCTAGGGGTTGCAAAACGGATTAACAGGCCAGGTTCGGGCAGGTCATAAACGGATCGGGGTTAAACAGGTTCGGGTTAACTTGTTTATTAAAGGGTGACTAATATGTAAACCCTAACCCATTCGTTTATAAACGGGTCACCTGTTTAAAAATTTAATTTATTTATTTTAAAATTTTTAAACATTTCATATAAATTGACATAATTAAAAAAAAAAACACACACTCCATTTTATTTATTAATATCTAAATAAAAAGCATAAAATGTAGAAAAACACTCCTTCATTTTGCCGTCGCCGAGCGCTTTTCCCATGTGGAATCAGTCCCTGCTTTGGTTTGGCTCTTTCTGTAACAACCTACTAGGCAAGATAAGGAAGAACGAACCCGAATGTCATTAGTCCCACAGGCCGCAGTATATTCAGGTTCATTTGTAGCCTATGTCCATCAATCCTCCTCTTCCTACTTTCTAGCTAGAAGTCGAGAAGGTAAGAATTGAGAAAAGAGTTTGTCGTCTGCGATTATGCAAGTGCGAGTGGAGAGTGGCGTGGCCGCGTGGGGGGTATCGCCGCTGCAACGGGCCAACGGCTGCATGCCTACAGCCTTGCGTACTCAGTGAGAATCGTGAGATGAGATCTCAGATCTGGGATTCTAGGTAGTAGGGAGACGGGACTCGAGAGTGAGGCAGAGAAGAGAGCCTGCCGTTTGCGGTCTGCCAGTGTGAGTGAGTGGAGAGTGGCGTTGCCGGGTGGTATTGCTGCTGTGATGGGCCGATGGCTGCGTGCCTAGTAGCCTGCGGAGTGCAGCCCTACGTACTGGGTGAGAATTGTGAGATGAGATCTCAGATCTGGGATTCTGGGTAGCAGGGAGATGGGACTCGGGATTGAGGCTTCTCACTGTGACCTGTGAAGGGAGAGCCGGAGAAGGTAGGGCTGGGTTACAGACTTACTAGGTCAGGGTTCATTTTAAATATATAGAGTAAGATAAGCAGTTCATCCAGGGGGTACTCGACCCAAACCCGCTTAACCAATTTAATAAACGGGTTGGGTTCGGGTTGACCCGTTTATAAATGAGTCAACTTGCATTAAACCCAAACCCGGTTTGAACGGACGGGTCACGGGTCACGTGTCGTGTTTTGAATCGTTTTGCAACCCCTATAGTTGCCATACATATTTTGTCTTGTTAATAAAAGTTTTGTGAAAACATATGGGTAAATGATATGCTTATTATCTTTATGCTCCAGGAGTTGCCATTTATTTGTATTTAAAGTGCCTTTCCCTTGACTAGCTACTCATGATCTTTTGATTTGAAAAGAACATAAATTTATGGCATAATATTTCCCCTTCTTCTTCTTCTTCTTGTTTTTTTTTTTTTCTTTTTTTTTCAGTGGCCAGCGACACATCTTTGCATGATTTTTTAGATAGCTTCCTACAGTTTAGGAGTCGATGGTATGATTTTCCTCATCATGGAGCCAAGGGAATAGTTGCAGGCATCCTTGTTCGAGAGTTTGAGTTAAGTCAACGCGTCTTCATGGTATTATATCGAATGTAAGTATCTGTTTTAATTCCCTGGAGCTCCTTGTATATTACTTGCATTTATGAGTTTCCTTTGCTGTTCATTTTTTTATCATTGTTTCTTCCTATTTGCACATTCTTGATTGCCATTTGATTTGGTATATCTTTCTTTTGCAGATCTTCCAATAGGGATCCTGTTGCTCGAGCTGCTGATAGCCTCAATTCGAAAGACCATGCTGGTGTGTCTCCTTGCTTCGCTATAATTTGTGCTTATATGGCCTTCTAGTTAATGCAGGAATTTACATCAGGATATGGAATGGAATCTTTGTGGCTTGATTAAAATGTTTGAATATTGCTTTAAGACAAGTTTATTCTTTGTCTTGGTTATATTGTATTATTTTGGAATGTTGTGGCAAATACCATGGTAGTCGAGTTGGATGCTGTATTCTGGAACTGTAGTTAATCAAACTTTATGCTGTTATTTTGAATCACATCTTGATTTTCAAGCTGTCTTTTGCTGTTGCCTGTTCAGTTCTTCATCACATAAACTTCTATTGTCACTATAGTTATTATATAAAAAGTACAGACAATGGATATGCATTACTATGGTGATAGTGTGGCTGATTTAGCTAATTTGGGTCTCTATTTGATGGTCACTCCTTGCAGATGTCGTGTGTTGCCCAAGGCTAGACACTTTTCACCAATCTAAACAATTGAAAAATTGAATTAAAAATATATATGATAAATTTTTCATAGATGTATCAGATTTTAAGATTATGTTGCTATTAAACTATTATCTTGTGTATGTGTCTGTGTGTGCGCTTGCATGTGCTAGTATTGGACTTCTATCTTTTGCTTGTGTCTAGTATCTTTTATCTCTATATCATAGATTAAAGAAGGGGTAATGAGTTTTTAGGGTTTATAACTTTGAGTAAGAGATTGACAATCAACTTAAAAAACATATGGCGTGGAGAACTGATACCAAGAAGGTCATTGCTTTTGAGAGGAAATTTTTTGATTTTAGGCTGGGAGGGAGAAGAAAAGGAAGATAAAAGGTAACAGTATGTGAAGAAAAAAGAGTCTCAGTTTACTTGGATTCAGAGGAGTTTTGAGTGGATTTTGATGGCTTGGAATGGGTTCTAGCTTGGAAAAGGTAGCTTATTATCCCTTGTGGTTTGCAAAATGAAATTGAAGCATGAAAGGAATAAGGGAGGAATGGAATCAAGACAGGAATGGAATTGTTTTTGGAATGCAATTACTGCATTTGGTACTATGGAATGACTGTAGGAATCTCAGTTTCAATTTCTTTACAACATTTGGTATTCTTCAATGACTTCTATAATGGAATGAACATTAGGCCATTTTTATAAATATCCCTAATGCATAATCATTCAAATTTGTAATGATTATTATTATGAGTGTTATTATTATTATTTTATTGCTGTTATTATTTTTTAATTTATTTTCCTTAAAATAATAATTATTTTTAATTATTATTAGTTATTATTAATTACTAATTGTTGTTGTTTTTATAATATTTTTATTATAAAATGAGTTTGATTCCAGTGAGTGAAGATGGATTCCAGCCCACTTGGATTGGAATCACGATTCTGCCGTTTGCAGGAATTGTATTTCAATCGGAATATGATTTTACCTTTGATTTCGTGAACAAAATTCAGGAATATGATTTCATTCCAGGCCTGATTCCGCATACTAGATGTGGGGTTTGTGTTTCTAGAAGCTGAAGAAAACTGATGGATTGCTCTTTTGGTAAAACACAACTCCAATGGTAGAATGGTGGCGCAAATGGAAGTAAACTGCAGCGAGACAAGGCCAGTTAACTTAGTGGAAGGTTTGAAAAGCAAGATTTGGTTGAGTTATTTGGGCAAATTGGAAGGGATAGACTTGAAAAAAAAAATTTACCCTAACCACTAAAACAAGGAGAAAGGGGAGGAGAGTGGTTTGAAGGGAGGCCCTGATCAGATTGTGGATTGGGGGCGGGGGAAGGGTCAATCTCTTAGATTGTTGCTTTGACTTTGGGGGCATTTTGAAAGTTGAGCTTCTGCATAAATGGAAGAAGAATGATCCTCTCAAGCTCAGCATCTGGAAGTTGGGAAGGAAGGTGAAGCATGTGGGCATATAGGCTCCTATGTGAGCAATGACAAGGAGGTTGACTGACAGCATTGAACTTGCGAATCTTTTCAACTTTTAAAAGCTAAATGGGCTAAAGGAGAATCCTATTTGGACAAGCTCTTTTAAAGAATTGGAGACCAAAACGAAGGTCCTCCTCTTTAGGGGAGAATCCCAACCTTTTTTGGTGATTTTAGTAGTGGCAGTAGGAAGTGTAGAGACCCATTGAATCCAAGACCCAACTGGATTTTTTGTTTACTGAGGAGTTCTCGAAGGGGGATTGTTGCTTGAGAGACTGCAGTTGGAGTTGAAGAGGGAAGTGCTTGACGCCTTGGAAAGGAGCAGCGACAAAAAGGATTTTTGTATCATAGACTATGGCTATCCATATGACTTCACATTTTTCTAGGGAAGAAGTCTCATTTGTTCGTTTGGGAAAAGATACATTATTTGGCTTCTCTTTGGTGTGTGGGACACGGCAATTTCAAGGGAGTGAGCTTTTCTGATATTCAGTGTGATTGGCATTGTGTGTTAGAGTGTTAGTTCGTGCTGGTTTTTCTCCCTTGTGTTTTATAGTCTTCAGGTTGTTTCGGTGTTTTTTATCTGGATTTTCCAGATTTTGTCAAGGAGAAGTCTTATTCGCCTAGTTGTATATTCTTGTTCTATTAATGAAATTCTTCTTTTATCATCAAAAAGAAAAGGGGGAGCTATGCTTAAACGAGAGCAACCCAGTTGAAGCTATGATGCTGGGACTTGACCTTTATTTTGACCCGAGTGCGAAAAACTTCCAAGAGCAACTTTTTGAGTGGGTTCTAAAGAGGGTTAAGATAGTGTGCAGGTTAGTGGGTTATCTCTTTTGATGGCTTTGAACACTGACAAACTTAATCGAGAAATTCAGAAAAAAATGCAGAAAAAGAAAAGTGTAATGAGAAAGAAGGAGAACATGGGAGCAGCAAAGGAAGTAGAGAAATGAGGAGGTAAAATTTATTTTATTTTATTTTTAATACTATGATAAAAGTGGCGGAGCATCTTGTGCTGGGTTGATGAAAAAGGATTATAATGGAAACAAAGTGCAGGGTTTTGATAAGTTTACAATGACTTTTTAGTAAGCAAAATTGGGGTATGATAAAAAAGGATTTGATGGGAATTACTGAAGAATTACACAATTTAGTGCAATTTGTGGATGGTCTTAATGTGATTGTTGCTTTGATTCCTAAAAAGGCTTGTAGTTAGCTTCAAGTTTTGCCGCCCTAAAAAGCATTGTGCAGTGAGCATGAAGTCTTAGTTTTGAGGCTTAAGAAGGTGGTGGGATCCCTTTCAAAATGTTTGTGTTGAAAAGAGACAAATCCTTGATGCTGTTCTTATGGCAAATGAAGTGACTTACACCTTAGTGAAAGGTGATGTGGCAGGAGAGATTTGTATGGTGGACATGGAGGTCTTGAAATAGAATCATTATGTCGCCCCTCGTTAGAGTTGTAGGGGTAATTATCCTATTTCACAAGATGTGCCTTGTGAAATAAGGAGTGGGAAAGAATTGTAGAAGTCATAGAAATCGTAGGATGAGGGAGGATGAATTTCCAACCCTTCTCATTGTGTTCTTCTAGGACTACGTCTGGCCATTTTCCAATCTTGTTGGAATCCAGAAAGGTGTCTTGGGGTCCTACGCCTTTTAGATTTGAGAATATGTGGCTAGATCATGCAACCTTCTAGCCTTTGGTTAGGGACTCTTAGGGATAGGATTCGGAAAGGGGTTGGGGTGGATTCCATTTTATGTGAAAGTTGAAATGCCCAAAGGAGAAGTTGAAAGTCTGGAACAAGGAGGTGTTTGGCGAGATCAGAATTAGAAAATCGAACATCTTGAGCTAGTTTACTTCACTGGATGGGAAGGTGCAGGATGTAATCTTACAGATATTGAGGATATATGGAGAGTTTCCTTAAAAAACAAGCTAGAAGAGGTGATTTTTCAAGAAATGAGGAGTTGGAGACAAAAGGCCAAATTCAAATCGGTTAAGGATGGTGTCTGCAAATCTTATTTCTTTCATAGACTAGCTAATGGAAAGAGAAGTAAGAATTTGATTAGGGAGTTAGATGTGGGGGATGGAATAGTGTCTAATAATCAATGCCATATTGCTTCTGTTTTACCAATTTATTCTAGAACCCATATTCGAAGGAGGATCACTATGAGTCGATGTTAGAGGGATTAGTTTGGAATCCTATTTTTGTTGATTAGATGCCTTAGTTAGAGAGACTTTTTGACGAGGAGGAAGTTGGGGGGTGGTTTTTGGGATGGAAAGGGATAAAGCTCTAGGTTTGGATGTTTTTAGCATTGCATTATTGCTTTCTTTTAAGAGTGTTGGATATAGTAAAGGAGGATTTGCTGAAAGTTTTTAGAAAATTTTTAAAACGGATTCCTTAGTAAGAGAGTATTATTCCTCATTTACAGCCTTGGTTCTGAAGAAATATATTTTTATTAAAGTGGAGGACTTTACATCTATTAGTCTTGTCTCTAGTGTGTATAAGATTATTACTAAAGTATTAGCAAATAAGTTGGGTGTGGTGCTTGATGATAACATCTCTAGTATTAAAAGCGTGTTTGTTTGTGTGTGTGTGTGTGGGGGGGGGGGGGGGAGGGTGGGAGATAGTGTATGCTATTTTAGTTGCCAATGAGGTGGCGGAGGATATTCATGGGAATCAAAAGAGGTGTTTGTATTTAAAATAGATTTTGAGAAAGCCTACGATAGATTGAGTTGGAGTTTCTTTGATAGAGTTTTTACGAGAAAGAGTTTTGGTGGGCCAACACTTGTTGGATCAGGTGTTGTTTGTCTTATGTGTGGTTTTCAGTAATTGTGAATGGTGTGCCTAAATCTTGTTTTGGTGCTCCAAGGGGTATTATACGAGGAGACACTTTATCCCCTTCTTTTTTTGTCTTTGTAGTTGATGTTTTGAGTAGGTTGGTGGATAAGGCGGTGGAAAGGGGTTCGGTTAAGTGGGGAGAGAGTGTCTGGTAGTTTCGCACCTCCGGTTCGCTGTTGATACCATCTTCTTTGTAGACGATCACAATCTTTCTTTTGGGAGTATTTTGGGTATTCATATTTTGAGAAGGTGTTTGGGTTCAAAATCAATATGGGGAAGAGTGGTTTTGCGGTTGTGAATGTGCCAGTCGAGCATGTTAGGGAGCAGGCTAACAAAGTGGGTGTGGTATTTCAGATTGGCCTTTGACGCACTTAGGTGTCCCTTTGGGTGATTAACCTAGACTTGTGGATTTTTGGAACTCAATAATGGAAAGGATGATGAAGAGATTAGATGGGTGGAAGGGGGACCTCTTCTTTCTTAGGGGTAGAATTACTTTGATTCATGCTTGTCTTGCTGGCATCCTGTTATATTTCTTGTCTGTCTTTAAGATTCCAGTGGGTATTGCTAGCAAGCTTAAGAGGATCATGAGAGAGTTTTTGTGGTTCGGCAGGGGGAGTCATGGGGACCATTTAGTGAGTTGGAATGAGGTTTGTAGACCTAAAAATGAGGGGGTTTGGGTCTTAGCGAGTTGGTGTCTAAAATACCGGTCTTCTAGCCAAATGACTTTGGCGCTTCCCTCTCGAAGAATCGTCCCTCAAGCATAAAGTAGAAAGAAGTAAGTTTGGAATGGATGAGAATGGGTGGGATGCTAATTGCGAATTTAAGTTGCTCTTTGGGGAGTTCAAGGAGATCCATTTCTCAAATCTATCCTTGTTTAATCCCTCACACTAAATTTGAAGTGGGGAGGGGTTCTCATATTCGTTTTGGAAAGACCCTTGCCTGGGAAATGCACTATTTTCTACACTTTTCCCTTGTATCTTTCATCTAAGTTTTGAACAAAATAAAGCCATTTCTGCTTTTGTTGGTGAATTGAGTAGTCCTTTGGTTTCTTGGAATCTTTATTTTAGGAGACCTTTGAATGATACGGAGGGGGTGGAATTGTCATCTTTATCTTTATTGAGTGGGATAACCTTTCTTCGAAGAGGGACGTTTGTTCTTGGTTTGGACTAGTCAAGCATGTTTTCTTGCAATTTTTTTTTTTTTGAATTTTTGATTCATTCCAATTCTTCTTTCTCACTATACTTTACTATTTGTAAGGCTAAGTTTGCCCTTAAAATAAAGGCTTTCACTTGGTTAGTTGTGCTTAATAAGATAAATACTAATAACTTGTTGCAAACTAGGAGACCTATGAAGGCTCTCTCTCTCGTTTATGTGTGCTCTGTTACAAGAACTTTAAGACAATTTCTTACCTTCTTTTGTAATGTAATTTGCTTGGGAGTATTTGGAATATGCTTTTTGGCGTTATAGGAGAAAGCTAGGTTTGTCCTCCCTTGGTGGAAGAATTTTTAGAAATATCCTTAGTAGGCTTTGGTAGAAGAAAGGAGAGGGAAACTTTATAGAAGTGTGGCTTTTTCTCAGTGTTATGAGGTTTATGGATGGAACGTAATACCTAGATATTTTCTGGGAAAAAATTAAACTATATGGTGGTTTGGGAAAAAATAAAGTACTTGGCCTCTTCGTGGTGTGTTGGGTATGTATTTTATAGAGGCAAGCTTTCAAGAGTTTCAAAGAGATTGGCGGAACACGTTGACTGGATGATTTTTTTCTTGGGCATTATTTTATGTTTTTGGTTTAGTCTTGGAATGTCTCAGTTTGTGTCTGGATATTTCACATTCTCCCTCTTGTGAATTCTCTTTCTATTAATGATATCTTCTTTTGTTATATATAAAAAAAAAAGGGTGGGGGGTGGGGAGGTGAAAAGAATCATAACAAGAGAGGGGAAAATAGAGAAAGGACAGATTAAAGGGAGATGAGTGTGAAGTAACAAAAGAGAGAGAGAGGGATAAAAGGCACTGGGGCTGTTCCAACACTAGGCTAGTGTATTGACATGTTAAATTGGTTGAGATGTTGGTCCCTTACAACTGAAAACTAAACACATATTTATATCTTTCCCTAGTCAAACTTGAAGTTACAATTGATCCCAAATTGTGCCCAAAGCATAGCTACTATAAATTTTGTAGTTACTAATTATAAATTCAAAGCATTAAAGGCCTAATCATAAATTGGGACCGTTTCTAAGCATGAAAGGTCTAATTATTATAGTTGACTCTCATGCTATGCCCAATGGCTGTCTTCCTTGTTGCCTGGTGATAGGGCGACGTTCGTCGTAACTCGTAAGTGATTGGGCCGCCTTCTGTTACTTGATGACTAGATGACCTCTATCGCCTAGATGACTACTTGTAACTCCTTCGAGCTTGGTGATTAGTTGTTTGCCTCGCTTAGACCTCCTGGATGATATAGGGTGTAGGCTGCACAACTACCATGCACCTCGCTATGTGAACTCCCGTTGTAACATGGTTTTAAATCGTGGTAGCGGGTAGCGTAACATAACGATAATGGGTGTAACGGGAAGCTGGAGTAGCATATGTTATATAACAGGGAGTGGGTGTAACAATCGTGAATTTTTTTCAAGCATGCACAACCTTGTGTATATTAGTGTATTTGCATGTTTAAAGCTTTTAACCGTTCTTAGAAAGAGTTTTAGTGTATTTTGGATCCTTTAGCTCAACTAAATAAGTTGTTGGTAAGGGTAAGAAGTGTACATTTGTTTTAAACCACCATTGATTGAAAAATTACGTGTGTGTGTGTGTGTGTATTTATGCTCCTCATTGTTCTTATGTGTGCTAACTTAATTAATAAAACAAAATACATTATACGTTCCATTAATTCTCCCTCTCGCCACATAGTATATTGAGAATGATTTATGAAAGTGGGGGAAAAAACTAAAGTGAGAAGAAAAAGTAAAAAATAAATAAATAATTTTTTTGGCGTAAAAGTCTTGTATAAATGTAACGGTCACGGTCCATAACAGCCGCTATGATCGTGATTTTTCTTCCCACTGATTTCGCGTTGTGTAATGGTATTGAGAACCCAAAAGACCATTACGTAATGGTCGCGACCAATATTTAAAGCCATGCGTTGTAATTCTTAAGGCAAGATCATGATAAGTGATTCGCCTTACTTGCCATGTGCCCAGGTGACTGTTATAGCCAAGCGATTGTTACCATATCCCAGGGGGTGCACAAAGATGGCACAAACAATGCCTCCCACGATCGCTCTATTTAGTCACTTATAGTGCTTATAAATGAGCATCCATAAATCACGAGCTAAGTTTTGACCCATCGCAAATTTTTTTTATCTTTCCTTTTTTGTGCAATCCGTATTTGGAATGTTCTTGGTCAGTTCTCTATGCAATCCATCGTGAGGCGACACATCAGGTGCTTGAAAAGTATATTAATTGTTTTAGAATCTTATAGCCCTTAGTAGCCGAAATTACTGAACAAGGTGATTTTTGACTAGGTGAAGGGGGTTTAGGCATGCTCATGCTTCTTTCGCATTCCACTATGGTGATTTCCCTTTAGTTGAATTAAGCTTGAATTTAGGCTCGCCCAACCTGGGTTGTGTTAGACTCCTGTCTCACTTGGGCGACCTTTCACTTGGTTGCTAGAGCGGTTAGGCAATTTCCTTAGTTATGGGCCGATCTCTATTACCTAATTGCTTACAAGACCATTATTGCTTGCTCTTCATTTCTTCCCCTTCAATGCTTGTTGTCTAGTATGATCGCAAGATGGATTCTTCGTGATGTGAAGGTTAATTTTCTAGAATTTTCTGTTGGCCAAGTTTTATTTAAGCCTCCTCCTTCTCTTTTTTCGTAGTTTTAGTCTCTATTTTGCACCCATTTGCAAGTTTCTCCTCTCGCTTCCCTAGTAGGTAAGGGATTCTCCTTTCTTCTCAGTATTTCTTGTGGATCCATTTGTGATTACCTTAATGCAGGCTAGGGGTTCTATGGAGGCGTTCTTTGATTCCTTCCTTCAAGAGGAAGAGGTTGTCCCTTCTCCATTGACTGCTTTTTCAAAGGCAACGTTGACGTAGGCGCTCTAGGGATTATTTGTTGGTCTTTGATAGGGTTTCATTTTTTTCTAATGAGGCAAGATTGGAATCTCTTCTCACCAAGTCTGTTGGGATTGAAGCGATGTCCACCAAATTTTCATTGATTAGTGGTGGATTGCCAAACTCCTAACGTTGCTCCCTATGGCTCCTAGGGAGCATAATAGCCACTATGAGATCTTGACTAGAGAAGAGAGATATCTTATTGAATATGCATCTCTAAGATCTAGCCTAGATCAGTGACACAGGGATGTTCAGGAGCTAGCGATGCTAGGTGTAACTATCTTGGGCCTAACTCTGGTGAGGTATTGTTCGTTTTGACTCATTGGCCTCACGGGTTTGTCCTATGAAGGGCGCCTCGCATAGTTGGAGCCTAAACTCTCCTTATAAACCCAATATCTCCCTAGTACACATACGGTGTGGGATCGGTATAGACTCTTTTGCCTGATTTTTGACGTCCTCGTCAGAGCGATCTCCCTAGTACACATCCAATGTAGGATCGTAACAAGCTCTTCCGTCTGATTTTTTATGTCCTCGTCAAAGTGGTTTACACTTGTGTGTAGGATCCACTCACATGATAGTACCCCTAGGGTGGATCTACTCACATGATACCCCTAGGGTGGCTCTGGCACCAAATGTAATGGTCTTGGGCCCAACTCCAATGAGGTATTTTACGCTTTGATCCACTGGCCTCACAGGTTTGTCCTATAAAAGGCTCCTCATATAGTTGGAGTCCAAACCTTCTTATAAACCCAAGATCTCCCTAGTACACATCCGAAGTGGAGCCGTGACACCAAGGGCTGAGGTTAATGTTGTTCGCGCTAAGATGAACTCTTCATTCGTGTTCTTTGCCCAATATTACAATGCTGCATAGGAAAAGACTGCAAAGTGATTGTAGATCCATAATCACCTTGAGATTTTGAGCCCTAATAGTTTTGTGCAAAGATGACAATAGTCGATTATGAGGACTTCGCTTGATGGCTACGAGATCCATCTACACTTGCCTAGATGTTGAGATAATTAAATTAGGTTTCCCTTTTTCCTTTTATCTTGTAACTCTCGGGATAAGTCCCAAGCACTAACCAAATTCGAGGCTATTGTTAAAGAAGTTATTAGCCTTGAATCATTCCCTACCTTAACTAGGTTGTCGTCTTAAGTTTACCTTGTTCTGGAGCGTTACATCTTCATAGGTGAGTGCTTTACCTTGGGCGACCTTTTTACGAATGATTAAATGATTTACGTCGCCTCAAAATAGTCTACCTCATGCCCTGGCAAGGCTAGCTTAGGTGAGGTTGCCCAGTGCCCATGTGATGCTTGTTATCATCAATCTTATCATCATCAATCCATAATCACCATCACTTGAAAAGGTGCTTGTTTTTTGATCAAACATCTTGTTGACATGCTCGCACTGGACCCATTATGGTGCTAATTACTATTATGGTTTAAATAACAGCCGTGGCCATTATGTAACGCTGTTATGTAACGATTTTTTGGATTCCTAATTCTGTTACACATTGCAAAATCGGTGGGAAGAAAAATCACGGCTATAGAGGATGTTATGGATTGTGACCGTTACGTAAAGGCCGCTACGGCCGTTATGTAACTGCTACAATACCGTTATGCCCAAAAAAGTTATTTTATTTTTTAATTTTTCTTTTGTTTCCCCCCTTTCATAAATCATTCTCAATATATTATGAAGCGAGAGGGGGAAAAGATTATAATGAGGATGATAGTGATATAAAATTGGCTATTTTTTTTTTTAAATACTCACAAGAGATGCATTAATTAACAATTTGAAAATACTAGGGGAAAAGATTATAATGAGGATGATAGTGATTCAAAATTTACTATTTTTTTTAATACTCATGAGAGATGCATTAATCAACAATTTGAAAAATACTAACTTGTTAGGAAAATATTTTATTTTGATAATATTAGCAATTTGATACTTGTGTTCTATATTTTTCAACTTCAACCTTCTTTTCTTTTCTAGTTATTGTGTAATTGTGTTATTTGTATGTCTTATGGGTCTAATAGATTAATGGAGTGTATAATGTATTTTATTTTTTTAATTATTTTATTCACATAAGAATTTATCACACATAAAAATAATGAAAAACTATGATTATACAAACACATGTAGTTTTTCTATCAACAATAACTACAACAAAACCAAGTCTTAAGTCCCATTGGGTGGGGTCGGCTATATGAATCATTTTCCGCCAATTTGTGCAATCATGCACCATTTCTTTTGATATATTTAGGGCTATTAAATCCTTACTCACTATCTCCTTCCAAGTTATTTTAGGTCTACCCCTACCCCTTCTATTGCCCCCACAGTAACTATTTCACTCTTCCTCACTGGCGCACTTATGTGGCCTATGTTGCAAGTGTCCATACTATCTGAGTTGTCCCTCCCTTATCTTATCTTCTATAGGAGCTACACCTAACTTACTGCGAATATGTTCATTCCTTAATTTATCTTTCAGTGTTAATACCACTCATCCAACTAAGCATTCTCATTTCTGCAACTTTTACTTTTTGGTTATTCTGTTACTTCGTCCCCCAACATTCTGATCCATATAGCATAGCCGGTCTTATAGCCGTCCTATAAAACTTAAGGATATTTTACGATCACAAAGCACACTTGAAACACTTCTCAATTTTAACTCTATGCATTACGTCATCTTCAATTTCTCCTTCAGCTTGCATAATAGATCCAAGGTATCGAAATCTACAAGTGCTATTTGTTTCTTTATCAAGTTTAACTTTGTCTCCAATATTCCTCCTACTATTATTGAAATTACATTTCATATATTTTGTCTTATTTGTACTTATCCTAAAGCCTCTAGATTCCAAAGCTTCTCTCCATGATTTTAACTCAGCCTCTACTCCGCCCCTAGTTTCATCAATTAATACAATATCATCTGCAAACAACATACACCATGGAACCTCATTTCGAATACTCTTAGTCAGTTGGTCCATCACAAAAGCAAAAGGATAAGGGCTTAAAGCAGATTTGATGTACACCTATGGTGATTGGAAATTCTCTAGTTTCTCCATCTATAGTCCTAACACTAGTCATTACTCCATCATACATATCTTTAATGACATCAGTATACATACTACATATACCTTTTTTTTTTTTTTTTTCCCTAAAACCCACCGTAGAACTTGTCAACGGAACAACAAACAGCAAAGCAAAAGATTTCTTTCCTTACTTTAGCCCACATTTATTTCCTTATATTTCAATTCATTATTTTGTACAGTTAGCATATATTTAGTTTACATGTATAGGGCTTGACAAATTATAGTTTACTTGTATAGGGCTAGAATTATGCTAGATCTTATTTACTTTCCATGTATAGCATTCTTGTAAAGTCTATATATAATATGCAGAACTCAAGGCCAATTCATTCGGCCATTCACAAAATATTTGACATGGTATCAGAGCCAGCTAATTGCTAGGTTTTTTATTTTTCCCTTCGATTTTTTTTGTCTTCTCGGTTTCGTGGCTGTTGTGGTTTTGTTTTATCTTCTGGAATTGTTCTCTGTTCTTTCGGTACTTCTGTGGCTGCGTGGCTGTCGGCACAGCAGGTTTTTGGGTTGCCATTTATTCCTCCAGTTTATGTCTTTGTGATTCTCAGCAAGCAGGCAACAATTTTCTGTTGCTGTTTGTGACTTTCGGCAAGCAGGCACAGCAGGTTTCTGGTTTGTCACTTATTTCTCCATTTTTTCTGTTGCTGTTTGTGACCTTCGGCAAGCAGGCAACAACTTTATGTTGCTGTTTCTTGCACTTTTCTTCTTGGCACAGCAGGTTTTTGGGTTCAAGGTTTAATTTTTAGTGCAGTTTTTTGGTTCAAGATTTAATTTTTTAGTGCAGGGAGGTTGTTCTTGGTTTTTCTTTGTACCTGCGTTTATTTTGGGCTTCTAGATTTTCTAGTGGTCTATTTCTTTCAGCAGAGTCTGTTTTTTTTTTGGCTTCTCGATTTTCTACATTTTTTAGCATGGACTCCGCACCTGTGTATGCCAAGTTTACGGGTAACAATTATTCTACTTGGGCTTTTCAGTTTGAACTTTTCTTAAAGAGAAAAGATCTTTGGGGTCATATTGATGGCACGGATTGTGCACCCAATCTTGATAAATCCAAGGGGTCCGCAACTTGTCCTTCATGGGCTATGCTTGATGCTCAGATTATGTCTTGGCTTCTTGGCTCAGTTGAGCCACATATTGCCCCCAACTTGTGACCTTATCGCACCGCTCAATCCATATGTCGTTATTTAAAAATAGTATATCATCAAGATAACGTTGCCCGTTGTTTTCTGTTAGAGCATGCGATTGTCATGATTCAACATGACAACCGTTCTATCCAAGACTATTATTCAGGGTTTCTGACTCTTTGGAATGAATATTCTGATCTGTTTACTGCAGATGTTCCTATGGCTTCTCTTCCCATTATTCACTATCTTCACGAGACTAGTCGTTGTGATAAGTTTCTTATGAAACTCCGCCCCAAGTATGAATCTGTTCGCTCATCTCTGCTAAATCGCTCTCCTGTTCCTTCTCTAGATGTTTGTTTTGGTGAGTTACTTTGTGAAGAACTACGACTCAGTACTCAAGTTACTCTGGCACAATCTCATGGTTGTTTCGGGTCTGCCCCTATGGTTTATGCTACTCAACAATGAGGGACCGCCTACGCATTCTAGCACCTTGCAGTGTTTTTGCTGCAAAGAATTTGGATATATCATTGCTAATTGTTCTAAGAAATTCTGCTCTTATTTCAAGAAGAAGGGTCACATTATCAAAGAATGTCGTATCCGCTCGCAGAATCGTCTGGCCTAGGCATTCCAGACTTCTGTTAGTGTACCCCCCATAGTGACTTGTGGCCCCTGGCTCTTCTTCAGGCGACTAAAGTGGGGCGCTTGTTTCCACTACTTTTGCCCGTTCCAGCACGTTCTCCAGTTTCTTCTATTATGTCTTTTGCTTGTAATAATGTTTCAGATCTTAGTATGGCGTGACATCGTCGTTTAGGCCATCCCAATACTCAGATCTTATCTAATGTATTGAACTTTGGTTTACTTGGTAATAGAGAACGTTCTTCTTGATCTCTTGTGTGTGCCTCTTGCAAATTTGGTAAAAGCAAAACTCTTCCCTTGCCTTTGCATGCTAGTAGAGTTTCTCAGTGTTTTGACCTTATTTATAGTGATGTTTGGGGACCTTCTCTAGTTAGTTCACATGAAAAATTTAAATACTATTTGACTTTCATTGATGATCATAGCTGATTTACTTGGGTCTACTTTCTTTGCTCTAAATCCGAGATTTTTCGTACTTTCACTGAGTTTTTAGCTTATTTTGACAATCAAATTTCTGCTTCTATTAAGACATTGTGCACAGATTTTGGTGGTGAATATGTGTTTACCGAGTTTCACGCATTTTTGGCTTCTAAAGGCATTATTCATCAACATTCATGTCCTACTACTCCCCAACAAAATGGAGTAGTCGAACGGAAAAATCGTTATCTCCTAGATGTGGTTCGTACTCTCTTGTTGGAATCCTCTGTTCTATCCTTGTTCTGGGTTGAGGCTCGGAAAACTGCTACTTGATTAATTGTTTACCTTCTCAAGTCCTACTCATGGAGTCCCTATTTCCATTTATTTGCTAAGCAACCTAGTTACGATATCCTCCGTACCTTTGGTTGTGTATGTTTTGTTCATTTAACTCCTCATGAGCGACATAAATTATCTGCTCAATCTGTTCGATGTGCATGCTTGGGATACAATATGTGTCAAAAGGGATTTGTTTGCTATGATCCTACATTACATAATACACGCATTTCTAGGAATGTTATTTTCTTTGAAAATCAACATTTCTTTCTTGTGTCCTCTGTACCCTCCTCTACTACTATGATTCTCCCCTTCTTTGAGGAGCAGTTCTTGGATCATCATCCAGTCAGTTCTTGTTTTAAACCAGGTATTGTGTATACGCGGCACTCCCGCCCACAGTCTCTTTCGGTAGCTCATCCAATATCTGATCTTGCCATGCTCTAGATTCAGTCAGTTGCAGTACCTCCAGAGCCTTTGGTACGTTGCTCTTCTTGAGTGTTTGTATCCCCAGATAGGTATGGGTTTCCCTCTTCAAGTTCTGGTAACTCTGTTTCAGCTTTTACTGCTGCATTGTCCAATTTAGATATTATCACTTCCTACTCATATGCTGCCAAGCATGATTGTTGGCGACAAGCTATGTAGGAAGAAATTGCCGCTCTCGAGGCCATTCACAACTGGGACATTGAGACTTGTCCTCCCACCATTGTTCCTCTGGGTTGTAAATGGGTTTACTCAGTCAAGGTCCAATCTGATGGAAGTCTGGATCGTTACAAACTTCGCCTTGTTGCACTTGGGAATAATCAGGAATATGGTGTCAATTATGAAGAGACATTTGCTCTTGTGGCTAAGATGACTACTATTCGTACGATTCTGGCTATTGATGCTTCCAGTGAGTGGCCACTACATCAGATGGATGTCAAGAATGCTTTTCTTCATGGGGATCTTAAAGAGTGTATTTATATGAAGCCACCCCCGAGCTTGTTTCCCTCTCTGACTTCACATGTGTGTAAGCTTCGTCATTCTCTTTATGGTATCAAACAAGCTCTGAGGGTCTGGTTTGATAAATTCTGCACCACTTTATTACAATTTTCATTCAAGTAAAGCAAGTATGACACTTCATTGTTTCTTCGGAAATCAGACATGGGTATTGTTGTTCTTTTGGTTTATGTTGATGATATTGTGATTATTGGTTTTGATTCAGCTTTACTTGCTCAGCTCAAGACTCATCTCTCAGAGTCCTTTCATATTAAAGATCTTGGGTCTCTCACATATTTTCTTGGTCTTGAGGTGAATCGTAGTCCCTTAGGTATTTCACTCAATCAACATAAGTATGCTAGTGACTTGGTGGCCACAATTGGCCTTCAGAAGGGTACTTCTGTTGATACTCCCATGGAATTAAGTGTCAAGCTTCATAAAGAGGAGGGTGATTTACTTGCTGATCCTAGTTTATACCGGAAGTTGGTGGGTAGTCTTGTCTATCTCACTATTATTAGACCAGACATTTCTTTTGCTATACAACAAGTTAGCCAGTTTCTTCAGACTCCTCGTCATCTTCATTTGGCTGCTGTCCGTAGGATCATACTCTATGTTCAGGGCACTTCTGCCCGTGGTTTATTCTTCCTTGCAGGTAATTCTACTCGCCTTGCTGCTTATAGCGATGTTGATTGGGCTGGTTGTGCGGATACACGTCGCTCCATCACTGGTTGGTGTGTGTTCTTAGGTGATGCATTGATCTCTTGGAAGAGTAAGAAGCAACATAGAGTTTATAAGTCATTGACGAAATGTGAATATCGGGCGATGCCTCTTCCTCGTTCTGAAATTATTTGACTTCGGGGCTTGCTTGCTGAGTTAGATTTTTCTGAGACCGATCCTACACCTCTACATGCCGATAATACGAGTGCTATCTAGATCATGGCCAATCCTGTCTATCATGAGCGCACGAAGCATATTGAAGTCGATTGTCACTCTATTTGTGAAGCATTTGAAGCTTGTGTTATCACTCTTCCACGCATTTCCACTGAATTACAAACTGCAGTTATCTTCACCAAGGCTCTCACTTGTCATTGACATTGCTTCCTAAGTAGCAAATTGATGCTTGTTGATCAACTCGCATCAATTTGAGGGGGCTGTCAACGGAACAGCAAATAGCAAAGCAAAAGATTTATTTCCTTACTTCAGCCCACATTTATTTCCCTTATATTTCAATTTATTATTTTGTACAGTTAGCATATATTTAGTTTACATGTATAGGGCTTGACAGATTATAGTTTACTTGTATATGGCTAGAATCATGCTAGACCTTATTTACTTTCCATGTGTAGCATTCTTGTAAAGTCTATATATAATATACAAAACTCAAGGCCAATTCATTTGGCCATTCACAAAATATTTGACAGAATTTCCTTAGGTATCCTATCATATGCTTTCTCTAGGTCAATAAATACCTTATGCAAGTCTTTCTTCTTTTTCCTAAACTTTTACATTAATCTTCTTAAAAGATATATAGCTTCTATGGTAGATCTCTCAGGTATAAAACCAAATTGAGTTTTTGAGACCTTCGTTTCTAACCTTAATCTTTGTTCAACTTCCCTTTCCCATAGTTTCATCGTATGACTCATAAGTTTAATTCCACAATAGTTATTACAATTTTGAATATCTCCTTTATTTTTGTATATAGGTGTTAAAGTGCTTTTCATCCATTCATCTGGCATTTTCTTAGTTTTTATATATAGGGGCTTAAAGCCTTGGGGTGATTCTGGATCTCAAATTGCTTCATCTTTTTCTTTGCATCATCGTAGTATCAAGCTAATAAGTGAGGATGAAGAGTTCATCCTAGCGCAAACAACATTAACCCTTAACTTCCAACCTTGCCAACTTGTGAACATCTTTATGTGGCTAATCGTTGACTTGATAATACTAGTCTCGAAGGAATTCCATACTAGATTTTAGAGATGCATCTTCGATGAGATATCTCTCTTCTTTAGCTAGGATCTTGCAATAGTTATTATTCTCCTTAGGACCCACATAGAGGGATGTCATGAGTTTGGCGATCCACATGTTAATAGAAATTTAGGACATTTCTTGAATCCTTACAACCTTAGTGAGATTCCATTGTCGCTTCATCAGATAGATTCGAAATTCCATGAGAGAGTTATAAGGATAATCCTTGGAGTTCTAGCGCTGTCGTTGCCTTTGAAAAAGCAGCTAATGGCAAGGAGACAACCTCTTCCTCTTGGAAGAGGGAATTAAAGACTGCCTCCATGGAACCCCTAGCTTGCATGTAGGCAATTTTGAATGGATCCACAAAAAAAGGTTGAGAAGCAGGAAGAATTGCTTACCTATTGAGGAAGCAAGAGGTGGAGCTTGAGAATGGGAGCAAAACGGAGACTAAAGCTATGAAAAGAGAGAAGGAGGCTTAAATAGAACACCGCAAAATGTAAAATCCTAGAAATTTAACCTTTGCATCATGAAGAATAGTTGTGCGATCATACTGGACAATAGGCAGTAAAAGGAAAGGAATGAAGACCATGCGACAGTGGTCAAGTGATCGGGTGACAAGGAGTGGCCCGTCACTTGGGAGATCACCGAGCTGCTTAGAAACTAATCGAAAGGTCACCCAAATCATCCCATAAGTTGTGTGAGACTAAATTCAAGTTTGTTAGACTAAAGGGAAATCCTCGTAATGGGGTGCGAAAGAGTCTAAGTTTGCCTAAACCCCCTTCATCTAGGCAAATATCACCTTGTTCAATAGCTTAGGCTATGGATGGGATTCTGAAGTGATTAATATACCTTTCAAGTGCGTGATTTGTCGTCTCATGGTGTATTACATTGAAAATTGACCAATAACATTCCAAATAAGGATTGCACAAAAAGGAAGGATATAAATATTTTTGATCTACCAAAACTTTGGTCGTGATTCACAACTGTTCATTTATACGTGTTATAAGAAATTAAATGGGGTAGTCATGAGCTGCATTGTTTGTGCCATCTTTGTGCATTCCTTGGGATATGGTGACAACAAGGTCTTAAATTTCGATTTCGACTCAAATTTCAAAGCTCCAAAAGTACATAAATTTCGATGAAAATT
The DNA here is from genome assembly GCF_029873635.1 of Malania oleifera. Lineage (NCBI taxonomy): Eukaryota > Viridiplantae > Streptophyta > Magnoliopsida > Santalales > Ximeniaceae > Malania > Malania oleifera. Next base: position 75,784,743 of record NC_080424.1, on the reverse strand, counting down.
TCGATTTCGATGTCAATTTCAATTTCAATTTGAAAAAATAACGGAAATTAGTAGTAAAGCATGGAATTCTTTGTGAAACTTTAGAAATGGTTAACAAACATAATAATATAAGTTTTAGGACTAATATATTACAAATTAAATACATCTATGTTTTTGTATGAGGTGGAAAAGTTGTAAAATAGTATGTGTATCAAAATTATTTGTAAGATAATATACATTACATAAATCATTTTAATATTATTTATTATACAAATAATGATAATTTAGACATGAATGGTTAAATAAAATGTTACCGTAAGTTTATTTTTTCATATAATTTCAAAATCGCTTGTAATAATCTTTTGTTTCGATAAAATAAATAAAATAAATTAAGATAGAAATTTCACTTCACTCCTAAATTTCTCATTTGAATTATGACGAAATTGCATCGTATAGTTAAAATTTCGATAAATTTTGCTAAAGAGGATTCGTTGAGATTTCGATGGAAATTATGCAATACGGAGATTGATTGCCATTTTGATTTTGAGGGTGACGAAAATAAAAAATTTCGCCAAAAATTTCAACAATTTCGTGGAAATTTAAGATCATGGGTGACAATCACCTGGCTATGGCAGTTGACTGGGCATGTGGCAAGTAAGGCGAATTACTTATTGTGATGCCGCCTTAAAAATTGTAAAGGAGGTCGCGTAGGCAAGGAGCAAGGTAGTCTCCTAGCTTACAAGACTCGATTATCGCTCTGTCATTTAAGTGGTCATCTAGGTGATATAGGTCGCCCAATCATGGCTGCCTAGTCACTTAGGACGAACATCATCTAGTCTCTAGGCGACGAGGCAAATGATCATTGGGCATAACATGAGAGTCAATGATAATAATTGGACCTTTAATGCTTAGAAACGGTCCCAATTTATGATTAGGTTTTTACTGCTTTGAATTTTTTATTTGTAACATTAGAATTCATAGTAGCTATGCTTTGGGCACAATTTGGGATCAATTGTAACTCCAAGTTTAATTTGGGGAGGGTATAAATATGTGTTTAGTTTCAGTTGTAAAGGACTAACAACTTAACCAAATTTAACATGCCAATACAATAGTCTAATGCTGGAACAGGCGCCAATGCCTTTTTTTCCTTCCTTGCTCTCTCCCTCTCTTCTTCGCTTTTGTTACCTCACACTCATCTCCCTTGAATTTATCCTTTCTTTATTTTCCCCTCTTCTAATCTGATTCTTTTCACCTCCCCCATATTCTCCCTTATGTTACTATTTCTACAACTTCTATGGTTCTCTCCTACTCCTTATTTCATGTGACATCCTTGTGAAATAGGGTAATCATCCATACACCTCTGACAGGGGCTGGCATAGCAAGTCTATTTTGCCCATCTCATCATCATCAATCCACAACCACTATCTCTTCAAAGGTGCTTGATTTTTTATCAAACATCTTTTTATGTTCATGTAAGTTGGGATCTTATTCTCTTTATCTTAGGAGTGATGGATTATAAAGAAAAATTCTGATGCATTAGAAAGCACGTATGTATCCAAGCTTCTCAATTTTTATTAGTGGCAGCTAAATAGGCTTCTTCTAATCTTTGAGGGGGCTGAGATAAGGAATTCATCTTTCTCCTTTATTCATCCTTATCATGGAAATTTTTGTAGGCTTTGGTGGTTGGTATCTTGTTAGTCCTCAAAAGTGGAGGTCGGGGTAGCGAAATGATAGCGTCTCTTTTTTTTTTTTTTTTCTTTTTTTTTCTTTTTTTTTTCTTTTTTTTCCCTGGATGACATTATTATTCTTGCCGGGTGGAAATAGCCCAAAACCTTAATATTTGATGTATTCTCTTATCATTTGAAGTTATTTTTGGTCTCATGGTGAATTTAAAATTTAAATAAGAGTGAGTTGATTCAAGTTGGGGTGGGGTGGTGGTGGGTTCTTGGTGGAGATTTAGGGTGTGGTGGGGAAGTACATTTGACTTGGGGCTGCAACTCTGTTAAATTGAATAAAAAAATCCTTATGGATTCCCATTATGAAATGGCTTGTGGGATGGAGTGTAGGTATGACTTACTAGTTCACTTCGTGTTCCTTTTTCCTATCCCTTGTTCAATGGCTTGAAGGTTGATGGGCATCCAGAGAAGATCCCTTTGTGCTAATGTGGAAGAGGGTTTCAAGTACCACCTTGTTAACGGGAAATTGTTAAAGATTCCATTAGCCAAGAAAGTTGCTGGTTAAAAATCTTATCTCTTCAAATGTTAGTCCCCTGAGGGTTTTGGAGCTGATTCCCTTACTAGGTGTGGTGTTTTAGAGTGGCCTTTGGTCTATTTAGGAGTTACTTCCGATGGCATGTTAGCCTTTTTGATCCAGTGGTGTCTAGGGCAGCTAAGTGGCTGGGTGGGTGGAATGGCCTTTGTTTTCTTTAGGTGGTAGAAATTGCTTTTATTTGGACCAGCCCTTCCACTATCCTGCAGTATTTGTTTTTTTCCTTGCTTTTTAGGATTCCAGTAAGGGTAGCTCATAAGATAGAAAGGATTATGAGGGATTTTGTTTCGTCAGGTGTAGGAGAGAGGAGAGATCATTTGGTTAGGTGGGAGATGGTGTACTCTCTAGTTTTAAAGGAGGAGGACTGGGTCTTGGTAATTTGCTGTCTAAAAACACTTCCCTGTTGGCTAAATGGTTTTGGAGGTTTCCCTTGGAAGTGACATCTCTTTGGCACATAGTAATAAAAAGCAAATATGGCTTATAAAACAATGGGTGGGATGCTAGTTGGGTTGTTAGAAACTCTTGTGGAAGCCCTTGGAGATTTATTTCTCAGGTTTATACTTCTTTTCTTCCTCTAACAAAATTTCGTTGGAAAAGACAATCATATTAGGTTTTGGGAAGATGTTTGGGCTTTGTTTTTGTTTTTTTTGTTTTTGTTTTGTTTTGTTTTTTTTTGTCTGAGGGGGGCATTATCTTCTTGCTTTGCTTGGTTCTGTTGCCTCATTGCCGCTCATCCTATCATAATGGAGTGGTTTTCTCTCTTGAGAGGGACTCCTTTTCTTGGGGTTTTCACCTTAGAAGGGATTTAAATGATACAAAGGTGGAGGAGCTTCTTTACTTATTTTACTGGAGGGTTGTCATATCTTCAGTAATAGTGATGGCTGAGTTCGGTTTGTGGTTTCTTCGGGGGATTATTCTTGTAATTCTCTCTTTTCTCATCTTGTTAAGATTAATGTGATCTTTCCCCTCTATCGGGGTGCTTGGGAGGCTAAAGTTCATTCTAAGAAAGGCTTTTGTTTGGCTGGTGGTCCTATAGAGTTTAACACCAACAATATGCTGCAGAGTAGGAGGTCTTCTAAAGCTTTGTTACTGTTTATATTTCTAGTGTGTGGGAATAGTTAAGAGGATGTGGCTGACTTGTTTATTCGTTGTTCTTTTCGTTGGAATATGTGGATTTTTTTTTTGGGTGTTTGAAGAATTATGGGTCTGTCCAAGTTCAGTGGAAGATATGTTGACTGTTTCTTTTGCTGGCTTTGAGAAAGGTAAGGACGCTAAAATTCTGTGAAGACATGCTCTTGTGGCTTTGTTGTGGGGAATTTGGCTGGAAAGAAATGTTAGAATTTTTAAATGAAAGACTGTCAATGGGATCAATACTAGGCTTCTCTTTGGGCTTGTAGTGCAGGCTGTTTTAAGAGTTGCTGTTTTGAAGGTATCGTCGAAGACTGGAATGCTTTATTAAGATGATGTGGTTTTTTGATGATTTGTTTTCTGTTTGAGGACAACTCATTCTTCTTTTTATTTTCTTCTTCCTCTGCTTTTCAATATATTTTATTTTATATCCCCAAAAAAAAGCACTTCTCATCATTCAAACCAATTATGGGCCTGATAGCAGTGGGTGCATAACCAAGGAAAGCAGAAACCATATGCGTCCATTGGGATGGGGATATCATAATGGATTAGAAGGGGTGGGGAAGATGGTTTCTTCTAACAGGATTCATTGTTGGCAATGGAGAGAAGGTTCATATTTGGAAAATAGGTGGTGCGGGGCGCAACCGTCTGTGTCTGTCCTCCATATGTTTTCTTCATGGTTTCAGATAAACAAGCTTTAGTCTTCTCTTATTATAACACTTTGGATAATGTAACTTTTTGGAATGTGAATTTGAATAGGATGGCGCAAGATTGGAAGGTGGAACTCTTCTTTAGCTTCATTGATCTGATTTATGATTTGGACCTTGGAGTTCAAAGGGAAGATGGAATGAACTGGATGTTGGACAGCGGATGCAGATGCACTTATTATAAAAAGATCCTTAGGGCTGTGGGTGATGGGGACTGCTGCAGTTCCCCTGGAGAGTTATATGAAAACCATTGGTCCAATCAAAGTTGCTTTTCTTGCATGGGAAGCAGCCTGAGAAAGAGGTTTAACTTTTGAGAACCTGCAGAAAGGAAGAGCTTGCTGTTAGGTGCATGTTGTGTAAGGAAGAGTTGGAAACTGTGCCGCACTTATTCCCTCACTGCAGGTGGACGAGGAAGCTCTGGGGGTGGCTTGAGCATGAGGGGTAGCAGGGTTTTTCAAACTGATACAATTTTTCAAGGAACTTTGGGCCTGGTGATGTTAGACAGCATGGAATTGTCAGGAATAGAGATAAATAAGGGTGGGTGGGTGGGCGGGCGGGCGAGCGCGGGAGGAGGGGGGGGGGTGGGGGAGGAGATTTTTGAAGGTATAGAGCTAGCTAGTAGGAGCTTTACAGATATATGTATCGGTTGTTTATATTATTGGTAGTGTGACAGGTGAAGTTGTCAAAAGGTATTATTTGTTTTGTTGACTTTTTGGGTTGTCAAATGGGTTCACATCCCTTAGTGCCTTTTTGAATATATTATTCTGTAATTTATATTTGCGTGTAACTGTGTATATGTTATCCACTTATCCTGGTGCAGGTAATGCCTAAGATTTTCTCCTTATTTTCTCTTTATTTTTTATCGAGTGGTTATAATGTTGCCTTGTAGCCAAACGAGGGTGAAAAGGAAAACAACTCACAGAAGGCCGTCAATTGCCTAAATGCGTTTGCCCCCTTGTTGCTTTGTTTTGTTTTGTATTTAAAATATTTTTAACCTTTTAAAGCTTAGAAAGCATATTTTTAATATTAGGTCACACTTTTAAAAAATGAAGAATGAAATTGAAAATTGAGATTAATCTGATTGAAGGTACAAGAAACATTTCATAGCTTGTTATTATGCGATGTTCTTTGGAAAGTCCTTGGAGATGCATTTCTCGTATCTATCCCTTATTCACTCCTGACATTAATTTTGTGGTGGGGAGGGGTTCTTGGATTTATCTTTGGGAAGATCCATGGTTGGGGAATGATGTTTTATCTACATCTTATCCTTGTCTCTTTTGATTGAGTTTAGGGCAGGATAGTATGATTTCTTTCTTTTTGGTTGACTTGGTTAGCCCACTAGTTTCTTGTAACTTTCATTTCAGAACATCCCTAAATGGTAGAGAGTTGATGAACTCTCCTTATTGTTGTCATTATTGAATAATTGTCATCTTTCTTCAGGTAGGGATTCTCGGTCTTGGGATTGGATCATTTGGAGGTTTATATTTGTATATCTTTCTGAGTTTTTGACCTGCTCAAACTCTTGTTTTTTCTATTCTCATGTATTTGGAAGGCCAAAGCTCCCCTAATGATTAAGGCCATCATTTGGCTCACTGTGCTTAATAGAATCAATACTAATAATCTGTTGCAAATCAGGTATCTCCTGATGTTTGTGTGCTTTTTTACTTGAATTCTGAGTCGGCATCTCATTTGTTCTTACATTGTGATTTTGCTTGGAGCATATAGAATAAATTATTTGGTACGTTGGGAGAAGCTTGTGTTTGTCCAGTGTTGGTGGAAGGAATGTTGACTATTTTTTTTTTTTAAGGGTTTTTTGGAAGGAGGATAGGGATGCTCTTTGGGAATGTGGAATATTTGCAGTGCTGTGGGGTTTATGGTTGGGGCTCAATGCGCAGATTTTTCAGGAAAAAATTAAATAGGCAGTTGGTTTGGGGTTTTGGATGCTTTAGGAGTGAGCTTTTCAGATTGGAAGAATTTTTTGCTTTGATACTTCAATGTATTTTTTGGTGCTTTTAGTTTCTTTTCTCTGTATTATTCCAGAATTTTGATGGGAGATGTCTCATTCTTCTCTTTGTAAATTCTTCTCTTTCTGATGAAATCTCTTCTTCTGCTATAAAAAAAAAAAAAAAATTTATAGCTTGTTATGCTGTGTATGTTTTGTTATACGATTCCTTAGTTTCTATTGCATTTATACTTATACAAATTGCCTTAGTACTCGAAAGAGTAGTAAAAAAAAAGAACTTTAAATTGAATTTTTTTAAAAAAATCAAAATATAGTAAAATAAAATTTTGGCCTCATTAATGGGGATCCTTTATGTGGGGGGGGGGGGGGGGGTTGGCAGGAAGCAATCGTAGGATCGAATTGAGGATTCTACTGAGCATACAAAATCAGTATAAAATGTATCCATTTGTTATGTTTTCTTATTTTTTAGATAAGAAAAGAAATTTCATTGAGAGGGGAAAGAAATATGAGCTGACTGAGGACAAGATCCTCCAAACTAAAAATGAAAATGTAATGAAAAATAAAGAAGGAACGGAGACAACTTATTCACGAAGCCCTTCTTCAGACACTTTCCATCATAATTTATCCAGCACTTTAAATTATCTAGTTTTGTCCTACCTTTTTTCTTCCTGCTCTTACTGCCATCTGATCTAACTTTGTTCCCTCCAAGAGTGGACAGTCTCAGGCCCACTCTTCCAGAAGAAATTGTGCTGCAACATCCATTTCTCTCACCTCTTCCTCTTGTGAAATGGTAGTTGCTAAAATACCATACTCATTGAGATCATCTTGATCATTTTATGCTTCAATATTTTTCATTCTTCTGAAAAGATACATGTTTGAAATTGATTGTAGGGGTTTCCACAAGAGAGATGTCATCTAGAAAAGTTTGAAGAGTAAGTTGCAACCATAATGTTTGCAAGATTCGTCCAATGAGAAGAAGTGCAATTGGAGTAGGTCAAATAGTAGAGCCTTGTACAACTAAGAGAGCAAGGACCAAATTCTTGCATTCCTAATTCAATTGCCGACCTTTTAAACACAATCAGTTAACACACTGCTATTTAACAAGAATACCTAAAGTCAAAGAAATAACTTTTTAGCAAATACAAAATCAAGCTATCGAAGCTGGCTCTTCGACACTACTGTCATCATTTTTAATTCACGAATTGCTCCATCAATGTCATTGAGATCATCAATGGCTTCATTATGCCTCATAATCATCACCATTACCAATATTATCATCAAATGTGGTATTGCACTAATTTCTATCCCAACCATATCATTAATATTTGGAGCTCTTATTGAACAAAATGCCCTAAAATGAATTATTAAGTTCATAATTTTGTTAAATTTATTATCTACAAAAAAAATAATTTTGTTAGCTTTAAATAAGCAAAACTAAATTCTAGGTTGCCTTTTTCCTATACAAGTTTTACAGGACAGATACCAAATCCATGGTTCAAGCTTTTAGAAAAAAGCGAAAAACATGAATTTTCGTAGGATCCTAAGATCCTACTAGAATCTTTCTGATCCTATGCAATCCTACAAATTTGTGGTTTTATGTTGGCTTTGAATCGAATTGGCAAAGTGTTACATCACTATTTTAAAAAGCTCATGTGTATTGCATGAATCCTGCTGCCTGTGGCTTAAAAATCGGGATAAAATGGAATGTTTATGTATATATTGATTGAAATTTACCAGAAATTAATTAAAATATTAGTATGGTGGATTCTAGGGTTAAAACACGAGTTTACTAATCTGAAAATTGAATTCATGGACTCAATATCTGCAGGCTATTGCTAAAGTTAAGGCACAAGTTGCACTAAGGCGAAATGGGCAACTATGGCCTTGGTACAGTAACTACAGTTGCTAGGTGCAAGTGTGTGCGCAAGGAAAATGATGTGCTCAGTCATTAAATACGAGAATATAAATTGCTTGTTGAATAAATATTTAATTTGTAAATAAATTATTATTATTATTATTATTATTATCTATAGGAATGGTGCTTGTGGACATTGTGATAAGCCCTAGTATGACAAAATCAATGACGCCAGTGCATAATGCTTAGAATTATTTTATTGGTTTAGAGTGTAATTGGATGTTTTATGGTTTTAAATAAAGTTCTTTTCTTGATTTAACTTAATTTCATTGTTTTATGGTTCTAAATACTGTTCTTTTCTTTATTTGACTTAATTTCATTGTTTTCTTTTTTTCAAGTGCTTAGAATTTTTTTATCAAGTTTATGTTCATTACAAGGTTGACAGGATTGACCAAATCTTGAACCTGTCTAAGTTTGAGAATCTTTTATATTGGACCAAATTTTAACCAAGACCTTAGGAATCTTTTTAATGAATAATATTTGCCAGATTTTGGATCTCTAATAATTTTTAGTCTAGATTTATTTTATTTTATTTTTATTAAGCTTTATTTTGTTGGATGCATTCAAACCTGAAATTTAGGGGGGGGGGGGGGAGAGCAAAACAATCTTGAAAATTTTCAATTTTCTTCATGAAGTGGAGTATTAAATTTTTATTCTTCTGAAATTTATTTGAAGTATTTTTTATTGAATTTAATTGGTTGCATTTCTCTATTTAGTTGTAACATCTTAAGTGGATGGAAAGGAAATGATATAATGACAGTTACTTGAATTGTTCATAGTACTGCAAACAGTATCTGTAAGTTGCTGGTTTTTTCAGAGTAAAATATGCACCAGGTGCCCCTTTTTTGTGTTTGGAACCTGGTCCAGGGATGCACGTTGGTTTCCTAGTTATGCACCTTTGCCTGAGGCTACCAAAGGTGCATGACTTGGCACCTGGGTGCAGCTTGTGTCTTGGTGCACATCAAACAGGCTCTTGACAACTTTTCCTGTTACAGAACAATTGCCACAGCTTCAGACATTGCGTCATGAATGTTACTTGGACTGCTATCAATTTTTTTTTCTTTTTCTAATGATCAAATATAAGAGACAAAGTAGTCTAATGCTTCAAAAAGAATTGCTATTGCAAATATTATGATTGTGATTAGAAGTTCCGGTGATAATTTCCTCTTTTTTTTTTTTTTCCCCTCCATTGCATTGTTGTTCACTAATTCTATATGTAGTTCTTTTGCAGGAAAAGAAGTTGCTCGACTTACCAAAGTTGTTAGATATATGTGCTATATATGGACATGAAAATCAAGATTTGACAAGGTCACTGGTAGGCATTTATGTGTCTATATTGGTTTATTTATTAGCTCTCATTGTTGTTTTCCACACATCCACTTTATTCTTTAATGTTAACTGTAAATATCTAATAATTTGGTACAATATTTTTATATCGTAAGAACAATGGTCCTGTAATTGGAATGCAAGAACTATGCTTGGTTCTTAGCTTTGCTTCACAAAGTAAACTTTCTTCTAACTCTTGACCTTCTTCCATAATGAGGAAAAACATTATATATATTTTAATAGAGTTGAGGACAAAGGATTGGATGGTTTTTGATGTAGAAGAAAATCAGATAAAATAGCCATGCAAGACAAATTTGGAGTGATAGTAAGAATGCTTTGTTTAGAATTTATGTATGCCTAAAGGTGTTGATTTGCTCCAATTTATATTGTTGGATAAATATTTTGAACTAGCTGGTCATTTGCAACTATATCCATTGCCAACTTTGGACCTAGTAGAAGAGCTATAACCTATAAGCTATGGTTTATAGGCTTTCCCCATTCTGATGGTATTGAGAAGCTGTTTAAATTGAATTTTATGGACCCGTGCAAGTGGATAAAAAGCATTCTACTGAAGGTCAAGATAGCCCCATTGATGAACTGAGTTTAAGTCTGTTGAGGGATGAAAATTATAACTTCTTTTATTTTTCTTCAAGATGAAGTGGATGAGAATACACACGCATCTTCTCAAAATAGATACCGTTGCCAAGTCTCCAAAAAGCTTTCTTGTTTTTCTAAATTTATATTTTGCTCATGTACATATTTATCTTGTGCTTATATTTTAACATTGGGAAATAGAATATGGAACAAGGAATTCTAAAACAAGTTTCTGGGAATATAACTTCTGGCTTTGTTTTGTGAGGAAAATGTTTTTTTGAACTTGTGTTGTGACAGATATTAGTTATTGAAGCATCACAAGAGGTTGGGTAGAGAGAGCACTTCCAATATTTTGGCATTATTTCAAGACCCTTGGATCACACTCTGAGTTGTTCTAGAGCAAATAGGGTGGTTTTCCACTATTTTATGCATGGGTCATACAGTCTTTCTCTTAAGAATCACATCCTCATGATGTCTTCTCAATGCAACTCAACAAACACCTCAGTACTTATGGTTGACTGCTTGAATCCAAATCCAAATTTCTGCACATAAAGGCATAATAATCTCTTAAAATATGAATAAACTAGTTTGCTTTTGGTTTTACCCTTGTTTGTTTGAGACCCGTTAACATGGGCAATGCTATCTTTCATCACAGCTGCAGCTCTTAGCCTTTTTTTTGCTCATCAATAGCTATCTCAACTTACTTCAACATCTCATTCTAAATAGGTTACCTTTGCCTTCTCAACTTACATGCTCATCTTTTAACATCCATGGTTTGTTATGCTCATCGTGTGAACATGTCAGTACTTCATTGCAGAACATTTTGTGCCATAAATAGTGCCCACTCATTTATCATTTTATTTTCATAGTTCTTTATTTATAGCAACAATACTCCATGTGGTGCTCCACCATTTTACTCTTTTCAATCTTGTTTGAGTCTCCTCCTCAGATATAATTGAACATATTTACAAAAATAAATCATTGTGCCTTTCTCTTATTAGTCATTTTTTTTTCACATATATTGCACATGACACTATTGGTTGAAAAGTGAGTAATATTATATGAGATTGAGGTCATTATATTTTTATTTTAAAATACTGAGTGGCAAACTAAATGTACACAATTTAATCTTTTTTTTTTTTAATTAGGAAGTATTTAAATTCAATGGAATTGATGCGTAGCATGTATGATTTCGTAATACCACATAAGATCACTACCATATTGAAAGTATTATTTTGAGTGACAATCCTAGGTTGGTGGGCTTTTGGACCAATGGTGGAGACTGGAGAGGGAGTCTAGGAGTTGAGATGAGTGGAAAGATGCGTTATTTTCATTAGGGGTTCTTGTTACACTTATCAGTTAGTATCCCTTTGTATTACATGTCTATCTTTAGGATTGTGTTGGATATAGCTAGTAAGCTGGAGAAAATTATGAGAGATTTTCTTTGGTCTAGGGTTGCGGGGGGGAAAGGGATAATTTGGCTTGTTGGGAAGTGGTGTGTAGGTCTACAATGAAGGTGGGTTTCGGTATTGGAATGTTGGTGGAAAGCCCGTGGAGGTCTATGTATCAGATTTACCCCATTTCCATTCCTTATATAAGTTTGTTCTAGGTGAGGGTTCTTGAAATCATTTTTTCAAAGACATCTAGGTGGGTAATGCTACTTTGTTCATTTCTTTTCTTTGTCTTTATTGCTCGACTTTGGGGCATAGTGCTGTTATTTATTCTCTTTGGTCCTATGCATTCTTGGGATTTCCACTTTCACGGATCTTTTAATTATAAGGAGGTAGATGAGCTTTCTTCTTTGTTGATGTTGGAAATAGTCATCTTTCCTTGAAGCAGAAAGTCGTTCTTGCTCGTTGAGTTCTTTGGGGGTTTATTGCTGCAAATCTTTTTTTTTTGAGACCTTATTTCTAATGCTAATTTCTCCTTTCCGCTCTATAAAATAATTTGGAAAGCTAAATCCAAGGGGGCTTTTGGTTCGCAGCATAAAAGATATTCCCATGGAATAACACTTCCAGGAATTGGATGCCTGCCTGATGGGAATACTTTTGTTTGGTTCGTGTGTTAAATTTGAAGGAATGTACTATAAGTTTCATCATGGGAATCCTGACACGCATTTAAGAAGATACCATTATACTCTTGACATCTGTATAACCAATAAATGAAGGATTTATATTTTCAACCCTAAAAGCTACTGAAAATATAAAAATGGCGCCCTAGGCCACAAGGCTCTGCTTTGCCAGGGTAGGGAGAGGGTCGTCATAGCACACATACACAATCTTACCCCTACTTTTATGTAGAGAGGCTGCTTCCTTGGAGTTGAACCCATAACCAACTAGTCACTAAGGAGCAACCTTACCATTGATTCAAGGCCTATCCTCAAAACCTACTGAGAATATGTACTTGTTAAAATCATGTCATAAAATTTTCAACAAGCATAACAAATTTCAACATTTAAATAATCCAATGAACCAAAATAATTAAGGGAAATATGGTGTCTAAATATTAACCATTATATTTGCTAGAAGGAAATGTGTTGTTTTAGTAATTAGGTTGTGTGAGTGGGGATCGTTTTTGTCCTTTAATCTTTTCTATTCTTATTAATACATAAGAGGGCAGTCCTAGTGTTTGATATATGTATTAAAAAAATGGAAGAGAATGGGTAGCATAAATCAATGCAAGAGAACTAGGTGGTGGAACCTAAAGGGAGAAAAAGTAGAAAAATATAATAAAATTTAAAAATAAAATGATCGAAAGGGTGATTGGACTATAGGGAATGGTGTAGTTGCAAACATACTTTGGTGTAGGATAGGCAAAAGAGATTTTAGGTGAATCTAAGAAAGATTCTCGACAAGTGAAGAAAGTTTGGGATGAGATCAAGATGTCCAAAAAGTTGTAAAGACAAAAGGAATTTGGTGTAAAACATGGCAAAAATATAGAACATGGAAAACTTCAAAGAGTAAAGAGGCAAGAAAAAATGCAAAAAGAGGTTGTTAGTGAAGCTAAAAACAGAACATATAATAATTTATGTGTTAGATTAGATGCAAAAAAAGGGGAAAGTAGCATATTTAAAGTTGCTAGAGCTAGAGAAGAAAGAGCAAGGGCCTAGGTAATTTAAAACATATAAAAATTCAGGATGATAATGTCTTGGTTAAAGAAAACATTAAAAAAAAGGTGAAATTACTTTAATAAGATATTTGATGAAAACCAAGTAGAAGGTTTATATTATGATGACAAATGAGGAAAAAACTAAAAAAATTGATATTTATTCACAAAATTAGAGTTGATGAAATTGGCATTCAAAAAATGAAAAATGGAAAGGCTATAGGACTAGATGACATTCCAATTGAAGTTTGGAAATGCCTAGGTGATAAAGGAATTATATGGTTAGCTAATTTATTTAACAAAGTTATAAAAACTAATAAAATGCCATGAGTGGAGGAAAAAAGCTTTAACACTAATATACAAAAGTAAAGGAGATATTCAAAACTATAATAATTATTGTGGAACTAAACTTGTAAGTCATACAATGAAATGTTGGGAAAGCGTAATGTTGAACAAAGACTACAGTTAGAAATGAGGGTCTCAAAAAATCAAATTGGTTGGTTTTATGCCTAGGAGATTGGCTATGGAAGTTATATATCTTTTAAGAAGATTAATGAAAAAGTTTAGGGAAATGAAGAGGGAAATGCATCTGGTTTTTATAGACTTAGAGAAAGCCCATGACAGAGTACCTAGGGAAGTTATATGGTGGGTTTTTTAAAGTATATGCAGTAGGTATACTAATGTCATTAAGGATATGTATAATATAGTAATGACTAGTGTTAGACTATGGGTAAAGAGTTTAGGGAACTTTCAATCATAATAGGTGTACATCAAGGATTTGCTTTGATCTCTTATCCTTTTGCATTGGTGATGGATGAACTTACTAAGAATATCCAAAATGTGTATGTTTTTTGAAGATGACATTGTCTTGATTGATGAAACTAAGAATCATAGTAGTCAAAGGTGCAAGGTGCACTGAGGCGCAGAGGGTACTTGGAGCTGAGGCGCGAGGCCCAAGGCAAAGGCGCGTGCCTCACGAAGGTGAGGCGCACAATAATTAAATTGTGTACAATGCCTATTTGGTGGGTAATTGATATAAAAACACATCAATAGTTATATCAGAATTTAAAATGCCAAAATATTCAATAGTAATTATGACAATTCAGTACCAAGTTCCAGGTGAGACAAACATAGTTCAACATAAGTAATTACACATGCAAGATTACAAGCTTCAAATTAGAAATGAAATAAAATTGCCAGGCTGAAGGCCCAAAAGCATCTTCAATATCAAAATAAAAGAGTACAATAAAACAGCAGCTAAATTCAGTAAAAAATGTTATATATTAATATATTTCAGAAAAAAAATATTTAGTTTGTATACTGCATTTCCAAACAAATTACAAAACAGCAGCAAAATTCAGTAAAAAAATGTTATATATTAATTATAAAGTTTAAAATTGCATTAAACTACATAATTAATTACACATTATATAATATTAACTTTGAGGCTTAATGCAAGTTAATACTATAAGAAGAAGCAGCCGGCAGGAGGCAGCAGAACTGAAGAACTGAAAAAGAAGAAGCAGCAGAAGAACTGAAAAACAAAAAAGAACTGAAGAAGAAGAAGAAGAACTGAAAAAGAAGCAGAACAAGAACTGAAGAAGAAGAATAATAAGAAGATGATGAAGGGCTCCTGCTGGTTTGAAGGCTTGAAGACGAAGAGCTCCTGCTGGTTCGAAGGGTCAAAGACGAAAGCCTTGTGCTGGTTCGAACTTTGAATGGTCGAAGACGAAGGGCTCCTGCTGGTTTCATACTGATTCGAAGGATTGATTGGTCAAAAAAAACTTCTCCTGCTGGTTTTGTGCTGCTTTAAGGGTCGAAGAAGAAGGGCTAGGGCTGGTGCAAGTCAAACTGTCAAAGGCTGGATTGCTGGAAGTGGGCTGGGGCTGGTTCTGGCTACGTTTTATTTCTTAACAGCTTCAAAATTTTCAAGGCACAATTCACTGCGCCTAGAGAATCAGTGTGCGCCTACCTGTGCCTCTTGAAGGGCACCTCGCCTGAAGAAGAATGAGGCGCTAGCTTGGTTGCCTCACTGCACCTTGCGCCTGAGGTGCAATTTTAACTACTATGTTAAGAATGGAGTAGAATCTAAGTTAGAAATAGAATTACATAGGGAAGCATTAGAATCTGTAGGTTTAGTGTAAATAGAAATAAAATAGAGTATATGAAATGTAATGGTAGGAGGAATATTGGGAAAAATATTAAACTTAATGGTCAAGAAACTATTATCACTCCTAGATTTCGCTACCTAGGATCTATCATGCAAGTTGAAGGAGAAATTGAAAAAGATGTTATACATAGAATTAAAGAAGAGCAAGTAAAATGGAGAAATTGAAGAAGTGCTTTGAGTTGTTGTGTGACTGTAGAAGATAAGGAACATTTCATATGGTTTTCGCATTTGCAACATAGGCCAAATTGTGCATCAATGAGGAGTGGGGTAGCTACTCTCAGTGGTAATAGAGGGGATAGAGGTAGACTTTAAATAACTTGGAACAAGAGGGTAAAGATTTAATAGCTCTTAACTTATCGGAGGAAATTGCTCATGATTGTTTAAATTGGCGAAAAGGGACTCGTGTAGTCAACAACTAGTGGGACTTAAGGCTTGGTTTTTGTTGTTTGTTTGTTTGTTTGTTGTTGTTGTTTATAAAAGGGCAGGCCTGGAGCTGTACATAAGGCTCCAGGAAAATTGCCAAGCCTTTTCTTCTTCTCTTCCTCTCTTTTCCTCTCCCTTGTTTATCCTTAAAGTAGAGATTTTTTTTTCCTGGTTTGAGAATCTTTTTGAGTTTCTTATCCTTCTCCTGTCAGCAGTCAGCCACTCTCGTGGGTGTTGTGTAGCTCCTGGTGATTCACTCATGTAAAGACGGCACCCTACTGACTCACAGACTGCTATTGCTGTTCTGATGTTCCGTTGACTGTAGTCCAGTGGTGAACCTGTTATGATGCTGTAATTGCTGTTTCCATGCCATGCCTGCTTATGCTTCTAGCTGCTGCTAGCTTGGTTGTGTAGTCAATGCAGTGTTGTTTAAGTGTTTGTGGTGCTTAGTTGTGGTCTGGCCTGTTCTGTTTGGTCAAAGTGTGGTCTCCTCTGCTTTGTTTGCTAAAAGCCAACTTTGATAAGATGAGTGAGAGTATTTATGTGTATGAGTCCTCCTAGGATACTGTAACATCAGTTCTGTGATTTTAGCTTCCTGTTGAAGTCCTGGAACTTTTAAGATTCGAAGTGCTCTGTGCCTCTGTGTGAGTGCTGTCCTGTGCCTGTGTGCACTTCTTTTGTTTTGCAAAGCTTCTGTGTTATTCATTCTTGATATTGGAGTATGCTGATTGTAGTGTATGGGGGTGCTTTTGATGGCTCTACGAAGAGAACTTCACCAAATATTGTTAATGTATAAATCACAGCCATCAAATTGGTTGGTCCTCCAACTACCGATGCAATGCATATGTACATTAACGTGAAAGGTAAGTCCAAGTATTTGTTGCATTCTTCTCCATCTCCGGATTCCAAGTACTAATGAAGATTGGGTGAAAGAGAATGACATATTTTTTGTGTGGTTGTGGAATAGCATGGATCCATGAATTGCTGCGATTGTGATGTTTCATAGAACATCCAAGGTTGTTTGGAATGATCTTTGTGGAAGTTTATCAAAGAATAAAAATCAAACTTTTCTTTTGTGACCTATATGAAATTTTTTCCAAATGTGATCAAGAAGGTAGGCACATCAGTGAGTACTATAGCACTTTGAAAGGTATGTCGGAGGAACTAAACAATAATCAACCAGTAGCAGTTAGTTCTGACGTTGTGACTATTAGAAGGAAAAGGGCAGAGTTTTTGGCTACCAAGTTTTTGTCTTCGTTGAGTCTTGAGCTTCAATCCATTCATGTTTTTGGATTCTTTCTAGTCAATCCATACCATCCATGAATGCAGCATATGCTAGGACCCAATGTATCACCAAAGATGGCTCTCAATTTTGTTCTCGAACTTCTTCCCATTATAGTTCATCCTTGGTTAGCAACCCAAACTGTGGTAAGGGAAGTGTTAAGAGGATGAGGACAGGCGGAAAGTGTGGCAGAGATAGTGTATAAAGGCAAGGAGTTTGTCGTGGCAATTTCTGCATTTACGCACATTGTAGTAAGGAAAACCATACTGTCAATCGTTGTTGGGATCTCTATGGGAAACAAATTTAGGCCAATATAACCCTTGTCTTGGGCGACTTCAATATTATTGGAACTTCCAAGTGCACTTGGCCACCCCACTAGGGAGTTGAGTACACCATCTACTGTGTCTTGAAAGGAGTATAGCAGTCTTATCCTCATGGTTCAACAACTCCAAACTCACTCTTCTACATCTAATGCTGTTGTGGTCCATTGGGTTATTGCTAGGCCTCTCTCCTCTTGATCCACTTCACCCTAGGTCATTGATTTTGGTGTTTCTACCCATATGACTAGTGGTCTAATTTATATCAGTCCTTGAAACCCACTACTTTACACTCTAAGGTTGCTGTTGCTGATGGTTATGTCAATATTCTTTCATTTCTTCTTTACCTCTTTCCTCTGTGTTATATGTTCCTAAATTTTTCTTGAACCTGTTATCAGTTAGTCAATTAACTAAATCTCATAACTGTTCTTTGACCTTCATTGCTTCTCATTGTGTTATACAGGATCTCCACGAAGAAGAACATTGGTGGAGGGCTTGAGGAGGGCCATTTGTACTACTTTGATTGTGGTGGTAATAGATCCATCTCTTGTCATATGCTTCCTCAATTTCGACTCATGGTGTTTCTCTTGATTAGTGGCACGTTCGTTTGGGTCATCCATCTCTTCAAAAACTACATCAAGTTTTTTGAGTGCTATGCATGCGGGAAAGCATGTTAGGACATCTTTCCTATCCAAAATCGAGTCTTGTAGCTAATAATTGTTTTCTCTTATTCATTCAGGTATTTGGGGTCCGTTTAGAGTTAAGAATTTGTTTGTTCATCAATATTTTGTCTCCTTTGTGAATGACTTTTCGTGTGTGACCTAGATCTATTTGTTAAAGACAAGTCTAAATTTTTGAATGCATTTACTCAATTTTACCAAGAAATAAAAACTATTTTTTGCATTGGTATTCAAATTTCTTCATCTAATAATGCACTCGAATTTGTTCAAAATAAACTTCAGTCTTTTGCTTGTCCTAAGGGGTTATTCATCAAATGTCATGTATACATACCCCTCGGTAGAATGGAGTAATAGAAATGAAAAATGGACATTTACTTGACCTGGTATGGTCTCTACGCCTCCATATGCATGTTCCTAAAAACTTTTGGACTGATGTTGTTCCTACAACTCTCTTTTTTTGCTCAATAGGATGCCCTCTAGTATTGTAAGAGGACAAATTCCCTTCTCCATCGTGTGCTCAAAACATCAATGTTCTCCATTGTGCCTCATGTCTTTTGGTGCACATGTTTGATTCATATTCCACATACTAGTTAGGATAAACTCTCTCCTCATGATGTTAAATGTGTTTTGTTGAGTACTCGAGATTAAAAGGTTATAGTTGTTAAGATCCCCATACTTGTAGGAAATATGTCAATAAAGATGTTTCCTCTTTCTAGGGAACACCTTATTTCTTTAGGTGCAAGGATCTCCTCGGGTGAATCTATTTTTAGTCCATCAACAATATATGCCCCCCCTCGTGTGTTAATCCTTTTGGTACTGCAATTATTCCTCTATAAAAATCTACTACTCTTCCAAATCAAATAGTTACTAACTCATAGAAACATTTGACAATTTATAAACAATGCAAATCAAGCACAGACATCACTATCACCATGCAGCCACCTCTTCTGCCCATCACTGTTTATGGTTTTGTAGATCCATCTCAGTATGACTTGGATTTGCCCGTCAAACATGTACTCTGCATTCCTTAGTTGCTTGTCCTATTGCTCACTATGTTTTAGTTCCTCACCTTCCTAGTCCTATGCATCCTCTTTGCATTGTTTTTTTCCTCTGTTTCTATCTCTTCCTCATATGTTGCTAATCATGGGTGGAAGCATGCAATGGATATAGACATAGATGCCTTAACCACTCGATTGACATCAAACTTGGTGTATCTTCCTCACAACAAGGATTTGGTATTTTGGTTAGGTGGAGTTGTGTCTAGACCATCAAATATCTTCCTGATGGCTCTATCAAATGGCTTAAGGCTCGATTGGTTGTGAAGGGAGAGACCCAAACTTATGGTATTGATTATTTTTAGACGTTTTCTCCTGTCACTCGACTAAATTTGGTTTGTGTATTGATCTCATTGGAAGTTAATTTTATTGGCCTTTGTACCTTTTTGCAGGGAGATTTGTAGGAAAAGGTATACATGGAGCAACCTCCTATATATGTTTGCTTGGTGGAGGAGGATGATAGAGTTTGTAAATTGCGTAAGGCCATTTATGGTTTTAAGCAGTCTTCTCGAGCCTGGTTTGACAAGTTTAGTGTGGTGGTCTCTACATTTGGCTTTATCTACTGCTACTATGATCATTCGCTCTCTGTGCACCAGTGGGAGACAGGAGTGGTACTTCAACTAATTTATGTTGATGATATCATAATGACAGTGATCACAGCGGGATTGCAGATGTTAGGCACTGGTTTCAAGCTAAATTTCAATTCAAGGACTTGGATACTTTGTGTTGCTTTCTTGGTATTGAGGTTGTACGATGTAGGAAATAACTGAATCTAATTGAAAATATACCTTGAACTTGTTAAGTGAGACTGTTTTCTTTGGAGCTAAACCAGTTAATACTTCCACAGATCCTAATATGAAGTTGTCTATGGATGATGGATTGAACTTCAAGACAAGCATTTGGTTGGCAAATTGATCTACTTTGTCACTAGACCTAACATATCTTTTGTAATAGGGGTGATGAGTCAGTTCATGGAAAATCTCAAACCATCACGTTAGGATGTTGTTTTGTATGATTTTTGCAGTATCTCAGAGGCTTCCCTAGCAAAGGTTTGATAATTGATATATAAAGGTAATAGAAACTATGAGATTGTGGGATACTTTGCTGCTGACTGGCTTTTGTTGATGATCGAAGGTGTACCACTGAATATTGAACATTTGTGAGCCTAGTGTAGTTTGAAAGAAACTACTGTAGCAAGATCTAGTGCTGAAGCAGAATATCGAGATATAGCTGTTAGAGATGGGATTCTTGGTAATCTAATAGATATGTTTTGTGATAATCAAGCTGCTGTTTATATCTCTAGCAATCCAATATCTCATGAGAAGACAAGACACATTGAAGTTGATTGTCATTTGTGAGGGATGCTTTGTTGAGGAAGGTAGTGAGGACTCTGTTTTGTGAAATCTATGGATTAGTTAGGCGATGCTTTCACAAAGCCTTTATTTAAGCCTGCGTTGTCTAATGGTTGCAACAAGATAGAGTTAGGTGATATTTATACACCTCCAGCTTGAGGGGAGTGTTAGAAGGAAATATGTCTTTGTAAGTAGTTTGTGAAAGTGGGGGTATTTTTGTTCTTGATTCCTTTTTATTGTTGTTAATAGATAAGTGAAAGGCTTGGAGTTGTATGTAAGGCTCCAAGAAAACTGCATGTTGGTTTTTTCTTCGCTTCATCTCTAACCTAAGTGTTGTTTTCTTCTTTGATTTTTCAATTTATTTTTGGATTTTCAATTGCATTATATTATTATGACACAATAATTATAAATTTATAACATCACTTTCATTTTTTTAATAATTTATTATTTTAAATATAACAAGAAAGTGTAATCTATATCGATATATATATATATATATATATATATATATATATATATATATGAATTTTGAACCTTAGTGCCACACCTAGTGCTGACGCGTGGCAATGAGAGTTTTTGTTTTTTTTTTTTTTTGCGTCCATATTTTTTTTTTTATTTTTTAAAAGCTTTTGTCGTCTCTCTCTTACTTTACTCTCTCTTTGGGGCAGATGGAGGAGGCCCATGCAGGTCCCACAATTTTTAATCATTTATTGACTTTTTTTTTCCTCCTATCACCCACCATAGATAGAGGGGGTCCCATGTGGGCCCCATTAAATTTTTAATAATTATAATTTATTTTTAAATTCCTTTCTTTGGTCCCATGCAGGCCCCACCAATTTTTTAAAATTTATTTATTGAACCTCTCCCTCTCTCTCTCTCTCTCTATATATATATATATATATATATATATTTGATCCTATTAATTTTATTTATTTTTTTCCAGGATTTTTTTTTTCTTATTGGACAAAATTAAAAAATCCGAACATTAGTGAATTCCCTTGAAAAATGATTCCAACTCAACAACTTTCCATCATTTTTTTTTTCAATATTTTCATGTTTTACAATTAATTTAAATTATTAATTCCTACTTTCTTTATTATTGATTTATATTTACATCTCCTAAAAGTGTAGAATTGATTTCAATTTATATTATTCAAAAATATAGAAAGGTATATGCCGTATTACAAATCTATTTACATACATTATTATATACATTAAAATTAGCATAAATGACTGGAATTATTTTTAAAATATTTAATATAATATATACAATACAATACAATTTTTCTTCACTAAAATTATCAAATTAATTTTAGTTGATATTACTCAATATATATATATATATATATATATATATATTTATATATATTGTGTTACATTTCTGTTTACAGATATATTATATGCATTAAAATTAAAATGAGTTGTTGTCTTCTCACCTATCTTCCACCCAAAGGTTCCAATATCAAAATATTACATTTATATATAAATACATAAACACATGTAATTTATTAAGTGTTCAACTTTCCATATGTTATAAAATAAAATATTTAAATTTTACTCAATTTTTACATTTTAAATCCTCATTCAATATTTTATGGTTTATGTTTGTATTTTATTTTTCTCAATTAATTTTATGTTTAAATCAATTCACTGCAAATAAATTTATATCATATGTACATGTGCATAATATTTTTAAAGTTTTACGTACTAGATGCAATTTTTATAAATATTATATTGTTTGCGAGCCCCATTATTTTTTTAACAATTATATTTCCCCCACCTGTCTATATAGCAGAGGTAGGGGGCCCCAAGTGAGTCCCGCTAAAAAATTTAATTATTTTAAATTTATTTGTAAACTTCTCTCTTTGGCCTCACGCAAGCTCCACTATATTTTAAATTTTTTTTAAAAAAAATTTTTTCTCTCCCTTCCTACATCTAGCCTCATTAAATTTTTATTATTTTTTGAACTCATTTTTCTCTTTTATTAGATAAAATTTAAAAATTTCAATATGAATGAATTTTACTAAAATATATATATTTTTAGATGGATCCCAATTGATCAACTTTTTATCACTTTCTTTCTCAATACTTTTATATTATAGAATTGATTTAAATTATTACTTCCTACTTTCTTTATCTTTGGTTTATATTTACATCTATTTAAAATAGAGAATTAATTTTAATTTATATTATTTGAAAATATCGAAATATATATATATACCATGTTGCATTTCTATTCATATACATTATATATATATATATATATATATTAAAATTTGAATTATTTTTAAAATATTTTGTACAACTTCTCATATGTTATAAAATAAAGTATTTAAAAATTTTACTCAAATTTTACATTCTAAATCCTCATTCAATATTAGTATGATCTATATTTGTATTTTAATTTTAATTTTTTTTCTTTAATTTTATATTAAAATTGGTCTGCTGCAAATAAATTTATATCATATGTACATGTCCTAACATTTTTAAAATTTTATGTACTACATGTAATTTTTATAAACGTTGTATTATTCATATAAATTTATCAACATTTGACAATTCTGTTGAACAAATGGTGTAAAATAATATGTTAGATTTTAATTTTATTGTTAAAACTAATTATCGAAGTACATACATATGCCTGTCACGAAGCGGGTTGGTTTTACTAGTAATACAATATTGCAGGAATATTGTTGTCCAAGTTGCCAAAATACTGAGGGCAATTTGGTAAAAAAAGTAGGATTCCCACAAGAAGGGCCCATGGAATGCACCCACGGGAGGGTGGGAATAGGATTCTCATGTCTTGGTGGGAATCTTTCATTTTTAGTAGCAATGTTAAGATGCCCTCACCATGTAGATTCTGGTGCCCCAAGAAATGTGGGAATGAGATGTCATGTGCATCACATTCCCAGGAATGTTTTAAGATGCTGTGAATCAAACATCCCCCAAAATTAAGGCTTTGGATTGTTTGGAAGCATTTATGAAAAAGTGATTTTCTGAAAAGGTTCTAAATTTGTTTTGTGTTGAACTAAAAAAGTACTAAAAGTTAAAGTGCTGTGTGGTTGTGTCTAAAATTAAGTGCTGACTACAAGTGTTGGTAAAATAAGGGCTATGTAGGTACTCAGTACCATATCTGTATTTAATATTTATTATCTTATGAATAATATTATTATATAAATATATTATAATATATAACATAATATATAGTTATTATGTTAGTAATAATATTTGTAAATAAATTAACATTTTTACATAATATTTTCTAATTAATATTTTAAAAATTTTCTAATTAACAATTTAATTAATATTATGTTGATGAATATTTGTTAAGATTTTATATAATAAATAATTATGATTATTATTCCCTATTTAACAGTGATATTGTTATTAACTTCTTTTATAGTATTATTGATTTTATAATTTTTTATAATTCATCAGTAATTACTAATTAATAAATTAATTAAACCCCAAAAATACAGGAGCGGTTTTAATCTGCAATGGGGATGGGATGATGGCATGGTCAACAACTATAAGGAGATGGACAAATGGGGCTCATGGTGATGGTTTTTATGGCATTAGGTGGCAGAGGAGATGCAATGAGGAGGATATCCTGCACATTGGCCCAAGAGAGAGAAGGAGAGATGGGGAGCAGGAGGGGGAAGGGAAGTTCGGGCAATGTGAGGCGATTGCAGCATAAAGTGGCAACAACTGTGAGGAGAAACCACTGAACCACTGAACAGAGGGTTCAGAGGTGCCTATGCCGAGAGAGAGAGAGAGAGGGGGGGGGGGGGGACAGGAGGATATTTTCTACAAGTGCTTTAAATATTTTAAGTGATAAGTGTCATAAGCACTTTTTTAAGTGCTCCTAGACAGCAGCATATTTGGTTGCTTGTGTTTAATATAGTTAGCACCAACAATGTGTTGCAGATTAGGAGAGCTTTGAAGGCACTTTCTCCATATATATGCTTTTGGCATTTCAGAAGCAGTTTCTCTTTTATTTTTTTGCAGTGATTTTTCTGGGAAAATGTGGAATAAGCCTTTGGGTTTATTGAGAAAAAATTGGTTTTTCCCAGACACTGGAGAATTTTTTGGTTCTCTTTTTTCTGGTTTGGTAGAAGCAAGGATGCTATAGCATTATGGAGATGTGCTTTTTTTGCAGTGCTGTGGGGTTTATGGTTGGAAAATAATGTGCATATATTTACTAGGTAAAAGCTGAATATTCCTTTGTTGCGGGATAAGATTCATTACTTTGATTTGCTCTGGTGTGCTAGTTGCTTTATAGGATTGGGATTCTCTAACATCTAATGGGAATGGGTATCTTTGTTGGTTTGTTTGATGTTTTCCTTTGTTTTTTTTTTTTTTTTCTACTTTTTTTTTGTTAGGAGAATTTCTTATTCTCCTTTTTTGTACATTTTTCCTTGTTCAATGAAATCATCTTTTTTATAAAAAAAAAAAATATTGAAAGTATTAGTTAATTAATTAAAAATCCTTAGCTTATCAATTGAAATTATATATATATATATATATATATATGTATATATTTGTAATGCACTTGTAAAAAATAGAAAATAGCCAAATTATCAGAATTGGATTGGCTAAATTAATAAATATTTTTATAAAGCAATCTATTTCTTTTCATTGATATATTCAATATCAATTACGTCTCCATGTATTTTTTTTTTTTGGTTTGTCACTGTTAATTTTTTTCCCTACATTGATAGTGAATGCATACTCTTCATCTTGGTATAGAAACAAAATTTTTCATCTTTATTACTGTGACATTTATCTTTTGCATAAAAGAAATGTTATGGTATGAGAATAATTTTATTGTTCGTAGACTAAACTTGTAAATGATTTTTTTCTTAACTTATTCAGTGAATTGAGCTAGCAATTACATGAAATTTTTAAATATTTAATAGCATCGAATAAAGTCACTTTTTTGCTATATACATAATGTTGAATACTTGAACCCTTGCACAAGTTTTCAAATAACAACAACAACAGCAACAACAAAAATATGGCATGCCACAGGCTATCAAAAGAGGTGATCGATTTTGATCCATCCAAATTGAAGGGAAAACTTCCAATATGATACAGGAGAAAGTGGGAAAGTGAGATCTGTTTTTGGTTCTTGAGCATAATCAAAGTTGTAACCGATGTGTGTGTCTTCCTTCGGTGGTGGCAAAGTGGTTTTTGGAGGGATTGGCATCAGGTTTTGGAAATTTGTGAAGGGTTTTTTCAAAGTTTTGAGTTGGTAGTGTGAGATATTGGTGCGTGATTCAACAAACGAAACATGGGAAATTTTTGGATCTAGGGTTGGGGAGAAAAGGAAGACGCTTTTTAGTGTTCATTCCTGGTGGATCAAGTGGGATTGGTGGCTAGAGCATAGTAGTCAAATTGAGATTCGATTGGTGAATTGAAATTCCAGTTTTGGGGATTGTGAATCGATGTACATATAAATTGAAATTTTAAAAAATCATGCCATTTGCATGCTTCCCTAGACAAATGAAAATTTAGGGAATGAATCAAGAAATATTAGTATTTTTTTTTTTAAACTTTATGCTGTTTAAGTGAAGGATCAGAAAAAATGAAAAAAAAAAAAAAAAAACTGAACTTTTGGTGTTTATCAACAATTTTAAAAAATAATATTGCATGCATATTCTTTCTCAAAATAAAAATAAAAAAAATAATTAACCTAAAAATGATAATAATTAAACAAACTACTAAAAAGCTAACTTTTGAAACTTAAAAACACAACAAAACATGAGTGCCACCTTGACCAATGAGTGTTCTGTCCCTTCTTCTCAATGGCAGAAAGCTGTACTCCTTCATGATTGAAGAATGATTTTATAAAGGCAAAGCATGACCTAAAGTTCTTTTTTCTTCTTTTTGTAGCAAAAAATTGACATAGACAAGGAATGAAGGTAATCGTGTAAAAATTAAAGCAATACAAAGAACAGAAATGTTTTCTTTTGGGCTGTCTGGGTCAATCATGTGAATTGATAGATTCAGATCGATGCATTAGGTTCACAAGGTAAATCAATAGATTCAGCAACAATTCAGCTGTTTTTGGATTTGCTAGTAAGATTTGAACCAATTTGGTGCAGAACTGATATGGATCGTATGAGTAGAATCATATGAATCAAATCGGAAATTGTAAGATTATAACAACTCTGGGCAAGAGTTTGTGAAGGAATTCTGAGCATTGGCTAAGGTCTTCTATACTAGTAATGGCGATACAGGCAAAGGAATAAAGTGAGGTAACGACATGGAGCTAGGTAGTTAAGGTGGAGAAGAATAACATTTGTGAAAAATGCAGCTGCAGGCGGAAGCAGAAACAGCCTTTTGACCATTGCCCGTGAGACAGCATCTCCATATGAGGACTACAGCAATGATGGCAGAGGTTACTAGGGTTTCGCTGTGGAGTGGGAGTGCATTGAAGATGGGCTAGAGTGGGCCGGAATGCTTGAGGACTATGTTGGACTTGGGCTAATTATTGGACAGGTAAGAGGATTTGAGGTGGGCCGGCTGAGTGACAGGTTCAAGCTCCAATTGTCAGCAGGCCCAGCTTCTAAATGCCCTAACTCTCAAGTCATTATCGGGCTCAAGCCCATGCCAAATGGACTTTGAATAGATGGCATGGTTCATTGAGGACCCATTTTAATGGTGGGCCTCATAAGGAGTCTGAAGGGAGGATCAACCTGGAAGGTAATAAAGCAGAAGTCTATTCTGGGGCTTTAAAGTTTAAAGAAACAAGCTCAGTTTGATTTAGAAATTGGTGGGTGTTAATCAGGGCCAATATTCTAGTTTATTAAAGAAGGGTGCTGGGCACATGAATAGGTTACTGAGGAGAAAGAGGATACAGCACTGGGGTCTCGGATTATTTTTGGGAACATTCATTCTTGCAGCCCCAATGGGTCTGTTTCTCAGTCAGGGAAGAAGAATACGAGCACTTCATCTTTGCAGGTTAAATAATGAGGTACACTCTATAGGGCTAAAGAAAGCTCAGACTAGTAATGACCGTGGTGAGTGTGGCAGGTTGGCTGAAGTCTCTGTACTCGGTGAGAGAGGGTTGCTGCCAATGACAAGATCTGAATACAGAAATCAGTGAATGATGCCTTTCTTTTTAGGAGGAGGGTGGTTGATTAAGAATCATGGAGGATGGGATGAGGATTTTCATAGTGAAGGAGATAATGTGAGGGATAAGGTTACTGGGAAGGGAAGGACCTGTCAAAATGTTAAGAGGTAATAAGGTCTATCTCTGCAGGCTGGTGAGGCTGTTGTGGATGTGGGAAAAGATACTGATTCCAAGCAAGGGGATTCTGATGGGAGAATGAAAAAAACCTCAAGCAGAAATGCTGAGGAAGTTTGTGTATTGTGCAGTGGTAAGAATGGGGACATAGATGGGAGTCTTTGGTAAAGGAAAGGTCAAGAGAAAAATTGGAAAGTGATAGTGTTGACACTTGTCAGCTTGATGAAGATGGTGATCTTCTCAATGAATTTCAGTAACAATATGGCTATCATTCTGATTTGTCTGATTTACTTGGGGATTTATTGTATGTAACTCCATTACCGATGAAATTTCTTAAGGGTATATCTATCTTTGAGGATGATGGAATGCATGAAAAACAGCTGGATTTTGCCTATTCCAATGGAGGAGGAGATAAATGGGAAGGACTTGGAAGCTCAGCAACTGCTGAATAAGATGTGCTCTCTGATCCTGGAGGTAATGAAGTTTGGTTGGATGGGGGTAAAAAGAACACAAAAAGGGCCAAAGAGAATTAACTAATAAATTATGACAGGAAGGAGTTAAAGAGGGGGTCTCTTAATTAGTTTCTTATTTATGTTGTTTTCTTTTGTTTCATTTTTCCTGGAGGATTTCTTGTGCTCTTAGTTTGTAGTTCTTTTCCTTTCTTAACACGTCTTTTCTTATCCAATAATAATGATTATTATTATTATTGTTGTTGTTGTTGTTGTGTCTTTGAAGGAGGATATTTTATGTAGTTTTTTCCTAATTTTTCATGATTGTAATATTTTTATTTGTTATTTTGTCAAAATTTTGAATAAATTTTCCAACAGAAATGTAGATTTATTCATATTTGTATGAAAATTACTAGTTCA
This sequence comes from Malania oleifera, assembly GCF_029873635.1. Lineage (NCBI taxonomy): Eukaryota > Viridiplantae > Streptophyta > Magnoliopsida > Santalales > Ximeniaceae > Malania > Malania oleifera. The sequence continues at coordinate 75,756,358 of NC_080424.1, read as the reverse complement.
TGATGTTTGATGGTAATTAAGATTGGATTTATTTGTTTGAATTTGTGTTTGTATCCATCAAACTCATGACCTATGTATTTGATTTGTTGTGTATTAATTTACATGTATATTCTTACCCTTTTAAATTTATAGATGATAGCCTAATATGATGAATATTGAATAATGTGCAATAGAAACAAATTTAACAATTAAGTTGAAAATTTTATTTGGTTTACATCATTCATATTTTATATATAGTATAGATATTTCTTGAACTCATGGCCTATGGTCTTTATTTTTTTTTTCTTTTTTTTCTTATTATTTTTTTGACAAGCAAAGAATTGTATTAGAAGATGAGAGAATATACAGAAAAAAAAAAGAGAAAAAAGGAAAAAAAAAAAAGAGGGAATAAGAAAATTTTCCTTTTACAAGAAGAAACCAGCTACAAGATCACTGAAAGACAGAACAACTCAATGAATCAGAGTCATCTAATCCCGCTGTAAATTTTCCAAAGAAACATGTTGAAAGAGACCACGACCACGTGCTGACATCCACAGCGATGCAAGATAAATCATTCTACTCCAAAACAAATTGATAGTAGTAGCCACAGCTTTGAAGATTCAAGCATTTCTCTCCAGCCATACACACCAAATAATAGCCATAACAGTGCACATCCATAAAGCTTCCTATCATTTCCTTTGCCAAATCCTCTATAAAAAGCCTTAAATGTTGAAGGACAAACCCAGTTTTCCCAAAGATGCCAAATAAATTATTCGAATTGGCCAGAGTGAGAGAGCAATGACAAAACAAACGTGAGCAAGTCTCCCAACTCCTCGAACAAAGGACACAAATATCATGGCACTGTTGTTGATTTTCCTAAGTGTCACAATCCAAATAAAGCTTTTTATTTTTTTAGGGAACTTTAGCTTTCCAAATCAAAGAGTGCAAGGCGAAAGGGGCCACATTAGGATCATGATATTCCCTAGAAGGAGCTACGTTCCAACCCTTTTATCACTTCCAAGTGAGCGTGAAATGAGTTGAGCGAGTAAAAGAGCCAACTCATTAATCTCTCTCATTAAGACTTCTTTCAAAATAGAAATCCCAAGAGTGCATATTTATAACTGAATGTTTATTATTTATATGCATATTTTTACCTCTAACAAATTAAGAATTATAAACCAATAATTTGTTATAGAAATAAATTTAATTAATGTTCATTCTCTTAGTCTGTTCTCTTTGAAGGGGAACAGGGTTTTTTTTTTTTTCGCTTTACTTTTGTCACCTATCAATTGTTCTCAGATTAGTTGTTAACAATGTTTTAAAAAGTGAAGGCTTAAAGCGAGGCGTTTGAACCCATAAGAGGTGAGGTGTGAGCCTTATGGCATTGAGGCTTAAGCCTTTTGAGAATTTTATTTTTAGATAAAAATATGTAAATAAATTTCAAATATTTCTTAAAATAAAGAAAAAAATTAGGGAAAATACAAATCAAATGTAGAAAAAAAAACTAAAATGATTATTATAAACTGCTTTTTGGCCATTCCAAAAATACAAACTTGAATTCATTAAGTAAATCATGCCAAGAAATAGCTATAACTTTGCAAAATTCAAGTTATTTTCGACATTTGGGATGCAACTCTATTATTTTGGAAGGCTTGAGGTTCAAGCTTATAAACATGTAGTTAAAATTTTCTACTAAAATCTAACTTGAAATTCACACACCCAAAATGCGTAAGCCTCTAGTAAAAAAGCGCTAAAGTCATGCTTTATATATAAATGTGTAAGCCTTGGTATGTAATGCGTTGGTCTTTTTTTTGGGGATTTGGTATTTTATTAGACTACGCCTCAAGGTGTTTTAGGCGTGCCTTGCCTTGAGGCTAGCCTCATGCTGAGCCTCAATTGAACCTTTTAGGTTGTTCATGTCATAGATTACTTGTGATGCTGGTTTTTTTTTTTTTTAATTTTTTTTTAATTTATAATTTTGACTATTAATGTTTTTTTTTTTTTTTTGCAAATTATGAAAACACTTAATGCCATGTTTCCTCATATTTTTAAAAAGTAGAGATATTTTTTGTACATAAAATGATTGACACTATCCGTACTTCTAAATTGTTGAGCTTTTTAAGGTCTGAACCATCTCATGTCTAATCGTATGTTAAAATTATTTCATTCTGAAGTATTGCCTTGTACTTTTTATTTTAGCCCTCATTTCTACTGTTTTATTTGACGCAGAACCCTCCATTTGTTCATGCCACTGTGCTATGATATGTTTTCAGCAAGTCAATTAGAACTGAGTTCAAATTCTTCTTTTTTCTTTTTAATTTTCACAATGCAGCTGATGTTATTTTCATGAACCGATTGGATAAATTTATTCTTCTTTTAACTTCGATCCTCAAGGCCATCTTAGTTTTCTCTTAATGTTAGTTTTCCTTGTTTCAGCTAGGTTATAGCTAATTTTGATGCTTTGTTCTGCTTTTATAAATCATCTCTTATATAATTTGATTTTTTTGTGAGAAAATTTTTCAAGCTTTGGAAAGTTGATGTTTGACATGTCTTGAATGACTATCATTGTTCGTCTCCTTTTTTGTAGAGACTTGGTTAGGGAGTGTTGGTATACAAGTGCAATGAACTCCTACTTTTAGCTACATTTTTTTTTTTTTTTAAGATTTAAAAAACACTATTGTTTTGAGATCTTTTCCCTTATATAACAGTAGGCTTCCCGTCTGAATTACTGGAGAACACTGACATTGTAGCTTCTCTTCTGCACATCAAGTACTTCAGGAGATTCTATTCGTCTTACAATGCAAGATAGTTAACCAAAGTGTTTCAAATGATTTTTTTTTTTTTTTTGGGTTAAATAATATCGTGTGCTTGGGTGTCCAAACGTTGCATACTTTAGTTCGAGTCTCTCTTTCTCTCATAATTCCTGTTTTCAGGTCATGAATGCTTTGAAAGCCCAGCCTGGAATCCATGATGGTTTAACTGCCGTGTTGTTTCATTTTCTGCACATTGTCCACACAATGCATCAGCGTTGCAGCTCATCTTTGGAGGTATTGTTCTTTTCTTGGAACTTTGTTGAGTACATGTGGTTGTTTTAACTATTGCAATCACTAGGGAGTGCAATCAGGCTTGCCATAATCCCAGCACTAGCAGTTGGAAAAAAGGCCAATATCCAGGGGTGCACCCAAGTTCAGGCAAGCAGACCCACTGGATTTTTTTGGAAAAAAGTGTAAAATAATTATAAAATCCCAAGTTAATAATATGATTATAAAATAATAAGATTGTACTAGCAATATTGATCCAAAGTAAAGATTATATGTTTGTTTGAATTATGTCAAAAATCTTTAAAATGTTTTGTAAGGGTCACTCCTGTTGCTTGACGCATATGAGACTCCCACATTGGAGATCTCAAGTTCAACGTCCAGGAAAACTAGGGTTAAAAAATAATCTTTGTTTTTATATTTTTCTTCTTGCGTAAGTATGTTGATGCTGCACCCAATCATGAAAATTTCTAGTCCACCACCGCCAACTTCAATTCTGGTTCACTCCATTAAGGCTTTGTTCGTTTTGATGTAGAATGGTTTGCACTGTAACTGGCTTTAAGGGGGAAAAAGTGACATCTATATTAATGATTTGTTAATCCATGCAAATTAAAATTTTATTATTCTGTTTCTTCTTTTTTTTTTTTTTTTTTTTTTTAAATTATGATAAAATAGCATTTAACCAATTTTCTGGATCATTTAGAAAACAAAGGGTGGCATTTTGTACAATTCCAATTGTGTTGGTACAAACAGTGACCAAGTGTTTTTGAGAACTGAGGTTGTGTTGAGCTTGGGCTTGGGTAAACTGTGCTTTAAATGGAAAATAACATTTGCTAACGCAGTAAGTTGAACCTAAGATTACATAGTCCAGGGTTAAATGTGTCAGTCAAGCTGCTGACTCTGTTATTTATTTATTTATTTATTTTTATAGAACTCTATTCTTTATTTTTGATAAAACACCGACAAGCCACATACTCGAAATATTTTTTCTTAAAGTTTGATGTTAGTGAATCAACAAATGGTGAATGATCACATCAATATGAAATTGCAGAACTCCATAGAAATCGTGTTCAGGCTTACACTGTACTTTCTTTGATTGGCAAGAAATTCAATACAGGGCACCAAGGGGGTGCTAGCACAAGTACAAATAAACATCGAGTATGAGACAGGTTATCCAGTAAGTCCAAAAAAGTGTATACATCCGAAGGATTCATATCAACTAGTTAGGTTCCAAGCCACATATCTTTAGTAATGAACAAATGACAGTGATATCTATTTTCCCTTTTATTTCCTTCTTCATGACCCAAGAAATAGTTAGAGGAATCAAATCGAAGTCAATGCTTTTCTCCTTTCTCTTTAACAATTTAGTCCTCCATGCCTCAAGTTCCACCTCCAGAGTCCCCAGCTGTTGCCTAAGGGCGGTCAATTGAAGAGAGTCAAATCCCACATATTTTTTATCCAAGAGCAATGTGAGATGGATTTAGACGCATTAAAATTTCTGTTCATCGTCATTTCTCTGTTTTTTTAAGTTGTTGATGGTGAAGTTAGAACCTTGCCCAGAACAGATTCTCAGGCAGGGAAAGCAAGTTTAGCCAGGTCGGCTGATTCCAAATGTCCTTCCATGGAAAATTAGGCTTTCCATCTTTGACATTCTGCTAGCAACCCCTTGCTGCAACCTCAGTTCCTGTTGGACTTCATGGTTCACCGTCATTAATGTTTTGCTCGTTGGTGTCTTTGTGAAAGGTACTCATCTCATAGCAACCACTGTTCCCTTCACTTCATTTTATGTTGGCCTTCATGTCTAATCACCATTCTATATGGCTTCTCAAAAAATTCTGTGAAATTTCCAGATCCCCATCCTGAGCATTCCTTTCAAAAGAAATATTCCACATCACCCCAATTTCTGTTAAATCAAGCCTAGAGCTCACCTAAGCATCCTTATTTGGACCAAGGTAACAGGGATCTCTGAATTGGGTTTTTAAAGGGGTTGTCTCCGCATCAATTGTTGTGCAAGGAACAGATATTGTCACCATTCCCCACTTCTAAGTGAATTAGAATGAAATAAACCTCCAATCCTTCCCTTATCTCCTTCCACACACTCTCAAGGCTGAAGAGTCATATTTTGAACTCGACCTTTGTGTTTAGAGTGATATCTTGCAACAATAACCTCCTTCCAAGATTGGTCATTTCCAATCATGAACCTTCAAAACCATTTACTGAGTTAGCCCCTTTGAACATGGTTGGAGATTGAAATCTCTTGGAGGGCCAATATGCTAGACATGCACACTATCAAAAGAACATGCATCCGACATGCAAATGAATCATTAATCATAGTAACTAACGTATTCCTATTTCAATTTGCATCAGATTAAACCCTACCCATGAGAAGGAAAATATCAAACACCTAATAACCTACCTCCTAAGTAACATGAAAAACCCCATCGTAAAAGATCCACCGATTAAAATGCAGAACTATAACAAACTTCAGTCTTGCAGAATCCTCCTAGTGGGACTTAAGACTTCTTGTTGTTGTAAATGTCAAACCCCTTTTTAGCAGAATCCTCTTCTCATAAATTAGCCCATGCTATAAAGTGAGTCAAAGAATCAAGAGAAATTCTCTACCTCTCAATCTAGTGCATGGTTCACAAAACATCACTTCCCAACCCACTGACTTAGGACGTACACAAGGACTCATCAAAAGTTCCCTTATATCCTAACCTATATGAGTAGAGTAGGAAATGACTTGTAAAAAGATGAATCCCCAACCCATTGGCCCAAATCGCATGTATGAGGAGAAATTATCCAATCCTTCCTAACCCACTTCCAACAGCCACCTGTTAGACTCCCAATTTTTATAACCTACTCATTATAAACCAAACTGTAATTGGCGACAACCACCATGGTAATCAATTTTCTTTTTCTTTTTTTTTTTTGCAAAATTCTTGCCCTACATATCAGCCTAAATTTACATACCAAAGAAAATCAAGCAAATTATGAGTTTTTATTGTCTCTAAATTATTCACTTAATTTTTCCCAAAGCCTCATTAACAATTTACATAATTTACTATTAGTAACCAATAGATTTCTTCTTAACTAAGAACGGTCTATCTTTTGAGGGATGTAAAGTTATTCTAAGTAAAAGTTTGGCTACACAACATAGAGTCTTAGTACTAGATATACATATTAAAAAAAAATAGAAGGGAAGGATTAGTATAAATCAACACAAGAGGACTAAATGGTGGAACTTGAAGGGAGATAATATAGTAAAATTTAAAAATAAAATGAACAAAGAGTATGATTGGACAGTAGGGGATAAGGTTGACAAATACTATTTGGAATAAAATGGCAAATTCTATCGTAACGATAGCAAAATAGGTTTTAGGTGAGTTTAAATTAAGATACCGAGGCAGTAAAGAAAGTTGGTGGTGGAATCAAGAAGTCCAAAAAGCCGTTAAGACAAAAATAAATTGGTATAAAATATGCCAAAATTGTAGAAATGTAGAAAATCTTGAAAAATATAAAAAGCAAGAAAAAATGCAAAAAATACTATCAATGAAGCTAAACATAGAGCTTATGATACTTTATATACTAAACTGGATACAAAAGAAGGAGAAAAGGATATTTATAAACTTGCGAGAGCTAAAGAAAGAAAATATAAAATTTAGGTGATGTAAAATGTATAAAGGATGAGAATGATAATGTCTTAATTAGAGAAGAAGATATGAAAGAGATGTGGCGTAGATACTTTGATAAGTTTTTTAATAAAAACCAAAATAAAAGATTGAACTTGGAAGTTACAAATGAGGAGAAGACTAAAAATATGAGATTTATTCGCAAAATTAGAGTCCTTGAAGGCTTGAAGTTAAGATGACATTAAAAAAAATAAAGAGTGGGAAATCTATAGGACCTAATAAAATACCAATTGAAGTTTGAAAATGTTTAGGGAATAAAGGAATTATTTTGTTAACTAATCTATTCAACACTAAAAATCAAGAAAATTTGAGAAGAATGGAGGGGAAGTACGTTAGTACCTTTGTACAAAAATAAAGGCGATAGTCAAAACTGTAATAACTATCGTGGAATTAAAATTATGAGTCATACGATGAAATTATGGGAAAGGGTAATTGAACATAGAATAAGATTAAAAACGAAGATTTCAGAAAATCAATTTGGTTTTATGCCTGGGAGATCAACAATAGAAGCTATTTATCTTTTAAGAAGTTTAATGGAAAAGTTTAGGGAAAAAGAAGAAGGAATCGCATATGGTTTTTATTAACCTAGAGAAAGCTTATGATAGAGTACCTAGGGAAGTTCTTTGGTGGGTACTAGAAAAAAAGGAGTTTGCGGTAGATATACGGAGGTCATTAAGGATATGTATGATAGAGTAGTGACTAGCATTAGGACTATAGGAGGTCATTCTAGAGAGTTTCCAATCACAATAGGTGTACATCAAAGTCCTACTTTGAGTCTTTATCTTTTTACTTTAGTAATTGATGAATTAACCAAGAATATCCAAAATGAGATCCCTTAGTGTATGTTGTTTGCAGATGATATCGTGTTGATTAATGATAGTAAAAGCAGAGTGGAATCTAAGTTAGAACTTTGTAGAGCCGCATTAAAGTCTCAAGGGTTTAGGATAAGTAGGAATAAGACAAAATATATGAAATGTATTTTCAATAATGTAAGGATTAGCAATAGATAAGATTAAACTGGATAACCATGAGATTAATAACATTGATAGATTTAGATATGGGATCTATTATGCAAGTTGAAAGGGAAATTGAAGATGTACTACATAGAATTAAGATAGGTTGGTTAAAATGGAGGAGTGCGTTCGGTGTATTGTGTGATCGTAGAATACCCTTAAAATTAAAAGGAAAGTTTTATAAAACGGCTATAAGGCCAGCTATGCTTTATGGTTCAAAATGTTCTGCAACTAAAAAACATGTACCAAAAAATTAAAATTGTTGAGATGCGTATGTTAAGGTGGATGAGTGGTTTAACATTAAAAGATAAAGTAAGAAATGAGCATATATGCAATAATTTAGGTATAACACTGGTTGAAAATAAGATAAAAGAGGGGCGGCTTAGATCGTTTGGACATTTGAGACTCAAGCGTAGTAGAACTCCTGTGAGAAGGAGTGAGTTATTATTCCTGGCATGAAAAGGGGTAAGGGTAAGCCTAAAATAACTTGGAATGAGGTAGTGAGTAAGGATTTAATAGCCCTTAATCTAATAGAGAAAAACGCTCTAGATTGGGCGAATTGGCAGGAAAGGATTCATGTAGCCGATCCCAGTTAGTAAGACTTAAGGCTTGCTACTACCATCGTTGTTGTTGTTGTTGTATATCTAATACTAAGACTATGTTGTGTAGCCAAACTTTCACCTAAAATAACTTTACAATCCTTACAAGATTGATGATCCCCGTTCTTAGCTAAGAAGAAATCTATTTGGTTTTTATTTATACCTAGCCTAAGTGTTTTTATTTAACCAAGTTGTAAGACATGCAAATATAAGATTGTATCATCAGCCTCATTTTTATCTCCATATCCATAGCTTCCATGTATCCTCTCATAACCTATATTATCCCTTCCAATGTGACCATTCAAATCAGCTCCTATGAATGCCTTTTCAGACACTAATATGCCTTCTAAAATACTATCTATATCTTCCCAAAATTGTCTTTTAAGATTTTCTACTAAGCTTTTTTGGGGAGCATACGCACTAATGATGTCCACTATCTCCACCTAAAGCTATTTTGATTTTAATGATCTTATCCCCTATTCTTTTAACATCTACATCATCATATTTTAGGTCTATGTCTATAATAATACCTACCCCATTTTTATGTTTCTCATTACCAGTGTACCAAAATTTAAATCCTGATTTTTTTCAATTTCTCTAGCTTTCTGTCCTACCCATTTTGTCTTTTGAAGGCGAATTAAGTTAATTTTCCTTCTAAACATTATTTCCACTATTTCCATTCTTTTTCCCGTAAGTTCCTATATTCCTAGTTGTTAATCAATTTCTTGTGCTAACTTATTAACCCTCTCCCTTTTATATGGACCCGGTATATTCCCTTGACTTAGGTGATTTTGGTAAGAATTCATGATAATAAGTTCTAGCAAAGTTTTACGCTGGCTGTAAGCTACCTAACACAACCCTGCTCCTTTATCTGGGCTTGGGACCGACTATGTGTACAAAGAATTTTTTTTACACTGGCGAAGTATATGATTGTGTATTTTTTTTTTCTTCACATAGAAAAATTTAAAGCATACAATTTTGGGTGTGAATCCTAGCTAGACTATTAAAAAAAAAAAATCGTGCAATAAATTGTATATTCCAAAACTTGCCAATGAAAGAACACAAAAATGCATATACTAAGCCTACAAATCATAAACACAAAATCTCCACTACTAACCAACTATTGGAAAAATTAATAATAATAATAATAAAAGAAATAACAAGAGAGGAGAAGATCTCACTGGTGATTGAAACTCTAAAAGGTAATGACAACCGCTTGAAAAATACTACAAGTACCCTTTGCTGCAGGAAATTTGATGTTGTTAATGAAAATCAATCAAAAAATATTTAAGCAACGAGAGATTGCAAGAATTCTTCAATCTAAATTCAAGATTCAAAATCCAAGAATATTGAAGAAACAAGATTCCTCAACCCATAAAATCTTTACTGCTTCTTCTTGCTTTTAGGGCTCTGATGAAATAAGAATCCTTGGATTTGTTTGGGTCTTTGGGAGAAAAGAAAGGAAAAAGGAAGAAAAGAAAGAAAGTTTAGGGAGGGGATCTGTTTGGTTGTGAGAAAACAAAACCAAATAGAGAGAACAAAATACAGGAAAATGAAAGTAAAGAAAAGATTGGGATGCAGTGTGCTAAAGAATGTTGACCATTAACAATCTTCAAACATTGTGGAGACCATTGTGAAGACCATGAATAGACAATTTTGCAATTTAGCTTCATTTTATAAATCATAGGATAACTATAGGACATGTGGTTGATGAGTTGTGGACTTGGAGGATGTTGACATATTTTGTATTCTTGCCATTTTTACGTTTACTGGAGAGAGGGAAATGAGTGAAAGGGGGGAAACTTCTGTTTTGCTTTTAAAATTTAAAAGTAAATTGCTTGAACTTCTATGATTTTTGTAATGAGCAGGGTAGAGTGGTGGGGACTTGGGCAGAATCTCATAGATTTTGTTGTTGTATTTATCAGTATTACATCTTCTGTCCTTGAATTGGCGCTGCCTTGGTGTTTGTAGTTATATGTATTGGCATTTTAATAATAAAAAGGACTGTCGAGTGATAATATGATACAAAGTTATGCAAATGGATCTTATCAGACTTTGCAAGGTTGATTCTTTGTCCCCAAAATATACTTTGGGTGAATGGTTTGTGCGACATATGTTATTTTATGGGGAGGGACAAATTGAGGATTTTATTTTATATTTCTTATTTTTTGTCCTTATTCTTTTTCCTTTTTTGTTTTAATAATAATAAATTTTTTTTTGGGTGGGGGGTGGGTTGAAAGAGTTTCGCTCCATTCTCAAGAATGAAATAATTATGAGACACGCAAATGAAATTATTCTTCTTTATAGGACAGAGAGGGGTTGACATTTGTAAACAACAATGATGGTAAAATGATGCTAACAGTGTTTCTGGAAAGAAAAGAGTTTTGAAATAAATGAGGCCACTTTAGAAACTGAGGTCGTCAGGTGTAGCATATTGTGTGACAGTCTTTACACAGAGAATATTGGTTTATATTGCCATAATTTATTTTCCTTTAGCAATAGATGCAGATTCACACTTTGGTAGTCATGCACATGTATGCATCTGACGTCGACTTCTCTCTCTCTCTTTCTCTCTATTTTTTTACTGCATTGTTAGCCATGCACATGCTTGCATTTGTCTTTGATCTCTCTCTCTCTCTCTCTCTCTCTCTCTCTCTGTGCATTTGCAATTAGAGCCTGCATTCTGTCAAATTTTACCTGAACTTATTTACAGGCTTTGTCATCCTCTGGAGGCCTTGAAGAGCATGGATCTAGTCAGCTCCATGCAGATTTTCTAGAGGTACATTTATTTTCATCTATTTTTTATGGAAATATAGAAAAACATGAAATGCAACCATGGCTGCTAGTGCTAATGCCTACAGATATCAAGTACTACTCTTTTTGCTAAATGGGATTTCTGAGTCAACTGACTTCCAAGTCTGGAGTTGGGGGAAAACGGTGTTGATTGACTATAACATGACATTATTTGGAGACTAATGAAACCCTGTGTAATCATGTCCGTATGTTACTGGAGAATGAATATTTGTTTTGCTTTGCAGGTAATGGACTTCATAAATGATGCAATTGCATCAATGGATGCTTTTGTCAGTGTATACAAACCTGCTGCTGTGATCTTCTCTTGTCCTGTTGAAATGAGGTGCTTTGTCTTTCTGTTGGTGCTTGAATTGTGAAAATTTTCTATCAAAGCACAATTGTCAATATTTACCATTTCAGTAAGGAGCGTAGGATGCATGTCGCAGAGTTGGCATGGTTATTCAAGTCAACAGTCGCTTTTTGAAATTTTTGTATCGAAAAAAAAAATAAATTGTTGTCTTGAATGACTATACCAAACCCTATGAGTAATAATGTCTAGGGTTTAAGGAGTTGAGGATGCATGTCACATAGGATTTGGTAAATATTTGTTCAAGTCGACAAAATCAATTCTATGAGGAATAATGTCTTAATGTACTTTTTATGTGGGGATGAATGGAGGCTCTCGATTGACTGCCTAAAAGTAGAGTGTATTCATATTTTTCATAGGGCTGAAGATCTTCATAGCAAAACCCCTAGTTGGTCTATTTTATGGCACGGTCTTGTTATAGTTAGCTGTAACTGTCATCAACAGATTCAGATTTGAACTGTATCTCATGCCTTTTGCTCTCCAAGATTCCTCGGTGGATTTCTGAAGTTTCATCCAATCCTACATTCTTGTTGCCATGCAGTTATGGGAATGAGGAACTGCTCATTGCACTTGCAAGGTTGCATGATTCCTTGCTACCATCTTTACAACGAGGGTTTCAAATGATCGTTGCTGCAAGAGGTGGACTTCAGAATGCATTTGGTGTACTTACAGATGTTGCTGTCAGTTTAAAGATGTTATCAGTGAGAATAGCTAACCTTGGTTGGAGATTATTGGACATTTGCCATCTAAGTAATGAGATGTTTGATGGTAGCTTCTCCCTTCCAGCAGCCACAAAAATGTTTCCAGCCAATGTAGAGGATCCCGTTGTTAGGGCTGACATTTTGATTCAGACTTTTAGGGATGTCAATGGAGTTGCACAACCTGTTCCAGAGAACCAGAACAGGGTAACATTTCTTCAGAATATTGAAAAGAATTGCAAAATTATGAGCAGGCTTGAGAATTTACGAGATAATGGTAGGTAATTCATAAAGCTTTATTGGGTTAAGATTTGAATAAATTTTGGTTATTTCTACCTAAAAACTACTGCTTGTTAATAATTATTGCACAGTAACTACTGGTAGATATAAGGCATGCTGAATTAACTAAATTCTTTAGTTTCTCTTCTCTGCATCAAGACAAGAATTGTGTAGAGCAGGCATACAGCCTTGTAGTGGAAACCTTGAAGGCATGTTGACACATCAGGGAGACCCCTAGATTTTTTTACTTTTATACATCTCGTAATACCTGTTCTTTTTTTCCCTTAAATTAAGCAAATGTTTTGAAGCATGAATCTCAGACTTGGAGATGGATTTTCATGGATTTGGACAAAACCCAACACAATTTTGTGCTGCGCTTTGTTCCATCCACAAATTCTAATCTAAGGCTGAATCGAAACTCTCAAACACAGTAAAATCCAAAGGCCTGATACTTAAACGTTTAAACTCAGGATAATAGGTTCACTTGCTGAATCCATCTCAAGATCTGCACCATTGAACATCATGGTAGTAGTTTGATGTTATTACTCTTAGAAAATAAGACAGCTGATCTCTATAAATTTTGTTTGCTCTTATTGGATTCTGTTGTTTTCTTTGTTCTGTATAAGAAATAAGGGTATCTTAATACACAAGCAATGTTCTCCTTTTATTTCGAAGACTCAAGATATATGACAAAAGTAACATTTTCATAAATAGGAGCAGTGATTTGTCCTCCTCCCTCGCCCCCGCATCCGAAACACCCTGTAGTCAAGATGTTCTCCTTTTCAACTTATGTTCATAGACAAGGGGGATTGAGTTACTCTCCTCTGATCTATTCATACCCAACAATTTCATTCAAGTCCTGCATATTCTACCCAAACGCTAGAGGTTGATTATGTCTTCAGCTTTTGTGATTGAGTGGAGGGGTTTAATGGGGCGAATGGGGATGGAGGAGCATCACAAATCCTCTCTTTTGAAAGTTCCAAAAACAATTCTTACTCACGGGAAACAAATATTTTTTTTGTTGATAAAAGAGAAATTGTTGGCTGCTTGTCAGCATGCTGGAAGGGCTACTGGTAACTGAACATGCCTCATAATGCCTCACCTGATTTTTTTTAACCAAACTGCTTCCATTTTTAATTTCTTTAATCTAGTTGGTTTAGAAATTTTACATCCATCTTGATGTATGAGAATTGGAGGCTTCTTGTGGTAATATTTCTTCACTTGTCACTTGAAATTTATGTTACATATCCTTTTAATATTTATTAAAACTAAATGTTTCCACATATGTTAAGGAAGTATCAACTTTTTTTCAATGAGCTCATTGTAATTGCAATTTGTCAATGTCATTAATGTCTCCCTGGTTTAGCTTAACAGCAGATTGTCCAAATCTATGAGATGATAGGATGCCTTATGGTGGCGTTGTTTACTGGGGACCATGTTTGATGCATGAATTTCTATACTTTTATGCTTGTTATCGTGAGCACATTTCCTAGGCATCCTCTAAGTATGATATCTTATATTGTAAAACTTCTGCCTTTTTTCATGCAGGATGGATTTTCCTGGATGATGAACAGTTTCAGTTTTTATCTGGGATCATGCATCCTTTAAAACCCATTATTAAGAATCAACCCTCTGCACAAATCCTAGCAAGTAACAAACTACAAACGGATGAAGATGCTGCGATTATTGAATCCAAAATCTCTCAAATAAGAGACCTTTTCCCTGATTATGGTAAAGGGTTCCTATCAGCCTGTCTTGAAGTCTATAACCAGAATCCGGAAGAGGTGATTCAGAGGATTTTGGAGGGAACTCTCCATGAAGATCTTCAGTCCCTGGACACTTCGTTGGAAAAGATTCCACAACCCAAGTCATCTTCATCATTGGGCAGGAATGACAAGGGGAAGGGGAAAGTTTCTGAATTCACAGCACTACCTTCTGCTGACGTGGCAGGTGTAGACAAGAAGCAACAAACTCAGGGTGCCTCATTTTCATCTTCTTCTTCAGTTGGGAGGTATACCAGGAAGCCCAAAAATGACTTGCCTGATTCTGAGACCCTTAATTCTAAAGATGAAAGGGATTCAGCAAAGACTGCTGCTCTAGTTTCACAATACGAGTATGAAGACGAGTATGATGACTCTTTCGATGATTTAGGTCTTAGTGTTGTTGAGTCAGGTTTGGAGGAAACTGAGATACTGGGAGACAGGATCAGTTCAAATATGTCTTTGGAGACTCAAACTGAAAGCCCAGCTCAACATGGTTTTAATTCAAAATGGGGCTCCAGGAAGAAGCCTCAGTTCTTTGTAAAAGATGGTAAGAATTACAGTTACAAAATTGCTGGTTCAGTTGCAGTTGCGAATTATAATGAAGCATCATTAGTAAATCAAGCACAGAAAGAATTAATTCATGGCCTTGGACGTGGTGGGAACCTTCCTCTTGGTGCGGTCAAGAAACTAACAGAGTCGAGTGAAGAGCAAGACGACCAGCCTGATGTTTCTGAGATGGCTGGAAGAGGGAGCCGTGGTAACTCTAGGGGTAGGGGTAGGAGAGGGGGAGGAAGAAGCCATTACAAGAAGGACCAGGCCTTCAAGAAACATTTTTCTGGGTTGGGTGGTTATTAGGTATGCTGAGGATAAGTGTGCTTTTTTTTCTCCTGCCCATCTATTTAATTTTCTATGAAAAGATTCAAAAAAAAAAAAAAAAAAGGTGAGGGGTGAAGAAAGAAATTGATCAATGGGTTTTTTTGTTGGAGCTGCCAAACAGCTGTATAGTAAGCTCATCCCTCTGGGATGGTGTCATTCAACCAATGTAAATTTGGGTTAGATGTCGTCTTGAGAAGCAAGTAAATTTTGTGTAATTACTCATTTGAGTTATTGTTGATTCAAAAATTATAGACAATGTTTATGAAGGGCTTTTTCAAGTTGGAAGATGAAATCCATAGAATTGTGCGAGTGCTGCTGCACTATCAAGGGGACCCGTAAAAAAATTACTCAGTAGTTTATTATTAGTTAAGTCACATGAAAAAGTGAATTTTACCCTTACTAGGATATATGTATTTTTGACCTTTTTATTCCAGTCGGAAGAGCAAAATAATAATTAAATAAATTAGGTTGAGAAATTTGGTTAAATACAATGTTTCAAAAATCAAATTGGTAAATGAATTGAATACATAATTGATTCTTAAATTGATTGGTCTAATTGGATGCAAGTATTGGCACAATAATTATATTATTACTTCAAAAAAAAATTAAAAAAAAACAATATTGAAAAATTGAAAAAAAAAAATATGTAATTATATATTTGTTAACACTCTTAAAAGAAAAATTTATACTCTGTAAATTAAAATTATAAAATTAATTATCAATCATGTGTCTAATAAGTAAATGATTGAATAAAAAAAAAAACCCAAATCTTAAATAATTTGATTTGACCCTAGTTTGTGTCAGTATGTTAGGGTTGGCTAGATCACGAGTTCCCCAAATATATTGGTGTCATTGTGTTATAAAATATGAAAATTACTGTGGTCCATGAAGTAGGTCGGTTCTTGGTATGACCAATTGAATTGATCGAGATTCCAAACTAATTTATAGTATGACCACCGCATACATTACCCATTTGACCTATATTTCATTTACACATATTAGGAGTTCAATGTATTACAAATCGTATAATATGTATATTAATTTTCTTAACAAATTCCAAGCATCAATATCATTATAAAGTGTAAATCCACGTACCATATCTAATGCTATAGTAAATAACAGAAGTATATATAACCTGCCCATAAAATAGCAATTAAAGTCCCAAGTGATGGATGCCACTGATCTACATGTAAAGTGAAACCAACCAACTTGATTGAACAAAAGGACTTCGCCATACCGGAAGAACCTAATTTTTTTTATTTTTTTTTTTTGGTCCAAATGCAGACCTAATCCAAAAAAAAGGGAGTTAAGAGTCTCACGAACTGGTAAAAACATTTTACATCATGTTTATCTTGCTGCAAATATAGTCGCAACATATTTTATTAACAGAACTTGCTTTAATCCATTTTGCAAACCAAAACATAAAATTTTGGAGATGTAGGTTGATGTTTGGTTCAAATGGGCAAAAACATGTGAGACATTCATCGAGGTAGATCCACCTCTTTGCCGCCACCAAATGAACACCATCACCACCACCTGTTTTCGGACTAACGCCAATCAAAATTTCCATCAAACTGAGATTCAAAACCTATTTGATTTAGGTATCAAATAGGCCATTGAATTGGCACTAATTAGAAAAAGAATTATTACATAAAGTTACACATGACAGGGTACTAGGAACCCACCACTAAAACAAATAATAAAAAATAAGAGAATTCCCCTCTCCCTCAATTTACTAGTTTGGGATGTATGTGATAGTGATCGAATTAACAAGAAAATTTTGTAACCAACCCCTACAACTAACTACAAGCATCATCAAGCTGGAAGGTTGGCATGAGAGGACCAACTCATTTACACATAAAAGAGAGGACCCAATATAATAAAAATGGGTTATCATTCCATCAACGCATACTCATATCAATCATCATACAACCCTTCCTGCTCACTGTCCCAACCAGATGAAGAGACGCCACCGTTCCTTTCCTGCAAAGACACACAAGTAGCAATGAGGACCAACTCATTAGACAATATAATTACAACACAACACCTTAAAATGTCAGAAACGCAACCTCAGCAGCAGCAATAGACCAGGCCACAAAAATAATAAAACTCACTACAGCTTAACCAGCAACAGATTACATTAGCAGCATCCCACTTTACACTTCAATTTTGATCCATCACACAATTTCTACAGGTTCAAACACCACAGTTTGCCTCACATTTAAAGTTCATGCATTTTTATAAATCTTAAAAAATTTATTTTGCAATTGTAGAGTTGGTTCCATAATATTAACAAATAAAATCTCAAACACAAAATTATTCTCCATTTTATATTTTATTTATGTTACATAAAATTTTCCTACCCACTACTAGTGCCTTAACTTTTTTTCTTTCTTCATTTTTCAATGAATCATTTATATTTTAATCTTGATCTTAGATCTTCATTTTTCAAGCTTACACCGTTTTTACAAATATTAATTATACCCATTTGTAGGACAAGTGCATAAAAATAACAAATCACCCAAACAAAAAAATCCTAATTATTACCCACCAATTTTAATATACTAAAAATACTATAGAACTTATTTACACTAGTATTTTATTTCTATTAAATTATACTACTCTTAAAAAACACATTCAACCTCTTCAAATCACATTTGTAATTTTTCATTTGTTCAAATGAATGTACAATTTATTAAGCCAAGTTCTTGCTATTTTATTAATTATAGAAAAAAAAATTTAAAAATGGTCTACTAAAAGATGATGTGGAACAAATTCGACTTCACGTAGTGTCATGGCCTCAGTACCAAATAGAAGATCCAAAAAGGAGGGGAAAGAAAAAGAAAAAGAAAAAGAAAACACCATATCCAAGTACTAAAAGGCTATCCATCAAAAGATTTTTGGATAATGTGTAAAATTTTGTAAAATTCAATAGTGCACTAATATTTCTAATTATTAACTGTTTTGTTTATAGTAAAACATCACTTCTATATCATAAAAACTTCTATAGGAAAACAAAAACACTTGGAACATTTTCTTGCGAGACATGTAATCACAGCAAAAAAATAATACATGGCTGATTCAGTTATGGTTTGCACAAATATTTATACACAAATTCCACCACATTAGAATTCGTAGCAAATTCCTGTGCAGGTCTAGTTCTGCCAAATTGAAAGAGCCACATTAATCTAATAGAATTTTCCATTTACAAAAATGATCTGCCAACCCCATCTAAGAAGAAATAAATACAGGGGGAAGAACAGGGAAAGAAGCTACCTGAGATAACATCCGCTGCTTGTTCAGAAACTTGGTCCTTGCTTTACCATTTGATGAAGTTGGTATCCTCTGCCACACAAATCACACAAAGCCCAAGGAAAAACAAAACAAAACATCATCACTTTGAATTAGAAGTCTTAGAAAAATAAAACAACCAATGCGAGCGGCAAGACTGGAAACCAAGACTAGATAAATCAAACAACCAATGCAAGCTGGTAGATTGTGCCAACATTGTATATCAAGGTTTAACACTCCCCCCACACATGCAGCCTGGTTGCACTTGGGGAGAGAAACAAATGATGAATAACTCTTAATATAAGGGAACAAAATAATTTTTTACTAACAAGCAATGGGAGCAGCAAGACTAGAACCCAGGACTTCCTGGGTACAATGCTTTGGTACCGGCCACTTTATCTAAAAGTCTAAGCTATTAGTTGTGAGCCAACATTATATATCAAGCCTTATAATAATCCAAAAGGACCATTAGATAAATACAGTGGCTAACATTTAATTATAATTACATTATTTTTATTTATAATTATCACAATAAATATATGATAAGAAAAATATCATCTGCATTAGATTAAAAACTCAGATATGCAATTATCTTTTAGTTCTACTGTTCTAATGACTATTTTTATATAGATAAACTAGGAGGTTACTGAGAAACAACACATTCATATATCATATATTTGATACCAAATAATTAAGATTATTTAATATTCATATTCTACAACTGTTTCCAGTTAAAATTTAGAACCAGTCACATAATTATATTTTAAACCTGTGTTCACACACACTTAACACTTATTTCACCAAACACTCCAAAGAATATAGTACCACAAGTTGCATTGGGCAGACAAGCTTGGTGCCCAAAACCAAAATGCTCCCCATTCTAGAAATCATTTTCTTCCAGCTTCCAGTAACTCGAAAATCAACCATTGATGTTTTAAAAGGTGTACGTGAGGCGCGCCTTGAGGCATTTTGGGCATTAAAAGCCCTAAGGTGTAACTTAAAAGGCGAAAAGCATCAAATGCATACGCCTCAGTGGAGAAGGCGTACGCCTCAAGAAAAAAACCACGCCTTTTACGCCTCAAATGGAAAGGCGTACACCTTTTGGGAGCACCTAAGTAAAAATATTTGAAAAAAAAAACAAGTAATAGCCTAATAGGGCTTTGATGAGCGTCAAACACCCCCCCCCCCCCCCCTGCGTCTCTCAACGAAGCTTCTTTCTTCCAAGCTTCATATCTCTCCAACGACTCCACCTTCTCGTCTCTCTCCAACAAGTCTTCAACTGCTTCTGAGGTATCGTCTCTCTCCGACAACCCCTTCGGAGCTCTCATCTCTTTCCAAGCTAGGGTCTAGCTTCGAAGACTCCTCCAGCTTCTCATCTCTCTCCAACGAGTCGACAGCCCCTTCCAACCTCTGATCTGCCTCCGAAGACCCCTTCTGACGTCTCAGCTCTCTCCAGCGACCCATTCAGACCTCGTCTCTCTCCAGCGAGACCCTACAGCCTCTCGTCTCTCTCCGTAACTTCCTACAGCCTCTCTGCTTCGAGTAATCAACTCTCGTCCTCTCCAATGTTGTTCGTAGCAGACTCCCACGAGATTCTATGCCAGTGTCTCTAAAACTCAAGCTAGATGCAGCTGCTTTTGATTTGTTTCAGTTTTCCCTTTTCATTTTTGAATTTTCAGTTTTAATTTCCTGCTGCAGCTGGCTGCTGATTGTTCTTGTTCAATAAACAAAAACATGTCTGACGGTGAGTCAAAGGGGCAGAACCCTTTTCATTTTGTAATGTTTTGGCCTATATGATATTTAAAAATTATGTTTTTATCTTTTTCTCCATTATTCTAAAATTTTTATCATTTTTTACTATATATAAATTGATTTCATTTATTAATTCTTTTAAAAAATACAGTCCCCAAATTCTTACGCCTCGCCTTGTGGAGGGTAAAACGTCTACCTTACGCCTACGCATTTTAAAAAATTGTCAACAATAGTGTTCCATCTTCCCCCTTTCCCACCCAAAAACAAATAAATAAATAGTTTTGAGGCAGTGATGGTACTATGACGGCAGAGATGCTCTTCTCCACCAATTTCTACAGGACAAAAGTTACTTTTTTAATGGAAGAGCAAACAAAAATAGCAATATATATATATATATATATATATATATATATATATTTGATTATGAAAAATGTTAAATTACCAAATTTCATTTCCAATCCATTCTCCCACTCAAAAATTTGACAAATTCATTTTCTTTCTTAAGATTTCTCATTATAAGGCTGATGGTGACGGCACAAAATTAATACAACAACAAAACCAAGCCTTAGTTCCACTAGGTGGCGCCGGCTATATGAATCATTTTCCACCAATTTATGCGATCATGGACCATTTCTTTTTATAGATTCAAAAATATTAAATTCTTACTCATTATCTCCTCCAAGTTATTTTAGGTCTACTCCTACCTCTTCTACTGTCTCCCACAATAACTAAGTCACTCTTCCTCACAGGTGCACTATGTGGCCTACGTTGCAAGTGTTCATACCATCTAAGTCATCTCTCCCTTATCTTATCTTCTATAAGAGCTACACCTAACTTACCACGAATATGTTCATTCCTTAATTTATCTTTCAATGTTATACCACTCATCCATTTAAACATTTTCATCTCGCCAACTTTTACTTTTTGGATATGTTTCTTCATCGCCCAACATTCCAATCCATATAGCATAGCTGATCTTATAGCAGTCCTATAAAACTTCCTTTTTGATTTTAAGTGAAATTGTTTGATTTTTGACGATATTTACAACTAATCCATAAGTTCTTCAATGCAAACAATGTTCAAATATCAATCATAATTGTTTTTTATCATCTGCTCTCAAAAAAAAAAAAGTTGAAATAAAAACAAAAGATAAAGGAGTTGATATTTGGTAAAGATAATAAAACAAAACTGAGTCGTTAGTTTCGTGGTATCTTTCAATATTCTTGGGAATATGATGTCCACGCATCTCATTTCCACGTTTATCCAAAAATAGTAATATGAGGTGGCGGACATATTCACATTCATGGATTCCTATAAAACGTGGACATTATACTCCCATCTCAGTCCATGGGTAAGTTTCATGAGAATCCTGCTTCTTGGACAAAATTGCCCACACTATTTTGGCTTTTGAACAATAGTACCCCTATATATATAATAATCACGCTCTATTATAAGACTTAAAATAATAAATTACTAATAAGCTTAAAGTAAAAATTTTAAATTAGCATAAATATTAATTATTGTAATTACAAAATATATATAAATTTTAATTAAAAATACTAATTATAAAATTTTAATTAAATTTAATTAACTATTCATCAAGAAATAGATAAATTTTAATTAGAAAATACTAAAATGGCAACTAAAATATTAATAAACATAAACTTTGGTTAATTTTTTTAACTAGAAATATTTACAAATATTAATCAGGACATTTTAATTAAATTTTTAATTAGACAAGATTTAAAATGTTTACTAAGAGTGCTAATATTTATGTTAATTAATATTTTAATTGATATTTGAAATTTATTAGACACTATATTGCCCTCAATTATTTCAATATTAAATGTTTTAAATTTATAATTGTTGAAAATTTTACAATACATATTTAATTGAGTACACATCCTAAGTAGGTGTTTTTGTTAAAAAATGCAATTCTTCTTCATATATTCGTTACATGTGTCAAAAGTATAATAGCCATCTTCTTAAAATACCTACCATGATTCCCATGTTGAACCAAACAACTAACATAGGTTCATTCCTAGGAATCTTACAACATGAACCAAGCAAAAAATACTCCCATGAGGCAGATGTTTTATTCCTAGGAATGAGATTCCCAAGAATATCATTTCGTACGAATATTTTTGATGTCGTAAATCGAACAACCTATATGTGTCTAGCCCTAGATGCTCCCATCCAATCAATTCTAGTCTAAAACAGAAAATTTTAGTTTATTATTTGACAACCAAATAAACAACAAATAGCGAGCTAATCCAATAAAATAATTGAAGTTATAATTATTTCGTATTTGACAATATTTCCAACTAGTCCATAAATTTTTTTGAGGGCAACCAATAATGAACAAAATCTTGCATACATGGAACACATTACAGAAAACAGTGGCAAAAGTAGCCAGCTGATGTATAATTAGCCTAAAATTTTAAAAGATAACAATCTAATGAATGCAAGAAGAGACGAAGCCATCTAATAGCACCAACCTCAAAACAATTATAAGATTTTTCTAATCTTAATTTCCACAAGCATAGTTTTTTGTTTTAGAGAATTCTGCAAATCAAACAATCACTGACAATTTTAAATGCCAATTAAACGGTGTCTACATTAGCAAATGACATTTTAAATTGTGCATTCACTAATGTATCATACCCTCCCAAGACTCCAATATGGCATGGCAAGCCTTGTGCAATGTGTTGCATTTTTTATATTCACTACTGCATCAGTCATGCCCCACAAACTAGACAACATCAGAATGCAGAATATCTCCACACAACTATAGTTCTGTGCATGTCATGCCCAAATTCCAGGTGTCAAGACAAACGATGCATCAAAAGAAATTTTAAAAAATATAGATCTGCTTAGCAACAATATAAGCCTAACACTCTTTAACAGCTATGATAAATCGGATTTCAAAGTTCGAAGGTACAAACCTTATTCCCTCTAAATATACGCGGATCATTTCCTGATAGTACCCTTTTTGTTGGTGCAAACCCAAAGACAGCATGAAGAAATTCATTATCCTGTTTAAACAGAAAAGGTTTACATAAGCCTTGAATTAATGAAAGTTTACGGACAATTGCATGTGTAATAAGCAAAAAATCTTTAAAATCTATCCAACAGATTATGTTAAAGCCAAGAAAACTAACCTGCATGTGCTTCAGAAATCCTCCCCCAAGAAAATGCTTCAAAAGGTTCAGCTGTTAAAAAATGAAACATGCTTAGGAGACCAGTTTAGGAGTTGAAAAGCAGCAATAGAAGTAGGGAGGAGGAACCTGTATCATTTCGGACCACGTCGATGTGGTTAGTGGATCATCACCTATCAGCGTATATGTTTCAGGGCAGGATCCATACTAACATTAACACAATTAAATATCAACATTACAACTCATACAAATCAAGAAGTAATTTGCAAAAGGACAGACCAAATACCTCAAGAAATTCCAATATATCCCGAAACAGATCCCGCTGGCTTTTAAGATTTTTCTTACTAGAACCTTTATTACCTGCCTCCATAGAAAGGTTTCTCACTTGATTTAAGATTTTCGCCCTCAATCCTTGTATATGTTCGTATCCTTTCAAAGAATTATCTCTTTCATGAATTGAGCCATCAGTAGAACCTTTAGCCTCAGCAAAGAACTTTTCGAAATTTCCTGTCTCAAATATTACAGCCAGTGCTTCACCAGCTGCTTTGCGTATAGATCGGTCATCCTTATCTAGCAAGGTAGAAAAATAAGAAACTGACCTGCGACACAAATATAATATGTTTTTTCCATTATTTTCAAATTGATTAGCATCAATAAAAGAACTTGTAGCCCAATTATATCCACCCCTGCTCATTTTAGAAAAGTGACATTTTCACACTGCTTTTTCTTCTACGTAGGAGTCAAGATATGTGAATGCATTTGTGCTTTTCCAAGTACGCATTTAATAAATAAAAATAACCAAAATAAGAAGCCAAAATATTAATTAAGTGCAAGACTTAAACCAAGAAGTCACTCACTCCTGCCAATCTTTGCATCTCCATCCATTCATAATTGTAAGAAGAAAAGAGCTAGCAGACACAGTTGCTGTCATTAATTCAACTGAAGGCTTAGTTGCAACAACCTAAAGAGTGAGATGCACAAGTTTAGTCTCTATTGCACATTTAAATCAACAATAGCATCAATTAATTAAACTTAGATTGGAATCAATAATGATAATCATCAAAATACATTGGCTAAAGCGAAATAAAAGAAAGTCTAATGAAAGACTCAGTTGCTCATTACAAGTAACCAATAGGGTCAAAGTCTGTATCAAACTTTAAAAACAATTTATCAGGCACAAGTACTCACATTGGAACCCCGTTTTGGATTGACCAATTGCCACATAATTTGCACTACCCTCTCTACCTCCTGGGGATCATTTTCCCCAACAAAAGTGATGATAGCCAAACACTCCACTAACTACAATCATAAATCCAAATTTTCAAAAAAAAAATGAAGTCATTCATAGAAATATCAGAAATCAAGAAATCAAATTGACCAGCGGAGTATAGATATACAGCTGATGGGTTAGATGATTGAGATGGAGATTTGAGAGCCTGTGAAAAAACAGGGATTGACTCCTTGAATATTTCATGTGCACTATCCCCAGAACCAAGTGTCAAAGCTAACAATCCTGCCACACGAAGAATTAAAATTAAAGTCTCCAAAAATTGGGCAACAAGAAAGGGAAAAAGTGTCAAAACAATTAAAAGCATATACCGATGGCACGTGATGCAAGAGGTATCTCTTTGGAAAACCCGCGCTTGATTGAACTCAAACACCGATGCAGTAAGGTAACAAAACTGAAGAGTAACTCAAAATAATTAGAAATTTTTCAGACCAAGAAAATCTTTTAAAGTTATAGTGATGACCAAAGCATTGCAAGTACAAAGGAACATTACTATAGAGGTGGAAGAAATCGATGGATACATACGTAGAAAACATGTCTAATGTTTAACAAACATCCTCATTGTTAATTGTTTTCAGCTTGCTCTTTCTGCTTTTCATTAAGTTTTCGTTTTCATTGACTCAGTAAATTCCAACTCCCAGAAGAATGTTCATGAAAAAAATTAATGAACCAAATTAATGAACCAAAGTCTGGGCCTCAATCTTGATCCCCAGAGAAAACCCACTCAGTAAATTCCAACTCCCAGAAGAATGTTCATGAAAAAAATTAATGAACCGAGTTCTGGGCCTCAATCTTAATCCCCAGAGAAAACCCAAAATAGAACCCCAAAAGAAAAATGTGCATGAACGGGTAACAATATAAAAACTTACTTCTTCTCCGCAAACTCATGCTGCAAGTTGCTGCTAAAAGCCTGAACAATTGATGACAAAGCCTTCTCTCTTGTAGAAGCCCTTCATCCAGAAAAATAAAAATTTTAAAAGCAGAGCATTATCAATTGCCAAACATTGCATGGCTATCAGAAAAAACTATTCTCATAATAATCAATCTTAGCATATAAATCTAACAGGCACAATGAATGTCATATAATCATCACAAACAAATCAGAACTGATTTAAGCAGGGGGGGAAAAAAACTAAATTACCTCTTCTCAAATAGAGCATCAAGAGATTGATCAAGTAAGCTGTCCTTGTTAAGCTCGACGTCTTCAAGCCGGACGTCTTCAACCCCCTTAGCAAGGGCAGGATCCGACTGGTCAGTCAACGTCGAACTCACACTCTCATCGTCCTGAAAGTCTGACGGAACAGCCGTTTTACGCTGAGACTTACCTGCAAGATCGAAAGAATACCAACATCACAAATCAGATCAGAACACTAGCTACCCACTCACCCAAAACGTTGTCGCCAAATATCCATAACAAAATTAGGTTTTTTTTTCCTGGCATTGACCCCATTGTAAACCGAGAACAAGATTAGGGTTTTTCTTTCAAGGATTTTGCAAAACCTATTATTCAGGCTTAATTAAAATATTAAAAAACTAATTAATAAACAAGGAAATTCCCCAATAATTATTCGACTACAATATCAGAAACCCTAATCTCAATAAAAATTACAAAAAAAGAGCAAAAAAAAAAAAAACAAACAAACAAACAAGAACTCACGCTTTCCCATGGCGGCAGGCCCTCTGTTCGTCAAAAACGGGTACAATGTTGACTGCAAATCCTAGAACGAGACAATTTAGAAAAGAAAAAGAAGAGATCGACGACGAAAATAGCTTGAACCGAAAGGGAGAAAGGACGGAACGGACATGAATCGAAGGACAATGAGGCCATGAAAAATTCTAGGGTTAGGGAAAAAATATTTTCGCCGGCGGAGGGGCGTTCAATTTATGGAGGAAGGAGATCGGCAGACAGAAAATGGTTTATAAGCAGAAAGAGACGAGAAAACGTAACAGAAGAGGCCTCCGGAATCTGGTGGGTTTATTCTTCAATTCGAGTGGCACGGAATATTCGGAGATCGTGTGACACAGCGTAGCCAGTAAACGTGCGCTCCGATGACGTGGCCGTATATGGGACGTCCATTGAAAATGAAAATTGTGAAATTTGGGAGAAGAAGACACGTGCCAATTGATAAGCTGTGGGCTGTGTAGGCGGGTTGAACGGGAAACACGTGGGAGGGGATTGACACGTGGGCGCTCTGGAGCGTAGCCGAGTGGAGTTTTTTCCCAAATTATCTTTTTTTTTTAATATATTAAATAATACCTCTTTCTAAAAAATATTTTCTAAAATGACTCTAACGTAATCTCGCTACTCCAAGTAGCGAGATTTGCTACGTGTCGATGTTAAGTAGCGAGATTTTTCTATCACGCGTCTCTACGAGAATGAGCTGGGCGTTTAAATCTCGCTACTCCAAGTAGCGAGATTTATTTAATCAATTTGTAATTTAGTTAAAAAAAATATAACAGTCATACACTATATATAGTAATTATCTTTAATTAAATAGAAAAATCTTTATATATTTTCATTATTAAGTAAGAAATATTTAAATGTTAACATGTTCCATTTATTGCCGCTATCTGTAGCACAAAGAGAATCGATGATCCATCAATTTATCATACTATTTTTTTGATCGAAAAGTAAATATATTGATCAAAATAAGTATTTACATGTAACATTGGGCTGATATAGAGGGGAGCTAGAATGATCGAGGTCCAATTCCTCAAAAAGCTAAAGCACTGCATCTAGGTGGTTGGCACATCTTGACATAATCTGGTTCTTAATTCCAATGAGCTTTTTGTATAGTGGGGATTCATCATTTTTATCCTGACCTCCCACAGACTTGAACCTTTCAGGTAGATTTGATTGACCCATTTTGACTAGAGAGAGTCTTTGTTAGAGTGGATATTCTAAAGTATTTTTGTGAGCAAAGAAAGATTCCAGGCTTTCTGATCCAGCACACCTAGACTATCTATCATTTCACAGTCCCTCTCCTTTCATTTAGTAGTAGTTGCAGGTCACAATCCAAGGGATTCTCGTGCAGTTTCTATTGTGAGCTTGATCACATCATTCCCAGCCTTCTCTGCTCTAGCCGAAATGTGGGAGAAATGGGATGCATTAAGAGCCTTTAGAGGTCTTTTCAGGCCCTGAAGTCTCCTCACCAATTTGAATTGTTCAAAGCCCTGGACCTGCACATTCCAACCTTGTTTGATAATATGCAGGAAATTATGGTTTAAAGTCCACATGTTGGAAATTTTTAAAAATCGTCTTCCCAGACACCCCTCTTAAAACAGGGAAATGAGGCACACCGAGTGATCAGAGATAATTCCAGGGAAAAGGAATTCAACCTTAGCCCTCAGATCCTCCAGAATCTATCTCTAATTAGCAATCACCCTGTCCAATTTACTCCAAACTGTACCATTTGTCCAAGTAAGGAAACACCCTGATGATCACAGCTAGAGTTGAAGAAGCAATCACCCATATCTCTAGTATCATAATCAAATACAGGCCGACCACTGTCTTTCTCAGCAGCTAAAAGGACAAAGTTGAAATCCCCTAATAGAAGCAAATAGCTTATAATTACTAAATTTATAACTTGCGTACGATTGAAATCATGTGATCTGTGAGATTTATTTTAAATTTTGACCGTCACCTTCAAATCTTAACATTTTCTTCATTACTCCTCCAATGACTACGATAATTATACTTATCGAGTATTCTACTCATTTCAAAACTTATTGTTCTTGATGTTGGGAATAAACATGAAATTCCTCAAGTGCCAGCGAGGAAGAAAGTATCAAGGGTTGCAGCACAGAAAAAGTCGTTAAAAGCCAAATCGGCAGCGGCAGCTGCATGAAAGAAGAGACGACAAGATAATAAGCAGCAGCCTCAGCTAGTAGGGCAGAAGTTGCTGATGGACATTTTGAAGCCTGCAGAGAATCTAGGGATTTCACCTGAGAAGAAGAGTATTTCACTGTCCTGTATTTAATGTTTTTTAACTTTGATTTTTTCATCATATATGCCTCAATTATCGATAGGAGTTGATAGAACTTCCTCCTTTTACAGATCGCAGGTTATTATTTCCGTCTGCCTCATGTTTAACTTTCTACCTTTGCTTGACATTTGGTTTGTGCATTCAATGATTCCAAAGTATTCCAATGTTTGCCCTCGTTTGGTTCGAATTCCATTATCGAGAATAAAGATTTTTCATTGAAGCTGTTCATTCATATCTAGATTCGCAACTTGGTAATAATTACCAACAATTATGAAGTAACAAAAAATATTAAATTATATTTTAAAAAATAAGACATACCCTCCTTTCCATATCAATCTTATTATCAAGAAAAGATTAATGCTCCATGCCAAAGAATCTATTACATGTTTGTGATCAAAACATTAAAATCATTATGTTCATGAAAATTTTGTATCTTGAGTAAGACAATTCCCAAGCATCCGAAAGTTGAAGGAGGCAATGATGCCACGAACCAAATGTTGTAGAAATACAAATGGCTCGATATGCACTTTTTAGGATTTTATTTTTTTTGGGTAGTTATAAAGATAAATCATCATATCATACACCTCTTTTATTGAGTATACATTTCCACCCTATTCAAGTTGAAGTGCACCTAATTGAATTCTTTGCTTTTTCCTCAAGGCCCGTTTGGTGTTATTTTCAATACTGTGAAAATCAAAGTAGAAATAAAACCTAAAAAGCATAAATAGAGAGACTAAATTATATTTCACAACGTTACATTTACGAGATTCGTATACATTCAACCTATCAAATTACTAATACTAATTTCGGTAGAGTCCTGTTTACAAATTGAGCATATCCATCCACGCACCTGTGCAAAGAAGACATAGTCCTGTTTACAATTGATACCAGTATGTTCACAACATTATATTTACAAGATTCGTACACATTCAACCTATCAAATTACAAATACTAATTTTGGCATAGTCCTGTTTACAAATTGAGCATATCCATCCACGCACCTGTGCAAAGAAGACATAGTCCTGTTTACAATTGATACCAGTATATTCACAACGTTAAATTTACGAGATTTGTATACATTCAACCTATCAAATTACAAATACTAATTTCGGCAGAGTCCTGTTTACAAATTGAGCATATCCATCCACGCATCTATGCAAAGAAGACATAGTCCTGTTTACAATTGATACCAATATGTTCACAACATTAAATTTATGAGATTCGTATACATTCAACCTATCAAATTACTAATACTAATTTCGGTAGAGTCCTGTTTACAAATTGAGCATATCCATCCACGCACCTGTGCAAAGAAGAAATAGTCGTGTTTACAATTGATACCAGTATGTTCACAGCATTAAATTTACAAGATTCATATACATTCAACCCATCAAATTACTAATACTAATTTCGGCAGAGTCCTGTTTACAAATTGAGCATATCCATCAACGCACCTGTGCAAAGAAGACATAGTCATGTTTACAATTGATACCAGTATGTTCACAATATTATATTTACGAGATTCATATACATTCAACCTATCAAATTACAAATACTAATTTCGGCAGATTTGGCACTTTACCTAGGGGTGCTCTATAGATTCAGAATTAAGAACAATTACATTATTTACAAATGATATATTCTAAACAAATACATTATGTACAAATGATATATTCTAAACAAACACATGATGTACAATGAAGTAATGAATAAATATATAGTCCACAAATGAATTAATGAATAAATACATTATCTATAGATGAAGTTGTAAACATATATCTGATGTACAAATGAAAGAATGAAGTAATTAACAAATACATATATTGCCTACTCGGTGCCGCATGGAGGTCGTCTTCAGTGTCGGGGTGGCTGCCGTATGCTTCTGCCCTCACCTAGCTGCTCATCCGCGTCTGGCGTTCGATCACGTTAAGGGGCTGCATGTCTGTGGTCTCCACCCATAGGTACTGGATAATCTATCTCTAGGTGAAGCGAACAGGGAGCGTTGTCGTATGTAGTCTCTGGACGAGTCCGTGGTAGCAACCCGGGTGCGTCCACCTCCTCCGCATCGAGAGGGTCATCTAGTAAGTACGACATCGATGGAGTCGCGGCAGAGTCAGATCGATAATCCGCTGGTCGACTGGAGGTTCCTGCAATATCAGCAGCTGTTGATGGGGCATATGGTGCGGACGACCTAAATACATACTCCTCATGTACAATGGGCGATGAGAAGACCGGACTCGATGGACGGCTGGAGGTAGCTACTCGACCCCCTCGTACTGAAGCTGCTCGACCACATTGTGGTCCCGAGGCCCGGCGTGGTGTAGGGATCCGTTGCCCATCCTCGTAGACAATGTCTAAACCCGCTCTCGCTAAATCGCTCACAGCAGGGTCTGATGATAGCGAGTCCACTTGGTGTAATACGTCAGCTTGCAGCATACGAAAATAGTGGTTAGTACATTGAACTGCTAATGTAAATGGTAACAAATTAGGTATACGTTTGAGTAAGCATACGAGGCTCATGTAGACCGCCGCAGTCCTATCTACGAAGTGACATATGATCGACTTGTACCACATGTAATACGGATCCTCTGGATCCATCGGGCCGTCCTGCCGTACTCCCTCCATGATGTACTCCCGCCTATGTCCCCACATACTCATGTACATTGCGTGCTCGGCAGCCCAATCTGTGTTCCCCCGATCGCGACCATCAATCTCGTGTAAGTCGTCCCCACATACATCGACCCCCGAAGTACAGAAGCGGCCTGGGATACCCTGCCGAAAGCCAAACTGGCGCATCACTCGGTCTAGGAGATGCCACTCGACAATATGAAAACATATGAGTGACACTCGGGCAACCTAGAGGTCCGACCTAACTGCATAGCCAGTCAGTAGGTCGGCTATAATGTCGTCAGTGTATGACACCCATACGAACTGCACGTATACATGTGGTAAATGTAAGAGGTGGGACGGGAATATCTGCAAATAATGTAAAATACTATCAATACACATAACTGATACTACCTCGTGCTTTTGGTGCATGTCCAGCTCGAATCTGTACCAGGGCAGCGTATGTTGCGCAACATTAGGTGCTAACAAATGATCCCTCTACCTGTACAAAATGAAACGTAAGTTAACAAGGTATAACGACCAGTACGTAGTACAACTCAATATATGTACCACTTATACAAGGAAATGATTGTAAGTGGAGTTACTAACCTCCACGCGAGTGGAGCTGGGTCAATTGGGTAGCCGTACTTGTCCCTCTGAATAAGACGCCGGAGACCACGGTGCGTAGGAGCTAACAACGTGAATCTCTCCCACCCCCAAACTTGCAATAAGCGGAGTGCTCCTCTGATCTGTGAGTGTGAAACGTTAGCGGCGCGACACACTCCCGATACAACTAGGCTAACATCGCAGAGCCCCAACTATAATGGCATATCTTTGCTCGCTCCACGAGGAGTGGAAGGAACATCAAGTGTGCGTAACACCCCGATAGGTCGCAGAACAGCATCCCACATATCAATCGCAGCATGTGGGCACGTACGTGACACGCTACAGTGTGATCATCGGCATCAGCCAGGAGCTGGCGAAACATCTCCCCCTCCAGAAACCGTATGCGAATGTGGACACCAACAGGCTCACCATCTGGAGGCACCACTCCTAACAATCTCTCGCACATGCGGCGAAGTGCTCCCCCCTGACCGGCGCCTCCCTCATGTACCAGTCCAACTGTATGACTAGTGATAGGCAACCCATTGATCGGCAGCCCGAACAACACCGCGACATCATGTAAGATGATAGTCGCCACCTCGTGCGGCAAATGGAACGTGTGTGTCTCTAGCCTCCATCGCTCCACCAACGCGATCACGAGATACCAATCCAACTAGATATGGTTAATCTGATATATCCCATAAAAACCCGCGTCCCATATCCAATCAATAATGCGGGAGTCCGCGCCTATCCTATCTTGTACGCTCTGACTGCCCCCTTGGCAATATAACACCTCAGCATGCGAATCGGTCCATGCCCGACTGGACCAGTGACGATCGCCCATACTCAGTACACTAGTGTTGGACGGTCCTGGATCGATCCTGTGAACAAGCAAAAGTGTAAAAGCATAAACATACAATTAATCAAAATTGAGTATCTATCACGGCTGCTTTGTATGCTGGAACTGGATGAAAATCTCAGGCTTTATCCTAAACGTGTACAAATGAAAATATGTGACCTAGTTTTTATCTCAAGAAGCACTATTCACCATTGATGAACTTCCATGCTCAATTGCTCAAAGGCAAATTGAGCATGGAAGGAGATGTGTTCACGGAAAAAGGAAAGCGGCCTAAGGATCTTAGATTTGGAATATAGGAAAAATGCTCTCCTTACCGAAGCCCAAGTTCATGAATCTTCACGTAAATGGATGCGGCTGACTTATTTATAATCACCTTGTTTAGAAAGAGGAAGTAGCATGGCAGCTAAAAACTTGTCGTGACTCGAGGAGTACGAGTAGGCAATTTTCTTCATGTATTGCGTATGGAACGTGTGTCAAACAAAGAGATAGAAGTTTGGACAGCACCCATACTCATTCTTTCGCCCCTCTTATGGCAATCAAATGTGTGCGACACGTCATTCAACCTATAAGTTATAGGTCAGTGCGAAGGTCCAGCTGCATCCCCAGGTTGTGTTCTCTTGGACATCTCGTGCGGTTATTTCCTTCTTGACGACATATGCTACACGTGATATTTTTTCGACCTTCCCGGGCATCCATCTTGTTCTGTATACGTGAGCTCCTAGGGCGACCTTTATGTCGAGCGTAAGCAGGATTTGCCTGCAATTTCGGTAATGAGGAAGCTGGCCAATATGCCTCATGCATAATTGGATAAAATTTCGCAACATATGTTGCATAGTACTCAGCAATGCTCCAATATGGCTCAACATACTGGCTTGCATTTAGCCGTGTCTCGGCACAGGCTGCGAGAAGGTGAGAGCAGGGATAGAGTAAAGATTGCCACTTCCCGCAGGAGCATTTGCGCCTTTGGATGCTCAAAGTTTGGACATTATTTCCTTTATGGGGTCCCAACTGCGCGGTCGTGATGCTAAAAGTACCCCTAGACTGGTTGAACGTCGTGACTCGTTGTCCGGTTGCCTTCAACTTCCTTCTTTCCATTGCTAGCAATATATGCAGAGTCAACGTATTTCCTCCAGATATTGCGTTATGAGCAGCCTCCTGTCGGCTATTAAAATAATGTGCAACGCGATAAAATGTTAGTTGCACAAGGGCCGTTATGGAAAGGCTACGTGTGCCTTTTAGGACGGCGTTGAAACATTCGACTAGGTTGGTGGTCATGTTTCCATACCTCTTTCCACCGTCGTGGCACTGAGTCCACATATGAGAAGGGATCTGATCGAAAAACAATTTCGCTGGCTCTCCACCCTCATCGAATATTCTCTCCATCCACTTGTCAAATTTTCTCACTTGATGCTCCCTTCCCGCTCGCTCAACCATTCGCTTGAGATTGATACTCCGCACTTTCGTATTAAAGTTGCTCACCACATATTGAAGGCAGAATCGGTGGTGCGCACGTGGTGGTTTCCAATTAGGATTGCGCTGCACCGCAGCGATAATCCCTGGATGCCGATCTGATATGAGGCAAATGTCGTCCCTGTCGGTAATCAGACGTAGACAACACAGAAACCAATTCCAAGTGTCGAGGCTTTCCTCTTGCACAATAGCAAATGCAAGGGGAAATATTTTCCTATTTGCATCGGGGCACGTCGCAATAAGAGTTTGCCCTTGTACTTACCGTACAAGTGTGTCCCGTCCACACATATAACGGGAGGGTAGTAACGAAAACCCTGAATAGATGCTGCGAATGACCAAAATACAGATACAAAGGTTGCGCTGTTCTCGCTACCTGGAACAGGAGTCGACCTCCACCTGACTATAGTCCCAGGATTGTACGTGTGCATTGCTTCCATCCACTTTGGTAACGTTTCATAGGATTTCTCCCAATCACCGAATACTTGGGCTATTGCCTTCTGTTTGCCCAACCATACCTTCTTATAAGAGATTGAATACCCGAATCGATGATCTATAAACTCCTTCAATGTAACGATCGACGTCGACACATCTCCCCTAATCATATTCACTATCTCCCTAACAATGAGGGACGACGTGATTTGGTTATGGTCCTATGATAGAAGTTCATTCAGACACGTGTGCGGACCACCATATTGGATGATTTCGAATAAACGGTGTATCATCCGATACATGGCATGTAATCTCCATGCGTAATCATGGTCCTTACAACTCAGAAGTAGATCGCACCACATGGAAGTCATGGTGGGTGCGAGCGTGATATATTTGCACTGTGGCAATCAGCTGATCCTTCGATCCAAACAGCATCCCCTTACTCAACTCATAGGATTCTTTCCAACGAGTCGAGTGTATAGGAAGCTCATCGACCGTAGTTAAATCTGCAGCATCTAGGTCAATATGACCATACATAGGAAGCTCGCCCATGAAATAAGCGTCAAACGTTGCGTCGTCCTTGTCATGGTGGGGTAAGTTCACATCATCGGGGACATCATTTAACCCTTCACCCATTTCTTGCTCGTGCATGTGTTTGTCTTCAAGATGAACATCGTTTGTAATGTTCATGCCCTCGTCCAATGCGTGGTTCGCAATGGCGAACAACGATGCTGGTCCCGCACTCGGGACGTCTTCGCAACCTCCCTACGGAAACGTGTCAGGAACAGGTGCTTCGTACGCCAACGACTCGAATGACCATCCCGGATATTCGTTAAAATCGACCATAGACATAGCACGAAATTTCGCACCAACATCGACCTGATGTGTTTGTTTGGTGTCTTCAGCAACCTCATCCAATTGCTCTGCGGGCGCGTCTAGCTGCCTAACTGTGATTACACCCATTTGAGGAATCGTCTCGACATACAATTGCATCGTTAAATATGTCTCACCGACGCAGTGTGCGTCCAATACAATGCGCAGCCCATAATCATCTAATATGGGAACAACCTCGTAGAAGGCTGTATTATTTAACCCTCACGTAGGGTATCTTGCGATCACCCACAATGCATATTGATCTGGATCAATATGCAAATATTTATATATCTTCGTATATAATTTATTTAATTTACACCTACGACCAATTCGAATAGGTCGAACTGGTAGAGTACTATACCTAATACCATCTAATCTGATTATGATGTTCCCCCCTATATATAATAATACCGTCACCGGAGCACTGCTTGAGCTTCCTGCCATTTAGATTGACGATCAAGAAATACAATAAACCTACGCAAGACAAAATTGTATGTATAAGTGATATGTGTTACTTATATCTTAACGAAATAACTATAAACCAAAAAGATGTATACAAATTCTAATGAATCAAAGAACTTAGAGATGGTGCTCTTAAGAGTAATTTTTCCAAAATGGTATTTCGTACTCTGCCTCATTATGGGTTGGGTTGCCACTTAATTTGAAGTTCAATTTTGTTCAGTAGCCTTTTGAGGATTCATTGCTGATCCGAACAACCATCCTCAAAGGAGTTGAAGGGATTTTTTGAAAAAATGTTACTTAGGACGCATAACATTTCGATTCATGAAATGGGAATTGGATCATCTTATGGCAAGTGCTTTAAAATGTGAACACTAGGGGTACATTTATATCGATATATTGGTGAAAAATACATATATTCGGGGAGGATCTTCAATTTTCACAAACATAATCAATGTGGTGTTCATTTTTAGTGATAATTTCCACTATATTTTTAAAAATATGCTCATATATCTACAAAGATTGTCAATATATGAAATCATCTTAAGCATCAAGTTGCTTAACTCTTCAATGTCCTTAATATCTCAGTGTCTCAACATATTTAATTTACTTTTTTTTTTTTTTTTTAAAAAAAGGGAGAAGATGAACTCCACAAAACATGTGCAATTATGCGCTGTGCTCTAATTTCACACCAACTATCACAATATATATATTATCAATATGTTCAAGATTCATTCACAAGGGTATTTAAATGTCCAACTCAAAATGCTTTTCATTATGCCGAATAGATTAAAAAGAAAAATGCAATTTTCCTCAAATAAGTTCTCAAATTAAAAATTTCCACAAGAATGACAAATGAATGTTTTATATACTCCCCTTAAACCAATAGAGTCCAATTTATAGAAACTTTGGCAAAATTTTAGTTTCAAAATCTCAATAATCTATATACATTCATGAGGTTGCACTCAAATTTTCATATTAACAATTCAATATAGCTTCTAATCATATTTCCCAATAACAATCAATCCAAAATAAAGCACTACAATTGTAAAACTACTTCCATAATAAATCCATCAATTAAAGTTCATAATTACTAATTTTTGCACAAATCAAAAACATCAAGGAAATAATATTTTTAATTACCCTATATGAAAGATATTAAAGATCTCTAATCAACATAATTAACATTCATATAGTATGCAAATACAACTACTCCACACATATAATGTTGGTCCCGACAAGCAATCGTCATTCGAGAATGGAAACAATGGCAGCTCACATTTTACAATGGAAACAATCGTAATAAAATTCACTTATAACAGTAGGAAGTTTTAATCACTTATGTTTTGATAGCCAAAACTCCGTCATCTAAAAAGGGAGCATTTTGTGGGCTACACTGAGTTGGTCTAATGTTTTGAGTGGCTGTGGTGGCTGGGCGGGAGAGGAAGCAAAGCAAGGAGCAGAGGATGAATTTGAAGCTTAAGGGACTAACTTTTTCATTTTTTTCATTTCTTTTTGGAAACCCCCAGTTTGTAATTTTTTCTTTTTGAGTACCCCTGCCCCTTTTTTCCCTAAAACAAGCTAATTGTGTGCGTCACAATACAGTGCTGTTCACCCAAAAAAAATATATTGGATCTTCCTCCAAGGACCAATGTGGTTCTCCTATTCCTTGTTCAATAGAATCACATCTAGTGTGGTATCTGACTATTGTGAACTTTATCTGATTACTCGTATAATTTTATCTGACTAACAAGACTAGGACAATCCTTTGGAAAAGACCTAATTTTTTCTTCTTTCTACCTTGCATGTGCAATATGCTTAAATTCGTAATAAAATTCAATGCATTTTGCAATGGAAACAACAATCCCAAAAAAAAAAAATTAAATATTAAACAACAGGGAAAAAATTACATATTCTCGGCAAAAAATCAAATTCAAATACAAAAAAAAAGAAAGAAATACTAACCTTAAGATAAGTGCTTATCCACGAATCTTTCAACACTCTAAACTTACAATCTCCAATTAACAAAGGCTTTGGATGAAATAATTAATTTGAAAAATTATGCACCAAACATTGAAAATATAACTCACCCCATCTCGAGTTTATATAGCTCTCGGTTTGAAGCTCGCAACGGTCCTGCGCTCCGGAGTCTCCTTCAACAGTAACTTGCGCTCGTCGGGAGTCTCCTTCAATGGTAACTTGCGCTCGGCTCTGCAAACGTACTGGCTGTCTGTTCGCGCAAGGAAGGAGGAAGAACGGGCGAGGTTAGTCTGAAGCAAATCTCGCTACTCCAAGTAGCGAGATTTGCCACACGTCGAAAGCCGTGTGGATGGTCCTTTCAAATCTGAAGAAAATCTTGCTACTTAGAGAAGCGAGATTTACCACGCATCAAATGGCAGTTGCAGAGCATTAAGTGTCTAAAGAAAATCTCGCTACTTGGAGTAGTGAGATTACGTCAGAGTCATTCTGGGAAATATTTCTTAGAAAGAGGTATTATTTAATATATTTTAAAAAAAAAAGATAATCCTGGAAAAAACTCTAGCCGAGTGTCCTGGGGTATTTTTGGAAGGCGGTGTCGTGGGGGGTCTTAACTTCAGAAGTACGGAGACCTAGAGGAGAGTTTCTGAGTTTTTTCCTAATTTAATTTTATTTTACTTAAAAATATATAAGAAAAGTTCATTGAAACTTTATTTTCATAATTGATGCGTCTAAAAAATGCGGGATCATTCAAAAAAGAGGTTAGATGGTCCACCAAATTTTAACTAAAAGACAGCCTTTGGATAGCATTTTTATGTAAAAAAATGCTATTTGGATCGGGGCTTTTTGCATGGTCCGTACAACATTTA
Organism: Malania oleifera; assembly: GCF_029873635.1. Lineage (NCBI taxonomy): Eukaryota > Viridiplantae > Streptophyta > Magnoliopsida > Santalales > Ximeniaceae > Malania > Malania oleifera. Next base: position 75,717,640 of record NC_080424.1, on the reverse strand, counting down.
ATAATAGATTTTTATTTTTATTTTGTATTAGGGATTATTGGAAGATTTGAACAAATTTTTAAATTTTTTTTATTATATTAGACATCAAAATATAGGGAGTATTTAAATTGATTGTCTTGAATTTTAACTCGTAAATCTTTTTATCACTTTCAATAACAACAAATGTGTTCTAAAGTTTGTATCATAAAACTTTAAAAAAAAGGTATGACTTGTATATGAACTCGTTATTTAGAACTATTTTGTTAATTCCATTATATTTTTATGCACCAGAGGTGCAGTTTTGATTTATAGTGGATAAGGTTCAATAAATATTGTCATGAACTAATATAGGATATAATCTAGTGAACAAACTTTGCACAAATAATTTTTCCAATTCAAACTACCAAAATATGGAAGAAATAATGATAGAGAAGAGACCACCAACATTTATTAAATCATCAAAAATAAACTAATTGTTGCAATGATAGAAAAGGATTCATGTAACTAACCCTACCTACTTGGATTTAAGGCATGGTTGTTTTGTAATATTGTTGGTGGTGGTGGTTGTGGTGTCTTAAATAAAAAGGCGAGCTTCTTAATTATTTACTTATAAATCATCTTCAAAAATGAATATTTAATACTGGTTACAATTTTTTTGTCATTTCAATAAAGAGTAACGCAGCCAAGAGTCAACAAGAATTAGCTATTTCAAAGTGTTCAATTAGTTATGATGGGAAGTGTTCATTTGAAAGATTAAAGGCGATCATATGCTATTTGGTTTGTTGAATTCATCTAAGAAGTAAGAAGATGTCCTAACTACATGAGAGCACAAGTCTTGGCAAGATAAGGGAATGAAGGTTTTGATGCAAGGGTGTTAACTTTACTGTAATCCCAAGAGGGGGTGAATTGGCATTTTAAAATTTTTCTCTCCTAAGTCAAATATCCAACAGCAGTATTACATAATCTTAGGGTCAATATAAGACAGATAATAAGATGAATCAATAAATGCAACTGAAATAAAATTTCACAAGTAAATGACTCAAGCATGCACAATAAAGTAAGCAAAGCAAGTAGGACACCAGCTATGTTATTGAGGTTCGGCAAATGTGCATACGTCCCTGCCTTGGCTCATAAGCAAGGCGGATTTCACTATGGCTCACTTAAATGGTGGAGTTACACCTAAATACAACTAGGTCAAATTAAGGTGTTCAATTAGGATTTACTGTGGGTTTTTTTAGACCGTTAACTGCTTTAGAAAAATCACATGAAATCGTCAACGTATTTTCACCTCTTGACTATAAAACAAAATCCTATACTTCTCAACACTTAACCTATCCATCTAGTATCCTCATCCTAATTGATTCCTATACTCTGGTATAAATCATTCCTAAGTTTGTAGAACCCAAAACCTATTGTTCTAATACATAATTGTAATGCCTCAAACCCGAAAATCTTGTCCGGTGCGTTATACCAAAATAAATTGTACTTCATGGCGCCCTGAACCCGCCTGTGGGACTCGGGTGCCATGTTATCCATTTTCCTGTACCTGTAATTCCATTAACAATTACGCAGTGAAAAACATAACTAAAATCCTCAACCAATATAATACCAGAGTTTTCTAAATCTATCTACATTCCAAAATAAACTATTCATCCATCTATATTCACATATATACATATCTCCAAAAACATAATTTCAATTCCCAGTATTCACAACTCAAAAGACTTAAAACATAAAACATAAGTTTATACATCCCAAAAGTATCATCATAGTTATACCCTTTTTCCTTTATATATCCAAAAATGCTATAATAACCCCGAGCTCTCTAAGTTCAATCACGTGGAAGTCCTAAAAAAGATAAATTTGTATTCGGGTGAGACATATCTCAATAAGGGAAGAAGCAATATATTAAATCAACGTGGACCAACATGAGTTTTGTAAATAAGATATGTATATGTATTCATCATTTGCAAATCATTATCATAATTTCCAGACTCCTTCCATGACCCTGATCAAACATGTGCAAAGTATTTTACCCATGAGAATACCTAAGGGTTGGGGTGATTATATAATGACCCAAAGAATTATGGTATTTAAATAATAGAGGGAGGAGAGAAAAGAAAATGCGTTCCTCGACGAAGTGGCTTATTGGGCTCGTCAACGGGGCGTGTTTTGTCGACGAGAAAATACCAAAAGGTTATTTCTCAGCCCTGAATTTCGTCGACGAGGAATAAATTTTGTCGACGAGGAATAAGCATTCGTCGATGAACATCCTTCGTGACCTCGTCAACGAGGCCACGTGTCTCGTTGATGAAGGTCAGTGTATAAATAGCCCTAAACTTGGATTTCAGTGTCAAATATTGGGAAAAATTGTACTTTCTCTCTCCTCTTCGTCTCTTCCATCTTCTCTCTAAGATTTCGGGCCGAATTCTCGCCAGTTCGACGATCTGAAGCCACCACGACACTCTTGGGGAAGTTCTCTGCAAGCCTATTGGAGTGGATCGTTGGTTGGACTACCTTGAAATTCATCCCAAATTCAAGGTAAGACTTTTTATTCGGAATGGTTTTACCATAGTTATAATAAATGTAGTACATAGAGAAATACTGAAATTTTGTTATGGGAGATGTTGTTTTCAGGGTGTTTAACAGGAAACGCTGCAGGCATAGGACTAGGCATATTAGGGGCATTCTAGTAATCAGGTAAGAGAAATATGCTATACTAGTAAATCAATTATTTTTACCAGAAAAATATAGTATTTGTTTATGGGTTTTCTAGAGCAGGAATTATAAAATTTTATTGATTATGGTTAATGAGTATTATTTACTTGTGTGGCATGAGAAATACTGGTATTGTACAGTATTCTACGTAGCTTTTACAGAATTACGAGTATATAGATTTATAGAATTATTTTTCATAGAATAAACAGTTTTAAATTACAGAATTACGTCTATTCAAATATAGAGTTTTATACAGATATTTAGTTATACAGATATATAATTTTATTCAAAAATACAGTCTCTATAGTTTCATGATTTACAGTTATAGTATAGAAAAATATTTTTACAGTATTTTTGGGATCATGATTTATAGTGTATACAAACATGAAGTTGTTTTTACTATTTTCATAGTACCATGATTATACAGTTTTACATAACCATGACATACATAAATATAGTTGATACAGAAATACAGTTTATTACAGCGTCATGGTTAATATAGTTATACAGAATCGTGGTAAAACAGATAGATTTTATATATAAATATATTATATAGTATCAAACCCTGATGGAACATTACATATCAGTTTAGAGAGCATGGTACCATAGCTATTTACAGTTCAGAGTGCAACCATATAACTCAGATAGTATGTGGATTTATAGCAGTCGATCGTGCCTATGTTGTGGACAGGCTCCTCGTCAGTTAGGGTTGAGGAGGCCGATCTGACTTTCGAAGTATAGTGATTTATCCTGGTAGGCCAGCCAATGATAAGTCCCGCCTACAGGCCACACAACCCTATCATGAGGGGTTAAATCATGACATACAACCATCTAGGGAATTTTTATTAATTATTATATATATAATCAGATTTATAGAAACAGTGAATGTACTTATGAATATTAGAAGTATTATGAATAGAAAAATCATAGAAATAACTTTGTTAAGTATCACATATATGAACTATGCAGTACTCTATTTATACATGTTTTCTTAGATTCAGTTATCTACAGTATTTCTAAATCAAGTTTTACGAATATGTAACTCATTTGCCACACACTAGCAATAACATATTTCGTCTTACTGAGCGTTGTCTCATCCCAATGATTTAATATTTTTTTCAGGTGAACCAGTTAGGCAACTGGATCAGGCTCGTAGATAGAGGGGGCTCTTGTATTGTCCCATCAGTAGGGTGAGTATTTTTGGGAGGTTATTTTGTATAGCCCTAGTTCCAATTGAGGGTATTTTTGGGAACAGTTGTGTATGTATGTTTTGGAAATTGTTCAGACACTCTGGTATTGTAATGTGTTTATATGGTTATGGTTTTATGAATTCGACTTCTCGTTGCTTAGGTTGTTGTTGTGTCTGAGATTCTAAGGGTCCTATTTGGGCCATGATTATAGTTTGGTTTATATTAAAAGGTAACAGAGCAATAAAATTTTAGAGTCTATATTTTTAGGAAGAAAAAAAAAATATAGCAGTAAAATCAGGTCGTTACAGTTTGGTATCAGAACCTAGGTTGTTAGGTTTTGTAGACTTTAGAGTGCAGCGGAAGTAATACCAGAGTATAGGAAAGAATTTGAGGTTTTATTTTGTAGTCTGGTACAGGATTTTCGTGGTGGTTTCTATGCCTTTCCTGGGGTGACGATTTCAGGAAAGTCATAGTAAACTATCGTCGGGTCGTATGTCGGGATTACGAGATTTGATTTTGAATTTAGAACATGGGGGGATAGTTAAGTGTGAATATGGGATTTTAGTTGAATGAAATAGATTAGGTTTGTACAGGAGATAGAGTCCTTAAAATGTGTTCCTTGCCTTTTCAGGATGGACCCAAGAAGTAGTGGTACAAATACTGGAGGTGATGGAGCATGACCTTTTAGTATGGGAGGTGGAGATACTAAGGCAATATTGTGCAACGTCACTAAACAGTTGATGGCCGAGATGGCCAGGAGCTTAGGGGAGCGTACCTGCACGATCGAGTAGTTTACGCAGATGAAGCCCCCATCTTCTATGGGAGGAGCTGACCCGATTATGGCTGAAAATTGGGTCTAGGACATTAAGGAGACATTATCAGTGCTTCCATGTACAGACGAACAGAAGGTGGTATTTGCAACGTTCAAATTGACAGGAGAGGCAAAATGCTGGTGGAGATCAGCGCGACTGATTGAGGAGTAGAGGTTGAACCAGTGCCGGTGACGTGGAGTTGATTCAAGGAGCTGTTCTTCGAGCGATATTTCCCTACTATCGTTTGGAGCGCAAAGGCAGCAGAGTTTATACAGTTAGTTCAGGGGTAGATGATAGTATCACAGTATGCAACTCGATTTATTGAGCTGTATAAGTTCACCCCATATTTGGCATCAGAAGAAGAGAAAAAGGCAAGAAATTTTGAAGAAGGTTTAAGGCAAAACTTGTTTGAGCAGGTTATTGATTTTTGGGCTCAGACATTTGCGGAGGTCGTGGATAGGGCTGCGGTTATTGAGAGTGGCCTGCAGAGAGGTGTCGCAACTTAGAGTAAGAGAAAGAGGCTTGCACCTCAGGGTTTTCAGGCAGGTTCCAATCGGGGCCATGGAGAGGAGACCATTATGGGGGAGATCAGAGACAGACGACAGGACCTTGTGAGAATTGGGGTATGCAGACCTACCCGGTTTGTCAAACGTGTAGGAGACAACATTTGGGAGAGTGCCGGGTAGGAAGAGATGTTTGCTATCGTTGTGAGAGACCCAGCCACATTGCACGAGTGTGCACAGGATCGCCGATCCAAGTCCTAAAGCCTAGAGCCCAGACCCTATCAAGGAGGTTATTAGGTGCCTCATGGAGGCCAGCAGAAGAATGTAGCCTCGGCAAGGGTTTATGCTTTGACGCTAGATGATACTGAGATTGTCGCAGATGTAATGACAAGTACTTTTATTGTTCTACCATATCAAGTTATTGTTTTATTTGATTTAGGTGCTACTCATTCCTTTGTCTCTGCGACCTATGTCAAATTGTCTAGAAATGAAACCCAGTTATTAGAAGTAAAATTGTCAATAGCTACACCGTTGGGATCAATGATGAGGTGTCGAAGAGTGCTCAGGGGTTATCCAATAAAAATTCAGGGGAGAGTGTTACCAGCTGACCTGATTATAATAGATATGTTTGAGTTTTATGTAATACTGGATATGGATTGGTTGGTAGTTAATTATACCAGTATTGATTGTCATCAGAAGAAAATAATTTTTAGACCCCCCGACGAGCAAGAATTTAGATTTGTTGGTTCGCGTGTGTGTGCTTCGTCACAGTTAGTGTCAGCCATGCAGGCAAGCAGATTGCTCTTTGATGGATGTTAGGGGTTTATGGCTTTTGTAAAAGAGGTATCAGAAAATGAATCAAAGCTTGACAATACACCAGTGATAAGGGAATTTGTGACGCCCCGATTTTCGTACAATTTTTTTTACAATAATAAATAAATAGTCATTCGTCATCAACAACATCCATAAATCGGTCATGTCAACAACCCTATCACCAGTTATATAACCCGACCCGCATTGGGTACCGGGTAAAAAGTTATTTCATTTATACAACCTAACAGTAAAAAATGGTATATACATAACAGTTAGAATACAATACCTAGAGTATCAACATATATACATATATACATCACCATCGCATACCCAAAACAACACAATCCTAGGGAAATTACACCTCCCTAGTCTAATAACTCACCCTGTGTGTTAGGGTTCCAGCTCCCTATGGTCTCGAAGCTCTATCACCTGGCCTATCCCTGTTCTTTGAAAAATTTAGATAATTTAGGTGAAACACATCTCAGTAAGAAGGAATAAATTTTTTATAGTGTGTGCCCGTATGAGTTCAGTTATAACACAGTTTACTTTTCAAATCAATATTTCATTTGAGAAAAATACACTAATAAACATATTCTCATATTCATATAGATATACAGCACAATCTTTTATAAGCTTTAAAACCATTTCTCAAGTTTATTCATTTCAACACATATTTACCCACGAAGTTTTTGAGAATATGGAAGATTACCCGCCCATACAGGTAGCTTCCCTCTGCCCTAACATGTTATGCTGCCTGGAATGGCCACATCTGATACCTATCAGGGCACTCACCTTACTCAGTAAGCCTCCAAGCGGAGAGTTTCACTTCGCCTCAATTATTTATGTTATTAACTCACACAGTTCCATTTCTCAATTTTACCATTCTTTATTTCACAATTTCTATTATTTCTTTCATTTCTCATTTTAGCCCATTTTTTCATTCTTTCACTTTCCGTTTCCATTTTACTTTTTGGCTCATAAGTATCCTGGTATCAAATGCCAACATCATGTATGTAACTCATGGCCACCCTGAGGATCTTTCTTTCCATGTCATGCTTCCCCCATGATCAAGGTTGTGCGGCCTGAAGGCTGGATCTAACCGCGGTTGGCCGACCCAGTTAAATCAAAATATCATATCATATATCGTGTCTGTAGTATGACTGGCCGGCCTATAGCCCTAATCCGAACTTAGGGGACCCAACAACCCTACAAAATGGCACAATCAACTGTCACGCCACACGCTCCAAGAGTCTGTGTGGTTGCACAACACCACTAGCAATGGTACCGTGCCCAATATCATAACCATCTATCAAGGTTCACTACCACATACCCGCAATCATTATGTGGTATTGACATTTCATCAATTATATTTCAGTATATCTCAATTCAACTCAATATAAATATTCTCATCATTTTCTGTGCACATTTCATCATCTCACAATATTATATATCGTGTTTCACATATTTCAACATTTCTCAAAATACTCATATCTATAATTCGTAAAATCTCATTTTTCATGCAAATCATTTCTACTCACATATAAATACCACATTTCATTATTTTTCACTAATCACATCAATCATTCTCATTTCAATATTTTTTCAGAAAGAACCCATCATTATATTTCACATTTTTCAACACGTCATGTGCCACACAGTCTTCATCTAATATTCATAATATATTAATTTCACACTCCAAAACATCATAGTTTAATTTTACTCAAATGCCACACAATTTATCTAATATTTATATCATAATAACTTTCAGGAAAAATATCATATGCTCATTTCCACATATTAATTTAAATAGTAATTCTAAAAATACTGTTATAATTTATTCCTCTTACCTAACTTACTAAGAGTCTCGTTAGGACCCAAATCCTATGCCCTTGGTGCCCGAAACTCAAATCCTGCAATTTGCATTTTTCCTAAATTAATTGACTCATTTTCCTAAAATGATATCCATATAATTTTTCCTAGGCTCCATATACCCCAAATTAACATTTAAACTATTATTTAACACCCTCACTTAATTTTTCGAATTATGCCTGCGGATCCCGAAATTACACTTGTGGCGCTTACTTGGACTCTAAATTTCAAAAATCATACTTCAACCTTAGATGCTTAATATCCTAGCATTTTTAAATTAATGCTAATTAAATGATAATAAGCCCCTTAATAATCCCCTTATCCCAAATTTGGGATTATACCCCTAATGACCCCACGAGAATTCTTTTCTGCTAGACTTGTAGAGAATTAACCCTAGATTCTCGTGGTTGTGTCTGATCGTCGATTGGACTTATAATTTGCAAGAAATTGAGATAAAAGGGAAGATTTGGCTTACCCTAGGAGTTACGTCTATGCCGCTCCCACAACCAATCCGCTCAGGTAGAAATGATGGCAGCGGAGAAAGGAGTCCAGCGGTATCTCCTGATTCCCGTTCAGGCGAGCATCTGCCAGGAAAATGAGGAGAGAGGGAGAGAGAACAAGATGAGAGAGAGAGTACAGTGGGGGGGGGGCGCTCTAGACCTGTGCACTTTCCCAAAGAAACCTTCCTGAAGGATTTGAGATCCTTGAGGAAGGTGTAATAATAATAATAATAATATATTTTTTTAATAAAATTTTTTTAATTATTATTATTATTATTTTTAATTTAATTAATTAATTAATTCTTTTTTTTTTTTTGGGAAATCACCCCACTAATCTTGTATAGTTATTTTGGGGTTATTACATTCTTCCCTCCTTATAAAAATTTTGTACTCGAAATTTGCTATTCCTCTGCTTCCCATCCTTAAAGAAAACATTTCAAATTTTATTACTTACCCTCACTTATGGTGGAGGAATACCTTGGTTACAACGAGGGTTCTGGGAGATTACAACTATTCAAAATTTTTCCAAAGTCATTCACGTTTCAAAACTAAAAACTCTATCTATCCTACGTTACACTATACAAATAAAAGTGTACAATATTATTTCTTTTATTTTGACTGGCTCAACTTTAAACTCCACTGAATAAGTGTGGATATCTCTGGCACATCTGATCCTCTAGTTCCTAGGAAGCCTCCCTAACGGCATGATTGCGCCACAAAACTTTTACCAGTGGAATCTTCTTCATGCGTAGCTCTTGTTCATTCCAATCAAGGATCTGCACAGGCACTTCCTCATAAGCTAAAGTATCTCCCAACTCCAGTGCTTCATAGCTGATCACATGGGAGGGGTCTGGGATGTATTTCCTCAGCATAGAAACGTGAAATACGCTGTGGATCCTAGATAAGACCAGTGGTAATGCAACCGATAAGCAACTGGACCCACTCTTTCAAGAATCTTGAATGGTCCAATATACCTAGGGTTTAGCTTACCCTTCCTCCCAAACCTCATAACCCCTTTCAGCGTTGCCACCTTTAGGAACTCGTGATCTCTTGTGTCAAACTCTAGTTCTCGCCGGCGAGTATCAGCATAACTCTTCTGCCGGCTCTGTGCTGTTCTGATCCTGTCTCTGATGAGTCTAACTTTGTCCTGAGTCTGCTGTATCAGCCCTGACCCCAATACCTATCTCTCCTCAATCTCATCCCAATATAATGGGGAATGACACCTCCTTCCATACAGCACCTCATACGGTGCCATCCCAATGCTGGCCTGGTAGCTGTTGTTATACGCAAACTCGATCAGTGGCAAATACTGCATCCAACGACCTCCAAAGTCCAACACACATGCTCGCAGCATATCCTCCAGAATCTATATCGTCCTCTCCATCTGCCCATCTGACTGAGGATGAAAAGTTGTGCTGAACGAAAACTGAGAACCTATGACCCCTTGCAGCCTCTTCGAAAAACGGGATGTGAACCGTGGGTCTTTGTATGAAACTATGGACACTGGGACGTCGTGGAGCCTAACTATCTCCTAGATATATAACTCAGCCAATCTGTCCATGGAGTAGCTAACTCTAATCGAAAAAAAGTGGACAATCTTTGTTAGTCGGTCCACCACTACCTAGATAGCGTCCTGTCCATGCAACACCGGCGGCAATCCTGTGATGAAATTCATTGCTATATGCTCTCACTTCCACTTAGGAATGCGAAGTGGCTGTAATGATTCCGCCAGTCTCTAATGCTCAACTTTCACTTGCTGGCATGTCAAACACTAATCCACATACTGGGCTATCTCCCTCTTCATGTTGCTCCACCAGAAGGACTCTCGAAGATCCCTGTACATTTTAGTGCTACTTGGATGTACAGTATACAGGGACCGATGTGCTTCCTCCAAAATAACCTTCTTGATCTCAGGGTCGGAAGGAATGCATAACCTGGTATGGAACCTCAAGGCTCCATCATCTAAGATGTTGAACTCTGTTTCCTGACCATCTTGTACCTTCCCCATAAGCTCTACTAGTTCTACATCATTCCTCTGAGCTACTTTAATTCTCTCCTGTAGAGTCGGTTGCAAAACCAAGTCAGCAATAAACGCCTGGTGATTTCCCTCTACCAGCTCCACATCGAGCCTTTCTAGATCCATCTGAATCGAATGCTGAATCTCCACTACAAACACAGATGAATTCACTGATTTTCGGCTAAAAGCATCAGCGACCACATTAGCCTTTCCAGGGTGGTAGCTGATAGTGCAGTCGTAATCCTTTATTAGCTTCTGCCATCTTCTTTGCCTCATATTTAATTCCTTATGCGTGAAGAAATACTTTAAGCTCTTATGGTTAGTAAATATTTCACACCTACCCCCATATAGATAGTGCCTCCAAATCTTTTGTGCATAAACCACCGCCACCAATTCTAGATCGCGGGTAGGGTAGTTCTTCTCATATTCTTTCAACTATCGTAAGGCATAGGCTATCACTCTCGCTCACTGCATCAACACACAACCAAGCCCTTTATGAGATGCATCACTGTAATTTATGAACCCCTCTTCCTTGAAGGAATTGTCAACACAGACGTAGTGATGAGTCGCTGCTTCAATTCCCGGAAGCTCTATTCATATTCATCAAACCACTTAAACTTCACTCCCTTCTTGGTCAATCTAGTCAATTTGCCTGACAATTTAAAGAAGTCCTCAACAAACCTGCTGTAGTACCCAGCCAATCCTAGGAAACTCTTGATCTCATGCACATTCTTTGGTCGTACCCAGTCTACTACCGCCTCAATCTTACTCAGATCAATAGAAATACCACCCTTGGATATAACGTGTCCAAGGAAGGTAACCTGTTCCAACTAGAACTCACACTTCTTGAGCTTCGCATATAGCTTCTTCTCTCGCAACACCTGAAGCACTAAACTCAGATGCTCCTCATGCCCCTCTGGGCTCTTCGAATATACTAGTATATCATCAATAAATAGTACCACAAACTGATCCAAATACTAGTGAAAAACCCTATTTACAAAATCCATCAACACTGCAGGAGCATTCGTCAACCCAAACGACATAACTAGAAATTCATAGTGACCATACCATGTTCTAAATGCCGTCTTCAGAACATCTTCCACCTTGACTTTCACCTGATGGTACCTAGAGCGTAAGTGTATCTTCGAAAAGATCTGTGTCCCTTGTAACTGGTCAAATAAATCATCGATATGCGGAAGCGGGTATTTATTCTTGATAGTACTTTGTTTATTTCTCGGTAGTCAATGCACAACCTCATCGACCATCCTTCTTCCTCACAAATAAAACCAGTGCTCCCTAGGATGACACACTAGGTCGAATAAACCCCTTATCTAACAGTTCCTACAACTGTTCTTTCAATTCTTTCATCTTTGTTGGTGTCATTCTATACGGCGCCTTCGAAATCGGCGTTGTCCCTGGAACTAGATCAATAACAAACTCTATCTCATGATCAGGAGGTAGTCCTGATAAATTCTTGGGGAATACATCAGGAAAATTCCTCACCACTGGGATATCTTCCACCCTCAGCTCCCCTTCTGATACTGCCTTCACACAGGCTAAATATCCTTGACAGCCTTATGATAGCAATCTACATGCCTGAATAGCAGATAGTAACTGAGGTGGGGTGTGCACACGTGATCCCACGAATCTATACTCCTGTCCCTTTGGAGGTCTGAACACTACCTCTTTCTGATGGCAATTAATGCTGGCATAGTGGGTAGTTAGCCAGTCCATATCCAAGATTATCTCAAACCCATGCATTTCTAAAACCACCATATTAACTAATAAAGACCTCCCATGAATATCCACTAGATAGTCCCTGAGTACCTTTCTGCACATCCCCGCAACCTCAGTCAGCGTAGCAACAGACAAACTAATCTCTAACTGCTGAGATTCAAACTCACATAACTTCACATATTCTTGGGCGATAAAAGAATGAGTTGCCCCAGAATCAAACAAGATAGTAGTTTTAAATGACAGTATTGAAACAGTACCTGTCACCACATCTCCGCCGCCTCAACATCTCCCGACGTCAGTGCATAAACTCGTGCCCGGGCAGTATTCCTCTACTGTCCACCCTAAGGTGCCTGATAGCCTCCTCTATATGGTCAAGGAGCAGCCGCTACTGTTGGTGGTGCTTGATAATTTCTTGCGATATGTCCAGGCTAATGGCACTGATAACAGATAACCTCCCTCACTTGGCACTCTCCTGGGTGCCTCCTCAAACATCTGGGACAAGGAAGGGGCATCTGTCTGCCCTGTACTGCTTGATCTTCTCCTCCCTGTCATTGTCCCCCTCTACTATCAAATCTCCTCCATGACCCTCGACTGGACCCTGCCTGAAAATCAGAGGGCGTAGGCCTCTTCCTCTAGCCCTGTGCTATTGCGCCTCTCTGTAGGCCGCTCTCAATCACTATAGTCCTGTTCATTATCTTTGTGAAGGTCTGAGCTCGAAAACCTACCACCTACTCATATAGGTTCTACCTCAGGCCCTCCTCAAACTTCCTTGCCTTCTTCTCTTCATTTGGCACCAGATACGAGGCGAATCGGGATAGCTCAATGAATCTCGTTGCATACTGCTGCACTGTCATAGACCCCTGTGTTAGATACAGAAACTCTGATGCCTTTGCACTCCTGACCGTAGCGGGAAAGTACCGCTTGAAGAAAATCTCCCTGAAGTGACTCCATGTCATCGCTATAGGGTCAGGCCTCTGCTCCTTTAATAGCCTCACCGACCTCCACCAGCGCTTTGCTTCCCTGGTCAATTTAAATGTGGCAAATAACACCCTCTGCTCGTTTGTACATGAGAGAACGGTTAGTATGTCCTCTATATATTGAACCCAGTTCTCTACTACCAGTGGGTCCGCTCCTCCAACAAAGCATACGTGTGAACTGCTCGATCGTGCAACCTTGCTCCCCCAAGCTCTTGGCCATCTCAGCCATCACCTGCTGAGTGACGCTACGCAACACTGCGTCAGGGTCTACACCACCCATACTGGAAGGTCCTACTCCATCACCTCCCGCACTCGTGTTACTATTCCCCGGATCCATCCTGCAAAGGGAGCAACTAATCTCAGCATACAATTACTATCACACAACCCATACATTGCAATAATTCATAAATTACTCTTATATGACCATTTATCTCCACATCCATAATCCCCATTTAAGATTTAGTCCTACCACTAAGAAACAAGACCCAGCGATAGTATCCATGATTTTCTTGAAATTGTCACCCTAGGAAAAACACAGAAACAACCCCGGTACTCCTGCCTCTAGGCCGCAAGATAGAATCCTAAATTCTCACCTCATCCTCTAACAATCACTAACTCACATTTCAATCTACCCATCACCTATTCCCCTCAAAATCCACTCCTATACTCTGGTATTGTATTCCGCTGTTTACTAAAGTCTGCAGAACCTAGCAACCAAGGCTCTGATACCAAACTATGATGCCCCAATTTTCGTACAATTTTTTTTACAATAATAAATAAATAGTCAATCATCATCAATAACATCCATAAATCGGCCACGTCAACAACCCTATCGCTAGCCATATGACCCGACCCACATTGGGTACCGGGTAAAATGTTATTTCATTTATACAACCTAACAGCGAAAAATGGTATATACATAATAGTTAGAATACAATACCCATAGTATCAACATATATACATATATACATCACCATCGCATACCCAAAACAACACAATCCTAGGGAAATTACACCTCCCTAGTCCAATAACTCACCCATTGTGTCAAGGTCCCAGCTCCCTATGGTCTTGGAGTTCTATCACCTGGCTTATTCCTGTTCCCTGAAAAATTTAGATAATTTGGGTGAGACACATCTCAGTAAGAAAGAATAAATTATTTACAGTGTGTGGTAATATTGAGTTCAGTTATAACATAGTTTACTTTTCAAATAAACATTTCATATGAGAAAAATACATTGCTAAACATATTCTCATATTCATACAGATATACAACACAAGCTTTTATAAGCTTTAAAACCATTTCTCAAGTTTATTCATTTCAACACATATTTACCCGCGAAGTTCTTGAGAATAGGGAAGATTACCCGCCCATATAGGTAGCTTCCCTCTACTCTAACACGTTATGCTGCCTGAAATGGCCACATCTGATACCTATTAGGGCACTCACCTTACTCAATAAGCCCTTAGGCGGAGAGTTTCACTTTGCCTCAATTATTTATATTATTAACTCACACAGTTTCATTTCTCAATTTTACCATTCTCTATTTCACAATTTCAATTATTTCTTTCATTTCTTATTTTAGCCCATTTTGTCATTCTTTCACTTTTCGTTTCCATTTTACTTTCCGGTTCATGAGTATCCTTGGTATCAAATACCAACATCGCGTCTGTAACTCATGGCCACCCTGAGGATCTTTCTTTCCACGCCATATTTCCCCCCATGGTCAAGGTTGTGCGGCTCGAAGACTGGATCTAACTGCGGTTGTCCGACTCGATTAGATCAAAATATCATATCACATATAACATCTGTAGTACGACTGGACAACCTATAGCCCTGATATGGACTCAGGGGGCCCAACAATCCTACAAAATGGCACAATCGACCGTCATGCCACACACTCCAAGAGTCCGTGTGGTTGCACTACATTACTAGCAACGGTACCGTGCCCAATATCATAACCATCCATCAGGGTTCACTACCACGTACGCGCAATCATTATACGGTATTAACATTTCATCAATCATATTTCAGTATATCTCAATTCAACTAAATATAAATATTCTCATCATTTTCTATGCACATTTCATCATCTCATAATATTATATATCGTGTTTCACGTATTTCAACATTTCTTAAAATACTCATATCAGTAATTTGCAAAATCTCATTTTCCATGCAAATCATTTCTACTCACATATAAATACCACATTTCATTATTTTCCACTAATCACATCAATCATTCTCATTTCAATATTTTCTCAGAAAGTACCCATCGTTATATTTCACATTTTTCAACACGTCATGTGCCACATAGTTTTCATCTAATATTCATAATATATTAATTTCACACTCCAAGACATCACAATTTAATACTACTCAAATGCCACACAATTTATCTAATATTTATATCATAATAACTTTCAGGCAAAATACCATATTCTCATTTTCACATATTAATTTAAACAGTAATTCTAAAAATGTTGTTATAATTTATTCCCCTTACCTGACTTATTGAGAGTCTCGTTAGGACTCAAATCCTACGCCCTTGGCGCCCGAAACTCAAATCCTGTAATTTGCATTTTTCCTAAATTAATTAACTCATTTTCTCAAAATGATATCCATATAATTTTCCCTAGGCTCCATATACCCCAAATTAACATTTAAACTATTATTTAACACCCTCACTTAATTTTCTGAATTATGCCTGCGGATCTCGAAATTACACCTGCGGCGCTCACTTGGACCCTAAATTCCAAAAATCCTACTTTAACCTTAGATGCTTAATATCCTAGCATTTCTAAATTAATGCTAATTAAATGATAATAAGCCCCTTAATAACCCTCTTATCCCAAATTTGGGGTTATGCCCCCGACGACTTCACGATAATTCCGTTCCACTAGACTTGTAGAGAATTAACCCTAGATTCTCGTGGTGGTGTCCAATCGTTGATTGAACTTATAATTTGCAAGAAATTGAGAGTTACGTCTACGCCGCTCCCACAACCAATCCGCTCAAGTAGAAATGATGGCAGCGGAGAATGGAGTCCAACGGTATCTCCTGATTCCCATTCAGGCGAGCATCTGCCAGGAAAATGAGGAGAGAGGGAGAGAGAACGAGATGAGAGAGAGAGTACAATGGGGGGGGGCTCTGGACCTACGCACTTTCCTGAAGAAGCCTTCCTGAAGGATTTGAGATCCTTGAGGAAGGAATAATAATAATAATTAGTATTAATAATAATATATTTTATTAATAAAAATAAAAATAATTTTTAATTATTATTATTTTTTCTTTTTTTAATATAATTAATTATTATTATTATTATTTTTAGAAATCACCCCACTAATCTTGTATAGTCATTTTGGGGTTATTACAGAATTTCCAAATATTTTTTCTAGAAGAGGTACCTGGGTTGCCTCTCGATTGCAAGGTAGATTTTGCTATAGATTTACCTATTTACCTCCAGGGACAGCGCCGATTTCTGAGGTTCCATACCGTATGACTCCAGCTGAATTGAGAGAATTAAAGGATTAGTTGCAAGACTTACTGGATAAGGGATTTATACGACCTAGTGTATCGCCGTGGGGAGCTCCAGTGTTGTTTGTAAAGAAGAAATATGGGTTTATGAGGATGTATATTGATTACAGGGAGATAAATAAGGTAATTATTAAGAACATATATCCTCTAACCCGTATAGATGATTTTTTTTATCAGCTCCAAGGTACACGAGTGTATTCCAAGATTGATCTCAGATCAGGCTATCATCAAATGAGGGTAATAGCAGAAGACGTCTCAAATATACTGGTTTATTCGAGGAGTTTTGAGGATCATGAGGAGCACTTGAGACAGGTATTGCAGACGCTCAAGGAGAAGAAGTTGTATGCCAAGTTTACTAAATGTGAATTCTGGCTAGAGAAAGTGTCATTTTTGGGTCATGTGATCTCAGGGGATGGTATTTCTGTGGATCCCAGTAAAATCGATGCGGTGGTGAATTGGGCTAGGCCAAAGAACGTTCAGGAAATCAGATCAAGTTATTACCGTCAATTTGTTGAGGAGTTTTCAGTCTTATTAAGGCCTCTCACGTCTTTGACCAGGAAAAATGCCAGATTTGCATGGGATGATGAATGCAAGCAGAGTTTTCAGGAATTAAAGCAGCGGCTTATCACTACACCAGTACTGACGATTCCATTAGGAGGTGATGGTTATGTAATCCACAGTGACGCGTCTTTGAAAGGGCTTGGCCGTGTATTGATGTAACATGGTAGGGTGGTAGCGTATGCTTCCAGGCAATTGAAAGAATATGAAAAGAACACCTTACTCACGATCTGGAATTGGCTGCAGTGGTACACGCATTAAAGATTTGGAGGCATTACTTGTATGGTGAGAGATGTGAAATATTTTCTGACCATAAAAGTTTAAAGTACTTCTTCAAGCAAAAAGAGTTGAATATGCGGCAAAGGAGATGGTTATAATTTATCAAGGATTATGATTGCACCATTAGGCTACCATCCAGATAAGGCAAATGTGGTGGCTGATGCACTAAGCCGTAAATCAGAGAGTACGATGCAGTTAGATGCAATAATTCAGCACTCGATTCAGATGGACTTGGAAAGGCTCAGCGTGGAGTTAGTGGAGGGTGATCCACATGCATTTATTGCTAGCATAGTTGTGCAGCCTACACTATATGAAAAGATTAAAACTGCTCAGGGGAATGACTCAGAATTAGCAGAGGTGATAGTCAAAGTACAGGATGGTCAGGGAGAGGAATTCAGCGTTTCTGGTGATGGGGCTTTGAGGTTCCATTCTAGGTTGTGTGTGCCTGCAGATAATAATATTAGGAGAACAATTCTAGAGGAGGCTCACAGATCTCTATAAATGATTCCTCTTGGCAGTACTAAAATGTATAAGGATCTGCGAGAATATTTTTGGTGAAGTGACATGAAGAGGGAGATTGCAGAATTTGTGCAGCAGTGCTTGACGTGCCAACAGGTTAAGGCCGAGCATCAGAGGCCGGCAGGACAGTTGCAGCCACCTTACATCCCTGAGTGGAAGTGAGACCACATATCCATGGATTTCGTTATTGGACTACCGCCGGCGCCATATGGTCAGAATGCCATCTGGGTAATTGTTGATCGATTGATCAAAACAACTCATTTTCTACATATTAAAGTTAGCTACCCTATAACTAGATCAGAAAAGATCCATATTCAGGAGATTGTTCGACCCCATGGAGTGCTAGTATCCATAGTCTCAGATTGTGACCCACGCTTTACATCACGGTTCTAGAAGAGTTTGTAGGAGGCTTTGGGGTCTCAATTAGCATTCAGCACCGCTTTTCATCCTCAGACAGATGGTCAGACAAAAAGAACAATCCAAGTACTTGAGGATATGCTGTGAGCGTGTGTATTGGATTTTGGGGGTAGTTGGACCCAATATTTACCATTGGTGGAGTTTGCCTACAACAACAGCTATTAGGCTAGCATAGACATGGCACTTTATAAAACGCTTTATGGTAGGAGGTGTCGTTCAACTTTATACCGGAGTGAGCTAGGTGAGAGGCGAGTTTTGGGGTCAGAAATGGTACAGCAGGCGTATGATAAAGTCCGACTTATTTGAGATAGAATCAGTGTAGCCCAAAGTCGGCAAAAAAGCTACGTAGACACTCACTGTCGGGAATTGAAATTTGAATGGGTGACAATGTGTTTTTGAAAATAACACCACTAAAGGGAATCATGAGGTTTGGGAAGAAGGGTAAGTTGAGCCCTAGATTTATTGGCCCATTTGAGATACTTGAGAAGATTGGATCAGTTGCCTATCGGCTAGCTTTACCACCAGCTCTATTAAGAATACATGATGTATTTCATGTTTTTATGTTAAGGAAATACGTCCCAAATCCTTCCTATATTATCAGTTACGCGGAATTAGAATTCAGTGATGCTCTAGCATATGAGGAAGCTCCAATACAGATCTTAGATAGAAAAGAACAGGAATTGTGCAGTAAGAAGATACCACTAGTAAAAGTCTTGTGGAGGAATCATGTGGTAGAAGAAGCTTCTTAGGAGCTTGAAGATGAAATTAGACAGAAATACCCACACTTGTTTAGTGGGATACAACAGTGATTTGCAAATTAAAGTAATGATAATTTTATTTAGTTTAGTATAGTGTAATAAAGGTGTAATTGTAATATAGAGTATAGGATAGGTAGAGTTTTTAGTTTTGGGAGAATTTTCTTTTATGGGTATAATTCTAATCTCCCATAACTACTTATGTAACCATGGTATTCCTCCGCCATAAGTGAGGGTAGGTAATAAAATAAGTAGACAACGTTTCCTTAAGGAATGGTGACTCTTATGGATAGTAAATTTCGAGGAGGAAACTTTTATAAGGAGGGGAGAATGTAATGACCCAAAGAATTATGGTATTTATATAATAGAGGGAGGAGAGAAAAGAAATTGTAAATGAAATTCTATAGGGGCTCGTTGACAAACACAGCGCGTTCATCGACGAAGTGGCTTATTGGGCTCGTCGACAAGGGCGTGTTTCGTCGACGAGAAAATACCAAGAGGTTATTTCTCAGCCTTGAATTTCGTCGACAAGGAATAAGCATTCGTCGGCAAACTTTCTTTGTGACCTCGTCGACGAGGTGACGTGTCTTGTTGACGAAGGCCAGTGTATAAATAGCCATAAACTCGGAACTCAGTATGAAATATTGGAAAAAATTGTACTTTCTCTCTCCTCTTCATCTCTTGCATCTTCTCTCTAAGATTTCGGGCCGGATTCTCGCTGGTTCAACGATCTGAAACCACCACGACACTCCTGGGGAAGTTCTTTGCAAGCCTATTGGAGTGGATCATCGGTTGGACTACCTTGAAATTCATCCTAAATCCAAGGTAAGATTTTTTACTCGAAATTTGGCTTTACCATAGTTCTAAGAAATGCAGTACACAGAAAAATACTAAAATTTTGTTCTAGGAGATGTTGTTTTCAGGGTGTTTAATGGGGAACCCTGCGGGCATAGGACCAGGCATATTAAGGGCATTCCAGTAATCAGGTAAGAGAAATATGACATACTAGTAAATTAGTTATTTTCACTAGAAAAATATAGTATTTTCTATGGGTTTTCTAGAGCAGGAATTATACAATTTTATTGATTATGGTTAATGAGTATTATTTACTCGTGTGGCATGAGAAATACTAGTATAGTACAGTGTTCTACGCAGCTTTTACAGAATTACGAGTATATAGATTTATAGAATTATTTTTCATAGAATAAACAGTTTTACATTGCAAAATTACGGCTATTCAGATATACAATTTTATATAGATATTCTGTTATACAAATATATAGTTTTATTTAGAAATACAGTCTTTATAGTTTCATGATTTACAGTTATAGTATAGAAAAATATTTTTACAGTATTTTCGGGATCATGATTACAGTGTATACAAACATGAAGTTGTTTTTATTATTTTCATAGTACGATGATTATACAGTTTCATAGAACCATGACATACAGAAATACAGTTGATACAAAAATATAGTTGATACAGAAATACAGTTTATTACAGCGTCATGGTTAATACATTTATACAGAATCATGGTAAAATAGATAGATTTTATATAAAAATATATTATGTAGTATCAGACCTTGATGGAACATTACTGATTAGTTTACAGAGCACGGTATCGTAGCTATTTATAGTTCAGAGTGCAACCACATAACTCAGATAGTGTGTGGATTTATAGCAGTCGATCGTGCCTATGTTGTGGACAGGCTCCCCATCAGTTAAGGTTGAGCAGGCCGATCTGACTTTCAGAGTCTAGTGATTTATTCTGGTAGGCCAGCCAGTCATAAGTCTCGCCTACGGGCTGCACAACCCTATCATGAGAGGTTAAATCATGATATACAACCATCTAGGGAATTTTTATTAATAATTATATGTATAATCAGATTTACAGAAACAGTGAATGTACTTATGAATATTAGAAGTATTATGAATAGAAAAATCATAGAAATATCTTTGTTAAGTATCACATATATGAACTATGCAGTACTCTATTGATACATGTTTTCTCAGATTCAGTTATCTACAGTATTTCTAAATTAGGTTTTATGAATATATAACTCATTTGCCACACACTAGCAATAACATATTTCGTCTTACTGAGTGTTGTCTCATCCCAATGATTTAACATTTTTTTTCAGGTGAACCAGTTAGGCGAGCGGATCAGACTCGTAGATAGAGGGGGCTATTGTACTGCCCCATCAGTAGGGTGAGTATTTTTGGGAGGTTATTTTGTATAGCCCTGGTTCCAATTGAGGGTATTTCTAGGAACATTTGTGTATGTTTGTTTTGGAAATTGTTCAGACACTTGGTATTGTAATGTATTTATATGGTTATGGTTTTATGAATTCGGCTTCTCGCTGCTTAGGTTGTTGTTGTGTCTCAGAATCTATGGGTACTATCTGGGCCATGATTATAGTTTGGTTTATATTAAAAGGTAACAGAGCAATAAAATTTCAGAGTCTATATTTTTAGGAAGAAAAAAAAATATGGCAGTAAAATCAGGTCGTTACAGATTACCCGTTTATACAAGTAGCACCCCTCTGCTCTGATACTTTAGACAACCAATGGTCACAACTGAAGCATATTAGGGCCCTTGCCTTACTCAGTAAGCCCTCAGGTGAAAAAGTAATCTCGTACTCACACAATTTATACAAATATTTACTAGCAAAGGCTCCCAAGAATAAGGAAATTTACCCACTTATACAAGTAACTTCCCTCTGCCCTAATACGTTATGCAGCCTATCGGTACATCTGATACCTACCAGGGCACTCGCCTTTCTCAGCAAGCCCTCAAGAGAAAAGTTTGCCCTACCCATAACATGTACCATGTTATACAAGCATATATACTGATACTACGATAATACATTATTCTGCCTGTCATTTATCCTACATTTCTTATCTGTTCATGTTCTTAAGTTTGACATTTCGTGGCATTTCACTTTACGTGGCTCTTTCCCATTTTACATTATTCACATTTCACATTTCATTTCCATTTCATTTCTCTTTCATTTCATTTCACTTCATACATTTGTACTACAACTCATTTTAGCTGTACATTAGTTAGTCATACTATAGCTCCTTTCAGTTGTACATCAGTTAATCGTACTATAGCTCCTTTCAGTTGTACATTAGTTAGTCATACTATAGCTCCTCTCAGCTGTACATCAGTTACTCCACATAGATATGTACTAAATCTGCTACTACAGCTCCTTTTAGTTATTCATCAATTAGTCTACAACTCCTTTTAGCTGTTCATCATTTACATGGTTACATTAACAATTGCATGCAACATAGTTCGTATAACATTTTCATTCTCATTGCATTCCTTGTACAACCTGTATCTCATACATATAACATAATTTAACATAGAATTTCCATTTTACTCATGCCACACAATTTTGTAATATATTTCAAACATGTTCTGTAAAATAAGCTAACCCTCACTTATCATTCATATACTAAAAATATGCCTTTCATTTCTTACACAATTATCCTGAAAAATCTTTCATTTTCATCAGTCCATTTTCATATGTACATATCTAATAAAACAATCATAGACTCAGAAATCATAATTTAAATGGTTGGCATTTTAAACCCATACTGAAATATATACATAACATAATCCATTTATCTGCTTAATTTATAAAACCTGGTTTATTATATATTCCTCCTTACTTGCTTTCTTGAACTACGCTAACAGGAACCCCAAATGATGCCTGTGGCACTTACTCGAGCCCTAAAACAAAAACCTTAGTTTATTCAGATAATCCCCAAATAACCTACTATTTCTACAATTTCTCAACCTATAAACCTCAAATAAGCATTTAAAACCCCAAAACTAAGAATCCTAACCCTCACCTCAACTTTGGAGCATTTTTCGAAAAGCCTAGTTTAGAAATTTGTTCCGCTATATGTGTAGAGAATATTCCCTAGAACACCATAGCGGTCTCCGTTTGTCGATTCGGCTTGAATCTGAATCGGATTTGAAGAGAGAAGGCAGAGGAGACGATTTCTAGAGAGAGAAAATGGAGAAAAAGAGTTTTTTTCGTGAAGAAGCTTCCCCAAATCCTTTTATATGCGATCTTGCCACATGGATTTGTTGATGAAAAAACAGGATTCGTCGACAAACCACAAAAGGGACTTAATCGACAAGAGGATACATTCGTCAACGAAACTTAAAATATGAAATTCATTCATTCGGGATTTCTTCGTTGACGAGGGATTGAACTTCGTCGATGATCCTTTGTAAACTACTCATCAACGAGAACATGATATTCGTCAACGAGATCTGCTATTTTCTTTCCAAAATTTTCCCCTTTCTCCCCTTATCCTTTATTTATCTATTCCATTTATTATCTTTCTAACTATTTAATCATTATAATTTTTTGGGTCATTACAACGGAGATCCTACTACTTTTTAAGTGGCTGTACATAGCCAGGAGAAAGGTAGCTAAATAGGCACTATGGTGGAGGAGATGGATTCGTTGCATAAGAACCAGACGTGGGACTTGGTGGAGCTTCTAGTTGGGAAGGGGGTGATTGGATGCAAGTTGGTGTACAGGAAGAAAGAAGTAATTTTAAAAAGGGAAAAAGAGAAGTACAAGACTTGCTTAGTAGCAAAGGGATTCTCACAAAGGAAGGGAGTTGATTATGATGAAATCTTCTCTCTTATGACTAGGAACACTTTCAGTAGGGTAGTGTTGGGATTGGTGTTGTAACATGACATGCATTTGGAGTAGATGGATGTAAATATGGCATTCCTCCATGGTGATATGAAGGAGCTAATTTAAATGACATAACTAGAAAGGTTTGGCCAACTTGGACAGGAGCAATTAGTTTTCAAACTAAAGAAGTCACTTTACAAGTTGAAGCAGTCTCCAAGGCAGTGGTACAAAAGGTTTGATGCCTATATGATACGTATGACATACTGATTGCTACTAAAGACATGACTGAGGTGAATCAGTTGAAGACTCTATTAGAGTTTGACATGAAAGACTTGGGTGTCGCCAAGAGGATACTTGACATGGAGATTCGCAAGTACAGAGTCACACGAAGACTATGGTTATCTCAGGGCGGCTATGTGGAGAAGGTGCTAGAGAGGTTTAGCATGGCTAATGCTAAGCCAATGAGCACACATTTGGTGAGTCATTTCAGGCTGTCTACAACCCAATGCCCAATGACAAATAATGAAGTTTGTGATATGTCAAAGGTCCCCTATGCTAGTGCGGTGGGGTGTCTGATGTATGCTATGATGTATACAAGGTTAGACCTGGAATATGCTGTCAGCATTGTGAGCAAGTCCTTTTCGAATTTGGGTCAACAAAATTGGGATGCAGTTAAGCGGATTCTCAGGTATGTGAGGGGTACAACTAGATATGACATTATGTTCAGTAGATAACAGAGTGATCCGTCAATGGTATGGTACGTAGATGCTGACAACGCAAGAGACTTGGATAATAGGAGGTCTACCACAGGGTATGTATTTACCCTTCTAGGAGGACCTATTTATTGGAGGTCTATGGTGCAATCAATTATTGCTTTATCTATTACTGAGTCATAGTACATGGCAGTGGCTGAGGGTGCCAAGGAAGCATTGTGGCTTATAGGATTGGTCAGGGAGCTAGGTGTCCAATAAGGTGGAGTTCAGCTGCAGTGTGATAATTAGAGTGTCATCTACTTGGCGAAGGATCAGGTGTATCATGCGAGGACAAAGCACGTTAATATGCAGTTTCACAGGGTCAGGGAACTGATTGCTTCAGGTGAACTACTACTTAAAAAGGTTCACACGTCTAACAATGCAGCTGATATGCTAATAAAGCCGGTCACAACAGACAAGTTCAAGCATTACTTGTGTTGGCCTTACAAGGCTTAAAATCTTATTTTGATGATTACAAATCAGATGAACTTAACATATTTGGTTAAGTGATGATATTTCGGGACTCAAGTATGTGAATACAAGGTCAAGTGCACACAAAGATTATTGAAACCTTATACTCCAAAGAAAGAAGATCTCATAAAGCTTATACTATTAAAGCATGGATTCAAATATGATTTGATGAAACTTAAAGTGAATTGAAGTTGGAATTCAACATAGACTCAAGAGATGGAAAAGCATGAAGACTTAAGTGCTTAGAATGTCAAAGTCTTAAGAAGTCTTTATGTAAGTACTTTAAGCGATTTCAATATGGATACATGAAACTCTTAAATTAATTACTTGGACCGAGATACCTTTTAAAATACTTTGAAAATATTTTTATAAGGTCAAAAGTTATTTCAAAATGGTGAAAATTATTTTTGGAATAAGAAGCACCAAAACAGGATTTTCCAAATTCCGTTATTTTTTCTATATCTGCATTGATGTGTATTTTTCTCTATCAAAAACTCCTTATCTTAAAAAGTGTTCCACATGAAAGTTGTGAGATTTTATCTTTTCTTTTTGTTGATACTAAGAAAGTCTAATTTGGAGTTGTTTAGAAAACGTTACGACCAAAATACTGAAGGGTGGTCAAAGTTGTCAGGTGGCCGACCTTGTCTATTTAGGTGACTGACAAGTAGACAGAACCACTTCAGGCCATTGACCTTGTGAGTCTAGGCGCCTGACCCTGTATTGACTTCCAAAATTTTCTGAAATTTAAAGTCCAAATGACTGACCCCTTGAGTCTAGGCGCCTGACCCTTCGAAATTCAAAATTTTAAAAGTAGCAGTTTCCAAATTAGAGTTTTTGAATTCTAAACTTTGTGAAAATTTGGGAAATACTCCAAGCAACTTGGGTAATACGAAAAATACTCTTTAAAATCTATAAATACATGATTAAACCCAAGGATCAAATACACCAACAACCTACAAGCAGCAAATCAATTAAATTCTTTATACTCTTCAAAGCTACCTTGCCCATACTTTTGTTGAATTACTTGCTGCGATTTTGCTGAGAAAAGTTCACGGGTCTTTACATATTTATCGAGTTATTCAACCTTAGAAAGAACCCTGGTGATATATATACTTGAGTTTCATCTTTCTATATTGTGATTTTGATTGAAGAGTATATATTTCAGTTGCACTAATCTACTCTTTTGAGAGTGTCATTGTACACCAAATTGTTTCTTGTTTCTCTTGTAGTTTTTGACGATTCAAGGTTAGTTGAATCGTTGTACCGAGCATGAGATATCACTTGGAGAGGGGGCTCCACCCTAAAGGAGGGATTGTAATGGTTTGTTCCACCCGTAAAGGAACGCTATAGTGGAATCCTTAGGTGGTCTTGCCTAAGGCGAGGACGTAGGCTGGGTATAAGCCGAACCTCGTAAAAAACTCGGCCTCACTCTCTTTCCCTAAACGCTCTTTAATTTTCTGCACATATATAATTGCGTGGTTGTTAATTTCAATGTGGATTGGATATTAAATAAACCAAAAATTAATTTGACTTTGGGATTGCGGAAACCAAAAGGGAGTACGTTGGTTGATTAATACTTATTGCGGAAACCATAAGGGAGTATGTTGATTGATTAACACCCAAGACTTACTAATTGAAAGTTTATTTAAAATCTGAGTTTCGGAAGAGTGTTGAAATTTTCAATTGTGCTTCATTAAAACAAGGCTTTTATCAAACTTTACTTTGAGTTACTCAATTGCTAAATCTTGGAAGTTTTGTTGAATTCATTCTTTAGTGTGAATCTTGTTTTGGTTATCTTGTTGAGAGGATTGAGTTATTCAAAAGCTAAAAACATTACATTGTGAATCATTGGTTTGTGTTAATTGAATCAATTTATTGGTTGGGTGTTAATTAACATTACTGCAAGATCAGATTGATTTACTCATTCTTAAATTTTTAAAAGTGAATATTGATTTCTAGTTGATATTGTAATACAAATCATCCTTGTTTGAGTACTAAACTTATAATAAGTTGTGAATTTATAAAAGAAGTTAAAAGAAACTTTTAAAACCCAATTCACCCCCCCTCTTGAGACTACACCTTCCTTTTCATCTTGAACATGATCAATGTCTCTAGGTGCTAGATGGGAGACGATCCCAATCTACTGTCCCAAGTGGAGCAGCGATTTTGCTTTCGCATTTCTCCTAAGTGATGAATATTCGCCAAGGTGGAGATTGTTGGGTGTGTGGCTCATATTTGGAGTGGAATGCATACACTAGGAAAGCATCGTGAGACATAGAACAAGAGAGAAGTCTGTAGGAAGAAAACTTCACTAGTTTGGGCAACGATTTTCTCGACGGTTTCAGCATTGAGGGATAACTATCGACGATTTCAGGCAATCTTAAGAAGGAATGCTCTCTGCTTCAAATTGTCGATAGTTTGGCTGAAACCATTGATGGTTTCATTCGGTGCAGGTTACAATTTTTGAATTTGGTGGTCAGTAGATTGGGGGGATTAGTGGATTTTCCTTTGAGGATTGCTACATGGATGATATAGATAGGTTCTAAGGTTTCTGTACACTTAATGTTCGTATATAATCGTTTTTGTAACCCTAGTTGTAAGTTTGACATTGTGATAGTGAAACTTTTAGTTGTTGCTCCCATGGACATATACACATTGACGAGCCACGTAAATCTCGTGTCTTTGATTATTACTTTCGTTGATTCTCTTTGTGAGTGATTGCTTGTTCTATATTGTTCATCATTGAGTGCTTGTGTTGCTTGTTCTGTGATTGTTTCAAGTTTGTGTGAGGCTTTCGTTGCTCACTTGCGCCAACAAAAAAGAAAATATCTCAAAATTATTTAGTAGCTTCCAAACAAAAGTTATGCAAAAGAGAAAAAAAAAGAAAGAAAAAGAGATTGAATACAAAACTCATATATCTACGTAGCTGATTAGAAATGTAGGAGAGATTGAAATTAAGAAGCAAAACAAGTTGTCAAACAAGTCCAGGGTTAGGCTTCAGGAGTGATTTGTGAAGAAAAAATAAGATCCAGGGAAGGGATAGGTGCGTCGCGATGAGGGTAGCCAAAGGAGATAGAAAGGCATGGAAAGGGCTGGCCAAGCTTGGTGAGGTTGGCGAGCTCTAATAACACATGGTGAGGGTGCTGGTGAGCACCAAGAAGAGTAGCAAAGGCTGAAGAGAAGCACCTACGACTTTCCAAGTTTGATTATTGGAGGAGGAAAGGGAAGTGAAAAGGGTTATTAATGAGTTTACCAGTTTTAGCTCTGTCAAAGTAGTGACATTGCCAAAAGATTGAACTTATAGCAACATCTAGAATGGCGTTACTGTTTAGATGTTACCAAAGGTCAAATTTTCAGTAGTGCATTTAACGCTAATATATTTTAATATCTTGGATCTAATATGCAAGTGGAAAAGGAAATTGAAGAAGATACAATAAATAAAATTAAAGTATGTCGGGTAAAATGGAGGAGTGTGTTAGGCGTGTTATGTAATCATAAAATACCCTTAAAATCAAAAAGAAAGTTTTATAAGATGGTTATAAGACCTACTATGATTTATGGTTCAGAATATTGGACAACTGAAAAACAACATGCACAAAAAGTAAAAGTTGCTGAAATATAAATGTTGTAGGGAATGAGTACTATAACATTGAAAGATAAACTACAGAATGAACATATACGCAAAAATTTAGGCATAGTACCAGTTAAAGACAAGATAAGGTACGTGCAATGTAGATGATTTGTGCCTTTGAAACATAGGTTTAGTACAACACCTGTGAGGAGGAGTGAGTTAATTATTGTTTTTGGCATGAAAAATGGTAGGGGTGGGTCTAAAATAACCTAGAATTAGGTAGTAAATAAGGATTTAATAGCCCTTAATCTAGTAGAGGAAAATGCTTTCGACTGGGTGAATTGGAGAAAAAGAATTCATATAGCCGACCGACTTCATTTAGTGGAGCTTAAGGTTTGTTGTTGTTGTTGTTGTTGTTACTTATATAAGTTTAAAATATAACGTGATATCTTGTAATTGGTTAATATTGCAATGGTGATTCCTTTTTTATTATATGTAATAAATTTTTGATAAAGAACATCAACATCATCTTTATTTTGCTTTTCTGTAGTTATAATAATAGTGTGACAATATGACATTCCTGTAACTTGCTTTAATCCATTTTTACAACTAATTAAACCGTGAAGTTAATTTAGAGATGCAGATAATTAATGTTTGTTACATATATACACATACATATTTAAATTTATGTTATGGGAATTGCCAGAGAATAAGCAGGTAGAGCAAATCTACCTATATTAGAGAAATATCATTATAGGGAAAAAAATCATTTAAAAAATTAAAATATAATTGGGTGTTGACAACCCACTCACTAAAAATACAATAATAAAATTAAAATGAAAGAGATCACACCCCCTTTATTTTCTAATTTGGGATGTGATAATAATGATACTAAAATCTAAAAAGAAACAAGAAGCTTTTGGAAATGCAAGCCTCCTCTCCTCTTCTGTATCTTCAACAATGTCAACATCATCATCACCAATGAGCGGACTCCTCATCATCAGACCAATCCGCTTCTTCAGTATCGTTCGATCTCCATTTACCCGAAGGCAAGCCAACATTGCTTTCCTGAATACAAGCACAAAAACAGAAAAAGCCAAATAGACATGAGCACCAATTCATTACACCCCTCAAAGGATATTCTTTTCTGTGAATAATTTTTGTAAAAGACAATGTATATTACTGCATCAATTATGTCCGAACAAAAAAAATGTCTAATGCAGAATATCTCCCATAAATGTAGTCTTGTGCATGTCATGCTCAAATTCCAGGTGTCGAGTTAACAATCATCATTAGAAAGTTAAATGCGTGGATCTGCTTAGCAATAACATTATAATCTGAATACTATTTATCCTTTTACAATAACAGTAAATGGGATTTCAAAGTTTATGGGTACAAACCTTTTCCTTTCTGAACTCACCCCGATCCTTTGCTGATAGCATCCTTCCTTTTGGAACAATATCAAAGATCTCATGAAGAAATTCATTATCCTATTAAACATAAGGGTTTACATAAGCCCTTCAATTAGTGAAAGTTCAAATGGCAATTGTGTGTGTAATGAGTGAAAAATCTTTAAAACCAATCTTACAAATCATGTGAAAGCCGATAAATTAAGCTAACCTGCATATGCTTCAAAAATCCTTCTCCAATGAAATGCTTCAGATAGTTTAGCTATTAAAAGAGGAAACATGCTTGGGATATCAGTTTTAGGAGTGGAAGAGTAGGAAGAGGAGGGGGAGTTGGGGGAGGGCGAACCTGTATCATTTCGGACCACGTCGTTGTGTTTAGTGGAACATCAACGATCAACATGGATGTTTCAGGGCAAAAACCATGCTGGCATTAACATATGAAAAATCATCATTGTAACTCCCATACAAATCAAAAAGTAATTAGCGGAATGACAGGCCAAATACCTCAAGAAAATCTAATAAATCTCGAAATAGATTCCGCTGGATTTTAAGATTTTTCTTATTAGAACCTTTATTATTAGCCGCCTCCTTTGAAAGGTCTCTCACTTTATTTAAGATTTTATCCCACAAGCTTTGTATGTGTGCATTTCCTTGCAGAGAGTTTTTCACTTCATGAATTGGGCTATCAGTAAGACTTTCTCCGAAATTTCCTGTCTCCAATATTACAGCCAATGCTTCACCAGCAGCTATGCGAATAGATCGATCATCCTTCTCTAGCATGGCAGAGAAACAAGACACTGACCTGCAAAATTAAAAAAAATTTGATATGTTATTACCCTTATATATTTTCAATTGGTTAAGCATTAATGTGTAAAAGAACGTGTAGCCCAATTATATCAACCACTGCTCACATCAGTAATGACATTTACAACCCACAGGGCCTCTTATTCTACGTAGTAGTCAAGATATGTGTATGCATGTGTGCTTTTCCATGCTAATAAATCATTTTTAGTACACAAAAATAACCAAAATAGTGGCAAAAATAATTATAAAGTGCAGAACAAAAACCAAGAATTCACTCACTCCAGCCAATATTTGAATCCCCATTCATCCATAGTTGTAAAAAGAAAAGAGCAGGCAGACACCGTCGTCGCTATCAATTCAGCTGAAGGCTTAGTTTCAACTACCTAAAGAGTGAGATGCACAAGTTCAGTTCCATTGCAGGTTTAAACCACCACTGGCATCAATTCATTAAATGTAGATTGGAATCAATAGCCATAAATCATCAAAATACATTGGCTAAAGCAAAATAAAAGTTAGTCTAATGCAAGACCCACTTCTCCACTACAAAAATTTAATGAGGTCATTATATGTATCAAACTTTAAAATCAATTTATGAGGCCCAAATACTCACATTGGAACTTCGTTTTGTATCAACCAATTGCCACATAATTTTCATCGAGGCCATTGCATCTGCTGGTTCCTTTCCCCCAACAAAAGTGATGATAGCCAAACACTCCACTAACTACAATCATAAATCAAAGTTTTCAAAAAGAAAGAAACGAGAAGTCTATTAAAAAATCAAGGAATCTAAAAAATTGATAAGTGGAGTGTAGATATACAGCAGATGGGTTAGGTGAATGAGAGGGAGATTTGAGAGCATCTGAAAAAATAAGGATTGATTCCCCGAGTATTTCTTGAGCATAAGTCCCACTACCAATCGTCAAAGAAATCAAGCCTGCCACATGGAACAAAAAATTGAGATTTCTTCAAAAATTGGGCTACAAGAAATTAAACTCAAACACTTTAGAAGACATACCCATGGCTCGTGATGCTAGAGATATCTCTTTAGAAGACCCGCGCTTGATTGAACTCAAACACTTTTGCAGTAAGGTATCAAAACTAAAAAGTAACTCAAAATAAGTAGAAAATTCTGAAAACATAAATTCATCGTGGAGTGTAGATATATAATGCATGCACGTAAAAATAAAATTATATATATATATATATATATATCACCAAGGGCTTGAACAAAGACGACCTTTAATATAATAATAATAATAATAATAATATTAATAATAGTGGCATAAGAGGGGGAGAGCATCCGAGAAAAGTCGAAAGAGAACAAAGGAAAAACAAGTGCATGAACCAATAACAATATAAAGACTCACTTATCCTGGGCAAACTGATATTGAAAGCTTCTGGTAAATGCTTGAATAATTGATGAGTAAGCCTTCTCTCTTGTAGAAGCCCTTCATCCATAAAAATTAAGAATTTTAAAGGTCAGGTCATTATTAATATCCAAACAATATTGCATGGACATCAGAAAACATACGTGATCAATCTTAACTTCTTAGTCTAGTAACTAAGCATTATATATGAATGTCAGATGATCATCATAAACAAATCAGAACTGATCATTAAGCCAGAAACAGAATAAATAAATAATAAATAAACTTAAATACCTTTTCTCAAACAGAGCTTCAAGGGATTCATCAAGTAAGTGGTCCATCTTAAGCTCCACGTCTTTAAGCCTGACGCCTTCCATCCGCTTAGCAAGTTTAAGATCCGATGGGTCAGCCAATGCGCTCTCATCGTCCTGAAAGCCAGATGACGTAGCTTGTTTACGCCGAGACCTACCTGCAAGAGTAAACGAAGAACACTTACACACAGCCTTGTTGCCAGATATTTATAACAAAATTAGGGGTTTTTCCCCCTAGGATTCATAAACGAAGAACACCTACTGGCTTACTTAAAATATTAAAACACCTGAATTATAACTAAACAGAGAAAGAACCTAATAATTCCTCAGCTACAATATAAGAAAAACAAAAGCACAAAGGAAAAAAAAAAAAAAGGAGGAAAACAAAACAAGAACTCACCCTTTCCCATGGAGGCAGGCCGTCTGTTCGTAAAAAAAAAATGAGTAAAATGCTGACTAGAAATCCTCGAACGAGACAATTTGGTGGAGAAGAAGAAGAAGAAGAAGAGATGAACGAGGAAAATAACTTGAGTCGGAAGGGAAAGAGAAACAAATCGAAGGATAATGTGGCCATGAGAAATTCTAGGGTGAATTTATAGAGGAAGGAGATTGGAAGTGAAAAGAAGTCTGCAGACAGTAGGAAAGCCGAAAGTGTAGAAGATGTGATCTCTGGCTTGGCAGGCAAATTTTATTCTTCAAATTGGCTGGTATGGGATATTCAGATATCACGTGACGAAGCAGCCAGTAGATGTGCGTGGCGATGACGGGGCAGAATCTGGGACGTCGATCGGAAGTCTACGAGAAAATTGTCAACTTGGGATAGGAGGGCATGTGTGCCACGTAGGCAGTGGAAAGGGCGCTCATGGAACTGGGTTGACACGTGGAGAAGCGGCAGTGGTTATTTTTTTTAACAGATAATAAAAAGATAATGATAAGTTATAAAGATTTGTTAAATTTTGATATGTTTTTGAATTTAAAATTTTTAAGAGATAAGAAAAAAAAAATTAGGAAGTTAGCAGTGGTTGTTATTTTTGAATTTCAAAATTTTAAAATAAGGAAGTTAGTAAAAACTTATAAAAAAATTGTTTAAATTTTAAAATAAAAAAATGAATTAAGTTCCTTATATATTTATGATGTGTAAATATTATATATAGGATACTTGTGAAAAAAAATGATTAAAGAAAAATGATGATTGAAAATCACATAGCTTTCACTTAATTAATAGTAGAGAAAATTTTATATGTAAAATAATTTTTAATCAATAATTATCAATTTAAATTAATTTTTTTTAAAAATATTTAATATTTGAATGTATAACAATTATTTTAAAAGGGACATAAGTGAGAATCTAACTAAAAATTTGGGAATTGAGACTTTTTTTCATCATTGATTCATTATATATTGTATTTTCTTTCTCAATTTTCTTGATAATTGGACATAAAATAAGAGATTTCTTGATAATTTTTTTTTCAGTTTTCCTAACATTTTTCTTAATTTCAAGTGGACCATTTTGATCAAGGATTTCATTTTCAGGAAGGATATGAAAATAAAAATAAAAGGAAAATTAATTTTCAATTATATTTTCTTAGTACATTAAATACTACTAAAAAATGAATATTTATTCTATCATCATTAAATTTTTAAAAATATCAAAAAATAACAAACATATACTTTTTTATCTTCTTTCTCTCCTTATAACAAATATATATATATAAAAAAAAAGAAAAAAGAAAAAAGATTCGTTCATACTTTTCTTTCATTCTCCCCAAAATCTATTATTTTTTTAAAAAAATAAAAATTTCTATCAATTTTGCAAAACCTTTCAACATCTTCAATTTTAAAAGAAAAATAAATCTAAAGAGTGAGAGAATTTACCTATTGTGAACCTTCCCAACATCCACTTTATAAATCAAATTATATAGCTTCCCAAAAATTTTACATTGCCTTTGAAATGTCCAAACTTCTCACCACATATATAACTTTCTAAAATAACATCACTCTTGCCTTTGCCATTCATCTCCTTTTTAACATCTTTAACCTTTAACACATCAACAAATTACAAATCCAAATTTTTTAACAAATACTTACAATTCATGTCATAATCCAAAAACAATTAATTAGAAAAAACCCTAAAATAAATCATTAATAGAGAATAAAGGAATAATTTTGGCAGTTCTCAAATTGACAAAATATGTAATGCCAATTTTGCTCTTACATTAAAAAAAGTATAAATACCACATGTCACAAAACCCAAATTTTAAACCCATTGAGACCCTTCCTCTCCCCTGCCTTTTGGACTCCTAACCCTTCAAATTTTAGCCTAATCATCTTCTATGGAATCTAAAGTATTCATAGTGATGACTTAACCTTGAATTTCATTTTACCTATAAATGGGAGCTTGTGTAATATGAGAATGCTTACTCAATTGGAAAAAAAGATATCAACATCATTTTATTTATAGTAAAAAGGAATTTCAGGTAAGTTTTTGATTTGTATGCATTCAATATTTATTTATTTATTTATTTTGAATTTAATTTTAACTTAAATTTCATATGTGCATGTAATTAAAGAAATTTTTGCCAGTGAATTAGGGGTGTACTTAATTTTTTACAGTTTGATTTTACCCAAAATAGAACACTAAATTGAAACATATTGGTTTCTATAATTAAAAAAATATTATCAAACCGTAAACCAATGATTTGATTTTAAAAAAACAATTATTCGATCCGATTTTTGATTTCTAACCAAACTAAATCTCACCCAATAATAATAATATTCAAAACCCATTTCAAATTATTAAGTGGGCCTTTTTTGAAGAGGGTCAAGCAATATAAACAATACTCACAGGATGAAACTCTCGTGCAATTGCTGTCGAGAGGAATTGTATATATATATATCAACTTACAGATGTTATAAAAATTACAAAACTTGTGTCCTAGAATAATTATAGGAATTGAAAAAATTATAGGAAAGACTAGCGTATAGCTATAATTACAATCTTTACATAAATGGAATAGCTATAATTACAATCTTTGCATAAATGCAAAGAAGTAAATGAATACAATTCCTCATATTATAGAATGGAATCGAACTTGCTATCATCTGTTGACTTAATTTTACTGTCATCTGTTTTGGAAAGGGTTTCCTTAATACGCCCTTGTAAGCTCATCGGGGAAGGCTGCACGTTGAGCTTGGACTGAGGATGGGAAAACCTTGTAGAGACTAATGCTTTTGCGAGGCCATCGGCTAATTGGTCCTTGCTTGATATAGAGTGAATTTCCAATGATTTATGCTGAACTCTTTCATGAACGAAGTGGTAGTCGATTTCCACATGTTTTGTGTGTGCATGGAACATTGGGTTTGCTGTGAGATATGTTGGCCAAACATGGCTTACTAATCTTGTTTTGATGATAATAAATCAAAGATAATTTAATATGTTTTGTTGAAAGTGATGATATTTCAGGAATCAAGTTATCACAAAGCTCATTGCAAGTCTACATGAAAAAAAAAATAAATGAAAAAGGACATATTTCAAAGATAAATTGATAAAATCTTGGAGAATTAAAGAAGCTCAGAGAATTGAAGCTCAAAGGCAAGATGGACTAAGAAAATGACAAGCATGAAGACTCCAAGATTAGAATGTGTTTAAAGTCTTAAGAGAGTCTCTATGTAAGTATTTTATTCAAATGATAATTTGATTGGATTTGAAACTCATTTGGAAACTCATTGACTTAGTGTTGACTTTTTGAGTCGGATCTCTATTTTAATATTGACAAAGTATTAGTATCTTATGTGTGTTTAAGTATGTGAACAGGTCTAAATTTCAGCACACATAAGATCAAGGTACTTGGAAGTCCGAAGAAACTCCAAGATCATATGTATCTGGCGCATTCCATGAAGACACACGAACAAGAAGATTGAAGACATTTGTTCTTATTATAAAATGCATTTTGTTTTGTATTTTGGGTTTGTAATATAATCTGCATATCATGCATAATAGGTATTTATGCTCAAGACCATAGAATGACTATTAGGGATCACCTTTCGGTTGACTAGACCTTAGATCGACTATTAGGTCCTTGCACAATCACTTAGGAAAATGTCCACTATCTTACACATAATATCTATGCAATCAGGGGTAACTTATACTCAAAATCAGGACCAAAATTTAAGTTTGAAAGGACTTCGAGTGACTGAACAGTGTGCGTTGAAAACGCCTCAGTCAACTGAATGTATAGAAAGTCAAAAAGTTGACTAAGACTTGGGTGACTGAACCTAATATGAACATATCTTCCTCAGTTGACCGAACCATGGTCGTAACTTTTTCCACCTTCCCCGGGTGTTAGGAACCTATAAGCATCCAGATCAAAGTGACATCAAAGATTAACGTGGTGCGGTCAATAACGACCTACGTCCACGGAGCACACACCAAGTATTCACTATCTCGTCGGAAAATATTACAAATCTCTCTCTTTCTCTCTCTCTCTCTCTCTCTCTCTCTCTCTCTCTCTCTCTCTCTCTCTCTTCCCTTCTTCTTCTTAGCTCTCTCTGAGCTTCTCACGCTTCTGCACTCTCTCTGTGCTGTATATTACATCTTCCACAGCCCTCCTTTTATAGGCTTGGAATTTAAATCATAATTACATAAAATAAATACAAATGGAAGTTTATAATGTAGAGATTAATGGAGAGATAAATTCCACCACATTTCTGACTCAGCTCCAAGCTTGCAACGCGTTGTCTCCCGGCTGTCTTCTGGCTCCATCTCTAACAATCTCCCACTTGGAGACAACGACACCTTCTCAACCATAGTATCATGAATAAATGATGTGCTCATAATATGTGTCTTCAAGCATGAAGACCAGATGAAGTTGAACACAACTTCAGTTTCTCTGTAGTCACCATCTTCCTGTCTGCTCGATTTCTGCAGACTAATCTGATGGCTGTCATCTTCACAACTGGTATAAAAATGCCGGTGTAGTCAATCCCTTCCTTTTGCTCAAAGCCTTTGACTACTAACTGAGGCATGTACCTTATGGAGCCGTCATGCTCTTCTTTAATTTTGTACATCCACTTGTTGTGAAGGCCTTTGGGCAACTTCCATGTTCTGTTAGAGGTGAGGGACTTCATTTCACCTTTCATCGCAAGCTCCCACTTGTTCGTATCTGCCACTTAACATGCTTCATCATAGCATTTGGGCACTCCTCCATCTATAGGAAGTAAGTAATTAATATACCTTATGTTTGGTATATGGGACCGAGTAGATCTCCTAAGCTCCGGAGCTGGAGTAGGAGACGGTGGTGCGACAATCTGCTCCACTTGTTCCTCCACCCGAGGATTCTCGGTATTCTGCTGATGTGTCCCGACACATTCTGAGTGGACTAGTTCTAGTCCCTTCTTCTTTGGGGCATGGGTGTTTATCTGGAAACTAATCTTCTTCTATTTCCTAACTATACAATCCTCACACATGTCAATATGCACTGATTGTAGACCACTCAATTTTTCCTTTAAGTGCATCACTCTGAGTCCCTTCTCGCTCATGTGACCAAGTCGTTGGTGCCAGATGTTGCTGTCGTCATTTCCTGCAGCAACTGAAATAGACATGGAGGCATTGGAGGTTAGAAAAGTGTTCTGCCTTTCTTACCTCGTGCAATCATTAGTACGCCCTTTGAAACTTTCCATTCATCTCCAATGAATTTCGTCGTGTATCCCTCATCTTCCAGCTGACCAACTGAGATCAAATTCTTTCTCAAGTCTGGAATATACTTGACATTCTTCAGCTTCCATACTGACCTGTTTATATTGATCTTCATAACTCCCTTGCCGGTTACGTCGTAAGGTTGATCGTTGCTAAGGTACACCTTACCAAAATTACCTGGTGTGTACTCCTGTAAGCAATCTTTGCGGCATGTAGCATGAAATGAGGCTCTAAAGTCTAAGACCTAAGGCTCTTGCTTGCTTTCCAAAGAGTAGATCAACATATCATCATTTTCGGAAACAATATTTGCTTCTATCTTTGCCCTCATCTCAAATTCTTTCTTCTGACTCCTGCACTGGTTCCTGTAATGACCAGTATTTCCACAGTTCCAACACTCAATAACTTTTGTGCTTTGTGAACCCGTGTCCTGAGTACCTCTGGGATTTTCAGATTTAGACCGCTTGGGCCTAGATTTTCCATGGTTGTTTGATCGTCCATGCCTGTTTCCTTTGCCTCGACTCTCCATGTTCAAAGTTGAACTCGAATTGGAGCTATGGTTCAGCTGCATTCTTATTTCCTCCGTCAAAATCATGCTGACAACCTCATCGTATACAAGCTTTGATTTTCCTGCGGAGCTACTGACGGCAGTGATGACACCATTCCAATTTTCAGGCAACTGACTGAGA
Source organism: Malania oleifera (assembly GCF_029873635.1). Classification (NCBI taxonomy): domain Eukaryota; kingdom Viridiplantae; phylum Streptophyta; class Magnoliopsida; order Santalales; family Ximeniaceae; genus Malania; species Malania oleifera. The sequence goes on along the minus strand of NC_080424.1, from coordinate 75,678,728 downwards.
ATCAGTAGAGCCCAAATCTCATTATCAAATGTTATCCCGACTGAGGCGAGTTGATTAAACAACTCATTGAAGTTATTCAAATGCCTGCTGAAACTCTCACCTGTAGACATGTTCATTGTAAATAGTCTTTTCATGAGATGTACCTTATTTGCGGCTGAAGGCTGCTCGTACATATTAGAGAGTGCATCCATCAGAAACTTGGTAGACGTTATATGCTTGATATTGAATGCCACAGATTTTGACAACGTCATTCTGATGGCTCCGAGAGCTTTTCGATCAAGCAACTCCCACTCTTCCTCCTTCATGGATGTTGGCTTAACCTTCAATGGTAAGTGCAATTCCTTCCCAAACAAATAATCTTCTATATGCATCTTCTAGAAACCGAAATTGTTCCCGTTGAACATTTCGATTTTTGAGCTCTTTTCATTTGACATCTCGATTCACTAATCTAGAGATGCAATTAGCTCAAATGGATAGTGTGGTTGGATCCAAAACGATCGAAAACCCTAGAAATGGTTCAAGTCGCTTGAAAAATGGACCCAAAAAGACTTCGAAAAGTTCAGTCAAAGTTTGGCCAAACCAAACCTGGTCAAGTTTGCTGACGTGGCAGAGGTGGGGCCCACATATGATGTGGCGGGTTGGGGTCCACCCTCTGTCGTGGCAGTTGTGATGTGGCACCTATGCTGACATGGCACACTCCTGCTGACGTGACCCGGTGGCGTGGTAGCTGACCCAGCAACGCTGACGTGGCCGGGCCGATTCTGAGCAACGAGTCGGATTCGGGTCGGGGATTGGATCTTAGGTTCACCCGGGGCTGAGTCACCTGTAGGGTTGGGTTTGGGAGTGAACCAGGTCAGGTTGAGACGGATCGGGCGAAGAAGACACGTGCAACATGTTGAGCATCTGAAGGACTGGTCGCCAGCGTGTTGCAGGCGCGTGGATAGGCGTCTTGCTTCGGTAAGGCGTGTAGGGGTGCGTGAGACTTCTACAAAACTCCGTTCGAGCTCTGGTTTACACCCTTCTATTCATCTCGGTGAGCTAAATGTGATGGTTGCTCCAAAGCACAGTTTTGATTAACTAGACAGAGCTCTGAATTTTGGGGTCACTTTCGATCAGGCTTTTCTGCTCCAACTGGGCTCTGATACCACTTGTTAGGAACCTACGAGCATTCAGATCAAAATGACACCAAAGATTTAATGTGGTTCGGGCAATAACGACCTACGTCCACGGAGCACACACCAAGTATTCACTATCTCGCCGAAAAATATTACAAATCTCTCTCTCTCTTCCCTTTTTCTTCTCAGCTCTCTCTAAGCTTCTCACGCTTCTGCACTCTCTTTGTGCTGTATATTACATCTTCCACAACCCTCCTTTTATAGGCTTGGAATTTAAATCATGATTAAATAAAATAAATACAAATGGAAGTTTATAATGTAGAGATTAATGGAGAGATAAATTCCACTGCGTTTCTGACTCAGCTCCAAGCTTGCAACGCGTTGTCTCCTAGCTGTCTTCTGGCTCCATCTCTAACATCGAGCGCCCAAACTTGACTTTTAAAAATACCTCGGGCGACGAAGTGGTAAGTTTGGCAGATCGAACTTAGGGCCAAGCGACCAAACCTCGAGCAGTTTGGAAATCACTTTGGTTTAGCCACTCGAAGTTCTCACCGGGCACCTGCACTTCAAAAATTTCTTTTCTTTATGTGTCTGTTCGGGCGACTAAACCTATGGCTCAAGCGACCAAAACCTCTCGAGTTGGACATTTTTACTGCATGTAAAACAGGGTCATTTTTAATTAAACGTCATTAAATATTTTCCAAAATACCTAATATGTCCCTAATGGTCAAAATTTCTCCCAACTTTATATAAACTACCTTATTTGTCATAATTAGTAGGTGATTAGCATATAGATTAGCAAAATTTTTCTCTGAAAATTTATTGTGCTAAATCTTTCATACTCTCATTTTTTACAAAGCATGTTGCAAAATTTCTTTCTCATACTCATTTAGTTACATATCTTTGAGAAAGATTATTTTTGTGGGTGTTCATTCATTCTCTTTGCAAGCTAACAACTCTTCCATACTTGCATTTGTTGATTGTCGATTTTGGAGAGTAGCTTAAAGTTTTTCCCATTATATTTTACTTATAAATATTAGATTGGGAAAAACTCTTCATTGACTTAAGAACTTGCATCCTTATTGCAAGTTTCATAAGCTTGTTTTGTGTTTTGATAAAATCATCTTTTAGCAAGCTTAAACCCTAGTATCCATTGTGCTTGATATTTGAAAAATAGTTTTGGGATGCTTGCTTAGGGTTCTAGAGATGCTTTGAATATTCACATTGCAAATACATTATCTTGAAATCAAAGGTCTCACTCTCACATATACATATTGACACACATATTGTTGAGAGTTAACACATTGGTTAACGAAATCTCACTTGAGCTTAATATCCTATCATATGTGAGTGCATTAATTGATTGTGTGTAGTGGTATATACTTACTTAGTGTAAGAAGCATATTTGTTTGTACAAAAAATTTCATATCTATTGCATTCCCAACATGTGGTTGGAAGAGGGAGACTTGCCCTGTGAAAAGCCCCAGACTGGTTCAGACCCGATTAGGAGAACTAGGTGTACCATCCTGTTAAGGTGTTGTATTAAGTGGTTTAGTTTACAGCACTTTATATTCATTCACATGTATGTTATATTTGATATATTGTGAATGCTACGTATAATTTAATTTCTGCATATCATTATCTGTGCAATTGGTATATGATTAGAAAGACCCTAGGTTGTGTATTACTGATATCTGGTTAAATCTAGGAAGAAGTTTCTAAAATTCCAATTCACCGCCTCTTTTGTGAATATACCAATTCCAACACTTAGAAACCATGTATTGAAAAACCTCGAAAAATATTTTCCAAAAGTCTTAAATTAATTTGGCGAAAGCAAAAGAGCAAAAAGTTTTGGAAACAAAAATAAAAATCAGAAATATGGTCTGTCCAGGCGACTGACAAAAACAACCCAGGCGACTGACAAAGAAATAAACTGATTTTGAAACAACCCGAGAGGACAAAAGCAACTAACAAAGTTTTTCTAGGCGATTGAAAAATAAATAAACTGTTTTTGAAACAACCTGAGAGGACCCAAACGATTGACTGGTGATGACCCAGTCGACTGACTCTCTTCTTCCTGTGAAATTCTCAATGTTTTAATGAATCCAAGCGATTGACTCTTTATTCCCAGTCGACAGAGTCTTCAAGATTTCAAAATTTAAATATAACAGAAAGTTTCCAAATTTGATTTTTTGAATTCTAAAGTTATGAAAACTTAAGAAACACTCCAAGTCACTTGGGGAACACGAAATAATCTTGTTTAAACATCTATAAATACCCCCCAAGGCTAAGGATTCAAGATACCAAGCAAATACACAACAATTAAGCCCTCTTGCTCTCAATACTCTCAAAACTCTTTTGCTCACAAACTCTCTGAAATTCCTTACTAAGTTTTGTTGCGAAACTCTCACGAATTCTGAGTATATTCTAAATTCTTTCAATCTAGAAGGAAAGCTCACAGTGATATACTTCTAAGGCTTCAAATTCTTTCAATTGTTATTTTGAATTGAAGTATATTAGTGCTTAATCATTGCACTAATTAGCTCTTGTTGAGAGTGTCTTTGTGCACTAATTTTGTTTCTTGTTTTGTAAACGGTTCAGGTCTTTGAATCGTTGTTGGACCAAGCGTCGAGTATCGTTTGGAGAGGCGAACTCTAGCCTATAGAAGGAGAGATTGTAAAGGCTGCTCCTGCCCGTCAAAGGAGTGTGTAAGGTTGCTCCTACCCACAAAGGAGTGTTATAGTGGATGTCATAAGGGAGCATGTTGATTGGTTAATGCCCAAGACTCATTAATTGAAAGTTTATTTAAATTCTAAGTTTTTGGAAGAGTGCTGAAAATTTACTTTGTGTTTCATATTGAGAAATCATGTTCTCTAATACATAAATTTTATCATCTACATACTTAAATTCTACTTTTAGTTGCTCAAGTGCTGAATCTTTGAAACATTGCTGAATTCATTGTGAATTGTGTTTTGGTTATCTTGGTTGGATTGAATTAAATTGCTAAGGGATATTCAAATTAATATATTCATTCATAAAGGTATATAACTAAATAAATTTCTGTTGAACTTGTAATTAAAAATCAATTTTGTATGTATGGTTGTTGAACTTAAAACAAGTTAAGAAAAAAATCAATTAAAGAAGCTATAAAGAAGTTTTTAAAAACCCAATTCACCCCCCCTCTTGGGAATACACCTTCCTTTTCAAGATAGGTCGCCCCTATGTTGTCACACCAGAGAACGGGGCGCTGGGAAAGGAAAGTACTGAGCTCACATAGTAGAGATTGGAGCCAGATAGAATCAGCTGTGGCATGGGCAATTGCTCTACACTCAGATTCGGTGCTTGAGCGAGCCACAGTTTGTTGCTTTTTAGAGCTCCGTGAGATTAAATTGTCACAAAAAAATATTGAAAAACTAGAGGTCGATTTCTGATTGGTGGGGCAGCCGGCCTAGTGGGCATCGGAATAAATTGAGAGCTGTGTAGACATGTTAGGCTGAATGAGTAATCCAAGATTAATGGAAAACTTGAGGTAACGTAGTATCCTTTTCACTACTGTCCAATGTTCATCAGTGGGTTTGTGCATGAATTGGCACACTTTATTTACAGTGAAGGAGATATCGGGTCGTGTCAAAGATAGGTACTGCAAGGCTCCAACTATGCTTCGATAAGTAGAGAGATTATAGCATGGAGCATCTGAAAACAATGATAGCTTTTGGGAAGAAGACATGGGTGAAGATATAGGCTTGGCATCAAGCATTTTCGTGCGGCTGAGTAGATTATATATGTACTAACTTTGAGATAAGAATAGCGCCTCTTTCACGTGATGAGATGCAACGCCCAAAAGAAACTTAAAACACCCAGGTCTTTGACAACAAATTCACTGGCTAGAGCAGAGATCGGTTTAGATATAGCTTGCGAGGTGGAGCTAGTGATGATTATATCATCAACGTATACCAACACAAAGAGAGTAACTGAAGCTTGCCTAAATGTGAAGAGAGAAGCATCAGAGCTTAAGTTGACAAAGCCAAGTGATTGAAGGTGCTCATGTGGGCGATGGTACCAGGCCCATAGGGCTTGTTTTAAGTCGTAAAGTGCTTTGTGAAGTCGACATACATGATTTGGAAAATTGGGGTGAACATATCCAAGAGGTTGATGCATATACATCCTCCAAAAGATTCCCGTGAGGAAATGCATTTTGTACGTCAATTTGATGGATTGGCTAGCATTTGGAGATGACAATGCTTAGAACAAGTCAGATGGTTGTGGGCTTGACCACTAGATTGAATGTGTCATCGAAGTCAATTCCAGGCTATTGGTGGTAGCCCTTAGCAACCGGCCATGCTTTACGGCGTTCGAGAGTGTCGTTGGCTTTCTGTTTGGATTTGAAAATCCACTTGGATCAGACGATGCTCATGTTCGGTTTTGATGGTGTGAATTTATGTGTAATCCCAAAAGGGGGGTGAATTGGATATTTTAAAAATCTTAGTTTTTAGATTCTAATTTTGAAAAACTTACAACCATACACGCAAAAACTAGATGAAAATAAGTTCAGTATTTCTCAGCTTATCAATTTAATGTGTGACTTTATCAAGCAAACAATATTACCCAATTACTTAACATACATAACAAACAAATAATTAAGTGCAGGCGGAAATTAAAGTAGTTAAGGGAAGAGAGATGTAAACACGATTTTTACGAGGTTCAACCATCCCAACCTACATCCTCGCCTTGGATAAACTACCCAAGGATTCCACTAAACTGCTCCTTAACTTGGGACGAAACTTCCCATTACAATCTGCTGCTTACAAGAGACGTAGCTATCTCCTAATCCGCTACTTACAAGTGGTGTAGCTTCCTCCTCACGATTCACAAATCGAATCGTTAATATAAATAACAAACGAATATTCCTGAATACTCAAACACTTCTTAATAAGCTAATAAGTACAATCAATCCTAAGCACTCTCATAAGATATAATATAAAGCTTAAGAGAGAATATATTTTTATCAATGATGTAAGTAAAGATATGATCTTTATATGAAAAATATATGTATATGATATGCTTCAAAGATCTACACTTTATTCAATATCTCCCAAAAATGATTTCTTTAAAATATACGCTTTGGAGATTTTAGAGTTTGATTTCAAATAACCTTTTGCATGAATAAAATACAAGATCCCTTTAATAATATCCTTGAATATCACATAAATCTAAGTTCTTGCTTTCAAATATTTTATGCAAGAATAATAAACTATAAAATCTTTGAATAAAAAATATATGCTTGAATATCACAAAGATTTAAGTTCTAGAATACTTTTCCCAAAAGATTTTTCAAACATATATATATAAAATGGGAAAATAGGTTTCTTGCTCCCAAAAAGAATTTTAGATAAACGAATAAGGGAGTAGACAACAGTTTAACAATAAGATTGAATGCTCAATAAAAGACTTTACCAAACCTTAATATCAAACCAGTTTTTTGTAAGATGATACGAGTGTAAGCACTTGGATATTGAATATGATATTGACAAATGCCCAAACTTGATGTGAATGCTTTGGAATGCAAGCAAAGTTAGAAAAAACTATGCAAAAGTCTCTCTAACGTATTTCTTCTTGCTTCTTACTGTTTCCCTAGGCTTTAGGGTTGGTTTAAATAAGTATTCTCGACCTTTGATCAATTTTAACCATTGGATCATTTAATTAAAATATTTTCGTCTGTTTCTACATTGAATCGCCATTATGCACCACGAACTCATTGACGAATGTTTATACCAGTCGACAAATGCCCTTCAGTCGCTCGTCGATGAGAACAGGGGATTCGTCAACGATTGGGCTGTCTGAGATTTTTATGGTCTCAGTATTTTCTTGTCAACGAGACTAAACATTAATCCTCACTCATATGTAATCATTTTGCACTCTTATCATAGGAAGAATCTTATTATATTTTTTATAAAGATGCAATGTTGGGTTCTCTAAAATGAACATTCATGCTTATTTAAGAAACCCCAGCTCAACCATGAACTTCAAAGTAGTTGTGAAATGCAATTTGGTTTTGATCATTCATAACATATGGTTGATTCAAAAAGGAAAACTTCTTCTGAATACTCTTATTTATTATTAAGTAATTCTTTATATAAGAGTATTTATCCGTGTTCTCTTTTAAGCTCTCAATTCTTGATCAATCAATTAGAGCTTCATATTATTAAAATGGTATTGTTGGCCTCAACTAAACTAGGTTGGTTGCACTAGGTTTCAACCAAGAAGAAGGTATCAACTTCAAAGAAACCCGCGCACCAGTAGAAAAATTGAAAAGTCATTTGCATGTTATATTGCCTTTGCAAAGGATTTCATGTCTTATCAAATGGATGCTATTCGGGTTTTAAAATCCTACCCCCTATGCTTAAAAAATGAATCTTACTCTCCTCACGTGAACACTCAAAATCTAAAGGAATAATACTCAATTTGAGGAAACTAGGCAAAGAAAACAAATGAGCTCGTAGAATTAGACTTCTTTTAATGATTGGGGAGAAATTTAAAAAAAATGGAGTTTTGAAAATTGAAAATCTTATTTAAATGAAAAAAAAGGGAGGGAGAATTTTGAACAAAATACAAAATGAATAATCTTAGATCAAAAAAGGGGAGAATTTAGAACAAAAATGAAAAATGAATGATATTAGATAAAAAAGGAAGAGAAAGTAAAACAAAATGCAAAGAGAAGGAGAGCTTAATCTTAGGATGAAGAAACTTAATAGAATATCTTTTGAAAGTTAGGTGTACTCCCAAGTGTGGGGTGAATTGTGTTTTTAAACTTTTCTTTGAAATCCATTTGTTTTATAAGTTCCTTTAGTTAAGAGTTATCCCCTTTTTCAATTTGAGTTAATTTGCAATCACACTCTTCAAAGACAACAACTTCACAAGTATAATTGATATTCAATCCAATCAATGAACTTAACTTGATATCACAAAAATAAAAAATTCAACCAAGCTTCCAAAATTCAAATATCGATATCAAATAAGTATCTTGATTTTAAGTATGCAACCAACTAATATATTAATGAGCTTTGGAATTAATCAATCAACGTACTTCCTTGTAGTTTTCACAATAATATTGATTAATCAACGTACTCTCTTACAATTTTCACAATTCCAAAAAGCAAATTAATATCTAGCAATTCAAATAAGCATCCACGCAGTTTATATGTGCTGTAATTTAAAGAGAATAGGGAAGAGAGTGACACCAAGATTTTTATGAGGTTTAGCTATACCCGCCTATGTCCTCGCCTTAGGTACACCACCCAAGGATTCACTATACTGTTCCCTTAACCAGGCAGAGTAAACCTTTTACACACTCCTTCAAATAGGATAGAGTCTTCCACTCCAAGTGATACCCCACACTTGGTAAACCAACAATTCAACAACTTAAACCGTCAAAACAACAAGAAACAAGAACAAATTTTTGTGTATAAAGATACTCTCACAATAGAGCTGATTAGTACAAGTTAGAGCACTACTATACTTCAAATTAAATATCAATAAAGAATGAATTTGAAGCTCAAGAAATTAATCACCGGGTTCTTCTTTAGATTGAATAAAACTTATTAAGAGCACAAGAACCGAGTGGTTATATCAGCAGGAATTCAGTAGAACTTCAGTAAGGATGTGTGAGCAAGAGAGCTTTGAAAATTAGAGACTTTGATTGCTAGATTGTAACTAATTGTATATGAAAATCCTTTGGTTTTCAATGCATTTATAGAGTTCTAAAAGCAATTTCTTGTTGCCTAATTTTATTTGGAGTATTTCCCAAGTTTATACAAAGTTTGGAGCCCAAGCAAACATTTTTGGAAACATTCGCATGCTACTTTATCTTAAATTTGGAAAGTCACTTGCCTTTCAAAAAGAGAACTGTCAACTTCAACCACCCTTCAGTATTTTGTGTATAACTTTCACTATACAACTCTTATTTAAACGTTCTTAGTATCAAAAGAAATCTAAGAGACAATCCCACAACTTTTATGTTGGATACTTTTTAAGATAAGGAGCTTTTGATAGAACAAATTGCTTATCAATGCAGATGTTATAAAAAAATAATAAGGGAATTAAAAAAAAAAAAAACTGTTTTGGTGCTTTTCATTTCAAAAATAATTTTAACCTTTTTGAAATAACTTTTTACCTTAAAAATTATTTTACAAATATTTTAAAAATGGGTCTCTAAGTCAGTAATCATTCCTAAGATCTTCAAAGCATCCATATTGATTTTAAATTGAAGTACTTACATAAGACTTTCTTACGACTTAAATATTTGAAGTGTGAAGTCTTCATGTATGTCTTCCTTTGAGTTCATCTTAACTTTGAGCTTTAACATTCTTTAAGCTTTCATAATATTTGTCAAACTTTGATCTATTGAGCTCTCTTTTGATCACTTGTTTGAAATGTACGCTATCAATGCACTCTTGATCTTAAACTCTAATGCTTAATTCCTGAAACATCATCACTTTAACCAAAACATATTAAATTCTCTTGATTTGTTATCATCAAAATAAGATTCGTAAGGCTTGTTAGACAAAAAAATCTTTCTCTTTTTGATGATGACAAATAATGAGCAAACGAGAGTTGACCTTGATAAGGCATCCCCTTACAATAATCACACTTTTAACAATGTTTTAAAAAAACAAATCATTCATATGATCAAATAATTTCATATTCAATTTTTCGATTCCATGTAAGTTAATTTATATAACAATCAAGTATTTACAGTTCATATCATCATATCATCATACCATTAGTGCATCATAGTTCATATCATCATATAATCATACCATTAGTGCAACGATTCCATGTAAGTTAATTTATATAACAATCAAGTATTCATAGTTCATATCATCATATCATCATACCATTAGTGCAACGATTCCATGTAAGTTAATTTATATAACAATCAAGTATTCATAGTTCATATCATCATATCATCATACCATTAGTGCATCATAGTTCATATCATCATACCATTATTAGAAATATCTCATATTCTACATTGCTTAAACTTTCTTATCTTTACATTTTATCTCCTCAATTTTGTTTTCATTTTTGCTCAAACTTTCTCCCCCTTTTGACATGAATCAAAAAGAGAAAAGTAACACAGCAAAGGCAAATGTACCATGCAAAAGATTTCCTGTTTTCTTCTTTAAACTACTTCTCTAATATGCAACAATCCTAATTCACGTCTAATAGAGATAAATCGATCCTCTGAAAGTGGTTTTGTTAAGATGTCTGTCCATTGATTATTTGTATTCACAAATTCAAGAATTATATCCTCTTTTTGAACATGATCTCTTAAGAAATGGTGTCTAATATTTATATGCTTGGTTCTTGAGCGTGATATTGAATTTTTAGAAATATTTATAGCACTTGTATTATCACACTTTATAGGTATAGCTGAATATTCTAAATTAAAGTTTTTTAATTGTTGCTTTATATAGAGTGTTTGTGCACAATAACTTCCTGCTGCCACATACTCAGCTTCAACAGTAGATAAGGCTACAAAATTTTGTTTCTTGGAAAACCAAGACACAAGAGATCGTCCTAGAAAATGACAAATTCCACTTGTGCTTTTTCTATCAATTTTACATCCTGCATAATCTACATCTAAATAACTAATCATCTCAAATCCAGTGTCCTTAGGATACCATAGTCCTAAGTCAATAATGCCTATCAAATATCTTAAGATTCTTTTTACTGCTATTTGGTGAGATTCCTTAGGGGTTGATTGAAATCGGGCACACATGCATATATTAAACATTATATCAGGTCTACTAGCCGTCAAGTATAGCAGACTACCTATCATACTTCGATAGTATTTCATATCAACTGGTTTTCCTTTTTCATCCCTATCAAGACTTATTGAAGTACTCATTGGTGTTCCTATAGGTTTGCTACCTTCCATGTCAAACTTCTTAAGCATGTCCCTTATATATTTTGATTGATTTATAAATGCACCATTTTTAGCTTGCTTGATTTGTAGTCCTAGGAAGTAATTTAACTCTCGCATCATACTCATTTCAAATTCTTTTTGCATACATTTTGCAAATTCCCTACGTAAATCATCCTTTGTAGCACCAAATATGATCTCATCAACATAAATTTGTATAAGAAGCATATCTTTATTCTTAGATTTTATGAATAAGGTGTTGTCCGCCTTTCCTCTTGAAAAACCATTTTCTAGTAGGAATCCACTTAACCTCTCATACCAAGCTCTAGGACCTTGTTTTAACTCAATAATGCTTTTGTTAATCTAAATACATAATTAGGGTTATTTATATCCTCAAAACCTGGAGGTTGAGCCACATAGACTTCTTCATTTATAAAATCATTTAAAAATGCACTCTTCACATCCATTTGATAAAGTTTAAATTCTTTGTGAGATGCATAGGCTAATAACATTCTTATTACTTCCATTCTTGCTACGGGAGCAAAAGTCTCATCGTAGTCCATTCCTTCTTCTTGATTGTATCATTGAGCTACTAGTCTTGCCTTATTTCTTACTACAATACCATTTTAATCCTTTTTACCTAAATACCCATCTAGTTCCAATTATTGAATGATCATCGGGTGTAGGAACTAACTTTCATACTCTATTTCTTTCAAATTGATTTAATTCTTCTTGCATTGCTATTATCCATGAATCATCACTTAACCCTTCTTTAATGTTCTTAGGTTCTTCTTGGGATAGAAATGCATAATGATTACATAGGTTTTTCAATGAGGATATAGTTGATACACCTCGTGATGGTTCTCCTATGATTTGATCTTTTGGATAATTTTTTTTTACAAATTTCCATTCTTTAGTTAATTCAGAATTTTCAGTAGGATCATTATTTGGAGTTACTTCATTTTTCTCTTCTTTCACTTCTACGATTTCTAAGTCCTCTAATTTTTGTGTAGCATCAGCTTTAACTTCTTCAATATCATTTGCTTGTGTAAATGGATTTATTTCATCAAAGGTTACATGAATTGATACTATAATTGTAAGTGTTCTTTTATTATAAATTCTAAATGCTTTGCTATTCAACACATACCCTAAAAAGATTCCTTTATCTGATTTTGCATCAAATTTCCCCAAGTTATCTTTATTATTTAGTACAAAGCACTTGCATCCACATGAAAGTAAGCTATGTTAGATCTTCTTCCTTTCCATAGTTCATAGAGGGTTTTATTTAAGGTTGATCTTATGGAAACTCTATTCATTACATAACATACGGTATCAACCGCCTCAGACCAAAAGTGCTTAGGTAATTAACATGGTCCTAGCCATATCTTGAAGGGATCTATTTTTTCTTTCAACAACTCCATTTTGTTGTGGAGTTCTAGGTGCTAAAAAATTGTGTTTTATTCCATGTTCATTGCAAAATTTATCAACATCTTTATTATTAAACTTTCTTCCTTGATTACTTCTAATATTTAAAACACCATATCCCTTTCCATTTTGAAGTCTTTTACACAAGTTTATCAACATATTGCATGCTTCATCTTTTGAAGCTAAGAAGAGTACTTAGGTAAACCTAGAGTAGTCATCAATGATGACGAAAGCATATTGCTTTCCTCCTAGACTTTGTGTTCTAGTAGGGCCAAATAAATCTAAGTGAATAAGCTCTAAGGGTCTGCTCGTGGAAATATGTTTCTTCTTCTTAAAGCTGGACTTAGTTTGCTTTCTTAATTGACAAGCATCACATTTTTTATCTTTTACAAACTTAGTGCTTGGTAGTCCTCTAACTAAGTTCTTTTTAGCTAATTTTGATAGTAAGTCCATACTAGTGTGTCTTAATCTTCTATGCCATAGCCAACTTGTTTCATTCATGGCTACAAAGCATGTGATATTTTGAAATTTTAGATTGTCAAAATTTATGCAATGCACGTAATCAATTCTTTTAGCGGTGAATAGAACATTATGTTTTTCTTTATTTTCAACAATGCATTTGTCTTGTTTGAAAATTATGTCAAATCCTTTATCACTTAATTGGCTTATACTTGAGAGATTATGTTTCAATCCATCTATCAACAAAACATCATCAATGGTCAAAGAGGGTTTATTATCTAATTTTCCAATTCCAAGGATTTTACCTTTAGTATTATCGCCGAACGTGACGTATCCACCATATTTTTGCATTAGCATGGTGAATTTGGATTTATCTCCGGTCATGTGCCATGAACACCTGCTATCCAAGTACCATTTGTCTTTTAATGGGGTTTTCCTAAAGCAAACCTACAAGAAGGGTTCAATATGTTATTTTTAGGTACCCAAATCTTCTTAGGTCTTTTTATTTCAAATTTATTTTCTTTGACTTTCCATACTTTCTTTATTTTAACATTTTTTCTATTAAATGGGCATTCAGATTTTATATGTCCTTTTTTCTTACACAAGAAGCACATAATGTGTTCATAGATATTTGTGGAAGATGTGCTTGCATAATGTTTTGATTCCTTTACGAAGTATCCCATATATAGATTCTTTTTCTTTTTGTTCTCAATTCCATTGTATCCAATTCTTTCTTTATCTAATGACATTTTTTGGGTTCCAATTGTGATACCTCGTGGAAGAAAAATTTAAAAAGGATTAGATGTTACTACTCATATCAATAAGGTGCACATTTCTTTTCAGGAGCCTTCCCATAAGAACTCCACGGTTAAGCGTGCTTGGTTTGGAGTTAACTTGGGACGGGTGGCCTTCTGGGAATTTTTCTCAAGAAGTGTGTGAGTGAGGACAAAACACACTTAAAAGAACACATGTTGGTTTGTGGGGCCAATCATTAGTCTGATAAGGCCCGCCCCTTGTTGTTTGGTACAGGTGGAGGAGGAGAGACGTAATGCTCCCTAGCAGACCCAGGTTGGGGCATTACACCAATAAACTTTTCAAAGTTCTCTTTTCCTTTTGTAAAATTGTAGATGATTTTATCCTCATCCTCAATTTTACTTTTAAGTTCTTTTATTTCTAACTCTTTCTTACTTTCACCATTTACTTGAAGTTTTACCAACTCTTGAGACATCATGTTGATTTTCTTCATGAGTTCATCAATGTATGATTCCTTTTCTTTTTCAATTGATTTTGAAGTTTCTAATTGATTTTTGAGTGTTTCATTTTGTTCTTTTAAAGTTATGTTTCTTTTTGTTACTTCCATAAACCTATCATGCAATACAAACAACTCAGCCTGAATTTCTTTATATGATGACATACTTTCACATAAGTCACAACATGATTTGTTACTTGATTCTTCATATAAGATAGAATAGTAATTTATCTCAGCATTTTTTGCCATGAAGCAAATGTTCGCTACTTCTTGTTCACTTGATTCGTTCTCTAATTCACTTGAGCTTGTGTCGTCCCATGTAGTAGCTTTCATAGTCTTCTTCTTCTTCTTCTTCTTCTTCTTCTTCTTCTTCATTTTTATCTTTCTTGATCTGTGGACAATTAGGTTTAATATGTCCAACCTTTTTACAATTGTAACATGTAGGAGGTTCATTCTTAGATTCCTTTTTACTTGTTTCTCCTTTTTCAGATTTTGAACTTCTAAACTTTCTAGCAAATTTCTTGTTTTTCTTGAAGAATTTCTTGTTTTTCTTGTTTCTCCTATTTCATCATCATCGAATTCATTATCATATTCTTCTTCACTAGAACTTTCTTTTGTAGCTTTAAAGGCTATTGATTTCTTTTGCTTGTTATGTTCAGAATTCCTTTCATTCATAGCCATCTCATAGGTGAGAAGCGATCCAATTAATTCATCTAGGGGGGTATTTTTGAGATTTATTCCTTTCATAATTGTTGTGGCTTTAGGTTCCCAAATGGGTGGAAGACCTCTAAGGATTTTTCAGATAATCTCATATGTAGAGTAGTTTTTTCCTAAGGCATTGAGGGAGTTTATTATATGAGTGAACCTAGTGTACATATTAGTGATGGTTTCATTCGGGTTCATCCTAAAGGCCTCATACTCACTTGTGAGCATGTCGATTCTACTATCTCTAACATCAACCATTCCTTCATAGGTTACCTTTAGTTTATCCCATATTTCTTTAGCTGATTTAGATGTCATGACCCTACTGAATTCATTTATGTCAAGAGCACAATATAATGCATTTATAGCACTTGAATTTACTTGCAACATTTTATGATCATTGTTGGTCATTTTTTTTCCTCTTTGGGTACTTCTTTTTTATCTATGATTTTAGTGGAAATAAGGTCACCTTGTGTGACAACTTTTTATACTTTCCAATCCATAGTTTGTAAATAGATTCTCATTCTTTGTTTCCAAAAGAAACAGCAAAAAAAAAAAAAAAAAAAGAAGAAAAAGTCTAGTTGAGGATTGACCCTCGGCAAAGGGAGATATGCCTAGGTGTGCTATAGAGATCTTTATATAGCTTCTAATTTAAGATTTTCTATAACCTCGCTCTGATACCAATTGAAAAGTTAGGTGTACTCACAAGAGGGGAGTGAATTGGGTTTTTTAAATTTTTTTTGAAATCCCTTTGTTTTACAAGTTCCTTTAGTTAAGAGTTAACCCCCTTTTCAATGAGTTAATTTGCAATCACACTCTTCAAACACAACAACTTCACAAGTATAATTGATATTTAATCTAATCAATGAAGTTAGCTTGATATCACAAAAACAGAAAATTCAACCAAGCTTCCAAAATTCAAATATCGATATCAAATAAGTATCTTGATTTTAAGTATGTAACCAACCAATATATTAATGAGCTTTAGTATTAATTAATCAACGTACTCCCTTATGATTTTTGTAATAATAGTGATTAATCAACATACTCCCTTACAGTTTCCGCAACTCGCAAAAGCAAATTAATATCCACGCAGTTTATATGTGCTGTAATTTAAAGAGAATAGGGAAAATAGTGACACTAATATTTTTACGAGGTTCGGGTATACCCACCTACATCCTCGCCTTAGGTACACCACCCAAGGATTCACTATACCACTCCCTTAATTGGGCGAAGCAAACCTTTTACACACTCCTTCAAATAGGACAGATCCCTCCTCTCCAAGCGATACCCCATGCTAGGTAAACCAATGATTCAACAACCTGAACCGTAAAAACAACAAGAAACAAGAACAAATTTTTGTATATAAAGACACTCTCACAATAGAGCTGATTAGTATAAGTTAGAGCACTAATATACTTCAAATTAAATATCAACAAAGAATGAATTTGAAGCTCAAGAAATTAATCACCAGGTTCTTCTTTAGATCGAATGAAACTTAGTAAGAGCACAAGAATCGAGTGGTTGTATCAGTAGGAATTTAGTGGAACTTCAACAGGAATGTGTGAGCAAGAGAGCTTTGAGAATTAGAGACTTTGATTGCTAGATTGTATTTATAGAGTTCTAAATGTAATTTCTTGTTACCCAAGTTTACTTGGAGTATTTTCCAAGTTTATACAAAGTTTGGAGCCCAAGCAAACATTTTTGGAAACATTCCCACACTGCTTTATCTTAAATTTGGAAAGTCACTCGCCTTTCAAAAAAAGGTGCTATAAACTTCAACTACCCTTCAGTATTTTGGATATAACTTTCACTATACAACTCCGATTTGAACTTTCTTAGTATCAATATAAAGTTAAGAGAAAATTCCACAACTTTCATGTTGTACACCTTTTAAGATAAAGAGTTTTAGATAGAGAAAATTGCTCATCAATGTAGATGTAAAAAAAAAAGGGGAATTAAAAAAAAAAAAAACAGTTTTGGTGCTTTTCATTTCAAAAATAATTTAAACTTTTTTGAAATAACTTTTGACCTTCAAAAATATTTTTCAAGTATTTGAAAAAATGGGTCTCTAAGTTAATAATCATTCCTAAGAGCTTCAAAGCATCCATATTGATTTTAAATTGAAGTACTTACATAAGATTTTCTAAGACTTAAACATTCGAAGTGTGAAGTCTTCATGTATGTCTTCCTTTGAGTCTATCTTGACTTTGAGCTTCAACATTCTTTTAGTTTTCATAAGATTTGTCAAACTTTGATCTATTGAGGTTTCTTTTAATCACTTGTTTGGAATGTAGGCTATCAATGCACTCTTGATCTTGAACTCTAATGCTTAATTCCTGAAATATCATCACTTTAACTAAAACATGTTAAATTTTCTTGATTTATTATCATCAAAATAAGATTCGTAAGCCTTGTTAGACCAACATCTTTTATAAACATCATATATGGTGTGTTTTATATGGCTTGACTTGTTATTGAGTTCTTTATGGAATCATAAACATCATATATGGCTTGAAATTTTATGGATTTATGAATATATATATATATATATATATATATATATATATATATATATATAGGTATTAAGTTTTATGTTCTATATTTATGGTTTACTAGTTAGATCTTGTTTATGACTTGATGAATGCTAAGAATAAATTCTTCAATGAAAATGCATCTAAAATTACTTCATTACTCCAAAGCATGGTTGAAAATTATGTTAGAACAATATTATCATCTTTGGAAGTAATTAAATGTTAAATCTTATTTTTTGAGACAAAAAAGAAAAATTTTGAGCAAAAATAACCTTAAATCAAAACGAGGGAGAATGTAGAGTAAAATGCAAAATAGTTGAACATAGAATCAAAAGCTGGGTGAGCATAGAACAAAATAGAAATTTTATGGCAAGAAAAGAACTTGAAGAAAAATAGAAGTCGTATCTGTTGATAATATCAAAAGAAGGAGAATTCTAGCCGCAAGATGGAGAATTAAAAACATTCATGACATTTGGTATTAGAAATATTATGAAATTTAAATTTATGTCATGATGTTCATAAGTCTAAGCATATAGGAAATAGTTGAAAATTCTTCTAAAGTCATATTATAATCTTTGAAGATATTATGTCTAGATGACGCCTCTTGCTTATGTCAAAAGGGGGAGGATTATGAGCAAAATGATTATACGATTAAATTTGAGAGAAAATACTTTTGAACTCTAAGTCAAAAGGTGGAGAATGATGATTATTATTATGGTTAAATTTGGGAGAATTATAATTACGAGCAAATTGTTTATATGGTTAAATTTAGGAGAATTATGAGCAAAATACATTCTGAAAGCTAACGTAATCAAAATTGATCTTAAATGACTATAGCTTGAAAATTTTTAAGCCTTAATTTCAATATGCTGAACATGCTCTACATTGCTTATTTTCATTTTGTGCATATTGTGAGGGGGAGCCTTGTCAAGGCTATCTCATTTTGCTCCTTATTCAAAAAGGAGGAGATTGTTGTCTTTTCTAGATTTCATCTTGTTTTGATAATGACAGAACAAGCCATTTAATTGTGCTACTAAGTATGTTTACAAGAATTAAGATATTAAGCACAATAACATATGCAAATTGGAAAGCCACGAAGCATACAAGACTATGACTATGACTATGAAGCACATGAAGTCCAAGCTTGAAGAAATTAAAATAATTTATTTCATGTATTTTAAAAATTGGACCTATGTGAGTACACTATCATTGATTATATGAAGAAGCTCATAGGTAATCTTAGTTGGACCCTAAGCACTCTATATTTCATTGAAAATCATTTTATAAATGTGCAAAAATTATTTCAAAGTGTTAAAATCATTTTTGGAATGAAGAACTCCAAAAACAAGATTCTCCAAATCCCCCCCACCCCCCGTTTTTTTTTTGTTTTTCTGCCACCGCATTGATGTGTGATTTTCATAATTAATAACTTCCCATCTTGATCAACATGAAAGTTGTGAGATTTTTTCTTAACTTTCTTTTGATACCAAGATCGCCCTATTTGGAGTCATCTAGAAAAAGATATGCTCTAAATATTGAAGGGTGTTTGCTGTTGAAATTTCCTAAAAACTTAGGCGGCTGAACCAGTAATTCAGTTGACCAAAAATTGTTGTAGATTGCCGCAACGACCATAAAATGGCTAATTTTCAAAAGATAAATTATTTTTTAAAAGCTCAACGGCCATAAAATGGCTAGTAGACCGTCTTGCCTATAAATACAAGGTTTCTAACTTGTTTTGGCAAGGAGAAAAAAAGAGATATGCATCCATCAAACAAATCCAAGTTTTTGATATTTTGTTGAAAATCTTTCTCAAACACTTTACAATTTCTTTGTTTATCTTTCAAGTACTCACCTTCTAGATACTCCTTAAGCTTCATTCATAATCTTTTGAGAGTGTATTAGTGTTGTATTGTCATTATACTTATTCGCTTATTTGAGCAGCATTCTTTGTACATCTATCTTTGTTGATTCCACTTGTATGTAAAGGCATCTCGGCCTATTTAGGAGAGAGGTAAATCCACCTACTGAAAGGAGAGAGACGACTCGGCCTTATGAAGGAGTGGGGGTGCTTCGCCCAAGCAAAGGAGAGAGGTAACTCCACCTACGTAAAGAATAGAGGCATCTCCACCTGTTGACCTTATAGGTCACGCCCTGGTTTTGATAATGACAAATACGATTGTATTTAATAAATATCTAGTTCATGTGTAGGTCCATTTTTGTAGATCATTAATGGCACGTAAAAGCTTAAAGTTTGAAGACAAATTCATGCTCTTAATTGTAATATTTTTGTAATGAAATTTGTCTGTAATAGTAATTAAGGTATTCAGTTTGTAATAAGCACACACATCACATGCATGGTTTATTTTGTTAGCTCAAACCAGATACAAACCAAAAATGACCATAGAAAGACCTTAGGGTATTCGGTCGACCGACACTGGACTTTTTTGGTGTCTTCAAATTGGACCCCAAGTGATCCTAAGACACACACATTTATACATTTGTTTGTTAGGCACTTGAATAGGGCTTGTATGTTTCAAAACGGGACCAAAATGCACACATGGTGCACTTTCGGTCGACTTGCCAAGGTAGTTCAAGAGGCCCTGGTCGACCGAAACCTCCCTAGGTCAAAAGTTTGACCATCTGGTCGATCGAACCAGGTAGTTCAAAAGGCCCTGGTCAACCGAAACCTCCCTAGGTCAAAAGTTTGACCATCTGGTCGACCGAACCAAGTTGTTCAAAAGGTCCTGGTAGACCGAAACCTCCCTGGGTCAAAAGTTCGACCGAACACTTTTGTTCTCCAACTACCTGGTCGACCGGAGGGTCCTCGGGAGAATTCCCAGTGGTCTGGTCGACCAAACCAGCCAGTTCAGATTGGTCTGGTCGACTGAACCTCGGAAAATTAGGAAATCTCCTTCTCCTGGTCGACCGAGACCTCAGTTTAAAAGTTCCCTGGTCGACTAAACCATATGAGACTTGGTCGACCAAACCTATTCTGGTCGACCGGACCTCTCGGGTTGCCCTGATTTTTTACCGCAGTTAATAATTTTTAAACAGGGTTAAATTGGTTAAAATGTCATTAAACTTTTTCAACAATCCCTAATAGGTCCCCAACAGTCAAAATTTTTAGTATGTCTATATATACTCCTTCATTTGGGAGAATTAAGTGTGGATTAGCAAAAACCAAAATCAAAATTTCTCTCTCAAGCAAAATATTTCCCATTACTTATACTCTTTCAAAATCCACTCAAGCTTACCTTCTTCATCTATCTACATCATTTGTAAGCGTATTGAGTGTTATTGCTTAGAAGTTTTGCTCTCTCACTTGTTATGTATTTGAAACGATTTTTCTTTAAGAGAGTAACCTAAGTACTCTTAGGTGGCTTTTCTAATAAGCCTATCCTAAGAAGACTTGTGTTAAACTTCCTAGTGTTGCATTCTCATTGCAATAGCTTAGGAGGTTTGTATTTGTTTTTGGCTTGCAAAAATATTTTCAAACCTACTCAAATATCTTCTGAAATCTTTATTGAACTATTTGAGAAAAGATATTTGTGTTTGTTACATTAATCTTTGTGGCAATATTTATTCAAGTATATATCTTTTGCTGAATACAAAGATTATTCTTTTTGCAATCCAAGCATATACATATTCATGAGATTGAGATATTCAACTAATTGATATTCTTGAGGTCTGCTTCATATTATGTGTGAATACATTTGATTGAAATATTTTGAAATACATAGATTGCTCGTTTGACACTCTCACGTACACATTACATGGATAGAAAACATATTTGAGAGTTGAAATATTTAGACCACACTGAGCTTACATTATTAAATCATCTGTGGTGTATGTAATATTGTGCGCATTTGTGTACAAATTTGCTTTACATGAAAGCACCCATACATTGTACCTTTTGATTATATATCTGAGAGATTCCAGGCGTGACTTGAGGGGACGGTAATCTAGCCCGGTAAGGATTGGTAAAGGTTGAGGTCAGTCCTGTGCTAATTGACCTAGTTAAGGTTGAGGTCAACCCTGTGATAATTTGACCAGGTTTGTATAGGTGCCGCTCCACCCGTTTAAGTGAGCAAGTTAGTGCGATAATCCTTGTGCTGGTTAGCCAAGGCGAGGATGTAGGCAGTTGGCTGAACCTCGATAACATATCTGCGTGTCATCCTCTCTTTACTGCTTTCTGGTGCTTGTGTGATTGTTTAAACTGCTTTATTTAATTTCTAGTATATTTATATTATTGGCACTAGATTGACCATAGGCTTGTGAACATATTACTGTTAGGAGGAATACCTAGGAGATAAATTTTAAAAATACCAATTCACCCCCCCCTCTTGGGATCACGGTAAAGCTAACACCGCCGATTGAAGGAGGGATTGTAAAGACTTCTTCGCCTACTGAAAGAGAGAGGTTTTCTCCACCTATTAAAGGAGTATATAGTTGAATCCTCAAGTGGCTTTCTTAAGGCAAGGATTCCCGAACCTTGTAAAAATATGAGTTTTATTCTCTCTTCCCTAATCTCTTTAAATTAAGCACTTTTATATTTGTCCATATTTATTGTGAATATTGATTGCATTTGTGCAGTTTGATCACGTGCTTAAATTGTGATTAAAATTATTTAAGTATTTGCTTAAATTTTTTAAACATCCAATTCACCCCTTTCTTGGGACTACACCATTTGTAACATGCACAAATTTTTTCCAAGAAGAAAATTGAAATGGTAGTTAGTTTGGAAGAAGGTTGACAACCTTACTTTTTTATGATGTGTTGAGTTTGATTGCTTTAAGGGAGTTAGTTTTTTGAAGGTTCAACGAGAATAGTAGAATTTTCTACTTTGAATATTATGTTTTTCCCAATTTTTATTTTATTAGTTTATTTTTTCTGGAATTTTCCATTATTTTGATAGGAAAAGTTTTTCTCCTTTTTGAAATCTCCTCTTAACAATGAAATCCCTTGTTTTGTTATTATAAAAAAAAAAAATCAAATATAGTACACAATATGAAGCAATGACAAATTTTATTAAAAGGAGAAAGGAGTGTTCTAATATGAGTATATATAAAACTAAACATATAATAATTGAGATGAAATTCTTTTGAGTGTTGAATAATGTACGATTGTAAGTTAGTTCGCTCCAAAAAAATGTTTCATTGAGTAGTTCCCATCCTCTCGTATGAAATAGCACCACAATATCCCTTACATATATTCATATACACACTTTGTAGGTTAATATGTTTATCTTGAAATTTTTTTCGTTTGTTATTGTCATTAAATCATTCACAAAATCATCAATAAATAAATAGAACCAAAGAAACCAATTCCACAATCATTTTGTCATAAGCTTATATTAAGGAAGTGCAAAAAACTTGAAAAAATTCTGTATATTTGGTAAATGTTTAGACAACAACAAATAGAATGTTTTGCCAAAGCAAGCTTCCAAAAGCATTGGCGTTCATATGGGTTTTGTGTGTATCTTGCTATTATCCATGATGAAAGGTGATTTTTTGAATACGATTCTATGACGAAAGGTGATTTTTTTCTTGTAAGGGAGACTTTTCACTCAACTATAGCCTTTTTTGTGTACAGCCGCTTGTCCAATCATGCATCTAATATAAGTCAGCGTATCGTTAAATCTAGAAGAAACATATCAATCATCGTTGCTAACTTTACCATAGTTAATTGGTTATAGAGACAAAGTAAATTAGCTTCTAGCTTCATTAAAAATAAACACCAACACTAGGAAAGTATGCATTATAAATTGTACATACATTGGGCCCAAATGTCAATTTCCACAAGAAAACTAAAGTAGGCTAAAATGTCACAAATAGTCAACTATTCCTTGCATTATTAGAAACTCACCATGCATACAATGAGAAACTCTATCACATTTGAGTTTCAATTATACAAGTTTCAGCAAGTATAATGACTATTATTTGTCTTTTTGTTTTGAAAAATAAAAATATACTAACAGATAAAAGACTTACCAAGCACTCTGCCAAACATATATATCTCTCGCCTCTTATAGATAAAAGAGAATATCAGTTGCAATGAAATTTTCATTTATAAATTGGATTTTGTACTGACTTTATAATTATTACATTTATCAATTTTTTTCTTCACAATGTAACAAAATAGCTGACTTGGTGGATTGAAAAATTAATAAATGAGTATGAATGATGGAAAAGAATGTACCCATTGAAAAAAAATTCTTGTCTAATAACATAAGATGAAGTTAAAGGGTATTTTATTTGCTAGTAATAATATTGCCTCGGAGGGGACATAATGTGGGGAAGAGATAAAGAGAGATGCTAAGATGATTTAACATACAAAAAAATGATGCTTATAAAAATGAATTGAGCAAATCATTTCAAAACGGATAGTCTTTTATTTCTTTATAAGTAATATGGTGAGGGAGTTGATGTGGTTTGTTAAGAAAGTTTAACATATTAGAAAGATTGTCCATGATAAAGAGTTGAATAAACTATATTTTTCAATTTCCAAAGGATCGATTGTGGTTTTTCAGAGAGGAAATAAAAGAAACGATTTGGTCACCTTTGAAACGTGGTTCAATGTTCGATGAGATCTGATTATGTTTATTATTAAGTGTAATATTAATAAACAAATCTTATGATGTGAATATTTGTATGATCTACATTTATCAAATGAGAATTTTATATAGTTAATCAAACCACCTTTCACAAACATTTCATCAAACGTAATACATGTATTTCTTCATTCCTAAAAATATGATAAACATTGCAGATATATATTCAAGGGTTTACCACCAAAAATATAATAACTACTTAAAACAAATCTAATAAAGAAAACTTTCTTTCAAGATCTGTGTGGAATATTCGACTAAATGAACAAAATTTATAGAAATATGAAGGCCAAAGTTCATCTAGCAAAAGGTAATGACTATAACAGGGGGATGACTAAGATTCCAGCCATTGAGCTCCTTTACGTATAATTGCCAATGAAAGATGAAGGAACATACACTCAACGGATAAGAAGCAATGGACTTTTCAATTTTGAGTTTCGGGATATGGAGGAAATTAAAATTTGTATCAATAATAAGTGGAGAATATATTTAGAATTTTAATTTTTGTCACTTAAAACTACAAAAGAATTTTTCTTTATGCTTCTAGGAATAGTTTAATATATATATTTTCTTAGCATGAATTTGATCTTTTATTAGTTGATAAATTAAATAAGAACAGGATGGGCCATGAAACCATTTTGTCCATTGGGCCTCGAATTTGGGCTTCGAAATTGGGCTCGAATATTTAAGCCTAATAATAATAATAATAATAATGCTGTTAAAAAGCTCTATTCATGAGGTTGGGTCCACCATGAGAATGGTGGGTGGACTGGACCGGGTCAGAAACAGAACGGGCAGGGTGGGGCCGCTTGAGTTAGCACCGTCAAACCTCTTATTTTTTGGTTTGGAAGAATTAAGAAAGAAGACAGTTGTCATGGGCTGGGCCCCCTAGTACGACTTTGGGAAGCCTTAATATCAGGCCCATTAATGCACAGCAAAGCTGCCTCTGTGGCCCTTCTCCAAATTTTGCGCAGTGATAGGTCTTTTCCTCCCTAATAAATATTAATAAACATTATATTAAACATATTTATAATTCTTAAATTATGAATATTTAAATTTTATTTATAGAATGTATATATGCTTTATTGGATAAAACATGGTTACTTTTCTTTAAATTTTTGATAAAATGCGTTGGTTTCTCATAAGATTTTAAAAATCTTGTTGAGAATAACTCTCCTGAAATTTCAAAACTTTCACAAACTTCCTTTAACATTTGATTTTTAAAACTCTTGCATCCCTCAAAATTCTTTTAATTTTACAAAATATAAAGAAAATTAGTGTCTTTTTAACAAATCTTAGGAAAGTCTATGGAATTTTTGAAACCTTAGAAGAGGTCCTTGAGTTTTTTAAAATATTATGAGAGGTCATTGTCTTTTTACCAAATCCCATAAAAGGTGAATGACTTTTATCCTTTTTAAAATTATAATACATATATATATATATATATATATATATATATAAAAGATATTATTATGTCACTACCTTGTTATAGAGACAAAGAAAAAAAATTAAAATATAAGACAAAAAATACTGACCTCCCTGAGATTTGACAAAAGACAATGAACCTTCTTTGATATTTTAAAAATTTCATAGACATCCACAAACATTTTTAAAATCTCATAAACCTTCTTTAATGTTTTATTTTTTGGGATACTTATATCCCTAAAAAAATTTATATTTTTGTTAAATATCATGAGAGGTTTGTATCTTTTTGACAAATTTCAATGAAAGAGTGAAAATTTTGAAATCTTGTGGAAGGTCCCTAAGATTTTTGAAGCTCAAGACAAACTCTTATCTTTTTTATTAACTCCAAGAAAGGTAAGTGTTTTTTATCTTAACATATATGATATGATATGATAGGCGTACTCCAATTAAAATTAATTAAAATATTATAATATAACTGATAAAGTCAACAGGCATATTAATAATGGGCCTTAATCAAGATACCACCATTACTTCCTAGCATAAATATCCTTAAATTCATCAATAACCTCCATAAACAAAATAAAGCATCCATAAATACTGAATTAAATAAGGGCATACATCTACTATTATAAAAAGGGTACCCCGAGAGGAGGTAAGCATCTCATCCTCATCCACTTCTTTCTTACTGTTGCAATCTACCTCCCACAATTCCTGACTTAAGCATTGGAATGATCTCTTGGAGTACACCTTAAGTCCTCCAGGTTATTATTTTTTGAATTTTTAGAAGTGGTTGCGGTCGAAGATTAATTTACGTAAGCTCAGTTTTTGGTAGCAATAGTTGGCATCGTCTGTGGGAAATCAAGAGGTTTTCCATCTTTGACCATGGACACATCACGTAATTCCAAGTTAGAACCCATTACCGAAGACTAATCACCCCAGTCAATTCATTCTATTTTATCAAACAATTCATTACCAAGCATGCCCCTACGTGAATTTTTAGCTTTCCAAAGAAGGGTGGAAAACTTGTTCACTATGATCCTATACCAAATAAAGGATCATATGGAACATGCTCCAGAGGATCATATGGAACATGCTCCAAAAACTCTAAGGGAATGCTAGGGGTATGGTATTGAACTTTAAAACTTGGTTCCATTGGGTCTTTTCCAAAATGGAGTAGCAGTTTATAGGGCATTTTGTTAGTGGTTACAAAATGGCAAAAATTTCAGCCCATTTGATGAGTATTTTCTAAGGGATAAGGAGACACTAAAGGAGTTCATGTGTCGCTTTGTTAGTGCTACTTTAGAAATTTGAAACTTAGATCATGGGGTAGCAATAATAGCCTTGACGATAGCTTTTCAACCGGAAGATATCCTAAATTTGTTAGGGAAAAAGCCAACCAATATGGGAGAATTGATGACGAGCCCAAAAATACATCAATTTAGAAGAGGTTATCACCACAAGGAGGAGCAAGAGCGATTTGATATGGAAGAGCCTAAGAGACATTGATGAAGCATCCAAGGAAGAAAATAAAGGCAGGAGAATAATAAACAGTCTAGCAGTTCGAAGGAGGTGGGACTCACACTAAAGTTCCAATCTTATACTCTTTTGAATGTCTCTCAAACTCATGTGTTGATGCATATAAGGGAGCAAAACTATTTCTCTTGGCTAGAAACCATACAAACTCCACCATAAAAAAGGAGCATCTCAAAGTTCTGAAAGTTCCATAGAGACCACAGGCACGATACAAAAGAATGTGTCCATTTGACAGATGAAAGTGAAGCTCTGATAAGGCGGGGACACTTGTCAAAGTTTATAAAAAGGAGTGATCATTGAGTTGAAGTACGCAACCAGTAAAAACTAGGAGCTATGCACAAAGAAGAACAAGTTGTATGAGAAATTTTTGTGATTTTCAAAGGGCGAGTTAGTGGAGGGGATAATGGAGGAGCAAGCAAAAGGTATGTGAAGAAATTTTTCCTAGTTGATGATCTAAGGAAAAATTGGAAAGAGTTGAGGGCAAGATGAGATTATTACCTTCATAGAAGAATATATGAGATATGTTCAATAGCCACATGATGATTCTATGGTAGTATTGCTACTTGTTGCCAACTATATATCGGGTAAGAAGGATATTGATAGATAATGGAAGTTCAGCCAACATAATTTTTTGGTTAGTTCTACAAGAAATGAAGATAAGACAAAAAAATAATGTTTGAAATCTATCTCAACACTCAAAAAAATAATGTTTGAAATCTATCTCAACACTCGTAGTTGGATTTGGAGGAGACGTGGTTGATCCCTTGGGCATAACCACACTTCCACTAACTATGGGGACGCCCCTGCAACAAGTCACCTTAATGACGAATTTCTTGGTGTTGGATCATCCTTTCATCTACAATATAATATTGGGACATCCCACACTTAATGCGACTCAGGCTGTCACTTTTACCTATCACCTAAAGGTCAAATTTCCCACCCTGAGTGAAGTAGGGGAGGTAAAGGGAGATTAGACGGTGGCTTGCAATTGCTATATAATGGTCCTGAAGGGTAGAATAGAAGGATGAGAGGCCTTAACCATAGATGACCTGGATATAAGGGGTACAAACCCATAAATCAGCACACTTGTACCCCTAATTTAGCACACTAGAAGAGGAGTTAATTAGAATCCCTATAGATGAAGACAACTAGAAAAAAATGTGTCCAAGTAGGGGCCCAACTTTTAGATTCATTTAAAATAGGACTCATGAGGTTACTACGTGAGTATACAGACATCTTTGCTTAGTCTTCTAATGATATTCCCGGAATTGATCCCACAGTTATTGAATACAGGTTCCAAGTGGACCCTAACTATCGCTCGATGAAGCAAAAGAAGAGGAACTTTTCTCTTGAACAAATCAAGGTAATTGATAAGGAGATAACGAAGCTCTTGAAATCTAATCTTATCAGGGAAGTTAACTACCTTGAATGGCTTAACAACATGGTACTAGTAAATAAGTCAAATGGCAAGTGGTAGACCTATATTGATTTCATAGATTTGAACAAAGCATACCCCAAAGATAGCTTTCTCCTTTGACGAATTGATCATTTAGTAGATTTCACACTTGGTCATGAGCTCCTAAGTTTCATGGATGCATACTCAGGATATAATTAAATTGGCATACATTCTAAGGATGAATAAAAAATTGCTTTTGTTACTGAAAGAGGACTTTACGGCTATAGAGTAATGCCATTTGGTTTGAAGAACGCGGGAGCAACTTACCAATACCTGGTGAGTAAGATTTTCAAATACCACTTTAGAAGTACCATGGAGGCTTATGTGGATGACTTAAGATCTGATGATCTCAGGAAGGATTTGAGAAGAACGTTTGAATTACTTCGTAAGTATGATATAAGATTAAATCCAATAAAATGTGCATTTGGTGTCTTAGTAGGGAGGTTTTTAGGGTTCATGATGACCCACAAAGGGATAGAGGTAACTCTTGATAAAATTTAAGCTTTTAAGGAGATGCGTGCTCCATAGACTATGAAAGAGGTACAAATCCTAATCGGAAGGGTACATCTTTGAGCAGATTTGTTTCTTGTTCAGGAGATAAGTTTTTTCTATTCTTCATGGCGCTTCATAAGGTAGGAAAATTTGAATATGGTGAAGATAAGGATAAAGCCTTTGCACAGTTAAAAGAGTACCTTCACTCCCACCCCTTTTGACCAAGACAGTTATTGAAGAAGACTTTTATTTGTACTTAGCCTTTACTCTTGGTGTAGTGAGTTCAGTCTTGGTTCGAGAAGAAAGTAAACAACATAAAAAAATATACTACACTAGCAAGGTGCTACAGGGAAGCAGAGATCAACTACTCACTAGTAGATAAAGCCGCCTTCGTGGTCCTTTGTGCAACTAAGAGGCTAAGGACCTACTTCCAAGCGCACAAAGTTGTCGTGTTGACTAACATGCCTTTAAGACAAACACTCCAGCACCCATAGTTTTCAGGAAGGATGATGAAGTAGTAAGTTGAATTAGGGGAATTTGACATCCATTAAAAACCAAGGCTTGTGATCAAGGCACAAGTTTAGTCGGCTTCATCGTTGAGCTAACATTTGAAAACGTGGAAAATGCAGAAGAACGGATCTTCAAATGGAATAGGAGGGGGAGCAAGGTTGATTCTTACAACATCAGATGGGTCTTAGGTGCAATATGCATTGAGGTTGAAATTTGCTACAACAAATAATGATGTAGAGAATGAAACTTTCTTAGTACAACTGGGGCTTTCAACATCCCTTTAGGTGAGAAACCTCTAAGTTTTGAGTGACCCTTAATTAGTGGTGGAAAAGGTGAAAGGTGATTTGGAAAGCTAAAGAACCAAAGATAAAAAATATCTAAAAAAAGTACTAAAATATACCAAAGAATTTTAAGAATTTAGCATTAAACATATGCTCCGAATGGAGAATGCAAAAGCTGGTGCACTCTCAAAATTAGCCTCGGCCTCAAAGCCAGATTGAGAGAGCATAGTGTACCTAGATCGTGTTGGAAAACCGACTTATGAAAACGTCATTGTAGCAGTAATAGAAGAAGAAGAAGACTGGAGAACTTCAATTACAAAATACCTCAGGGATGGGTGGTTACCTGACAACAGGAAGGTATCGTTGAGACTCAGGAGGAAAGAACCTAGATATAAGTTAATAGACAAAGACTTGTATCAATGATATCTCATACTACTATACTTACGATGCTTGGGAAGGAGAGAAGCATAATACATCTTGAGAGAGATCCATGAAGGGATGTGGTAACCACTTAGCTGGAAGGGGATTGACTCATAAAACCCTACGCTAGGGGTACTATTGGCTAACTATGAGGAGATATGCGTTAGAATTGCTAAAGTGGCGTGACAAGTGCTAGAGGTGTGCCAATATAACTCACATGCCAGTTAGTGCATTATCTCCGTTAACTAGCCCATGTCTTTTTGCATAGCGGGGGTTGATATATTAGGCTCTTTGCCCCAAGTAGTTAGGCAATGAAAATTCTTGGTAGTTGCCATAGATTACTTCAAAAAGTAGGTAGAAGCTAAAACACTATCCCATATCACAAAATGGAACATTACAAAGTTTATTTGGGCTTATGTCATATGTAGATATGGGGTGCCTTAGGCTATATTGGCAGATCATATGAGACAATTCGACAACCACCATTTTAAGATGTTTTGTTCCGATTTAGGTATAAAAGTGCACTCCGCATCACTGGAATATCCGTAAAGCAATGGACAAGTGAAAAATATAAACCATACGATCCTACATGGTCTGAATACTTGCCTAGAGTTGGCATAGGGCCGGCCGGTGGAAGTGCTCCCCTTGATAATATTGGCATTTTGACACCACTCGGAGAACAACCACTAGGGAGACTCCTTTTTTTATTGCCTTTGGAACAGAAGCAGTCATCCCGCCTGTACCTTTCTGTTGAAGTCAAAACTTTTATGGAGAATGCAACAGTGAAGAATTTAGTGTAGAGTTAGATCTATTGGAAAAGAGGTGGGACCAGACTCACGTCAAGATCGCAGCATGCCAACAGAGAGTGGAAAAATACTATAATTCTCAGGTGAAGGTTTGAGTATTTAAACCAAGAGATTTAGTACTAAAAGGTTCAGATTAATCATGGTGAGCCAGGACAAAAAAAAAAAAAAAAAAAAAAACAAAAAAACTAAAGCTTAACTAGGAAGGACCTTATTAGATAGTAGCAAAAATTGAACTAGGGACATGTATATTAAAATAGTTTGTGGGAAAGGAGATTTAAAATACATGAAACTCCAAAATTTTAAATAAGTATCATCAATAATTGCATATTTTTATTTAAATAAAAGTTCATCTTGAAATTAGGATAGCTTCCCAAGAGGGGGGTGAATTGGGAATTTAAAAACTTTATTTTTAATTCCTTTTAAGAATACTTAACTTCTTTTATTGTTTATCTAATTCTTTTACTTGTTTGTTTAATTTGTCAAACACACAATAACTTGGTTTCTTTTATACAATCAACAACACAAGCACTTAAACAACTAAATCACTAATCAACCTTTCAATTAACCACACTATCCAAACTAACCAAACACAATTTGAAGGCAAACAACCAAACCAAAATTAAGATATACAGTAGTAAGAAATTATGATGGTTGTTTGTTTATGTATGCCTTATAAATATGAATCAAGCCTTGTAGTTGAATGATATGCTTGTTAAAATAAATTTGCTTCTTTTATATGATTTACAACCACACATCCATACTCTTCCCAAAATTCAAAATTCAAATAAACTCTTAGTTAATTTTCTTTAGGTGTTTTAACCAAGTAACGTACTCCCGTATGGTTTCCGCAAAGTATGGTTTAACCAACGTACTCCCTTTCGGTTTCCGCAACCCAAATCAAAATTGAACTTTAAGTTTGTTTGATTTCCAAATAAACGTAGTGTATATGATTTCAAATTTAAACCATCCACGCAATATAAATATGCTGAAAATAAAGAGTAAGGGAAAGAGAGAGTGAGACACAGGATTTTACGAGGTTCGGCTTCAACACAGCCTACGTCCTCGCCTTTGGCAAAACCACCAAAGGATTCACTAAACCTGTTCCTTTACCGGGTGGAACAATACCTTTATACACTCCTTCAGAAGGCTAGAGCAGCACCTCTCTAAGCGATAATCCCTCGCCTAGCCAACGATCCCGCAAACCTGGAATCGTCACAATCTACAAGAATATAATATAAATTCTGCGTACAAAAAATACTCCCAAAATTTAGAGCAGGTTGTACAAATTGAAATGTAAATTGTACTTCAATAACCTGAAGGCGGTTATTGGAGATGTCAAATGTTGTCCAATGTTGGTCTTACAACTATCCGCCCCTACGGGCATACCTATCAATTTTGGGTGTATCAGTTGCTCCTCCCCAATACTCTTAAATATTTGAAATAAATTTCTCTTATTCGAGAGTACTAATTCGAACGGTCCCTGAGTGACCTAGAGAGCCTACTATAGGGCTTCCTTTCTAGCCTATGCTAGTTTGGAACTACTTGGTGGTCCAAATGGGCCATTCAGGTGAGCCATGCTCACTCCTCTATGCCTTATGAACCGTTCTCATCAAGTGGGCAGGTCAATGAGACCTTACAAGCACTGCTCATTAGATGGACCTATATAGGTAAACTATGCTCACTCCTCTATGCCTTATTAACCATGCTCATCAAGTAGGTAGGCCTATGAGGCCTCACGAGCTCTGCTGTTGACCTTATAGGTCACGCCCGATTTTGATAATGACAAATAGTTGTTATATTTAATGCGTGTTTGAGGTTATGTGTAGGAACTCTAATTGATAGATCATAATGCACAAAAAGAGATTGAAGTTGAAGACCCAATTTCTGTTGTATTGTATTTCATTTTTATGCAAAGGGTCTGTAATAGTAAATAGGGATTGGTTTCTAATAATCACACATACATCACATGCATGATCTAATAAGTAAGCTCAAACCAAACATAAACTAAAATGGACCTAAAAATGATCCTAGGGCACTCACTCACTCACTTGTATGTGTTAGTCATTTGAATAGGGTGTTTGTTCATTGAAATAGGACCGAAATGCACTAAATGTGCACATTCAGTCGACCGATATCTCATGTACAATTTGCCCCTGGTCGACCGACCAAGGATCGGGTCAATTGGTTGACCACGGCCTGATTGACCGAACTCTTGCAGTTCATTTGACCTCGGTCGACCAAACGCTCCTGAAGTCAACTTTATTGACTTCTTGGTCGACCGAGATTATTTTGTGTATCACCAACCTGGTCAACTGAGTTCAACGATTTAGTCAACCGACCGACTTAGTTCAAAATTTGCCCGGTCGACCAAACCTCGCAAAAATGGGAAAATCGCCTTTGGACATACGAGTTTGGTCGACCGAACTCACAGTTCATTTCAAGCCTAGTCAGCTGAACGGTTGACCGAACCCCAAGAACTTCGGTCAACCGAACTTGTCCTAGTCGACTGGTGCTTTCGGGTTGGTTCGAATTTTTTACCGCGGTTTACTCGTTTAAATAGGGTTAATTTAATTAAATGATATTAAAACTTTTCTAATAATTCCAATTGTGTCCTTATCGGTTATAATCCAAGGGAAGTCTGTATATACCCCTTTATTTGGAATGATTAGCAACTTGATTAGCAAATATGATTAAAATTTCTCTCTCAATTTCAAAATCCATACTACTCATTTCTAAGCTCCAAATACTCATACTTACCTTCTCTTATTGCCAAAAATCCTTTGTAAGTTTGATTTGAGTGTTGATTGCTCAAAAAGTTTGTTCTCCCAAGGTGTGTGATTGATTGATACGATTTTACTTGAGAGCAAAACCTTAAGTATTCTTAGGGATCTTTATTAATAAGTCTCTCCTAAGAAGATTTCTTTTGATCTTATGAGATTGCATATCCATTGCAACATCTTGAGAAGCTCATATATTATTTTGGTTGCAAAATCTTTTCAAAATCATTTGCAAATATCTATTGTGTTTTAATCTTGAAAAATATTTGGAAAGATATTTGTTTATGAGGTGAAAATCTTTGCTACAATATTATTTGGGTTATATAATCTGTTGAACACAAAGATTGAATCTCTTTTTGCAAACCAAATTTATACATTGCTTGAGCTTTATATGATTGAGAAAATCTGCTGGTTGAAATATATGAAGTTTGACTGACATCTTTGTTTGAGCATTTAGATTGAACATCTTGTGATACAAAGATCATATTGGTTTGCACTCTCACGCACTTATTACATCTATTGCAAATATATTTGAGAGTTGATATATTAAACCATATTGAGCTTACTTGTTATATCATTTGGTGGTGTATGTGATTGCATGCAATTGGGTACATATCTGCTTTACATGAAAGCACAATCACTGTATCAATATCATTGTTGTAAAATCTGAGTGTTTCTAGGCGTGGCCTGAGGGGGCGGTAATCTAGTCCGGTAAGGATTGGTTGTAAAGGTTGAGGTTAGCCCTGTGCTAATTGACCTGGTTTGTTTAGGTGCCACTCCATCCGTTTAAGTGAGCAATCATAGTGGTAATCCTTGTACTTGTTAGTTAAGGCGGGGACGTAGGCAATTGGTTGAACCTTGATAATAATTCTGTGTGTCACTCTTCCTTTACTGCTCTTTGTGCTTGTGTTGCTAATTAGATTGCTTTATTTAGTTACTCACACATATTACAACTGATTTACATTACTTGCACTAGATTAACCATACGGTTGTGAATATACTGCTATTAGGAGATTTACATAGGGTTTAAATTTTAAAAAGTACCAATTCACCCCCTCTATTGGGATCACGGTAAAGCTAACATCTGCTCATCAGATGGACCAATACATGTGAGCTATGCTCACTCCTCTTTGCATCGTGAGTCATGTTCATCAAATGGGCAAGTTTTTAGGGCCTTATAAGTTGTGCTCATCAGATGGGCCATTATAGGTGAGCTGTGATCATCAGATGACCCATTATGGGCGAGTCATGCTCAATCCTTTGTTGCCTCATGAGCAATGCTCATCAAGCGAGTGAGTCTTCAGTGCCTCATGAGTTGTGCTTATCAAGTGGGCAAGTCTTTAGGTCCTCATGAGTGGTGGCCATCAGATGGGCCATTACTAGTGAGATGTGCTCGCTCCTTTGTTGCCTCATGAGTTTTGCTCGTCAATTGGGCATATTTTTTGGGACTCATGAGCGGTGCTCATCAGATGGACCGTTGTTAGTCTAGGCATGTTGATCCACACTATTGGGATTCACATTATTGGGATTCGCACCATTAGGGTTCTTACCACTGGGGTTTGTATGCCATGAGTCTATAAGTTGCCCACACCATTTGTATCCTCTACCTTACTTACAAGATCTAAGGCCTTCGCAGCTACTTCTTGTGGGGCAGTTGCCTTCCCTCCAGATACTACTTCTATCCAATTAGCCTCTGGACCATGCTCCCTATGATCTTTTTTTGATGCAAGATCATAGTGAACATGTCTTCTACCCTTTTATGGAAGGCTAGAAAGTCACTAAATGGCATACTTAGGTTATCTATTGGAGTGGAATGAATTGATTAGGGTTATTGGTTTCCTCCAACGGGTTTCGACTTGGAGTTATGTGATGTGGTCATGGTCAAGGATAGAAAACCTCCCAAGGGTTTCCACAGACGGCGCCAGCTGTTGCTGTCAAGAATAGTATGACTTTTGTAAAATCGTCCTTTGATCGCGACCAGCTGAAAGGGATTAAACAAGAATGACTTGGAGGACCAGGGGTGTACTACAGGGGATCACTTTGAAGCCTAAGTTAAGAAATAAGAGGTTCAAATTGCAACAATAAATAAAGAGTGAGTGAGAATGAGATGCTTACCTCCTCTTAAAATTTCCTTTACATAGTGGTGAAGGCAGACTCTCCTTCAGTTGGCATTTGTGAGCATGCCATTATACTTAGGGGGTTATGGGTAACTCACCATTATGATTAGGGAGGTTGTGGGTGAGTTAAGGCAGTTATGCATGACATCAATAGTAGCTCTTGTAATTGTGTTGGGGGTTATAGATAACTTGAAGTCGGTTGTATGAGATATCAAATGCTGTCCAATATTGGCCTTATAACTATTCTCCCCTATGGACATACTTGCCAATTTTGGGTGTATTAGTTATTAGTATAGTAACTTGAACACAAAGAAAACTAATAATTCAAAATTTAAGCATGAGGTGGTCAATTTTTTTGTGGCTAAAGTAGATTTTTTTTTTCTTTAATGTCAAATGGAGTTAATGCATGAACATGTAAAGATCAAAGATTAAGATAAGTTACAAAGGATGTTTAAGAAATATTAGTATCCTTGCTCCCTAAAAATTATTTAATTATATTATCTAATACCCTTATATTATAATTCACTAACCAAAATTTTAATTTTTATTCAGTAACTTTTAACTTATTATAATTTTGTCTACTTGAGTCAAATTATTGCATAATTACTTGCTATCTAATATAAGGATACAAGTGAAAATTCAAAATATGATATAATTAAATACTCTAAGTATTTATTAGAAATTTAATTGTATTTTTATATTTTATTTGTAAAATGAAGGGTGGAACCTAATCTCGATTAGAATACGATTTTTGCGAATGAAAAAATCATCAGCCTAATTTAGATTAATTGGAATCCATTTTCATTAGATGAAATCAAACCAATTGGATAATAAAAATATTAAAAGAAAAAATATTAATAATATTAATTATTATTATTATTATTATAAGAATAACTAATAATAATTGCAATAACAATAATATTTATTACTTTACAAATTAATAAATTAAAAGACCAAACTAATAATTATTATAAGGATAATAATTATTATAAAAATAATAAAAAATTACAACTAATAATAATTACAATAAAAGTTATATTTATTATTAAATAAAATAATAATAACAATACTACCAATAATAATATAAAAGGTAAAAATATTATAATTTAAAGGATAATAATCATTATAAAAATAAAAAAATAATAAGGACAACAATACATAATAATAATTACATTAATAATAGTCACTCTTAAAAAAATAAGGGCAATGGACAATTACTAATCCAAAGATTTGGCAAAAAACTAGACAAGGACCTTCCTTGAGGTTTCAAAAATCCCAACCCGAAATAATGGAATAGATTTGATTCCACCTTGGATGACCAAAAGGGGGGAGACATCTCCTACAATCATGCAAGCCCATGGTAATGAAAACCTAGTATAAAGCTTTCAATGGAAAGCATCGAGGAAAGACAAAATATTGAATCGGGTTGAAGGGCCGAACCAATTGATGTCTCCTGAGGTTTCCAAATTGTCCCAGAGGTCTTACATTTATCAAGAAGACACAAATCTCTCCTTAAAAGACTTATCTTTTTGCAAAATACAAAGAGAGGTTTCTGGGATTTTTGAAACCTTAAGAAAGATTCCTATCTTTTTATCAAACCTTAGGAGAGGTTAATGTCTTTTGCCGTAAAAAAAATAATAATAAAATGATAGCAAATAATAATATATTAATTATTATTATCATAAAAATAGTTACAACAAGTAATAATTACGATTGCAGTAATACTTATTACTAAAAAAATAGCAACAACAAGAACAATAATAAAAATAAAAAACAATAATAATTGTTATTATTTTTTAAGGATAATAGTTATTCTATATAGAAATAATAAAAAATAATTGCAATAATTAAAATTAAAATAAAAATAACATTTATTATTATAAAACAACAATAA
This sequence comes from Malania oleifera, assembly GCF_029873635.1. NCBI lineage: Eukaryota > Viridiplantae > Streptophyta > Magnoliopsida > Santalales > Ximeniaceae > Malania > Malania oleifera. Next base: position 75,641,001 of record NC_080424.1, on the reverse strand, counting down.
TAACAAGAACAATAATTATTACAAAAAAAAAAAAAACAACAAAAATATTAATAACACTAATAATAATCACTATTATGCAATCTAAATAAAATAGTCATAAAATTTAATCATTTCCATTAAGGACATTTATGAAAAATGACTTATTTTTTTTCATTCTATTATGGAAACTATTGAAGAATATCAAATGTTGGTGAAAAATTGAAATTAGGATTTCTACGGTCATCCCATTTTACTAAGTGCTGTAATTGCATTCCAAAAGAATTTCCATTCATGCCCTAATTCCATTCTTCTCTTCAATTCCGCAAACCAAACAGGCGGTTAGTCAGTTCAATAGATGGGAAGCTACAACAAAAAACGATGACTCACCCTTGTTCAAGAAACTAGTGGAAATAAAAAACTTGTTGCTTCAGCCGTGCAGAAGTAGTGAAAATGCTGAACAACAGTTAATGAAGTGGATTGATGGAGATCAAATGAATTGTTCTAAAGCTTATAATTTTTGGATTTTTGGATAAGGAAAGGTCCAAAATTACCATGGCTTCCTCTAGTGTGGAAGAGTGGGCGTACATCAAAACACTCATTCATATTGTGGCTAAGTGCCAAAAATAAACTATTGACAAACGATAAGCTTTCGAGTATAGAGAAGGATGTCCCATGTGCCCTATGTAATTCAGAAGCTGAGACAGTAGATCATTTATTATTCAAGTGCAGGGTACTTATTGAGGTTTGGAAGCTTTTGAGGGATTGGCTTGGATGGTCTAGATCATCGACAACACTAAAAGCTGCTCTTAAATGGTTGAAGAAGGAAGTAAGAAGGATGGGAGTTCAAACAGTTGCAAAAAAGGCTTGTTTGGCTACATCAGTGTATTGTATAAGGCATTTTAGAAACAAGAGTAATTTTAGAAAACAAGTGCACCGGTTGAAGCCATCATCAAGTTTATATAGATGCAGGTGTATAGAACTGTGTATGAGAAATTTCCATATCTTATTCAGTATGGAAATTAAGTTGTGTATTGTTGACTTTCAGATGTTCTGTTCGTTTTGATGTATCTATGTTGCATAGTTAGGGAGGCCTATGGTCTTGCCTTTTGATTGTATTGCTCTGCAAGTTTAAGTGGGACCCTATTTCCCTTTGGCCTGGGTATGCCCAGAGTACGTTGTATATATCTTAATTTGATCAATACATTTACCTTTACAGATAAAAAAAAAATACAAGTACTTGCGAGAATATGATTGATCGTAATGTACCAATTAACATGTTGAGTGGTTGTGTACCAAATATTTTCTCATACATATATAAAGAATTTCTCCTATATGCTAACTCTTAATCTCTATCAAGTAGAAAAAGTGAGTCGATTCAACTCTTTAATTAATTCCTTTACATTTTAGATCATCATGTAGTCATCTCTAACACGAGGTGATCGGCTTAGCACATTCTCACTCCTATGCTATGGCAAAAGTGGTGAAACAAAAAATTAGGCGCGAACTTACTCCTTTTTTCGCTACAACACATTTATTATTTTCATCTTTCCTAATCATACGTCAAAATACGATTAATTCCTCAGCCAACTTTTGTTTCATCCTTATTTAACTACTTAATTGCAATCTAAGAGTTGGATCAACTATTTAAACTAAAATGTGATATTAGATAGATACCCTAATTCTCCGATAAACTTATCGAACAAATGACCTAAAAAAACCAAATCAATATCTTTCCCCTCTCTTCCACCCCCCCCCCCTCCCCTTTTCTCTTTGCAGGTCCACAGACTTCATATAGGGCCTTCTTTTAGGGTCATGACCTACAAGTACTCAAACCAACCAGTGTGATTTAACATAACATTGTTAACACATCTATCTTATGAGAGTAATTGAGGAGGGGGGCTGTTGTTCAGCTTCTTTGAAGCATCCCTAGACCTCCTGCTTTCAATCATGGGAGCTAAAGGGGCCATCTGCGTAAATTTTTGGGCAGTTCTTGACCCAAGTCCTGCATGGACAGCACTGGAACAAATTGTGTTATATAAACATATATTATTTAAATGTCATATCATACATGATGTATCATAATATACAGTATTATATATTTATTCATCAACATATCCTTATCCTAACATAGTAATATGTATTGCTTGTAAGATTTGTTGCATTTTTATATTTGTGCCATGCTTTAGTACTTGAAAAAAATAATATTTGAGGAATTTTTCAAAGCTTAAGAGGTGTTTTAGAAGAATGAAAACAACAATTCCGACATTTATATGTTGGGAAATTTGGAAACAGAGGAATATAAGAATTTTCAGGGAGAAATACTTTACATTATCAATTGTGTTCGACCAATGTTTATCAAATCTGTTCCAGTGGATTAGGTCTAACACCTCTCTGCCATATTTAGATTGGAAAGAGTTTTCTTGTATTTTTACTAATTTGGGAGGGTGATAATACTCACAACTCCAACCTTTGTATTTCTTGTCCTATTCAAAGATTCCAAGTTGCTTACTTGAATTATTTTCTCGTTAATGAAATTACCTTTCTTTAAAAAAAATAATAATATTTGAGGACGAAAAATTTTATTTTATTTTTATAAGGTGATGACTATCCTCAAAAAATAAATATACGTGTGGATACATATTTGTTATTCTTTTTATAGCTAGTATTTCATTTAAATTAAAAAAAAAATATTGCAGCCTATCATTATATACTAAAACCATATTGAAAACAATTTATAAGTGTCTAAAGAGTATTAGCGTTAAGAAAAATGCACAATAAATTTTAAATGCATAATTAATGTATTTAATGAAGTCTTTAATTAATTACTACATAATTCTCAATCGACATCTCTGCATTGATTGCTTCATTGCTCAAGAATGTAATTGAGGATGTCATCTTAGATGTATTGAATCCTAGCTAGCTAGTATTATATATATATGTTATTAGTTTTTGTTTATGTCCTTAGATTCATTAAAAAAACATATGTTCTTTATTTGACTATTCCATATTAATTAGAATGACATCAATATTTATGTCAAATACATTGACTACGTTCCTTCTTATGCTATTAAAAGGAAATAAATTAATGACCCTTAATCGGTATATCATATAATTCTTTAAATCTCCATTCATTTCAAAATTCAACGCCTTTCAATAAAGCATATATATAAAGGATACAAACGCACATTTCACCTTCAACCTTTTTTTTGGCAAACTATGTGATTTGCAGTTGGTGCCGGACCCATTTTTGGTATTTCTTTTAAATACACATTTCTCACTCCGAGGCATAAAACCTACACTAGTTATCAATCTAATGAAGCCATCGATTGGTTAGAAGTTCAACCAGTGATGTTCTTATCAGGTGCAAAACACAAGCTAGATTCTCCTGTATACTAGCGGTAAGAAATTTTCCGTATTTCATTTGCTGAATTATGATATTTAACTATCATGATCATCACATGTATTAACTTCATACAAAAAATAAAAGTTTTAAGAAAATCATACCTGAATCGTCCATAACGCAAACCAATCTTTGAAAAAGACTTACAGAAATCGTTTCTCTTGCTTAAGTCTCTTTCTGTTTCTATTTTTCACTAGATCATATGGTAAACTGATGAGATAATGGATTGGTAGCAAGAGGACCATTTCCAGCCATATATATATATATATATATATAACCATTATCTTATTCCCCATAAAAGTAGGCATTAATGGGAAAAAACCCTTCCACTTCCCCATTAATTCTCACATAATTTTAAAAGCCAAAAGTCACCTTAATCCATTAATCCAAAATGTCCATTACCCTTTCATTTCATGTGGGTCATATTTCAACATTCTCTCGCTTGGCCAATATGAATGACATTTATTTGGATTGACAAGGCAAACATAATATGCACATAATATTAGCTTATTCGTACTTTAGTGAGATTACAATGATATCATAATTAAATAACTTACCAAATGAGTCATGATGGTAAATATCAGTAAGTCGACTTCTTCCCTTTCATGTACTACAATGTTAGCAAATTATTTAATTATAATGCATAATAGGTAGTAGCTGTAATGTCCTTGTAATGTCTTTGTCAAAGAAGATTCCTATTATCAATAATCCATCTCCATAATTACGTAATTGATGGTAAGAAGAAAAAAATGTCAGAAACATGATTAACGATATATCTATAAATGTTATAGAACAAAACATAAAGATCCACAAACATACATCAGGGATTATAACAAAGACCCCATGCGATCAACATGTTCCTTAAATGTCTTTGATGCTAACCCTTTAGTCAAAGGATCTAAAATCATGAGCTCGGTCTTTATATATTCTATAAACACTATTTGTTTCTAAACTTCCTTCTTAACGGCCAAATATTTGAGCTTCATGTGCTTAGCACCATTAGAATATTTGTCGTTCTTGGAGAAAAAAACTGCTATGGAGTTATCACAATATATTCTCAATGGCCTGACAATACTATCGACAATTCCAAGTCTCGAGATAAAATTCTGCAACCATAAATCATGAACTGTTGCTTCAAAGCATGCCACAAATTCAGTTTCCATAGTAGAAGCTGCTATGATAGTCTGTTTGGCACTTTTCCATGATATTGCTCCTCCAGCTAATAGGAACAAGTAACCAAAAGTTGACTTTTGACTATTAACATAACCAACAAAATCTAAGTTGGACTAACCAATCCCTCCAACTGACCAAACTTTCGATACATGAGCATATAGTGTATTGTTCCTTTTAGGTATCTTAAAACCTTCTTTGCAGCTTTCCAATGCTCCATTCCGGGATTACTTGGGTATCTCCTGAGCATTCCAACTACAAAATTAATGTCCGGTCTCGCACAGGTTTGAGCACACATCAAGCTTCCAATAACAGATGCATAAGGAATATTTTCCATTCTTTTATTTTTCTAATGCATTATGTGGACAATCTTTTTCATTGAACTTGTCCTCTTTGCAAATTGGAGTAAGAGGGGTTGCACATTCAACCATATGAAATCTTTCTAGAACTTTATTGATATATCCCTTCTGAGACAATCCTAACAGTCTACGTGATCTATCACAAAATATTTCAATTCCTATCACGTAAGTTGCCTCACCTATATCTTTCATTTCAAAGTTCATTTAAAGAAATTTCTTGGTTTCATTAAGTAAACCAAGATTAGTACTGGCAAGCAATATATCGTCAACATATAGAATGAAGAAAATAAACTTGCTCCCACTGACCTTTTAGATATATACACCGATCAATGATACTTTCCTTAAATCCAAAGGACGTGATGGTATCATTAAACTTAAGATACCATTGTTTGGAAGCTTGTTTAAGTCCATAAATTGACTTCTTTAATTTGCATACCATATGCTCCTTTCCTTTAATCAAGAAACCTTCAGGAAGATCCATATAAACTTCTTTAACTAAATTCCCATTCAAAAAAGCAGTTTTCACATCCATTTGGTGTAACTCGAAATTAAAATGAGCCACAAAAGCCATTATGATCTTACGAGAGTCCTTTTTCGATACAAGAGAGAACGCTTCTTTATATTCAACACCTTCCTTTGGAACAAGTCTAACTTTATGTCGTTCAACATTTCCATTGAAGTCATGTTTGGTCTTAAAAACCCACTGACATCCGACTGTCTTAAAACCTTCAGGAAAATCAATGACATCCCAAATTTTATTTTGCTCCATTGATTTCAACTCATCATTTATAACCTTAATCCACTTTTCGGAATCACTACTTTCAATGACTTGTGAAAATGAAACCGAATCTTTACTTTTCCTTAAATCATATTCAAATTCTTGTAGATATACCAAATAATCATGTGAAATAGCTGATCTCCTTTCTCTTTGAGATCTCCTTAACGCTATTCCTTGTGATTGTTCTGCAATTGGTTCATTGGTGACATTCTCATTATGGAGTGACCGATCACTAGATTATTGTTCAATGTTATCATACCATTTGATAACTGGAGAATCAACAATTTTTGTTGAAGTTATGGACATCGGGATAGGCACCCGAACTTATTCAATGACCACATTATGTGATACATCACTCCCAATAATTTCACCATTCTCAAGGAATTTGGCATTTCCAATTTCAACAATTCTTGTACTATGGTTAGGACAATAAAACCTATACCCCTTTAGAATTCTCAAGGTAACTAATAAATACCCGCTTATAGTTCTAGAGTCCAATTTCTTTTCATGTGGATTGTAAACTCTAACCTCTGCTGGACAAACCCAAATATGAAAGTGTCTTAACTTGGTTTCCTTCCCGTCCACAATTCAAAAGGAGTCTTTTGAACTGCCTTTTAGGAACTCGGTTAAGCAAATAAATGTCTGTCTTAAGAGTTTCCATCCAAAATGAAATGGGTACTGAGGAGTTACTTAACATACTCCTAACCATTTCCATAAGAGTACAATTTCTCCTTTTAGCTACACCATTCTGTTGAGTCGTACCAAGCATTATGTATTGTGTACAAATACCATGCTCTTATAGGAATTTAGAAAATAGTCCGGCCTGGACATTGTCTTATTCCGTCATAACTTCCGTATTACTCACCACCTCTATCTGATCGAATGATTTTCACCTTTCTATCTAATTATCACTCAACTTCAACAATATATGCCTTTAAAGCATTTATTGCTTGAGACTTTTCATACAACAAATTGACATAACCGTAATGTGAAAAATCATCAATGAAAGTAATATAGTACTTTTCTCCATCAAAATACTATGAGTCGAAAGGTCCACAAATATTAGTATGGACAATCTCCAAAAGTTTTCCACTTCTTGTGGTCCCTTTCGTTGTATGTTTAGTTTGCTTTTCTTTAATGCAATTCACACATACATTGAAAACAATAAAATCAAGGTTTGAAAGAATCCCATCTTTTACCAATTTATCCGTTCTTTCTCTTAATATATGACCTAGTCTTTTATGTAACAAGAAAGAGGAATTTTCATTAACTCTGCTACGTTTAGTTCCAACATCTTGATTTAGGGTGAGGAGTGTTTTAGGAAAATTTTTATTAAGATTAGATCTATAAAACCCCTCGGATAAAACACCAAAACCTACAAATAAGCCATTTCTCAAAAAATGAAAACTCTTATGTTCAAAATACAAAGCATAACCATCATAATCAAGTCTTGACATGGAAATCAAATTTCTTGAACTAGTAGGAACATAAAAAGTATCAAATAGGTCAAAATAGTGACTTGACTCTAAAACCAAACGTAAATTTCCAACACCAACAACTGGTACTTGAGTCCCATTTCACAAGACTATAAAATGTTTATGTTCCTTTATGTTCTAGATCGAAAGGTATCCTTGCATCGAATTTGAAACATGAATAGTAGAACCAGAGTCAATCCACCATGTATTAAAAGAAACTTGTGTCATATTTGATTCAAAACATACATAAGCTAATAACTTACCTTTCTTTTTGAATGAAGCTCTATGTTTTGGGCAATTTTTCTTTAAATGCTCATAGCCATGACAAAAATAAAATTTTGGTCGATTAAGTTCCTTCTTGCAAGCCTCATTGCCATGAGAAGGTCCCACAACCTTTAATGCATCTTTCTTAAAACTCTTTTTTAGTTTCTTTCCTTTGCTTCCAACTCCATGACTTGTAACATTAATTGAATATTGTCTTTATTGCCTAAGCCTTGCCTGTTCTTGAATTAACATACTTGCCAATTCATTCACATTCCACTTTTCTTTAATAGTGTACGTTATAGTGAATCTGAAATGGCCTATATTGGGTAGGCAAGGAATTCAGAATGAACTGAACAAGGAAACTTTCATCAACATTCATACCCAGGGATTTGAGTCTTGCAGCTAGATTGGTCATTTCATGGATATGTTCATTCATTCCACAGCTACTATCAAATTTTATGGTGGTAAGTTGAGCCATTAATCTCCCTTCAAGGGACTTGTTCGCTAAACTAAACTGATCTTCCATAGCCTTGAAATATTCCTTTGCATTTTCAATTTGAGGAAGTGTTGACTTAATATTGTTCGCAATACACATTTGCATAAATATGATGCTTAATTTGTTTGATCTTTCCCATGACTTATACAAAACTTGCTGCTCCACCCTGCTTGCTTTAGTAATAGCAACTAGTTTGTCAATTCGCAGTGCTAAGTCAAGATCCAGAACACCAAGGTGAAATTGAATCTGATCCTTCCAACCAGATAGATTAGTTACATTAAGGATCGGAACAGAAGAAGCTAACAAATGAAGCGAAACAGCAATTGACACTACGATAAATTATTACAACATTAATGCCTTAAGAAAATCACTTTTATTAGTAATATTGCGTTCAATCTTTGGATTAACTAATGCAATATACTAACATTCAAATTTGATGGTGATTTTCACTTACCTAGGCATAATTGATAACCCTTTAAATTTTGATTGGTTTGTCACCTTTGGGCATCCATTCCAATCTCACTATCATTATATCAATTATTGTAATTAATTTAATGATTACTTGAAAGTTGGTGCACCTTTAGGTCAACCGTAATAATCAAATAATCATTCCATAATAATTTGTGCAAAATCAAATTACAATTCAATATTTACAACTCTTCTTAGTAAGATCACTTTGGTGACAACATAACCCTAATATAAACATTGATTGATAAATATCCAAGCAAAAATTTGTCCTTGTTCAAAGCAGATAAATAATATCCCAGAATAAGAATTTCATCATGAGAGATATATAAAATTCGGCCCATAATATTTCAGCCCTTGCATGCATAAATACATTTATTAACCCAACATAAGTGAGTCCATACTAAATTCAAGTAATAAAGCATGCATAATGAAATATTCCCTGACTGGCAAAATATTCCCTGACCGTAATGACACTGTTTGCTGAGGTGGCACTGATGATGTGGTAGTGGGGCCCAATGATGATTGTGTTAAATTACACTAGGTAAATTTCCACGGAAGTGGGGGGTCACAATGGATCGCTTAAGTCCCATTTTCCTAGACATAATTTTCCTTAGATACGTAATTATCAAAATATATCACTACAAAAGTGATGACGATTTCAGAATCATGATATCACAATCCAATAAATGTAACGCCCTAAAAAATATCTACTGATATAATAATAATAATAATAATAATACACCATCGTAACATCTCTAATACCAGACAATCATTACTATACCATCTCCTTATGTAGAACTATAATCCAAAACTCTAAACATTTATAGACGCAAATCCAGACTAACACTTACCCTATATGGTAATATCTACACCCCGTCCTTGAGCTCCTAGGTCTGAGTACCTGGTGATCCTAAAATATTGAAATATTAACGGGGTGAGACACCTCTCAGTAAGATTGAATAAATTAGTGTCAGTGTGTGGCGATGAGTTTATATATATAAGCGTATGATTCATCTCTTAATTATTGAAATGACATAGTATTTAAACTATTCTCATGCCTGTACAATTTCATATCACATATTCTTTTTCAGTTTATAACTCGACTTAAAAGCCTTATATATAAAAATTACAAGTCACATGATGTGTACACATAGAAATCAATTGCTGAGATTGGGGTGTTTCATATGGCCGTCCCCCAATCAGCCATTCATATTCAATTCACAATTCATCACATACATTTGCTATGATGCATATCAACATTTTTTGCATGATTGATAAGTTTTGTATCGCCACCCCTAAATCAGCTATTCATATTCATCACATATATATACCACGATTCATATAAAACATTTTGTGCATGATTAAGGCGTTTCGTATCGCCGTCCCTCAATCAGCTATTCATACTATGCTCTCGCTGAGTTTGAGGCGTTTCGTACCAGCGTCCCTCAAACCAATGAATCATCACATACATTTGCTGAGTTTGAGGCATTTCGTACCGCTGTCCCTCAGACCTGCCATTCATACTGCTAGCATGACAAACAACATTATGTTACGGTGAGTGTTTTCGTGGTGTAGTTATAGTTGCAATTTGGGTTGTCCTAAGCATAATTTGTGTGTTATCATTGTTGTTATTACATGTTTCATAGTTTAAGATTATATGTTTCATGTTTTATAATTTGTTTGATTTAGATTATATAATTTGTGTGTATTGTAAGGGTTTCTAAAATGTATTCGTAAGTGATCGAGCTATAATTTTCCAATCATCCGCATGAATATAACAAACTATCATACCACAACTCTTGTATATAAAAACACTGTTATGCTAATTGTAATAACCTCCAAAAATGGTTATACAAGATTAGTGGGGTGATTCCAAAAAAAAAAAAAAAATAAATAAATAAATAAAATTAAATTTATAAAAAAGATAAAATAAATAAAAATAAATTATTATTATTATTATTATTATTATTATTATTATTATTATATTATATTATATTATATATATATATATCATCTCCTGAAGCAGAAGCTTCAGGAGAATGTTTTGCACTGAAGGTAGCACCCCCCCCCCTTTCTGAATCTCTCTCGTCTCCCCTCCGTCTCTCTTTCCCACTCTCTTCAATTTCTTGGTTGATTTTTGTCCGATCGAAAATTAGGAAATACTACTAGACTCCATTTTCCGTCGCCGTCATTTCCACCAGAGGGATTGATTATAGGAGCGACGTAGGCGTATCTCCTGGGGTAAGCTAAATTTTCACTTTTACCTCAATTTCTTGTAAATTTTAAGCCCAATTGACGATCGGACACCACCATGAGAATCTAGGAATAATTCTCTACAAGTCTAGCGTAGCGGATTTCTTGTGGGGTCGTCGTAAAACATGACCCCAAAATTGGGATAAGGGGGTTATTAAGGGGCTAATTATTATTTAATTAATGTTGATTTAGAAATACTAGAATATTTGGTATTCTGAGGTTGAAGTAGGGTTTTTGGAATTCAGGTTCCGGGTGAGCGTCGCGGGTGTAATTTTGGGACCCCACAGGCATAGTTCAGAAAACTAAGTGAGGATGTTAAATATTAGTTTAAATGTTAATTTAGAGTATATGAAGCCTAGGGAAAGTTATATGGGTATTATTTTGGGAAATGAGTTAATTAATCTGGGAAAAATGCGAATTATAGGATTTAAGTTACAGGCACCAAGGGAGTAGGATTTGGGTTTTAACGAGACTCTCAGTAAGTTAGGTAAGAGGAATAAATTATAGCAGTATTTTTATATTATTGATTGAGTGAATATTTGGAAAATAAAGTTATGGTATTTTCCCTTGTGAAATTAATACATTATGAGTATTTGATGAAAACTGTGTGGCATATGAAGCATAATGAAAAATGTGAAGTATAATGATGAGTAATTTCTGAGAAAATAATGAAATGAGAATTATTGATATGTTAGTGGGAAATAATGAAATGTGGTATTTATATGTGAATAGAAATGATTTTTATGAAAATGAGGTTGTGTAAATTACAGATATGGGTTTGAGGAAATGTTGAAATACGTGAAACACGATACATACTATTATGAGATGAATTGAGATATACTAATATGAGATTAATGGTGTATATTGATGTGAAAATATTGAAACGTGAAAATGAGAACATGAATTCTAAAACGTATATATTGAAATGTGATTATTGAATTAGGTATACTCACTATGATTATTGGGAAAATGTGAACGTTGCAAAGTGCAACAACTACAAAGGGATCATTGAAATATTATTGATGAAATTCCAATACCACATAATGACTGCGGGTATGTGGTAGTGATAACCTTGATGGATAGTTGTGGAAACCCTAATGATGGGTTGTGATATTGAGCATGGTACCGTTGCTAGTGGTGTAGTGCAACCACACGGACTGTTGGAGCGTGTGGCATGGCAGTCAACTGAGCTATTTAGTAAAGTTGCTGTGCCCCCTCAGTCCATATCATGGCTATAAGCCGGCCAATCGTACTACAGATGCGAGATATGTGACATGATATTTTAATCTAACCAGGTTGGCCAACTGCGGTTAGATCTAGCCTTCGGGCCACACAACCTTGACCATAGGGGGAAGCATGGTGTGGAAAGAAAGATCCTCAGGGTAGCCATGAGTTACAGACAAGATGTTGGTACTAGATACCAAGGATATTCATGAGCTGGATAGTGAAAGGGAAATGGAAAGTGAAAGAATGACAAAAATGGGCTAAAATGAGAAATGAAAGAAATAATGGAAAACGGGAAGTAGAAAATGATAAAATTGAGAAATGGGTCCGTGTGAGTTAATAATATAAATAATTGAGGGGAAGTGAAACTCTCCGCCTAAGGGCTTACTGAGTAAGGTGAGTGCTCTGATGGGTATCAGATGTGGCTATACCTGGCTGCATAACGTGTTAGGGCAGAGGGAAGCTACTCGTATGGGCGGGTAGTCTTCTCTATTCTCAGGAACTTTGCGGGTAAATATGTGTTGGTAATGATTAAACTTGAGAAATGGTTTTAAATCTTATAAAAGCTTGTGTTGTATAGCTATATGATTATGAGAATATGTTTATCAGTGTATTTTTTTAAGATGAAATGATGATTTGAAGTAAAGTGTGTTATAACTGAACTCATATTGCCATACACTGTAAATAATTTATTCTTTCTTACTGAGATGTATATCACCCAAATTATCTAAATTTTTTAGGGAACAGTGATAGGCCAGGTGATAGAGCTCCCAGACTATAGGGAGCTGAGACCTTGACATACAGGGTGAGTTCTTGGACTAGGGGGATGTAATTTCCATAGGGTTGTGTTGTTTTTTGGTATGTGATGGTAATGTATATATATATGTATGATGATACTCTGAGTATTGTATTCTGGTTGTTATGTATATACCGTTTTTCGATGTTAGGGTGTATAAATGAAATGACTATTTACCTGGTACCCAATGCAAGTCGGGTCATATGGGGGGTAACAGGGTTATTGACGTGGCCGATTTGTGAATATTGTTGATGACGAGTGAATATTTATTTTTGTTTATAAAAAAAATTTGTACAAAAATTGGGGCATCACACTAATGCTCTGTATTAAACATTTTCTATAACTCTGTTACAGATGGACGTGGGAGGGCGTCAGATTTGCTATAATGGAAAGATGGATGTGGAAGGTGACTGCTACAAAGATGGTGATCGTGGAGTGGCGTAGGGTGTCTGGAGATGTTGAAATGGAGAACAGGAGATTGAAGAATAAGAGAGAGAGTGGGAAAATGAGGGAGATGGATTGTGTGCGGGTGAGATGTGAACGGTGGATGTGGAGACCCCTCTTTGCGTGAAAAAAATGATTTCCTCCCTGCATGCGTGAACAGTGATATGGGAAATAGAGAACCCCCGCCCTTTTATAACCTTTTTGCTTTGTCTTTATTTGCCCCAAGCATGTACCCTTGGGCAATGTGGGATGACCTATTGGGGGAAGTTGCACAATTTTTTTTTAAAAAAACATACACCCCAATAGTTTATATATATATATATATATATATATATATTATGTTTTGCTTTTTCTTTTTTTATTTTTTATGTTTTTGTTGTAATAATAATAATAATAATAATAATAATAATAATAATAATAATATTATTATTATTATTATTATTATTATTATTATTATTATAATTAAGCTAATATTTATAGCCCCTTTTTTGTATTTTCATTCCTTTCTTCTTTTTTATTATTTTTTGTATTTATCGTCCAACCCTATCCTCCCGAAAAGGGAGACTCGGCCGAAAATTATGTTGACCTTATAGGTCACACTCGATTTTGATAATTAGAAATACTGAGGTATTTAATGATTGTCAAGTGTTTGTGAAAACTTAAATGAATATCCCAAGGAATGACACTTGAAGCAATTAGAAGACCTTGAAGACTTTAATTCATAATTGAAAATTCAATGATTGTAAGATGGGTCTGTAATAGTAACCTAGGATGTGGTTTGTATTTATCTTACCTGCACATCATGCATATTGGATATATGGTAAGCTCAAGAAGACTATAGCAAGACTCTAGGTACCAACACTCAAACACATATCATATAATATATAGGAGTGTTAAGTATGTGCTTTAAATTGAACAAATATCAGGAATTTGAGAGGGCTCGGGCAACCGAACCTTTGGAGTTCAAAACTCCTCGGGCGCCCGAACTGTTGAAGAGTCAACAGTTAACTCGGGCTCTTGGGAGGCCAACCAATAATGTGCATATCTTTCACGGGTGCCCGAACCCTTCGAAAGGGACATTCCACCAACTCGGGCTACCGAGTAGTTTAGTTCAAAAAGAGCCCCGGGCAACCGAACACACGAGTTCGGGCCACCAAATATAGGACCGGGCATCCAAAGTTACGAAGCAACACTACTGACTTTGATTCGGGCTACCGAACCATGACACGGGCGACCAAACTCATTTAAATTACTTTTATTACTATGTCTATTCGGGCGACCGAACATTCGTTCAGCCACCCAAGACTCTGGATTAAATTGGGCTAATGATGTTTTAACTATTTCAGACTTTTTTAATTATCCCCATCATATCCCAAACGATTAAAATTTTACCTATGCCTATAAATATAGGCTCATTTGCAAAAATTAGGAATGATTAGAAATTTACATTAGCCAAAATTCTCTCTTTTCAAACTACACTCTTTGGCCAAATACTCTCAAATCTTCACCTCCTTGATATATTCTGAGATTGTGAGAACATTTATAGAGTGCTTGTGATTGCTAGGATTGCTAGAAACTCCCATTTGATGGTTTGTTTGCAATATTTTTATTGGGGAGTTTTAGCTTAAGTTTATCCCATAGATTTTGATTATAAATCTTGTGTTAGGATAAACTAAGTGAGCTTAGGATACTTGCATCTTTGTTGCAAGTGTCAAATAGCTTGGTTTTTGTTGTGCAAATATTTTTCAAACAAGCAAAACATTTTAAAACTAGTATTGTGCGTATTTCATTGAGGAAAATCTTATTCAACTATTTTGATTATCTGATTCATATCTTTGGAATATTGATTTGCTACTGAATAGTGCATTGCTTAAATTCCAAGATACTGCTTGTTTTGAACACTTTTGAGCATATCACTGATTATATCATATTGAGTGTTGATAGCACAATAATTTGCATCACTGAGATTACACTATATTCATATCATTGATGTGTATGTAAATGCATGTATTAGGTACATATCTGCTTTACATGAAAGCATAATCACTGTACCATCTAATTGAGAGAATACTTTTGTATTTCTAGGCGTGGCCTGAGGGGGCAGTAATCCAGCCCGGTAAGGATTGGTTGTAAAGGTTGAGGTCAACCCTATGCTAATTAACCTGGTTTGTTTAGGTGTCACTCCACCCGTTTAAGTGAGCAATTATAGTGGTAATCCTTGTGCTTGTTAGCCAAAACGGAGATGTAGGCAATTGGCCAAACCTCGATAACGTTTTTGCGTGTCACTTTCCTTACCACTTTCTAGTGCATGTGTAGTTAATTAAAGTGCATGATTTAATTTCCAGTAGATATTATAATTGATTTACTTTACTTGCACTAAACTGACCATAGGGTTGTGAATATACTGCTGTTAGGATACTCACCTAGGGTATAAATTTTAAAATACCAATTCACCGCCCCCTCTTGGGATCAAGGTAAAGCTATCAATTGGTATCAGAGCCACGTAGCATAGACTAGTAGTTATTTTGCAAAAAATCTCATATGGCTCATAACTCCGTGACCCCTTTCCCTGAGGGACCATCTTCCACACGACCTCCTATTTTCAGTGGTGTTAATTACACCTTCTAGAAATAGAGGATGCACATCTACCTCCAAAATACTGATTGGAAGGTGTGGATGATTGTCTCTATGGGAAATTATATCCTTATGAAAACTGAGGGTGGAACTAGGGTTCCTAAGACTGAGGAAGAATATGATGATGATGATGATGATGATGATGATGATATGAAAACTGTTAGTTTAAATGCCATTGATATGAATATTTTGTACTGTAGTCTTGATGTAAATGAATTTAATAGGATAATGGCATGTTCTACTACAAAAGAAATATGAGATAAGTTAGAAGTCACATATGAAGGTACTAGAGATTTGAAAGACATTGGGATAGACATGTTGACTAGTAAGTATGAGGCCTTTAGGATGAATGTTGATGAGTCCATTCAGAGAATGTACACTAGATTCACACACATCATAAACTCACTGCATGCATTAGGGAAGACCTATCCCACATATGAGATGATTAGGAAGATCCTTAAAAGCTTACCTCCTATTTGGGAAACCAAGGCTACAACCATTGCTAAGGGTAGAGATCTTAAAGTTATGACTCTAGATGAATTGATAGGTTCCCTGATCACCTATGAGTTAGCCATAAATGATAGACTCAATGAACACAATAGGACGAAGAAAGTGAAGTGACTACATTGAAAACTTCCACTAACTCGTCTAGTGAATGCAGCGAACTTGATACTGATGATGATATAGTTATGCTAACTAGAAAGTTTAGCAGATTCTTCAAGAAGAATAGAAAGCCATACAAAAAATATAGGGAGTCTACCTCCGAGAAGGAAGAGTCTAGCAAAAGAAAATAAAAATCAAATGCTCCCAAGTGTTATAATTGCAACAAAGTTGGGCATATCAAGCTGGACTGCCCACTACTGAAAAAAGAGGCTAAGAAAAAGAGGAAATTCATGAAGGCTGGGACATCATAGGATAAATTAAGCAGTAGTGACTCAGAATCATACCACAGCGACTTAGAGGTCGCTAATTTGTGCTTGATGGCACACGATAATAAGGAATCATCTTCTAGTTCATTATCTTCATATTATTCATCTAATGATTGTGATTCTGATTGCATGCCTATGTTTAGAGAATTACAATGTGGATATATTCATATATATAAATTGTTGAGTAAAATGACCAAAGAAAATGATAATTTGAAAAAGAAATGTGAAAATTGGTCAAAACTGTTTGGTATTGCAAAAACCTCTCATGCTTCTATTTAGAAAGAAAAAGATATTACTATTGCTGAGCTTAAGAGGAAATTGGAGGATAACTCCAAGATTATTTTTAAATTCACCAAGGGAAAACGCAATTTAAAAAAAACTACTTGGTGCCTAAAGGAATTCCTTAAGTAAAGAGGGTCTTGGTTTTAATGGTGTTGAAAATATTAGACGACCTAATCTTTACACAGGACATTTCACTCATGAGTCAAAATCTCATGTCCCTCCTAAAGATCCTAAGTGTAGAATAAAATGTTTTAAATGTAAACAAATTGACCATATTCAATTTGATTGTCTACTTAGGAATAAGCATGTGAAAATTAGAAAAGTATGGGTAGTTAAGGGAGATCCAGCTACTAACCCCCATGGACCCAACAAAATTTGGGGACCAGCATCAGTTACTTAGTTTATCTTACAAGTATGCCTAAAATCATCCACCTCCAAGGACCGGTGGTACTTAGATAGCGGGTGCTCACGGCACATGACTGGTGACAAGGGTAAATTCGCATCAATTATTCCCAAGGATGGAGGATATGTGACATTCGGTGACAATGTAAAAGGACGCATCATTGGGATAGGTAAGGTTGGTAAGGATTCATCTCTTACTATTGATAATGTTTTATTGGTTGATGGGATGAAACATAATTTACTAAGCATAAGTTAATTGTGTGATAAAGGATATAAGGTGTCTTTTGAAAATGATAAATGCATAGTAGAAGATAAATTAGATCACAAAGTGCTTTTTATTGTCGATCGCCATGAAAATGTTTATACTACTTCTCTTGATAACTTAGCTTCATGACCAGTGACTTACTTTTCTACTGTAAATGAAGCTAGCTGGTTATAGCATAGTGTAATAACTCAAGAAATTAATCAGTGTCTCATCGACGAACATAGGGGATTCGTTGACGAGAATACATGAGGGCCTCATTGACGAGGAAATGTCTCGTCGACGAGAAGATACCGAGAGGGGAGTTTTTGGGCATCTGAAATTCATTAGTGAGGGTTTAGGTTTGTCGATGAACTTCTTCAGGGACTCGTCGATGAGATGACATGTCTCGTCAATGAACCCAGATCTATAAATAGTTAAAACCTAGATTTTTGGTAGAATGTTGGCGTAGGAAATCCCTTTTTCTCTCTCTAAACGCCCCTCACCCCTTCTCTCTTCAATCCTGGCTCTGTTTCTTGCTGGATCGACAATCTAAGGCCACCACGACGTTCCTGGGAAAGTTCTCTGCAAGTTTGTCAAAGTGGATCGTTGGTGGAAGTGATTTGAATTTCATCCCAATTTCAAGGTAAGACATTTTATTCAGTATTTGCCTTTACCATAGTTATATAAAATGTTGTACATAGAAAAATAATGATGTTTTGTTCTGGGAGATGTGGTTTTCAGGGTATTGAGTGAGGAACCTACGGGTATAAGGCTAGAGCATAGTAGGGGCTTCTCAGAAAATAGGTAAGGGAAATATGCTATGCTAGGAAATTTTTAGAATGTTTATCAGTGGATTATGTATGTATATTTACAAGCTTGATGATCAGTTTATTTTCCAGCATATCATGGGTATTATTATTCCAATAAAATTATAGATAGGAAGCATAAGATTTTGATTTATCAAATGTGTGGCATGAGTTTATTAGAGTATAGTATGTTGATTATACAATATTACAGATGTCCAGATATACAGTTTATTAGCAGAAAATGAGACTTATAGTATTTCTTAAAATACCATGATTTCTAAACCATAACACTCAAACAGATATTACAGATGTTATAGATAGATATTACAGACAGATCATACAGATATTATAGACAGACATTACAAATATTACAGACAGATATTATATATTTTTCAGAGAGATATTATAGATATTTCTTACATATAATACAAATATTATAGATCAGATTAATAGTGTTATGGTTATTTTGAAATCATGTTAAAAGAAGCAAGATAAATATATATTTATATATGTATACAGTATTACACGATATCGGATCCCTGTGGAAATTACAGACAGATATATACAGCAGAGCACGCTACCGTTGCTATTACAGATAGAGTGCAACCACATTACTCAGCTAGTATGTGGATTCTGCCTAAATGGGCTAGGAGAGGTTGCAGTCTCCCCAGCGAGTTGGGTTGAGGTGGCCAGTTAGACGATGATAGATATGGAGATTGCCCGGAGAGATTGTAGTGGGCTAGATTGGTGGATATTAGAGAAAAATTGACTTGCCTGGTAGGCCAACCAGAGTAAGTCCAGCCTATGGGCCGCACAACCCTATCATGAGGGGTTATATCATGATATATAGAATCCCAGGGTACAACAGAAGTTCCTATGTACAGATATATCACACAGTAGTAGTTTATATTATCATATTAGAAGTATGTAGAGATAGCAAACTCAGATACACAGTTATATTTTAAACTACATTATATATGTTCTATACAGTTTATCAACTTACTCATATTATAGTATCAACATTATTTCAGTATATTAAATGTGTAATTCAGCCACATTAGTAATAGCATATTTCCTCTTACTGAGCGTCATCTCATCCTAGTGACTTACTATTTTTTTAGGATATCCAGCTAGGCGAGCTGACCACGTTCGCGGGTAGAGATTATTTTGCACTGCCACACTGGAATGGTAGGTGTTTATAAGATATCAGTGTTTTGAGGTAGTTTCTAAATTTTTGTGACGTCATTGGGTATTTTGTATTGTAAAAATATTTTAGAATGTTATAGTTGTCTGGTATTGTATATAGAAGTTCCCAGTTTGTATATCGCTACTTGGGTGTGTATGACATTCAGAGTTTTCTTAGTGCTCCTTTGAGCCTGAGATATTTTTAGTAGTATTCCAGACAGATGATAGTTATGATATACAGATTGAAAAAAAAAAATCTTATATAAGTAGCAGGTCATCATAGTTTGGTATCAGAGCCTAGGTTGCTAGGTTCTGTAGACTCTAGAATGCAGCGGGAACAATACCATTGTATCGGAGAAGAATTTGAGGATATGTTCTGTGGTTTGAATACAAAATTTTTGTGGTGGTTTCTATGTTTTTACTGGGATGACGATTTTAGGAAAGCCATAATAAACTATTGATGAGTCGTGTGTTTAGGTTACAGGATTGGATTTTGGGCTAGGAACAGGGGTAATAGTTAATAGAGAATTTGAGGTTTTAGTTGAATGAAATAAATAGATTTGTGAAAGAGATAGGACCCTGGAATAGTGTTCTTATATTTTTAGGATGGATCGAGGGAGCAATGGTACGAATGCTGGAGATGATAGGCTAGGACCCTCCAGTATGGGAGGTGGAGATACGAATGCAGTATTATGCAGCGTCACCCAGCAGGTGATGGCTGAGATGGCTAGGAGTGGAAGAGAGTGTGGCTAGACAATCGAGCAGTTTATGTGGATGAAGCCTCCGTATTTTGTTGGAGGACCTGACCCGATCATAGCTAAAAACTACGTTCAGGATGTTGAGGAGATCTTGGTAATGCTTGTATATACAGATGAGCAGAAGGTATCATTTGCGTCATTTAAACTGATAGGAGAAGCAACGCACTGGTGGAGATCAACACATTTGATTGAGGAGCAGAGGTCGGATTCAGTGCCAGTATCATGGAGTCGGTTCAAAGAATTATTCTTCGAGCAGTATTTCCTTGCTATCGTTCAGAGCGAAAAGGCAGTAGAATTCCTGCATTTGGTTTAGGGATAGGTGACCGTATCTCAGTATGCTACACAATTTATCGAGTTGTCCCATTTTGCCCCATATTTGGCACCAAATGAGGAGAAGAAAGCAAGGAAGTTTGAAGAAGGTCTGAGGCAGAATTTGTTTGAGTAAGTCATCGGCTTTCGAGCTCAAACGTTTGGAGAGGTGGTGGATAAAGTTGCTATTATTGAGAGTGGTTTGTAGAGAGGTGTTATGACTTAGAGTTGAAGGAAGAGGTCTGCATCCCAAGACTTTCAAGTGAGTTCCAGTAGAGAGCCATAGAGATGAGAGTGATATGGAGGTGGTTAGGGATGGATGGTGGGCTGCGGTGGTCCTTAGAGTGGACGAGCCATTTCTACTTGTCCTAGATATGGTCGAAGACACCCAGGTGAATGTAGATTGGTAGAGGATGTTTGCTATAGTTATAGGAGATCTAGGCACAGATCTTGGTCGTGTCAGGGATTGCCAGCCCAAGCACCAGCTCCTAAACTATATTAGGGTGATTATCAAGCGCCCCGTGGAGGCTAGCATAGGAACACTACACCGACGAGAGTGTACGCGTTGACACCAAGAGATGCTGAGACAACTGGAGATGTAGTTACAGGTACCTTTATTGCTTTTTCATATAAATCTGTTGTTTTATTTGATACAGGTGCCACCTACTCTTTTATTTCATCGGTATATGCCAAATTAACAGGGTATGAGGCACAGTTGTTGGATGTTGGGTTGGCTGTAGCTACGTTGACTAGGTCAGTGGTGAGATGTAGGAGGGTACTTAGGGACTTTCCAGTGACTATTCAGGGAAAGGTATTGCCAGCCGATCTTATGATATTAGATATGCAGGGGTTTGACATAATTCTGGGTATGGATTGGTTGGCAGTTAATCATGCTAATATTGACTGTTATTTGAAAGAAGTGATTTTCTAACCTCCAGGTGAGTGAGAATACAGGTTTCTTGGTTCAAGTGTCTGTTCTTTACCATAGCTTGCGTCAGCTATTCGGATTTGTGATATACAGTGATGTGTCCTTGAAGGGTCTTGGGTGTGTATTGATGCAGCATGACAGGGTTATTGCGTACGCTTATAGACAGCTTAAAGAATGTGAGAAGAATTATCCTATGCATGATTTGGAGTTAGCTATAGTGGTGTATGCCCTCAAGATCTGGAGGCATTATCTGTATGGTGGAAAGAGCGAAATCTTCATAGATCACAAGAGCTTGAAATATTTCTTTACCCAGAAAGAATTGAATAAGAGGCAAAGAAGGTGGCTAGAACTTATTAAAGACTATGACTGAACTATTAGTTACCACCCAGGGAAAGTGAATGTGGTAGCCAACGCTCTGAGTAGGAAATCAGTGGGACTCGTACCGGAAGCTATGGAGATTCAGCATCCGATCTTGATGGATCTGGAGAGACTTGGTGTGGAATTGGTAGAGGATGATTCACAAGAATTTGTTGCCATCCTGGTTGTACAACCTACACTACATGAGAAGATTAAGGCCGCTTAGGGTGATGACGCAGAGTTATCAAAGGTAATAGCCAAAGTACGGGATGGTCAAGGAGAGGAGTTCAGCATCTCTGATGAAGAAACTCTGAGATTTCGTACCGTACTCTGTGTGCTGGAAGATGAAGATATTAGAAAAACGATCTTAGAAGAAGCTCACAGATCACTATACACAGCCTATCCTGGTAGTACAAAAATGTATAGGGATTTGCAAGAGTATTTCTGGTGAAGTGGAATGAAAAGGGAAATAGTCGAATTTGTACTACAGTGTTTGGCGTGCCAATAGGTTAAGGCTAAGCACCAGAAACTAGCAGGGCAGTTGCAGCCACTGTTCATCCCAGAGTAGAAATGGGATCATGTCTCTATGGATTTTGTTATTGGGTTACCACCAGTGCGATAGGAATTGAATGCAATTTGGGTGATTATTGATCGTCTGACGAAGATTGCCCATTTCATTCCGATTAAATTCGACTATTCCATGGATAGACTGGAAGAAATATATGTACAAGAGATAGTTCGCGTCCATGGTGTACTAGTATCTATAGTCTCAGACCGGGATCCTCAGTTTACTTCACGATTTTGGAAAAGTTTTCAAGAGGCTATGGGTACGTAGTTAGTATTCAGCACCGCTTTCCATCCCCAGACATATGGTCAGACTAAGAGGATGATCCGGACATTAGAAGATATGCTTCGGGTGTGCGTGATAGATTTTGGGGGTAGCTGGACTCAGTTTTTGCCGCTAGTTGAATGTGCTTATAATAATAGTTATCAGGCTAGCATCGGCATCGTGCCCTACGAGGCATTATATGGTAGGAAGTGTTATTCCCCTCTTTTATGGGATGAAGTAGGTGAGAGGTGAGTTTTGGGTCCAGAGATTGTACAGCAGGCGTATGATAAGGTTCAACTAATTAAAGAAAGGATCAGTACCACGCAGAGTCAGCAGAAAAGCTACGCAGACACTCGCAACCAGGAGTTAGAGTTTAACGTTGGAGATCGAGTATTCTTGAAGGTAGCTCCTCTGAGAGGGGTTTTGAGGTTTGAGAAGAAGGGCAAGTTGGGCCCTAGGTATATTGGCCCTTTTGAGATACTATAAAGAGTAGGGTCAGTTGCTTACAGGCTAGCTTTGCCGGCAAGTTTATCTAGAATGCATGATGTATTCCACTTGGCTATGCTGAGGAAATACGTCCCAGATCCATCCTACATAATCAGTTATGCAGAAATAGAGCTTAATGATTCATTAGCTTACGAAGAAGTACCAGTACAGATCTTAAACAGAAATACACAAGAATTGCGCACCAAAGAAATTCAGCTTCTAAAGGTTTTGTGGGGGAATCATGTTGCAAAGGAAGGTTCTTGGGAGCTTGAGGAACAAATGAGACAGAAATACTTGCAGTTGTTCCAAAAGGTTTAGTGGTAATCAGGTAAAGTATAAGTAGTTAGGTAAAGTTTCTTTTGTAGGTACATGCATTAATTTAGTTAGTAGGTAGTCTTTTAGTTGTATATGTGTAATCTCCCAGAACTTAGAATGTAACCACAGTATTCCTTTGCCATAAGTGAGCGTAAGTAGTAAAATAAGTAGACAATTTTTCTTCAGAGAAGAATGTATAGTACAAATAGTGAATTTCGAGGACGAAATTTTATAAGGAGGGGAGAATGTAATAACCCAAGAAATTAACTAGGGTCTCGTTGACGAACACAGGGGATTCGTAGACGAGAATACATGAGGACCTCATCGACGAGGATACGTCTCATCAATGAGAAGATACCAAGAGGGGGGGGGTTTGGCCATCTGAAATTCGTCGGCGAGGGTTTAGGTTCGTCGACGAACTTCTTTAGGGACTCGTCGATGAGATGACGTCTCTCATCGACAAATCCGGATATATAAATAGTTAAAATCCGTATTTTTGGTAGAATGTTGGCGCAGAAAATCCCTTTATCTCTCTCTAAATGCCCCTCACCCCTTCTCTCTTCGATCCTGGCTCCGTTGCTCGCCGGATCGACAATCTGAGGCCACCACGATGCTACTGGGAAAGTTCTCTGCAAGTTTGCTGGAGTGGAACGTTGGTGAAAGTGATTTGAATTTCATCCCAATTTCAGGGTAAGACATTTTATTCAGTATTTGCCTTTACCATAATTATATAAAATGTTGTACATAGAAAAATAATGATGTTTTGTTCTGGGAGATGTAGTTTTCAGGGTATTGAGTGGGGAACCTGCGAGTATAAGGCCATAGCACAGTAGGGGCTTCTCAGAAAATAGGTAAGGGAAATATGCTATGCTAGGACATTTTTAGAATGCTTATCAGCAGATTATGTATGTATATTTACAAGCATGATGATCAGTTTATTTTCCAGAATATCCTGAGTATTATTATTCCAGTAAAATTATAGATATGAAGCATGGGATTTTGATTAATCAAATGTGTGACATGAGTTTATTAGAGTATAGTATGTTGATTATACAATATTACTGATATCCAGATATACAGTTTATTAAAAGAAAATGAGACTTATAATATTTCTCAGAATAACATGACTTCTAAACCATAACACTCAGACAGATATTACAAATGTTATAGACAGATATTATAGATATTACAGACACATCATACAGATGTTACAGACATATATTATATATATTTCAGTCATATATTACCGATATTACAAATCAGATTTATCATGTTATGGTTGTTTTGAAATCATGTTAAAAGCAGTAAGATAAATATATATATATTTATATATGTATGCAGTATTACACGATATCAGATCCCTGTGGAAATTACAGACAGATATATACAGTAGAGCACGCTACCGTTGCTATTACAGATAGAGTGCAACCACATTACTCAGCTGGTATGTGGATTCCGTCTAACTGTGCCAGGAGAGATTACAATCTTCCTAGTGAGCTGGGTTGAGGTGGCCAGTTAGACAATGATAGATATGGAGATTGCCCGGAGAGATTGTAGTGGGCTAGATTGGCGGATGTTAGAGACAGATTGACTTGCCTGGTAGGCCAACCAGAGTAAGTCCAGCCTACGGGCCGCACAACCCTATCATGAGGGGTTATATCATGATAGGGTTAAATCATGATATATAGAATCCTATGGTATAACAGATGTTCCTATGTTTAGATATATCACACATCAATAGTTTATATTATCACATTAGTAGTATGTAGAGATAGCAAACTCAGATACATAGTTATATTTTAAACTACATTATATATGTTTTGCACAGTTTATCAGCTTACTCATATTATAATATCAGCATTATTTCAGTATATTAAATGTGTAACTCAGCCGCCACACTCTAGTAATAGCATATTTCCTCTTATTGAGCATCGTCTCATCCTAATGACTTACTGCTTTTTCAGGAGCTCCAGCTAGGCGAGCAGACCACGCTCGCGGGTAGAGATTATTTTGCACTGCCACACTAAAAGGGTAGGTGTTTATAAGATACCAGTGTTTTGGGGTAGTTTCCAGATTTTGGTGATGTCACTGGGTATTTTGTATTGTAAAAATATTTTAGAATGTTATAGTTATTTAGTATTGTATATAGCAGTTCCCAGTTTTTTGTATATCGTTTCTTAGGTGTGTATGACATTCAGAGTTTTCTCAGTGCTCCTTTGAGCCTGAGATATTTTCAGTAGTATTCCAGACAGATGATATTTAACATATACAGATAGAAAAAAAAAATCTTCTATAAGTAGCAGGTCGTAACACATAGGCGCTTTGGACATGCTAGCATAGGTTTTGTTATCAAAACTTGTTAGAAAATGTTGGCCTAACTGGGCTTTTCAATTTTTTTTTTATGATAACAAAATAAAGGATGCTTTAACATGTGGTGTTGAGTGATTTGATTTCAGATTTAGGTAAAAAGAAACTCACGGTTGATAAGCTGAAGATCAATGTCAATCTAGTGGAAGTTCCTTAGAATATTGAACCAATGAACTATAAATGAAGAGGTTAAAGGACAAGCAAATCTTAAAGTCAAAAGTGAACCTCAAGAGGCTGAAGGAGGCTGAAGGACTTAGTGATTAAGGAGACCATGATTAGAAGGATTGTTGTAAGTACTTCAAAATCAATGCTATTTAAATATGTGAAGCTCTTTAAGAATCAAAGACCCAGAGATCATTATTTGAAAAACTTTTAAAAATGTTTTTAAAATGTTCTAATTAAGTTTTTCAAGTAAACTAGAATTTTAAAGATTGTTAAAATTGAGAATTTTTGACTTGTGGGAAGATTGTCAAAATTAAGAATCCTTTAATTTCAAACTTGCGGGAAGATTGTCAAAATTAAGAATCTTTGAATTTCAAACTTGCAGGAAGATTGTCAAAATTGAGAATTTTTGACTTGCGGGAAGATTGTCAAAATTAAAAATCTTTGAATTTCAAACTTGTGGGAAAATTTTCAAAATTAATTTTATAATTTAATATTTTTTGAAAAATTTACCTAAATGGAAGATTTTCAAAATTAATTTTACCTAAATGCTTCATATTAAATGAGGAAACTTTTGTTTGAAAAAGTCTATAAATACCTCCTTGAGCAATGAAAAAAGATACAAACAAAAGTAGCAAAAAGATCAAACGAGTAATATGCCGAAGTTATATACGATCCCTGCACTGAAATTCCCCTAAAATTTTTTGTGTGCTCACATCATTTTTTTGGAGAAAAACTATGCGATATTGGTGGATTGACAAACAAGAGATTGGTTCTGAGTTGCATTCAAAATTTTTTTAAGAACCATTGGTGACTTCTAAACCTTTAAAGCTTCACATTTTCTATTTAGCCTTAGTTTTTGAAGTACGATTTAGAATTTAATTTGTACAACCTGCTCTGAATTGTGAGAGTGTTTTTGTACGCAGATCTATTTCTTTCATCTTGATCTTTGACGGTTCAAAGATTTGTTGGATTGTTAGACCAAGCACAAGTTGTTGTTTGGAGAGGTTTCTCTTCCTAAAAATGAGGGTAATTGTTGTAAGATTTTTGTCCCACCTAGAAGGAACAAGGCATAATGAATTTCTTAGGTGGTTGACCTAAGGCAAGGACATAGGCTGGGGTAAGTCGAGTCTCGTAAAAGTGGTGGTGTCACTCTCTTTCCTTTATTCTCTTTTACATTTCAGCAACGATATAACCTGCGTGGATGTTTTAATATTTTTAATCATAAAGTAATGCATATTGGAAATTAAGTAAACCCAAAGTGTAATTTTTTTTTTTGGGCTTGCGGAAACCGAAAGGGAGTACATTGGTTAATCGATCTTTTGCGGAAACCGAAAGGAAGTACGTTGATTGGTTAACATCCCAAAACCTATTAGCTGAAGGTTTATTTGAATTTTGATATTAAAAAGGTGCTTGGATGTTATTTTAATATTCAAATTCAAAAGCCAACTACAGGAACTTCTCATTCATATACAGGGCCACTAAATATTCCAAATTCATTTCTTGGTGTATGGTTGTTTGACTTGAATAGTTGATTGATTGATTGTGGTTGTTGTGATTGTGGATTAATTAAAGGAAATAAGAGTTTGTGTGGATTGCCCGATTAATAAGAACACAAGAAAGCCTTAAAAGATTGTAAAAAAGGAACAAAAAGGATCTAAGGAATTTCTAAAAGACCCAATTCACCTCCCCTCTTGGGACTACACCTTAGGTTTCAATTGGTACCAGAGCCCGATTATAGCAAAAACTTACAAGTAGCTATATAAAGATCAAAATGGCATAAATAAGAGTAGCTCTCTTTGGTGAGGGTCAATCCTCAACTAGGCCACCCATTTTTTTGTGGATTAAATTACACCTTTTGGAAGCAACGAATGAGAATCTACCTTCAAACAATGGACTGGAAGGCATGGAATGTTGTCACAAATAGAAATTTAATTCCCACTAAACTAGTTGATGGAGAAGAAGTACCTAAAGAAGATAAAGAACTAAATGACTCAGATTACAAATTGTTGTAAATTAACTCAAGTGCAATAAACACCTTATATTGTGCACTTGATGCAAATGAATTCAAGAGAGTAATGGCATGTAAAAAAGCCAAAGAGATTTGGGATAAATTGGAAGTAACCTATGAAGGCACGGTAGATGTTAGGGAAAGTAGAATTGATATGTTAACCAGTGAATATGAAGCTTTTAGGATGAACTCCAATGAAAGTATAACAAGCATGTACACTAGGTTCACGCATATCACAAACTCACTAAGTGCCTTAGGAAAAAATTATTCTACCCATGAGATGATCCACAAAATTCTAAGAGCACTTCCACCTATTTGAGAACCGAAAGCCACAGCCATTACGGAAGGGAGAAATCTTAAAACAACTTCCTTAGATGAACTCATAGGATCTCTTCTAACCTATGAAATGATGTTGAAAGAAAGAAGCACTGAAAACAAAAATAAGAAATCTATAGCTTTAAAAGTTTTGAAAGAATATTCAAGTGAGGAAGATAATGAATTTAGTGAATTAGAAGATGAGGACTTAGCTCTCATAACTAAAAGACTTGGAAAATTTTTAAGAAGAAACAAAAAATTCTCTAGAAAATTTAATGGATCAAAAGCTGAAAAAGGAGAAAGTAATAAAAAAGAATACAAAAACAAAAATGATCCTCCCACTTGCTATCATTGTAAAAAGGTCAGGCACATCAAACAGGAATGCCAACAACTCAAGAAAGAAAAGAAGAAAAAGAAGTCTGCAATGAAGGCAACTTGTGATGATACTAGTTCGAGTGAATCAGAAAGTGAACCAAGTGATCGAGAAGTAGCAAACATGTGCTTCATGGCGCATAACGAAGAGGTAAACTCTTATTATTCTCTCTGAAGATTTGTGTAATGAATCTTGTAGCAATTCGTGTGAAAGTATGCCCTCTTACAAAGAACTTCAAGTTGAATTACTCTTTCTACATAACAAGTTTATTAAAGTCTCAAAGAGGAACACAAGCTTGAAACAACAAAATGAAGCACTTAGAAATCAACTTGAATCTGCAAAACTTTTTGAAAAAGAAAAAGACTTAAAGATTGAAAAAATTGAGAATAAAGTAGATAACTTGTCTCAAAAATTAGCGAAGTCTCAAGTAAATAAAGATAGTACAAAGGTGCAAGAAATAAATGATCTCAAAAACCACATTCAAAAGAAAGAAAAAGTCATCTACAACTTTACCAAAGGTAAAGATAACTTCGAAAAGATGGTAGGACAACAAAGGGTGACAAACAACAAAGAAGGAATTGGTTATAATGGAACACCAAACAAAAGAAAGAAAAACTTGTTTATGAGATATTTTATAAATCAATCTAAATATTATGCAAGCACTTCATCAACGAATATTTATGAGCACACCACTTACTACATGTGCAAAAATAAAGGACCCATAATGTTTAATTGTCCACTTACAAAAAAGTATATTAAAGTAAAGAATGAGTGGAAGATAAATGCTAAAACTAGGCAAAATTGAAAGAAGGTTAAGAAGGTTTGGGTTCCAAAAGTAACAACTTAAATCCTTTCTTGTAGGTTTGCTTTAGGAGCACTCCGTCTAAGGATAAATGGTACTTGAACAACGGATGTTCAAGGCATATGACAAGAGATAAATCTAAGTTCACCTCTCTCACTCAAAAAAATGGAGGATTTGTAACATTCGGTGACAATGCAAAAGACAAGATTATTGGAATTGGTAAAATAGGTAAAGACTCTTCACTTACTACAGAAGATGTCTTGTTAGTAGATGGTCGAAAGCATAATTTACTAAGCATTAGTCAACTTAGCGACAAAGGATTTGAAATAATGTTTAAGAGAGACAAATGCATAATTCAAAATTCTAAGGATCAAAAGACATTATTCACTGCACTTAGAATGAACAATGTATATTGCATAAACCTTGATAGCTTGATCTCTCAAGACATAACTTGCTTAGCAGCCATGAGCAAGAATAGTTGGCTTTGGCATAGGAGGTTAGGACATGCAAGCATGGATCTTATATCCAAGCTCTCTAAAAAGAATTTAGTTAAAGGCTTGCCTAACACCAAATTTGTCAAAGGTAAAGTGTGTGATGCTTGTCAATTAGGAAAACAAATCAAGAAAAGCTTAAAAAAGAAGAAACATATATCAACTAGTAGACCCCTAGAACTCATACACTTAGACTTTTCTGGTCCTACTAGAACCCAAAGTTTAGGAGGAAAACAATATGCCTTCGTAGTTATTGATGATTACTCAAGATACACATAAGTGTTGTTCCTAACTAACAAAGAAGAAGCCTGCAACTCATTAATCATTTTATATAAGAAGCTTCAAAATGAGAAAGGGTATAATGTCTCAAATATTAGAAGTGACTAAGGAAGAGAATTTTAGAATCAGGATGTTGAAAAATTTTGTAATAAACATGACATAAATCACAACTTTTCAGCACCTAGAACCCCACAACAAAATGAAGTTGTGGAAAGGAAAAATAGAACCCTCCAAGAAATGGCAAGGACTATGCTTAATGAAAATGACCTACCCAAATATTTTTGGGCCGAAACTGTAAATATAGCTAGCTATATAATTAATAGGGTTTCCATTAGATTAAACCTAAACAAGACACCCTATGACTTGTGGAAAGGAAGAAGGCCTAACATAAATTACTTTCATGTCTTTGGATGTAAGTGTTTTGTCTTAAATAACAAAGACAACTTAGGAAAATTTGATGCTAAATCGGATGAAGGCATTTTCCTAGAATACTCCACAAATAGTAAAGCCTATAGAGTCTACAACAAAAGAACACTCACCATAGTTGAATCAATTCATGTAGACTTTGATGAATCTAACCCTTTTTCAAGAGAAGTCAAAAATGAAGAAGAAGATGTTATGCTCAAAAAGGAGGATGAGATAGAAATCAAGGAAGAAAAGGAAATAAACAAAGAAAAATCAAAAGATGAACTCATAGAAAATATGGAATTACCAAGAGAATGGAAGTATAAGAAAGATCACCCTCAAGAACAAATTATAGGTGAACCATCTAGAGGTGTGACTACTAGATCTTCACTAAAGATCCTTTGCAATCATTATGCATTCCTATCCCAAAATGAACCTAAAGATGTTGAAGAAGCCCTTAAGGATGAATCTTGGATAGTTGCAATGCAAGAAGAATTAAACCAATTTGAAAGAAGCCAAGTATGGAAATTAGTATCCAAACTGAAAAATCATTCGATCATAGGAACTAAATGGGTATTTAGAAATAAAAAGGATGAAAATGGTATAATCATTAGAAACAAAGTTAGACTTGTAGCAAAGGGGTACAATCAAGAAAAAGAATAGATTATAATGAAACCTTTGCCTCTGTAGCTAGAATGGAAGCTATTGTTAGCCTATGCTTCCTATAAAGAATTTAAGTTATACCAAATGAATGTCAAAAATGCATTCTTGAATGGGTATATTAATGACGAGGTATATGTTGAACAACCCCCTGGTTTTGAGGATATTGAAATTCCTAACCATGTATTTAGACTAACTAAGGCTTTGTATGGACTAGAACAGGCCTCTAGGGGTTGGTATGAAAGAATTAGTTGATTTCTAATTGAGAAGGGAGTTTCAAGAGGAAAAATTGATAGTACCTTATTCATTAAAAATAAGGAAGATGACATACTTTTAGTTCAAATCAACATAGATGATATAATATTTGGTGCTACAAATGAACATCTATGTAAAGAATTTACAAAATGTATGTAAAAAGAATTTGAAATGAGCATGATGGGGGAATTAAACTATTTTCTTGGACTGCAAATTAAACAAGCAAAGAATGAGACTTTTATAATTCAATCCAAATACATAAAAGAAATGATACAAAAATTTGGTATGGAAAATAGTAAACCCATAGGCACACCTATGAGTACCACCATCAGCCTAGACAAAGATGAAAATGGAAAATTCTTTGACACAAACCACTATAGAGGTATGATTGGAAGTTTGTTATATCTAATAGCCAATAGACCCAATATAATGTTTAGTGTGTGTATGTGTGCACGTTTTCAATCAGCACCTAAGGAATCACATCAAATAGCTATTAAAAGAATCCTAAGATACTTAATAGGAACTATAGACTTAGGACTATGGTACCCTAAAGACACCGATTTTGAAATGATCAGTTATTCAGATGCAGACTATGCCGGTTGTAAGATAGATAGAAAAAGCACAAGTTGCACATGCCACTTCTTAGGAAGATCTTTAGTTTCTTGGTTTTCTAAGAAATCGTGGCTTTGTTAACTGTTGAGGCCGAATATGTAATAGTTGGTAGTTGTTGTGCACAAACTCTTTACATGAAACAACAATTAAGAGATTTCAATTTGAAATACACAACTATACTAATTAAGTGTGATAATACGAGTGCGATTAACATATCTAAAGATCCTATTTCATAATCAAGAACAAAGCACATTGACATAAGACACCACCTGCTAAGAGATGATGTTTAAAAAGAAGACATCATTCTAGAATTCATCAATACAAATGATCAATGGGCCGATAACTTTACTAAACCACTCTCAGAAGATAGATTTATAACCATTAGAAGAGAGTTTGGTCTACTACATAGTATAGAAACAAACTAAAAGGACAAGGCTTAAAGAAAAATCTATAGTCAGCCAACTGACTCTAAGGTCAGCCGACTAACTGAAGCGTTTTTCTTTTGGAAAAGAGGCCAGTCAACCAACTGACCCTGAGGTCAGCCAACTGACTGAGGTAAATTGCCTTGATCCCGAGAGCAGTAAGCCAACTGACTGATAGAGCAACCCTAGACTTGTTTGTCAAACTTAAAAGTGTCAGTTAATTGACCTAGGGTTTGTCTCTTTGTGTGATCTAAGTTTGTTTTGGCGTGTACTTTGATGTGTTGTATAATACAACACTTAACTTGGATTGCTTGCCTTGTTGCTCGCAAAATACACTCATGATATGTGATATGTAGCATGCTACATGTGGATGTTTGAAAAATTGGTATCTTCAAATTGGTATTTTGAAAATTTGAGCATAAAGTTATTAAGTATGAAACATGACTTTTGAAATGTCTTGACCATGTATGCTTATGATCACATTAATAAATGAAAAATTAGCATCTAAGAGAAGTGCATGATAAAACTTCAAGATGAATATCTAAGATGTATATTGGTATCCATGAATATATCACTTGATTTTTGAGCAATACAACATAATTATGAGCATTGGTAATATTGTCATGATCTTGGCACTTGAATGATGAATTATGCATGACAAATGTAATTTTTTTAAGTTTTTTTTTTTTTTTTCTCAAATATGAATGCTGGGCACCATATGCATGATTGAAAATTCAAAGATGTCACAACACATATGAAATAAGAATGCCCAATATGAAATATGATATTGAATTTTGGCATGATTGAGAAGTGTGTGATCATATGTTCATTTGAATGTTAACCCTTTTTGATTGATGTCAAAAGGGGGAGTAGTATTTGAGCAAAAATTTTGGCATGATTGGGAGTATGATATTAAATTTTGAGCATGTTGAGCATAATAGTGAAAAATCTTATTTGAGCATGTTGAGCATGATAGCATGAGAGTGAAAAATCATATTTGAGCATGCTGAGCATGATAAGAATGAAAAATTGAGCAATGAGTATGATTGGTCTTGAATCTACAAATTGTTACAATAATGCTTATTGTAAGGGGGAGTAGAATAATGCTAGTTTTAAGAGGGATATTTTTTTTTAATGCTTATTCATATTTTTTGCTCCTCATTTGTCATTATAAAAAAGGACGAGGTTGTTGGCCTAACTGGGCTTTTCAATCTTGTTTTGATGATAACAAAATGAAGGATGCTTTAACATGTGGTGTTGAGTGATTTGATTTTAGATCTCGGTAAAAGGACACTCACGATTGATAAGCTAAAGATGAATGTCAATCTAGTGGAAGCTCCTTAGAATATGAAGCAATGAACGACAAATGAAGAGGTCAAAGGGCAAGCAAATCTTAAAGTCAAAAGTGAACCTCAAGAGGCTGAAGGAGGCTGAAGGACTTAGTGATTAAGGAGACCATGATTAGAAGGATTGTTGTAAGTACTTCAAAATCAATGCTATTTAGATATGTGAAGCTCTTTAAGAATCAAAGACCCAGAGATCATTATTTGAAACACTTTTAAAAATGTTTTTAAAATGCTCCAATTAAGTTTTTCAAGTAAACTAAAATTTTAAAGATTGTTAAAATTGAGAATTTTTGACTTGTGGGAAGATTGTCAAAATTAAGAATATTTTAATTTCAAACTTGCGGGAAGATTGTCAAAATTGAGAATTTTTGACTTGCGGGAAGATTGTCAAAATTAAGAATCTTTGAATTTCAAACTTGCAGGGAGATTGTCAAAATTGAGAATTTTTGACTTGCGGAAGATTGTCAAAATAAAAAATCTTTGAATTTCAAACTTGTGGGAAAATTTTCAAAATTAATTTTATAATTTAATATTTTTTGAAAAATTTATCTAAATGGAAGATTTTCAAAATTAATTCTATAATTTAATACCTTTTTAAAAGTTACCTAAATGTTTCATATTAAATGAGAAAACTTTTCTTTGAAAAAGTCTATAAATACCTCATTGAGCAATGAAAAAAGACACAAGCAAAAGTAGCAAAAAGATCAAATGAGCAATACGCCAAAGTTATATACGATCCCTGTACTGAAATTGTCCTAAAAGTTTTTGTGTGCTCACATCGTTTTTCTCGTATAGTTTTTCTGGAGAAAAACTATACGATATTGGTGGATTGACAAACAAGAGATTGGTTCTAAGTTGCATTCAAATTTTTTTTTTAAGAACCATTGGTGACTTCTAAACCTTTAAAGTTTCACATTTTCTATTTAGCCTTAGTTTTTGAAGAACAATTCAGAATTTAATTTGTACAACATGCTCTGAATTGTGAGAGTGTTTTTGTACGTAGATCTATTTCTTTCATCTTGATCTTTGACGGTTCAAAGGTTTGTTGGATCGTTGAACCAGACACAAGTTATTTCTTGGAGAGGTTTCTTTTCCTAAAAAAGAGGGTAATTGTTCTAAGATTTTTGTTCCACCTAGAAGGAACAAGGTATAGTGAATTCCTTAGGTGGTTGACCTAAGGTGAGGACATAGGCTGGGGTAAGCCGAACCTCATAAAAGTGGTGGTTTCACTCTCTTTCCCTTATTCTCTTTTACATTTCAGCAATTATATAACCTGCATGGATGTTTTAATATTTTTAATCATAAAGTAACGCATATTGGAAATTAAGTAAACCCAAAGTCTAATTTGTTTTTGGGCTTACGGAAACCGAAAGGGAATACGTTGGTTAATCGATCTTTTGCGGAAACCAAAAGGAAGCACGTTGATTGGTTAACATCCCAAAACCTATTAATTGAAGGTTTATTTAAATTCTGATATTAAAAAGGTGCTTGGATGTCATTTTAATATTCAAATTCAAAATCCAACTACAGGAACTTCACATTCATGTACAGGGTCGCTAAATATTCCAAATTGATTTCTTGGTATGTGGTTGTTTTGCTTGAATAGTTGATTGATTGATTGTGGCTGTTGTTATTGTAGATTAATTAGAGGAAATAGGAGTTTGTGTGGATTGCCCAGCTCACAAGAACACAAGAAAGCCTTAAAAGATTGTAAAAAGGAACAAAAATGATCTAAGGAATTTTTAAAAGACCCAATTCACCCTCCTTTTGGGACTACGCCTTAAGTTTTAGAAAAGAATTCGTAAAAAGCTTGCCTAAAATGTCATTTGTAAAAGATAAAATCTATGATGCATGTCAAATGGGTAAGCAAACAAAATCTAGTTTTAAGAAAAAGAAATTCATATCTACTACTAGACCACTTGAGATGATTCATTTAGATTTGTTTGGTCCTAATTCTGTGCAAAGTTTTGGTGGTAAATCATATGCATTTGTAATTGTAGATGACTTTTCTAGGTTCTCATAGGTGTTATTTCTTGCACATAAAAATGAATTATGTGAACAATTTACCAAACTTCGTAGGAGAATTCAGAATGAAAAGGTTATAAGATAACTCATATAAGAAGTGATAGAGGCATGGAATTTAAAAATGAGGGTATAGAAAATTATTGTGACTTAGAGGGCATATCACATAACTTTTCTGCACCTAGGACACCTTAACAAAATGGTGTGGTAGAAAGAAAGAATAGTTCACTACAAGAGATGGGTAGAACTATGCTGAATGAACATAACTTACCTAAATACTTTTGGGCTGAGGCCATAAATACCGCATGTTATGTCATAAATACTGTATGTGTTGACCCTATGGGTCATATCCTGTTTTGATTATGACAAATATTCAGGTATTTAATGTCTACCGACTTGATGTGCAGGTTTATCTTAGCAGTATCCTATGGTGGCACTCGGAGACCTGGAGGAAAACGAAGACCTTAGATATAATTTATTTGTTGTAATTTATGTTCGGGTGTGTAATATTTAAGTAGAAAAAGTTTGTAATAGTAAATAGGGCTTTGATTGAGAACCCAATGGTTTGGTCGATTGATCAGTTAGTTCATTTTTCACCCTGGTCGACCGAACCGCGCTATTTGGAAAAATAGCCCTTCCCGATCGACCGACCTTGAAGTTCAAAATTGGCCCGACCGACCGAGCCATATGAACTTCGGTCGACAGAAAGTCTTCTGGTCGACCGGTGCTCTCAGGTTCCTCCGAATTTTTACCACGATTAACTATTTTAAACGGGGTTAATTAGGGTTAAAATGATTTAAAACAAAATTAATAATACTTTACATGTCCTAATGGCTATAATTCTTCCAACTTATATAAATAGACCATCATTTGCAAAGATTAAGCGAGATTAGCTATTTTGATTAGGAGAGATTCTCTTAAATTCCCAAAATCTATAATACTCATCTCTAAGCCCCAAACACTCATACTTACCCTCTTCTATTGCTCAAACTCTCTGTAAGTTGATTGAGTACTTGTTTAGATAGGTTTGCTCTCCCATTCTTATTAGATTAATTTGATTTTTACGAGAGCTAAACCTAAATATTCTTAGGGGACTTTGTTAATAAGTCTTTCCTAAGAAGACTTGTATTAAACTTCTGAGTGTTGCATTTTCGTTGCAATAACTTAGGAAGTTTGTGTTTGTCTTTGGGTTGCAAAAATATTTTAAAAAACATTCTCAAAATATCTTGAGTGACTTATTTTAGCATATTCTTGAAAAGATATTTATTTATGTGATATTAATCTTTGCTGCAATATTCTTTAACTTACATATCATTTGTTGAATCCAAAGATTTTATATCTTTTGGAAACCAAACATATACACTATTTACATGACTGATATATCCCATTGATTGATACATTTGAAACTTGATGTTTGAGCACATTGTTTGATTATCTTGTGAAACAAAGATCATATAGGTTTGCACTCTCACGCACCAATTACAACGACAGCAAATATATTTGAGAGTTGATATACATTAGACCACATTGAGCTTACTTATTATATTTTGTTGGTGGTGTATGTGATAACACGTAATTGGGTACACATCTGTTTTACTTGAAAGCATAATCACTGTACCGTTTCATTGATTGAGCAAATCTATTGTATTTCGAGGCACGGGCCTGAAGAGGGAGACTAGACCTTTGAAATAGTCCTGGATTTTCGTAGACCTAGTTAAGAAAGTTAGGTGTGCCATCTTGTTAAGGCGTGTAGGTTGAGGTCAGCCCCTCTAATTGACCAGGTTGTAAAGGTTGAGGTCAACCTTATGCTAATTAACCTTGTTGTAATCGGTGCCACTCCACCCATTAAGTGAGCCTTTAGTGGAATCCTCAGGCTTGCAAGCTGGAGGCGGGGATGCAGGCACAGCTGGTCGAACCCTGATAACATATCGTGTGCGTTGCTTATATTTTTACACTTTATATTTTCCGCACATGTATGTTATGGTGTGAATGATGCACTTAAGTTAAATTTCCGCACATTATATTATTGGCGCATTTGGAGTTGCATAGAAAGATCCTAGGTTGTATTATACGGGTATTTCACTTAACCTAGGAGATAAATTTTTAATACCCAATTCACCCCCCTTTTTGAGAATACACCAAAGCAAACAATTGGTATCAGAGCCTTGTTGTACTAGACTTAAATGTTTTTGCAAAAAGATCGCAATGGCTCTATATGGTGTATCCCCATTTGGAGAGGGACAGTCACCTACTAGTTCTCCATTAATTTGTGGTGTCAATTACACCACCTGGAAAATTAGAATGAGTGTATTTTTAAAATCTATGAGTTGGAGGGCCTGACAAGTGATTGTCAAAAGAATTTGTATGCTAGTAGAAAATGATATTAATTTGATGTCTGCAAATTCATATGCCATGGACAGTTATATCTTACATTAGATTCTTATATTTTTGTTGAGTTTGTGGCATGTCGGACTGCAAAGGATATCTGGGATGAACTTGAAAGAAAATATGGAGAGACCCAGGAGAGAGAGATTTCTCCTCCGGATGCTCTATGTTCAAAAGATTAGGAGGAGGTAAATCATGAGCATGTAACATTTACAGTCAGTGAGGTATATGATTCTCATTCTATCTCTTTTGAAGACCTCTATTGTGAATGCTGCTATATAACATGTACTGAATCTAATGATAAATCGATTGATGATTCCTGTGCTGAATGCTATGCTGTGTCACATGCTGAATCATCTATTGAATATTATGATAATTCTGTTAATAGTGCATGTGATGATTCGTCTGTTGATTCCTGTAATATATTTTGTGATGAATCTTCAAATGTTTCTTGCGATGATGATGGTATAAATGCATGCAATGATTCATGTGTTATTTTGTTTGACAAATCCTGTGATGAATCATTTGATGAGATGCCTTTATGTGGAAAACTAGAAAAGACTTCATTTAAAATGCATAGAATTCTGGTTGAGATATCAAAGAAGAAAACATGTCTGAAAAATGAAAATGAAAAGGTGGCAAAGAGCTTAAATGATTTGAAAGAATATCAAGCCACTCTAGAAAGGAGAAAATTGAGAAGCTTTTGAAAATCATTTGCTTAGAAAGAAAAATTAAAAATTATTCTAAAATGGTTTTCAAATCCTCAAGTGAGAAAGATAACCAAAACAACCCCTTCGGACTTAAAAATAAAATTATTTTCAAAAAGGTTTCAAGTATTCTGCATAAAACCAATAGTCTAGCCTCATTGAAGAAAAATAGAATAAATAAGCACAATCTTTTATGTATATTCAATACCTGTTTATTTTGCAAATCTATGTGGCACATATGGTTTAATTGCTTACTAAGAAGTGCTAGAGGCTTAGAAAAGGAAATGAAATGGATAATCAGCAAAGCAAACCCCGTAGGACCTAAGGAAAAATGGTTTTACATTAGTACTATTTAATTATTTAATGCTTCCTTAGATCCTAGGTTTAGGTTTAGGGGGTTGTGATGACTGTAAGCTGGGGAAGTGGTTGTTGCTTAAAATGAAAATCTTAGTACGCACACTCACTAAACTATCTTATTATACTAAGACTATTTGTCCACTTGCAAATGGACATGGCATCTATGCCTTGTACTTAATTCTAAATGCTTAACCCACGCTAACGGGAAAATCATAAAGTTAAGCAACTGTTGTCCATTGCACAAATTTGAGTGTTAGGGTTCTATTTTATATCATATATCACTATACCCTAAACTCACTTTTGATTATGAAAAACCTAAATCAAAATCAAGTCATCACTCTAGGCTTAAAGCACTATTGATCATAAATTACTAGTATATATATTGAGTGCTTCTCTTAGCGATAACAAAATTAGAGGCATCCACTAAGGGATTGGTCCTTTTGAGTTTAAATTGTAAAACCTTTAATTTTGGTTTAATCGCTCCATAGGAAATCCTTACCAAACCACGATCATATCAGGTATAGATTCAAACTTTCCTTGGTTTGTATCCTTGTTCTAAATTGTGATAATATTTATAGGATACTTTCCATTCTCCGAAGAGCATTGTTCAAGAAAATTCAAATACTCATAAATGCTCTTTACCTAAGCGATTAGACATATCCACTTCCATGAAAATATCTTGAGTCATGTCCACTTATATTGAATACTCTTCAAAATTAACAAAAATTATGATCCTTAAGATCATTTAATCCAATTCACATACATAGCTCTCAAAACGTTAAGTCATATCCTTTAGAACTTCATATCCTTAGAGATGAGTTGAATGGCTATGTTGGTTGCAGTAGGTCTCATTCTAGATGAGTGCACAAAATTCAAGTAGACCTATGCACATGCAGTTTAAATTGAAAGCCATTTCAACTTGTGCGTCTCACACACATTAAGATTCATAAGAAAAGAGGCAGACATTGGTTTATCATCTCAACAAATATTCATTGTGACTTTCTGGTCCGATAAGTCTAAAGCATTCACCGCCAAGATATAATCATGAAAAATCTAAAACACTTGGCTAAGTAATTAGAAATTAAGAAAAGGTATAAAATGAATAAGTACATAACTCAGAGGGAGCATTTCTTTTTTTATGACTATTTATATTAAATGCTCTTATGATCATAGCTTATATGCCTTAATGAGTTACAGCACTAAACTCATAATTATCCATTATTATTTGTTGTTCATATTATATCTTGATGGATAGTGATTTATGATTATTTAGTATTGTGAGCTGTTATTGAATATATTGTTTGATAATACTGGATTGCATGGAACGCCATCTGTAAGGCTATTGTAGAAACTTATTTACTTACATGCTTGTATGGAATGCCAACTGCATGGCTGATGCAGTATGTTGTGTATTGCATGCTGGTAGCAGATATAGGTTCTTGTGTGCCTTGAACTTAATTATAAACTACTTAATTGAACCTATCAGGTCATACTTTATGGGAAAATGTCTGATTTACAGACGTCATGCTGTCAAAATTTCGACAAGAATTTTCGTAAAACAAAACCTTGTGCTAAAGATGATTATGATAAAATTAATGTTAAAACATTTTTAAAGGATGAGTGAAATCAAATAGAAAATTAAAATTCATTCTTGCATAATCATCGAATAATTAGGGAAGCCCAGCTCCATCCCTATAGAAAGAACTTAAAGAATCCATGTGTGTCACTTTCATCCACTGAAATATCGAGGCTCTTGACGATACCCTAAACATTATATCCAGCACTTAAAAGCTAATGATTTGATATGGAATGTTCTTGGGTCATGAATATTTTTGCATGCCTCAATATATACTCTCTAATGCATCTATGATCTATAGGGACAACTATGCTAATCAACTGAAAAATACTCGATATAGTTGATGTTAAAGATTTAAATTGATGACTTATACTACTAAGCATAATGAAATTAATCTTTAGTTAGTATAAGTAGTTAAATAATCTAAGCACGTACTCAAATTGAAAGGGGGAGCATCTAGACATAAATTCCTATTTTGTTTTGCTTTCCCATATGTTTAGCTTAGGTCTTGAATGAATTCATTGTGACATGTGCTAAAATGTAAAGCTCTTACTGAAAATCATAATTTGAAATATGTTGTTTCTACCACAATCATTTGTTTTGCCATATGATTTTATTTTTTATCTTTGAATATATCTTCAAATTTCATATGGTTGTATTTTTCTGGTTATGAGATATTTTATGTTTAAATATTCACCAAAAAAATTCTGCTTGCATGAGTCTTAAATTAAAGCTTTTTTTTTTTTCACAAGCACACCCCTAGTACTGTTTGCAAATATCAAAGGGGGATATATATTTATATTTATATTCATATGTATTTATTTTTGTACTTCATGGCAAGAACAAATTTCAAAACAATTTTTTTTTTGTTGCCTCATTATTATTATATTCATATATATTTATTTTTAAAATTGCATAACTGATTCAGTAACTTCATATGAAAATGCATGCGAACTGGTTAGACTGTTTTTATGCTCAAACCCTCTTTTTGGTATCATATGCCATGTGCTTTCTTTCATGGGTCTTATGATACATTGTAATTGCAATGGCTTATGTATATTGATGGTCTAATCATGTTTGTTATGTCATTTAAATATTTTAAATAACTAGTTATATTTTTTTTGGAATACGCACCGGGTATCCACGCGTCCGTTTTACGGTCCACATGACTAATCCTACGCCCCTTGAAGTTGACCCCACAACTCCAAAGGGAGGGTAAATTCAGGAGTCCAGGGGCAAAAACAAGATCGGGAGGGTTTGAACACCTGACCTCGTGAAAGGCACTCTCGCAGCCTGCACTACCACCTGAACCACACCCTGGGGGTTAAATAACTAGTTATATTGTTTGTATGCTTAATTGCTGAGGTTATCTTTGTCATTCTTTTTGCATTATATGACTATTATATTTCTTGAATGACTGAAAGTTATACCTCCATTCTATGTGTTAAGAATACTAAACTTATTAAGTAAGAAGTTGGGGTTATATTGTCAATATATTACTTAATCTGGTCACGTGTATATAGGTATTTTTGGGAAAAATGTTCTATTTTCAAATGGCATGCTGTCGAATTTTCTAAAACCCTTTTCCCTAATATATCTTGTATTCAGATGATTATTTGCCTATTTTCTTAAATATTTATTTAAATCCTTTTTGTTGTTGTCAAAAGGGGAAGAAGTAGGCAAGTATTTGTCATCATAAAAAAGGGGGAGATTGTTGACCCTATAGGTCATACCCTGTTTTGATTATAATAAATACTCAGGTATTTAATGTCTACCGAGTTGATGTGCAGGTTCATCTTGGCAGTATCCTATGATGGCACTCAGAGACCTGGAGGAAAACAAAGACCCGGAAGACCCTAGATATAATTTATTTGTTATAATTTATATTTGGGTCTGTAATATTTAAGTAGGAAAGGTTTGTGATAGTAAATAGGGCTTTGATTGTAATAATTGCATGCATCACCTGCATGGTTTAATACGTAAGCTCAAAATGAAAATGACCTTAGACAGACCTTAGGGAATATTTTCGGTGTCTTACAAAAGACCTAGAAAGGACCTTAAGACACTCACCATTGCACTTGTATGTGTTAGGCACTTGAATAGGGTGATTGTGGAATAAAACAGGACCAAATTATACAAGTTATGCACTTTCGGGCGACCAACCTATACAGGTTATTTTACCCTTGGTCGACCAAATCAAGTCTAGGTCAACAGGTTGACCACAGCCTGATCGACCGAGATGAAATAGTTCATTTGATCATAGTTGACCGAAACCCCTTGAAGTCAACAGTTTGACTTCTTGGTTAATCGAGACATTTTTGTACTGCACCAACCTAGTCGACCGAGTTCCCATGTATGGGAATCCAATAGTTTGGTCGACCGACTAGTTAGTTCATTTTCACCTTGGTCGACCGAACCGCACTATTTGGAAAAATCGCCCTTCCTGGTCAATCGACCTTGAAGTTCAAAATTGACCCTGTCGACTGAGCCATATGAACTTCGGTCGACTGAAAGTTTTCTGGTCGACCGGTGCTCTCGGGTTGCTTCAAATTTTTACTACGGTTAACTATTTAAAATAGGGTTAATTAGGGTTAAAATGATTTAAAACAAAATTAATAATACCCTACATGTCTTAGCGGCTATAATTCTTCCAACTTTTATAAATAGCCCATCATTTGCAAAGATTAAGCGGGATTAGCTATTTTGATTAGGAGAGATTCTCTGAAATTTCCAAAATCTATAATACTCATCTCTAAGCCCAAACACTCATACTTACCCTCTTCTATTGCTCAAACTCTTTGTAAGTTGATTGAGTACTTGTTTAGATAGGTTTGCTCTCCCATTCTTATTAGATTGATTTGATTTGTTACGAGAGCTAAACCTAAGTATTCTTAGGGGACTTTGTTAATAGATCTCTCCTAAGAAGACTTGTATTGAACTTCCGAGTGTTGCATTTTCGTTGCAATAACTTAGGAAGTTTGTGTTTGTCTTTGGGTTGCAAAAATATTTTAAAAAACATTCTCAAATATCTTGAGTGACTTATTTTAGCATATTCTTGAAAAGATATTTGTTTATGTGATATTAATCTTTGCTGCAATATTCTTTAACTTACATATCATTTATTGAATCCAAAGATTACACATCTTTTTCAAACCAAGCATATACACTATTTACGTGATTGATATAGCCCACTGATTCATACATTTGAGACTTGATTGACATTTTTGTTTGAGCACGTAGTTTGAGTATCTTGTGAAACAAAGATCATATAGGTTTGCACTCTCACGCACCAATTACATCGATAGCAAATATATTTGAGAGTTGATATACATTAGACCACATTGAGCTTACTTATTATATCTTGTTGGTGGTGTATGTGATAGCACGTAATTGGGTACACATATGCTTTACTTGAAAGCATAATCACTATACCATTTCATCGATTGAGCAATTCTGTTGTATTTCCAGGCACGGGCCTGAAGAGGGAGACTAACCCTTTGAAATAGTCTCGGATTGGCTTATACCCGGTTAGGAAAGTTTGGTGCGCCATCCTATTAAGGTGTGTAGTTAAGGTCAGCCCTGCTAATTAACCTGGTTATAAAGGTTAATGTCAGTCATATGCTAATTGACCTTGTTGTAATCGGTACTGCTCCACCCGTTAAGTGGGCCTTTAGTGGAATCCTCAGGCTTGCGAGTTAGAGGCGGGGACGTAGGCACAGTTGGCCGAACCCCAATAACATATCGTGTGCCTTGCTTATATTTCTGCACTTTATATTTACTGTGCATGTATGTTATGGTGTGAATGATGCGATTGAGT
Organism: Malania oleifera; assembly: GCF_029873635.1. Taxonomy (NCBI): domain Eukaryota; kingdom Viridiplantae; phylum Streptophyta; class Magnoliopsida; order Santalales; family Ximeniaceae; genus Malania; species Malania oleifera. The sequence continues at coordinate 75,596,067 of NC_080424.1, read as the reverse complement.
TAAATTTCTGCACATTATATTATTAGAGCATTTGGAGTTTCATAGAATGATCCTTGGTTGTATTATATGGGTATTTCACTTAACCTAGGAGATAAATTTTTATTACCCAATTCACCCCACCTCTTGGGAATATACCAAAGCTAACAGCATGTTATGTGGTAGACCGTCAATAAATAAAACTCCTTATGAATTGTGGAACAACCATAAACCTAGTATTTCCTATTTTCATGTGCTTGGTTGTAAATGTTTTGTGCTTAGTGATAATGAACACCTAGGGAAATTTGACTCAAAATTTGATGAAGGTATTTTTCTAGGTTATGCACTTAATAGTAAAGCATATAGGGTTTTCAATAAAAGAACATTGACTGTCATTGAATCTATTCATGTTGTGTTCAATGAATCTAATCCATTTTCTAAGAAAGATGATGAAGATGATATTGATATTAGAAAATGCTTAGATAAATTATCTATTGAAAACAATGCAAGTGAAAATTCAGAAATAAATGATAAATCATCTGAAGATAATGAATATGAAATTCAGGAGTTGCCTGGAGATTGAAAATTTATTAGAAACCATCATATAGATCAAATCATAGGTGAACCATCCCGTGGTGTAGCCACAAGATCCTCTTTGAAAAACCTAGGGAGTCATTCTGCTTTCTTGTCCCAAGAAGAACGTAAAAATATTAAAGAAGTCATAGAGGATGAGTCTTGGGTGATGTCCATGCAAGAAGAACTTAATCAATTTGAAAGAAGCAGAGTGTGGACCCTAGTTCCTAGGCCTAATGATCATATAATTATTGGAACTAAATGGGTATATAGAAATGAGAAAGATGAGAATGGGATAGTAACTTGGAATAAGGATAGACTAGTTGCCCAAGGTTATAATCAGCAGGAGGGGATTGACTTTGATGAAACATATGCTCCCTGTGCTAGGATAGAAGTCATTCATATGTTACTTGCTTTTGCTCCTTTTAAAAATTTTATATTATTTCAAATAGATGTTAAAATCACTTTTCTAAATGGCTACATTAATGAAGAAGTATATGTAGAACAACCACCCAGTTTTGAAAATCATAAATATCCAGACCATGTTTACCAGTTGTCTAAGGCCTTGTATGGCTTGAAACAAGCTCCTAGAGTTTGGTATGAGAGGCTTAATGGTTTTCTACTAGAAAATAGGTTTACCCGTGGCAAGATTGACACTACACTGTTCATCAAAACCAAGAATGATGATATACTTCTTGTTCAAATTTATGTGGACGATATCATTTTTGGAGCAACTAATGATGATTTGTGTAATGAGTTTGCCAAGTGCATGTAAAGTGAATTTAAAATGAGCATGATGGGTGAACTTTGTTTCTTCTTAGGGCTACAAATTAAGCAAGCTAAATGTGGAACTTTCATATGCCAATCTAAATATATCAAGGACTTGCTAAAGAAATTTAATATGAAAGATTTTAAAATTCTTGGTACACCTATGAACTCTTCCATTAAGCTTGATAAAGATGAGCGAGGGATCCCTGTTAACGTGAAATTGTATCGTGGCATAATTGGAAGTCTCCTATATCTTATAGCTAGTAGGCCTAATATTATGTTTAGAGTGTGTATGTGTGCTAGGTTTTCGGCTGCTCCTAAGGAATCCCATCTAAAAGCGGTTAAACAAATCTTTAGCTATCTAGTTGGAACTATAGAGTTAGGCTTATGGTGCTCTAAGCATACTACCTATGAGATTGTGAGTTATACTGAAGCAGACTTTGTCGGTAGTAAGGTTGATAGAAAAAGTACCAGCGACACTTGTCACTACTTAGGACAATCTCTTGTTTCTTGGTTCTCCAAGAAACAAAACTCAGTTGCCTTATCCACAGCCAAAGCAGAATATATTGCGGCTGGAAGTTGTTGTGCTCAAACTCTTTATATGAAATAACAACTTATGGATTTTAGATTGCACTACGATACAATACCGATTAAATGTGATAATACGAGTGCAATCAACATCTCTAAAAATCCTATCTCACATTCACGAACTAAACATATTGAAATTAGACATCACTTTCTTCGTGATCATATGCAAAAAGGAGATGTGACTCTTGAGTTTGTATGCACTAATGAATAGTGGGCGGATATATTTACTAAACCACTTCCCAAAGATAGATTCATACAAATTAGACATGAGTTAGGTCTAATGCACAGTAGAGAGGCTTCTTAGATATTTCACAGTTTGCATAAACTTAGGGGGAGCTTTTAAGTAAAAGTTACAAGTCTAACTACAATATATGATTGTTGATATTTCCTATTGGTTTAGACTTAGTGAAAATTGATCATTGCTTGTTGTTTGTAATTTATACTTTTAATATCTAAAGTATGATAATGTTGGACTTTATGTTTTATTGTTTTGGTCATACTGGAACTGTTAGAGTAGTTGTGGATAAACTGTTAGGATTTCTAAACTCAAACAGGTCATTGTTTATATAGGATTTGTGTTGGAAAGTCCCATTTTCAAATGACACTCTATTGAAAATTTTTAAAATCTTTACAAACTTCTTGTGTATAACAATGCTTATTACCCATTGTTGTTGCTTGTCATTCTTATGGCCCTTTTTGCTATTACCAAAAGGGGAAGATGTAGAGGCAAAAAATTGGGTTAACTTATTAGATTGAATTGAATTGAAATTATTATTTAGAATTTTACATGAAGCACATTGTTAGGGGGAGCTTTATAAGGCTATACCCATTTTTTGCATGATGTATTTGTCATCATTAAAAAGGGGGAGAATGTTGAGCTTATAGGTCACACCCAGTTTTGATAATGACAAATACTTAGGTATTTGATTATTGTTAAGTGTTTGTGCAGACTTAAATGAATATCCCAAGGAATGACACTTGAAGCAACTAGAAGACCCTGAAGATTTTAATTTGTAATTGAAAATTCAATGATTGTAATATGGGTCTATAATAGTAACCTAGGATGTGGTTTGTATTTATCTTACCTGCACATCATGCATATTGGATATATGGTAAGATCAATAAGACCATAGTAAGACTCTAGGTCCCAACCCTCAAACACATATCATATAATATATAGGAGAGTTAAGTGTGTGCTTTAAATTGAACAAATATCAGGAATTTGAGAGGGCTTGAGCAACCAAACCCTTGGAGTTCAAAACTCATCGGGCGCTCGAATAGTGGAAGAATCAACAGTTGACTTGGGCTCTCGGGCGACCGACAAATAATGTGCATATCTTTCACGGGCACCCGAACCCTTCGAAAGGGACATTCCACCAACTCAGGTTGCCGAGTAGTTTAGTTAAAAAAGAGCCTCAAGTGACCGAACACATGAGTTCGGGCCACCAAATATAGGATCAGGCATCCAAAGTTACGAAGCAATGCTACTGACTTTGATTCGGGCTACCGAACCATGACATAGGCGATCGAACTCATTTAAATTACTTTTATTACTGTGTCTGTTCGGGTGACCGAACCTCAGTTCAGCCACCCCGAACCTCAGTGGGTTAAAATAATTTTAACCGCAGTAAAATTGGGTTAAATTGGGCTAATGATGTTTTAACTATTTGAGACTTTTTTAATTATTCCTAACATATCCCAAACGGTTAAAATTTTACCCCTGCCTATAAATATAAGCTCATTTGCAAAAATTAGGAATGATTAGTAATTTACATTAGCCAAAATTGTCTCTTTTCAAAATACACTGTTTAGCCAAATACTCTCAAATCTTCACCTCCTTGATATATTTTGAGATTGTGAGAACATTTCTAGGGTGCTTGTGATTGCTAGGATTGTTAGAAACTCCCATTTTGATTATAAATCTTATGTTGGGATAAACTAAGTGAGCTTAGGATACTTGCATCTTTGTTGCAAGTGTCCAATAGTTTGGTTTTTGTTATGCGAATATTTTTCAAACAAGCAAAACATTTTCAAACTAGTATTGTGCGTATTTCATTGAGGAAAATTTTATTGAACTAGTTTGATTATCTGATTCATATCTTTGGAATATTGATTTGCTGCAGAATTGTGCATTTCTTAGATTTCAAGATACTGCTTGTTTCGAACACTCTTGAGCATATCACTGATTATATTATATTGAGTGTTGATAGCACAATAATTTGCATCACTGAGCTTACACCATATCCATATCACTGATGTGTATGTAAATGCGCGTATTGGGTACATATCTGCTTTACGTGAAAGCATAATCACTGTACCATCTGATTGAGAGAATACTATTGTATTTCCAGGTGTGGCCTGTGGGGGCGGTAATCCAGCCCCGTAAGGATTGGTTGTAAAGGTTGAGGTTAGCCCTATGCTAATTGACCTGGTTTGTTTAGGTGCTGCTCCACCTGTTTAAATGAGCAATTATAGTGGTAATCCTTGACCTTGTTAGCCAAGGCGAGGACGTAAGCAATTCGCTGAACCTCGATAACATTTTTGCGTGTCACTTTCCTTACTACTTTCTGGTGCAAGTGTAATTAAAGTGCATGATTTAATTTCCAGTAGATATTATAATTATTTTACTTTACTTGCACTAGACTGACCATAGGGTTGTGAATATACCATTATTAGGATACTCAACTAGGGCATAGATTTTAAAATACCAATTCACCCCCCCCCCCTCTTGAGATCAAGGTAAAGCTATCAAATTAAAACTTAATTTCCTGAAAATAGAAGGACCCAGACTCCATTTTTCTAAAATTCCTGGAACTCAATTAAAACATACCAGGACTTATTTAACACATACCAGGACTTAATTTAAAACAACGGGACTCAATTTAGAACACCAGGACTTAATTAAAAATATCGAGGCTCAATTAAAACATTGAGACTCAATCAAGATATACTAAGATTTGGTAAAAATACCGGGACTCGGTAGAAACCGAGACTTATTCAAAACATATCAAGACTTGATAAAAACATCGGTACTCATTTAACACATATCAGGACTCGATAAAAACATCGGACTCATTTAACACATATCGAGACTCGGTAAAAATATCGAGGTTCAATTAAAATAACGAGACTCAATCAGATCCTTCCAGTCCAGGGATTCAAGTTAATTTTCACTACATCGAGTTTTCCCAAGATGATCTAGTTAAAATTAGGGTGTCGACATATATTAATACCTTAATATCAAATGAAATTAATGTACAAAAAATAAAAACTAAAAATTAGTTCAACCGTCATTGACACCGTAAAAAATGACCCTTGAAAGAAATTCGTTCTAAGAGTAAATCTCCAACAAGTTCACACAATACTTGAAAGTGGTGAGGGAGGGTTGTTAGCTTTGGTGCAATCCTAAGAGGGGAGGGGGGGGGGGGTTTGAATTGCTATTTAAAAAATTTTATCCCCTAGGTCAATCCACTAATCAACAGTATTACACAAGCCTAAGGTCAATCTAGTGTATGTAAAATAAATCAATGCAAATATAAAATGAAATTTAAACTACAATAGAAATTTAATCAAGTATGCACAATAAAATAGTAAAGGAGACGACACCCAGAAATGTTATCGAGGTTCAGCCAAATTGCCTACGTCCCCACCTTGGCTAACAAGAACAAGGATTACCACTATAGGCTCATTTAATGGGTAGAGCGACACCTAAACAACCAGGTTAATAAGCACAGGACTGACCTCAACCTTTACAACCAGGTCAATTAACATAGGGCTGACCTCAACCTTTACAATCCTTACCAGGCTGGATTACCGTCCCCTCCGGTCACGCCTGGAAATACAACAATATTCACTCAATCAAATGATACAGTGATTGTGCTTTCATGTAAAGCAAATATGTACCCAATTACGCATAGTATAACCAATTCACACCAAACATGTAGGAACTGTAAGTTCAGTGGTGTATGTGTGCAATCTACACTCAATATAATGATTTTATCTAATCAAGCACAAGAGCGTTCAAGCAAGCTAATCTTTGAAAGAAAAGTATATGAAATCTCAATATCAACTTAGTGTTTCAAAGATGCTGACAATATTATTCAAACGAACTCAAAAATATTTTCTCAACTTGTATTTAGTGCAAGAGTTGTTTGAAATCTAACTTTGTAAAATATTTTGCACACACAAAGTAAATAAAGCTTTAAGGAATCTTGCAATGACAATGCTAGGATCCTCAAGCCAATGAGTTTGTCCCAGCACAAGATTTATCAAGTAAAATCTGTGGGATAACTCTTTACTTAACTCCCCAAAATCAATATCAAATAAACAAAAAAGCAAATGGGAGTATGAGCAAGCTATACAATCAATATCACAATATAACACTCTCACAAGGATAGAATGTATCAAAGGAATGAGTGTTTGAGAGTATATGGAGTGGAATAGGCAAAAATAGGTTTTTGAGATTGAGAAGATTTTTGCTAATTATTTTGGCTAATCTCGTTGCTAATTTTCCCAAATGAAGTTGTATATATAAACACCCCTAACATTCTAACCGTTAGGGACAAGGTCGGGATTATTAGAAAAGTTTTAATGATATTTAGTATTTTTAACCCTGTTAAAAAATAGTTAACCACGGTAAAAATGCAAGGCAACTCGAGAGCAGTGGTTGACCAGAATAGGTTCGGTCGACCGAAGTTCTTGAGGCTCGGTCGACCAGGCCAAAAATGAACTCCAAGGTCGATCGATCAATCGAAAAGGTATCTCTGAGGCGATTTTTCCAAATTAGTGAGGTTCTATCAACCAGGACTAGAATGAACTAGACGAGTCGGTTAACCAGACTGTTGGGTTCCCACATGCGGGAACTCGATTGACTAGCTTGGTGCAATACAAATTTTGCTCGGTCGACCAGGAACTCAAACTATTGACTTCAAGGGGTTCAGTCGACCGGGGTCAAAAGAGCTTCAGAAGCTCGGTCCATCAGACTGTGGTTAACCGGTTGACCTGGACTAGGTTCAGTTGACTAGGCTGAAAATATACTTGATGGGCCGGTCGACCGAGTGTGCACATTTTGTGCATTTCGATCCTATTTCATGCAACAAACACCCTATTCAAAAGTCTAACACATACATGTGCAATAGTGAGTGTCCTAGGGTCATTTCTGAGTCCTTTTGAAGGCACCAAAAAAATCCGGTGTCGATCTACCGAAGGTTGACTAAAGGGTGTTCCCTAAGGTCTTTCTATGGTCATTTGCTTTTCAGGAGATGTACAGGGACGTAGAGTCATTCTATGGTCTTTGAGCTTTATAGTTCTACATGCATGATATGCACAAATTATTACAGACCATATCCTATTTACTTATTACAGACCCAAAATGATAAATATAAATTACAACATAAAACAATCTTTAGGGTCTTTGTCTTCTTCAAGTCCATGTGCGTGCATCATATGATACTTCCGATTGGTCCTGCACTCAAACTCATTAACCATTAAATATCATAGTATTTGTCATAATCAAAACGGGATATGACCAACAAGGTCAACAAGAGTGGAGAAGAAAGGAAGAAGAATGAAATGAAAGAAGGAAAAAGGATTAGTGGAAAGTGGGGGATGAAAGAATAATAAATATATAAGAGACGGGGGTGGGGGGATATGGGGCACGCGGGTAGCTAAGGTGGGGGTAAGGAAACACAAGTTGTATTGGCTTTGGTGCAACCCCAAGAGAGGGGGGGGGGGGGGGAATTGGGTATTTTAAAAATTATCGCCTAGGTCAATCAGCTTAATAATAGTATTACACAAACTAGGGTCAATCTATGCAATCAATAAATAAACATACACGTGCAGTTATAGAAAAGAGTGAAAAGGTAAACAATACATGTGATATGTTATCAAGGTTCGACCAAATTGCCTACAACCCCGCCTTGGCTACACCAGTTCAAGGATTCCACTACGGCTCACTTAAATGGGTGGAGCAGCATCGGTTACAACCAGGTCAATTAACGGGACTGACCTCAACCTACACCTTACCAGGATGGTGCTCCTAGCTTTCCTAACTAGGTTTAAGCTAATCTGGGACTATTCAATAGGGCTAGTCTCTCTCTTTAGGCCTATGCCTGGAATACAACGAATATGAAAATTTTGCGTACAAGGAAATATTTCTTACACTAAGCAGGTACGTACTACAATACGCACTGTATAATCAATACACTACCAAAAAATAGGATTTAATAAGCTCGGTGTAGTCTTAATGTCTACTCTCAAAGATTAATGCAAATATGACAATAAGTTCGTGAGAGTGTATATGAAAAGATCTTTGTGTCAAAATAATATTCTCAATCACAATATACTAGCAAAGATCACAAGTATACTTCAAATATCTCAACAAAAGTTTTTATCAAAATAAACCATAAGAGATATTCAACAATAGTTTGTAAAAATTTATTTGATCTTTGTATTAAAATGATAATCTCAATCAAAAGATGCAGCAACAAAGATCTTTTAGCACTCAAGCAAATATCTCAAAATATATTTTTCTCAAATATAAGCACAAGAAATATTTTGAAAATGATTTGTAAAATATTTTAGCCATCAAAATCCAATGTGAACTCCTTCAGTATTGCAATGACAATGCAAAACTCAAAGTCTCATTGAAGTATTCCTAAGGAAGACTTATTAACAAAGTCTCCCAAGGAAACTTGAAGTTTTGCTCTCTAATAAAATCTCAATCAATCAAGAACAAGAGAGAGCTTAAGCTTAGTGAGATTAACACAAGAAAACTCTTACAAAGAAGTATTTGCAATATGAATAAGTAAGAGTAGTATATGACTTGAATATAAGATTTTGGCTTTTTGAAAATCTGAGGATATTTTCTAATTATAATTGCTAATCTCACACTATTTTTGCAAATGAGAGGGTATATATAGAGTTTCCCAAAATTATAATCGTTCAGGACATGTGGGGTATTATTAGGATTGTTTTAAAACATTTTAACAAAGTTAACCCCATTTAAAAACTTTTAACCTCGGTAAAAAATTGTCCAACTCGAGAGCACTGGTCGACTGAACTTAAACTTCGGTTGACCAAGTGACAGAGTTCGGTCCACCGTGCAAAAAATGAACTGAGAGTTCGGTCGACCGAACTAAGGGTCTTAAAGGTGATTTTTCCAATTCCGCGCAGTTCAGTCGACTGGGTGATTTTGAACTAGGTAGTTCGGTCGACCAGGTGGTTGGAATCTCCCACATAGGGGTTTGGTTGACCAGGGTGTTGCCCAGATAAATTTGGTTGGTCGACCGAGTGGTCAATATGTTGACCCAAGGAGGTTCGGTCGACCAGGTCTTTTTTATATACTTCTAGTCGGTTGATCGAGAGGTCAACCTATTGACCCGAAGGGAGTTCAGTCGACCGATAATCTTAGTGTAACTGAGTTCGGTCGACCGAACATGCCAATTTCGGCATTTTCGGTCATTTTCTTTTTTAAATTTGTCCCTATTCGTATGATGATCAACTTAATTTTAATAGGGCACTCTTTTATGCATTGCATGAGGGACCTACGGTTAGTCTAGGTCTTTCTGAGGACACTGAAAAAATCTGGCGTCGGTCGATCGAAAGTCGATCGAAGGGTGCCCTACAGTCATTTGGTTTCCCTATGGTCATTTGAACTTAGCTACCCTATCATGCATGTAATGCATTAATTATTACAGACCATTGAGCTTTAAATTATTACAAACCCAATAAAACTCAATTAAATTAGAACAAATAAAAGGTCTGGATCTTTATCTTCTTTAAGCCCATGTGCGTGCATCATATGATACTTCTGATTGGTCTTGCACAAAAACTCATCAAACATTAAATACCAGAGTATTTGTCATAATCAAAATGAGATATGACCTATAAGGTCAACAAATTGTATTTTGGCACGTGCATGGTTTGGTGAGTGCATGTCAAAACCGACTTTCCAAAAGTCGGTTTTGGCTACAACTAATTATGCATGCATGGAAGTTACAAAAGAAGCACGAAAGTTAAGAAGGAAGGTACGGACGAGGTGAAGTCACATGGGGCAAACCAACATTTGGAAAGTCGTTTTTGCCACTATACTATTTTTTTTTGTTTTACTTTCCATGTTGTCTAGTGTGCAAGCTACACAAGGACGAGTCAAATCGGCAGAGAGCCGACTTTTGGAAAATTGGTTCTCTCACTTTTTTTTTTTATTGTTTTCCATGCGCTGACTGGTGCATTGCTAATCAGCTATCTCGTTGCCTGACACCTGCTGTCTCGTCCGGCTGACTGCATGTATTTTATTTTTTTATTTTTTTCTTTGATACAAAATCGATTTTTTAAAATTCGACTCGATTCATTTACGTGATATTTCTTCCCACTATACATATTTATGTTTTTTTTTTCTTAATAATTTCGTAAAAAACTCACCCTTTTTCTCTCCCCCACACACACACACACAAATATATATATACATATATATATATATATATATAGAGAGAGAGAGAGAGAGAGAGAGGGAGGATGGGCAGGGGAGCAATGGTGGGGGAATATATAATTAGAAGAAGAGGAATTGCCCATGTGAGCACACTGCCCCAAGTACTGGGGTCCGGGGGGGTGGGGGGAAGGTTTGGGTTGGGAACCAGTTGGGAGCTGAGGCATCAGTCAAAACATTGGGAACCCCAGCCCCCAACCCAATCCCCTCCCTCTCTCCTCTTTCTCTCATTATGTGAATATATATATAGAAGAAGAAGGTGAGAAGTGTAAACTGCAGGTACTTTTGGTGAAAGAGATGGGCAAAGGGAGAAGGGTGGGGGTTGACTGGGCGTGGCAAACGCAGCAGTAGTCTGTAGTCTGTAGTCTGTGAAATGTGGGCGGGGCGTGGGTTCCACTTACATTACATGCCAGGAAATTTTTGAAGGCCAGCAACCACAATCATGCATGCCCATTGCCCACCCCTTCTTCTTCTTCTTCTTCTCTCTCACTGCATGCCCACGTCATTTCTCCATCTTCCATCCATTATCCATATATATATATATATATATATATATATATATATATCCATCTTAATTCTCTGCTCACTCACTCCTGCAGAGGAACAACAGTAGGTATTACGTGTCCCCGCCGTACCTAGCTAGCCAGGCTATTTCAAAACTCTGCACATAACTATTAAACTGAAGTTCCTAAACTTACTAAGCTAGGGATCTTAATTAAACATAGGAAATAAAGTTCGCCATTTTAGTTCTATAGTTAACATAGGAAATTCATCATTCATGTACTGCACTTTTTTGCCATCAGCCCCTTGTAAAACCATTTTGATGAACTAATTAATTCATTTGATTTTGGTAATGTTACAATCCGGCATGCTTGGCTATTGCACATTTATGGATGATTTTCTACCATTGATTCTTAATCATCATTCAGATCAAATTAAAATCATATAACCAATTTTTCAATTTTTATGTAATTTATTAAAAAAAAATCAAAGATGGTACAAATAATTATACATTTTTTTTTATATTATAACACTACTCAAAATAAAATTTATTTTAATATAAACAATAAATTTCTTCTTATTTTCTTTTTCTACCCCTATTTGATTTTTGATTTCTAAGTTTCAAATAGGGACTTTAAAAATGAACCCATCGGCCCTCTTTTCTTTTAATCCAAATAACAATGCACTTAATTGAATATAGAACAATAATATTTGCCTCACTTCGTATTTAGATGACAAAAAAATCATAGTGAAGCATTGCAAGCTCAAGATTATAATTACATACACGTACATATATAGGAATTAATGGAATATAATAAAATTTATTACTTGATTTGCACATGCTTTTAGTTAATTTGTATTAATTCGTCGTATTTTTCCATTGCATGTCACTCCCATAATTGGTATAATTCTCATTTGCATTAGTGGTAATTTTTTTTTTAATGATTTCTACTACCTTTTTATCTTAGACCATCTCTATCATTCATCTAAGTATGTATCGACATTTCATGAACTAAACATTAAAGTATCAATTAAACTTAATAGTACTTTGAAAGACAAATTGGCCTTCTTTATCTATGTTAAAAAATAATATATATATATATTGAAATTATTAGAGATTAACAGAAAAACTTGAAAAGTCAATTAGGTCTTGACATTTTATGCATGGGTATTACAAAATTATTTGACCAAAAATCCAATATATGCACATTCATGTGACATCAAACTCATCATAATCATATATATATATATATATATATATATATATATATGATTGTATAAAATATAATATGATTAGATAACTAAACCTAATAAAATTTCAGAGATAAGAGAGGGAATCGTGAGATGCACTGCATAATTAATACATTATTCATGTCATCAACACCAATTATGCTTGAAACATTTTTTATACCTAGTTCAAATTCACATAATGGGTCAATTTTCTTTTTGTTTTTTTCCTTTTGTTTTTTTGGTTTTATTGTTTAGGCTACGCAATAAAATTAATCAAGATAATTCATTTTCCATTCCACACCCTCAAACCATAATGAATTAATTTTGTAGTTCATCACAAAAAATTTTGTGAGCTATTTAATTCTAACTCGTAATTTTTCATAAGTTAACTCTTTGTTTTCAAACCTCAAAGTTTAAATTTTAGATAATATTTTAGACATATAAATGTACAGACATATATACACACATTTTAATTTTAAAATGGAGAAATTATAAATAATCAAAAGTAGATAAGACTTTTACGGCAATATTTTAGATATATTAGTTATTTTATTTATAAATTAACTTTTTTATCGGGCCTCAAAGTTTAAAACCATTACATGAATTAGTTTGGTACACAACTTTTATATATGTGTATATATATACATACAAACACACGCACACACACACATAAACATATATATATATATATATATATATATATATATATATATATATATATATTTTAAAAAGGAAAATTATAAATGATCAAAAGCAGAGAGCTCCGGGTACTAGGGGTGATCGAGTAAATTCGGTCCATTCAGTTTGGTTAAAAATTTATTCGTTTCGGTTCGATTTTCATTTTCATTGAATTTTGGTTTTTGATTTTTAGTTCAGTTTGTGGATTCGGTTAATTCGATCAATCGAATTAACCGAATAGTATAAATTAATAATAAATAATTATATGTATTATATATTAAAATATTTTATATAATATATATATATACTAAAATTTTATTGATTTTTTATATTTATTATATATATATTAAAATTATACATATTATTCATGTTATATATATATATATATATATATATATATATATATATATATTAAAATATTAAATCAGTTAGAATCGGTTAAAATTGGTCAACTAATTTAACCGAAATTTTGTTCGATCGATTTTGAGTTTGGTTAAATATGAAATTTCAATCAGTTTGGTTCGGTTCAATTAATGAAATTTTTTAATTAAATTTTTTGATTTATTCAGCTGATTAATCGAATTTATCGAAGCGATCGAATCCTCACCCCTACCAAGTACAACCGTTGGATGGGGAGGTGGGGCGGTTTACCATCCCAAGATCCAACGGAGGGGGTGCAATTTCTTACCATCCATGATTAATGGGAGAAGAAGAAATATTTATGAAACAGCATAAAGCTAGCTAGCAGTAGCTGGGGGTATTGCTTTCTGTGATGTAGACGAAAAGGTGAAAGGAGGGTGCAGTGTTTGGGGGACACCATCGGCCATGCATGCACTCTCCCAACCACACTGCACTTAATTACCAAGGTCCCAACCATTGCTTTCTCATTCTACTTGTTCCCACTTTGCTTCCTCTCTCCGGTTCAACATCGTACAGTTTGATTCATTTCCAAAACAAACACTTATTTAATTATGAATTGGACCTACCATGCACCAGCAGTACTGCTGCATCTTCTTAGTATATAATATCCATCCCCAATTAATTAAGTGTCATATGATATCTTAACATTTGTAATATATTATATGGTGCTATACCAAAGATAACAATATATATATATATATAAAGGTGTTTCTTCCTTAACTTTCCTGATTAGACAGATTATTGCTTTTACATCATATACCATCATCCAATATCATCAGATTCATCGCATAATCATACATGATTAATCAAAAGGAAACAAAAAGAGAAAGTAAAGAGAAGTGCATTATGGTCAGCTTGATTTGGCATAATATGATAACTGGCTTTGAGCTTCTTTTTTTTTTGGGTTACATACATGTGCCATCTCATTTACTAGTTTCTGTAGCATTTGACAGCATTTGTTGGATTGTGATTCAAATTAATAATATTGTTAAAATCGAAAGTTCAACTATGATTTTAATGATTTTGTTTTTCTAAGTGATTTAGGCTCCTCAACAACTTATGTGCTGATCCGAAATAATTTCGTTTGAAGATTGTTGTAGCACAGTGACATTGCTAAAATCGTAAGTTCAATTGAGATTTTAATGATTTTGTTCTCATAAATGATTTAAAATCTTTAACAAATTATCGGGTAATCCAAAATAAGAATGTTGCTCTAGTTTGACTCCCCTTTCTTACTTTACTGTATTATTTTTAAAGCTAAAAGTTCGGTCTCTCGTGTGTTTCGTAAATAGTTTTTCCAGCTTTTAACTTTCTTGAGAAGCTTTTAAAAGTTAGGAATTTGAAACTTTTAAAGAAACATTTTGACTTTTTTGTTGGAAGATAATTATGTTCCATGGATATCCCTAATAATTTTTTAATGCTACAAAAATTACCCACTCACCTCTCTCACCTTCTCGCGCCCATATATTTTTCCTTCTTTTTTCATAACTCAAATAAAAAAAAACCTTGGACCCATATAAGTAATGATATTGTTTTGTACAAATAGTTTTTTGATAAATAATTTTGATATACCCAAAATTATCCTCATTAAGTAGGACTATCGAAAGTTGATCACACTCATCATTATGATTTCCATAAACAAGATAGAAGACTAAAACACTCATTAATGGGGACAATTATTTTGGATCAATGCTCTTAAAGGCTAGAGCGATTCACGCCTGCGCAATAATGAGCCCATTAAAGTCGTATTACCACCAGGTCAAACTCTACCACTATAAAAAGGGATTCAGAGAGGAGGTAAGGACATCTCATTCCAACCTATTATTTCGCTACAACAAAAAAAAAGGTTTTTAGTGACGAAAGTATTAGTGACGGTTCCTATTTCGTCACTAAAATGGACATATTAGTGACGATTTTTAAAAATTGTCACTACTAGTGTAAGTATTAGTGAGGCTTTTAATAACCGTTACTAATAAGTCACCTTTAGTGACAAAAATGGAACCATCACTAATACTATCATCACTAAAATTCATTTTTCCCTCTCAAACCATTTCAGGAAAATATTGGTGACATTTTTGACAGTATTAGGGATGATTTCAAGGCGTCACTAAATGCCATTATTTGTGACGATTTACCACTCGTCACTAATAGTATCATATTAGTCATGGTTTACTGAGCCGTTACTATTAATGCATGTTGACTCAGAAAAAGTCAACAATATTAGTGACAGTTCTTATAAAGCGTGACTAATAATACATTATTAGTCACGGTCTTTCCAAACCATCACTATTTGTTTTGTATTAGTAATGGTATCTAAAACTATCACTAATAATGCATTTGTTGACTGAGAAAAAGTCAACAATATTAGTGACGATCTTTGCAAATCATTATTAATAAGGTTGTTGACTCTATGAGTTAAATCCTATTTTGATAATAACAAATCACTTGATATTTGACCTGTGCAAATGAGTTTGTGAACATGATTATAATTTAGAATGCACGAACGGTAAACTTGATATGGAAGTCATAAGGAATCTAAAGTACATATCACTTGGCTCAATTCATAGAACTAGCAAAATAAAAGGATGAAGAAGCAAGCTTCAAGTTCAAGATCTTCAATGGGAATGGGTATTTAGAATTGAATGTATTTACATATGTCATATGATATAATTCAAAGCTCAAATATACCCTAAATAGACCTTAGGACTCATGCATTTAATGAAAGATATATTTACATTTGTTTTAGGTTGAAAAATTTTTAGCGGTAAAATTTTAGAGGCCTCGTCGACGAACCCCATAGCCTCATCAACGAACACCTGAAGGCCACTCAGTGATGAACAATTGTCTCTCATCGACGAAAAAATATTGAGAGCCTAAAAAGTTCAAACAATGCTCTCGTCGACGAACTCATGGCCTTGTCGGTGAATGAGTGTTGTACACTCATCGACAAACATACCCATTCGTTGACGAAGGTCGCGGCGTATAATGACGTTCCAGCGCAAATATGGATAGATTAATGTTTAATCTTCATGATCCAATGGCCAGAACTTAATCTGATAGCGAGAATACTATTTAAACATACCCTAAACCCTAGAGACACAAAAAGAAATGCTTTAGAGAGACATATCTTGTTATCTTGTGCTAAGTGTGCCTCCATTCCAAAGAATTTGCCAACACACTATTGCATTTATATTCTTTGGGCAAATCATCTCAGTTTTTCTATAAAAAGCATTCATTTACACATCTTGCAAGCAATTCGTATTGATTAAGGTTTGATCAATAAGTGATTTATTTGTGGATTCAATATATATATCAAGGGTTTTTCATCTCTCTATCTTCAAAACCTGGAGGCTGTTTAACATAAACTTTTTCATTTATATAACCATTTAGGAATGCACTTTTTACATCCATTTGGTATAGTTTGAAGTCTTTATTGGCTGCATATGCAAGAACCATTCTTATAACTTCCATTCTTGCTATGGGAGCAAAGGTCTCTTCGTAATCTATACCTTCTTCTTGATTATAACCTTGTGCTACTAATCTAACTTTATTTCTTACAACTACTCCATTTTCATCCATTTTATTTCTAAACACCCATTTAGTTCCTATGATTGATTTATCTTTGGGTTTAGGTATAAGTTCTCATACTTGACTCCTTTCAAATTGATTTAGTTCCTCCTGCACAGCTATGATCCAAGAATCATCTTTTAAGGCTTCTTCTATATTCTTGGGTTCATCTTGAGACAAAAACGCATAATGGTTACAAATATTTTTTAATAAGGCTCTAGTGGTTATTCCTTTTGATGGTTCACCAAGAATTTGATCTTTTGGGTGACTTTTAGCATATCTCCATTCTTTTGGTAATTCTTGATTTTCTATGATGTTTTCATTTGATGTTTCATTATTGTTTTCTTCTTTTATTTCAATATCTTCCTCTTTTTGTGATATATCTCCTTTTTCATCATTCTTAATTTCGTAATTATTTGATTCATTAAACGTTATGTGTATTGATTCAATAATAGTAAGAGTCCTTTTATTATAAACCCTATAAGCTTTACTATTTGTAAAATAACCTAGAAAGATACCTTCATCAGATTTTGCATCAAACTTTCCTAAATCTTCTTTGGTATTAAGGATAAAACATTTGCATTCGAATACATGAAAGTAGGAAATATTGAGTTTTCTACCTTTTCATAATTCATACAGTGTTTTGTCTATACTTGATCATATACATACCCTATTTACAATATAACTAGCTGTATTCATAGCTTCTGCCCAAAAGTATTTAGGTAGATTATTTTCATTTAATATGGTTCTTGCTATTTCTTGTAGGGTTCTATTTTTTCTTTCTACAACTCCATTTTGTTGTGGAGTCGTAGGTGTTAAAAAATTATGATTTATTCCATGTTCATTACAGAATTTTTCAACATTTTTGTTTTTAAACTCCCTACCTTGATCACGTCAAAAATTTGTTACATTATATCCCTTTTCATTTTGTAATTTCTTGCATAATGTGATTAGCATGTCACAAGCTTCATCTTTGTTTGCTAAGAATAATACCCAAGTAAATCTTGAATAGTCATCTACTATTACAAAAGCATATTGTTTGCCTCCTAAGCTTAAGGTTCTTGTTGGACCAAATAAGTCTAGGTGCAAGAGGTCTAGGGGTCTTTTAGTAGATATGTATTTTTTTCTTTTTGAAACTTGTTTTAACTTGCTTTCCCTTTTGGCATGCATCACACATCTTGTCTTTTATGAATTTAGTATTTGGTAATCCTTTTACAAGATTTTTCTTAGATAATTTGGATAAAAGGTCTATGCTAGCATGCCCTAGTTTCCTATGCCATAGCCAACTTATTTCATTCATTGCTGCCAAACAAGTTACGTTTTGATTTAATTAATTCTTGAGATTTATACAATAAACGTTATTTATCCTATGGGCTATAAACAAGGTTTCATTGTTCTTAGGATTTTGGATAACACATTTTTCTTTCTTAAAAGTTATTTCAAACCCTTTGTCACTTAATTGGCTAATGTTTAAAAGATTGTGTTTTAATCCTTCTACTAATAGCACATTATCAATGGTAAGAGAAGGTTCTTTACCTATTTTTCTAATGCCAATAATTTTACCTTTGGCATTGTCGCTGAAGGTGACGTATCCCCCATCCTTTTGTTTCAATGTAGTGAATTTGGTCCTATCACCAGTTATGTGCCTTGAACATCCAGTATCCAAGTACCACTTATCCGTTAACGGTGTAGTCCTAAAGCATACCTACAATGAGTGATTCATTGTATTAGTCTTTGGAACCCAAATTCTCTTAACTTTCTTTGAATTGTTTTTAGTTCCATTATTGACTTTCCATTCTCCTTGAACTTTGACATATTTTCTTTTAAGTGGGCAATTGAACATCACATGACCCTTAGTCTTGCACACGTAGCAAGTGGTGTGTTCATGTTTATTGTTTGAAGAAGTACTAGCATAGTGCTTGACTTCTTTGACTAAATATCTCATGTATAATTTTTTATTCCTTTTGTTTGTTTTTCCATTATAACCTATCTCTTCTTTGTTTCCATTTAGTCTTTGTTGTCCAATCATGTTTTCAAAGTTTTCTTTTCCTTTGGTAAAGTTATATATATAATTTTCTCTTTATCTTCTACTGATTTCTTAAGTTCATATATCTCTAAATTCTTTTTATTCAAATCATCTATATGAGTTTTGCCTAAATCTTGAGTTATTTCATTTACTTCCTCTTCTAACTTTTTAATACAAGAGTCTTTTTCGTTTTCAATGGTTTTAAAGGATTCAAGTTGCTTCATTAATTCTTGATTTTGATCTTTCAAAGTTATATTTCTCTTGGAGATTTTTATGAATCTCTTATGCAAAGAAAACAACTCAACTTGCAATTCCTTATAGGAAGGCATACTGTCACATTACTCATCACAAGACTCATTGTAAGATTTTGTAGAGGAATAGTAGGAGTTTACCTCTTTGTCATTCGCCATGAAGCATATATTTGCCATCTCTTGTCCACTTTATTCATTTTCCGTCTCGCTGGAGCTTGAATCATCCCAGGTGGCCTTCATAGCTTCCTTCTTTTTCTTTTTGTCTTTCTTGAGTAACAGGTAGTCCGGTTTGATATGCCTTGGTTTCTTACAATGATAGCATATAGGAGGTTCATTCTTACCTTTATTTTGTTTTCTGCTTGTCTCTCCTTTTTCAGATTTCTTTTTGTTAAATTTTCTAGAAAACCTTTAATTTTTCCTATAGAACTTGTCTAATCTCTTAGTGATGAATGCTAATTTATCCTGATCTAAGTCGCTTGATTCACTTTCCTTTTCACTTGAGTTGTTACTAGAGGCTTTTAATGCAATAGATCTTTTATGTTTGGGTTCATGATTCCTTTCCTTTAAGGCCAGTTCATAGGTAATTAGTGAACCTATGAGTTCATCTAGAGAGGTGGTCTTTAGGTTTCTACCTTCTATGATAGTTGTAGCCTTTGGTTCCCATATGGAGGGAAAGCCTCTTAGAATTTTTCTAATCATTTCGTAGGTAGTATAAGTTTTTCCTAAGGCACTTAAGGAATTGATTATGTGGGTAAATCTGGTGTACGTACTTGATATTGTTTCATTTGAATTCATATTGAATGCTTCATATTCGTTTGTTAACATATCTATCCTATTGTCCCTAACATCTATTGTTCCTTCATATGTCACTTCTAATTTGTCCCATATTTCTTTAGCTGTCTTGTAGGTCATGACCCTATTAAATTCGTTAGCATCTAAAGCATAGTATAATGCATATATAGCGCTTGAATTGATTTGAAGCATTTTAAAATTTGAATCGGTCATATCCTTTTTCTCTTTTGGAATCTATTTTCCATCTACAATCTTAGTGGGAATAAGGTCTCCATCCATAACCACTTCCCATGCTTTCCAATCCATGTGTTGGAGATATATTTGCATTCTCTTTTTCCAAAAGGTATAATTGTGTTCACAAAAGATTGGTGGACAGGTTGAGGATTGGCCCTCACCGAAGGGTGCTACTCCTATATTTGTCATTTGATCTTTTTATAGTTTCTTTTTAGGAATTACTATAACTAGGCTCTGATACCAATTGAAATTGTAATAGCTTTCCCAAGAGGGGGGTGAATTGGGATTTAAAAATTTTATTCCTCCTTTTTAATTCCTTGTGTTATGACAATAATCAATGCTCAAATACAATTCAAATTAATTTAGAGTAATCACACTCAAAATAAAATTATCAACCACTCAATACTTGTAATAATAGCCCTGTATCAATATGAAAATTTGCTGAACTTGTATAAGCCCTGTAGCACACTTTGTATAAGTCCTGTATCACAATCACACTTCTTTCTAATGTTCAGCTTTTAAATAAACTTTCAGATTAATGAGTCAAGAATGATCAATCAATGTAGTCCCTTTCGGTTACCACAATCAATGCTGATCAATCCAAAACAAATTACCTTTTGATCTATTTAACAACTGAACACTCAGAATTTATGAATTTTAAAGCAACCACACAGATTGTATCTTTTGCTGAAAAATAAAAGTAGGGAAGAGAAAGAAGAACACAGGGTTTTACGAGGTTCGGCATTGGCACAGCTTACGTCCTTGCCCTTGGCAAAACCACCAAAGGATTCATTATCACTGTTCCTTACCAGGCGGAATGATACCAGTTACAACACTCCTTGGGTAAAGCTAGAGCCCGCCTTCTCCAAACAATATCCCCTTGTTTGGTCCAACGATTCAACACTCCAACCGTTAATCAATCTGTTACAAAGATTCAAAACAAGGTGTACAAGAACTTGCTTCTCAAATAGCTTATTAGTACAAATTGAAAAACTATATACTTCAGTAGATTCATAATATAAATTTCAGAATGAAGCTCTAGAAATTTATCACCGTAGGTATCTTTCAATGAAAGAATCAACAATCGATGCACACACACAATGAGAAACTCAGCAAGACTTCAGATATTTTTGTGAGTGTTGAGAGCAATATAGAGCTTTCAGAATTTTAGTAAGCTTTGAAAAAGTATGAGAGCTGAATTGATTTCTTGGTGTCTAAATTGATGAACCTTGAGGGTATTTATAGATGAAGAAAGACTTCTTGCTTGTTCCTCAAGTTTACTTGTAGTAGGGTCCAAGCTGTAAATTAATTTGGGCTTCAAATAATTTAAATTTCAAAAATATGCCTGTTGAAAATTTTGAAAAGTGCTGCAAGCTAGACGACTGTGAAATCACTGGCACTCGTCTGTCCATGTATAACGTTTATATTTTTTCAAACAAAAAGGTGGCAGTCAGCTGTCCTCATGTTGGCAGTCATCTGTCACTAGAATAACTCAGTTTTAAAACAACTCAGAAAGGTGGCAGTCGACTGTCCTTATGGTGGCAGTCGTCTGTCACTAAACAAATCTATTTTTTAAAAACATACAGAAGGTTGGCAGTCGGCTGGCAGAACACACACAGATGACTCACTGGTCACTGGAAGTCGCCTGTCAACTTGTTGATAGTCGTCTGTCAGGCTTCTGTTCTTCTTAGTTTAGGTCGTTTAACTTGTTGGTCGTCTGTCCTTACACAGACAGTCGTCTGTCAGTTAGTTGTAAGTCATTTTTGATTTCTCTCTCTTTTGTTTAATTAAGCTTTGAATTTTAACTTGTTTTAACTTTTGAAAAACATGTTCCAAGATTTTAAAACTTCAGATTTCTAAGGTCTTTGCCTAATGAGCTTCAAAATGAAAATTTCATATTTGAATCAACTCTGAAGTACTTACAAAGCTTGTTCTATAAACACATTTGACACATCTTTGCTTTGAGTCCTTTCAATGCTGCTATTCAATCCTTCATACTTCTATGAGCTTTCATTATGGATCTCTGGTATTCATATGTGACTTTCCTTGTTCCTTGATCCTTGTAAGCTTTCATGTCAGGGTATGTGAAATTTGAGCAAATCATCTTTGCCTGAAATAATATTACTTGAAAATTCATTAAATAACTTTACTTTGTTATCATCAAAACCAAGAGTTTATAAGCCTAACTAGGCCAACAAGTTCTAAATACCCATTCCCATGATGATCTTGAACTTGACGTTTGCATCTTCATTCTTCTACTCTTTTAGTTGCATGGATAGTGTCAAGTTGTATATCCTTTAATCCTCAAGGCTTCCATGACTTTCTAACCTTCTATGCATGCTAAATATTGTTCATATTCACAATCTCAATGCACAGATCAAATACCAAGTGATTTGTCATTATCAAAACTGGATTGGACTCATAGAGTCAACAATCTCCCCTTTTTTGATGAGGACAAATACATGAGCAAAAATATAAAATAGGTTATGCCTAACAAGGCTTCCCCTCAAATAATGCACAATATAAAATTCAGCAATAAGAAATATGCTCATACGCAATGTAAAATTAAGTTCAGAAGAATATTCATTGTGTGTGGACAATATTCAAAATATTTTCGTGGAAGTGAATATATCCAACTGCTTAGACAAAGAGCAATTTAGGAGAATATTAATTTTGGAATACTCCTCTTTGAGTATTTCTGATTATCCCACCATTGGATGGTATCCCATAAGTATGATCTCAATTTTAAGTAAGGGAACGAGCCAAGGATAGATGAATCTTTACTAGATACGATCATGGTATGGTAAATATTTCTTGTGGAGGAAATGACTTAATTATAAATCAAAATTAGGGAATTTTACATTTTAAGCACAAAGGGAATATTTATTAAAAATGTCTTGATAAACAATTTGATTCCCCTAGAGAATGCCCTTGATTTGATTATAACAGGATGTCTTTTAATAAGCACTTGATAGATATGAAATTTATGATTATTAGTGCTTGTGGCTAGAGTGATGACTGATTTAGGCATTTAAGGCTCCATGGATGAGTTTAGGATTAGATGATGCTTAGTATATGATTTATTTCCTAAGGCTCATTCTTATGCAATGGACATGATCTGCTTAACTTAAGATTTTAATATTTAAGCATGGGTTAAACAATAAGAAATATTCGTTAAACAACAATGTTTTAATTCATTTGGAAGTGGATTTATTCTTCAATGTTATGATTTATGTTACTCATTACAAGGATATAAGGATCCTGATATTTTAACTAGTTAAGCCTTCAACCTTATCCTTTTAACAACTCGAAGTTAGCATGCTTTAACCAATATTTTATATCTTACTCAATCATTATGATATATATATATATATATATATATATATATATATATATATATATATATTCATTAAGTAGTTAGATTGGATATATTGCTTAAAGAGATCATATTGAATTAACTTTCTTGTAGGATTCTTAGTATAGTAATAGTGTAGTAAATACATATAATAAGATTTTACATTTTAAGCATATACTATTCCCTAAGCTTATTAGTCATCACACCCCCTTTTGTTTGTGTGGCCGACTCCACTAAATTCTTAATCCTAAAGTCTAAGGAGGAGTTTTTGGGGTTTGTTTTTGGTACCCATTTTTCTTTGACTCGCCAAACCTGTTTAGGTTTCACACCTTTCCTTTTAAAAGGACAATCAAATTTAATGTGCCCTTTATTTTTACATAATACGTAGGAGGTGTGAGCATACGGACCAGAGGAGGTACTAGCATAGAATTTTGACGCTTTAACAAAGTACCCCATGTATAGGTTCTTTCTTCTCCTATTTTCAATTCCATTATAACCTATACCTTCTTTGTCTAAGGTCATCTTTTGAGAACCTAAGAGCTTGTCAAAATTTTCTTTTCCCTTAGTAAATGTGTGGATGATCTTAGCTTGATCCTCTATTTTTCTTTCTAGGTCTTGAATTTTTAAATTTTTTAAGCCTTTGCAAACAACTTGTAATTTTACAAATTCATCGGTCATTTTATTTGCTTTACATTTAAGTTCAGAAATTTGAATATCTTTTGCATTATCACTCGAAATCTTGGATCTTAACTCTTCAATCTCTTTTGCCATCATATCATTCTTGTTTTCTAATTTCATGATTTTCAAATCCTTTTCTTTTTCAACATTAATTTTTGATTCTAAATCTTTCAGTGATGCCTCATTCTTGGTTACTAATCTTTTAATTTCTAATTCATTTTCAATCTTTTCTTTTTCCTAAGAAGTATGAGACTCTCTCAAATTTTCTAACTGTTTTGCTAAGTCTTTATTTTCATTTTCCAACATTATTTTCTTTTTAGAAATCTTTGTTAAAATTTTATAAGCCTTAGAAAATCCCTTTTGTAATTCCTCATAAGATCATGTTATCATTATTAGATTTGTCGCGGCGTCCCGGGAGCGCGTGTGCCCCGGGCGGCGAAATTAGAAATCATTTTAATATTTCAAGGAAAAATTGGAATGTTGGAATCGCCACTAACCTTTAGTGCGGTTAGAACACATGATTACTACCCCGTTAAGGGTAGAATCGGTCTACATTACCAGAGTTAAGTTCGGGAGTTCGGTTACGCGAGAGGAAGGTACGAGCACCCCCTACGCGCCCGTTCTTACGAACGGTACCTAATTAATTTGAAATTATCCCTAAATTAATCTAATAAGTCTTTAAATTACTCCGTTTTGTGAATTTATAAATACATAGGAAAAATAAATAAATAAATAAATAAATATATACATATATTCCCTCAGAGCTTAAGGTACGTGAAGCCCGAAGGCTCATACCCCCGCATTAAAATCATAGGGATTAAAAATCAAAAATACTTTATAAAATACGCTCCCAAATTTTAGAAATTTTATGGGTTTTCCTAAGTATGAAAATACTAGTTTGGGAGGTTTTGGATAATAGATATAATAGTTTAAACATAATAAATAAATAAGTAAATGAATAAAATAATAATAAACTAGAGTATTAGGATACCGCAATACGTACTAATCAACATATATAATAGAAGCTAAAATATCTAACATACCAATAATAGTAGAATATAAACATATAATATAGACTAAGATAATGAGCATATCATAATATTAAAATATTACATGTACGTTATAAACAAAAAGACTTAAACATACCATAATACACATAATCACGATAATAATAATAAATATCCACAAATAATATAATACGTAATAAATTACTATAATACTATATATACTAAACATACCATATAATAGCATGATACCAAAACACCAAATATATTATATTACTTAAAGTTTTAAACTTACCATAATAAATAATACCTTATATATTAACATACTTAAAGTATCATAATAATAGTAAATATATAGTATTACTCAATATGCTATATTAAAAGTTACCTAAAATACTAAATTATATGCATGATGTTACTTATAAATCCTAAGTTATTAAATACCTAATATGATTAACATTCTAAAATGCACATACAACTATAGTTTTAAAATACCACTACAACTAATCTACTAAAACTCCTAACATGATATATAACACGACCAAAATTTTAAAATACTAATCATATACTATAAAGTTAACCTACAATATATGCATGAATAATATATAAAAAAAAAAAGAAAAATCTTACACATAAGAACCACAAGAATATATAAAAAAAAAACCCGAAACCTAAGAATACATATTACACATACAACTTAAATATTACGCACTAAAAAAATGACAACATAAATTATCACATTTAAACATTACAATTGAAACCTTACCTTGGCAATAAAAAGAAAAATCCTACAATAATGAAGATAAACAAATTAGTATTTATAAATATGGATATCCTGAATAAATATACAAATAAAAAAATATATATATATATGATGAAATATACCATGATATTAAAAATGCCCCATACAATAACAATGAATATTTAATAATGGTAAGAAAATAATAATAATAATAATACAACATAATTAACTGTCCTAAATTAATATACAAACTACATAATACTAATACTAATATAATTAATATAATAATAATGCTAATATTAATAAACCAATTATATAATAATATTACTAATACTAATACATAAACAATATGGTAATAACACTAATACAATTAATATAACAACAATACAACCCATATAATAACAACATTAGAGATAATATACAAACATATAATGATATTATTGATGGTAATATATAAACAACAATTATAACATTATTAATAATGATATATAAACAATATAATATAATAATAAATAATAATAATATTACTATCAATAATATACGAATAATAATACTAATATGGTTAATATAGTATATACATATAGATAAAAAAAAAATTTAAACTTTAAGTAAAAAACCAAAAACCAATATATGTGTATATATGTTAATACTAATAAATATATAAATATATATGGGTATTGTGTGTGTGTGAGATGCAGTGTTCATGAGGTCCGTGTGCGTGTGTGTGTGGTGTGTGTGTACAGGGGATGGCAGCGGGTACTTACAAAGGGACTCGCCGGGGAGATCTGCAGAGGCTGTCGGAGTGGGGTTGGCTCGCCGGAGATGCTGGTCGGAGGGCTATCTGGCTCGTCTGGAGGGTGCAGAGGACTGGCACTGGAGACGCTGGTCGGCGGTGTGTGGAGATGGTTGCTGTCTGTCGGGTGTCCTGCGTCTGAGCTTGGAGGATGGTGGTGGTCGTGGAGCCCGTGGCCGAGGATGATGGACCTGGTGGTGGTCGTGGAGGCTTGCGGCTAGTCGCAGCAGACTCAGTGGTTGCAGGGCCGCAGCGGTTGGAGGCGTTGGAGGTTCGAGGCAGAGGAGATACGGAGTGGGGCTGTGGGAGCTGGAAGTGGGGAAGATGGCTGCTGGCAGGTTGTAAGAATTGTGCGCCAGAGGCAGCGGTTGAGGGAAAAAGGAAGAAGAGGAAGAAGAAGACCAGGAAAAAATTTTTTCTTTTTGGTTGTGCGCCCCCGGCCCTTTGAAGAGAGGAAAAAGGTCCCTTATATAAAAATTTTAGAAACCCTAACCCATCCCTTTTCATTTTTTGGTTTTTTTGTATTTTATGGTATTTTTTCTTTTTGGAAACAATATATATGAGTATAACTACTTATTATGGTAATAAGGAAATAATAATAATAATAATAATAATAATAATAAGGCAATAATAATAATAATAATAATAATACTAAAGTGAATGTAGAAATAATGTTAATAATAAAGATAATAATAATAATAATAATAATAATAATAATAATAATAATAATAATAATAATAATAATAATAACAGAAATAAATAATAATAATAGTAGTAATAAAGATAAAAATACTAAAAATAATAAAAATTAAAAATAATATTAATAATAATGAAAATAATAAATAATAATAATAATAATAAAAATAGAAGTAAAAATAAAAATAAAAGTAATAATAATAATACTAATGAAAAATAATAATAATAATAATAATAAGACTAATGAAAATTAATAATAATAATAAGAATAAATAAAATAATAAAAATACTAATAATAATAATAAAATAATAATAATAATAATAATAAATATATTGGGCCTGGGTAAAAATGAGGTGTCTACAAGATTCATCATAATATTCACTACCAGAATTATCACAAGATGTATCACAATCATTGCATGAATCATTTTGAGAATTAGAATGGTAGTAGAAGGAGTAGAGTATACCTTTTCATCGATTATTGCAACTAGGCCACAATTTTCTACTACCTGATCATTTGAGCATGAATCTTCCCAACTAGTGGACTTATTTCCTTTGGTCTCCCCAAATCTCCTATCGAGTTATTCCCGTATCTCCTTAGCACTTTGACATGACTCGATTTCATGAAAAAAAATTAGTATTTAAACCAAGCAATAGAATGTTCATAGCATTGAAATTTATTTGCATTAATTTCATGTCATTCTCATTTAGCACATATTTTGATTTAGGGATTTCAACATTATCAATACTTTTCATAGGAACTAAGTTCCCTTGAGCAATTACTCTCCAAGTCCTCCAATCCATTGCTTTGATAAAAATAGTCATTCTTATTTTCCACTCAGTGAAATGTTCACCATAAAACATTGGAGGTGTTGCAGAGATTTGTCCCACACCAAATGGGGATACACCAAAATAAGCCATCGTGATCTTTTTACAAAAAATCTTTTAGGTCTATGTAACGAGGCTCTGATACCAAATGTTAATTTAGGTGTAATCCCAAGAGGGGGATGAATTGGGTATTTAAAAATATTTTGGTACTTCAATCTTTAATTGAAAACCCAAACATACAAGTACAAGTTATGATACACACCGATTTCAGTATTATACAACTCACTTGATTTAATCCTTGAATATCTCAATTAATTCAGTCTTACCCAATTATTCTCACGTAATTTAGATATTCATATATATCAATATTCAACACATGCACAGAGATATAATATGAACATAAGTGCAAAAATATAAAGAGAGATAGAGAGATAGAGCGCAGACACCGAATTTTTAACGATGTTCGTCCAAACCCGGCCTACGTCCTCGCCTTGGGTAAAACCCCCAAGTATTGCACTAATCCGCTCCTTTAATTGGGATGGAACTTCCCATTACAAACCCGCTGCTTACAAGAGGCACGACTTCCTTTTACTCTGCTGCTTACAAGAGACACAACTTCCTCTTACTCCACTGCTTACATGAGGCACAACTTCCTCCTTCCCGATTCACAATGCGAACCATGAATACAATAGATAGATGAAATTCCTAAACACTCAGATTCTTCTAAACAAGCTAATGAGTACAATAAAAATTCCTAACATATATTCATATGATAAAACTTGAAGCTCAGTATGTATGTAACGATAAGATCATTATATGAATGATATGCTTCACAAATTTACCTTTTAAATCAATATCTCCCAAAAATGATTTTATAAATAAATGCTTTGGAGAAATGTATGATTCAATTCTAGAATACTTTATGCAAGATTATATAATAAGATCCTTTAAAAAATAATCTTTAATAATGCACAGATCTATGTTCTTGCTATCAATATTTTTTCAAGTTGAATCTTTGAATATACGACCTTGAATATTGCAAATTTTTAAACACTATGTTTCAAAAATAATATTCTTCAAGGATATGTATTTAGAGGCTCTTAGTACTTGCAATCAAATAATTCCAATATCTCAAAATGAATATTCAAGAATAAGTTTGTGAGATGAAAAAATCTTTGAGTATTATGCAGATCTAAGTTCTTGCTATCAAATAACTTGTACGATTAAATATTTGAATAAAAATATGACTTTGAATATTTCAAAGATTTAAATAATATTTTTCAAATACTTTTTGCACCAATAAGATAGATCTCTTTGAATAAAAATATAACTTTGAATATCACAAGGATTCAAACTTTAGAACGCTATTCCCAAAAGATTTTTCAAATGAATAACTATGGGAAAATAAGTTTCTTACTCCCAAAAAGATTTTTCAATAAACGAATAATGGAGAAGATGATCGATTAATAAAAAATTGAAAGCTTAATAAACTATTTTTCCAAACCTCAAGATCAAACCTAGATTTAGCAGAAGTTGCGCGTGTATTTGCTCAGATCTTGAATATAAGAATGCCCAAGTAAAAGTGTGTTCTTTGCAGTACAGGCAATGACTCTTAGCAATAGTATTCAAAACTTCTCAAGAGATGTCCAAGAATGTTCAAATCTCCTCAGTCATATGCAAAACGTGAGGTACTAGGGTTTAGAGGTTGATTTTATAAGTGTTCTCGACCCTAGGTTAAGTCTTGACCGTTGGATCAACTTGATTAATTAAATGACTAGCATGTGCTTTCGCTAAAAACCAGATTTTTAAAGTTTCTGCAAGTTCAGACAATTGATCTCTCAGGTTCAGACGACTGAAGTTCCTTAAAGCACTGAAAATTATAGTCTGGACACAGGGTCAAAAGACTGAACTATGGGTTCAATCTTCTGAAGTCCCAATTCAAACCACTGAACTTGACGGTTTAGACACGTCTGAAGGTATTCTGCCTATTTTGTGTTTCAAAATTAATTCTTCAGATGACTGAACTAATTCTTCATTCTTCTGAGGAAATTATTCAGACATCTAAAGTAAAACTTCAGTCTCCTAAAGTTGAATCTTCAAACTTCTAAGTGTAATCCTTAGTCGTCTGGACAGACCCACTTCAGAATTTTCAGTTTAGTTTTTCAAAATCATTTGAGCTCTCTTACTTTAACCTCTTATAAAACATTTTCCAGGGTTTTAAATAGAGTCTCTAAGTCAATGAATAACCCCTAAAATATTTTCATGAGATGCATGAGTCCTAAGGTCAGTTTAGGGTATATTTTGAGCTACGAATTAAATCATATGAAATATGTAAATACATTCAATTCTAAATACTTATTCACATGACGATCTTGAACTTAACGTTTGCATCTTCATTCTTCAACTCTTTTAGTTCCATGGATAATGCCAAGTTGTATAACCTTTAATCCTCATGGCTTCCATGACTTTCTAACCTTTCGGGCATGCTAAATATTGTTCCTATTCACAATCTCAATGCACAGATCAAATACCAAATGATTTGTCATTATCAAAACAGGATTGGACTCATAGAGTCAATACATTACTTGAGAGATAGTGTGAGATTTTCTTTGTATTTAATATTTTCTCATTTAAAGAGCATCATATTGTATTTCCATCATCTTCTTGTAAAGGTTCTTTTTGAACCGTTTGGTGAAGGTTCTTTGTGAACTGAAGAGGCTCTTTGTGAGTAGGTAGAGATTTTTTCTTGAGTGAAGGCTCTTTGTAAGAGTGGTAGGGATTTGATCCCGAGTTGTAAGACTTCTTCGCCGGTGAAGGAGTTCCTTAGTGGATTGTGGAATCCTTGGGTTGGTCTCAAGGCATGAACATAGGCTTGGTTTGGGACCACGTAAAAATACCGGTGTTAATTTTCTCTACCCTTCTCTTCATTTTATTTTTCTTGTGCATGGTTTACATTTACTTATATTAAGATATAATTTCTTGTATCCTGCCAAAAGTTTTTATTTTGTAGAGAAATATGCATTCCGCGAAAAGTGTCTATTCATCCCCCCTCTAGATTATATACTGTTGGGGTTGGGACGTCTAACAAATTCCATTGTAACCAATTCCTTATTTATTGCTTATCATCCTTTTTTGACCAATCATCTTTTCAAAATTTTCTTTACCTCTAGAAAAATTGTAAATGATTTTATGTTTATCTTCAATTTTGCTTTTAAGATCACTTATTTCTAGGTCTTTCTTGCATTCATCATTTACTTGTAGTTTTACTAATTCTCGACACATATCATTAATTTTCTTCTTTAGATCATCAATATGAGAATCTTTTTCTTTTTTCAGCTGATTTAGAATTTTCTAGTTGATTCTTAAGATTTTCATTTTGCTCTTTTAAGGCTATGTTTTTTTTAGACACTTTGATGAACCTATTGTGTAAGTTGAATAATTCAACTTGGATTTCCTTATATGAAGTCATACTATCACATGAATTATTACTAGACTCTCCACTAGATTCTTCCAATGAACTATAATAAGAATTTACCTCAACATTGTGTGCCAAAAAGCACATGTTGGCAACTTTTTGTTCACTTGATTCATCCTCCGATTCATTTGAGCTTATGTCATCCCACGTAGCTTTCATTGCCTTCTTTTTCTTCTTCTTGTCCTTCTTCAACTGTGGACAATCGAGTTTAATGTGTCCAACCTTCTTACAATTATAACATGTCGATGGATTGTTCTTAGTTTGTTTTGTGTTATTTCTTCTTTGTTCATTTTTTATCCTTTAAACTTTCGAAGGAATTTTCTATTTTTCCTGAAAAAATTTTCAAATCTTTTAGTGATAAAGGCTAGTTCTTCATCATCCAATTCATTTTCTTCATCCTCATCACTAGAACTTTCTTTACTTGCCTTAAGGGCTATTGATTTCTTGTTTTTATTATTGTTCTCTAATTTTTTTTCATTCATTGTCATCTCATATGTGAGTAAAGAACGTATTAATTAATCTATAGAGGTATTTTTCAGGTTTCTACCTTCCATTATGGTTGTGGCCATAGGTTCCCAAATTGGTGGTAGTCCTCTAAGGATTTTTTGGATCATTTCATAAGTTGTGTAATTTTTTCCCTAAGGCATTGAGAGAGTTTATTATGTGAGTGAACCTAGTTTACATACTAGTGATGGTTTCATCTAAATTCATCTTAAAAGCCTTATACTCGTTTGTGAGCATGTCAATTCTACTATCCCTAACAACTATAGTTCCTTCAAAGGTTACTTCTAACTTGTCCCAAATTTCTTTGGCTTACTTACATGCCATGACCCTACTAAACTCATTAACGTCTAAAGCACAATATAGTGCATTCATGGCACTAGAGTTTACTTGCATCATTTTATAATCATTACCAGTCAAGTTTTTTTCTTCTTTAGGTACTTCTTTACCATCTACGAGTTTAGTAGGAATGTAGTCACCATGTGTGACAACCTTCCATTCTTTCCAATCCATGGTTTGAACATATATCCTCATTATTTGTTTCCAAAATGTATAATTTAAACCACAAAAGATAGGTGGTCTAGTAGATGATTAGCCCTCAGCAAAATGGTAAACACCTAGGTGTGCCATTTAGACCTTTATATAGCTTCTAATTAGGATTTTTTATAACTAGGCTCTGATACCAATTGAAAGTCATGGTGTTATCCCAAGAGAGGGGTGAATTGGGTTTATAAAAATTCTTTTAAGTGTGTTTTTAGAATTTTCAACCTTTTGAAAACTTAAGCAAACACACAAGAATGACTTAGTGTTAAGTCAATCACAACCCAAACACAAGCCAAATACCAATCACAAAGCAAACAATAAACAATTACCCAATCACACAATACTTAACCAAATTGTGAAAGCTTATAACACTTTCTTATTTCAGCGTTTGCCAATTTTTAGTTTGTAGCCCTATATGAATGATTTTTTAAGCGCTCCTTTTAATCAAGATTTCTACAAGTGGTTAATCAACGTATACCCTTTAAGGTTTCCACAAAATATTAACCAACGTACTTTCTTAGATTAAAAAGGTCTTCCCAATCTCAATTTTTCAGCAATCCTACACTTTGAAACACAAGTGTATATGCTCGAATATAAATAGAAAAGGGTAAAGAGTGAAACCAAGATTTTTTACGAGGTTCGGCTTATCCCTAGCCTACGTCCTTGCCTTAGGCAAGACCACCTAAGGATTCCACCAACTCGTTCCTTTTTTAGCGGAACAAACCGATTAAAACTGTCCTTTTGGGTGGAGCCCCCCACTCCAAGTGATACCCCATGTTCAGTTACAATGATCCAATCACCTGAACCATCAAAGAAACAAGAAACAAGAAAAGACTTCTTTCGTACAAAGAATGCTCTCGGATAGAGCTGGTTAGTATGATTGAAAGCACTATATACTTCAGTACAAAAATATAAAAAGAAACAGAGTTGAAGTTCAAGAACAATTTCATCGGAATACTTCTCTAGATGGAAATCAACAATTTAAATTGTATAGCTCAGAGAAGAATGATCAGCAGCTCAGAATTTCAGTAATTCTTAGATTGCAAGAGTAAGCAAGAGAGAGCTTTAAGAGAATAAGAGAGCTTTCAGCTTAAGAACAGATTTTTAATTACTTGGTGTGAGTTTGATTTGTGAAAACATGTATTTATAGGCTCAAAAAGGTTGATTCTTGTTGCCCAAGTTTACTTGGAGTATTTCCCAAGTTCTTACAAAGTTTGAGGCACAAGAAACTTAATTTTGAATTTTAAAAATTTTTTAAAAATATAGTCGTTAATAGTGTTCAGGTGCTTGAAGTCTCGGGTCAGTCGCCTGAGGTTCTTTAAAGCTGAGATTTTTGAATTGAAAATAGGGTCAGGCGCCTAAGGTGACAAGGGTCAATCGCCCGAGGTTACACTGCCTCTTCAAAAATTCATTAGGAAAATTTTCAAGTGCCTAAAATTATTCTTCAGTTGCCTAAGGAAAATCTTCAGGCTCCTGAGGTTACACTTTAGTTGCTTGAATAGACAAATTTTCTATTTTTCAGTTCAGTTTTCAAAAACACTTGGCTCTCTTGCTTTGTTACTTGTAAAAACATTTTTCGGGGTTTTAAAACAAGGTCTCTAAGTCCAAGAGAAACCCTAATGAGCTTCAAAACATTTCCACATGATATTCAATATGAAGCACTTACATAGTTCAACCTAAAGCCTTAAATACTCCAAGCTTGAAGTCTTTATATGTGTCTTTTCTTTGAGTCCTCTTGACTTGAGCTTGAGTTAACTTTAGGCTTCCATATACTTTTGATCATTTCAATTTACTTGAGCTTCCTTTGGATCACTTTGAATATGAGTGTGACTTTGTAGTCCTTTAGTGATCTTTAACTTGCATTTCCTTTTATCTTTTGAAGTCTATCATTCAAGCATTCTTGAAACATCATCACTTAACAACAATATGTTAAATCACCCTTCATTTGTTATGATCAAAACGAGATTCGAAAGTCATATTAGGCCAACACAACTAATGATGTTGCACGCTAGTTAATTGAACAAATTGAGAACTACTTTTCGTGTGTTCATCAAAGTTTAGACTCGTTCAAGAATGGTTACAATACACTCATGCCTCATCGTACTTGTGAGACAAATCAATTAATGAAATGCAATTGATTATTAGTCATACTATGTAGACTAATAATCAATTGACCATGTTCATTATTTGTTTCATTTACGAATAGTGATGTTTGTATTTCATCCATTCTTGAATTGTCCAATGTGGACAGTTTAGGAAGTTATATTTATATTGTTTTTATTGTTCACACTTTGTTTATTGTCATTATATATTTTGAGCGCGTCTCTACTTGTGTTCTCTAGGTGCATAGTGGCATGTAGTGACAATTTGTTAATAATGGAACACTAGCAACATGTTCACTTCCCCCATCTCATGTACTTGAAGAGTCATAGGGAGATGTTGCAAAAATTTAGAATGACTATGATGAAGGAATTTGGGCAATTGACTGCAATTCAAATGCAACATTCCTGAATAGGATAGGATCCGTACCCTTTATACGAAAGGTGGTTGATTTTAGGATTCGCTATGCATACGGTATAAACATTATTCTGATAATGTAATCAACAACATTTACTTGAATATGTTATAGGGTAGTTAATGAACATGGATAAGAGTTGGATGAACACTCGGGGTAGTTTTCTGGACGAATACGTGAAAGGGCTACATGATTTCATAGAGTTCAAGCATCCTCGTGCAGACAAAGCTAGTAGAATACGGTGTCCTTTCAAGGAATATCAAAACATAACATTCAAACATATTGATTTGGTTTGTAGACATCTATTACACTTTGGAATGGAGAAATCTACACAAAATGGGTCTTCCACGGTGAAGATTATGTAGTTAAGAGTGGTGATGAAAAAGATGAAGCTGAGTGGCAAATATGGTGATACACGTTCAGAAGGGTTGATCAAAATGTTAGGTGACTTGCAAAGGGGGATTACAGTGGATACAGATGACATCAATGTCTCGCATAATGGTGATGAATCTACTTTAGCAGGTATTGTACCTTGCAATCCCAGTACGCCAAATTGACTTGGTAAACCTTTTGCTAATATCGTGAGGAATGCACTGGTGCCCCTATATCCAAACTGTACAAATTTCTCAAAATTGGAGTTTCTGATTAAGTTGCTTCATGCAAGGACAATGCATAGATTATCTTAGAGCGCATTCAACATGTATTTAAATTTCATTAAGGCGACATTGCCTAATGGTCAAACACTTGCGAAGTCCTTTTATGAGGCAAAGATATATATGCGTGAATTGGATCTCAGTTACACTCTAATACATGCTTGTAGGTATGATTGTGCACTCTTTTATGGTGAACTTAAAAATGCGAACAAGTGCCCAAAATGTGGTTAATCAAGGTATAAAATTAATCAGAAGAAGGGTAAAAAGATCCCCCAAAACACTTTGCTGTATTGTCCCTTAATACCACATTTGCAATGATTGTACATGTGAAAAAAGGCTGATGTAGATATGAGATGGCATAAAGAGAAACGCCTTTAAGGTGAAAACACCCTTAGCCATCCAGCAGATTCAGAAGCTTGGGCCAAGTTGATAAAATGCATTCGTGGTTTTCTAGTGATCCTCGTAACATATGACTTGGCCTTGTTTCAGATGGGTTCAATCCTTTCAGCAACATGAACAACCTGTATAGCATGTGGCCAGTTATGATGATGTCATACAATACGCCACCCTAGCGATATATGAAAGAACCCTTCATTTATATGTCTCTGCTTATTCCTGGACCAAGGGCACCTGGTAATGATATTGATGTTTACATGTGTCCATTAATTGACAAGTTGAAAGAAATTATGGGAAAAAGGAGTGGAGACATTGATGTGGAAACCAGGACAACATTTCGGATGCATGTTGCACTGTAAAGGACAATTAATGATATTCTCGCTTATGGCAACCTATCGGGTTGGAGCACAAAAGGTTACTTAGCATGCCCAGTGTGTAATAAGGATGTTGGGTCCTTATCCTTGAAGCATGGACACAAATTATGCTTTATATGTCATCGTCATTTTCTATGACCTGGACATCCTTGGAGGACTCGTGGTGTGAGAAGCTTTAATGGAAAACCTGAACGAAGGTTGTAGCCAAATCGACTAAGTGAGGAAGAGATATTAAACTAGCTCAGGTTGATCGGAGATGTGAAATTTGGGAAACCACCGAGCAGTAGAAAAAGGAAACATGTTGAGTGGGAGTTGAATTAGACAAAGAGGAGCATCTTCTTCGAGTTTCCATACTGGAAAGATCTTCCACTCCACCACAACTTGGATGTCATACACATCGAGAAGAACATTTGTGAGAATTTCATTTGTACATTGCTTGATATAAATGGGAAGACAAAGGAAACTGCAAATGCTCGTTGGGATATGGAAGATATTGGTATATGACCTGAGTTGCATCTGGTTCGTGATGAGGAAAAACTTCTCATGCCATCAGCCTGTTACACATTTTTGAAGGATGAGAGGAATAACTTTTTCGAATTGCTGAAATTAGTGAAGTTCCCTGATGGATATACATCGAACATAGCTCAATGCGTAAGCACGAAGGAAGGGAAGATGTTAGGAATTAAAATTCATGATTGTCACGTCCTTCTACAACTGGTTCTACTCTTTTTCCTTCGTGGACACTAGATTGAAGATGTTCGCTCAGTGCTAATTGAGCTGGGGATCTTCTTCCAACAGTTGTGCTCAAAAAAATTGAGCGTAAGCATACTAGCACAGTTAAAGGAGAACAATGTGACCA
Organism: Malania oleifera; assembly: GCF_029873635.1. Taxonomy (NCBI): domain Eukaryota; kingdom Viridiplantae; phylum Streptophyta; class Magnoliopsida; order Santalales; family Ximeniaceae; genus Malania; species Malania oleifera. The sequence continues at coordinate 75,558,566 of NC_080424.1, read as the reverse complement.
TACCATGCAAGCTGAAGAAAGTATTTCCACCAGCATTCTTCGATGTGATGGTCCACCTAGCCATCCATTTACCAAAGGAGACCATAATTGGAGGACTAGTGTAATATCGTTGCATGTATCCTATTGAGAAGTAAATTATAAAGTCCTTCTACAATGTGTACAAGTCGCTAATGCTATGTAAAATGAACATGTTCTTGTCCACTTTGAAGGGGTATGTGCGCAATAAGGCACTGCCAGAAGGTTCAATCATTGAGGCATACATTGAAAGTGAATGTCTTGCATTTTTCTCAATGTATCTACATGATATTGATACAAGGTTCACTCGTGAGGAGCAAAATATAGACGTTCATGATATTAATGTTGAAGATGAAGAACCAAGGAGCTCTATATTTCGAGGAAATGTTTAGCCATTTGATGCATGCGGTTACAATTTCATTGACATTGATGACCTATGAAAGGCCCAGTTTTACATCCTTAATAATTGTGATGAAATTGTTTTACATATCGAGTACGTGGTTACAAATTATTTATTTTGCATTGTATTTACATATGCATATATATATATATATATATATATATGTACATATACGTAGTTGACATTAACATGTACAATTGTTGCGTATAGTGAACATAAACCTGAACTTCTGACCCAAAATGAAAGGAATGTTGACAAACAACATAAGAAGGAATTTGTCAATTGGTTTGGAAGCCGTGTAAGTAACAAATTTTTTGTGAGTTCAAAGCAATGTACATTTTCAATATTAATAGTTTGTGAAATGTAAACTCCTTTTTAATTAATAGATGAAAGTAATGTATTACAATAAAGAACCAACGACAAGTAAAGATTTGTACGCGTTGGCATGTGGCCCTGATCAACGAGTTAACCGATACAGCGGTTGTATTATCAACAGCTTACGATTTTATATAAAGTCCCTCAAAGTGCATAGAAGAACCCAGAATTATGGGGTTGCGGTGCTAGGCGTAGAAGATGATGAGGAAATTGACTACTTTGGTGTATTGGATGACATTATAAAGCTTCACTATGGAGCCAACAGATTCGCCCACATGTTCAAGTGTACCTGCTGGGACATTAGCAACAAAAATACTGAGACAAACACGGATACCTACTTTACCAGTGTTAATTTTAGCAAAACATGGTATTAAAATGACCCTTATGTGTTAGCGATGCAGACAGAACAAGTGTTCTACCTTAAGGACACAAAATTGAAGGATGAATAGCATGTGACCCAAAAACTTTCTCCCTTATGTTTGTATGCTATTATAGAAGTTACAGATGTAGAGAAGAGCATCAGCGAGGATGCTTTCCAAGACAATAAACCAGCTATCAGTGCAGCAACGCAATCTGCTTTCATTGTTGTTGAGGAAGGAGCTAATCCTATACCATTAAGTAGGGTTGGTGCCACGGCAGAACTCGTATGGACTTCTGAGATTAGAATTGAACCTGATAAAGACATTGACTTCATCAAAAATGATAAAACTAATGGGTAAGATGAAACTCTGGTCGAGTACAGTAGTGAAGAGGAAGACATATTAGAAAATAAGGATGATATTGATATTAAAGATGTATAGGGGGGTAAGCATGTTATGTTGTCACCATGTATGTGATATGTGTAAATAACTAAAAATATATTTATTATGCATCCATCTAATATCAAATCATATTATATTTTCTTGTGTATTATTTTGCAGACATGGCGCCGGGAGGTCGTTGTCGTTGAGTTACATCTAGGCTCTCGACTACATCGTCCTCCGAGGATGATATGATGTCCTTGAGACCGACGGAGGACATCGGTCCTCATGCGGCACCGTCTGAGCCCTCAAGACCCCTGCTCGAGGATGTTGATCCATCAACTCGGCATCACACCCAGGGTGAGTTGCCCACCATGATGAACAGCGTTGGTAAGGTTACGAGTATTTGATTTAGAATAATATATTTATGGTTGTACATGTTCATGATAACGATATTGTTCTTAATTAACTCTTTTTGCAGCATCGACGTCATTGGGGACACAGATAACGAGGTCAGGCCATGGTGCAGCAAAGAACACGGGCTTGAAAAAACACCTAGAGAGGAATGGGGGGCTGTGATAGAGGTGCAGCGCTTGGTTCTAACATTCTATATGTATTTCATATGTAGGTAAAGTTTGATATGGATATTTTAAATGCCGACCACATCAAAAAGGAATTGAACACTTAGTTGTGCGCTCGGTTTAAGATTTTTCCCACTGAAAGGCACAAGCATTTTAGGGCGATGGAAGATTAGGTAGAGGCTCACCAATTCAATACAATCTCCATGGATGATTGGGAGGTCGTGTGTCCCCATTTCCCCGACCCGGCTTATTTGGTAATGTGTTTGTATTGTTATAACTTCTTTGTCGTATTGAGGTCGCTAATTAATGAAAAGTCATTTTTTTCTTTTTCATAGGCTATTTGTAAGAAAAATACTGAGAATCGCAGCAAACTAGAGATGACGCATTGCAGTGGGTCGAAGTTGTTCGTCAGACATCGAAAGGTCATTTCTATATTTATATGTCTAATCATTACCTGACAAGTGTAATTTGTGTTTATACCAAACCTAATTAATATTAATTAAGTTTTACATGATAATGTAACGTGATCCCGAGACTAACAACTTGGAGCCGATGCTGGATCTTTATTAAAGGACATATCAGAGGCCGTCAGGGGAGTAGTGCCCGGGTGCGGAGAGGAAACATATATGTCAAATATATTATTTAGTTCATTATTTTATTCAAAATGTCAAAGTTTTATTCTTATTTCTTCATTTTCTACATTTTTATGACTAATAATAGGCAAGGATGGTCGAGCTGAAGAATGCACCTGTTCCATAGGGGAGTCAGCCAGTTTCAGATGACGACATCTGCAGGCAGGTGCTTGGGGAATGCGCAGGGGGAGGGGGTGTTGGTTGAATGTTCTTGGCAATAGATACATCACCCCAACATTGGCACCTACTTCGACCATGGCGTCTTGTACCGAGCTTAACCGAGTGTGTAGGGAAGTCGAATCTCAAAGGGAGGATATGGTTCTCCAGTTGCAGATGATGGAAATGGAGAACCAGCAGCTTAAAGAAAAGGTGTCCACTTGGAAAAAAAAGGTGTCTATTGTCCAAGAAAATATGGAAGCAATGAAGAATGGCAAACACAAATGGAATAAATATTGCCCCAATCTCGTACGGATGATGCAGGTGCCTCCTCATCTCAATAGATCAGGTATACTCAGTATGCGGTAGGAAAGTTTGTGTTGGGAGCTTTGAAATTGAGTTGTTCTAGATTATACAATGTAATTATGCAGTTATATTTTCATATTTTATTATATGTATTGTGTATGCAATGAATTGATAGAAGCTTTTTCCCTACTTAGAAGTAAAGTTAGAATAGAAACAAACTACTTAGTAAACTTAGTTCATTTTAAGCACTCAGGTGTTCAAATCGGGCATACGAGGTCCAAACCGAGCGTAGTCAGTCCTGACACGTCCATCACATCGAGTTGGATGTGCCGGATCTGACGGTTCCCAAAAATTCCATGCCAATTGAAAATTATACGCTTAGAGGCGAACTTAGTACACTTAGTTGAATTTAACCACCCATGTGTCCAATTCGAGCATTCGAGGTCCAAACTGAGTTTGGTCAGTCCCAACATGTCTGTCACATCGAATTGGACGTGCTGGATTTGATGGTCCTCATAAAATCCATGCCAATTGAAAATTATACGCTTGGAGGCAAACTTAGTACACTTAGTTCATTTTTAAGCACTCAGCTGCCCAAATCGGGCAGACGAGGTCCAAACCAAGCATGGTCAGTCCCGACACATCTATCACATCGAATTGGACATTCTAGATTTAACAGTCCCAAAAAACTCCTCCCTAAAAGCTTTTTCCGCACTTAGAAGCAAAGTTAGAACATAAACAAACTACTTAGTAAACTTAGTTCATTTTAAGCACACAGGTATCCAAATCGGGTATACAAGGTCCAAACCGAGTGTAGTCAGTCCCTACATGTCTGTCACATCGAACTAGACATGCCGGATCTAACGATCCCCAAAAACTCCATGCCAATTTAAATTATACGTGTGGAGACCCGAATAATTGTAGTAATTAAATAATAAAGGAAAGGAGGAGAAAGGAAATTCAAAAGGGGAAAAAAAAAAGTTCGTCGATGAAACTGCCTATTGGATTCGTCGCACGTCATGTGTCCCATCGATGAGAAATTATCGAGAGGGATGTTTTCAGGGTCTGAAACTCATTCACGAGGAGTAAGTATTCGTCGACAAACTCTCTTCATGGACTCATCGATGAGGTGACGTGTCTCATCGACGAATCAGAATTTTATAAATATGCCAACTCCGAATTTTCTATGAGAAAATTTTCAGAAACTCTCTCTCTCTCTCTCTCTCTCTCTCTCCTACATCTTTCTCACCTTCTCTCTTTCATTCAGACTCCTTCCTTCGCCAGTTTGACGATCAGAAACCGCCATGCCACTCCTGGGAAGATTCTCTTAAAGTCTGCTGGAGTAGTTTGTTGGTTAGGAAAACTTGGGCATCATCCCAAAATCTAGGTAAGTTAGCTATTTTAAGCTTTATAAGTTATTTGGTGTTGTTGGACTAGGGAAAATGCTTTAGATAGTATAATACTAAAGTTTGGTTGGGAAAAATGTAATTTCAGGGTGTTGTGTTGGGGAACACATGGGTGTAAATTTGGAGTATTTTATGGACTTCACAGTAAGACAGGTAAAGGGATAAGCTAAGTCAGTATTTTTCATGAAATTATTTACTATATTACCACCTATATTTCAGAAATTATGTATATATTAGCACAATATTTGGGAATACTGCTATTGAACAGGAAAATGGATTTAATGTTAATTATTAGGAAATATGATTTCAGATCAGGTTGTATGCTTACAAGTATTATTCATATTTGTGTGGCATGAGTATAATTTCCATGAAATTATGTCATATCAAAATATTATGATTTTCGAAGAATAGGCATGTTCTTCTCAGTTTTTCAGGAAAACCATGAAAACAGTACATGAGCTATGATTTTATGAATATTATGATAAAAAGTACAATAATTTCATGTTTAGTACGTTATGATATTCTGGCGCAGATGTTGTGACTTGTTATGATATAACGGCGCAGATGCCATGAATTACATTGGTGCAAATGTCGTAATTATGTCTGATATGTTAAATTCATGAAAATATTATCATGTCAAGTATTACTATGAATATGAAACATCCATGTATCAGTATTTGAAACGTACTATATGTTATCAGAACCCGGATGGTTTAGTTTAGATTTCACGAGTACGGTACTATAGCTACAAGTTCAAGTTCAAGTACAAGTTCATGATAGTGCTACCACACATCTTATGTAGAGTGTGGGAGATGGCAATCGATGTGGCTTCATGGTAGTGTAGGCGCTCCCCTGACAGTCCAGATCAAGCGGGGCAGGCCCATCGTACTTACAGACACATGTTTGACTTAGTGTGGTCGACCAACCATTGCTAGGTCTTGCCTTCGAGCCGCACAGCCTAGTCATGTGGGGATAATACATGACATCAGCTAAATATCCATCCTGGGTAGTGTTCATGTATTGTACATTTTTATAAGATGATTTTCATGTACAAAAACTTAGTATGTTATATCATGTTATTATGTATCATGTTTTATTCAAATACAATACAGACAATTTTTACCAGATATGATTTATGTACTGATATTATGTATAACATGAAAATACTTATGTTGCCACACACTGGTGTTAGTTTATTTCCCTTATTGAGAGGTGTCTCACCCCAGCATTACAAACATTTTAGGAAATCCAAGTAGGAGGGTGGATAGGGCCCCGCAGCAGTAGAAAAGGACTGGACTACCCTATCTGTAGGTTAAGTGGATGAGCTAGGGTTAGATGGATTTTTTTTGGGTTGAGACCCTAAGAGCACTTTTTGGTCTTTTGTGGATGACTATATGTGTATGTATATTGCAGATTTAGTAGAACTTTGGTATGGTTTTTGGTATTCGTGGCATGTATATGATTTTATATTTTCTACTACTTAGGTATTAGAGTTTTATGACAGATATATCCCTAGTACCCATGGGTCCAAGTTGACCATAACTATGATAGTTTAGCTGGATATTATGTTTTTTGCTAAGTGGGAAGAAAAATATGATGAATAAGGCAAGTCGTTACAATACACTTAGAGGTGAACTTGGTACATTTAGTTGAATTTAACCACCTATGTGTCCAATTCGGGCATTTGAGGTCCAAACTGAGTTTGGTCAGTCCCGACACGTCTGTCACATCAAACTAGATGTGCCGGATTTGACGATCCCATAAACACTATGCCAATTGAAAATTATACGCTTAGAGGTGAACTTAGTATACTTAGTTCATTTTTAAGCACTCAGCTGTCTAAATCAGGCATACGAAGTCCAAACCGAGCATGGTCAGTCCCAACATGTCCGTCACATCGAATTGGATGTGCCGGATCTAACTATCTCCAAAAAAACCTCCTCGAAATATTTTTCCCCACTTAGAAGCAAAGTTAGAATAGACAAAAATTACTTAGTAAACTTAGTTCATTTTAAGCACTGAGGTGTCCAAATCAAGCATACGAGGTCCAAACCGAGCGTGGTCAGTCTTGACATGTCCATCACATCGAACTGAACGTGCCAAATCTCACGATTGCCAAAAACTCCATGCCAATTAAAAATTACATGCTTAGAGGTGAACCTAGTACACTTAGTTGAATTTAACCACCCATGTGTCCAATTTGGACATTCAAGGTCCAAACTGAGTTAGGTCCCCAAAAAATCCTCCTCGAGAGCTTGTTACCCACTTAAAAGCAAAGTTAAAATACAAACAAATTACATAGTAAACTTAGCTTACAATTCGGTCATACGAGGTCTGAACCGAGTGGGCTGACTTTCGACTGATCAAATTTAGTTGTTTTGCAATTGTATCATTTTTTTTCACTATGTCTGATTGTCCGATCATTTTTCTATCAAATCATATTTAATTATAGTATCTACATATATGTTCAAATATTGTATACTAATTTCTTGTATAATAATGATTTTTTAGGGTTTGCGGCTATCAGACCACTACGACGATGATAGGCACTATAGTCGGGTTGATACACGACAGCTTTAATTTTGACTTTTCTTGCATTTTGGACTTTATGAACAGAATTATTTTTTATCTTTTAATTTGAATTTATAGTTTTATATATGTATTTGAGTTTTGAATAATTTATGAATGTTTTCGTAATTTTGGTTTAATTTTATGTATGCTAAAATGTAATTGCAGGTTTTTACAAAATAAATAAATAAATTTATTTCAAAGTATTAGTATTTGTTTACAAAACCGTTACTAATAATAGTAGGATGACCTTTTAGTGACGTTTTATTAATCGTCACTAAAAGTCTAAAACTGTCACTATAGAATCACCATTTTCTGCGTTGAATTTTGTTACAAAAGGCACCATATTAGTAACGGTTTTATAATCGTTACTAATAGTATACTATTAGTGACGATTCTAGTAACTGTCACTAAAAGCATAGCATTAGTGATGGTTTATTGAGCGTCACTAATAGTGTCATAACAATGATGGTTATTAAATCTGTCACTAATACTTGTGTTTTAGTGACGAATTTGATCCGACCATATGTATGATTTATAGTGACAGTCGTGGTCTATTTAGTGATGATTTTTTTCAGTCACTAATACTCCACTATTAGTGACGATTTGAACATTTCATCACTAATAAATATTAGTATCCACAGATATGGTGACAAAGTTGGAACCATCACTAATACTAACAAAACCGTGACTAATATTATTAGTGACAATTTTTTTATTATTATTAGTGACGGTTTAATACCATCACTATTGACCTTTTTTCTTGTAGTAAATTTACATTTGCATAAAACCTCTTAAGAAAATCCTTTACTTAGGCATCAGAGTGATTCCCCAGAGTGTACCTCGGGTCCTCCAAGTCGTTCTTATTTTCTCTCCTTTCAGGTGGTCGTGATCGAAGAACGCCCCCAAAGATCATTCAGTTTTGTTCAACAACATTTGGCACCGTTTGTGGGAAGTTTCTTAATAGGTTTCTTCTTTTTCGATCTTTAAATCATGACCATGCATAACAATTCAATGTCAAAACCTGTTAGGGGTGATTAGTCACCCCAGCCGATACACTCTGCACCAGGTAACCATTCCAGTGTGACAAGGGGTGAGTTCCTTGCCTTCCAGAGAAGGATGGAAGACATGGCAGCTTCCCAAAAGAAGATGTAGGAAATGTTTAATATGATCCTGTAGCAAAAGGATCATAAAGAATATGTTTCCCACCTTTAAGCAAGAAAATCCTGAGTCACAAGAAAAGGTTGCAAACCTGCAGGAGATCGATGAAAAGACCAATCTCACAAAGTGGGTGAAAGATGTAAACAGTGTAGGAATCAATGAACAACGATCAAATGAATTGGGGGAAAGGATCAAAAAGATTGACCGACTAGAAAATATAATGAAGGAGGCTCGCAACAACCCATCCTTCGGGGAGTCCTCGTTGAAGTCTTCAAACCCGCCCTTCACCAAAGAAGTAATGAGTGTCTTATTGCCTAGTAAATTCAAAATGCCTTTTTGAAAGGTATGAAAACTCGTATGACCTTGTCAACCACCTAGATACCTTTAAAGTGCTAATGCAATTGCAAGAGGCACTAGATGCTATCATGTATCGGGCATTTATAGCCATTCTTAAAGGGAATGACAGGGCATGGTATCAGACCCTAAAGCCTAGATCTATCAACTTCTTTTTTCGAAATGGAGCAGCAATTTACAGGGCACTTCATTAGTAGCCACGGGATAGCCAAAACCTCAGCTCATCTAATGAGCCTGGTCTAAGGAGAAAGGGAAACGCTGAACAAGTTCATACAATGTTTCATCACTGTAACCTTGCAGATTTGTAACATGGATCACGGGGTAGCACTGACAGCCTTAACAACGGCTCTCCAGCCTAGGGACTTCTTATAGTCACGAGGAAAGAAGCCCCCCCCCCCCACATCGATATGGGAGAACTAATGGCACGTGCTTAGAAATATAACATCCTGGAGGAGGTGATGGATCGACACAAGGAGAAATCGAAATGACTTGAAAAGAAAAAGCTTAAGGGATATGGAGGAAGCCTCTAAAATAGAAAAAAGTAAGAGTGGCAAGCTGCATAGCAGCTCTAGGGGGTTAGTACACACAACTAAGTTCCAATCCTACAATCCCCTGAATGTCTCATGAACTAATGTCCTAATGCATATAAAACAAAGAGGGAATGTTTCATGGCTCGAGCCAATGTGTGCAACGTCGCATAAGCAAAAAATGTCCAAATTTTTTTAGTTCCACAGAGATCATGGGCATGACATGGAGGAGTGCATCCACCTCAAGAATGAAATTGAGGCTTTAATAAAGAGAGGATATCTATCGGGGTTTGTGAAAAGAGGAGACCATCGAATGGAAGTTTGTAAGCATAAAAGGTTAGAAGTAGAACAGAAGGGGGAACAAGTTATAGGAGAGATCGCTATAATTTTTGTTAGATGAGCTAGCGCAGGAGATAGTGGAGGTGCCTAAAAAAGGTACACAAAATAGATGCTCTTGACGGAAGGAGTTGAATTACAAAAAATAAAAGCAAGAGGATGCTATCACTTTCACTAAAGAAGACAAAGAATGTGTGTAGCAGCCTCACAATGACACCTTTGTAGTATCACTGCTGGTGGCCAACTACAGAATAAGAAGAGTACTGATAGAAAATGGAAGTTCGACGAATATAATATTCTAGTCGGTACTACATGAGATGAAGATCGGGAGAGAACAACTGAAACAAATCTCCACACCCTTGGTGGGGTTCATAAGAGACGTAGTTCATCCTATGGGCATGATAATGATCCCTCTAGCAATGGGTACATCTTCGCAGCAAATTACCTCGATGACAGACTTCCTAGTGGTTGATCGCCCCTCGGTTTACAACATCATATTGGGCCGCCTAACACTCAATGAGGCCCAGGCCGTGACATCCATTTTTCACTTAAAGGTGAAATTCCCTACTCCACACAAAGTTAGAGTGGTCAAAGGGGATCAAAAGGCTGCTCGAAACTACTACGTAATAGCGTTGAAGGGTCAGATAGAGGCATGGGAGACTTTAGATATTGAGGATATGAAGGTAAGAGGAGAATATCTGCAGATCATCACGCTAGATCAAGATGTCATGAGTTCATGAGTATCCCAATAAAGGGTGACTGGGAGAGGTGCGTCTAAATTCGAAGCCATTTACTAGAGTCCCTAAAAGAGGAGCTAAACCGACTATTGGGCAAATACATAGACATCTTTGTCTGGTCAGTAGATGATAATCGACTCCACAATCACTGAGCATAAATTACAAGTAAACGCAAACCATCGGCCCTTGAAACATAAAAAGAGGAGCTTCGCTTTAGAGTGAGTCAAGATAATCGATGAAGAGGTAAGAAAACTTTTGAAAGCTAACTTTGTCAAGGAAGTCAATTATCAAGAATGGTTCAACAACGTTCTAATAAAAAGGCCAAACGGAAAATGACGAACTTGCATAGATTTCACAGACTTCAACAAAGCATGCCCCAAGGATAGCTTCCCCCTTCCACGGATCAACCAATTAGTGGACTCCATGTCCAGACATGAGCTCCTATGCTTCATGCATGCATACTCAAGTACAATCAAATTGGTATGCATGCTAATGATGGGGAGAAAACTTTGTTCATCACTTAAAGGGGACTCTACTGCTGCAGGGTGATGCCCTTTGGATTAAAGATTGCATGAGAAACATACCAGAGGCTGGTGAATATAATATTTAATGATTTTATGCAGAAGACCAAGGAGGCCTATGTTGATGATATGCTAGTAAAAATCTTAAAGGGGGAGGAGCACTGCAGGGATCTAAATGGGCATTCGAACTGCTGTGCAGGTACGAAATGAGATTGAATCCTGCTAAATGTGTATTTGGTGTCTTTGCAGGAAACTTTATAGGGTTTATGGTGACCCACTGGGGGATGGAAGCTAAATGAGAGCTTCTTAAATGAAAAAGGAGGTGCAAGTCCTTACCAGGAGGATCGCTTCGCTGAGTAGGTTTGTCTCCTATTTGAGAGATACGTGCTTACCATTCTTCAAAGCACTTCAAAATATGAGAGGATTCGAATGGGGAGAAGAATAAAGTAAGACTTTCGAACAACTTAAGCAGTACCTTGGTTCTCCTCCCCTCTTGACGAAAGCAAAAATTGGAGAAGACCTCGTTGACCTTATAGGTCATACCCAGTTTTGATTATGACAAATACTCTTAGAACTAATGGTTGTACTGAGAATTGCATGCAGATTCACCTTGTGCGCCCTTCAAGACTAAAGGACATATCGTGATGGTGTGCGGTGTTCGTGCCAAAGAATGAAGTTCTATGTGTTGTAATTTGTATTCATTTGATTATTCCTTCATTCTGAGATGTAATTTATTATGAATTGTGTGCGTGTATTGCTTATAATAATTTGCATCATGCATGGTAGGTAGGTATTCTCAAAACAATCATAGCTTGACTTTAGGTACCTACACTAAGTACACAAAGTCCCCTACTTCACTTATCTTAATCGAGGGAATCAAAATAAGGTTAAAATGCACTTAATGGGAAACGTTCAGAGGGTTCGGGCGACCGAACCAGTCAACATGTTGACTTGGTCTTCGGGCACTCGAACCTCTTTTGAACGTACCTTCCTCAGGCACCCAAAAGCCTGTCATGACTCTTTTCAACTACTTGAGCGACCGAAAGTTTACGTTCAAAAGGAGGCTCGGGCGACCGAACTTCCTAGTTCGGTTAACCGAACTGAGAGTCGGGCACCCAAATTATCGAACAATTGCCACTGACTTTGTTTCAGCCGACCGACTCATCATTCGAGCACCCGAACCTCTAAAAGTTAAATTTTTTACTGTGTCTGTTCGGACACCCGAACCTTTTTCCGGGCACCTGAAGCTCGCGGGTTAAAATAATTTTTACCGAATTTTTAAATGGGGTAAAAAGAGTTAATATACTTAATGGTCTTTTAAACAAATTTAATTATACCCATTATGCCCCCAACGGTCAAAAATTCCTCCTTGCCTACATATACTCATTCATTTGTCATAATTAGACTTGATTAGCAAACTGGATTAGGGTAAAATTCTCTTAACTGTCAAAACCCTATATTAGCCCAATACCACTTCCAAACACTCACAAACTCTTCAATCTTGATTTCTCAAAAGTATTGTGAGTATCTTGTAAGGCTAGTGTGCTTAATCACATCTGCTAGAACTCTCATTTACATTGTTGCTTGATCGATTTTCTGAGAGAGTTTAGCATTAAGGTTCTTCCAGCAATTTCATTTGAGAAATTTAGTGTGGAAAAACCTTGAGGGTTGTGGTTCTTGCATTGTTGTTGCAAGATACCTAAACCTAGATTTTGTGTGCAAAAATCCTTCTTAAAAGCTAGTGCCTCAAACAACTCTTGTGTGCTTTGAATATTAAAATACATTATTAAGTTTGTTTGTTTGAACTTGCTTAGCATATTTTGAAACCCTAATATGATATTGTACTATTCACGTAGTGTGTTTCAAATATTGCTTGGATATACATTCTAGATCTGAACTGAAAACCTATACGTGATTGAGTGTTTAGCACACATTAGAGCACTGAGCACATTTACATATCATTTGTTATTGCATTATTGATTGAGCTGTATTGGTGCACACATCTGCTTGTCTAGAAGTATTTTTCTGTGTACACACATTTTATACACATTGGTTGTATTCCAGGAGCGAGCCTAAAGAGGGATACTAGCCCTGTGGAATAGTCCCGGATTGGCTTAGACCCGGTTAGAAAAGCTAAGTGCGTCATCCTATTAAGGCGTATCAGTTGAGTTTAGCCCCTTGAATTGACCTGGTTGTATTAGGCGCCGCTCCACCCATTTAAGTGAGCAGTATAGTGATAATCCTTGTGCCGATGTGGCCGAGGCGCGGATGTAGGCATAGTTGGCCGAACCCCGATAACATATCGTGCTTGTTCTTTATATTTTTGCTCTTTACCTTTACTACACGTGTATGTTATCTGTGGATTATGCAAACTCACCCTAGGTTGTATTGCATTGTTGACAAAACCTATTAACTTAGGTAATAAATTTTAAATACCCAATTCACCCCGCCTTTTGGGGTTGCACCAACTCTATCAAACCTTTACTTATACGTAGCCTCTACTCAGCATGCGGTAAGTGCAGTATTGGTCTAGAAAGAAGGCAGGCAACACAAGCTTATATATTATATGAGCAAAGTTTTACTTGGAGCAGAGGTTAACAATAAGGTTGCGGAGAAGGCAGCCTTCGCTATCATTTGTGTAGCCCGAAGGTTTAGACCCTACTTCCAAGCGCACAAGGTGATTGTGCTGACCAACTTGCCACTAAGAAAAATCTTTTAGCGGCTAGAAACCTTAGGAAGGATGATAAGGTGGTCAATTGAGTTGGGGGAATTCAACATCCACTACAAATTACCAAGGCCTACCATTAAAGCTCAGGTCTTACCTAATTTCATGGTGGAGCAACTCCAGGAAAACTCGGAGGAATCAAATGTTTGGGTGCTGCATGTGGATGGGTCATCTAATGAAGCCCAGAGAGGAGCTAGATTAATCCTTATGGCCCTAGATGGCTCTAAAATCTTGTATGCATTGTGGTTAGAGTTTATGAAAACCAATAATGATGCTAAGTACGAAGCCTTTCTAGTGGGGCTATAGTTGTCGGCGTCTCTTAGGGTAGAACGACTTTGAGTGTCAAGCGATTCCCAAATTGTGGTCGAGCAGGTAAGAGGCAAATTAGAAACTAGAGACTAGAAGATGAAAATATATCGATCAAAGGCGCAAGAATACATTCAAATGTTCATTCAGTTAGACATCAAACACACATCTTGAGCAGAAAATACAAAAGCTGATGCGCTGGCGAAACTAGCCTCAGCTTTAAAACCATATTAGGAGAATGTTGTCTACTCGGAGAGAATAGGAAAACCAACTTATGAGGAGATCAGCGTTAAAGTGGCCATGGTAGAATAAAACGAAGAAGATTGGAGGACCACCTTGATACAATATCTCCGAGATGGGTCTCTACCAAATGACAGGAAGAAGTCGCTGAAGATAAGAAGCAAAGCAGCTAGGTACACACTTGTAGACCAAGAGCAGTACAGGCAATCCTTAACACTACCTTATTTACGGTGCCTAGGTATCAAGGAAAGGGAATACATGCTAAGGGAAACTCACGAACGGGTATGTGGGAACCATTTAGCCAGGAGAGTCATGACCCACAAGGCTCTAGGGCAAGGTTTCAATTGACCAACTATGAGAAAAGACACAATTGATCTAGCAAAATGGTGAGACAGGTGCCAAAAGTGTGCCAGCATACCACACCTACCAGCCAGCATGCCCAATAGGGACATGACATTCTAGAGCCATTACCCTAAGCAACTAGACAACAAAAGTTCCTACTAATTGCCATTGACTACTTCATGAAATGGGTAGAAGTTGAGGCTTTATTCCATATAATTGAGCGCAACATCACCAAATTCGTATGGACCTCAATGGTCTACATATTTGGAATACCTTGTGCAATAGTGGCAGATCATGGGAGGCAGTTCAACAACAACCGCTTCAAAACTTTTTTGCGCTGACCTTGGTATAAAGCTACTATTTGCATCCGTAGCACACCCGCAAAGTAATGGGCAAGTAGAAAACATGAACAAAACTATCCTATAGGGATTGAATACACGTTTGGAGTCATCACATGGTAGGAGGGTAGAAGAGCTCCCGTACATCATATGGGCATACCATAAAACCCGAAGGACGGCCACGGGGGAAACTTCTTTCTTGCTCATCTTTGGGGTAGAGGTGGTTATCCTTACAAAGCTAGGAATCCTTTCTTGGAAAAGACAACATTTCAACAAAGAAGGAAACAGTGAGGACTAAGAGCAAATTTAGATTTGTTAGAAGAGAAGCAAGATCAGGCCCAAATCAAGGTTGCGGCTTATCAACAGAGGGAGGCCAGAAACTATAACACCTGAGTAAAGGCACGAACTTTCAAAAAGGGAGATCTAGTTCTAAGAAGGATATGAAACAACCCTACAGAACCTAGACCAAGCAAGCTAAAGCCTAACTTGGAAGGGTTGTACCAGATAGCAACGGAAATCAAGCCAAGGGCATACACATTGAAGGATTTAGAAGGAAAAGAGATTAAAAACACATGGAATGTTGAAATGCTGAAAAAGTACTATTCATAAATTTGTATTGCTTTAAAAGCAAATTACATGACTGAAAAAGGCGCTATTCATAAATTTGTAGGCCTTAAATAGTTACATAGCAATAAAATTTCAGCACGAATCCTTTAGTCACCAGCTTGATTGCCCTCTCCTTCATCCCCTTCAACCTCTTCCCTTTTACAGAGGACTCTCATTACCAAAACCAAGCAAATAAATGTTTGTCAGGAAAAGGTCAAGACACATGTCTTTTACTTGCTTTCGGCACCTCCGAAAGCCTATTCGATGCACTTGGGAGTTGTCCACCACGAATTGGTCGGAGTTGCGGTAGTCTAACACCACGACACTAGAAACAGCACTGGTTGCAACGCTGGTAGCAGCTGGAAGCTCTTCGCTCTGGATGCGAGCAATCTCCTCTTGGAGAGCAGCATCATCAAGGCTCTTCTATAGAACCAAGTTTCATTCCCTCGCCTCCATGGAGACTCGAAACATCTTTGCCACCTTATAGGCTATGGCAAGGTTTATAGCTACCACCTAAGAATAAAAAAAAAACCATAAGCATGTAGTAAAAAGCATAAAATATAATTTATAAGCAACATCAAAGGGCTACCTGGTAAGCAGCATACCGAGCAGAAGCAGCAAGGCTTTCAGGGAGCATCATTTTCAGCTCCAAAGCATCCTCCATAGGTATAGAATGTTGGAGGGCACGACCAAAAAGTAAAGGGTCATACAAAACTGGCCCTAACTCGGAGGGTGTGACGGCAAGAGGAGGCACCTGCATTGGAAGCTATTCGTTATCCATCGTAGGAACATCTTCCACCTAAGACTACTCTCTTTGTGAGCTCTTATTCCTCTTCTTGCTTGCCCTCTCCCTTTTCTTTTAAGACAACACATTCTCAAAGAGACTCCAATTCATACCTAAAAAAGAAAGGAAAGTAAGGACCACATAAAATAGGCATATGTATTACCATAAAACTTATGAGAGGCAAAGACCATATGGAACGGGGCTAAGTTCACACTTGAAAAGGACTTGCTCCTTTAGCATCTCAGAGTGGGGAACAATCCCATGCTAGGCACAAGCTCGAAGCTCCTCAAGGATGGCTCGCTCTAAGGAAGACAAGGAAGGAAAGAAGTGATGTTGTCGGGCTAAAAAAGGAATTGTACTATTAGATAGGGAGCAAAAGGGTATATATATATTAGGGGGCAGGATAGGAGACATCACCATTAAAAGGGGTCACCCAGATACAAGGCCCATGAAAATTCAACTCCCCTGAAGCAAAGAAGAACCTAAATTTCCAATTGTGGATAGACAAATTACCAGGGTGAATAGTTTGAAATCCGGGAGACAGTTGAAGTAGAAAACCTCATTTTTTATGGTATGTTTCTTCATCTGATAGCAGCACTGAAACAAGGCAATTATGGGTTTGTAGCCTTTTTAGATGAGAAACGTAGCAAAGCACACTAAGGTCAAGTAAGAGTTGGGGATCGGTTGGGAGGGTCTATGCTATAGAATCGTAATACATCATAAAAGAAAGGGAGGGAAGGTAGTCATAGAGCAAGATCAAGATAATCCATATAAAGGTAGATCTCATCGGGACCTAGCTATTGGGTAGTCTCAGAGCTGGTAAGCAACCTAAGGCTGATGTTGTTCGTGATGTAATACAAACAGCATAGGTCATGCAAATCTCCTTGGGATAGGTACGACCTAGCATTTCTCACACTAGTGGAGGGCGTGGATTGAGCCTTGGAAGACTCCATAAAGGGAGATAATACGTTAAAGAGCAAAAGGAGAGAAACAACTTTTGCTTTTCGAAGAAAAGGATAAAAAAGCAAGCCTTCAACAAACTATAAAGAATATACAAAGAACACTTGAATAACACATGGAGAACGTGAAGAACATATGAAAAACCAAGCCATAATATAATATACAAACACAAAGACAATGCCAAGAAGAACAGACAAAATAGAAGCTCCAAAAGAGGAGAGCATACCTAGTAGGCACAAGAGGCACTTTCGTTGGAGACAAGAAAAGAATGAACAGGTAAGTCCCTTTATAGAGCAAAGTTGCCACGAATCTTGAAAAGCACACATCATGAGAAGGTGGGAATCACTAAAAGGTGTGAACCCCAAAACCAAAAGTACAAGTCCTGTATAAGCACAAATTCCAAGAAGAATGTGTATCCCAAATAGATGCACTTTCCAAATAGGTATAGATATCAAATAGGCGCCTAAGGACACGCTTACCACGCATCTCAAGAAAGGTGTGTATCTCGAATGAGCAGGCACCCCAAAGAAGATCTCAGAATCTTGCAAATACGACCCAAAAGATGAGCAAAGCTTATAAGGCCTTCGAATAGCCCAATTGATGAGAACAACTTATGAGGCAAAACAAAATTGGCCCAACTGATGAGCAAAGCTCATAAACCCCACAGATAGCCCAACTAATGAGTACCACTCATGAGGTAAAATAAAATTGGCCCAACTAATGAGCAAATATCATAAGGCCCTCGGATAGCCCAACTGATGAGCACAACTTATGAGGCAAAAGAAAATTGTTCCAACTAATGAGCAAAGCTCTTGAGGTCCACGAATAGCCCAACTGATGAGCACAACTTATTAGGAAAAAGAAAGCTAGCTAAACTGATGAGCAAAGCTCATAAGGCCTGAAAACCAGCTCAATTGATGAGCACATCTCATAAGGCTTGAAGACAGCCCAACTGATGAGCACAACTCATAAGGCAAAAGAAAATCGACACAAAGAGCTAGTCGGCATGAATAGCATCTCGAAGAGCTACTTGGCATAAAGAGCTGGTCAGCACGAAGAGTGTCTCAAAGAGTTGCTTGGCACAAAGAGCTTGTCAGCATGAAAGCATCTCAAAGAGAGCACATCGACACAAAAAGCATCTCAAATAGCTACTTGGCACAAAGAGCTAGTCAGCATGAAAAACATCTTAAAGAGAGCTAGTCGGCCCGAAATGTATCTCAAAGAGAGCTGGTTGGCACGAAGAGTGTCTTAAAGAGGTTCTTGGCATTAGGAGCTAGTCAGCATGAAAAGCATCTCAAAAAGAGCTAATCGACATAAAGAGCGTCTCAAAGAGCTACTCGACAAAAAGAGCTAGTCAGCACGAAGAGCTGGTTGGCACAAAAAACATTTCAAAGAGACAAAGAGTTGGTCGACATGAAAAGCATCTCAAAAATAGTTGATTAGCATGAAGAGCATATCAAAGAGTTGCTCGACAAAAAAAATTGGTCAGCATAAAAAAGCATCTCAAAGAGAGCTAGTTGGCACAAAGAGCATCTCAAATAATTGCTCGGAACAAAGAGCTGGTTAGAACGAAGAGCATCTCAAAAAGCTACTCAGCACAAAGAGCTAGTTGGCATGAAAAGCATCTCAAAGAGAGTTGGTCGACACAAAGAGCGTCTCAAAGAACTGCTCGGCACAAAGATTTGGTCGGAACGAAGAGAGTGTCAAAGAGCTACTCGGCACAAAGAGCTGGTCAACATGAAAAGCATCTGAAAAGGATTTGGTTGGCACGAAAAGTGTTTGAAAGAGCTACTCAACACAAAGAGCTGGTCGGCACCAAATGCATCTCTAAGAGAGCTGGCCGGCACAAAGAGTGTCTCAAAGAGTTGCTCGGCACAAAGAGCGTCTTAAAGAGTTGCTTAGCACAGAGAGTTCTTTGGCACAAAGAGCTGGTTAGCACAAAAAGCATCTCAAAGAGAGCTAATCGGCACGAAGAGCATCTCAAAGAGTTGCTCGGTATGAAGAGCTGGTTGGCATGAAGAAGCATCTCAAAGAGTTGATAGTCTCAAAGAGCAGGTTGGCACAAAGAGCATCTCAAAAATCTACTAGACACAAAGAACTAGTCGGCACAAAGAGAGTTGCTTGGCTCAAATCAACCGGTGGAGCCGCAAACCAGCCCAAGATGGCTCGTAAAAACTATCATCGGCTCGGATCAACCGGTGAAGCCCCGGACTAGCCCAAGACGACTTGTCAAATCTATCATCAGCTCAGACCAATAGGTGGAGCCATGGACCAGTCCAAAAAGGCTCGGATGAAGTAAAAATGGCTCAGATGAATCAATAGAGCCACGGACCAACCCAAGATGGCTCGTAAAATCTATCATCGGCTTGAACCAATAGGTAGAGCCATAGACCAGTCCAAAATGGCTCAGATGAATCAGTAGAGCCACAGACTAGCCCAAGATGGCTTGTCAATGCAACCATCGGTTCGAATCAATGAGTGGAGCCACTGGTTAATCCAAGATGGCTCAGGTGAAAATAAAAATGGCTCGTCAACGTGACAAGCAACCCAAATATGCGTACAAAGCCACGTATGATCCCAAAACGACTTAGACAAAGCCAAACAAAAGACAGATATTTTTTAAACAAGACTTTGAACCTTGAAAACCAATTTCAAAGGTTCAAAATTTCAAGCGAGGGCGGCAACTGATATACCCAAAATTATCCTCATTAAGTAGGACCATCAAAAGTTGACTACACTCATTATTATGATTTCCATAATCAAGATAGTAGACTAAAACACCCATTAATGGGCACAGTTATTATGGGTCAATGCTCTTAAAGGCTAGAGCGATTCGCGCTTGTGCAATAACGAGCCCATTAAAGTCGTATTACCACCAGCTCAAACTCCACCACTATAAAAGGGGAGTTAAAGAGGAGGTAATGGTATCTCATTCCAACCTATTATTTCCATAATCAAGATATTAGACTAAAACACCCATTAATGGGCACAGTTATTCTGGGTCAATGCTCTTAAAGGCTAGAGCGATTCGCGCTTGTGCAATAACGAGCCCATTAAAGTCGTATTACCACCAGCTCAAACTCCACCACTATAAAAGGGGAGTTAGAGAGGAGGTAATGGTATCTCATTCTAACCTATTATTTACTATTATGTAAAACCTCTAAAAAAAATCCCTTACTTAGGCATCAGAGTGATCCCTTGAAGTACACCCCGGGTCCTCCAAGCCATTCTTATTTTCTCTCCTTTTAGGTGGTTGTGAATGAAGAATGCATCCAGAGGTCTCTTAGTTTTGTTCAGCAACAAATTTAATAACCATTTTAAATCATATTACTCATATATGTTAGTTTTAAAAATTTATGTTATTAATATTAATTTAGCTTTTGATAAATAATTTGACAAAAATACTCATAAATCAACATATCTATTTTAGTCATTTCAAATATTTTAATCAACTTATAACTTTTTTTTATCAAACACTCAACACCAACTTTTTTCTTTTCAATAGTGACTTTTTCACAAAGAGGTCAAATAAATTTTGTAATTATTTGAAAAGTTCCTTTTCATTTGGTTTTTTTTTTTTAAGTTCTTTTTTAGAAAAACCATAGGGGGTCAAACTAAGGTGTCATTTGTTTGCATTCAATGACCTCTAAATAGTGGTTAGGTTATTAGCAGACTAAAATTCAACGAACTTGTGTTGTTTGGTCAGCCTCTGGAATAGTTTTGAATTGCCTCTATGAGATTCAACAATCTCCTTGATGCTGATTTAGTATGAGCACAAATTAGAAACTTTTTTTTCTACCCCTAAAAAATGACATAAATTAGAGAACCTCGACTCACCTCCCAAGATTACTCAAACAAATCATGCCCTATCTCTCCAAGCTCTCATTTCTTTGGTCTCTTCGTTGCTAAATGAACATCTTTAGTGTTGTCTCTCCTCTTTTAACATTCTCCTTGCTCCTCTGATGCACGCATGTTCTTTCCCCTCTTCTCCTTCTCCTTCTCCTTCTTCCTTTTCATTTGTATTCTCGTCTATTTTTTTAAAAAAAGTTTTTTAAACTAATTGTGCTTTAGTTTATCTACTGGAGCAAAAGATCTCAAAATATAATTTGGGAATACTCATCTTATTTGAATTATCTCCAACTAGTATTACTTTCAATTCTGAAAAGACCCAAATATTTCTTTTACATATTAAAATGAACTCTGCTCTGTGGTGAATCCAAGAACACAATAAAAAGAGGCCATGATTGTAATAGATTTTTCACTCACCCACTTCCTTTGTGGGGATTTACAACAATTTTTATTTGTATATATAAAATATCAAAATGTTAGATCCATTGATGGAACTTATAAAATTTAGATTTTCGTAGAAGTGAAAAAAAAAATGGAGAAAATGAAGTATTTAGTTGAAGTTGTTGGTCTAACATGGCTTTCGAATCTTATTTTTATGATAACAAATCAAGGTAATTTAACATTTTGTGGTTTAAGTGATGATATTTTAGGAAACTAAGCATATGAAGTTCAAAAGTTCAAGTATTATGAGTTCAAGATCACAAGTGTTATTAAAAGCTCATATTCCAACAACAAGTGATGAAAAGAAAGCTCAAAAGGTCAAAAAAAGACAAATCCTATGAAAGCTTAAAGAATATTTAAACTCAAGATAAGATGGACTCAAAGCAAGATATACATGAAGACTTCCAGTTTAAAAAAGTTTAAAGTCTTAAGGAAGTCTTGTGTAAGTACTTCAATTAAAATCAATATGAGTGCTTTGAAGCTCATTAGGGTTAATCATGGACTTACGGACCATATTTTGAAAACTTTGAAAAATACTTTCAAATGTATCAAAACAAGTTGGCAAGAGTTTTTGGAAACAAGTTTTAAAAACATGATTTTTACTGCCAATGCAACTGGCCCTTGATTGGTTTGGAGACTGACATTTTTGCTGAATTAAAATTTGGAAGACAGTATAGGCCCAGGCGACTGACCCCTATGAGTCCAGGTGCCTGACCCTATTCTAACCTTGATATTATGCTAAATTTCAAAGTCAAGGTGAGTGACCCCGATGAGTCCAAGTACTTGAACCTCGTAACGGCTATTTTAATTGGTATTGGAGTAGAGTTATAGAAAATCTTAACTAGAAAATACATAAAGATCACTATTGCACACTTAGGCGTATTCCCTTTTGCTGGGGACAATCCTCCACTAGACCCCCTTTTTCTGTGATGTGAACTACACCTTTTGGAAACAAAGAATGAGAATCTATATTCAAACTATGGATTGGAAAGCATGGAAAGTTGTCACACATGGTGACCACATTCCTACTAAATTAGTAGATGGTAAAGAAGTTCCTAAAGAAGAACAAGATTTAACTGATAATGACTATAAAATGATGTAAGTAAACTCAAGTGCCATGAATGCACTATATTGTGTTTTGGTCGTTAGAGAATTCAATAGGGTCATGGCATGTAAGTCAACTAAAAAAATATGGGATAAGTTAGAGGTAACCTATGAAGGAACGATAGATATTAAAGATAGTAGAATCAACATGCTCACTAGCGAGTGTAAAGCCTTTAGGATGAATCTTAATGATACTATCACTAGCATGTATACCAGATTTACTCATATAATAAATTCTTTAAATGCTTTAGGAAAAAATTATTCAACATATGAAATGATTCAAAAAATCCTTAGAGGACTTCCTCCGATATGAGAACCTAAGGCCAAAGCAATCACGGAAAGAAGAAACCTGAAAAATACCTCGATGAGTTAATCGGATCCCTTCTCACATATGAGATGGTGATAAACGAAAGAAATTCAAAGAACAATAATAAAAATAATAAATCAATAGCCCTTAAGGCTGTCAAAGAAATTTCTAGTGATGAAGACGAAGATAATGAATTAGATGATGAAGAACTAGCCTTCATTACTAAAAGGCTTGGAAATTTTTTGAAAAAGAATAGGAAATTTCCTCGGAAGTTTAAAGGAGAAACAAACACAAAGGAAACTAAGAATGAACCACCTACATGTTATAATTGCAAGAAGGTTGGACACATTAAACCTAATTGTCCACAGCTAAAGAAAGACAAGAAGAAGAAAAAGAAGGCAATGAAAGCTACATGGTATGATACAAGCTCAAACGAATTGGAGAATGAATCAAGCGAACAAGAAGTTTCCAACATGTGCTTTAAGGCGCACAATGTTGAGGTAAACTCTTACTATAGTTCATCGGAAGAATCTAGTGGAGAGTCTTGTAATGATTCATGTGATAGTATGCCTTCATACAAGGAAATCCAAGTTGAATTATTTGCCTTACACAATAGGTTCATTAAAGTAACTAAAAGGAACATAGCTTTGAAAGAACAAAATGAAAATCTTAAGAATTAGCTAGAATCCTATAAATTAGCTGAAAAAGAAAAGGAATCTCATATTGATGACCTAATGAAGAAAATAAACAACATGTCTCAAGAGTTGGTGAAACTACAAGTAAGCGGTGAAAGCAATAAAGACTTAGAAATAAGTAATCTTAAAAGTAAAATTGAAGATAAAGAAAAAATCATTTATAATTTTACTAGAGGAAAAGAGAATTTTGAAAAAGATGGTTGGACAACAAAGGGTGAGTAGTGACAAAGAAGGAATTGGTTTCAATGGAATTGAAAACAAAAGGAAGAAAAACTTATTTATGGGATATTTTGTAAAAGAAGAAAAATACTATGCTAGTACACCTTCTACAAATATTCATGAACACGCTACTTGCTTCTTGTGTAAGAATAAGGGACACATAAAGTTTAATTGTCTACTTAAAAAGAAGTATGTCAAATTCAAGAATGAATGGAAAGTGAACACTAAAAATAGATATGACTTAAAAAGAATTAAGAAGCTTTGGGTTCCAAAAGTAACACCGTGAATCCTTCCTTGTAGGTATGTTTTAGGACCACTCCATCGACAGAAAAATGGTACTTGGACAGTGGATGTTCAAGACATATGACCAGGGATGGAACAAAGTTCACCACCATAGTTTAAAAAGATGGAGGGTATGTGACTTTCGGTGACAATGCTAAAGGTAAAATCGTCGAGATTGGTAAAATAGATAAAGAACCCTACCTTACAATTGATGATGTTTTGTTAGTGGATGGATTAAAACATAATCTTTTAAGCATAAGTCAACTTAGTGATAAAGGGTTTGACATAGTCTTTAAGCAAGATAAGTGTGTAAGCTTTGGTGTATTCCCAAAAGGGGGGTGAATTGGGTATTTAAGATTTATTCCTAGGTTTAGCTAGTTCAACAGCAGTATTTCACAACCTAGCATCTTTCTATATACACAAACCCAAATGCGCACATAATATGTGGAAATTAAATCATGCGCTATAACATACACGTGCAGAAATGTAAAGTACTAAGAATATGAAGTACACGCATGATATCTTATCGAGGTTCAGTCAACTGTGTCTACGTCCCAGCCTCTAGCACGCAAGCCCAAGGATTCCACTAATACTCACTTAACAGGTGGAGCGGCACCTAATACAATCAGGTCAATTAACACAGGGCTGATCTCAACCTTTACAAATTCTCCTTATGGGGCGGAGAAGGCCCTAACAATCCTTACGGACTAGATTACCGCCCCCTCAGGGCACACCTGGAAATACAACAATATTTTTCTCAATCAACTGGTACAATAATTATTCTTTCATGTAAAGCAAATATGTACCCAAAATGTGCAATATACTTAATCAATCACACATCAACAATATAGGAAATGTAAGCTCGGTGATATATATTTTTGTGCAAGCTACACTCAACAAGATATGATCGCAAGAATGCTCAGGAGTGTTCTAATCAAGCTATTTCTTTGAAACAAGTTATATCAAATCTCAATAATGAATCAAAGTTTCAAAGATGCTACAACAATCTTTAAAATAACTTGAAAATATTTTCTTCAATGAAATATTCTCAAGAGTCATCTGAAAGAATAATATAGCTTGTTAAAAATATTTTACACAACAAAATTAAGTTATAGGAATCCTTGCAATGACAATGCAAAGATCCTTAAACTACTAGGTTTTTCCCAACACAAGATTTATTAACTAAAATCTATGGAAAAACCAAGCAAATTAATGGGAGTATGAGCAATAATACTAAGCAATAAACCAAGCAAGAACTCTCACAAAGCTAAGATTAATCAATGGAATGAAGGTATGAGAGTGGTTGGAAGTATTATAAGCAAATTGGGATTTTGGGTTTGAGAGAATTTTAGCTAATGATTTTTCTTAATCTCTTTTTAATCCACACAAATGAACTTATATTTATAGGATAGGGTAAAATTATAACCGTTTGGGACTTTTTGGGAATTATTAGAAAAGTTTCAAATAGTTTAAACACAATTATCCCAACTTAACCTGATTTTACCACAGTTAAAATAATTTTAACCCGGTGAGATTTGGGTGGCTGAACCGTGGTTCGGTCGCCCGAACAGGCACAATAAATAAAGGTCTTTAAATAGGTTCGGCAACCCAAGTTTTAGTTCGGTGGCCCGAAACAAAGTTAGAAACATTTCTTCATAAATTCGGGTGCCCGGTCATAGGTTTGGTAGCCCGAACTCGTGTGTTCGGTCATCCGAGGCTCTATTTGAACTATATCTCTTGGTAGCCCAAGTTGGTGGAATGTCCCTTTCGAAGGGATCGGGCGCCCATGGACATTATGCACAAAATGGTTCGGTCGCCCGAGAGCCTAAGTCAACTGTTGACTTATCAACAGTTTGAGCGCCTGAGGAATTTTGAACTCCTAGGGTTCGGTCGCCTAAGCTCTCTTAAATTCCTTAGTAATATTCAATCAAGTGCATTTCTAACACTCCTCAATTTTGTATGATATATGTGAGAGTGTTGGGACCTAAAGTCTCACTAAAGGTATTACTGAGGCCATTTTGAGATAGTCCCAAAAATCCGGCGTCGGTCGACCGAAGGATGCTCTAAGGTCATTTGGTCCCTATGGTCAGTCTATGGCATCTTTGAGCTTACAAACCTACATGCATGACATGCAGAGATTATTACAGACCATATTCCTAGTTACTATTACAGACCCATATTACATTAATTGACTTTACAATATGAAATAGAATCTTCAAGGTCTTCAAGCTTCACTTCAGGTTGCCGCATGCCATTATATGAGTATTTTCCAATAAGAACCTGCACACAAACTTGGAAACCATTAAATAACTGAGTATTTGTCATAATCAAAACAGGGTATAACCCATGCGGTCAACAAAGTGCAGTTCAAAACCCAAGAAAACATGAAGTGTTATTTACAGCTTATAGAATCAATAATGTATATTGTATAAACCCTGAAAACTTAATCTCTCAAGATGTAACATGCTTAGCTGCCATGAATGAAGCTAGTTGGCTTTGGCATAGAAGACTAGGACATGCAAGCATGGATATTATTAAACTTATCTAGAAAGAAATTAGTCAAAGGTTTACCAAATACGAAATTCATAAAAGATAAAATTTGTGATGCTTGCCAACTTGGAAAGCAAATTAAGACAAGCTTTAAAAAGAAGAAGCATATTTCTACTAGTAGACCCTTAGAAACTATTCATTTAGATTTGTTTGGTCCTATTTGAACTCAATACGAGGTAAGTAATATACTTTGTCATAGTTGATGACTACTCCAGGTTTACCTGGGTACTATTTTTAGCCTCCAAAGATGATGCTTGTAACATGTTAATACATTTGTGCAAGAAACTTCAAAATAAAAAAGGATATAGTGTTTCAAATATAAGGAGTGATCAAGGAAGAGAATTCAACAACAAAGAAGTTGAAAATTTTTGTAATGAATGTGGAATTAATCATAATTTTTTAGCACCTATAACTCCACAAAAAAATGGAGTTGTTGAAAGAAAAAATAGAACTCTTCAAGAAAAGGCAAGAACAATGTTAAATGAACATAAGCTAGCAAAATATTTTTGGGCTGAAGCGGTAAACACCACATGCTATGTGATAAATAAAGTATCAATAAGATCAAATTTAAATAAAACTCCCTATGAACTTTGGAAAGGTAGAAGGCCTAACATTTCTTACTTTCATGTTTTTGGATGCAAATGTTTTGTATTAAATGATAAAGATGATTTAGGTAAATTTGATGCATAAGCCGATGAAGGTATATTCTTAGGGTATGCATTAAAGAGCAAAGCTTTTAGAATCTACAACAAAAGAACACTTACAATTGTGGAATCAATTCGTGTAACGTTTGATGAAGAAAATCCATTTAATAAAACAATAAATGTTAAAGAAGTTCAAAATACTCAAAAACCAGAAGACTTAGAAATTGTAGAAGAAAAAGAAGAAGAAAATGAATTAAATTCAAATGATGATGCTATAGAAAATTCGGAATTACCCCAATAATTGAAATATGTAAGAAATCATTCGAAAGATAAAAGCATAGGAGAACCATCACGAGGTGTAACTACAAGATCTTCTTTGAAAAATCTACATAATCATTATACTTTCTTATCTCAAGATGAACCTAAGAATGTTGAAGAAGCTCTAAGTGATGACTCATGGATAATAGCCATGCAAGAAATATTAAATCAGTTTGAAAGAAATAAAGTATGAAAATTAGTTCTCAAACCAGATAATCATTCAATCATTGGATCTAAGTGGGTATTTAGAAATAAAAAGGATGAAAATGGAATTGTAGTAAGAAATAAAACTAGACTTGTAGTTCAAGGATACAATCAAGAAGAAGGAATAGATTATGATGAGACATTTGCTCTCGTAGTTAGAATGGAAGCAATAAGAATGCTTTTACCTTATGCATCTCATAAGGAATTCAAATTGTATCAAATAGATGTAAAGAGTGCATTTTTAAATGGTTTTATAAATGAAGAGGTATATGTAGTACAACCACCAGGCTTTGAGGACATTCAAAATCCTGATTATGTGTATAAGTTAACTAAGGCTTTGAATGGATTAAAACAAGCCCTTTGGGCTTGGTATGAAAGACTAAGTGGATTCTTACTAGAAAAGGGCTTTTCTTAAGGAAATATTGATAGTACCTTATTTATCAAAACTAAGAAGAATAACATGCTTATAACCCAAATTTATGTAGATGATATCATATTTGGAGCAACTAATGATGATCTATGTGAGGAATTTGCTAAATGTATGCAAGAAGAATTTGAAATAAGCATGATGGGAGAATTAAACTGCTTCCTAGGTTTATGAATTAAACAAACCAAGAATGAAACTTTTATAAATCAATCTAAATATATAAAAGACATGCTTAAGAAATTTGACATGAAAAGTAGTAAGCCCATAGGAACTCCCATGAGTACTTCCATAAGTCTTGACAAAGATGAAAAAGGAAAACTGGTAGATATGAAATACTATAAAGGTATAATAGGAAGTCTATTATATTTGACAGCTAGTAGACCGGACATAATGTTTAGCATATGCATGTGTGCACAATTTCAATCTGCTCCCAAAGAATCTCACTATTGACTCTATGAGTCCAATCCTGTTTTGATAATAACAAAACACTTGGTATTTGATCTGTCAATTGAGATTGAACAATATTTAGCATGCACGGAAGGCTATAAAGTCATGGAAGCTATGAAGATTAAAGTATATACATCTTGGCACAATCCATGGAACTAAAAGAGTAGAAGAATGAAGATGCAAGCGATAAGTTCAAGATTGTCATGGGAATGGGTATTTAGAACTAAATGTATTTACATATTTCAAATGATTTAATTCGAAGCTCAAGATATACCCTAGACTAACCTTAGGATTCATGCGCCTAGACTGACCTTAGGATTCATGCATCTCATGAAAATATTTAGGGGATATTTATGGACTTAGAGGCCCTTTTTAAAACCCTAGAAAAGATTTTATAAAAGAGATAAGAAAGATAGAAAAATAGATTTTTGAAACTAAAATGAAAAAATCAAAAAAGTGTTCTGTTTAGAAAACCGAAGTCCCTGCCCAGAAGTCTGAAGTGTCAACTTCAGAAGACTGAAGTGTACGCTCAGTCGTCTGAAGATTCAACTTCAGAAGACTGAAGTTTAAGCTCAATCATTTGAAGACTTTCTTTAGGAGACCGAAGATTAAGTTCAGTCATCTGAAAATATATTGGAGAAACATAGAAACAGGCAGAAGCACATCAAAAGACTGAACCTTGACTTCATCTTAAAATCTATCATTGAATATTATTTGAGAGATTGATCTTGAGTGTACTTATATACATATAGATTGTTTTGAAAAGATCACTACTTCAGAAAAATTTTGCCAATGGTTAAATATTTTTTTTTCAAGTGTGTATTCATTTAAAGACTCGATATTTTTTATATTAAAAAACCACTTGATTAAATATCCTTAGAGCTCATAACTATATATATTTGAGGGATATTTTCTGAAAATATTATATTAGGTTTTTGATCTTTGGAACACATATCATATATATATATATATACATAAACAAAGATCATATTGTACTTTTGGATATTTGGAATAAAACTTATTGATCTATATTTTTGGAGAAAAATTGAATTACATATTTGTGTTGAGCTTATTTGGTTGGATTCAATATTTGAAGCGGAATAGTCATATTCTTTTAAACCAAAGATTATTTAAAACCCTAACTTCTCCATAGCACTTACTTATATAATTATTTTGGGAGATTTGATCAAAGGAGAATTTTGTGAAGCATATCATTCATATAACGATTACATCGTTACATACATACTAAGCTTCAAGTTTTATCATATGGATATGTGTTAGGTTTTCCGTTGTACTCACTAGTTTTGTTAGAAGTAATATTGAGTTGTTTTGCAGATTTGAAATTTTATATTGTAATCACGGTTCGGGTTGTGAACCGGGTGAGGAGGAAGTTGTGCCTCTTGTAAGCAGTGGATGTAAGAGAGGCTCTGTCTCGATTGAAGGGGCAGGGGATTTAGTGGAATCCTTGAGTGGGTTTCTCAAGGTGAGGACGTAGGCCGGGTTGGCTGAACCTCATAAAAATTGTGTTTGTCTTCTCTCTTCCTTTACTCTTTTTAATTTCCACAATGCATTTCATTACCTATCTCACATGTGTGTACGTTGAATAACCCCTCATGCACTTGATAATTAATTGGGTAAAATTGAATTTATTGAGATAATAATTTGAATCAATTTCAAATCCCCACAATTAATTTGTTAAATATATAAATAGGTATTAAGGGGTAAATAATCTTAAAGAATTTTTAAATAAACCCAATTCACCCCCCCCCCCTCTTGGGATTACGCCTGAATTAACATTTGGTATCAGAGCGGGTTTATATAGACTTAACTGTTCATTTTGTAAAAAGATCACATGGCACGCATCGGTGTAACTCCATTCGGTGAAGGACACTTGTCCACTAGACCACATATTTTCTGCGGTGTAAATTACACCTACTAGAAAAGAAGGGTGAGTATATACATTTTAAATGTTGATTGGAAGGTGTGGAAAATTGTTTCCAAGGGAAACCATGTGTAACGACCTGCTAAATTAACTGGGGGTTTTTTTTTAACAACAATTATTTCGGAATTCCATTGTTATGATATTTTCATATATAAAACTAACCATCCACCTAAGCAGCAAGAAGCTAAAATCACATAACCACCACCATATATAAATATATACAATACCAGAGAGCTACAGTGTTCCCAAACTATACATATATGATTGTTTCCCAAAATACCCTCAACTAGGTTAGGGCTATACAGGAATACTCCCAAAAATACTCACTCTACTGACAGGGTGATACTGAAGCCCCTCTACCTGCAAGCCTGATTTGCTCGCTTGACTGGATCACTTGAAAAATATTAATTTAATGGGATGAGACGACGTTCAGTAAAACGAAATATGCTATTGCTAGTGTGTGGCAAATGAGTTACAATACTATAAAAATATGTTTCTATATAATCATGTATAACTGAATCTGTAAATACAATACAAATAATATAAACCACCACCTTTTTCATGTTACTTAACATATATGTATTTTAGGTTTCTATACATAATACTTTTAATATA
This sequence comes from Malania oleifera, assembly GCF_029873635.1. NCBI lineage: Eukaryota > Viridiplantae > Streptophyta > Magnoliopsida > Santalales > Ximeniaceae > Malania > Malania oleifera. Next base: position 75,527,406 of record NC_080424.1, on the reverse strand, counting down.
TATACGTATTTTCCCTGTTTCTGTGAAACTGTACATACATAATAATAACTGAAAACTTCTCTAGATGGATAACTATATGTCTTGATATAACCCCTCATGATAGGGTTGTGCGGCCCGTAGGTGAGATCTAACCTGGCTGGTCGACCAAGATAAACCATTATACTCCATTAGTCTAATCAGCCCTCCTCAACCTATATCTAATGGGGAGTCTATCCACATGCGGGCACGATCGACCTACCTACCATGTATTATTTAAATAGGTGATTGCACTCTATTCTGTATATAGCAACGATACCGTGCTTTATAAATTGTATCTGTAATGGTCCATCAGGGTCAAATACGATATAATACATCTCTATATATAACTATCTGTTTTACCATGATTCTGTAATAACTATATTAACCATGACATTGTAGTAAACTGTATCTATATCAACTGTGTTTTTAAGAGTAACTGTAAATCTGTATGTCATGGTACTGTAAAACTGTATAATCATAGTATTCTGAAAATGTTGTAAAACATATTCACTGTCTATATATTCTGTATAACATAACTCTGAAAAATACTGTAAAACATGTTTCTGAACTATATATATATATATATATATATATATATATATATTCTCAAACCACACATTAATTTGAAGCATATTAAACATACTGATAAACTGTATAAATTTCTGTTGTGAATAATAATCTAGTAAAAACATATAATTTATACTGAAAACATACTAGAATTGCCTAGCATAGCATATTTCCCTTACCTGAATCCTGCTAAAATCCATTACTGTGACGAGTCTTACACCCACGGGGTTTTCCACTCAACACCCTGAAAACCATATATCCCAGAACAAAATATCATTATTTCTACGTCTACTATATTTATTACAACTGTTAGAAAGCCAAATTTTGCTTAAAAGACCTTACCCTGAATTTGGGATGAAATTCAACTTCGTTCCACCAATGATCCACTCCAGTAGACTTGGAGAGAACTTCCCCATAAGCGTCGTGGTGGCCTCAGATCGTCGATCTGGTGACTAACATGGCCGGAATCGAAAAGAGAATGAGGAGGAACCATAGGAGAGGAGAGAGAGAGAGTGTCGGTGAATTTTCTACGTAAAAATCTTCGTTTAACAATATTTATACTGCGAGATTCGTCGACGAGCCACGTCATCTCGTCGACAAGGCCAAGAAGGAGGTTCATCGATGAACATTATCTTCTCGTCAATGAAATTCAGAGCTTAGGAACAACCTCTCGGCATTTTCTCATCGATGAAACATGTCCTCGTCGATGAGACCCTCTTCTATCCTCATCGACGAATGCCCTGTATTCGTCGACGGAGTCTGTTGCCTCCTTCTATTCCTGTTTCCATTTCCCTCCTTCTTTATTATTTAAATACCATTATTCTTCGGATCATTGCACCATGTCCCTATGAAAGTAGTTGATAAGGTTAATGTACCCAAAACTGAAGATGAGTATACTGAAGAGGACTGGAAATCTGTGCAAATAAATGCTACTACAATAAATCTATTATTATGTGCACTAAATGTAAATGAGTTTAATAGGGTGATGGCCTGTAACACTGCTAAAAAGATTTGGGAAAAATTTGAAGTTACATATGAAGGTACTAAGGAACTAAAAGATAGTAGGATAGATATACCCACTAGTGAGTATGAAGCATTTAAAATGACTGCTGATGAATCTATTCAATCCATGTACACTAGATTCACACACATCACAAAATCTTTAAAAGCTCTTGGTAAATCTTACCCTACTTATGAGTTGATCAGGAAAATACTCAGGGGACTACCACTAGTTTGGGAAGCTAAAGCTATTGCAATAGCAAAAGGGAGAAATCTCAAGGAGATGTCTGTTGATGAACTAATTGGATCGTTCATCACATATGAGCTTGCAATAAATGAGATGAAAAATGAGCAAATTAAAGCAAAGAAAGCTACAGCACTTAAGGCATTATCTCACTACTCCAGTGAGGGAAGTGATTCAGAATCGAATGAAAACATGACACTCATCACTAAGAAACTTGGAGAGTTCATGAGAAAGAACAAGAAATACACCAGAAAATTCAAGGGCTCAAAAATAGAAAAGGGAGAGTCAAGCAGAAGGAAGCAAAAAGATGATCCTCTCATGTGTTATAACTATAGAAAATTTGGACACATAAAGTCGGATTGTCCCCAGCTGAAGAAAGTGTCTAAGAAGAAGAAGAAGAAGGCTCTAAAGGTGGGCTAGGACACTTATAGTACCAGCAGTTCAGAATCTGAATCTAGTGATGACGAGATTTCGAATCTATGTCTAATGGCTCACAATGACCACGAGGTACAATCCTTTTATTCTGTTTCATCTTACTATTCAAGTGATTCATAAAATGAAAATATCATGTTTTCTTATGATGAATTGCATCAGGAATATCTGTATACCCTTAAAATGCTTGAAAAAATGAATAAGAAAAATTATGGTTTGAAATTAAAATTGAAAGAATTTTTTAAGTTGTTGAAAGTCAAAATGAATCTTATGCATCTCTCATGAAAGACAATGATTTGAAAATTAAGGAGTTAGAAAAAAATTTGAAAGATAAATCTAAGATTATTTGTAAATTTACAGAAGGTCAAAATAATTTTGAAAAACTCCTAGGAGCTCAAAGAAATTCTCTAGAAAAAGAAGGTCTTGGTTTTAATGGGAAGGAAAATCTAAAACAGAGACATCTCTACATGGGATATTTTATAAGAGAGTCAAAATCGTATGTTCTAACTAAAGACTATCATAGAAATATTATATGTATTAAATGTAAGAGGTTGGGTCACATAAAATTTGACTATCCTTTCAAAAATAAAGATGTCAAAATTAAGGAAGTCTGGAAAGTCAAAGGAGAATCTAGTACTAACCTCCATAGACCTAAGAAAATATGGGTACTAAAAGTAGTTGTCTGATTATGTCCTGCAGATGTGCTTGAGATTGTTCTCCTCGAAGGACAAGTGGTATATGGATAGCAGATGCTTGCGACATATGATAGGAGATAAAGCTAAATTTGCATCAATCATATCCAAAGATGAAGGATTCGTTACATTTGGGGATAACTCTAAAGGTAAAATCATTAGAGTTGGTAAGGTTGGTAAGGAACCTTCACTTGTCATTGATAATGTGTTATTAGTTGATGGATTGAAACATAAGTTATTGAGTATAAGTCAACTATGTGATAAAATTTATAAAGTCTCATTTGAACATGACAAATGCACTGTAGAGAACAAGACTGAAAACAAAATATTGCTTACTGCTGATCGTCATGAAAATGTATACACCACTAGCCTTGACAACCTTGCTTCTCAGCATGTTACTTGTTTTTTTTGCTATAAATAAGATTAGTTGGATTTGGCATAGGAGACTAGGACACGAAAACATGGATTTAATATCTGAACTTGTTAAGGAAGAATTAGTTAAGGGATTGCCTAAGACTAAATTCGTGAAAGATAAAATCTGTGATGCATGCCAACTAGGAAAACAAGCAAGAACGAGCTTTAAGAAGAAGAAAGTAATCTCTACTACTAGGCCACTTCAAATGCTACACTTAGATTTATTTGGTCCAAACCCAATTTAGAGTTTAGAAGGAAAATCATACGCATTCGTCATAGTTGATGATTATTCAAGATTTACATAGGTACTATTTTTAGGTCACAAAGATGAAGCATGTGAACAATTCATAAATTTGTGTAAGAAAATTCAAAATGAAAAGGGTTATACTGTCACTAAAATCTGAAGTGATAGGGGTAGAGAATTTAAAAATCAAGGCATGAAAGACTACTACAATTCATTAGGAATTGCTCATAATTTTTCAGCTCCTAGAACACCACAGCAAAATGGTGTAGTTGAAAGGAAGAATAGGTCTATAAAAGAAATAGCCAAAACTATGCTTAACATATATAAACTACCTAAGTACTTCTGGGCTGAGGCAGTAAATACTATCTGCTATGTTCTAAATAGAGTTTTGATTATACCATCTCTAAATAAGACTTTTGATGAATTATGGAATAGCCATAGACCAAACATATCATATTTTCAAGTCTTTGGTTGTAAATGTTTTGTGCTTAGAGACAATGAACATTTAGGAAAGTTTGATGTGAAATCAGATGAAGGTATCTTCCTAGGGTATGCCTTAGATAGTAAAGCTTGTAGAGTATATAATAAACGAGCATTAACAGTTATATAATCCATTCATGTAGTATTCGATGAGTCAAACCCCTTCTCTAAAAGGACTGATGAAGATGAAATTGAGATAAATAAGGAATTTGAAAAACTGTCCATTAAAAATGATTCAGAAAAGAGAAACGAAATTAAGAAACCATCTTCTGAAACTAATCAAATTAAAAATGAGGTTAATTAACTACCTAGAGAATGGAAGTACATAAAGAGTCATCCCATTGATCAAATAATAGGTGAACCACTACATGGAGTAGTCACACGATCCTCACTTAGGAATATGATTAGTCATTTTGCCTTTCTATCTCAAGAAGAACCTAGAAATGTGAGTAAAGCAATTGAGGATGAATCGTGGGTGATGTCCATACAAAAAGAGTTGAACCAGTTTGAGAGAAACAGAGTATAGACATTAGTTCCTAGACCTGAGGATAAGACAATTATTGGAACAAAATGGATATATAAGAACAAGAACAATGAACATGGGATAGTTGTTAGAAATAAGGCAAGACTAGTATCTCAGGGATATAACCAGGAAGAAAGAATAGATTTTCAAGAAACCTTTGCACCCGTAGTTAGAATGGAAGCCATTCGAATGCTTTTAGCCTATGCTACCTTTAAGGATTTCAAGCTATATCAAATGGATGTCAAAAGTGTGTTTTTAAATGGCTACATAAGTGAAGTGGTATATGTAGAACAACCCCCAGGCTTTGAAAACCATAAGAATCCATATCACGTTTATAGACTAACAAAAGCCTTGTACGGTTTAAAGCAAGCTCCTAAAGCTTGGTATGAGAGACTAAGTGGCTTTCTACAAGATAATGGATTTATTAGAGGAATGATAGACACAACACTTTTCATAAAGTTTAAGAAAGATTACATGCTCCTAATTCAAGTATACGTAAATGATATCATATTTGGAGCTACAAATAAAAACTTGTGCAATGAGTTTGCAAACACTATGAAAAATGAATTTGAGATGAGCATGATGGGTGAACTAAATTTCTTCCTAGGACTTCAGATCAAACAAGCAAAACACATAATTTTTATAAATCAATCGAAGTATATTAGAGATCTACTCAAAAAGTTTAATATGGAAGACGGAAAAATACTAGGGACACCTATGAGCTCTTATTTGAAATTAGACAAAGATGAACAAGGTATACTAGTAGATGTCAAGCTCTATCATGGAATAATCGGTAGCTTACTATATCTGACTGCCAGCAGACCTGACATAATGTTCAGCGTATGTTTATGCACAAGATTTCAGGCTACACCAAAAGAGTCACATTTGTTAGCTGTCAAATAAATACTTAGATACCTGATAGGAACCGTGGAACTTGGGTTATGATATCCTAAGTATACATCGTTTGAGGTTATCAGCTATTCAGATGCTGATTTTGCTAGTAGCAAAGTGGATAGGAAGAGCATGAGTGGTACATGTCATTTCTTAGAACATTCGTTAGTCTCTTGGTTTTACAAGAAGAAGAATTCAGTAGCTCTTTCCACAGCTGAGGCAGAATACATAGCGGCAAGAAGTTGTTGTGCTCAAACACTATACATGAAGCAACAACTGACAAATTTTGGATTAAGTTATGACACAATTCCTATAAGATGCGACAATACAAGTGCAATAAACATCTCAAAGAATCATATATTACATTCATAAACTAAACATATAGAAATACGACATCATTTTCTTCGTAATCATGTGCAAAAAGGGGATGTGACACTTGAGTTTGTATGTAGAGATGAACAATGGGCAGACATATTCACGAAACCACTTGCGGAGCATAGGTTTATCCAAATTAGGCATGAATTAGGCCTGATGCATAGTCGAGAGGTTGCCTAGAATTGTATTAGATGACATAATTCATGGGGAGCAACGTCACTTAATATTCAAAATTGGTTAAATATTTCAAATTCGGCTCATTTGTTCCCATTTGGTATCACATTTGTTCACATTTGGTATTAAACTCATATCATTATGAGAGCATAGTAACTTACACAATCTTTGAACTTTAGTGACTGTGTTAGCTTATCCATGTCTATGAAATTTGACACACTGTGTATGTTCACATTGCATTTTAAGTCAACAACACAACTTTCTGCATTAGCAAGGGGGAGAAGTAAAGTGAATTAACACAGGGAGACACATTTCACAGTAAAATTTTTAAAATCTGTTGGTTGAATAATTTTAAAACTTTAAGATTTAAAGGGGGAGAAGAATATAAGGTCATGTCCACTCATGTTTTTGTTACACACCTTTTTGTTGATGTCAAAAGGGGGAGAAGAATATCAAGTTATAGCAAAAATAGTTGGCAAAACTAATTGTGTATGAGCATATTTCATATTGCTGCATATTTGTTTGTGCATTATTTGAGGGGGAGCCTTATTAGGCGTAACCCATTCTATATTTTTTGCTCTTGTATTTGTCATCATCAAAAAGGGGGAGATTGTTGACTCTATGAGTCCAATCCTGTTTTGATAATGACAAATCACTTGGTATTTGATCTGTACATTGAGATTATAAAGAGGAACAATATTTAGCATGCACGGAAGGCTAGAAAGTCATGTAAGCCATTAAGATTAAAGTATATACATCTTGGCACAATCCATGGAACTAAAAAAGTAGAAGAATGAAGATGCAAGCGGAAAGTTCAAGAACGTCATGAGAATGGGTATTCAGAACTGAATGTATTTACATATTTCATATGATTTAATTCGAAGCTCAAGATATACCCTAGACTGACCTTAAGATTCATGCATCTCATGAAAATATTTAGGGGATATTTATGGACTTAGAGACCCTTTTTAAAACCCCGAAAAATATTTTATAAAAGAGCAAAGAAAGAGAGCAAAACAGATTTTTGCAACTAAAATGAAAAAACAAGAAAGTGTTCTATTAAGAAGACCGAGGTCCCTGCCTAAAAGTCCGAAGTGTCAACTTTAGAAGACTGAAATGTACGCTCAGTCGTCTAAAGATTCAACTTCAGAAGACTGAAGTTTAAGCTTAGTCGTCTGAAGAATTTCTTTAGAAGACCAAAGATTAAGTTCAGTCGGCTGAAGATTTATTATTGAAACATAGAAACAAACAAAAGCACATCAGAAGACTAAACCCTGACTTCAGTTGTCTGAACCCGCAACTTCAGAAGTCTAACCCCCAACTTCAGACGTCTAACCCTGTGTCCTGTTCAATTTTTCGAAACTTTAAGGAACGTCAGTCGTCTGAGCTCTAATCCTCAGTCATCTAAACCTGTGAGAAGATTAAAAATTTAATCTTTAGTGAAAGAACACGTGAGTTATTTTTTAATCAAGTTGATCCAATGATTAGGACTTATCCTAAGACCAAGTTTACCTATATAATCAACCTCTAAACCCTAGTGCCCCAACTTTTAGCATAAGATTGAGTGTATTGAACGTTCAGCACAAATTGGGAGAGCATTTAACACACTGTTGAATTCTTACTTAGGATTTCAAAGCTTATACGTCTAATCTGAGTTCAGGCTACATTGATCTTCAAAAGGGCATTGTAGAGATTGTTGTGCATTCAACTTGGTATTGAGGTTTGGTAAATCAATATGTTTGTTACTACTTATTCTCAAAGAGTTTTTCATCTCAAAATCTATCATTGAATATTATTTGAGAGATTGATCTTGAGTGTACTTATATACAGATAGGTTGTTTTAAAAAGATGACTACTTCAGAAAAGTTTTGCCAATGGGTAAATATTTTTTATTCAAGTGTGTATTCATTTAAAGACTCGATATTTTCGATATTACAAAACCACTTGATTAAATATCCTTAGAGCTCATAACTATATATATTTGAGGAATATTTTCTAAAAATATTATATTAGGTTTTTGATATTTGGAACATATATCATATATATATATATATATATATATATACATACATATACATATACATAAACAAAGATCATATTGTGTTTTTGGATATTTGTAATAAAACTTATTGATCTAGATTTTTGGAGAAAAATTGAATTACATATTTCTATTGAGCTCATTTGGTTGGATTCAATATTTGAAGCGGAATAGTTATATTCTTTTAAACCAAATATTATTTATAACCCTAACTTCTCCAAAGCACTTACTTATATAATTATTTTGGGAGATTTAATCAAAGGGAAATTTTGTGAAGCATATCATTCATATAACGATTACATCGTTACATACATATTGAGCTTCAAGTTTTATCATATGGATATGTGTTAGGTTTTCCATTGTACTCACTAGCTTTTTTAGAAGCAATATTGAGTTGTTTTGCAAATTTGAAATTCTATATTGTAATCACGGTTCGGGTTGTGAGTCGGGTGAGGAGGAAGCTGCGCCTCTTGTAAGCAGTAGATGTAAAGGAAGCTCCATCCTAGTAAAGGAGCAGGGATTTAGTGGAATCCTTGAGTGGGTTGCTCAAGGCGAGGACGTAGGCCGGGTTGGCTGAACCTCGTAAAAATTATGTTTTTCTTCTCTCTTCCCTTACTCTTTTTAATTTTCGCAATGGATTTCATTACCTATCTCACATGTGTGTATGTTGAATAACCCCATACGCACTTGATAATTAATTGGGTAAAATCGAATTTATTGAGATTATAATTTGAATCAATTTCAAATCCTTGCAATTAATTTGTTAAATATATAAATAGGGATTAAGGGGTAAATAATCTTAAAGAATTTTTAGATAAACTCAATTCACCTCCCCCCCCCCCTCTCTTGGGATTATACCTGAATTAACATCTCACCAGATAGCTTTGAAAAGAATCCTAAGATATTTGATAGGAACAATTGATTTAGGACTTCGGAACCCTAAGGACATCGTATTTGAAATGATTAGTTATTCGGATGTCGATTACGTAGGATGTAAAATTGATAGAAAAAGTACAAGTGGTACATGCCATTTTCTAGGACGATCTCTAGTATCTTGGTTTTCAAAGAAACAAAACTCAGTAGCTTTATCTACTGTTGAAGTTGTTGTGCACAAACATTGTACATGAAACAACAATTAAAAGACTTTAACTAAGAATATTCAACTATTCCAATAAAATGTGATAACACAAGTGCAATAAAACAATTCTAAAAATCTAATATCACACTCAAGAACTAAACATATTGACATAAGACATCATTTCCTAAAAAATTGATTACGTGCTTAAGCTGCATAATTAGGTATTTTAATTCACAGATTGAGACTTATATTTTTAATTAAATATGCAATTACTCTCAATATTTTAACACGGTGTCATATTTGTAATATTTGGATTTTATTGAGCAATTTATGAATTTTTGGCATTTTTTTATTGCGGGAAAATTATCAAAATTTAAAACGGGCACCAGTTCATAATTTGTGCATAATTTTTCCGTCCAAACTCCGAACTGAGATGATTCAAAATTCTTGGAAAAGATGAGAATATTATCTACAACTTCTGTGTTTTGAACTTTGAGAGAAACGGACTCCAAGAGGGTTAAGATTGGCCTCATTCGCAGAGAAAAATATTGAGAAAAAGAAAAAAAAATAATAATAATCTTAAATTCTGCCCTAATGTGACCCGGTCATACAGCTGGGTCTGGGTGCTTTCGGGTCTCTTGTGGGCGTAGGGCTTCTCTCCCCCTCCCCTATTTAATTCCTCTCTTCTTCTTGGCAACGGCAGCCCCCTCTTCCTCCTTCCCTTCTCCTTCCCCTTCTCCTTATCCTTCTCCTTCCTTCCTTAAATTAGGAATAGCTTCCCAAGAGGGGGGGTGAATTGGCTTTTAAAACTTTCTTTTAACTTCTTTTAAGAATCCTTAACTTCTTTAAACACTTAACCAATTCTTTAACTTGTTTGTTTAAATTCACCAATCACACAACAACTTAATTAAACAACCAATCAATTAAACAATATCTTCAAGCCAAACAATCAATTTATTTGTCAAGTACAAATTAAACAACAAACAACCAAACCAAGATATAAAGTATTCAGCACTTTGGTAATATAACAACTCAAAACGGTTGTTTGTTTATATTTACCAAATTTGAACCAAGCCCTGTAATGAATGAAAATTTATGCTTGCTGATGTAAAGCCCTGTATAGATGAATCAAATCACTCTTTCCAAATATTTAGAACTCAAATAAACTCTTGGTAAATTTATCTTTGGGATGTTAACCAAGTAACGTACTCCCGTAAGATTTCCGCAAGATATGGTGTCACCAACGTACTCCCTTTTGGTTTCCACAACCCAAATCAAAATTAAACCTTAAGTTTGTTTGATTTTCCAAATATATGTAGTTTATATGATTCCCAAATTTTAAACCATCCACGCAATTTAAATATGCTGAAAATAAAGAGTAAGGGAAAGAGAGAATGAGACGGAGATTTTTACGAGGTTCGGCTTATACCCAGCCTACGTCCTCGCCTTTGGCAAACCACCACAGGATTCACTAGTTCAGTTTCGTTGACAGGTGAAACAACACCGATTACAACACTCCTTGGTTAAGTCTAGAGCCCGCCTTCTCCAAACGATATTCTCTCGTTCGGTCACTCCTTACATAGGCTAGAGTCCGCCTCTCTAAGCAATGTCCCCTTGCTTAGCCAACGATCCAAACGACCCTTGGAACGTCAAAGAACTATAAAAAACACAAGATAAGATTTGCATACAAGTATACTCTCTCAAAGAGTAAGTTAGTACAATTGCAGCACTATATACTTTGAATGTAAAATACCAATATGAAATACAATGAAGCTCAAGTGTAGAATTCACCAATATCCTTCTTAGAAGAGGATTAGAAGTAGGAATTCAAAGGAGGAATAATTAGCACTTCAGAATTTCTCAGCAAAATAGATTTGCAATGAGTGAGCAAGAGAGCTTTTGGAAGAACAAGAGTGCTTTCAGCTTTACAAGCAGATTTTTCAATTCTTGGATATGTTTTGATTTGCAAAACCATGTATTTATAGGCTTTCAAACTTGTTTCTATGTTGCAAAAGTTTCCTTTGAGAGTTTCCCAAAATTATAGAAAGTTTGGAGCTCAAACGGCTATATTTTAAAATATTAGAATTTGAAAAATTTTCCTGTTGAACAGAGTTCAGTTGACTGAAGTGTCATAGTCAGTCAACTGAAGTTTCTTAAACGCCTTTAAAATAAAGCTAGATACAGGGTCAGTCATCTGAAGTAGGGTTCAATTGACTGATGTCGCAAGTTCAGTTGACTGAAGTCACAAGTTCAGTCGACTGAACTCACTGCTGCAACTTTTTGTCTGTTCTGGAAATACTTCAGTCAGCTGAACTTATTCTTCAGTCGACCGAAGTCATCTGTTCAGTCATTTGAAGTCCCTCCCGTGAACAGTGTTCAGTTGACTGACAGCAGTGACCCCATTTCAGTGTTTTAGCCATAACCTTTTCTGTATAACTCCAAATTAGGTGTTCTTGGTGTCAAATGAAAAGTAAGAGAAAATCCTAAAAATTTTATGTTGAACACTTTTTAAAATAATGAGGTTTTGATAGTGAAAAATACACTTGAATATGGCTGTATAAAAATTGACAGCAAATAGAAAAACCCTTTTTGGTGCTTTTTATTCCAAAAATGATTCTAACCCTTTTAAAATAATTTTTGACTTTATAAAATTATTTTACAGATATTTTAAAAGATATTTAGGTTCAAGAAGTTAACCTAAGAGCTTCAAAATATTGCAAACGATATTTTAAACATTTAAAATACTTACATGAAAACTTCTAAAACTTTTCTCATTCTTAAGTCTTCATGTTTTGTTTCTTCAAGCTTCCATCTTTTCTTCAAGCTTTCAAACTTTGAGCTTTATCACTTTGCCTTTCTTTGGATCTTTTAGTATTCCTTGGCTTTCAACAACTCATTCATGTCTTCATATTCTTCAAGATTTAGTATATCATCTTTAAATCCATGCTTGGACTCTTTTAAGCTTCATTTGATCCTCTTGAACACTTTGACCTTTGCTTTCTCATATATAAGCCCTGAAATATCATTACTCACACAAGTACATTAAATTTCACTTGTTTGTTAGCATTAAAACAAGATAACAAGATTTTAAGCCTTGTAAGGCCAACACTTCCTCTTCTCTTTTCCTCTCTCTCTCTCTCTCTCTCTCTCTCTCTCTCTCTCTCTCTCTCTCTCTCTCTCTCTCTCTCTCTCTCTCTCTCTCTCGACTGCTTCCAGCCATCCTGAGCCTTCTTCCTCTCATTCCTTTCTCTTCTCTCATTCTAGACTCTCTCTGTTTTACTTTCTTTCCTCTTCCTTCTTCTCTCCTTTCCTCTTCCTCCAGCTGAGCTCCCTGTGCTGCTGCTACGTCCTCGCTCCTTCCTCCCTTGCTGTCCATGGACAACCACTGGTCCTGCAAGCCACCACTACTGCTCCAGGGATCCGAAGACCTCCTCAGCTACTACCTGTGCTCCTACAACCAGTAGCTGCTGCTAGCCTCCCTATGCTGCTGCAACCCGAAGGTTCCACTGCCTGTTGCAACTCCATTACTACTACTGTGCTGAAACTGAACCTTGAGCCTCCATCTGCGACTATCAACCCGAGGCCAGCCACCCCAAGGGTCTCCACCAGCCGCTGCTAGCCATCCCAGCCGAGATAACCGGCCACTGCTGCAACCTGCAGGAGCTCCACACACCACGGGCCAGCTCTTCCTCACCATCTCTTTCTTCCTCCTTTTTTTTTTCCCCTTGTTTCTCTAGTATTTGTTTTGTCATTACTTTTAAAAAAAATTGAATATTTATTATTTCTTTGTCATTATTTATGTGGTAGAATTTTAATTAATGTTTTAATTTTTGAATCTTTGTGTGGGTATTATTATTATTATTATTAAAGTTTTTTTTTTCTCTTAATTAATAATTAGTATTAGATTTAATTTTTACTTAAGTTAGTTTTAATTGATTAAAGTTTGGTTTAATCTCCTAAAATACAAAAATAAAAAATATATATTTTTGTTTTTAGAAGTTAAATTAGTTGTTTTCTTTAAAATTTAAATTTTGTTGAAGTTCGATTTAGTTTAGGGTTAGTCTTATTAAAGTTCTTATTTTTATCGTGTTTAGTTATTGTTTAAGTCATTAAAGCTTTAATTTTTTTGTTCGAATTCTTGTTTGCATTTAATTTTTTATCTTGATTCAGGTTCTTGATTTTGTTAAAAGCTCGGTGTTTCTTGCTCGCGTTTGTATTTAATTGAGTTTTATTATTGCGTGTTTTAAGTGACATGTTAAAGTTACCGTCTTTAGTTTTCATTCTGAAGTTCAATGCGTGTTTCAATGTCTGCCCAATTAGATGTAGGATTTTCGTTTCTCGTTATTAAATTCAATGCATGTTAGGGTTTAGAGTTTAAATTGCATGTTTGTTTAAACTATCAAAAGAAAATCTCAAACAATCCAGAGAACCCGAATCTGAACTGAGTTCAGTAAATTTTTATTTTTTATTGGAAATACGTAAAATTTGAGATTAAATCGCATTCCTAATGGAGACGATCTGGCCTTTGGGCTGAATATTACATGACAGAACTATTATACTTGGGAAAGCTTCTGAGATGCTCATTTTTAGAGTGAGTCAAGTTTTTGACGCCATTGTCGGGGATTGTCGGTCTTAGTCTCAAATTAGTGTTTTTCCCGTCATTTTAATTAGTCTCATGAAAAAGAAAAAAAAAGAGAAAAAAAAAAGTTTTAAAGAAAATATGGCTGCACCTGCACCACGTACACTTATGGATTTTTTGCAGCTTCAATACACTTGCACCATCTTACACTACTTTACCTAATGACGAACTTAATTTCATGATGCAGCGAGGAAGGAAGTTATTGCTACCTCAGTTCTACGGGATGGAATCTGAGTGCCCTTATCAGCACCTAACAGAGTTCGAGTTTACTTGAAATATTTTTTTTCTCTCGTGCTAGAACTGATGAATCTACTAAACTATGTTTATTTCTTGCCTCTTTAAAGGACAGGGCGCAGATGTGGTTTAATTCTTTGAAACTTCACTCTATCTCTAATTGGGCTAATATAGAGCATGAATTTCTGCATAGGTTTTGTTCCTCACCGAGAACTCAATTTTTGCAGGAACAGATCATTCAGTTTATGCAGAAGGATGACAAGACTTTTCGGGTTTGCTAGGAGAGATTCAAGGATATGCTAAGTACTTGTCCACATCATGGGTTTGAATCATGAAGGTTAGTTAATTGTTTCTATATAGCTCTTACTCCTGATTGCAAGCACTTTTCCCAGACCATGTGCAAAGGAGAACTCTTCGACAAGGAACTAGATCAAGCACTATCATTTTTTTATTACCTAGCTGAAAGTGTCCAACAATGGAATACATGATACAATCAGGCACCCATGACAGTACAACCTATCAGTACAATTAGTGATGGAGATATATATGAGCCAATATATTACCAAGACACTCTTCCACCTCAGTATCAACCACAACAGACCCCTCAGAATTGTGCGCCATTAGGATTTCAATCTAATGCAGCACCTGCTCCACCAGGGATGTCTCTTGAGGATGCCTTCCAACAGTTCATGCAAATTCAAATCAGTTAGTATGCTCAGGACATAAATGAATTCCGAGACACCGTTAATGCGAGAAGCACGCAGTTGGATATCTTAGAAAAAGGGGATTCCTGGTGGAACCTCGGCCTAGTCCTCAAGAATACCAGCAACAACAACAAATACATAGCATTTCTCTTGAGACAGAGGAGGCCTCCATTCTTCGAGAAGTGAGAAAAAAGTTCCCCACCCTAAGATGCTCATCAATCGAAAACCAGTTGTCCTGGCACCTGAAGTTACGGCTGAGACAGATGAAGTCAAAGAAAAACCAGAGGAAGCGGGCCTAGAAGTGAAGCAGTCAGTTAATGAGGAGGCTGATACTAATAAGGAATACCAACCTGTGGTACCTTATCCTCAGAACTTGGAAACTGTGGAACCATCACTCCCGGCTTGAATAAATGTCGAGGAGTCCAATGCTGAAGCATATCCCCATAGTGGTAAGATGACTGGTACATCTGATAAAGAGGGTGAGCAAAATGGTGAATGTTTAACTTTCAAGGAACTGGGTAAAACTTTTAATGCTAATGCTTCTGAAGACCTAAAGGTAACTCTTCCAATAAATTTTCCTCAAAAACCAATTCGTAAAGAAGTAAATTTCCTAGAAAATATGCTGAATAAAGATCCTTTTTTTGTTAAAACAAGAAAGTTAATCTGCACATGTATTGTCTGGTATTTTGAAGAGTATTAATTCATTTGAGGCTGACTTTCGTGCAGGTATGTAGACTGATTCATTGTGGTGGGAGACTCGCTAATTCAATTTATAGACCTGCACCCACCAAAAGAAATTTCTCCAGAGCCTCCGCCAAACAACTGTGATGTTTTTCTTTCCCTTCTTTTCATTTTGTTTTACCTTATTTTATTTTTAGTTAATTTTCAGGTACATTTTCTTGTAGTTCAGTTTTTATTTTCTGTTACTTCTCCACCCAGGTACGCCCTACTTCTCTCATGCACAGTTTTTCTATTTCCCTTATGCTTTCATATTAAGGACAATGTTCCACTTTAGTTGGGGGGTGAGCATTTGTATGTGACACTGTGCACGTCTACTTTCTAGGTTTTATATAAAAAAAATTATAAAAATATAAATAAAGAAAGAAAGAAAGAGCATTGAGGAATTACATAACTATGCCATGATGAACACTGACTTATACCCTTCACATACTTGCATATAACCTAAGAATTACACACTCGAGTCATTTATGCATAGTTTCTCTTTATATTATTTTGTAACTCCATAAAGAATTGATTACTAGTACACTTGTGTTAATTTGGCTATATAAACTCTTGTATTTACACAGCATCTCATGAGGCTGAATAGACACATTCACGTGATTCATTGCACTTAGGGTTCCTCGTGAACACTGAGAGAACACCCGTGGCGACTATGACACCTTGTGAGATATCCTCGATCTATTTATCGTTCTTTTGGGTGTTAGCATCAAATCAGAATTCACGAAACTTGGTTCTTCTTTCTTCTGGACGATTCTTTGTACACTAGTCTCTATTTTTTATTTGCTAGCCTAGAGGTGACATCTAGTGGGGAGATAGAAACCTAGATCTTGTAGCCTACTCAAGATGTGAAGGCTGAACCACCCCTAGAGATAGACTCATTTCATGGACTATTATTCGAGCTTAATTTCCATTTGTGGTATGAAGATAACGAAAGAAGTGCGATGATTGTCCTAATTGATCAAGAGAAGACAAAAATTGGAGAATGAGTAGAAGAAAGAATGAAAATTAGGAATGCACATGAAATGAAATGCTAATGCCTGCTCTGTACAAATACCACAAAAAGTCAGGGACATGACACATATTCTCCACTTATGAAGATTCTTCAATCGTTTAATGCCTTAGATGTATTCAAGCCAAGATTGTGAATAAGTTGATCTAGGGTGGTATCGGTTGGACATGGCGAGTAGGTGAGAAGATGCTAAGGTGAAGGACCCGACACCTCATAGATAGGCTAGATCCTTCTCAAACTAGTCCACTTAATATACTTAGTGTTTGTTCATTGCAATATATTGGATGTTTGATCGCGACACTCCTCCTCACATATGACGAGCGAACCCATTCTTTTTGAGTGTTTTTTAGTGTATACCAGTTAGGTCAAGTCAAAACGACCATTCTACAGGTGTCCACTGGTATCCTAGGTGTAATGAGTCACACACAGCACACATTCCTCGAGATTTCACCTGTTTATACTCGAACTTATATAACTACATTAACTCTAAATTGCACCATTGGTTAACTTCATGTGAGTATACTATTCTTAAATGATATATAATGATGAAACTTGCATGAGTGACGTGCTTTAGAGTTGTGTGCATTGAATATGAACGAGCTTGTGTAAAATTCAGTTATATTCCTATATGTGAAATGGTATGAATGTGGTGTATGGGCATTAATTTCACGTTTACTGGAGCTAGTATTTTTGGATACCACCCTTGAAATCATTCATGTTATTTGCTAGAGACTAGCAAAAAGTTAGTTGGGGGGTGTGATTACGCGCTTAAGCTGCATAATTAGGCATTTTAACTCATGCATTGGGCTTATATTTTTAATTAAATACCTAATTACTCTCAATATTTTAATACAGTGTCCTATTTGTAATATTTTGATTTTTATTGAGCAATTTATGAATTTTTGGCATTTTTTTATTGTAGGAAAATTATCAAAAGCTAAAACTGACACCAGTTTGTAATTCATGCATAATTTTTCCGTCCAAGCTCCAATCGAGATGATTTGAAATTCTAGAGAAATATAAGAAGATTATTAACAACTTCTATGTTTTGAGCTCTGAGATAAATGGACTCTAGGAGGGTCAATATTGGCCTCGTTCGTAGAGAAAAAATTGAGAAAAAGAAAAAAGGAAAAGAAAAAAAAATAATCTTAAATTTTGCCTTGATGTGACCCGGCCATGTAGCCGGGTTTGGGTGCTTTCAGGTCTTTTGTGGGTGTAGGGCTTCTCTCCCCCTCCCCTATTTAATTCCTCTCTTCTTCTTGGCAACATGAGTCCCCTCTTCCTCCTTCCCTTCTCCTTCTCTTTCTACTTCTCCTTCCTTCCTCTTCTCTTTTCCTCTCTCTCTCTCAATTGCTTCCAGCCAACCCAGCCATCCTGAGCCTTTTCCCTCTCCTTCCTTTCTCTTCTCTCATTCTTGGCTCTCTCGGTTTTACTTTCTTTCTTCTTCCCTCTTCTCTTCCTTCCTCTTCCTCTAGCCGAGCTCCTTGTGCTGCTGCTACCTCCTTGCTCCTTCCTCCCTTACTATCCGTGGACAGCCACTGTTCCTGCAAGCCACCACTGCTGCTCCAGGGACCCGAAGACCTCCTTAGCTACTCCCAGTGCTCCTGTAACCAGTAACCGCTGCCAGCCTCCCTCTACAGCTGCAACCCAAAGGTTCCAATGCCTGTTGCAAGTCCATTGCCGCTGCTGTGCTGAAACTGAACCTATAGCCTCCCTCTACTACTATCAACCCGAGGCTAGCCACCCCGATGGTCTCCCCCAGCCGCTACTAGCCATCCCAACTGAGACAACTAGCCACTGCTACAACCTGCAGGAGCTCCACACACCACGGGCCAGCTCTTCCTCACCTTCTCTTTCTTCCTCCTTTTCTTTTCTTTTCTTTTTCCTTGTTTCTCTAGTTATTTTTTTTGTCATTACTTTTAAAAATTGAATAATTCTTATTTCTTTGTCATTATTTATGTGGTAGAATTTTAATTAAAGTTTTAATTTTTGAATCTTTGTGTGGGTATTATTATCATTATTATAATTATTAAAGTTTATTTATTTTTATTTTTTCTCTTAATTAATAATTAGTATTAGATTTAATTTTTACTTAAGTTAGTTTTAATTGATCAAAGTTTGGTTTAATCTCCTAAAATACAAAAAGAAAAAAAAAATATTTTTGTTTTTAGAAGCAAAATTAGTTGTTTTCTTTAAAATTTAAATTTTTTTGAAGTTTGATTTAGTTAAGGGTTAGTATTATTAAAGTTCTTATTTTTATCGTGTTTAGTTATTGTTTAAGTCATTAAAGCTTTAATGTTTTGTTCGAGTCCTTGTTTGCGTTTAATTTTTTATCTTGATTCAAGTTCTTGATTTTGTTAAAAGCTCGGTCTTTCTTGTTCGCATTTGTGTTTGATTGAGTTTTACTATTACGTGTTTTAAGTGATGTGTTAAAGTTACCGTCTTTAGTTTTTATTCCAAAGTTCAACGTGTGTTTTAATGTCTGCGTGATTAGACGTAGGATTTCCATTTCTCGTTATTAAATTCAGTGCATGTTAGGGTTTAGAGTTTAAATTGCATGTTTGTTTAAATTGTCAATAGAAAATCTCAAACAATCCAGAGAACCCGAATCTGAACCGAGTTCAATAACTTTTTATTTTTGATTGGAAATACGTAAAATTTGATATTAAACCGCATTCTCTGAGGAGACGATCTGGCCTTTGGGCTGAATATTAAACGACAGAACTCCTATACTTGGGATAACTTCTAAGCTGCTCATTTTTAAAGTGAGTCAGAGATCACGGGAAAAAATAAGATATAATGCTTAATTTCATAAATACAAACGACCAATGGGCAGATATTTTCATAAAAGCTCTTCGAGAAGAAAGATTTACATCAATTAGAAGAGAACTAGGACTATTACATAATAGGGAAGTGGTTTAGAAAGAATACGAGAAGAGAAAAGGAGAAAAATTGAAAATTTTAGGGAGTCAGGTGATTGAGTTAGAATTCCCAGTCGACTGACAAGCCCCTGTGCTACTGAATTTCATTTTGTCTGTGTGTTAGGCGACTGACTTCAAGTGACCCAGTCGACTAGATCATCGGGGTTTATAAAATTTTAGCACAAAAACCCTAAGTTCATTCTTTCCAGTCAACTAGACTCTGCTCCTCCACTCACCAGAAACCTTTCTCTTATATTCCCTTTGATTCTAAACCCAAAATCCATCCTCCAAATGATTGAAAATCATCTTCCCACTTCTTCTCCTTTGAATTTCTAGGGTTTATGTCGATATTCATTCACAAATATGTCGAGAACCAAATGGGCTACCAATCCAGGTTCTACCTCTAGCCAAGAAGATAACCTAGATCAATGGCTGGTTACTCCTAAAGCCAAACAACAATATTGTATCCATCTTCGAGCATCTAATCCTATACTTGGTATGATAACTGATACCGTTATCATCACAGCCGATTTTCCAAATATGTTACCGATGTTCAGGGTAATAGGTTGGAAAAATTTAGTAGTCTATCAAGCAAAGGGTCTATACCCTAATCTTGTTAAGATTTTTCATGCCAACATGACTCAAAATCTATCAGTTCTTTCCATTGAAGTAAGAGGACATAAAATTATCTTAACTCCTCAAACCTTGGACCCCATTCTTCAACTGAGGTGATTTCGAGTGTCCTACACTTTCTCGTACTTGAATTATGGACCAAGGCTTCACTCCCTAGGAATTCTTACCTTTGAGCATAGTGGAAGCACCCCGACCAATTCATAACTCCTCCAAAGTACACTCAGCTGAATCTTTAAGCTCAGATTCTTCATAAAATCATAACCTACAACATCACACCTTAGGTTGGATCCCATGACTACATGTCATATGTAGATTGCTTCATCTTGTAGTGTCTTTTGAAAGGAAAAAAACTTGACTTATCCAGTTTGCTTTTAAAATGGATGTGGACAAGGCTGGAAGCTCGTCGGGTTACTCTTCCTTATAGAGGCATCCTCAATATGTTGTTTTCTCATCTTAGTATCATCAGTCTGAATGAGTTGTTCATCAAAAGAACTCGATATGATTTGTCAATTCTACAACTTTAAAATAGATGGGATATAAGAAGCATGACCAAGGTTGGTTTCTAAGAGGAAGAAGACCACCTAGGCCATCTCTTGAGCAAGCTCCACTTCCTGAACAACAGCTTGAACCACAACCTGATGCTCCTTCATGTTTCATGCCATTCCATCATCAGTTCACTACTTTTAGTAGTGATGTACGTACAATACTTCAATCTCTTCAAGAAATTCATTCCTCCCTTCAATCTCATATTTCCTCCATTAATCAAAGAATTAGCCATTTGGAACATTATCAAGCTAGCTCCTCACGTTATCCTAGTGATGATGCATCATATAAGGAATCTAAGGAAGAAAAAGATGAAGGAAATGATGATAGTGCTGGTGATGATGATGATGCTAATGTTTGATGATCTTTTTATGCTTTATCTATTGTTTTTGTTATGTTATCTCTTTATATATGTATTTAGTTTGTTTATGCTTCAAATTGTATTTTAGTTTGCTTTTTGGTATGTATCTCAAGTTGCCTATGACACTATGTACACCTATGACTTTCTATTAATATTATTTTGTGTGTATGCCTTTGTGTCTACCTTGGTCCTTTAATTGCTATTTTTCTCTTTCTTGATTGATGTCAAAAGGGGGAGAAGGATTGAGCAAAATTGAGATATTTAAAAAAAACTTGAAAGCAACATTGGCTATATGATATATGATAACATATTTAAATATTTATGATATGAAACAAATAAAACTGAATTTGATACTATTGAATATATTGTGCTTGCAAAACAATGTTAAAAATATGCTTATTGTAAGTGGGAGCCTTATCTAGGTTCATTCACTTTTGCTCCTTATTTGTCATTATAAAAAAAAAAAAAAAAAAAGGGAGATTGTTGGCCTAACATGACTTACTAATCTTGTTTTGATGACAACAAATAAACGGTCACTTAACATGTTTTGTTGCAAGTGATGAAACTTCGGGAATCAAGTCATTAAACTCAAGTTCAAATGAATACCAAAGCTGATTGCAAGACTCTATGGAAAAAAGAATATGAAAGCTTGAAGATCATAAGAGCATGAATATCAAAGAGGACTTGTTAAAAGCTTAGAGAATTTGAAGCTAAAAGACAAGAAATGACTCAACAAAGGGCAAGCATAAAGACTCCAAGCTTAAAATGTTTTAGTGTCTTAAGAGAGTCTTTATGTAAGTACTTCATTCAAATGAAATTTGATTGGAATTGAAGCCCATTAGGAATCTCATTAACCTGGAGACCTTGTTTTGAGAAAATCTCGAAAAATACTTTTCAAAAGAATTTGGAAACAAAATTGAAAAATCAGTTTTTGGACTTTCCAGGCAACTGAAAAATATTTGAATTGATTTTGAAACAACCCGAGAGGACCCAAATCGACTAACTCGTGTCTTCCAAGTTGACTGACTCGCTCTAACTTTGAAAATCTCATTGTTTTAAATGAATCCAGGTGACTGACTCATATTTTCCAGCCGACTGACTCTTTGAGATTTTAAATTTTAAACATAACGGGTGCTTTCCAAATTTGATTTCTTAAATTTTAACTGTTGACTTGATAGGTCACACTCAGTTTTGACCATGAAAAATACTCTTGGTACTGATGGTTGTACTAAGACTTGCATGCAGTTTCACTGTGCACGTGTATTTGGACTTAAAGACATATCATGATGGCGTGCGATGTTCAAGCTGAAGAATGAAGAATTGTGTTGTGTCTTTGTATTTATTATTTCATTTCTTCATTCTGGGATGTAATTATTATGGACTGTGCACTCATATGGCTTGTAATATTTTGCATCATACATGGTAGGTAAGCATGCTCATATCGACCCTAGTTGGACTTTAGGTACCTACACATACCATAGAAATACCTTAGGTCCCTTCAGTCAACCTTCGGTCGATCGACACCAAATTTTTTCGGTGCACTCAAAAAAGGCCTAAAAAGACCTAAGACACTCACCATCGCACATATATGTGTTAGGCATTTGAATAGGGTGATTGTGAATTAAAACAAGATCAAAATGCACATTTTATGCACTTTCGGTCGACCGACACATGCAGTTCATTCTGCCCCCGATCGACCGAACTCGGTCTGGGTCAACCAGTTGACCATAGCCTGGTCGATCGAGACATAATAGTTCATTAACCCTGGTCAACTGAAACCCCTTAAAGTCAACAGTTTGACTTCCCGGTCTACCGAGACATTTTTGTACTGCACCAACTTGGTCGACCGAGTTCCCACGTGTGGGAACCTAACGGTTTGGTCGACCGACTAGTTAGTTCATTTCCACCCTGGTCGATCGAACCGCTATATTTTGGAAAAATCGCCCTTCCCGGTCGATCGACCCCTGAAGTTCAAAATTAGCCCGGTCAACCGAGCCATAGGAACTTCGGTTGACCAAAAGTCTTCTAGTCGACTAGTGACCCTGAAGTTCAAAATTAGCCCGGTCGACCGAGCCATAAGAACTTCGGTTGACCAAAAGTCTTCTAGTCGACCAGTGCTCTTGGGTTGTCTTGAATTTTTATCATGGTTAACTATTTTTTAACAAGGTTAAAATTGCTAAACGTCATTAAATATTTTCTAATAATACCAACCTTGTCCCCAACAGTCATAATTCATGAGGTGTTTATATATACCCCTTCATTTGGGAAAATTAGTAAGGATTAGCAAACTTGATTAGACAAAAAATTCTCTCAACACCCAAAATCCTTTATTGGCCAAATAATACTTCCAAACACTCACATACTCCTCATTCTTGATTTCTACAAGCATTGTGAGTATTTTCTAAGGCTATTGTGCTTGATCTCTATAGCTAGAACTCTCAGTTACATTATTATTTAATTGATTTTCTATGAGAGTTTAGCATTAAGGTTTTTCCACCAATTTCATTTGATAAATTAGTGTGGAAAAATTTTGAGGGTTGTGGTTCTTGCGTTGTTGTTGTAAGATACCTAAACCTAGATTTTGTGTGCAAAAATCTGTTTCAAAAGCTAGTGCTTCAAACAACTCTAGTGTGCTTTGAATATTAGAATATTGTATTGAGTTTGTTTGTTTGAACTTGCTTAGCATATTTTGAAACACTGATCTGAAATTGTATTATTCACATAGTGTGTTTCAAATATTGCTTGGGTATACACTCTAGATCTAAACTGAAAACTTATACATGACTGAGTGTTTAGCACACATTAGAGCACTGAGCATATTTGCATATCATTTGTGCTTGCATTATTGATTGAGTTGTATTAGTGCACACATCTGCTTGTCTAGAAGCACATTTTCGTGTACAAATATTTTATAACAATTGGTTGTATTCCAGGTGCAGGCCTGAAGAGGGAGACTAGCCCGGTGGAATAGTCCCGAATTGGCTTAGACCCGGTTAGGAAAGTTAGGTGCGTCATCCTATTAAGGCGTGTTGGTTGAGGTCAACCCCTTGAATTGACCTGGTTTGTATAGGTGCCACTCCACCCATTTAAGTGAGCATCATAGTGGTAATCCTTGTGCTAGTGTGGCCAAGGCGGGGACATAGGCACAGTTGGCCGAACCCCAATAACATATCGTGCTTGTTCTTTCCATTTCTGCAATTTATTTATTACACGTGTATGTTATATTGTGAATGATTGGGTTTACATTTGCATAGACAGACCCTAAGTAATACTGTTAATCTGGTTTAACCTAGGCAATAAATTTTAAATACCCAATTCACCCCCTCTCTTGGGATTGCACCAAAGCTAACACTAACCATTATGAAAACTTAGAAAACACTCCAAGTCACTTAGGGAACACGAAATACTCTCGATTAATCATCTATAAATACCTCCCCAAGGCTAAGGATTCAAATACATCAAGTAATTACAACAATCAAGATTTCTTGCTCTCAATACTCTCAAAAGCACTCTTGTGCAATTACATTCTGAATTCTCTACCAAGGTTTGCTGGAAATCTCTCACACAATTTTGAGCCTATACTAAATTCTTTGAATCAAGAAAGAAAGCTCACGGTGATATACTTTTGAAGGCTTCAAACTCTTTCAATTATTATTTTAATTTGAAGTATATTTTAGTGCTGAATTGTTGTACTAATCTGCTCTTGTTGAGAGTGTCTCTGTACACCAAAACTTGTTCTTATTTTGTAGACGGTTCAGGTTCTTGAATCGTTGTTGGACCAAGCATGGGGTATCGTTTGGAGAGGCGCACTCTGGCTTATTGGAAGAGAGATTGTAAGGCTACTCCTGCCCATCAAAGAAGCGTCTAAGGTTGCTCCTACTCGTAAAGGAGTGGTTATAGTGGAATCCTTGGGTAGTTTAGCCTAAAGCAAGGACGTAGGCGGGTATAGCCGAACCTTGTAAAAACTCTCGTCCCACTCTATTCCCTACTCTCATTTAATTTCCTATTTATATTAACTGCGCAATTGGATTTTAATTTTTGATCATATACACTACGTGGATTGGAAATTAAATAAACCAAGGTTTAATTTGATTTTGGGTTTACGGAAACCAAAAGGGAGTACATTGGTTGATCAATATAAATTGCGGAAACCTTAAAGGGAGTACGTTGATCGGTTAACACCCAAGACTAATTGACTATTGGAAGTTTGAATTGTGGTTTATATTGAGAAAACATGTTCATAAACACAGGGCTTTTTATCAGCAAGCATACATTCTGAAACTCTACTTTGAGTTACAAAAGTGCTGAAACTTGACAGCATTGCTGAATTCTTTCTCTAGTGTGGATTGTGTTGGTTGAATTGTGTTAAGGTGCTGAACAGGATATTCAACTTAATATATTCATTTATAAAGATTTTAATAAAATTAATTTTCTGCTAAACTTAAAATTGAAAACCTTCTTTGCTTGTATTAAATTAAGTTAAAGACTCAATCGAATAAATTTTAAAATCCCAATTCACCCCCCCTATTGGGAATACGCCTTCTTTTTCATACCGCAACTAGATAAGGGTAAAACAGTGAAAATGAGTTTAGTTAAAGACCAAATCGTCGACGATTTCAGAGCAAATCGTCAACGATTTTGCTGCGGGTCAATGTACTATATGAGGAATTCAAGTCAAAATTTTTGGAGTAAAATCATATTCCTTTCTCTCTTTCTCTCTCTCTCTCTCTCTCTCTCTCTCTCTCTCTCTCTCTCTCTCTCTCTCTCTCTCTCTCTCTCTCTCTTTAGGGCTACGACCACCCCACCTTCTCTCTTCGATTTTGTGCCCGGTTTAAGCCTGAATCAGTTGAAAAACACCATTTCGGGATCCCGATGATGCTTCTCCGCCGTTTAATTGGAGTAGTTTTGTATTTTAGGGTTTCCAAGCACCACACCAAAGTTGAGGTAAGGATGATAACTATGTTATCTACTTAGAATTTAACTTATTAAATGGACTATATGGGTCTAGGGATGTTTAAATGATTATAATTCTGGGGTTGAGTTGATTGAATTGGGGAAAATTGATTTCAGGGTTTTGAACTTCGAATGCCATGGACGTGGGTTTAGAGATCTTAGCAGACACCCTCTCAGTAAGCAGGTAAGGGGAATAAATTATAACAGATACTTTTTGGAAATTAACTGGTTGACTTAAAGTATGTGAAATTGAGAATACTGTATATGGTTTTGGAAAACTATAATATGGATATTTTCCCAATGATTATTATATTATGATTATCAATCTAAAATTGTGTGGCATGAGGAATATGAAATAACAATTTTATACTGGGAATGTGATTGATACTGAAATATATGATTTGCATAGAGAAATGATGTTATGAGAAACACATAAATGATTTTATATAGTAATGAAGTTATGAGATATACAATTATGTTTTTATACATATATGATAATATGAGATATATTGATATGTTTTATACATTTATGAAGATATGAGAAGTACAGATATGTTTTATACTGAAATGATGATATATGTGATACACAAATATGTTTTACAGAAATGATGAAATGTGATATACAGATATTTTTTATATGGAAATGACGATATGTAATATATACAGACATGTTTGATATAGATATGATGATATATTTGCAAAATAGATGTGATGAAAAGAAATGTATACAGATATGATGAGAATTATACAAAAATTATGAGAATTATACAAACATAATGAGATATACAGACGTGATGAAATATGAGTATAGAAATGTGGAAATGAGAACCTTGATGGACTAGAGATATACAAAGAGCATGGTACCATTTCTAGAATATGTGTTAGTGCAACAAAACGTCTTAAATAGAGTGTGGTAGAGACAGTCGATTGGGCTTGTGAAGAGTAGAGTTACCCCTTGGGGTCCAGACCAGGATTGGGTAGGCCAATTGTACTATAGATGCGTACATTTTTTTATCTTACTTGGTAGGCAAACCACGGTTAGATCCTGCCTTCGGGCCGCACAACCCGATTATGTGGGTTGAATACATGATGATGTGACATGAATGTCCTCAGGATGGTTCCTCATTACAAGCGTGATAATTATGTTACAGATGTGATAAGCAGTCATGAGCTACAAACGTGTAGTGTTAAATACTGGTGGATGCTCGTGAGTTAAAACATGTTTGTGAAAGGTGAAATGAAAAATGAACAGCCATGAGTTATTGATGCGTAGTGTTATATACTGGTGGATACCCATAAGTTAGAATATGAATATGAGAAATGAAATGAAAAATGAACAGTCATGAGTTACGGACACGTTGTGTATTATACCGGTGGATACTCAGCCATGAGTTATAGATGTGTTGTGTTATATACTGGTGGATACTCATGAGCTAGAACTTGAATAAGAGAAATGAAAGCTTATGAAACTATGTTTATATATACAACTATGAGTACATATCTGTACGTTTTTCTCAGTTGATATAATTATTTAAATGAATGTGTTATGATATATCAAAATTCATGTTGTCACACACTGTCAATAATTTATTCCGTCTTACTAAGAGGTGTCTCACCCAGAATTTAAACATTTTAGGAAATCAAGTCAGATAAGCGGAGCGAGCTTCGAGATAGAGGAGATCTAGTACCCTAGTATTCATGGTAAGTGATTTCGAGTCGAGGATAACCCCTAGAGTTCTATAGATTTTTGAGGACGTATATGTATATGTGTGGAGGTTATAGCACTCTGGTATTGTATATGTGACTCAGACACTTTATGTATTCCGCTACATGGATTGTGTGTATTTATGAACAGATATATCCTCGGTATTCCACTATGGACTAGGTTGACATTGTTATCATGGTATCAGAGATATTTAATAGATGATTGATTATTACTGTTTATTATATTGAAACAAAAATGATATAATAGGAAAAAAAAATGGAAGGAAAATGCATGCGTGACATTCATTGTTTTCAACACTCCCCTTCTTCCTCTCCAAACAATCAGGTTTTATATGTGTGATACCCCATGGACGAAAGACTTAAAAGGATTAGATGTTACTACCCATATCAACAAGGTGCACCTTTCTTTTCGGGAGCTTTCCCACAAGAACTCCATAGTTAAACGTGCTTGGCTTGGAGCAATCTTGGGATGGGTGACCACCTGGGAAATTTTCTCAGGAAGTGTGTGAGTGAGGAAAAAACACACTGAAAAGAACACGTGTTGGTTTGTGGGGCCAGTCATTAGTCTGATAAGGCTCGCCCCTGTTGTCTGGTCTAGGTAGAGGAGGAGAGATGTAGTGCTCCCTCGTAGACCCAGGTTGGGGCGTTACAAATGGTATCAGAGACAACACACAGTCGGAAGTGTGATGAGATTCACATCGCCTGAGTTTGGAAATGTGGGTTTGCAACGAGGACGTTGTGTTCTATAAGTGGGGGAGAATGTGATACCCCATGGATGAAAGACTTAAAAGGATTAGATGTTACTACCCATATCAACAAGGTGCACATTTCTTTTCGGGAACTTTCCCATAAGAACTCCATAGTTAAGCATGCTTGGCTTGGAGCAATCTTAGGATGGGTGACCACCTGAGAAGTTTTCTCATGAAGTGTGTGAATAAGGACAAAACACACTGAAAAGAACACGTGTTGGTTTGTGGGGCCAGTCATTAGTTTGATAAGGCTCACCCCCTGTTGTTTGGTCCAGGTGGAGGAGGAGAGACGCAGTGCTCCCTGGCAGACCCAGGTTGGGGCGTTACAATATGCCCCTTTTTCCCATACTTAAAACACCACACATCCTTCCTCTTCCTAGAATTGGACCATGCCTTATTGTTACTTGGTCCACCTCAGAGCTTGCTCCTCCCGTGATCATGGTTTCCCTTCGCCACGAGCCCTCCACCTTAAGTATTTTCATCGCTGACCTTCTTCCTTTGATGGAAACTCAATAGAGCACTTGCGATATCTTCCAACTCCAAAGTCTCTTTTCCCATGTCAAAGTTGTAACCAAATTCTCATACGTAGGAGACGTAGGTAGGGAATTTAGCAACATCAGTGCTTTGACTTAATCCTCAAACTTCATATCAACCCACTTTAGGTTGCTGATGATCTGATTAAATATGTTGATGTTCTTATTCAGATCTAAAACCCCTACCATCTAAAGCCCATAGAGTCTTTGCTTAAGCTACAACTTGTTCGATAAATACTTGGACATGTACTGACTCTCTAGTTTCAGCCAAAATGCCACTGATGATTCCTCATCCATGATGTGATACATCACATCATCGGCTAGACATAGCCTGATAGTAGCCACACCTGTCGCTTCCAACTCCTTCCAACTTATGTTGTCCATGCCTTCCTACTGTTTTTCGTATAGTGCATTCACTATTCCTTATTGCACCAACACGTCTTTGACCCTCCTCTACCAAAGTCAGAAATTTCTTGTTCCATCGAACTTACCAATATCAAACTTCACCGAAGAAATCCCATTCATTGCAACCAATAAGTCTAATACCAATTGTTGATTCGAATGCACAGTGGAAACACACACAACTCAAATCCGGAACAAGTAATGCAAGCAACCCACGATGAATGCATGAAACAAGCAATCACAATGAGAATAAAAGAAAGCAATAAAATCAATGACACAAAAAATTACGTAATTCAGCAATGTGCCTACATCCACAGAAGTAAACGATTGATTTTCACTATCAGATTGTCAAGCTTACATCAAGGGTTACAAAATATAGTTTATATTCTAACCTTATGTGCACAGAAGATTTATAATACATCTAAAACACTTTTGTAGCAATCATTGGAGGAAAATCCTCTGAAATCCCCAATCTACTGATCTCCAAATTAAAAAATCCGTGACTTGTGCCAAACAAAACCGTCGATGGTTTCAGGCAAACCGTTGACAGTTAAATACCGAGACCTACTCTTGCTGCAGACTAAAATTGTTGACGGTTTCCCTCAAACCATCGATGGTTATCTCTCAAGGCTAAAGTCGTCAATCACCATCGACCAAATAGTCGATGATTTTCCATAACTAGCTTTCTTGTTTTTTACTTCACTATACTTTCCCAGCACATGTGTTCTACTCAAATATAAGCCACATCTCCAACATTAAGAACAAATATTGTCTGGTATTTAATTATAATGATACTTATATCACATTTATAGTTCTCGTCACACTTATAATAGTTTATTTATTTTTCTTAAGCCTCATAAATTATACTATAAATGAAAAAAAGGTTTTAATATTGAAAAAGATGTATGATATCATTTTTGTACAAGCTTTATCGATAATATTGGTGTTATCCAGCTAATGTAAATTTGACTTAGTCAAAAGGTACATGTTAGGTTTTCCTGTGATGTGGAAGATGGTCCACATATATAGAACGATCTACTTAGATGTCTTGGTTCATGTTTGGATGAAAAATACATTCAAAGTGGAAGTATAATATATTTATACCTAGTTGTCTTGCAATGAGATACTCCAATTATTAACTAGTTGTGATTTGCTTTGAAAGATGAATAGTCATCTTTGGATAAGTGAAATCTATTAATTTGGAAAGCAATAATTGGCAAAAATAATGAGCTTTGTGCATTCCTAGGAAAAACCAAGAAAGAGAGTGAGAAAAAGAAGAAAATAGTTATATAAAAAAAATTTGGGTAAAAATGTATCCATTGTTACTTTGATTTTGACAATTAAATGGCAATATCTCATCATTGAGTTGAAATTTTGACAAAATGCTCATGACTAATCATTGTTTCTTATGCATAATTTGATTGTCATTGGGAATTTGTAAACCTAGTTTCGTGATACTAGTCTCTATTTTGATTGAGCCATTCTATTTTTCAATTTATTTTGATTCCAACTTGTTAGTAATGACTAATATTACTTTTGATGTCAGGAATTTCTTATTATTGTTGACTATAGCTGATGTATGACTCTATTTTCAATAATGAAAGACCTCTTGTAACATACTATTTTTATATAATAGAAGAATGGAAGCAGACTTTGGTGTTGAGATTTTTCCCTTCACATCAAAGAGTTTTTCACATAAATTTTAATGTTTACTTTGCATATGATTTTGTGTTGTTAGTTAGTAACTATTTCTAATTTTTAGATAATTAATAATTCTACTCAATGTTTTTTGAATTAAGTAAAGGATTATCTTGAACTGTCATATTTTGGATGTCATCTCTAGTCCTCCATACCTTTTTTCTCCAGCAATGCCCCATTAATTAAACAATTCATAACGCTTGACAATTTATTTATTTATTTTTTATATATTTACTAATATGTTTGATATATTTTTTCAAATTTTTCACAATTTAATTACATTGTTGTGTTAACTAAGGATAATACAATAGTTAACTTCTATATTTAAGTAAAATGGTCAATTGATGGAATGTGTATATTGTTGTTTGACTTTTAAAACTATTCAATCTCAAAATGGAAAACTCATTAAACCATGGATGAGTATGACACAGACCAATAAAATATTTCCATATATATGCCTAAAAGATGAAAAATACTTTAGAGGATAGACCAATCCCCACTTAAAATTAATGATTCATCAATTATAGGATCTCATATTAGTGTCTACATCAATCTCACAATTTTGTTCTTTGATATCTTCTTACATTTTACAAAAATTCGAAATGAACTCAAAGTCAAGAATTTTCTATTAAGGTAGTCCATCAAGTCATAAAATTTTTTTTTTCATTTGATGATAGGTTAATATTGAATCACAATCTTACACTAGCTAGGAGGGTTTAAGAGAAATCATCTCTCCTACTAATAATTAATGAAAGAGTAGGTCAACATTTGTTTATTATTTTAAATTTAGAAAGAGAAAATAAAAAAGAAAATTCATTTTTCATTTTTATTTTCTATTTATAATAAATATTGTTAAAAATAAAATAAAAATATTTTAAAATGATTAAAAATTAAGAAAAATCAAATGTTAATGTTGTGAAAAATTAAATTTTTATTCATTTATTTGGTATAAGACCGAATATCATCCTAATTATAGTTTGAAATACCTAGGTGATAATTGAATTATATGATCAATAATTTGTTTAAAATAATTATAAAAACTAAGAAAATGTCAAACAAATAGAGGACAAATTCTTTAATACTTATATAAAAAAACATAAAGAAGATATCCAAAATTGTAATAATTATTGTACAATTAAACTTATTAGTTGTGCAATGAAAATCTGGGTAAAGATAGTTAAACTCAGATTAAGGTTAGAAATGAGGGTATCAAAAAATCAACTTTGTTTTGTGTCTAGAAGATCTACTGCAAAAGTTTTATATATATATAAGAAAATTAATGGAAAAGTTTAGGAAAAATAAAAAAAAGAGGGGCTTGCATATGATTTTTATTGATTTAGAGAAAGTGTATAATAGGATACTTATGAAATTATGTTTTATAGTGGGTTTTAGGAAAAACAGGTGTATATATGATAGATACATCAATGTCATAAATGATATGTACGATAAAGTAATGAATAGTATTAAGACTACAAGTTGAGACATTAGGGAATTTCCAATCACAATATGTGTACAATAAGGATATATTTTGAGTCATTATCTTTTTACTTTAGTGATTGGTGAGCTCACTAGGAGCATCTCAAATAAGGTGTCGTGGTATATGTTGTTTGTAGATGATATTATTTTGATTAATGAAATTAATGGTAGAGTAGAGTTTAAGTTAGAATTATGAAAGAAGCTTTAGAATCTAAAGGTTATAAAATACGCAGAAAGAAAAAAAAAATATATGAAATATAATTTTAGTGAGAGGAATGTTGGAAAAAAAAGTTAAACTTGATGTCAAAAAATCAATAACACTAATATATTTTGATACTTTAGATATTCTATTCAAGTGAAATGAGAAATTGAAGAAAATATAATGCATAGAGTTAAAACGGGTTGAATAAAATGAAAAAAGTATTTCAAGTGTATTGTGTGATCGTAAAATATTCTTAAAATAAAAAGAAAAGTTTTATATAATGACTGTAAGACCAATTATACTTTAAGATTAATGTCGGATGATTAAGAAACAACATATCTATAAAATAAAAAATGTTGAGATGAGAATGTTAAAGTGGATGACTGGTATAAAATTAAAAGATAAAGTAAGAAATAAACATATTCATGGTACACTTAACTCCTGACAAGACGAAATAAGGGGTGAATAACTTAAATGGTTTAGGCATATGCACAGTAGGCCAATGGTGCAATAGTGAGGAGGAGTGAGCTAGTTACTGTTAGGAGCATTAGAAAGGGTACGTGTAAACTTAAAATAACTTGAAATGAGATAATAATTAAAGATTTAATCATTAAAATTGAATTTATGATTTAAATTTTATATATTATTCATTCAAATTTGTATTTCATTTTGGGATATAAAGTGGTCTAGTAATATAGACTCCTTGTTTTAAAATGAGGAGAACTAAGAATTTATTTCTTTATTGATTTTGAAAGAAAATAGATGAAGAATTTTGTTATGTTACTAATAATTTGCTGTATTCCTATGTACTAAATGTATATTGAATTTCTTTGACTTGAATAAGCAATACTTTGAGCAATTTCACTAAAATAAGTCAGACTTGGACATGACCATAGAATCTAACAATATGTTTGGTTTGTATAAATAAAATAAAATAAAATAGAATTTAACACTTAACTTTTTTATATTTTTCATTTATTTTAATTTTATTCTTTATATTTTTCATTTATTTTAATTTTATTCTATTATAAAAACTAAATGTGATATAACTTTATTCACCTGAAAAAATTGAAATAAAAATTACAAAATAAGAGCATTAGATAGTATTTATAACAGTCGCTTTTTTTTTTTTTTAATAAGTGAAATTCATTTATTAAACGTGGCTTCATTCACGTGGTTCACCTCCCTGTTTCCCTTTAAGGGAGCCGAAGCTCGGTTCCCTTTTAGGAATTTTGTCGTGACGTTCCGATCAGTTCCCTTTTAGGAATTTTGTCGTGACGTTCCGACAATTGTATAATTATATATCATTGTACACACTGCGACAGTTAATCGTATTCTAACATGATTGGGTATAATTATAAGTTTGATCAGATAGACACTGTTTTGAGAATAACTTTAAAAAATAAAAATAAAAATAAAAAATAATAATTGGCTTACATCAAATGTGGATTTCACTTATTAAAAGCATATCTTAATGCAATATTGTAAATTTAACAGTCTCTGCCTTTAATATTAATTTTTCTTATTTAAGAAGATCCTAGGAAGGGAAAGAAAAAGAAACAATTTAACTCGCACAGTCTCCTATACTTTCATAACCAAAATTTTCATTTATTGCTCCCTATGGACGAAAATACCCTTCAATAGCAAATGAAAAATGGAAGGAAAATGCCTCATATCACTGCTGACATGGCTCCTCACCATTGGAAGATAGCCAGTGCAAGCTGCCAAGTAATTGGAGCGTGCATTACACGCACTCCAGCAGCCCAAATCGCTCGTGCCGCAAAACAGGGCTTTACTTGCGTCCCCGAGTCAGAGAGAGTCTGCAGACTCGCCCGAGTCGCCTTTCACCTCAATCCCTCTCTGCAAACACGCACCCGCACTCACAAACCCACACTCCCTCTCTCCCTGTAACCGCTAAAACCCCACATAGGAAGCACTAAGCTCTATCACATCCGCTAAATTTGGCGGCATCGGCATCTACATATCCCACATCACATCCGCCATAACCCACCTCCCACCTTCGTTTTCGCCCCTGTTTGGTTGTGGGGGTCAACCGATTTCTCCTCCCCCCCCCCCCGCCCCCCCAATCAGTCGCTCGTCGATTTAGCTGTTTAAATCCCTGCTTCTGATTCTCAGATTCCGTGTTTATATGTAGAGAGAGAGAGAGAGACCCAGATTTAGAAAATAATCAAAAATGGAGGATTCCCCTTCTTCAGTTTCGCACTCCAGCCTCCTCTGTCCAGAGAGCGGGTCTTGCCTGGATGAAGAGGTAGAGAAAGATACCTTCGTTAATAATAACCTCAAAGATTACACTTTTCCCGATACAGAAGATCAGTACATAGAAATGTTGCTTGCTAGAGAGATCAATTTTGGGGTCAAAAGGGGCGAGTCTTCTTGTTCTTTGATGATGGGAGACTGGTTTAAAAGCGCTCGCCTGGAAGCAATCGAATGGGTTCTTAAAGTTAGTTTCGGTTCCTCTTTAATTCACCCGTACTGCCCTAATTACTTTGATATTCATTGAAATTTTTCACATTTTAATCCAGACTAGAGCTGTCTTCCGATTTCGTTTCCAAACAGCTTATTTGTCCATGGCATACTTCGATCGATTCCTTTTGAAGCGAGCCATAGATGTAAGTTTTGTTTTTCTACACATTGATCTTTGTTTACAATAATGCCGACGTGTTTGATTCAAATTATCAAATTCTCGTTGTATGATAGTGATATTAGACGCGTGTTCTTTATGATGCTACATATTGTACAGAGCGAAAAGACATGGGCGATTCGATTGCTATCAGTGGCTTGTCTTTCGCTGGCGGCGAAGATGGAGGAGTGCAGAGTTCCTGCACTATCAGAGTTTCAGTTGGAGGATTACAGATTTGAAAGCAAGGTGATTCGGAGGATGGAGCTTTTGGTTTTGAACACATTGGAATGGAGGATGGGTGTAGTCACTCCTTTTGCTTTTGTTCATTACTTCATCTCAAAGTTCTGCAAAGAAGCTCCACCAAGCAATGCTGTGTCCAAGGCACTTGAACTTATCTTGGCTATGATGAAAGGTGATTGATGAACATTTGAAGTCTGGTCTCGTGTTTTCATTTAATGATTTAATGTGTTAATTGATTCAACATTATTGTCAATGAAATTACCTTTGTTATTTAATGCAGACGCGAATTTAATGGATCATCGGCCGTCCACTGTAGCAGCTGCCGCGGCCTTGATGGCATTAGAGCAGGGATTAACAAGAAGTGAATTGGAATTTAAGATTAATTCCATTGCCTCCTGCAGATGTATTGAAATTGTGAGTCCTCTACTTCATCATCTTCCTTCTGTTGAAGTTATTTTTCATATGGGCAGATGATTAAACCAAACAAACAAGAGACTAGATTCTGATTAATGAAATCTTGGATCTCTTTCTTGGTCGCTTTGTGCTACAGGAGGATGTGTTTTCATGCTACAGTCTAATGCAGAAACTAGAGACGGAAAAACTTAAAACAACCCAGGTCATGGTATCCCCGGATCGGACGCCAATCCATTTAAGCCAGACTAATGCTTTTGATAATTCTTCAGTTACATCTGCCATTAGTGCCAAAAGGAGGAGACTTGCATTCAATGATTGTGATAAAAATTATGGCTTATCTGATGAGAAGTGAGTCTGCTAGGGAAGCTCCATTGGTGAAAGGTTCATCAGTGGCATATTGGTATAATGGTATTGGTCTAATGAGCGTGTTCTATTTTTTTTTTCCATAAATTTTTTAATTATTATTACTCCATGAATGTGGGTTCAACTTTCAAGTAGATTGTCTCATCAAGGAAACAATCAAAGAATGGGGAACCAGGGAAGGAAAAGAGATCTAAAAGCAAAGCTTTGGGGTGCATAGAAAGGCTGGTTGCTGTGAGGTCCTAAACATTACAAGACAAGTGAGAAAGAGGCCCCAGGTAGGAGGGAAGGAGGTCTTAAAGCCTGCCTTCTGTCTGTAACAGGGGCACCCTGAGTTGCTGCTGCTTACTTGTTCAATTTGTTCAATATATTTATTATTTCTTTCTTTCTTCTTTTTTTTGCTTTATTTATGAATTAATTACAGTATTGAGGATCCCTTTCAACCCTACCTATTGATGGGATGCTTGGGATGCTTATCATGTCTTTGAAAAGGCTGAAAGAAATGAAGAGTTGGGGGGTGAAGAGGGAGAAAGGGAGGGAGGGAGGAGTTGTCTGAGTGATTTGAATGATGCACCTGTGTTGCTTGTTGCCCATCAAAGGTTTGTAAAGGTAAATGTGATTGGATTTGTTTGAATGTTTGGGGACGCCCTTTAAGGTGGGACCTCTTTTTTTTCCTGAGTAGCCAAAGCTTGGGTGTTTTGAGAAGAGGGGCCTTGAAAGTTTGAACACCCCCACCCCCCAAGACATTGTTTATGTTTTTGGGATCAAAGAGAATTTCTATGTTGATATTACTTGATGGAATAGATCTTTCTTTGCGTGCTGGGGTTCCATTTTCCCCATTTCCCAACCCAGTTCAGTCTTCTGTGTTGAATGCTTCTTTGGCTCTCTCTCTCTCTCTCTCTCTCTCTGATTACAACTACAGGATGATAATGGAACACTTATTTTGGGTTTGGATGATGTTTAACGCTTATTTGGGTCCTTGGACTCCTAAAAGTTTTGAAGTAATGGGCATTTTATATTGCAGAAGAAACTGATCAAAGAGACAAAGCAAGAAGCAACCCTTTTATGAACAAGTTAACTTGCTGTTACAATTTTAAATGAAGGCTGAGCATTACAACATATTACTGTATGGCTACTCTAAATTATAGAGGAATGGGAAGAGAATTAAAAAGAAGAAAAAAAAGAATTGAGAAGAACAGAGACCATAGCTTTTCTATTTTTTATTCTCTTCAGTAACAAAAAAAGAAGAAAAGTAAAATTTTTTATAGCTGATGCAAGATCAAGGGAGATCAAAGTGACATCATCCTTGGTTGCAAGTTCCATTGATGCCGACTGAAGTAAATAATTTGTTTTGCTCTGAAAGGGGCCAAAGGAGGGAAGGAAGAAAGATCAATTAATTTTGCTGAGTGGTCAAAGCTGGGGACAAAGTTACAGTGGAGGGGAGGTACTTTTTCTGGCATTTCTACACTCACCAGCTGCCCATTCCTTGTTGGCAAGAAAATGGTATCTTGACTTGGGCAGTGCCCAATCGTACTGCGCTGCTCTCATCTATAACTTGGACTCTATCATTCTCTCTCTCTCTCTCTCTCTCTCTCTCTCTCTCTCTCTCTCTCTCTCTCATACACACACACGCGCGCACACACACACACACACACAGATGCAGAGATCAGTAATGGGTTCATACTTCCCAAACAGACCCTACCATCCCTCAATGTTGCAACCTGGAACACAAGACTGAGTGATGCTATTTATCATGAGCAAGCATTATCAGTAGAATGGTAATTTAATTACTTAATGCTGTTCAAAAAGAGAGATTTATGAAAAATTATGAAAGTGTTTCTCCACGTGTTCGTGTTCCTATTATTTAAATACGACACATCCTATGTGGGTTGCAAACACTTTTTATAATTTCTTGAGATTTACAAGGTATGTCTCTTTCCGTTAGAGTAATCTCACGTAAGCTATGTAATCTCCATGCAAACTTACGTGACATGATTTTAATGGAGGGGCACGATGTCCCCGAGACAACTAACTTTTTTCGGCAAGAACATGAATTTTGTGAGATGAGAATGGGGAAAGTTCGATATGACAATTAATTAATGAGATGTTTCTCTAATGAAAACTAAGAATATGCCTACTTTCCTATTTTCTATAGCTACGAATAATAATAAAAAAGTATAAGTTCGAAATTAAAAAGAGTAATGATATTCATTGATAGTTATGGGTAGTATTTATATTTACTAAATTACTCATTAAATTTGTAAAAAAAAAAAATTAAGAGGATATTTTGTTAAGATAATGAGAAGAAAGACGTGAAAACTGTCATACCTTCCTTTAATTAATAGCAACAAG
The DNA here is from genome assembly GCF_029873635.1 of Malania oleifera. Classification (NCBI taxonomy): domain Eukaryota; kingdom Viridiplantae; phylum Streptophyta; class Magnoliopsida; order Santalales; family Ximeniaceae; genus Malania; species Malania oleifera. The sequence continues at coordinate 75,488,707 of NC_080424.1, read as the reverse complement.
ACATTAAAATATTTTTATTATTTATATTAACTTGATTACTCATTAAGTGGAATTATAAATTTGTAAAAATAAAAGGTGTTAACATAATGAGAAAAAAGGCATTGAAAGCTGTCATACGTTCCTTTAATTAATAAAAATAATATTTTTATTTAATTTTTGTTATAGAATTTCCAATAACGTATGATTGTATGCTAGTGTTCTTATTTTGGTCTTAACATAAAAATCTTATAATGCACTTTAGTAAGCTCCAATTAAAATGCTATGAAATGGTAGAAGAATAATCATATTCTAATGTCACATACCTTATTATATGCCGGTTGTGGACACACCTACATGGTTTGTGCATATCTCTAAATTTATGGTAGGGTAATAATGAAGGAGTTAGGTGATAGAGAGTTTTAGTTTTCAAAGAAATGTAAATTTAAGGGATGTTTGGTAAAAGTAAATATTAAGTGCTAAATAATAAATTCAAGTAGACAAGGAAGGGATGATTCAGATGGTAAGGACACTTGTAACGCATGTCACATAGTGCGTCAGTGAGAAAGAGTGAATTAGTTACTGTGGGAGGCAATAGAAAGGGTAGGAATAGACTTAAAATAAATTAAAAAGAGATAGTGAGTAAGGATTTAATTAATAAACCTGAATCTATCAAAAGAAATGATTTATGATCATATAAATTGACAGAAAATGATTCATATAACTGACCCCACCTAGTGGAAGTTAAAGCTTGGTTTTGTTTTTTTTTTTTTTTAAATAATAATTTCAAGTGTGATTTTGTGAATCAGTTATGAATTGAACTTGAACTAATCATTAAATCTAATTTATTTTAATTATTATTTTTATCTACTATCTGAATATATATTGTTTTCTTTTTTTCAATTTTAAACCTTCGTAATACTTAGGAGAATAAATATTTGATAAAATTAATAAACAATTGCATATCTTAAAATTTTAATCTAAGATGTACAAAGTTTTCATTTAATACATTTAATTAATAATTATAAATACAAATAAAATAATTTATTGTTGCATAAAAATAAAATTTATTATTTCAATTTTAATCATTTGAGCATGGACTTTTTTGTCATTTTCAATTTTTCTATAAGGAAAAAATTAGAAAAGAAACCTTTGAATCTAAATCAAACATGTTTTCATATCTAATTCTATAAAATAATTTTAAGAAAATTTAAAATTACCACCAAATGCTTTAATGTCTAAATCAAAGTCTAATAGATTCATTTAGTGAATCGATTTAGACATAATATTTATTTAGAGACCATTCAGACACAACCTTTAATTGCTCGTTACTTGTTAATTTTTTTTTTTTTTTTCAATTTTATAAACTTATAGGAGAAGGGCATTTAAGAAAGAATCGACAAGATTACAAGTTGAAAAATGTCCCTCTTAATTGATTAATTAATTAATGGTAGATATTATATTATTATAATATTACTATAGAGACCCATTTGATACACTTCATATAGATCTATGTAATTTTTTAATAGTGGTATATATATAATATACATGATTTGCATTTTAATCAATAAAAATTCCTACAAATATTAAAATTTAAAATATAATAAAACTAAATTTTAAAGATATTTTTTCTTGTTATCTCTTATTAACAAATGGCTTAAATATTTCAATTTAAATTATCTCTAAATAAATCACTAAAAATCTTTTATTATATCATCTAATAACTTGTATCATGAGAGCTAAGGACATTTGGGATCGTAAATGAAAAATAAAAATTAAATTCATCAATTCAAGATGGTTCAACACTTAAATATGCAACTAATTTAAAAGTCAAACCATCCACTTAAAAATGTGTGGGTATAATATGTGACAATTTCAACATATCTCTCTCTCTTTCTTGACATTCCATAACAAAATTTATTGAGCCAACAAATTTCAAATTTAGAGGTCATATAATTCAACACCATCCCTCATCACTCAAACATATCTCAAAAAATAAGCCAATAGATATTATAAATAAATCGACCATTTAAATTATCAAATAATAGTAATTGAAAATCATACAAAAGCATAAATCATAGCAATAGTTAGTAAAGAATGACATTTTATTATAGATTAAAGTGTAATATTAAATTATCTAACAAAATAAATTTTAGGAGCCCTCATAACAACTAATAGAGATGACATGGTTAAATTAGAGAAAGCTATATTGATCATTGAGAACATATATTCTAAATATATAAAGATGAAAATGATTGAAGTAGTATCATTTTTACTAGGAAAAAAAAAGGGTAGAGAGAGATGAGAACACAAAAGTTGTAGTGGAAGGTGGTCAAATATTCGTTCAATAAAATCGATAGATCTTCATACAGATTTTGATACAATGTATGACGAATAATTTGACTTAAAATTTTAAGTTATTAGATTTTGGATCCAACTATATTTATAACCAATTATTCTTTTTAATTTTAGGATGTGAGATAACTCTGACAAGTAGATTGAAATTTCTAATATTGTTCATTCAAAGAGAGGGAGGACATAATACAGACTTTATAGAAGTTTAGAAAGGGGTAGAAATGACAGAGGATTTTAAAAAGTTTTATAAAGAAAAACTTTTTCATAATATATAGATAGATATTTTTCTTTTTTTTTTAAAGGGTTATTAATTTGTTTCTAAGGTTGATATATTCATAATAAAAATAATTAATCAATAACATTTTTTTGAATATTATGACCCAAAAAGTGCATATCTTAAATCTTATAGAATGTATGTTGCAATTAATCTATTTTTTTTTTATTTATTTATGAAAATTTTGATTAATTCTTGTAATTTTATTTTATATTTTAATTAAAAATGATCATATTCAAGCATTCAATTCTTATTCTATTTTTATATTGAATGTGAGATTATAATCAATTATGTTACCATACTAAACTTTATAATATTACACTATGGTAATAGAAAAAAAATATATATTTTTGTGAGACAAACATTCAATTCTTCATAATTTATAGGATTCACAAGTTTATATATTTAATTGATTAACATGAAAACCCCATTAGATATTTCAATAAAATTATCAAGATATCCTTGAGTTGTGTGTATACAATTACAACTTTTGAAAAGTAATCATATTTTAATATTATATTATTTTAGTATATATTAGTTGTCATATAAATAGTGTGTGTGTAGACTTCACAACCCTAAATTTAATGTTTATGTTGAGATTATTGGAAGGTGAGATAATGAGCAATTGTTAGTAGTTTTTTTTTTTTTTTTTTAAACAAATTTACTAATTACTCATTAGTGATGATATACCCAAAATTAATAGGCACATTCATGAGGGATTACGGTTATAAAACTACCATTAACACCCTTGCGTAAATACCCTTAAAGTATCTCTAACCTCCCATTACCATAATAATACACCCATCAATACAAAATTAAAGGAGGGCATGCCTCGACCACTATAAAAAGGTATTTCAAAAGGAGGTAAGTATCTCATTCTCACCCATTCTTTTTAACTATTGTAATCTAAACCTCCTTCGATTCCTAACTTAAGCATCATATATAGTGACCCCCCGAAGCACACTTCGTGTCCTCCATCCCATTCTAATTTTTTCATTTAGGTGGTTGTAATCAAAAGTCAATCCTCATGATGTAATGACCCAAAGAGTAATATTATTTAAATAATGATTAAGAGAGTGGAAAATGGAAACAAGAAGAGAAGGACATCGATGAACACTTCGCGTTCATCGACTAAATTGTAATTGGGCTCGTCGACGAGGAAATACCGAGAAAGGTTTTGGGTAGTCTGAATTTCGTCGACGAGGAGTGAGTTTCGTCAACAAAATTATTAAAGGACTCGTTGACGAAATGGCGTGACTCATCGACGAGATGACATGACTCGTCGACGAATCCAGCCCTATAAATAGAGAAAAAACTCGAATTTTTGATGAAATTCAGCGCAGGAACTCCCTCTCTCTCCTCCCTTCGGCTCCCTCTCATTCTTTCTTCGATTTCGGGCCGGATTTACGCCGATTTGATGATCTGAAGTCACTACGACGCTCCTATAGAAGTTCTCCTCATATCTTCCGGAGCGGATCGTTAGTAGAGCTGAGTTGAAATTCGTCCCTAAGTTGAGGTAAGGTTTCTTATGCCAAATTTGGTCTTACCATAATTGTAGGAAATGATATTTACGAAGAAATACTAATGTTTAATTCTGAGGGTTGTCGTTTTAAGGGCATTGATTAGGAAATCCTACAGGTGTTAGACCAAGATTTTTAGGGGCTTTCTCAGTAGCTAAGTAAGGGAATAAACTAAAGCAATTATCTTTCCACACGTATTATTATTATTATCAGAAAAGAAATTTTTAGGGAATATGCATGATACTTGAATATTATTGAGAAAATGCATGCTATTGGGAAAATACTACTATTATATGAAAAATGAGATTTTAGAAGGAAATGTACGGAATTATTCAATTTTGTGTGGCATGAATGTTATTTTTATGAAAAGTAATGATATGACAAATTTTACAAATTAAGCATGTTTTTAGGAATTATCAAAAGATATAGTATATTATGATGATTTTGATAAGTACATGATAATTGATTATCTTCAGCATGATAAATATGAAATGTTCGGCGTGAGGCCGTAATTATGAAATAATTTTTGGCACGAGGTCGTATTTATGAAATGCTCGGTGTGAGTCCGTATATATGAAATGATTTCGGCGTGAGGCCGTATTTATGAAATATTCGGCGTGAGGCCGTATTTATGAAATAATTTCGGCACGAGGCCGTATTTATGAAATTATGAAAAATGCTATAATATCATGTATTATATGTTATCAGAACTCGGATGTTAGTTTAGTTCAGTTTTAAAAGCTTGGTATCATAGCTATATAGATTAGAAATCTATGTTCAGACTTGTGCTAACCACCCCACAAAGGGGTGGAAGATGGATAATCGATGTGGCTTTCAGCGTAGAGTGTAGATGTCCACCTGGCAATCTATATCTATTTTGATGTTTTGGAGATTTTATTCAAATACTGTATTTTGGGAATGTAGTAGACTCTAGTATTATGTAATTAATGGTTTGTTGAATGTAAATTATTTTTACTACTGCTTAGGTTTTCACTGTTTATGTTAGGCTATCCCCGTTACCCACGGGTTCGGGTTGATGTTGTTATTATTTATGTTTATTATGTGATAAGAGAAGCAGGACATTACAGTTTGGTATTAGAGCCTAGGATACTAGGTTTTATAGATTCTAGAGTGCAGTAGTAATAATACCAAAGTATAGGATAAGGGAATTTGAGATCTGGTTTTGTAGTCTAGATGCAGTACTTCCGTGATGGTTTGTGTGATTTTCCTGGGGTGATGATTTCAGGAAAGTCATGGTAAACTATCGTTGGGTTGGGTATCTAGGTTGCAGGATTGAACCTTGAATTAAGATAATAAGGGATGCATTAATTAGGAATATATACTTTATTGGTTGGGTGATATGTATAGTGAAGGGGTTCAAAGTTAAGTTATTTATTTTTCAGGATAGACCCTGGTGGCAATAGTGCCCACGCTAGTGGGAATGAGGGTGCTGGACCCTCAGGCTCTGCGAGTGGTGATTCTGATGCAATCTTACGTAGCATAGCACAGCAAGTCATGGCTGAGATTTCCAGAAGTTCGAGAGAACAGGGTGGTCCATCTGTAGGTCATGGTAGCTCGATCGAGAAGTTTATTAAGATGAGTCCTTCGGCTTTCTCAGGAGGGATAGATCCTACAGTCGTTGAAAATTGGGTGCAAGAGATAGAGAAAGTGTTTGCAGTACTGCAGTGTTCGGAGGAGCAGAGGGTACTATTTGCCACATATAAATTGACTAGAGAGGGCGAGAGATGGTGGTCAGCGGTGAGATTATTAGAGAAATAGAGGACTGTACCTATGGAGATGATGTGGGAGCGATTTAAAGAAATATTCTTTGACAGGTATTTTCCAACCTCGTCTAGGGAGGCTAAGATTGAGGAGTTCCTGAATTTGAAGCAGGGACAGCTGTCAGTGCAATAGTACGCGGCGAGGTTCATCGAGCTATCTTGCTTCGCCTCGTACATCATTCCAGATGAGGTGAAGAAGGTACGGTAGTTTGAGAGAGGCCTAAAGAGAGAAATATACAAGCAGGTATCGATACTAAAGTTGTAAGACTCTGCCGAGCTGGTTGATAGGGCCACTATAGCAGAGATTGGAGAGCGGTTGAAGGCTGAGGAGCAGAGACAGAAGAGGAGATCCATACTTTCTAGTTCCCAGCAAGGGGTTGGATGTGGTTCGTGGAAGAGAGGTGGCTACTATAGAGATCGGAGGCAGGAGATCGGGAATCGCGATTTTCAGGGTGTACAACCACCTCCAGCTTGCCCGACTTATGGGAAAAGGCACCTAGGGGAGTGTCGTGTCGGGAGAGGTGTTTGCTATCGATGTGGGGAGTTAGGGCATGTGATGAGGGATTTCCAGGCTCAGATTGGTGCTGCTCCTACTCCTAGACCTGCTTGAGGAGGCTAGTAGAGGAATATGGCCCCAGCTAGGGTTTTTTCTTTGGCGCTGGGTGATGCTGAGACAGCCGGCGACATGGTGACAGATACGATTAATATATTTTCATTTAAAGTTATTACACTTTTTGATTTTGGTGCCACACACTCGTTTGTGTCCTTAGGGTGTGTTAAATTATGTAAGGGTGGAAACGCAATCATTAGATGTTGAATTGTTAGTGGCTACACCGACCGGGTCAGCGATGAGATGTAGTAGGATGCTCTGTGGTTGTCCAGTTGATATTCAAGGGAGAATTTTATTTACTGATTTGGTGGTGCTGGATATGCACGAGTTTGACATCATCTTCGGCATGGATTGGCTAGCAGCTAATTCTGCTACTATAAATTGTCGTGCAAGAGAAGTGATATTCAGACCTCCATGGAAACCAAAATTCAGATATACAGGATCACGAGTGCAATCTTTACCTCAGATGGTCTCGGCTGTTCAGGTGAGGAGGCTGCTCCAGAGTGGCAGTCAGGGATTCGTGGCTTTTGTGAAGGAAATGTCGGGAAATGAATTAAAGCTTATCAATACGCCTGTGGTGAAAGAATTTACAGATGTGTTCCCAGATGAATTACCAGGTCTACCACCTGATCGTGAGGTAGATTTCCCTATTTATCTACTTCCAGGTACATCGGCGATCTCTAAAGTACCGTACCGAATGACGCCAGCAGATTTGGCAGAATTGAAAGATCAGTTGCAGGATTTGCTTGATAAGGGCTTTATACGACCTAGTGTATCTCTGTGGGGAGCTCCAACACCGTTCGTGAAGAAAAAGGATGGGTCTATGAGGATGTGTATAGACTACAAAGAGATTAATAAAGTAACTATCAAGAACAAGTATCCTCTACCCTGTATCGATGACTTGTTTAACCAGCTCCAGGGTACACAGGTGTATTCTAAAATTGACCTCAGGTTAGGTTACCATCAAGTAAAGGTGAGAGTAGAAAATGTATCAAAGATAGCTTTCAAGACCAAATATAGGCATTATGAGTTTCTTGTTATGCCATTTGGTTTGACGAATGCTCCTACGATATTTATGGATTTGATGAATAGGATTTTTCATCCATATTTAGATCAGTTTGTGGTTGTTTTATTGATGATGTACTGGTCTATTCAAGGAACTATGAGGAGCACAAGATACATTTGAGACAGGTATTGTAGATGCTTAGGGAGAAGAAGTTGTATGCAAAGTTTAGTAAATGCGACTTCTGGCTTGAGAAAGTTGTGTTTTTAGGGCATGTTATCTTAGGAGATAGAATTTTTGTAGATCCCAATAAGATTAAGGTAGTAGTGAATTGGGGTAGGCCGAGGAACGTCCAGGAGATCAGGAATTTCTTAGGCTTAGCTGGATATTACCATCGTTTTGTGGAGGGATTCTCAACTTTATTAGGACCTCTGACACAACTAACTAAGAAGAATGCCAGATTTGAATGGGACGACAGCTGTGAGTAGAGTTTTTAGAAATTGAAATAGAGGTTAGTCACAGCGCCTGTATTGATCATCTAGTCTAGGGGTGAGGGGTATACTATCTACAGTGATGCGTCTCTGAAGGGAGTTGGCTGTGTATTGATGCAGCATAGCAGGGTAGTGGCATATGCGTCCAAACAATTGAAAGAATATGAAAAGAACTACCCAACCCATGATCTTGAATTGGCTGCAGTGGTACACGCATTGAAAATTTGGAGGCATTACCTGTACGGTGAACAATGTAAGATTTTCTCTGACCACAAGAGCTTAAAGTATTTCTTCATTCAAAGAGAATTGAATATGAAGCAAAGAAGGTGATTAGAGTTAATTAAAGATTTTGATTGTACCATCAGTTACCATCCCAGGAAAGCAAATGTGATAGCTGATGCATTGAGTAGGAAGACCGCGAGCCCAGTGTTAGCAGCTATGGAGATCCAGCATCCAATTATTATGGATCTGGAGAGACTCGGTATAGAGTTGGTAGAGGGTGATCCTTTAGTGTATATTGCCATTTTAGTGGTACAAGCTACTCTGCAGGAAAGAATTAAAGCTGCTTAGAAGGAGGACCCAGAATTAGCAGAGGTGATGGTTAGAGTGCAGATTGGTCAAGGAGAGGAATTCTACATTTTAGATGATGAAGTTTTGCGATTCCGTTCCAGATTATATATTCCTATTGATGCTGACATCAGAAAGACTATTTTAGATAAGGCTCACAGATCTTTGTATATGGTTCATCCCGGTAGTACGAAAATGTACAGGGATCTGTGAGAGTTTTACTGGTGGAGTGGTATGAAGAGAGAGATTGCCTAATATGTAGCCCAGTGTTTGACGTGCCAGCAGGTAAAGGCTGAGCACTAGAGGCCATCAGGTCAGTTGCAGCCATTATTTATCCCAGAGTGGAAGTGGGATCATATCTCCATGGACTTCATTTCAGGGCTGACGTCGACATTGCATGGCCAGAATGTGATTTGGGTGATAGTAGATCGGTTGACTAAGACCGCCCATTTTCTCCCTATTAAGAGCAGCTATTCCCTCAACCGTTTAGCGGAAATTTACATTCAGGAGATAGTTCGTTCTCATAGGGTGCCTGTATATATTGTGTCAGATTGAGACCCGCGATTCATGTCACGATTTTGGAGGAGCTTGCAGGAGGCTCTGGGGTCTCAGTTATCGTTTACCACGACATTCCATCCTCAGTCAAACAGACAGACTGAGAGGAAGATACAGATACTAGAAGATATGCTCTATGCATGTGTATTAGATTTTAGGGGTAGCTAGACTCAGTTCATCCCACTGGTGGAGTTTGCGTATAATAACAGTTATCATACCAGTATTGTCATGGCACCGTTTGAGGCTTTATACGGTAAGAGATGCCAATCTCCTTTGTATTGGGACGAGATGGGTGAGCGGAAAGTTGGGGGTCTAGAGCTGGTGTAGCAGGCATATGACAAGGTTCAGCTTATCAAGGAAAGAATCAGTGCAGCTCAGAGCCGACAGAAATGTTATGATGATAATCACCATAGGAATTTGAAATTCAACGCTGGTGATCATGTGTTTTTGAAGATAGATCCATTGAAAGGAGTTACGAGATTCAGAAAGAAAGGTAAACTTAGCCCTAGGTTCATTGGTCCGTTTGAGATTTTAAAGAAAGTGGGATCAGTGGCCTATAGGTTAGCTTTACCGCCTTCATTATCCAGGATGCACGACATATTCCACGTTTCTATGTTGAGGAAGTACGTCGCAGACCCTTCTCATATCATTAGTTATAGTGAATTGGAGCTCAGTGATTCACAAGTCCATGAGAAGGTGCCCGTGCAGATTTTGGACAGAAGAGAACAGGAATTACGAAGTAAAAAGATTCCTCTGGTAAAAGTTCTATGAAGGAATCATGCAATAGAAGAGGCTTCTTGGGAGCTTGAGGAGTAGATCATACAGAAATATCAGCAACTATTCTAAGAAGTTTAAATGTAATTATAAAATGTAAGTAAATATGTAGTTTTTCTTTTACAGGTACATGTAATACTTTAGTTAGTATGTGGTATTTTAGTTTTGGGGGAATTTTATTTTGGTATATGTAATCTCCCAGAACTTAAAATGCAACCACGGTATTCCTCCGCCATAAGTGAGGGTAAGTAATAAAATAAGTAGACCATTTTGCCTTCAAGGGATGATAGATTACATGAATAGTAAATTTCAAGGATGAAATTTTATAAGGAGGGGAGAATGTAATGACCCGAAGAATAATATTATTTAAATAATGATTAAGAGAGTGGAAAATGGAAACAAGAAGAGAAGGATGCATTCATCGAAGAAATTGTAATTGGGCTCGTCGATGAGGTGACATGTCTCATTGACGAGGAAATACCGAGAGAGGTTTTGGGCAGTCTGAATTTTGTCGACGAGGAGTGGGTTTCATTGACGAAATTATTAAACGACTCGTTGACTAGATGACGTGGCTCGTCTATGAATCCAGCCCTATAAATAGTGAAAAAACTCGGATTTTTGATGAAATTCAGCATAGGAACTCCCTCTCTTTTCTCCCATCAGCTCCCTCTCCTTCTTTCTTCAATTTCGGGCTGAATTTATTCCGATTCAAAGATCTAAAGTCACCACAATGCTTCTGGAGAAGTTCTCTCCATATCCGTCGAAGTGGATCGTTAGTAGAGCTGAGTTGAAATTCGTCCCTAAGTTGAGGTAAGACTTTTTATGCCAAATTTGGTCTTACCATAGTTGTAGTAAATGATATTTACTAAGAAATACTGATGTTTAATTCTGGGGGTTGTCGTTTTTAGGGCATTGATTAGGAAATTCTACGGGTGTTAGACCAAGATTTTTAGGGGCTTTCTCAGTAGCCAAGTAAGGGAATAAATTAAAACAGTTATTTTTCCACACTTATTATTATTATTATCATCAGCAAAGAAATTTTTAGGGAATATGCATGATACATGAATATTATTAAGAAAATGTATGCTATTAGGAAAATACTGCTATTATACAAAAAATAAGATTTTAAAGGAAATGTATGGAATTATTCAATTTTGTGTGGCATGAATGTTATTTTTATGAAAAGTAATGATATGACAAATTTTACGAATTAAGCATATTTTGAGGAATTATGAAAAGATACAGTATATTGTGATGATTTTGACAAGTACATGATAATTGATTATCTTCAGTATGATATGTATAAAATGTTCGGCGCAAGGCCGTAATTATGAAATGATTTCGGCGCGAGGCCATATGTATGAAATGATTTCGGCGTGAGGCCGTATTTATAGAATGTTTGGCATGAGACCGTATTTATGAAATGATTTCGGCACAAGGTCGTATTTATGAAATTATGATAATTTCTATAAATATCATGTATTATATGTTATCAGAAAGCGGGTGTTAGTTTAGTTTAGTTTCAAGAGCTCGGTACTGTAGCTATATAGATCAGATATCTATGTTCAGACTTGTGCTAACCACCCCACGAGGAGGGGGTGGGAGATGGATAGTCGACGTGGCTTTCAGCGTAGAGTGTAGACGTCCACCTGGCAATCCGGACCAAGGTGTGGCAGACCCATCCTACTTACAGACATTTTTGACTTGGCAGTGGTCAGCTAGCCATTGTCAGGTCCCACCTTTGGGTTGCACAACCCGTCATAGGGGGTAATACATGACATCGACTAGCTATTCATCCTAAGTATGTTTTCAGTATTATCAGATATAACAAACAATTTATGAATGATATGAGTTAAATATGAAAGTATATGATGATTCAGTATGTTATGATGAATGTTTACAGATATATGAACTGTATTGTATATGTATAACTACATTATATATTCATGTTGTCATACAACTACATTTAGTTTATTTTCCCTTACTGAGATGTGTCTCACCCTTGAACTTAATTAATTTTTCAGGAGACCCTGAGAGACCGGCGGGTCGTGACCGCCATTGAGTGAGTTGAACTTCCCTGCTAGAAGGGTAGGCTTTGATTTAGGATCAGGAGATTTTTCTTGTAAGATTCTAGATCTATTTTGATGTTTTGGAGATTGTATTCAAATACTGTATTTTGGGAATATAGTAGACTCTGGTATTATATAATTAATGGTTTGTTGGATGTAAATTATTTTTTCTGCTGCTTTGGTTTTCATTGTTTATGTCAGGCTATCCCCGCTACCCACGGGTTCAGGTTGATGTTATTATTATTTATGTTTATTATGTGATAAGAGAAGCAGGACGTTACACATGAGCCATTAAATTTTTGGCAGCGACAGTTGACGTTGTCTGTGGAAACCTAGAAGGTTTTCCATCTTCAACCGATATACTCAATCCAATAGCAATATTAGCGGAAGAGTTAAAGATAGATTCTGAATTCTTGGCCTATTTTCTGTCGATCCCATGCTTTGAGGATACACTTGGGGAGCTGGTTACAACATGATAATCTACATGCTTCAACCAGTCATTTGAAAGAACAAAATGATGTTGTTAACCCTGTCAGCTACACTATCTTGGTTTATATGTTTTGATGATATTAACCTATTTGTTGTTTCTAGTATTTTCCATCCTTGTAGATCTTATCTAGTATAGGTACAAAGTGTCAGATACATAGAGGTGCAAAATCAGAAGCAAAGATCGGACCTAATAGACATCAAATAGAAAAGATTGGAAGGACACTGACTCAAAAGCACCAAAGCACATCCCGGAGTTTTTATTATGTATAAATTAATTGTAATAAGGGTTGTGTGAGTGAGTGTGTATTATAACACTTGCGGTGTGTGTCTTGCATGATTTCTAAGTAAGAGTTGAGCCATTGCATAAGCATACTAGGACATATGAGCATATAGGATCTGCACAAAAGTAACAAACTCACAATTCATAGTTTTCAAAGTAAAAACAAAGAGGTTGTCAAAATAATCCTATACTCAATTAAATTTTCAAAATGAGACAAGTGTTAAGTAATATATGACTTATAAAAATTTTCAAAACTTGATCCCGATTTTACAAAACTAGCTCTACGTCCTAAAGTCCTAAAAGTCAAGCATATTTTTAATAAAGGACATACTAAGCATATAAGATATCGAAACGAGTTTTCAAATATGTTTTCATAAAACAAGATATCTTATATTTATGGGGAAACTCACTTAGACAAGTTTTAATCTTCATTAGACTCAATATATTTCATATACTTTTGTCTAAGAATGTTTTAAGTCATTAAAACGCTTTTTGATAAGGAAAAACAAAGCAATTGTCACTACCATAGTGCAGGCTTTAGTCCTGAACACTTTTCATTATTTTGGGCATAACTTTTGATAGAAAGGTCCAAATGGGACAATCTTGGTGTCCCTGGAAAGCTAAGACAAAATTTCAGAATGTTAACTTTTATGACTTTTTTTTATTCAGGGACTTCGTCGACGAACACAAGGGATTCGTCGACGAGTCCAACGGGCAGAATGACACTAACGGGCGGAAAACAGCTAGTTTGCCTTTTTTCTTTCCCCCAACAGCTAGTTAACAGCTCCTAAGGCTCTTGGGCTATAAATACAAGCTATTAGAATTGTATTAACATGGTTTTGAAGGTCTTTGATCATTGTTAGTAAACAACATCATTTTATACAAAACCTAGCACATTGCATATTAGTTCTTCATTACATATGTTCATTCTCTCTTACTCACTTGTGTTTGATTCAATTCTTGAGAGAATAGTATGAGGTTTGAGTTTTAAATCATATTTGCTCATTGTAAGGAGCATTCTTTGTAATCTTCCATCTTCGTGTGAAAGGTTCTTTGTGAACCGAATTGATAAAGGCTCTTTGTGAGCGGTAGGGATTTGTTCCCAAGTTTGTAAGGCTTGCTCTACTGCGGAAGGAGTGATTAGAGTGGATTGTGGAATCCTTAGCTTGGTGCTAAGGCATGGACGTAGGCTTGGTTCCGAACCACGTAAAAATACTAGTGTTGTTCTTTCTCTCCTTTACACTCTTTATTTTATATCTTGTGCATGATTTATATTCATATTACGATATAATTTCTTGTATCTTACCAAGAGTTTTTATTTTGTAGAAAAATACATATTTCACAAAAAGAGTCCATTCACCCCCCCTCTAGACTATATACTCCTGGGCTGGGGCAACCAACAAGTGGTATCAGAGCAAGGCGCTTGTATTTTCAGAGTAAAATCAAGAGCATAAAAGATTAAATGAAGTATTCGGTGAGCACCTCTTCATATGGACAATCCATTTATCAACCACCAATGTTCAACGGTTCAAACTACCACGCGTGGAAAAATCAAATGTCCATATTCATTCAAGCATATTACTTGGATTTGTGGAGATCATCTCCAAAGGAGACTTCTCAATCAAAAAGAAAAATGACGATATTCCAAAGACTTTATTCGAACAATCACCAAGTGAAAAAAGGTTAGTTGGGCTAAATTTTAAAGCAAAGCATATTATTTTTTGTGGTTTAAATGATGATGTACATAGTCTTATTTGTGAATGTCAAACAGCAAAAGAATTATGGGATGTACTTGAAAACATCTATGGAAACACATCAAAAAATGAACAATCAAAAATATGCATGCTAGTTAGAGAATATGAAATATTTAAATTAAATGATGGTGAAGAAATTTCTTCCATGCTCACTCGGTTCACATGCCTCATAAACAACTTGAAAGCATTTGGTAGAATTTATTCATTAGAAAATTATATTCAAAAAATTCTCCAATCTTTACCTAAGTCATCTATGAACATTGAAGAAGTAAGAAATCTAGAAAAACCTAAGATAGAAAATGGTTTTGTCTTAGAATCATCTTGTACTAATCAACAAGAAATAATTGAAGATAATGATATTGCATTCTTCACAAGTTAAGAAACTTTTAAGTAAAAGAATGCAACAAAAAGAAAAAGAAGAGTCATGCATTGAATGTTGCGATTGTATTAACTCTAAGCATGACATGATAAATTGCCCTCTAAATCAAAATGAAGAAAATTTTCTAAATGGGGATCATAATGCCATAAATGGTGCTACTTGGGATCAAATCGATGGATTAGCCACCGATGATGAAAATGAGAAAGAAGCATATCCTTGCTTCATGGCTAACGAACAAGAAGATGAAGTAAGTTCGGATGAGGAGGATTATGCACCGTCATATGATGAAATTGTGAATAGTTGTGTTAAATTGTTTGATGAATTACTTTTAGTAAAAAGGAAGAATAAAAATGTTGAGAAAGAGCTTGCTTTGTCAAAACAAATAGAATTTTCTTTAAAAGAAGAAAATGAATCCCTTAAAAGGAAAAATGAAGAGTTTGTCTTAAATTCTCAAAAAGAGCATGAAATTTTGAAAGAAAAGATAGAAAATTTGGAAAGAAAATTGTCAAAATCCAAAGGCAAGGAACCTTGTCTTTGTTCTATCTTGAAAGAAGAAAATTGCTCTTTAAAAAGGGAAAATGAGGAGCTTATGGAAAAAGCTAAAAAAGACCATGAAATTCTTTAAGGGGAAGTAGGAATTTTGAAAAATAAAATTGAAAATATTTTGAAAGAAAATACCCTTTTGAAAAACAAAGTTGAAAATCATGGCAAAATCATAAGAGGAAAAGAAAACATAAATAAATCTTTGGAAGTTAAGAAAAATAATGTTTCTAAAAAGAATTCAAAATCCTCTTATAAATCACAAAGTTATGCCCCGACAAGCAAAAATAATGCAAATAAGTCAAGACCCTCACATGAAAACAAGATTTGTCTATATTGTGAAAGAAATGATCATGTTAGATATTTTTGCCCATTTAGAGGAGTTAGAGGCAAATAAAGAAAAATGGAATGGGTTGTGAAGAAAAATCCATTGGGACCCAAGGAGGAATGGGTACAAAAAGGAAACACATGAGCTTTTTGAATTGTTTCCTTAGGACCTAGGATTAGGAATTAGGTTTAGGTAGATTTAAACCCCACCGAGGTAAAAGTATTTAATGAGCGAAAAATCCTAAATTTTGAATTGTTTAAATTACCTTGTTGGGAACTTTTGAAAAGCATGCCAATATTGATGAGTTCAAATTATAAAACCAATGTGATGTTTTAATTGTATATATCATTATCAAATGGCTCCTTTTTGAAAATGTTGGCTATTTTTATGGGATAAATAGCATGTGCTCTAAGTTTATTAAATGGAAATACCTTGTTTTTATCAAAAAAGTTTCTAAGGTTTTGAATTTAAGTTCAAAACATGCTATGATAAGTAAATCCATCTCTTATGGAAAAGAGAAGTATTTCTTAGTCACAATTTGTTTTGATGATATATGCTCTTGTTTGAATACATAGTAGAATATCTAAACATAGCATTCATGAATTGAGTTTTAGTAAAAATAATCATAACAACAAGTGGCATTCTAAAGTGAAGCATTTATTTGTGATATCATATGCTTGAGGAATACCTTCCCATTAGTGGCAAATTAGGAGAACATGTCTCCTATTTTCTAAGAGCATTGTTATATAAAACCAAGTTAATTGAAAAGGCATATTTTCCTCCTTCTACTTTATCTCATGTCATGATTCATGATTTACATCTTATGTTAAATTCATTAACAAATCATGGGTTATATTTGCATGATATCTTATGAGATATCTTAAAAGAATTTTTTTTACTCATAAGATTCTTGCTAGGTTTTAAGGGGTAATAATGTTCTAAAAGCTTAAATAGTGTTTTGTGCTTAAAATTTTAAATTTAAGTATACATTATTATTATACTAAGAACCTTAAGAAAATCAAGTCAATATGAGAACTTAAGTGAAACATCCAATCTATTTCACTTAATATATATATATATATATATATATATATATATATATATCATTATGATTGGTTATTATATGATAGTATTGGTTATTGCATACTTAAGTAAACCCCCTAAATGGACAAAGGATCTTAACTAGTTAAATAATTTTTTAAATGCTATATACATATGTTTTTGTATGAATATCTTAAAATATAGTATATTTTGTCCATCATACAAAATTGAGCTCTTGCGAATTAATTATAGACTTTGCACATATAACCCTAAACTCATCTTGAAGCTTAAATGATTAATATATTCAAAAAGATCATAAAATTTTTGTGCTTGGGTTGTATAATTGAAGGGAAGTAGTAAATTTAAAGTTCATCCAATAAATACTTCAGTGTATTGTGCTTATTTTGGAAATATCTTTTTTTTTTTATATATATATTGGATGCTTCATGTGAACTGAACGCTTACTATCCATTACTTTCTAAATGTTATATTATTTAATAGTTTATATTGATTGAATATATTGAATTGCGTGCTTGATTTGAACATAATCTACTTGGTCGATGCAGATTGTCCATTGCATCCTGGTAGTTGACTAGGGTTTGGCATGTTGAATTCATTGATCTATTTTAGACATACATGCTAGTTAGTCAACTGAAATTATGACTTCATAAGACTTAATTTTTAAATTCTAAATACTTTTGAAAGTCTTATGCAGTATTAGTATGGTGACCAAGTTGAACTTAGTGTTTTAACCTTAAGTGGTCACTTAGACAAGTTCACGTACATTGTCATTAATGAATATTTATAAATGATGCATGATAAAAAGATCATTTGCATGAAGATTCATTTGTAATTATAAGTCTTTGCATGTTAAATGATCATGGCTTGAAATCCATTGCATGTGGGTTGAACTTTATGAATTTTTTATAATGCATGTTAAATAATTGAATAGGTAGTGGTACATGTTGAATCCTAAACATTGTATGCTATATTGAAAACATGCAAAATTTTCAATAATCCTTTAAATTTTCCTAGAATGCTTTAAATTTTACACATGCTTTTTACCAAGTTGTTTGGACACATTTACCATGCCTAAATTATAAGCATGAATATTTTGTGCTTATTTTGAAAATGTTCATTCTTGAATGATCATTGAATGTTTGATCTACAACAAATGGTTTAACTTCTGAATCATCATTCATGAGTTTGGAAGGAAGCCAATCTAAACTTTTCTAATATTATAGTTTAGCACCCAAAATTTTGGTATATGTGTTTAGCACACACTCACCTCACCACCATGAAAACTAGTCTTAATAGGCTCTTAGAGTATTTTTAAGATAAATGACCTCTCTTTTTGATGATGATCAAAGGGGGAGAAGATATTTGAAGTTATCCATGGGGATAAGATTTATGGTGTTATATATGTGAGGGAAAACATGATGTATGTGTGGGAGAAAATATGGAATGCATGTTAAAAGTTCAAATGAACATGAATTATTTTTATGCCTCATATGCATATAGTAAAGGGGAGCAAATTATAAATATCATTTAACAATATGCATAAACTAAGGGAGAGCACATAAATTAAGGGGGAGCTTTAAAACATACCCCATATAGAACACCAATGGTTTGTCATCATCAAAAAGGGGGGGGGGGATGTTAGCCTTAGAGGCTACGTAAGTTTAATTGTCTTGTTTTGATGATAACAACCCATTAGTGGTTCTAAGTGAGATTATCTTTACACAATAAGCCTTAGTAAGAACAAACACAAATGCAAAGATAAAGTAGATTCTTAATAGGTTAGACATCATCAAAAAGGGGGAGAATGTTAGCCCTGTTAGCTACACTATCTTGGTTTATATGTTTTGATGATATTAACCTATTTGTTGTTTCTAGTATTTTCCATCCTTGTAGATTTTATCTAGTATAAGTACAAAGTGTCAGATACGTAGAGGTGCAAAATCGGAAGCAAAGATCGGACCTAGTAGACATCAAATAGAAAAGATTGGAAGGACACTGACTCAGAAGCACCAAAGCACATCCTAGAGTTTTTATTGTGTATAAATTAATTGTAATAAGGGTTGTGTGAGTGAGTGCGTATTATAACTCTTGTGGTGTGTCTTGCATGATTTCTGAGTAAGAGTTGAGCCATTTCATAAGCATACTAGGACACCTGAGCATATAGGATCTGCACAAAAGTAACAAACTCACAATTCATAGTTTTCAAAGTAAAAACAAAGAGGTTGTCAAAATAATCCTATATTCAATTAAGTTTTCAAAATGGGACAAGTGTTAAGTAATATATGACTTATAAAAATTTTCAAAACTTGGTCCCAATTTTACAAAACTAGCTTTACATCCTAAAGTCCTAAAAGTCAAGCATATTTTCAATAAAGGACATACTAAGCATAAAAGATATCGAAACGAGTTTTCAAATATGTTTTCATAAAACAAGATATCTTATATTTATGAGGAAACTCACTTGGACAAGTTTTAATCTTCATTAGACTTAATATATTTCATATACTTTTGTCCAAGAATGTTTTAAGTCATTAAAATGCTTTTTGATAAGGAAAAACAAAGCAATTGTCACTACCGTAGTGCAACCTTGAGCCCTAAACACTTTTTGGTATTTTGGGCATAACTTTTGATAGAGAGGTCCAAATGGGACGATCTTGGTGTCCCTGGAAAGCTAAGACAAAATTCCACAAACACAGGGACCTAGTCGACAAACACAGGGGATTCGTTGACAAGTCCAACGAATAGAATGACACTAACGGGCGGAAAACGACTAATTTGCCAAATAAAATATTTTTTCTTCCCCCCAAAGGCTAGTTAACGGCTCCTAAGGCTCTTGGGCTATAAATACAAGCTATTAGATTTGTATTAACATGGTTTTGAAGGTCTTTGATCATTGTTGGTAAAAAACATCATTTTTATACAAACCTAGCACATTGCATATTAGTTCTTCATTACATATGCTCATTCTCTCTTACTCACTTATTGTTTTTGATTCAATTCTTGAGAGAATAGTATGAGGTTTGAGTTTTAAATCATATTTGCTCATTGTAAGGAGCATTCTTTGTAATCTTCCATCTTCGTGTGAAAGGTTCTTTGTGAATCAAATTGATAAAGGCTCTTTGTGAGTGGTTGGGATTTGTTCCCAAGTTTGTAGGGCTTGCTCAGCTGTGGAAGGAGCGATTATAGTGGATTGTGGAATCCTTGGCTTGGTGCTAAGGCGTGGACGTAGGCTTGGTGCCGAACCACGTAAAAATATCAGTGTTGTTCTTTCGCTCCCTTACACTCTTTATTTTATATCTTGTGCATGATTTATATTCATATTGCGATATAATTTCTTGTATCTTATCAAGAGTTTTTATTTTATAGAAAAATACATATTCCGCGAAAAGAGTCTATTCACCCCCCCCTCTAGACTATATACTCTCGGGCTGGGGCAGCCAACAGATGCAAATTTTACTCTAATATAAGAAGAAGATGTTTCACTAGTGCTATATTAGGTGACTTCAAAACAGTTTTGTGCTAAATCTTGATGTAATGTGGATTCTCATCCATACCCCTAATAGAAGCCCACGTAGGCAATATTCAACAGGCACTATGTGATAGATGACATCAACGACATGGCCTTTCTTATCCCTCTTTGACCGAACATTAGCCACCTCATTTTTTAAAACTTTTGAAATAGGAACTATATGGCACATTTTAAACAAGAAATCCCTATCATCACAGGAAGATATGTAGGGGAAGCACCAACCACAGTTTTCTTTATGTGCATCAACAATATCATAGGGTCCTCATTGATTTTGTTTGATGATTTATGCATTCACTCTTTTGCAAATGATGAAGTCATTTGAACAAAACTGTAACAATTCATGTAACCAATTCATAACTACACTTGTGATGAAGCATTCCCGTTGCTTGGGCTTATTATGGATAATGTATGACTAGGAACTGCAGTTTCTACATATTTTTCCTATTTAATGTCCAAATTGATAGATGTTAAAGCTAGAGTCGAAGTCTAATTCAGATTTTTACAAAATGCATTCAAGCGGACAGGCACCTACTTATGAAAATTTTGAATCCTTGTACTTGCTTGTGTAAGTTCAAATGACCTGTTAGAACTTGCATATGGCTTTTCCATATTCATATTGTGGGTCTGAGCCACATAATTTAAGTTAATAGACTTAGAAAAATTGGAGTCAAGGTATCTTAAGTTGCTGGTAATGACTAAGATTTGCTCTGGTACTTTGTCACCAACCTTTTCATCCTTAACGCATGCTTCTAAGCATATGGTATGAATTTCAGAGTTCATATTAGTACTTGACTTAAACAAACTAATTGGCACATTCTAATTTTTAGAGATTGCCCTTAAAATATCATCATAATCAATATATGATGACTTTGGCACTTTAATAACAATATTCAATTCATTACTCTGGCAATAATTACAAGATGGGTCAACATCACATGAATCAAACACTTGTAGGTAATTGTAATAGTTAAAATAAATTTGACCATGAGGATCAATTCCCAACAACTTTACTCCTCAAAGTGACTTTTGCAATTTCATGTGCTTATTTTTGTCAATGAAACACTCAAGACAAAGCCAATCACCCTCAGGCAAAAGATCATTAGCAACTCCAACACACTTTGTATGATATGCAGCAGGGCAACATCACAACATATTAAGCTTCCATCCATCTTATAAAAGCAACACTCATCACTATTCCAATTAGTAGTTTCTTCAACAACCTCTTGCATCAAGTAAGTATAGAAGAAATAACACTGCTATTTTTCAATGAATATTTTCCCACACTTTATTGATGTAATAAGAGTTGACTTATATAAACAATTAGGAAAAACTATTTAGGGCAATGTACATCAATTTTTCTAAAACTATGCAGCAGTTATAGATTTGTCTAAGTCAATGTTTTATTACAAAAATATACAAAATTGATTTTGAATGATCTTGCTTGATTGTAGGCTAGATGTGCTATGTTCAATCTTGGCCTTGATTCATGCAATTTGTCTTTATAGTAAGTACCCTTCAAAGCATCCATCCTCTTTTTCTTTCAAGTCACATAGTTCATGTTTTGATCAAAATATGGATCTGGCTTAGCTGTCTATAACCTATTATTAAGCTTTGCCTTTATAGTTTCCACTTCAATCACATCACCATATAAACAAACGAAGTACCTAAACCTTGACATGTGTAGGTTGTTTGTAATAATCTCTATCAAATAACTTTAAGCAATTAAATTCAAAACCACATTTCAATCAAAAACTATGAATCAATAGGCAACTCACCACAAAAAGAGGCCATGTGATCAAATCAAGCGAACTTCAATTAAGTGTCCTTAGGCAATAAACAAAAGATTGAGAACCTTCAACAGAAAGAAACTTCAAATGCTTTCTCAGAGTTTACAAAAAAGAAACATGAGTGAAATCAAATAAAGTAGTAGAATACTTACATTTACAAACTCGAAGGGATTCAAAAGTAACAAAGTTCTAAATGACCTTAAACAAGCATAGAAAAAAAAAAGAAAAAAAGAAAATAAAAAAACAAACATTTGGTGTGAATCCCATCTAATTCAAATTTTGTGAAGAAGGGGGAAATTGCACTTTTGGAGGAAGTTGACTATATTCATAGCTCGAGACGATTGGAGTTCCCTCTGAGGTCGTACTAACTAGAGGAGATGAAGATATATCACTGAGTGTATATGAATTATTGTGCCTACAACATGATTATGGATATACATCAAAACTTATCCTTATCTTACATAGTGAGGGTTCCCTAAGAAAATCTGAAGTATGTTTTACCTCTAGATGCACTAGCAGCCTAGAAAAGGTTAATGAGATTGAAACAATTTTATTTGTGGAATTTACTGCAACTTTTAATGGGAGTGCACACAACTTGCTTGAATGTTTTGTTTTATTGGATACTCTTTAATTTAATAATCTGGTTGTAGTCGTGAGATTGCTGCCATTCTTGCCAAGAGCCTACTATGTATATTACAACTTTCATGTGAGAAAATAAGCTTCTTTCATGTGAGAAAAATCAAATGTTAATGATGTGTAAAATTAAATTTTTTGTTCATTTATTTGGTATAAGACCGAATATAATCCTAATTACAGTTTGAAATACCTAGGTGATAACTGAATGATATGGTTAATAATTTGTTTAACACAATTATAAAAATTAAGAAAATGTCAAACAAATGGAGGACAAATACTTTAATACCTATATAAAAAAATTTTAAAAAAAAAAACATAAACAAGATATCCAAAATTGTAATAATTATCGTAGAAGTTGTATAATGAAAATGTGGGTAAAGATATATAGTTGAACTAAGATTAAGGTTAGAAATGTGGGTACCAAAAAATCTACTACAAAATTTATTTTTTTTTTAAAGAAAACTAATGAAAAAATTTAGAAAAAACAAAAAAGAGGGACTTGCATATGATTTTTATTGACTTAGAGAAAAGGTATAATAGGATACCTAAGAATTAAGTTTGATAGTGAGTTTTATGGAAAAAGGGCATATGTAATAGATATAAAAGTGTCATAAAGGATATGTATTTCTCAACTTGTAGTCATAATACTATTCATTACTTTATCGTACATATCCTTTATGACACCGATATATCTATTACATATGCCCTTTTTTCCTAAAACTCAATATCAAACTTAATTTCTTAGGTATCCTATTATACGTTTTTTCTAAGTCAATGAAAATCATATGCAAGTCCCCTTTTTTTTTTTTTTTATAAATTTTTCCTTTAATTTTCTTAAAAAATAAATAAATTTTGTAGTAGATTTTTTGGTACCCTCATTTCTAACCTTAATCTTAGTTCAACTACATGCCTCCGAAGGACATCGATAGACGACCTTGCAGAAAGAAATCTAAGCACCAACGCAAACTTCAGATTCTCAACAGCCTTTTCAATCTCCACGTCCGAGAAAACAAAACCTAATTCCCCATCAATCAGTTCCGGTTTCCTCAAAGGGATTTTGAATTTCGAAGATGGAATTGGCCTCTTCAATGCTTCCACAAACGATTTTCCTCCAGCAAACCTTCTCCCTTTTCGACCATATCATCCCCCGAATCACTCTCCGCAACCCGTGAACCACTGAAGGCACCTCCCCTCAACCCTCCAATAATAGCTACCGGAGGCGGCGCAGCCATGGCTAGCGGCTACCTATTTTCCATATTGTTAGAAAACCAAACTTTATGGAGAGAGTAAATGGAACCTGAGTTGCGATGGAGATTGCAAATTCCTTGGCTTGCGGTGTCCCCCAAGATTCCCGATGGTTCACAATAAAGAAGACGTCGTTGGCTACGTAGTTGTCGTCACCGTGAAACTATGTCATTGTCACAGGTTTGTCATCATAGCTTCGTCGTCGTCGTCACATGTTCGCTGTTGCAGCTTCTTCGTTGCTAATGCTGGTACCCTAACCCTCCTTTGCAAATAAAGTTGAGAGAATAAGAAACTCAAGAGCTTAACGCTGTTGATCGTGCTATGTCATCTTCCCCATCACCATCGTAGGTCACCATTGCGGCTTCGTGTCACCGACGTTGGCTAACTGCCGGGAAGTCCTTGAGTTTCTTCTTCTCTTAACTTTATTCGCAAAGGAGGGTTCGGGTACTAGCGTCAGTGATGAATAAGCTGCGATAGCGAACCTGCGACGATGATGACAATGACAGGGACTGCATGCCAAGGAGTTTGCAATCTCCATCACAACTCAGGTTCCATTTACTCTCTCCATAAAGTTTGGTTTTTTAATAATATGGAAAGCAGGTAGCCACTAGCCATGGTCGCGCTGCCTCTAGTAGCTATTATCGAAGGGTTAGGGGTTGGTGTCGTCGGTGGGTCATGGGTTGTGGGGAGTGGTTTGGGGGATGATATGGTTGGAAAGGGGGAGGGTTTCAATGGAGGAAAATCGTTTGTGGAAGCATTAAAGAGGCCAATTCTTTGAAATTCAAAATCCCTTTGAGGAAACTGGAACTGATTAATGGGGAATTAGGTTTTGTTTTATTGGATGTGGAGATGGAAAAGGCTGCTAAGGATCCGAAGTTTGCATTGGTGCTTAAATTTCTTTATGTAAGGTCACCTATCGATGTCCTTCAGAGGCATATTATCCAATCTTGGGGTCTTTCTAAAGTTCCAATGATAAATTTTATGGATAACTATCATGTTTTGTTGCATTTAGTAAATGAAAAGGACTACATTTATGCATGGGCACGAGAAGGAAGATGGGTTAAGGGTGCCAATTTCGACTATTTAACTGGTCCGTGAAATTTAATGTCAACAAGGAGCCATCGATCGCACCACAATGGGTTTTCTTACTAGGTTTGCCTTTACATTTATATAGACTGGACTATTTACAAAGTTTTGCCACTATATTTGGTAGATTTTTGGATATGGATAATGCCACATTATATAAAGCAAGAGCCACTGGTGCAAGATTATGTGTTGAGATGGATTTGCAAAAGGATCCTGTGGAGGGTTTTCCATTGGTGGTAGGACAAAAGCAGAGTTGGCAAAGGGTAATATATGAGAATAGGGGTGTCTATTGTAATAAATGTTGTAGGCAAGGTTACATTGATGTGGTATACCAGTTTGGAGTAAAGTCTAAGGATAAAAGGAAAGTACATATGAGGAAGGAGTGAGATGGAATGGTTTGGAAAGAAGTGGGTAGAAAATAAAATATGACAGTAGAAGAGGAAGGTCCGATTTTGAGAATTCAGGACTAGAGGGTGGAGGAGGAAAAAAATGAAGATCTAAGTGGTCCTCTGAATGTGAATGAGAAAAATAAAGAAGTTGTGAATGAGGTTAGTAATGCGAGTACACATAAAATGGATGAAGCGAACTTAGTAAAGAAGAATAGTGGAGAGAAAGCCGAATTTTTTCAAGATCATAAGGCAAGGGTGTTAGGGGTGCAGGTAGAACTGGGTGGTTGTTCTAGGACTACCCAAGAAATCAGAGTTTTTGATTGAGGGGGGGGGGGGGGAGAAGTTAAAAATGATAAGGATGGGGAGGAGGTTTTGGTGAAGGAGGTGGATGAGAGAGATGGGGAAGAGGAGGGTGTGGTGTGTAGGGATAATTATGATGTGTTGTTTGAGGGAGATATGGAGGTTTGCATTGATACTCAAAAAGAAGTATTGATACTCAAAAATAATATTACTCTAATCCAGGTAATGTGTCAGTAGGTGTATCGGAAGGAAGAAATAAAGAAGATGGGCAAATGAGAAAGTCTAAGAGGGCTAAGGCAGTGCCCGAAAAATTGAACTTATGATTGACAAAGTTATGTTTTGGAATATAAGAGGGTTGGGCACATCAAAGAGAAGATTGAAACAAATTATGAAAGATCATAAGGTTTCAATTTTGGCTATTTCTAAACCTTTTCAAGATGTGGAAAAGATACAAAGGTGGGCGGTGTATTTGCAATTTACAAATTTTTGTTCTAATGTAGAGGAAGGTGGGAAGATCTGGCTGTTCTAGAAAGATGATGTTTAGGTTGATTGGGTGGGTGCGTCAAATCAATGTTTGATAGTTTTGTTAACAGAGGACAGAGGCTCTCTGCTTTTTACCTTTGTATATGCTAAATGTTATCATATTGAGAGAAGATAATTATGGGAATAACTTCAGGGGATGTCGAGTTTTGATGTGGCTTGGGTTGTTTTGGGAGATTTTAATGTAATTCGGTCAGATGAGGAAAGGGTGGGAGGTTGACCTTGCTTGGGTTTGTCTATGGCTAAATTCAATGATTGTATTAATAGATGTGGACTATTGGATCTCAAATTCGAAGGAAGTTAATTTTCCTGGTGTAATGGCCATCAAGGATTGATGAGAAGTTAGGTGAAACTTGACAGGGTTCTAATTAATAATGTTTTTTCTGTAAAATATGGTAAAGCTAAAGCATTATTGTTGAAAAGAAATACTTTAGATCATTCTCCTATCATATTACAGCTAGGTACGAGTATGGAGAGGTAAAGGCCAATGTCTTTTAGATTTCAGAACATGTGGACGTCGTATGGGGATTTTTTAAAAATGGTTGAATCATCTTGTAGAGAACATATAGTGGCGGATTCGAGGTTTAGTAAATTGGCGAGTAAATTGAAAAGGCTAAAATAAAGGCTTAGGGTGTGGAATAAACAAACTTTGGTCATGTTGGTGGTATCATACAAGAGTTGGAGGAAAGGGTGGAAAAATATGAGAATGTACTGTAGATAGAGTACTCAAAATCAGTTAAAGAAGAGTTCCTTATTTCTCAGACTGAATTGGAGGTCTAGCATAGAAGGGAAGAGATAAGGCTGGTGCAGTAAGCAAAGAAGAAATGGCTAACTAATAGTGACAAAAATTCAAATTTCTCCCATGTGGTGATTGTGCAAAAAAGGCATAACTCTTGTGTGAATTCAATGGTGCTTCCTAATGGTTCGGTGTTGGGAAATATGTAGTTGGTTCATGATGAGGTTGTGAATTATTTTGACCAATTCTTAGGGTAGAATAGTTCAGTGCAAAGGCCAAATCTGGATAGTATTATCCAATCGGTAGTTTCCGAGGATTCTATAAGACAGCTGAAGGAAAAATCGATGGAGGAGGAGGTTTATACAACTATTTCTTCTATTTCTATGGATAGTAGCTCGGGATCGGATAGTTTTGGGTTTTCTTTCTAACTTACCTGCTGGAAGATTATTAAAAATGATGTGATGGAAATGGTAAGGGCATTCTTCAAAGGTGAAATGTTGCCTCGGTATTTTTGTTTCTCTTATATAGTTTTTATTCCAAAAGTAAAGGATCCTCAGTCTTTTAATAAATTTCACTCGATAAGCCTTTGTAATATAATCTATAAAATATTTTCCAAAATCTTTGTTGGTAAGCTATCGTTAGTGATGAGTGATTTAATTTCTCTTGAGCAAGGTGTTTTTGTGAAAGGGATGAGTATTTTTGAAAATATAACGTTAGCTCAAGAGATGACAAAATTATTACATAGGTGGGAGAGAGGATGTAATATGATGCTAAAAATTGACATGAGCAAAGCGTATAATTGAATGGAGTGGTAGGTGGTAGATCATATTTTCCATGCTCATGGTTTTCCAGATTGTTTTTGTAATTTGATTTAGAATTGTATTTCTACTCCATCGTTTTCTGTTATGATGCATAGCACTTACATGGGTTTCTTGAAGTCAAAAAGGGGTTTGAGGCAGGGGGATCCATTGTCCCCATATATTTTTAACATTATGGAAGAAGTTCTTTCAAGATTAATTCAAAAGAAGAAGACTGAGAAGCGGATTTTACAGTTTGTGCATTCAACTGGTGCACCTATTATATCGCATTTAATATACACGGATGATGTTGTTATTTTTGCTAATGTTGGTAAAAAATTTGTTAGTCAATTAATGGAGGTGATCAATGAGTATGAAAGCTGGACTGGCTAAAAGGTGAATAAAGATAAATCAGCTATTTTTTTCTTAAACAAGTTGGGTACTCAGAGGAGGGTAAAATTCTACAAAAAACTAGTTTTATTGAAGGTAAATTTCCTTTTACGTATTTGGGAGTGCCGATCGTGGATGGTAAATTGAAGGGCTGTCATTTTGACCCTTTAATTCAAAAAATCAGTAAGAAAATTGAGGGCTGGAAAAGTAAATTGTTGTCTCAAGGAGGTCGTCTAGTTTTGTTGAGACATGTGCTTTTGAGCATGTCACTACATCTATTAGCTGTTCCAAATGCCCCGAAGCTAGTGATTAAAAAGATACAAGGTAAGTTTGCCTTTTTTTTTGAGGATTTAAGGATGAGAAAGAAAAAATGAAATTGAGGGTTTGGAAGAAATTGTGTGGTCTTGTGGAGGAGGGGGGGCATAGGAGTAAGGGACATTTCGAAAGTGCAACGGTCGTTATTTATGAATTTTGGTTGGCAGTTATTAACACAAATTTCTTTATGGGCTAGATTTTTTAAAGTTAAATATGTTAAAGGAGGACATATTTCTCTTTGCACGCCATATGGATCAAATTCTTCTTTTTGGAAAAAAATTCTGCAGTGTATGCCTGAGCTGTTAAGTAAAACTAAGTGTAAGGTTAGAGAAGGAGATGTAAAATTGTGGTATGATAAGTTTCTGGATTCAGACCTTTGTTTTCATAATTTCCAGATGGTGCATATTCACATATCAGATTAAAAGATTTGGTTATTAATAATATGTGAGATGTGGAAAATTTGCAAAGGTTTCTGGGTTTTAATAAAGTGAAAGAAGTGATGGAAAGAGTTGAGAAACTTAGAAACTCTTCAGACATCCTACTATGGCTCCCCAAAAAAAATGATTGCTTTAATACAAAGTCGGCATAGGATGCTATCAAAGTTAAAGCTCCAAAGTTTGATCGGGCAAAGTGGGTTTGGAACAAATGGTTACCAAAGAAAATTGTTATTTGTATGTGGAAGACTGTTTTTGAGTGTTTAAGCATTAATGAAAAGGTGAGAAGGGTGAGGGTATCACTTGCTTTGGCATGTGATTGTTTTGAGATGAAGCAATCATAAGATGTGGAGCATGTTTTGAATAAGGGAGATCTTGTTGCTGATGTATGGAGGAAGGTTTCAGTGGAGGTAGGTATACCGTTCTTTAGGCACAAAAGTTGGAAAGAAAGAGTCCAAATGTGGTTTAATAGGGCTTCTAGATACTCTCAATTAGGAACATTAATGGGTTTGATTCCTTGTTTAGTAGTTTAGAGGATGTGGAGAAGGAGATGTGTGGTTAGAATGGAGGGAAAATTGGAGAATAGTACAGATGTGTGGCTTTTCATTAAGAATTGGGTGGGGGTTTTGAGTGAGAACATGACAGTTATGCCTCATTTAAATGATACCGATGTTTGGATATTGCAGAATCTGGAGGTGCAGGTTGTGAATAAAAAGAATAAAGCTATACAAGTTGTGAGATGGCTAAAATCGAGGCAAGGGAGGTTGAAACTAAATTTGGATGGGAGCAGCTTGGGGAACTCAGGGCCGGCGGGTGGTGGTGGCATCCTTAAAGACTGTACAGGTTCTTTTATATTTGGTTTTTCAAAATATTTTGGTTCTTGTTCTAATAATGAAGCTGAATTGAGAGCACTGATGGAAAGAATGAAACTTTGCAAACAATTGGGCCATACCAGTATTGACATTCAATGTGATTTGAATATTGTAGTAAATATAAGATCTAGTAAATGCTCTTTATGGTATTTGTGGGATTTTTGGGAGCAACTTATTGGTGTATTGGAGGGAGTAGATTTTTCTATAAATCATTTCTATAGAGAAGGGAATAAAGTGGAAGATGTGTTGGCTCGACAAGGTGCCATGGGGAGGCATAGTTTTTTTACAAATAGTAGTCAACTTCCTGGAGTTATCAAAGGTTTGTATAGATTGGGTAAGATGGGTACGACTTATATGAGGTATGTTTAGTTGGTTTCCTTTTGGTATTGGTATAGGTTTGTTTTCTTCTTTTGTTTGGCTTTGTTTTCTTCTTTTTATTGGCTTGATCCATGGGGTGTTTTATTAGTTATTATGTAAGCCCCAAGTGTCCTTTTGTTTCCACGGTATTCCTCCACCATAAGTGAGAGTTATTAATAAACTTAAGAAAGAAGGTGTCGCCCTCTTTTGCCAAAAAAAAAAAAAGTCATTTTCTTTTTGCTCTAGTGATCAATGAACTCACTAGGAATATCTCAAATAAGGTGCCATGGTATACGTTGTTTGCAGATGGGAAGGAAAGCAAGGAACTAATATGCAAAGCTAACTAGCAAGCAAATCACAAAATATTTTGATTAATGAAATCAAGGGTAGAGTAGAATGTAAGTTAGAATTATGGAAGAAGCTTTAGAATATAAAGACTATAAAATAAGTAGAAAGAAAAAAATATATGAAATATAATTTTGGTGAGAGGAATATTGGTAAAAGGTTAAACTTGATGTCAAGAAATCAATAACACTAGTAGATTTTGATACTTTAGATATACTATTCATGCGGAAGAAGAAATTAAGGAAAATGTAATGCATAAAGTTAAAGCAGGTTAAGTAAAATGAAAAAGTATTTCAAGTGTATTGTGTGATTGTAAAATATTCCTAAAGTAAAAAAGAAAAGTTTTATATGATGATTGTAAGAACAATTATACTATATGAATAATGTCAGGCGATTAAGAAACAACATATTCAAAAATTAAAAATTGTTGCGGTGAGAATATTAAAGTAAATGACTAGTATAAAATTAAAAAATAAACTAAGAAATAAACATATTCATGGTACACGTAACTCCTAACAAGATAAAATAAGGGATGGATAACTTAAATTGTTTAGGCATGTGCAACGTAGGCCAATGGTGCAATAGTGAGGAGAAGTGAGCTAGTCATTGTTAGGGGCATTAGAAAGGATATGTGTAAACTTAGAATAACTTGGAATGAGATAATGATTAAAGATTTAATTGCCCTAAAATTTTGTTAGAGAAAATTGTCTATGATCGTTTAAATTGGCAAAAATGGATTCATGTAACTGATCTCACCTAATGGGACTTGAGATTTGGTTTGTTGTTGTTGTTGTCGTAGTCGTTGTTTTGACATATTTTCTACTTTCTTTCTCATTTTTCTGGATAAAAAACTATGAAAAAATAGAATGTTTTGTATTTCTCTTTTCTTGCTCCAATATTTTTCAAGTTTTAAATGAGGCTATTGCTACCAAAAATGTCGATTTGATCTCTAGCAAACTTTCCGATCCCAATCACCTGAAAAGAATGAAAACAAATGCGGCTTGGAGGACCCGGGGTGTACTCTAGGGGGGTCACTCCGATGCCTAAGTAAGGGAACGCTTCAAAGAGGTTGAATGCAACAGTAAGATTGGGTTAAGAGTGAGTTGAATGACTTACCTTAGCCTCTTCCTTGCCCCCCTTCTTATAGGAGTTAGAGTTGACCCTTTGGGTGATTTTCCTTTATTACGCGGGGCTTGAATTGCTCCTGGGTCATAAAGTATTTGCGCACATCACTCGGTCATTTAAGCCGTTGGTGTAGATCTCTCCTCCTCTTTATTGAGTTGGAGTTGATTGCTCTCGTCATATTGTTTGACTTCGGGGGGGACACAGGCCAGGTGTTGTCTTACTCTTATTGGCTAGTTTATTTTGGGGATATCAGTTGTCCCCCCCTTAGTTTCAAATTTCTAGACGGAATTTTGAATCTGCACTTTCCCCCCAGAATATGTAATGCTCCCTCTTCTTCTTCTTTCTTTCTCTCTTCAAACTCTTTTTTTTTTTTTTGTTCCGAGCTGATATTCCGAGCTGCTTTGTGGAGGAATTTTACAGAATTGTTCCGAGCTGGGGAGAATTTTCCGAGCTGATGTTTCGAGCTGGGGAGAATTTTTTGAGTCAATATTTCGAGCTGTTTTGCAGAGGACTTTTATCGAGCTATTCTGAACTGAGTGGTGAGGACATTTTCCAACCTCATGTTTCAAGCTAAGTGGTGGAGAACATTTTCCAACCTTATGTTCTGAGCTAATGTTTAGAGCTGAGTGGTGGAGGACATTTTTGAGCTCATGTTCCAAGCTGATGTTCCGAACTGAGTTTATCGAGCAGCTTCATGGAGCAATTTTTTGGAGCGGGACCCGATTGTGTTGAGCTTATTCATGGAGCGAATTTGGCTGAACTGATCTTACCGAACAACTTCATGGAGCGATTTCTCATAGCAGGGCTTGCCGAATAAGTTTGCCAAGCAGTTTGTGCTGAGCTACTTCATGGAACGAGTTTTGTCGAACTGATTTTACCAAGTAGCTTCATGGAGCAATTTCTCAGAGCGGGGCTTGCCGAATAAGTTTGTCAAGCAGTTCGTGCTGAGCTGCTTCATGGAGCAAGTTTTTCCGAACTGATTTTACTGAGTAGCTTCATGGAGCAATTTCTCGGAGTGGGGCTTGTCAAGCAGTTCGTGCCGAGCTACTTCATTGTGCGAATTTTGCTGAACTGATTTTACTGAGCAGCTTCATGGCCTTTTATCCCTACTAAGTTGTGCTCATCTGCTGGTATGTTTTTGGCCTTCCGAGTCATACTTGCCAGTTTGGCCTCTGCGCTTAATGAGTCGTACTCATCTGCTGGGCTGTTTTTGGCCTTACGAGTCATGCTCGTCACTTGGGCCTTTGATGCTTAATGAATTATGCTTATATGCTACGCTGTTTTTGGCCTTCCAAGTCATGCTCGTCAGTTTGGCTTCTGTGCCTAATGAGTCGTGCTCATCTACTAGGCTATTTTTGGCCTTACGAGTCGTGCTCGTTAGTTTGGCCTCTGTGCCTAACGAGTCATACTCATCTTCTGGGCTGTTTTTGGCCTTCCGAGTCGTGCTCGTCAGTTTGGCCTCTGTGCCTAATGAGTCGTGCTCATCTGCTGGGCTGTTTTTGGCCTTCCGAGTCATGCTCATTAGTTTGGCCTCTCTGCCTAATGAGTCGTGCTCATCTGCTGGGCTATTTTTGGCCTTATAAGTCTTGCTCGTCATCTGGGCCTATAATGCTTAATGAATCGTGCTCATCTGCTGGGTCATTTTTGGCCTTGTAAGTCGTGCTCATCATTTGGCCTTTATGCCTAATGAGTCGTGCTCATTTAATGGGTTGTTTTTGGCCTTACAAGTCGTGCTCGTCATTTGGGCCTTTAATGCTTAATGAGTCGTGCTCATATGCTGGGCTATTTTTGGCCTTCCGAGTCATGCTCGTCAGTTTGGCCTTTATGCCTAATGAGTCGTGCTCATTTGTTGGGCTGTTTTTGGCCTTACGAGCATTGCTCATCAGTTGGGCTAGTTCTTCTTCAGTAATATTTTGATAATTTATCTATTAGAGAACCTCACTGTGATTTTAAAATGGTAGGATAAGGTACTCTTATTATTCATTTTTTAATCAAAATAAAAGTTGACACCAAGCAACCAATAGTGGGTTCCACGGTGTCATTTTCTTCTTTTCATGGAAATTATAATATTTGTTTCATCATAACTTTAACCGTATGCAAGTTAAGCGTAAAAAATTAGATTCTTGCTAAAAGAAAAAGCTTGTAGGAGAAAAGTCCATACCTTGAGAAACAGGTCAGGATGACTAGCCTAGCTTTTTAGTATACCTATGCTAGCTTAACGGGCTATGCAAGGCTTTATTTGAGCAAAAATCGCAACGCCACGGCTGCCAAATGGCAGCATCCATATTGAAAAATGACACGCTTTCAGATCTACCTAGTTGAGCACCCTCTTGTAGCGTATACACCAAAGCAGCAAGAACATATGGAATGAGTTGTGTGGTCAAAACACCACCGTGTCAGTGTTGCCATCTAGATGGCAATGTGCCATGTTCATGCCCACAACCCCATATTATTCTCCAAAAAGATTTCTGTAATATGAAATTCAACTAAGTTCCACTTGCGCACTTCGTCGAGCAGTTTATAGGATAAATCTGTGGCGTTTCAATCTTGACGAGGGAGGTATTCTCTGCCTTATGATGATCTTAAGGATTCTCAACTGCATTCATTGATCGTCGCGATGCACTTGAGTTCAGTGACAGATAACTTGCGCACTTCAATATTCGAGATCATGGATCTCATGTGAATTCTTTGTTGTACATGCACACATACGCAAATATACTCCTTCATTTAGACTCTTAAGGAGCCAGTCATAGATCGAATTGATGTAAAATGCCGAGATCACGTAGAGCTCTTGAAGAACTTTGGCGATCAGCATAAGAAATCGCTTGTATAAGGTTTTTCGTTTTGTGGGGACTTGTCTTCCTCATTTGAAAGAGTGTCAACTCCCTTATATTCTTCGGAAGGTGACAAATCGTCAGCGAACTCCTAGAGTTTCGAGGCATTCGCATATGTTTTTGGTGACTAAAGCAAATTCCCAAAATCTTCTTCTTCATGTAGTCCAACCTCTTGAGAAGACACAAGAGATTTCAGATCCAAGTGTCATTGTCGTGGGCATTGTTGCGACTATTGGTGATGATGAATCCATCGCAAATGTTGATCTCCTTGTTGTCCGACAGCTCTCCACACGTGACGTGGTGCACGTACCAAGCTTTCCCTGCAGCACCCCACTTGGCGAGACAAGCACCAAGAAATGGCCTTGTTTGCCTTAGCATGAAGCATGGTAGTAGTGGTACACAAGTACTTAAATGGCGCATGCCACAGATTCAATGGTTAAACAGAATAAGTAATAAGTGAAGTAGAAAAATTACAGCATACAATACTTGTTCCTGAAGTTCTTTTTTCTGTCATATGATTAATAGGAGAATCATCACAGCCTTCATCCCTTCATAAAATAGCCAACTATCATCTTGTTTTTGTGTCTTACTCAAGGGTAGCAGGCAACATTCAGCAATATTTAAAACTGCACCTGGAAACCAAGTTCCCCCATGTTTTGAAAGAGACTAAAGCACGTAATAGGATCCTTGTATGATGTCCCTAAAATCTTGGAGCCATAAGTTTCCATAACTCTCCCCAGGTTTGTATATTTGGTTTCATATAGATAGGGCACCAATAAGGAGGAGGAACCCTAGCGGAGGTGTCCCAATCGGCGTAGATGGTGTAGTAGAGCAACTGGTGGAGCGTGTGGGGGTGTGACGAAATAGAATGAGCAATTTTAGTGAGATTCCCATAAGAAGTTCTTCAGGATAAAAAAAAATAGACTGTCATTCAGGACTTTTATCAAACACGTGACGTGCTATCCTGATTCCCAGATGCGTTATCAACTTATCGTCAGCATTGTGAAAATGGGTTTCACTTTCTAATCTCAAAATAACACAGTAGACATTGTCTTCAATCCTCTGAAGCACCGCAAAAGAAGTGAGAACGGTCTCTGACTCAGTAACCCACCATGTATATATTGGTGACGTTTTATGGCCATCGTTACCGACTCCTCTCCCATGTTGGTAAGTTGCACAAGAAGGAAACGTTGGTTGTCCAGCACCATGCCGGCTTGATGCAGCAATAGAATTCCGTGCCGCGTGTCGTCTGGATTAGCGACTCTGTTTCGGAGAAATTTCCCAAACTCGTTGTAATCTTTTCTGTCGAGGCCGCGGGTGTTGAATCTCACCATGGGATAGTTAAGTAAGAGTACTGTGGTAGATAGAAGATTGAGATGGGGTTCTATGAGACGACTTCTGATGACGGTGCTGAATTTGACGGCAGCAATGATTTGTTCGCCTTGGAATCTTTGGGTTCAGAAGTTGAGCTGGATGATTCGGACAAAGTTGTTATTGTTTTTCCTAGTTATCGTGTGGATGTTGAAATCATTGTGCTCCAGGCACTCAACAAAATGACACTATGGAGCTGGGTTATGTTGTTGCCATGATTGGGCGTGGTTATGATTCACAGATCAAAGATAGAAAAAACCTCTCAAAAGCAGTTCTCACATATGGCGCCAACTGTTGCTACCAAAAATGTCAAGCTGATCTCTAGCAAACTTTACGATCCCAATTACCTGAAAAGAATGAAAACAAATGCTGCTTGGAGGACCCGGGGTGTACTCCGGGGGGGGGGTCACTTCGATGCCTAAGTAAGGGAACGCTTCAAAGAGGTTGAATGCAACAATAAGATTGGGTTAAGAGTGAGTTGAATGACTTACCTTAGCCTCTTCCTTGCCCCCCCTTCTTATAGGAGTTAGAGTTGACCCTTTAGGTGATTTTACTTTATTGCGTGGGGCTTGAATTGCTCCCAGGTCATAAAGTATTTGTTCACATCACTCAGCCATTTAAGCCATTGGTGTAGATCTCTCCTCCTCTTTATTGAGTTGGAGTTGATTGCACTCGTCATATTGTTTGACTTCAGGGGGAACACAGGCCAGGTGTTGTCTTACTCTTATTGGCTAGTTTATTTTGGGCATATCAGATGCCTTAATCTAACTATACAATAATGTTAACGTAATAGGAGGTAACTCATATTCTATCTCATATCTTTTTTCACACCCCCTCCAAAGGACAAAACTAAAGACCTTTGGCACACAAAACCAAAGATGCCCTCAACTTACATATTATCTTTTAATTACGACATTAACAAATCACGCGTGTATAAATAATTTTACAAAATAATTTAATATTAAAATTTTAAAACATCTATATAACTCCCTATTACCTCCATAACTTCTATTCTTCTCCAAAAGTACTAATTTTAATATTGGAGCACAGACCTAGTTTCTTCCCGCAACATCCATTGAGACTTAAAACCAAAATGTATAGTTAGATTTACTATGTGTTTAGTACATTTGAACATAATTTAATTTGATATTCATAAAATCGAAAAATGATTTAAATTTTACATATTATTCATTCAAATTTTTATTTCATTTTGGGATTTAATGTGGTCTAGTAATATAGACTCGTTTTAAAATGAGGACTAAGAATTTATTTCTTTATTGACTTTGAAAAAAAATGATAAATTTTGCTATGTTACTACTAATTTACTATATTTCTATGCAGCAATATTTGCTATATTGAATTTCTTTGACTTGAATAAAGCAATATTTTAAGCAATTTCACTAAAATAAGCCTGTCTTGGACATGACTATAGAATCTAACAATATGTTTGGATAGTATAAATAAAATAAAATTTAACACCTAACTTTTTTGGGTTTTTTCACTTTAATTTTATTCTATTATACAAACTAAACGTGATATAACTTTATTCACCTGAAAACATGAAATAAAAATTACAAAATAAGAGCATTACATAGTATTTATAACATGTTGCTTTTTTTATAAGTGAAATCCATTTATTAAATGTCGCTTCATTCACGTGGTTCACCTCCCTGTTTCCCCTTAAGGGAGCCAAAGCTCAGTTACCTTTTAGGAATTTTGTTGTAACGTTTTCAACAAATAGTATAATTGCATATCATTATACACACTACGACAGTTGGTCGTGTTCTAATATAAATTGGCTTATATAAAATGTGGATTTCACTTATTAAAAGCATATATTAATGCAATATTGGAGATCTTAACGTTGCCTCTGTCTTTTATATACATTTTTCTAATTTAAGAAGATCCTAAGAAGGGAAAGAAAAAGGAACTATTTAATTCGCAAAGTCTCCTATTACACACTATTGTAATAGAAAAAAATATATCCTTGTGGGACAAACATTCAATTCTTCATAATTTATAGGATTCAGAAGTTTATGATGTATTTAATTGATTAACATGAACACCCATTAGTTATTTCAATAAAATTATCAAGATATCCTTGACATGTGTGTATACAATTACATCTTTTGAAAATTAATTATATTTTAATATTATATTTGTTTAGTATATATTAGTTGTCATATAAATAGTTTGTGTGCAAACTTCACAACCCTAAATTTAATGTTTATGTTGAGATAATTGGGAAGTTGAGATAATGAGCAATTGTGAGTAGTGTATTTTTATAAACAAATTTACTAATTACTCATTAGTGGTGATATACCAAAAATCAATAGGCACATTCATGAAGGGTTACGATTATAAAACCACCATTAACACCCCCGCATAAATAGCCTTAAATTATCTATAACCTCCCATTAACATAATAATGCACCCATCAATGCAAAATTAAAGGAGGACATGCCTGCACCACTATAAAATTGTACTCCAAAAGGGGGTAAGTATCTCTTTCTCACCCATTCTTTCTAACTGTTGCAATCTAAACTTCCATCAATTCCTAACTTAAACATCGAAGTGATCCCTCAGAGCACACTCTGGGCCCTTCATACCATTCTTGTTTTTCCTTTTAGGTGATTGCAGTTGAAGGTCAATCCTCACGAGCCATTAAATTTTTGGCAGCAATAGTTGGCGCCATTTGTGGGAAGTTGGGAGGTTTTCCATCTTCAACCGATATACCCAATCTAATAGCAATATTAGAAGAAGAGTTAAAGACAAATTATGAATTCTTGGCTACTAATCCATCCTTTGAGAATACATGTGGGGAGCTAAATACAACATGAGAATCTACATGCTTCAGCCAGTCATCTGAAAGAACAAGGTGATGTAAATTTGACTCTAATATGAGCAAAATATGTTTCACTGGTGCTATATTAGGTGACTTCAAAACAATTGTGTGCTAAATCTTGCTATAATGTGGATTCGTCTATGCCCCTAAGCCCACACAGGCAATCTTCAGTGGGCACTATATGACAGATTACATCAACAAGGTGGCCTTTCTTATCCTTCTTTCACCAAACATTAGCCACTTCATTTTTTGAAACTTTTGAAATAAGAACTATATGGCACATTTTAAACAAACAATCCCTGTCATCATTGGGAGATATGTAGGTGCAGCACTAGCCACAGTTTTCTTTATGTGCATTAAAAATATTATAAGGTCCTCATTGATTTTTTCTAATGATTTATGCATTAACTCTTCTGCAAATGATGAAGTTGTTTAAGAAAAACTATAACCGTTTATGTGTTGTGATTATCAGATATAGGATGCACAGGGGAATAAGTAAAACACAACAAGTAAATGAAATGCAACAAGAAAAATAAGAAACAACAAGAATCAACACGAGGATTTATGTTGTTCGGCAAAGCCTACATCCACATAAGAAATTGGCACAAGAATTTCACTAAGAAATTAGTAAGTACATTATACACTTCACAATGATCTTTCTCCTCTCAAAGTATGCTGAAAAGGACACAAATAACACTCCGTTGAGGTTTCTCTCCAATTACCTAACCACCCCAACGTTCCAATTCAAAATTCAAATATTTTCTCACAAACCAAATGCACTAGTCGACAAGAACAGGATACTCGTCGACGAGTCTTTAAATCTATCCTCGGTATCTCATAGTCTCAAAATTTTCCTTACTCTCGGGATTTACTCATCGACGAGCTAGCATAGGGCACTCATTGACGAGTCCGTGCTGTGCTACATCATTTACTCCATATTCTTTTCTTCTTCCTTTGTTTATGAGCCCTAAGTATAAGAGCCTGACATACAAATATAACAATCTCCACCTTAGTGATTATACGCCCCCTTAGAAGAACCCGAAAAACATATCTGATTGCTCCACCTTGAACTTGGAATGCTTGGTTGGGTTTGTATCCCTTCTATCACTTGGAGACATGGAGTAAGTTCAAGCAACGCTTGAACTTTTCACCAGTGACTGGCTTTGTCAAAATATCCGCTGCGTTTTCAGACATGTGAACCTTCTCCAATACAAGCTTGCCCGAAGTAATCAACTCCCAAACCCTATGAAACCTCACATCATAATGCTTGGTTCTAGCACGATACACTTGATTCTTCACTAAGTAAATAGCACTCTAATTATCACAACACAACACAAAACAACCCCATCTTGCTGTAAGCTCAACTCTTTGACCAAACCGATAAGCCATAAGGCTTCCTTTGCAGCTTCAGCAACTACCATAGACTCAGCTTCAGTTATGAACAATGCAACCAGAGATTGAACCATGGATCTCGAACATATAGGTCCTCCTAAAAGGGTGAAAACATAACCCAATTTAGACTTCTGTCATCTATATCTTTAGCATAATCAGAATCAACGAACCCCATAACTAAAGAACAACCCTGTTGTTTGCTAAACACAATGCCATAATTTGATATACCTTAAAAGTATCTGAGAATCCATTTGACGGAATTCCAATGTTGTCTTCCTGGATTATAGAGAATGCTACTTACCATGCTCACAGTATGTGCCAAGTCTGGCCTTGTACACACCATGGCATACATTAAATTCCCCACAGTGCTAGTATAGGAGACCTTTGACATGTCCCAGATATCCCCATCTGTACTTGGGCTATCTGCAGTAGACAACATAAAGTGACTCGCCCAAGGTGTACACACCAGTTTTGCATCGGCCATGCCAAACCTCTCCAACACCTTTGTACATAACCACCTTGAGATAACCATAACCTCCTTGCAATTATGTCCTAGTGAATCTCCTTCCCAAGTAGTTTCTTGGCTAGACCAAGATCTTTCATGTCAAACTCTTTAAGCAACAGTTTATTTAACTAATTCATCGACATACAATTACAAGAAAATAAGATAATCATCATCAACCTCCTTCACATATACGCAGCTGTCATACTCACACCTTTTGTAGCCAATCTTGATCATATAGGAATTAAATCTTTTGTACCATTGTCTTGGAGATTGTTTCAACCCGTAAAGAGATTTCTTCAACTTGCAAACTAAGTTTTCTTTCCTTGGTCCACTGAACCCCTCCGGCTGTACCATATAAATCTGTTCCTCCAAGTCATAGTGAAGAAATGTGGTCTTCATATCCATTTGTTCCAAATGAAGATAGTAATGGTCTACCAACCCTTACACAATCCTCATAGAAGTGTATCAAACCACAAGTGAAAAGATCTCATCATAGTCTATTCACTTCTTCTATGAGTACCCTTTTGCCACTAACCGTTCCTTGAATTTTTCTTCCTCCTTTTCTAAAATTGCTTCCTTCTTCATATATATCCACTTACAACCTATTGATCTCTTCCTATATGGAAGCTCCACTAATTCCCAAGTTTGATTTTATGTCGTAATTCCATTTCTTCAATCATTGCACTCATCCACCCACCTTTCTCCTGGTTATGCACTGCCTCTTGAAATGTAGTTAGATTGATGCAACTAGAAAGAAAAGCATAAGATACTAACTCTTCAAACCCATACCTTGGTGGTGGTTTGATAGTACGTCTGGATCTCTGTATAGGAAGATTGTCGACTTGCTGGTTTCCTGAGTTAGAGCTCTCTGCAACTATAGGAGCATGATCATTGTCATTGCTCTGAGCTTCCAACTCCACCTACAAAACATGTTTATCTTTGCCCAAGTTTTCTGGCTCCTGTTTCTGTTCATCACAATCTTAAGTACACTTCACCATAGCCTTCTCATCAAAGACTACATCTCTTCTAATCACCGCCTTGTTTGCCACTGGATCCAACAACTTATACCCCTTCACCCCCTTCTGATATTCCAAAAAGATGCAACGCCGAGATTTTGGGTCAAGCTTAGACCTCTCCTCACTAGACACGTAAACATAGTCTGGATACCCGAATACCTTCAATTCGGAGTAGTCTACTACATTTCTTGTCCACGCCTTTTCTGTCACTTTCCCTTCTAATGATGCCCTTGGTGATCGGTTTATCAAAAAAGAAGTCATATTAACTGCCTCAGCGCAGAAGTTCTTCAGTAGCCCTGCATTAAGCTTAAGATACCTTGCTCTTTTAGTAAGAGTCTAGTTCATCCTTTTAGCCACACCATTTTTTTAAGGTGTCTGGTGAATGGTAAAGTGTCTCTTAATGCCCTGCTGCACAAAAAACTTTATAAACAGAGAATCAGTGTACTTGGTCCCATTGTCCAACCTTAGACATTTGATTCTCTTCCCCTTCTGGTTTTCCACTTCTGCTTTCCACAACTTAAACTTGGCAAACGTATCAGACTTATGTTGCATGAAGTATACCCAGACTTTTCGTGTGTAATCATAAAAAAAAAACTCACATAATACACATGTACACCTCTTGATACTACTCTAATAGGGCCCCAAACATAGGAATACACATAATCAAGAATACCTTTCATCTTGTGAACAACTCACTCGAATTTTGCCCTATTTTGTTTTCTAAGAACACAAATCTTGCAAAAGTCTAGCTAACATGATTTTATACCTTTAAAGAGTTTACCCTTGTGTAGTTCCTTCATATCGTGTAACCTTATATGCCCTAGACGCATATGCCACAAGATAGTTTCATCAGATTCAACATCTATGGCTGCAGCTCCATCTACAATAGTAGTCCCCTACAGTGTATAAATATTCTCATCTAACTTTTGCCCTTTCATTACCGTCAGATTTCCTTTCCATACTTTCATAATGCTACCTTTGAACTTGTATTTGAAACCATTACAATCCAAGGTGCCAAGTGATATCAAACTCTTCTTTAACTTCGGTATATGTCTTACATTGCTCAAGGTTCTCACAGCACCATTTAACATTTTTATCTTAACATTTCTTATATTAATATTCGTACAAGAAACATCATTACCGATAAGAACTGAACCTGAATTCACTAACTTGTAGGTGCTGAACCACTCCTTATTTGGAGTTATATAGTAAGAACATGCCGAGTCAAGTATCGATGAGTCCATAAGGTAATCCGACCTTGAAAAAACCAAAAGAACATCACCATCACTGCAAACTAAACCTCCTTCCTGAGCCACATTTGCTGATTTCAATATCCCCTCTTGCTTTTTAGCATTTCCTCTTTTCCAATCCTGACACTTCGGTTTGACATACCCCTTTTTACCGCATTTATAACACTAGATATCCTTTTTCTTCTTGGATTGAATATGATATTTTTGACTTGATCCACTTTTAAACTTTCCTTTTTCACACTCATTGTTACCTTTCACCACAAGTCCTTCTCCGTCATCACATATTTTCAGGTTTTGATGAAAATTTAGTAAGATACTTGTCACCTCTTCTAAATCAAGAGTCTACTTTCCCCATGTAAGAGTGGTAACTAGATTTTCATAGGTATGATTCAATGGCAAATAGTTTAGTAACATCAAAGCCTTATCATCTTCATCAAACTTAACATAAATCTGCATCAAATCACTTATGATTTGATTAAATGCATTGATATGTTGATCTAAGTTTGAACCTTCAACCATCTTAAGCCAATAAAGATGTTGCTTAAGAAAAATTTTATTATTGAGTGATTTGGACATGTATCGACTTTCTAAATTTTTCTATACAGTCACTGAACAATCCTCCTCCATCACACAATAGAGCACTTCGTTGGCCAAACACAAGCGTATTGTAGAAGCAGCCTTTGCTTCCAATTACTTTCCAAGTTGCCTCATCCATTCCATCCGGTTGAACATCAAGTAGAGTCGTAGCCATTCTTTGTTGCACAAGTATATCCTTAACTCTCCTATGCCACAAACCAAAATTTCAAGTTCCATTGAATTTGATAATGTCAAATCTTGCAGAATTCCGACACCATGCCAACAATTGCTCGACACCAATTTTCTATGATTATTGGATATAGGATGCATAGCGAAATAAGTAAAACACAACAAGTATATGAAACAAAACTAGAAAAAAAGAATCAACACAAGGATTGACGTGGTTCAGCAAAGCCTTCATCCACGACAGAAGCAATCGATGCAAGAATTTCACTAAGGAATTAGTAAGTACACAATACACTTCACAATGATCTTTCTCCTCCTAAAGTATGCCCAAAAGAACATAAATAAAACTCCCTCATAGGTTTCTCTCTAATTACCCAACCACCCCAACATTCCAATTCAAAATTCAAATATTTTTTCACAACCCAGATGCACTCATTGAAGAGAACAAGACACTCGTCGACGAGCCAAAGAAGACCACTCATCGACTAGTTAGACCACTCATCGACAAGTCTTTAAATCTACTCTCGGTATCTCAGAGTCTCTGAATTTTCCTTACTCTCAAGATTTACTCATAGATGAGCACAGGGCACTCGTTGACAAGTCGCTGCTGTTCTACACCATTTACTCTATATTCTTTTCTTCTTCCTTTGTTTATGAGCCCTACGTATAGGAGCCACACATACAAATATAACATCATGTAAACAATTCGCAACTGCACTTGTGATGAAACATTCCCTTTTCTTAGTCTTATTATGGATAATGTATGACTAGGAATTGCAGTTTCTACATCTTTTTCTTGTTTAATGTTCAAACTGATAGATGTAAAAGCTAGAT
Source organism: Malania oleifera (assembly GCF_029873635.1). NCBI lineage: Eukaryota > Viridiplantae > Streptophyta > Magnoliopsida > Santalales > Ximeniaceae > Malania > Malania oleifera. The sequence goes on along the minus strand of NC_080424.1, from coordinate 75,444,208 downwards.
TTAGAGTCTGATTTAGATTTTTACAAGATGTATTCAAGCGGTTAAACCCCTGCTTTTGAAAATTTTGAATGCTTGTACTTGCTTGTGTAATTTTAGTTGACCCTTTAGAACTTGAATGTGGGTTTTCCATATCCATATAGTGGGTCTTAGCCACAGATTCAAAGTTAACGGACTTTGAAAAAATTGGAGCCAAGGTATCCTGAGTAGCTGGTAATGACTGAGATTTGCTCTGGTACTTTGTCACCAACCTTTTTATCCTTAGCACATGCTTTTAAGCATATGGTATGAATTTTAGAGTTTATATTCATACTTGGCTTAAAAAAACTAACCGACACTTTCCAATTCTTGGAGATTGCATTTAAAATATCATTATAATGAATATGTGATGACTTTATGTTGGAGTATGTGGCTTATATTGAGTGGAGCACATGCACAGGGAAAGTGTGCTTAGGAAAACCAAGGAAACAGGGCTGCAGGAAGAAATAGTTGAAGATTTGGTCGATGGTTTAGCCTCAGGAAGAAACCATCGATGTTTTGTCTGAAACTGTCAATGATTTCAATCTCAGTAAGAAACCACTGACAGTTTGCTGAAACGGTCAAAGGTTTTGTTTGGCACTAGTTTTGAATTTTGAATTGGAAAGATCAATAGGTTGGGTATTCAAAGGGAAATCCTCTGGGGATTGATAAAGGGGTATTTGAGGAACTTCCTAATCCTTTTGTACATGTAGAGTTAGCATATATACAATGTTGTAACCCTGGTTTTAGATGATAGTGAATATCAGCCGTCGCTTGCTCCCATGGACGTAGGCACATTGTTGAACCATATTAATTCTTGTGTCATTGTTCATTTGATTTCCTTATTATCTGTGTGTGATTGTGTTTTCATATTGTTCATCTCTGGTTGTTGCATTGCACAATTCGAAATGGTTTTTTCAACTACACATTAATTTGCACAATAAATTGGTATCAGAGCTATTGGTTACAATGGGTGGGATTTCTTCTATGAAGTTTGACATTGACAAGTTTGATGAATCAATAAATTTTAGACTTTGGCATAGGAGGGTTAAGGACTTATTAGTGCAACATGGTATGGTGAAGGCATTATACGGAAGGAAACCGAAAGGCATGAATATTGGAAGGAATTGGAAGCAAAGGTTGTGGCAACTATCAAGTTTTGCCTAACTAATGACATAATGTATCATGTCATGGATGAGGAATCACTGGCGGCAGTTTGGCTGAAACTGGAGAGTCGGTATATGTCCAAGGCATTGACAAAAAAGTTGTATCTTAAGGAGAAACTATATGGGCTTAAGGTGTTAGAGGGTTTGGATCTGAATCAGCAAATCAATGTATTCAATCAGATCATCAAAGATTTAGAAGTGAGTTGATGTGAAGTTTGAAGATGAAGACAAGGTGTTGATGCTGCTGAATTCCCTACCTACATCTCCACCATATAAAAATTTGGTTACAACTCTGACATGGAAAAAAAAAAACTCTGGACTTTGAGGATATCATGAGTTCTCTTTTTATTTTTCATCAGAGGAAGAATGCCAGCGAGAGAATTCATTAGGTAAAGGGCTTGTGGTGAAGGATAACCAAGAAAGTGGGAGAAGCAAGTTCCGGAGCAGACGAAGTAACAATAGGGCTTGGTCCAATTCCAGGAAGAGGAACGACGTACGGTCTTTTAAGTGCAGGAAAAAGGGGCACATAAGACTAGATTGTCCAGAGAGAAAAAAAAAAAAAAAAAAGGGAATGCAAAAAATAAATAGGGTTTATAAAAATCTGTGAATGTAGTGGAAGAAGAAGACTCAGAGAGTGGTGATGGGGATTTGCTTTTGGTATCATCCAGTTCAAATCGTCTCACAAATTCTTGGATCTTAGATTTGTCGTACTCCCATCACATGACACCAAACAAAGATTGGTTCACCATTTATTGATTGATAAATTCTGGTTCTATTCTGATGAGAAATGGTGCTTCATGCAAAATTTTGGAATAGGGAATATCAAAATCAAAATGTTTGATGGTGTTGTGAGAACGATATGTGATGTTAGGCATATATCGGAATTGAGGAAGAATCTAATTTCATTCGGTACTTTAGAATGTAATAGGTTTAGTTACAAGTTTGAAAGTGGGGTAATGAAGGTGAGTAAGGGTGTTTTGATTGTGATGAAGGGGCAGAAATTACTGAGGAATATCTATACACTACTATGTACCACAGTTGTAGGTAGAGCTGCAACTGAAAAGTCTGAGTTAGATAGTACTATCTTGTGGCATACGTGGTTAGGGCATGTATCGTTAAGATAAGGTATACTCTGGTTCCCAACCGTACTTTGGACAGCTAGTGCACCCTTGCTGCCTTGTGCCCTTAAATGACCCTCTCCTGCTTTGGCATGAGAAGCTCAGGTTAGTACTCGTATGTATATCTGGTTTAACATAGTCAAAGGCATGGCACAAATCAAAGGCATTTGCCAAGTTCAAATTGTGGAAAGTTGAAGGGAAAAACTTAGGTTAGACAATGGTACTGAGAACATTGATTCTAGGTTCATAGAGTTATGCAAGCAGTATGGCATTAGGAGACATTTCATAGTAACAAGACACCACAACAAAATGGTGTGCCAAAATGGATGAAATGAACTATAGCTGAAAGGGCTCGGTGTCTAAGGTTGAATGTAAGGCTTGCAAAAAACTTCTGGGTAGAAATTGTGAATATGGCATGTTTCTTGATTAACATATCACCAAAGGCAGCAATAAATGGGAAAGTTGTAGAGAAGGTATAGAAAGGTGGTGTGGTAGACTACTCTGGTTTGAGGTTGTTTGGATGTCCAGCCTATATACATGTTTCTAGTGAGGAGAGATCAAAACTTGATGTAAATTATAGATAGTGCATCTTTCTGGGATATCAAAAAGGGGTGAAAGGGTTCAAGTTGTGGGATTCAAAGGCACACAAGGTGGCGATCAGTAGAGACATGGTTTTCAATGATAAAGTCACATTGCAGCGTACTCAAGAAGAAGAAGAGAAATTTGTGCCAGAAAACTATAGCAACAATGAGCATGTGGTGCAAGCGGAGCTAGAGACTCAAGGTGGAGATGATAATATTTATAATGCAAGGAGTTTTAGCTCAAGAGACCAACAACATCACAATATCACTATAGACGTACCCAAACGCACTATTTGGCCACCCCAGTTATGGATTTAATTATATGGTTTCCTATGCACTCATTACTAGTAGTGAGGATCTTACTACATTTGAAAAGGTGGTCGATGTCCAAGAGAAAAGTAGATGGATAAGTGCTATGGTGGAAGAGATGAAGTCTTTGCATAAGAACCAAATATGGGAGTTAGTGGAGCTTCCAAAGAGGAAGAGAGCAATAGGCTACAAATGGGTGTATAGGAAGAAAGAAGCGAAGTGGTATTAGAAAAAGAAAGTGAAAAGTTCATGGCTCGGTTAGTAGAAAAGGGTTACTCATAGAGGAAAAGGGGTTGATTATGATGAGATCTTCTCCCTTGTGGTCAGACACACCTCCATCGGGCCAGTGTTGGGAATGGTGGCGCATTTAGATATGCATTTGGAGCAGATAAACATAAAGATAGCATTTCTCCATAGTGATTTAGAGGAGCTAATTTACATGGTATAGCCAGAAGGGTTCATCCAACTTGGATAGGAATATTTGGTCTATAAACTGAGGAAATCACTTTACGGGCTGAAGTAGCCTCCGAGGCAGTGGTATAAGTAGTTTGAGTCTTACATGAGTTGGATTGGTTACATGAGATGTGAGTATGATTGTTTTATTTATGTAAAGAGTGTTGATGATGGTTCATTCATTTTTTTTTTGTCGCTTTATGTGGATGACATATTGATTGCTGTGAGGATTATGAGTGTGGTCAACAATTTGAAAACTTTGTTGAGTAAAGAGTTTGATGATGAGTCCCTAAAATGCATCATTTTAGACCTTGAATTACCTATGTTTATCCTCACTTTATTATGTATTTACCCATTGTTATCATTGTTCGGAGCTATGCAAGGTTTGTTGGTCTATTCGGGAAATATAGGTTAAAACCAAGGAGTTAGGCATACGAGAAGCTAAAGGAGTATTAGGAGTACACAAAGCTTAAATTCAGAAGTTTAGCCAAGCTCCTAAAGCCTTAGATCATGAGAGAAAAGTAACTTTTTGTCCGACCAAGTTGTGCGACAAGCAACACAAAGGGCGACCCAATCTTCCACCACAGACATTGAAGTTTAGACTGAGATCGAAATGCTACAAGGGTCAACCAAGTGATCGACCATGTAACCCTTGAGGGTGACTAAGGCAAGATACTGAATTCTCCTAAGCCAAGAAATATTGAGAGCATCGACCAAGTGGTCGACCAAAAAATCTTGACGAGTGACTATGTCGAATTCCTGAGATTTCAAGAAGAGTGAGATCCTTCAAGTCTTGACCATAAACTCAACTAGCAAGACCTTGACATGCGACTTAGTCAAAGACACTGAAGATTCAAATTCTTGATTTCTTGCGAGTCTTGACCAAGGCACACACAAGGGAAGCATGGGAGCAACCTGGTTGACAATGACGATCTTCTACCCGATATTTGGTGCAAACTTTCCTAAATTGAAAACCAAACTTTGTAAACCCTAGAGCCTATAAATATTCAATACGAACATGAGCTCTGGGTTCCTTTTTTGTCTCTTTTAGGTTAGTGACAGGCTTAGAACACCATTGAGAGCTATCACTCTGTTGCAGGGACAACCATTTGTGAGAGATGACTCGAATAACAAGGAGTGATTTTTATTTGCTTAGTTAGATTAGATGATCATTTAGTTGTATGGACATTCGTTAGTGACAGATGATTTAAATACAAAGGTTTGATCCTTTTACTTTATTTCCCTTTACATGCTTTCAATTTACTGCTTTGATTTACAGCTTTTTGTATAATGAAAGGCTGCATATAAGTATAAGCACTACTATAGTTTCAGTCAGGTAGAAGTAGTCCTAACCATGCGTCGGACGGCTGGTGCACCCTTGCTACCATGTGTCCTCGAATGACACTCTCTCGCTTTTGGCTTGAGAAGCTCAAGTTAGTACTCTTATGTATACCTGGTTGAACGTAGTTAGAGGCATGAAGTTTAGTGTCTGGTTCATCTCTAAACATCAATTTATAGGAGTAGGATACTTTAGATTTTACTTGCTTTCCAGTAGTTGCTAGAAAACACTCATTGCAAAATACCACCTTTTTCACTTTTCTTTTACACAAGACATTAATAAACTAATTGAGAAAAGGTTTACAACCGCACGGTTTAGTATCTATTTATCGACACCCGACTTCCCAACTTTCTACTGAACTTGGGATTATTAAGTAGTATAAATATTATTTTTGGTAGTTAAGAACCCAAGCCTTGGTGAGCCTACCAAAATTTTGCACCATTGTCGGGGACTAGGTTACTGTTGCTAGCCAATTTCTTATTTAGTATGTCTTTGCTTTGCTTGTGTATGTGTAAATATATATATATATATATATATATATATATATATTATTATTTTTTTGCTTTTATTTTTATTTATATATTGAAGTTTTGAATCTATATGCTTAAGGTGTGTAAGTTTGGTTAGTGTTCTTTGGAGCCTGAGATAGTTCCCATAAATCTTGAGATTGAAAAATCTTGTATGACCCTAAGGAAACCTACCTCTAATCTAGAGAAAGTTGAGTCATGTGAACTAAAGCCATGGCCAAAAAAATCCCATCAGTTTCTGTTGATCAAATCTTGGAACACCAAGCTCCCCACCTACCTGTGGTGGGAGAGCAACCCCTTCGGCCTCTTAGGAACTACTTTATACCTAATGCATACACATCGTAGTCCTATATCCGGTTCCTAGATGTTCAAGCGGCGCAATTCGAGATAAAAACTTCCATCATCTCAATGCTGCCCACCTTTCATGGGAATTCTATAGAAAATCCTTACCAGCATCTAGATGAGTTCTTGGAAATTTGCTCCACCATCTGTATCCCTAATTTTAGTGATGATGCTCTTTGTCTTAGTTTTTTTCCATTCTCTTTGAAGGATAAAGCCAAATATTGGCTGATGTCCTTAGAGCCAAACTTGGTGGCCAACTTGGCTACCATGCAACACAAATTCTTAAAGAAGTACTTCCCAATTGGGAAGACTAACCAGCTTCGGAGAGCCATCACAAGTTCTTCACAAATGGATGAGAAACTTTTTTTCGAGACTTGGGAGCGCTTTAGAGACCTACTCCAAAAATTTCCACATCATTAGGTCCCAAAGTGGCAATTAGTGCAAACCTTTTACAAAGGGTTAGTGGAGAGAGATAGGTCTATGGTTGATGCATTATGCGGAGGTGCTTTCCTCACCAAGAACGAGAATGAGGCTTGAGTTCTCTTTGAGAATCTAGCTAAGAATTCTAAGTAGCACATGATTGTTGCTCATAACCCCCCCCCCCCCCCTAATCCATCTACTTCCAAACATAAGGGGGTTTACAAGTTGACCTCAGACCATGACTCAGTACCCACTTTGCACAACATATCTAAAAAGACAGATCAATGCTCATCCTTAAGGCAACCACAACAACTACAAGCTTGCGTACAGGTGTGTGCAATATGCTCTGATCCTTCCCATTCATATTACAATTGCCCACATGAGCCATCCTAGCTTGAGCTTGTACAAGAGGAAGTAAAAGCCACCCATAATTGGTATGATAGGCTGTCAAACGACCCCTATTCAAATACCTACAACAATGGGTGGAAACAACATCCCAACTTCTTATGGAGGCAATAAGTTCTGAGTTTTCAATCACAAGGACCTCAACAAGCCCCAGATGCTCAACTCCCTTACCCTTACGATTCGTAGAATCATTCCACGTCTACCCTCAGACCTTCATCATTTCAACAGCCACCTCCTCCTCAATCTAAATATGATTCTTTCTAGGAAACGGTGCTGAAAGCTCTAAAGGACGTCGAGGCTAACCATCAAATAGATCGAAGACTCCTTCACTCCCACTCCTAATATATCATGAAGCTAGAAGCCACCATGGGGCAACTAGCTACCACCTTGAGTCGGAGGGATGAGGACAAGTTACACAGTCATCCCTTAGTAAACCTCAAAGGACAATACAGGGTGGAATGTGAACAGGACGTTGGTCCATCTTTATATACTGAGCAAGCCTAGGTAGTAACCACTCTTCCGAGTAAAAGGATGATGAACGAAAGAGTCAAGAAGCAGTTGAGCAAGAAGGAGGAAAAAAAGGAAAAAGGAATAGAACTAAAAGTTGAAATGTGCACCACTTCCTCCTCTAGTTTGATAGATAGTCCTTTGATCCCCAAACCTGCCACTGGAAAGATCAACCCTCACTATGCCCCTCATGAGGCATTCCTTGTCCCTCCAATATCACCCTCTGCAACTCCTTTTGTAACCTCGTTATTTGGGAAGGAGGCTTCCAATGAGTCCATCTGGGACATATTTAAACAAGCAAGAATCAACAAGCCTCTCCTAAATAATATCAAGCAATCACCTGCGTACACCAAGTTCCTTAAGGACTTATACACATAAGAACACCATTCGAAGGTGCAAATGGATGAATTAGTACAGTAGACCGAGCACATGAGCTCAATGATATTAGGGCACCTTGTTCCTAAATTGAAAGAATTTATTGTTGTATTTTTTATCATTGGGTCTATAATAGTAATCTTCCAAGGTCTGTCATAATCTGCATGTCATGCATGTAGGACTATAAGCTCAAGACCTTAGATGACCTTAGGGGACACCTTTCGGTCGACTGACGCCAGGTTTTTTTTTTTTGTATACATAAAATGGCCTTAGAGAGACCCTAGGTCCCAGAACTTGCATGTAAGAAAGTTCCCAATATCACTTATAATATCTAGGGAATTAATTAACTTAAAATTTAGAATTAATTGAAAATATGTGAGAGGTCGGGTGACCAAACCCTAGGTGTTCAAAACACCTTGGGCGCCCGAACTGCTGAGAAGTCAGCAGATTTGCCAGGTTTTGGGGCGACCGAACTTGTAATGAATGTATCACCCTTGGGCAACCGAACCCATGTCAGAGTGCTTTTCACCAACCTCGGATCCCGAACCTTTGCGTTCAAAAAGGCCTCGGGCGACCAAACTTGCTGGTTTAGTTAAGCAAACTCAGCTTCAGGAACCTAAACCATGGACAGAAAGTTTCTGTCTTTGGTTCAGCCAACCGACCTTGACTTCGGGCACTAAAACCTTTAAAAATTGAATTTCTGACTGAGTTTATTTGGGCACCCGAACCTCGGACCGGGCACCCGAATCTCGCAGGTTAAATAATTTTTTACCTGGGTTAAAATTAGGTAAACAAGGTTAATTTTCTTAATGGCTTTTAAAACAAATTTAATAATGCCTTTGGTGTACCCAATGGTCATAATTTTGCCTATGCCTATATATATCTCTTCATTTGTAAAATTAAGGCAAGATTAGCCAATAGGATTAAGCCTAAATTCTATGAAAAATTCCAAATCCTATTTTCTCCTAAGAAGTCCATAACACTCAAATACCTTCATTCCTTTGAGCAATCTTACTTTGTGAGTGTTTTATTAATCGTTTTTAAATTGCTAAGAATCCCTCACTTGCTTTGCTTGTTATTTTCATATCAAGGGTTTAGCTTGATTTTTCCCTCAATTTTATTTGATAAATCTTATAGCTAAGTGGGTTTTTTGCATTGTCATTGCAAGACTCATTAGGGCTTATAATTTTTGGTGTGTAAAAATATTTTACAAGCTCAAATTTGAATATCTCATTGTGCATTGTTATTGAGAAAATTATTTTGGAGATATTCTAGATTTCTATTAGTTTGAATCTTTGAAACCCTAAACTAAGATTGAGAGTTTATAATTGCTTAGTTTCAAAGATTATCTTGTATAAACACTTATGTGCTTGACTTGAGATAATCACTACACTAAGTGTTGATTGCACACGTAGAGCACTGAGCTTATAGTTAATACATTCTTAAGGTACATTGATTATACTGTGCTCTATTGTAGTACATAACCTCCTTGTGTAGGAAGTGTATTTCTATGTACAAAATTTATACACATTTGTTGTATTCCAGGCGCAGGTCTGAAGAGGGAGATTAGCCCTGTAGAATAGTCTCAGACTAGCTTAGACCCGGTTAGGAAATCTAAATGCGCCATCCTGGTAAGGCATGTTGGTTAAGGTCAGTCCTATGAATTAACCTAGTTGTAACCGATGCCGCTCCACCCGTTAAGTGAGCATTAGTGGAATCCTTGGGCTTATGAGCTAGAGGTAGGGACGTAGGCAGTATTGGTCAAACCTCGATAACATATCGTGCGTGCACTTTTTATTTTTGCAGTTTATATTCCGCACTTTCATTTTCAGCACATGTATGTATTTTTTTTAATTCATTATATGTTGTACATGTGTTAATTGGGTTTATGATTAAATAGAAAGACCCTAGGTTTGTGTAATACTGCTGATAGATTGGTTGACCTAAGGATAAATTTTTTAAATACCCAATTCACCCCCCTTGGGAATACACCAAAGCTAACAGAGCCTTCACCAATCTGATTCCTGTCTTTTTAAGATGACCATTCTTAGCCACAACTAATGCACGCATTCAATGTAGGATAGAGATTATGGATATCTCTCTTGGTCATAGGCAACTCTGGCAGAATGTATTTTATGCTCTAAAACATCCACTCAAAGTCATCCAAGCTATCTACGATGGCATGATTAATCAAGTTGTTGGGGAGGAAGTTCCCTCAATTCTATGGAGGGATCACTTGGAAGAAACATTTTAGTCCAAGAGTCTCTCTTCATCCAGCCTAGAGGATCCCTATGAGCTAAGTAGTAGCTTTCATGACTCGGACCCTAATATAAAGAAAAAGTTGGGGATAAGCACGACAAGGAATGACATGGAAATGGGAGAAGAAAATTTTAACTTTGAACTTGGTTGAGTTTGGTATAAACCTCAATGTGTCTGGCTGAAGACGGTAAACTTAGCACTTTTGGGAGGCAACCTGAGAATTTTCTCTTTATTTTTGAGTCCTTAGATTGTACATTGTAGGGTAATTCAGGTTTAGAGTCTTTAGAGTAAGCTTAGGATAAGTGTGGGGTGTGACTAGAGAGGCGACCGGTACACACATGAGCAACATACTCCAGGTCCTACCCTATTCTACTATCCAAAAATATCGAGAGGCTCGACCATGGTTGTGACCAATTTGAGCCAGCACATGACCTAGTCGCCAGTTAATAGCCATGGCTCAAAACTCCAACGTGGGACTAGCATAAGAGCTGGTGCAACCTAGTTGGGATGGCTGAAAGTCATTTAAAAACCCGCTTCATCCTCAACTCTTCATCTCCCACCTTTTCCACCTCTTTTCAACCTTGTTGCTTGCCCTATTCCATCACTCCCACCAAATCGCCTAAACCCATTCCAAAATCCCAGTCACCGCAATGCCTTCTCCACCTATCTCAAGGCAAGGTTCATATCCAAAATCTTCCCTAGACTCGTCCTAAGCCTTGTCCCAACACCTTGCCGGACGGCTTCATATTCATGCCCTGCCAAGATGGGGTTCCTCATCGATGGGTCGATTATCTTCAAGGGCGCAGGAAGAGGCTACATACGTGGCATGGGCACCACGCATACAGCTAGGGAAACTATCATGACGAGATTCAGCCTCGCGACCAGGGAGTTTAGCACAATCCCTAAGGATGCCATAGGCACAAAATGTGGACCAGCCGCTGTGTCCGCCACATTATGTTGTGCCACATTTGACTAAACAACCCCCACATCCTTACACCATGCTTCAAGAAGTTTGGTTTCCCCAGCCACTGATGTTCCACACATTTAGCCTAACTTTTCCTTATGATCCTTCTTTGAGGCCACCTAAGGGCACACCTTTCCAACCTATACCACTCTACATCCTCTGACCATGCAATCCACCATCCCCTCTTACTCCTCACCTGCGTCACCTCTTAGACCAAATAGGAAGAGATTACTGTGTTGCTCGAGCTAAAGAAATTTCATCTTACTCTAATTTGGATTCTAATTCTGATTTTGATTCTACTTAGGTCTAAGACAGGCAACTGAGGATTGTTTTTGCATGACATACATAAGTATGTGCTTCTGTGACACATTTTATTTTTTTTCTCTAATTCTGATTTCTAGTATATGCTACATCATGTTTTTGGACAATAGTCCAGTGCTTGTAATGATCTATACATCTTGTACTATCTCTCATATTAATGCAAATCCCATGGTGTTGTTTAGTCTTTTGTGCGACAATGTATTCTCGCATACAGGTTACTTATGAACTATATGTATTGATGTTGGTACACCATTTGATCTTCATGGCCCCATGTAGTGTTTTTCCTCTCCCATGATTCCCAGGGTCTTTATTTCCATGCTTCACTGAGGACACTGAATTTCTAAGTTGGGGATAGGGGGTAGGCAACACTGCATGGCACCTTTTAGCACAAAAATGATAAATTCAAAAAAGTTTCAATGAACACTTTTGATTATGCCATGATTAACATGATCATGTTATGCTCATTGACAATGTAGTGCGGTACTTGTATTTAGTTTATCATTATTTGGCTAATCTTGGATTTGTAACTTTACGTAGGTTGACTAGTGGTTCTTTTGTATTAATCTGGTTATATAAACTCTTGTATTTAATGGTTGTTGGCCTTACAAGGCTTAAAATCTTGTTACCTTGTTTTGATGCTAATAAACAAGTGGAATTTAACGTATTTGTGTGAGTAATGTTATCTCAGGGCTCATATATAAGAAAGCAAGGTCAAAGTGTTCACAAGGATCAAATGAAGTTTAAAAGAGTCAAAGTATGGATTTAAAGATGATATTTTAAAGTTTGAATAAAATGAGGACATGGATGATAAGCCAAAGAAAAGTGATAAGTCAAAAAAGCAAAATAAAAGAAAGGAGAAATAGCTAAAGAAAGACAAAGCATGAAGACTCAAGAACCTAGAATGTGAAAAGTCTTAGAAGTCTTCATGTAAGTACTTTAATGTTTAAATATCATTTGAAATATTATGAAACTCTTAAGTTAACTTCTTGGACCTAGACAAATTTTTCATACTTGTAAAATATTTTTATAAGGTCAAAAATTGTTTCAAAAAGTTAGAATCATTTTTGGAATGAAAAACACCAAAAAGAGGATTTCCCAATTGCTATCATTTTTCATACATCCACATTAAGGTGCAATTTTCTCTATCAAAAACTCCTTATTTTAACAAATGTTCAACATAAAAGTTGTAGGTGTTTCTCTTAGCTTTATTATCACACCAAGAACATCTAATTTGGAGTTGAATATAAAACGTTATGACTAAAATACTAAAATAGGGTCAAAGTTGTCAGCCAACAAAACACTGTTCACGATGGAACATTAGAAGACTGAACTGGACACTTCAGTCGTCTAACCCTTAACCTCGGTCGTCTAAAGAATATCTTCAGTTGATTGAAGATTAAGTTCAGTAATCTGAAGTTTTTGTTGAAATTTTTCTAAAGAGGCAGAACCACCTTGGACGACTAAACTCGAAAGTTCAAACGTCCGAACACTGTTAACGAGAGTATTTTTCAAAAAATTTACATTTTAAATATTAGTTGCTTGGGCTCCAAACTTTTTAAAAACTTGGGCAACAAAAAAACCTTTTGAATGCCTATAATTACATGGTTTTGCAAATCAAAATATACCATGAATTGAAAAAACTATTTGAGAAGCTAAAAACACTCTTATTCAATTTAAACCATCCACGCAATTTAAATATGTATGAAAAATAAAGAGTAGGGAAAGAGAGAGTGAGACAGAGATTTTTACGAGATTCGACTTATACCCAACCTACGTCCTCGCCTTTGGCAAACCACCAAAGGATTCACTAAACTTGTTCCTTTAATGGGCGGAACAAACCTTTACAACACTCCTTGGTCAAGGTTAGAGCCCGCCTTCTCCAAATAAAATCCCCTCGTCCGGTCACTCCTTAACTAGGCTAGAGCCCACCTCTCTAAGCAATATCCCCTTGCTTAGCCAATGATCCAAACAACCCTTGGAATCATCAATCTACAAGATACAAATCAAATAGATGTGTACAAAGAACTTGCTCCTCAAAGAGCTGGTTAGTCCAACAATTACAGTACAACTAATATACTTCAAAGTAAATCACAATATAGAATCTATCTTGAAGCTCAATGAAGTATATCACTGATTAATTCTTTCAATAATAGAAATATTTAGAATTTTTAGCACAATTCCAGTGGAAGAAGATCAACAAAACTCAGTTGAATTCGTGCACAATATGTGAGTTTGAGAGCAAGAGAGAGCCTTGAGAATTTGAGAGCAATTTGAGAGAGACTTTGAATTTTTTTCAGAATTTGAATTCTTGGTGTATTGATTTAATGATCTTTGAGGCTTATTTATAGACTTTAAAATGTATGTAACTTGGTCCCCAAGTGGCTTGAAATATTCCCTAAGTTTCCATAAGTTTTGAGCCCCAAACAAGCCTATTTAAAATTTGACCGTTATGAGAAAATTCAAAACAGCCGCGTAGCAGATGATCATCCACTTTGGGCAGTCATATGTCCAGGTAAAACAAAGGGGCAGTAGGGTGTCAGTCATCTGTCCAAACATGCACAGATGCCTCAAAGTGCACTGGCAGTCAACTATCCAGTTCTTGACAGTCGTCTGTCATGCTGTTAGCTTTGAGCACCCTTCAGTATTTTAGCCATAACGTTTTCTGTATAACTCCAAATTTTACGTTCTTGGTGTAAAATGAAAGCTAATATCAAATCCTAAAACTTTCAAGTTGAACAAATTTTAAAATAAGGACGTTGTGATGGAGAAAATTGTACATAAATGAAGATATATAAAAATTGACAGCATTTGAGAAATCCTCTTTTTGGTGCTTTTCATTCCAAAACTGATTCTAACCTTTTTAAAACAATTTTTGACCATATAAAAGTATTTTCTAAGTATGTTCAAAGGTATCTAGGTCCTAGAAATTTACCTAAGAGATTCATGCATCCATATTGAAATTCTTTGAAGTACTTACATGAAATTTCCTAGACTTTTTCAATTCTTGAATTCCTTGAGGCCTTTATACTTGTTTCATCTTTCTTTGAGCTTTCTATGTTGATCACTTGGACTTTCATTCTTTGAAGCTATTTCTTTAATATCAATGTTCTCATGATCTTCAGGCTTTAAACTTTAAATCCATGCTTCAAGCTTGATATAATCATCCTTATCTGAGGTACAAGCTCTCATGAATTCTTTAACCTTGCATTTTTCATTTAGTCCTAAAAATACATCACTTAACATAGCATGTTAAGATCCACTTGTTTATTAGCATCAAAATAAGATGTTAAGTCTTATAAGGCCAACATAATTATTATTTGTCGTTATTGTTTTGTAATAATAATAATAATTAGTATGATAATTATTTTTTGTTTTTGTTTGACTATTATTTTTTAATTATTTCATAATAATGATTCTTATTAGCATAATTATTATTTTTTATCGTTGTTATAACTATTTTTTTATTACTTTTATAATAATTATTATCCTTAAAATAATAATTAGTTTTTTTTTTCATTTTTATTATTATTGGTTGTATTGTTATTATTATTATTTTATTATAATAAATATTATTTTTATTGTGGTTATTATTAGTTTTTACTATTTTTTATTATTTTTATGATAATTATCATCCTTAAAATAATAATAACTATTATTTTGGCCTTTCAATTATTAATGTTGTTCTTGTTATTATTATTTTAATAGTGATAAATATTATTATTAGTTGTTATTATTTTTATTGTAGTTATTATTTGTATAATAATAACAATTAGTATTATGATTATTTGTTGCTGTTCTTGTTTGATTATTATTTTTTATTATTTTCATAATAGTGATTATTATTAGTACAATTGTTATTATTTTTATTTTTTATTACTATATTATATTTATACTAATTATTATCCTTAAAATTATTATTATTATTATTATTATTTTGGTTTATTATTATTATTGTTCTTGTTGTCATTATTATTTTTATAATAATATTATTTATTTATTATTTTTATTATAATAGTATTAGTAATCAATATTATTAGCATTTGTTGTTGTTTTAAAAATTTTGTTTAATTATAAAATGAGCATGATTCTATGCAATGAAGATCCAATTTTAACTTATTTGGGCTATAATCATGATTCCCTCACTCACAAGACGATTTCATCCTTTAATTTTGTAAACCAAACACAGGAGTGTGATTCAATTCTCGAGATTTGATTTTGTTAGCCTTGGTGGCCACACTATCATGATTTATATGTTTTGATGATATTAACCTATATGTTGTGCCTAATGTTTCCTATCTTTGCAGATCATGTTTAGTACAAGTTCCAGAGAAGAATTCATGAAGTACTGGATTGAAGGCAAAGATCGGATCAAGTTGACGTCAAGAAGGAAAGATCAAAAGGACACTCACTCAGAAAGGACCCAAGCACAACCAAAGGAAGCTTAGTGTAAAATAATATGTAACAAGGATTGTGTTTGAGGTAGTTTATGTTGTAACTCTTGCATTTTGTTTCTTGCATGATTTCTGAGTAAGAGTTGAGCAATGCACATGCATACTAGGACACATGAGTTTATAGGATTTCACAAAGTCACAAACTCAACATACATAGTTTTCAAAGTTAAATTAAAGAGTTTGTCAAAAGAATCCTAAACTCAAAATATGTTTTCTAAAGGGACAAGTTTTTAACATCCTAGTTTTAACAACATTTTTATACTTAGTCCCGGTTGTGTCAAAATGAGCTTTATGTCCTAAACACTGAAGAAAGTCAAGAATATTTTTATAAAGGACATACTAAGCATATAAGATATTGAAATGAGCTTTCAAATATGTTTGCATAAAACAAGATATCTTATATTCATGGGAAAACTCACTTGGACAAGTTTTAATCTTCATTAGACTTAATATATTTCATATACTTTTATCCAATAATGTTTTAAGTTATTAAAAGGCTTTTTGACAAGGAAAAACATAGCAATCGTCAACTAACGTAGTGTAGCCTTAAGTCTTGTATACCCTTTGGTATTTGGGGCATAACTTTTGATAGAAAAGTTCAAAAAGGACAATCTTAGTGTCCCTAGAAAGCTACTACAAAATTCCACAAATTTCATGTTGATAACTTTTCTTTTTTATTTAGGGCACTCGTCAACGAGTGGGGGGCACTAGTTGACACTAGTCGACGAGTTCAGGGCACTAGTCGATGAGTCGCAAGTAGAATGTTAATGATTGCTGGCAGAGTGTGACTAGTCGGCGAGAACAGGGGACTAGTCAATGACTGGCATCGTGAACAGCGTCCTAACAGCTAGACAACGGCTAGTTTCTCATGGGATTTGCTCCCAATGATCCAATAATGGCTAGTTAGGGATTTCAACTATAAATACAAGTCCATAGACTTGTTTAGTATGGTTTTTTATCATTCTTAGTGAAAAACATCTTTGATTACAAAACCTAAACAGTTTGCATCTTAGTTCTTCATTTCAAGTGCTCAAGCCTCTTTTGTTCATTTATCTTGTGTGAATCATTACTTGAGAGATTAAGTGTGGGGTTTGTTTTGTAATTGCAATCAGCTCATTGTGAGGAGCATCATCTGTATACCCATCTTATTGTAAAGGTTCTTTGTGAACCAACTTGGTGAAGGTTCTTGGTGAACCGAACTTGCGAGGCTCTTAGTGAACCTTGTGGCTCTTGGTGTGTGTGGTAAGGATTTGTTCCTAGGTGTAAGGTTTGCTCTGCCAGCAAAGGAGTATTTATAATGGATTTTGGAATCCTTAGCTTGGCAATAAGGCATGGATGTAGGCTTGGTGTTGAACCACATTAACTACCGGTGTTAAGCTTTTCTCTTCCTACTCTTTATTTTATTTGTCTTGTGCATGATGTATATTATGTATATTTTGATTAAATTGCTTCAATCTTGTCAAGAGTTTTATTTTATAGAGAAAGCTCAAATACACGAAAAGACTCTTTTCACCCCCCCTGACTCTATATACTCCCGAACTAGGATGCGAAACAAGTGGTATCAGAGTGAGGCGCTTGCATTTTTAGGAGTAAAATCTAGAGCATAAAAGATCAAATGGCGTATTCAGTAAACACCTCCACTTCCACTGGACGATCCATTTTTGCACCACCCTTGCTCGAAGGTGCAAACTACCACGCGTGGAAAAATCAAATAGCCGTCTTCATTCAAGCATACGACTTGGATTTGTGCGAGATCATCTCCAAAGGAGACTTCTCAATCACAAAGAAAAATAAGGATATTCCAAAGGCTTTATTGGAACAATCACCAAGCGAAAAAAGGTTAGTTGAACTAAATTTTAAAGCAAAGCATATTATTTTTTGTGTTTTAAATAATGATGTACGTAGTCTTATTTGCGAATATCAATCCGCAAAAGAAATGTGGGATGTACTTGAAAAAATCTATGGCAACACTTCATAAAATGAACAATCAAAAATATGATTTCTAGTTAGAAAATATGAAATGTTTAAATTAAATGAAGATGAAGAAATTTCATCCAAGCTCATTGTTGACTTTTTGAGTCCAATCCCTCTTTTGATTATGACAAACCACAGTATCACATTTGTGCGCTAAGTGTATGAACAGGTTCATTTTTCTAAACATGGATGACAGATAAGAAATGAAAGGTGAGAAGCATTTAAAGCTCACACCAATCAGCGTATTCCTTGGGATATCAGGAGAGAAAGTTTGAAGACTTTATTTATTTTTCTTGGGTTGTAATAATTATTAGGTTTCAATTTGTGCATGCATAATCATATGATTCAATTTGAAGCTCAACCTTGATCATAGATTGACCTTAGGCACATGAACTTTTCATGAAAACATTTTTCCAAAACAAGTCTTTTAAAAAAAAAAAGTTTTTTCAAAGAAAAAAAAAAAAAAAACCTTTATGTTTCTTCCATCACATTGATGAGCACTTCTCTTAATCAATCACTCCTTATCTTAAAACGTGTCTAACATGAGAGTCGTGATATTTTCTCTTAACTTTCCATTAATATGAAAAACGTTCAATTTGAAAATGTATTGAAAAAGTTATGTCCAAATAATTGAAGGGAGTCTGTGCAAAAACAAGGGAATGGTCAACCAGTGTAGGGGAATGGTCGACCAGGGAGACCTGTAGCCAAAATTTTTTTAGCCCAGGTGAATGGTTGACCATTAGGGTCACTGGGTGACCATTATAGGCCTATGGTCGACCTTACAATGCAATGGTCGACCAGTTGTGTCGAGAACAGCGCAGTAACGGCTAGAAAATGGCCACTTTTCCAATTAAAATATATTTTCTTTCTCCTACTCTTCTTGAAAATATTTTTGGAGAAAAATATTTTGGGGGTTTTATTTGAAACGGCTCAAGCATGTATATTCTTTCATTTGTATATTGCTTGAATGCCTTGTTCATCAAATGGTTTTCAAAGATTAAATTTCTCCCACTATTTTATTTGAAAAATATTTTTGGAGAAATTTCGTTTTGGTTATTCAAGAAAGGCTTAAACTTGAGCATATATTTACATACATATATATTGCTTGAAAGTCTTCTTGCTATTTATTTTAAAGGTCAATCATTTTAGAAGGAAAGCCCTAGATTCTCCAATTCTTTTATTTGAAAATATTTTTGGAGAATATTTTTGGGGATAATTCAAGAATGCTTGAGCATATATATTCATTGCTATATATATATATAATGACTTGAGCATTCATTCACTTTCATATATTTTTCTTGGAATCCATATTTAAATTAAATTTTCAAAAGGTCATTTTTTTTTAAAGAAAATCATTTTCCATACTCTCACCATTTTACTTGGAAAATATTTTGATAGAAAAACCATACTCTACTGAGCTTCATGCTTAAATTATATGAGAGCGCATTTTAGATTTAAATATGTACAACTCTGCTTATGTTTAGAAGCATATCATTGTACGAAAATTTATTTTCATATCATTTGTATTTTACGGTACGGGTGTTGAACTAGGTCAGACATGGGATATCATCTGGATAGGCAACTACGCCTAGGAGTAGTGGATGTAAAGGGAAGTTTCGCCCTATGAAGAAGCGGATTGTAAGAGGTAGCTTCGCCTTATGTGAAGAAGCGAATTGTATAAGGTAGCTCCGCCTTATTTTAAGGAGCGGATTGTGAAATCCTTGGGTGGGTTTGCCCAAGGCAAAGATGTAGGCGGGTATAGTCGAACCTCGTAAAAATGCTTGTTTCTCTCTCGCTCTCTCTATCTTTTTTAATTTTCGGCACTTTAATTTTCAGTATGAATGTTTATTTATTTTCATAATTAGTTTTCATACACATTTTTATTTTTAAATGGAATATAATGTGGTGAATCAGCAAAGTTTAAATTAGCCAAATATGTCTGGTTGTAATAAGTTTAACCGTTTTTGCATAAAGATTGCAAGGGCTCATATGTGTGCATCCTTGTTTTGAGTGGGACATTACTTTGCAAATCCTCTACTATCTTTATAGTCTAGATTTTACTACTTAGAAATGGAAAGTAAATATTTTTGTAAAATCACTTGATTGGAGGTTTTGGAAAGTTTTTTTTTTTTTTTAGGAAACTTCATCCCAATGAAAATGTTTTTAAAATGCATTGTTTACCAAAAATTGAAAATGAAATGATTTAGCATGACTTGGTTTTTTAATGCATATCATCTTTAATGTCATGCATATTTTATTGTGCCTTAGGTACTAATGTTTTTTCCTTAAGATTATATCCTATGCTAGTGCTAAGGAGTTTTAGGAACCACAAGAAATATGAAAAGACCGAGAGAGAGGAGAACAACACTCCAAAGATTTCGAGCTTTAAACGATCAAGAAGGAGTAATATGCAAAGGTATATCTATCCTTCTCCTACTTTATTGAATGTTTCACACGATTCATATAATGGATATATTTTCTGTTATTTTAGTAAATCATATGATGAAAATATTATGTTGACTTTGGTGCAATCCCAAGAGGGGGATGAATTGGAGATTTAAAAATTTCCAAGGTTAAATGATCAACAGTTCAGTATATCTCAACTTAGGGAAAGTCTAAACACATATGATGCTGCAGAAAAAATAAATCAATCAATACTCAGCACATGCAATACAGTTCCAGTATCGTTCAACTAATTACAATTACGTGTCAATTAGATATGCAATATATTCAGCAAAGAAATTAAATCAAGCAATATACAAAATATAAAGCAATAAAAGTAAAGGTGACACCAAATATGTTATCGAAGTTCGGCAAATGTGCTTACATCCCTGCCTCGGCTTGCAAGCCCAAGAATTACCACTATTGCTCACTTAATGGGTGGAGCAGCACTGGTTACAACCAGGTCAAATTACACCAAGGTTGACCTTAACCTTTACACTCTCCTTATAGGGCGGAGAAGGTCCTATTGATCCTTATGGGCTAGATCAATACCCCCTCAGGCCACGCCTGAAATACAATCAGATAAACTTTTTATACAATGGGAAGTGCTTCTAACACAAGCAAATTTATACTAGTACGCACAAGTAATAACTAATGCACTTCGAACAGATAAGAACTATAAGCTCAGTGAAGATATGTGTAATAGCACTCAATCTAATGGCAATAAGTAATTAAATGCGAGAGTGTATTATCAAACTATCTATGAAACAATATATAAATATATATCAATCACAAGTAGGGTTTCAAGGATTTCCAAAAATTGTAATCGAAATATCTCAAAATGATTTTCTCAAAATTCTAGCTCACGAGATATTTGTAGTAAAAGCTTGTAATAATATTTTGCTTCACAAATCACAATACAAGCTTAGGAGCCTTGCAATACAAATGGATTTATTGATTAAATTGGAGGGGAAACCTTTTGGCTAAACTCTCAACCAAAAAATCAATCATCCAATCACAACAATGAGAGTCTTAACAAATGTGAGCTATGTGGGAAGATGTAGGATACTCTCACTCAAGATTGTTTTTCAAAGGAATGCTCAGTGGAAGAGTATTTTCAGCTTGGATGAGTTAAATAAGCTCTCAAAAATTTAGAGGATTTTTCAGCCATTCAAAATTACTAATCTTGTGTTAATCATGCAAATGAACTCATATATATAGAGACCCTTGAAATTTTGACCATTGGGATATAGTGGGAATTATTAAAATCGTTTTAAACACATTTAATCCAAAATAACCATAATTTACCCTTAATTATCTGCGATAAAAATTGGTCAACCCGAGAGTTTGGTCTACTGAGCTATAGGTTCGGTCACCTGAACAGATACATAAAGAAAGGGCACTTTTGAAGTAAGGGTTTAAAGTTAAGGTGTAGTCCCAAGAGGGGGGTGAATTGGGTTATTAAAATTTTCTTTTAACTCTTATTATAAGTTTGCAACCTTTTGTTAATTTAGTGAACACACAAGTTTGTTTTAACTTATAATGTTTAGTTAGATTAATCACAACTTAAATATCAATACAACCCAATAATTCTCAACAATATCAATTAAACAAACATTAAACCATTCAACTACAATATCTCAATCAAGATATGATATGTAGTACTTTTGCAATTTTCAACTTTTACAAGATCTCAAAGTAGACTTTGTTTGTCACCTTGTATATATGAATTTGATTCAAGGCCTCTATGAACGAATTGTGTTTCCTCAACACAAATCACAACTCAAACTTTAAACAAACTTTTGGTTAATTTGTCTTGGGTGTTAACCAATCAACGTACTCCCCTTGAGGTTTCCGCAATTTATATTGATCAACCAACATACTCCCTTTCAGATTCCACAATCCCAAAAAAAAAATTAAACCTTGGTTTATTTAATTTTCAATCCACGTAGTATATATGATCAAGAATTAAAATCCAACCACGCAATTAATATAAGCAAGAAATTAAATGAGAGTAGGGAAGAGAGTGAGACCGAGATTTTTTACGAGATTCACCTTATACCTAGCCTACATCCTTGCCTTAGGCCAACACAACCTAAAGATTTCACTATACAGCTCCTTTCCAGGTGGAGCAAACTGTTACAATCCCTCCTTCAGGGTGGAGCACCCTCTCTAAGCGATACCCCATGCTCGGTCACTCCTTCAGTAGGTTAGAGCAATGCCTCTCCAAGTGATACCCCACACTCAATCTAACAATTATTCAACAACCTAAATTGTATACAAAATAAAAAACAAATATTGGTGTACAAAGACACTCTCCAAAAGAGTAGATTAGTACAATTGAATTCTATATACTTTAATCAAAATCACAATATGGAAGATGAAGTTCAAGAAGATATCAATGGGGTTCTTTCTTAGTTATAGAACTTAGTTAAGAACACAAGAACCTTGGCCTTTAAACCAAAAAAATCTCAGTAGTGAAATTTAGAAATTGATTGCACAAGAGAGCTTTGAGAGAATTAGGAGATTTGAGAGCAAGAAAGCTTGATTACTGTATTTTCTTGGTGTTTTTAATCCTTAGTCTTGGGGGGTTATTCATAGAAGAGAAATCAAGTCTATTTCGTGTTTCCAAAGTGACTTAGAGTGTTTCCCAAGTTTATAGAAAGCTTGGAGCACAAGAAATACAAATTTGAATTTAAAAATTTTTTAAAAATATATAGTTGTTAACAGTGTTCAGTCGACTAAGGAGTCGGGTTCAGTCTTCTGAAGTTCTTTAAAAAACTGAAATTTTAACTGAAAATAAGGTTAGTCAACTAAAGTGACAAGGTTCAGTCATCTAAGGCTTTACTGCCTCTACATGAATTCATCAAAAAATTCTTCAGCAGACGAAACTTAATCTTCAGTCGCCTGACAATTTCGACCCCCCTTCAGTATTTTTGTCATGACGTTTTCTATACAACTCCAAATTAGATGTTCTTACTATCAACAGAAAGTTAGAAAAAACTACCACAACTTTTATGTTGAACACTTTTAAGATAACGAGTTTTTGATAGAGAAAAATATACATCAATGCGGATATAGAAAAAATAACATAATTTGAAAAATCCCATTTTAGTGTTTTTCATTCCAAAAATAATTTTAACCTTTTTAAAATAAATTTTGACCTTACAAAAATATTTTACAAGTATTTTAAAAGGTATCTAGGTCCAAGAAATTAACCTAAGAGCTTCATGCATACATATTAAAATTGTTTGAAGTACTTACATAAAGACTTCTTAAGACTTTGACATTTTAAGCACTTAAGTCTTCATGCTTGTCTTTCTTTGACTCCATCTTGTCTTCAAGCTTCAATATACTTTAAGCTTTTAGCAAGTTCTCTTTAATATTCATGTTCTCATGATCTTCAAGTTTTGTTAGATCATCTTTAAAACCATGCCTTAATATTCTTTAAGCCTTATTTGATCATCTTTCTTTGGAGTATAAGCTTTCAATGATTCTTGTGAGCACTTGACCTTGTATTCACATACTTGAGTCCTGAAATATCATCACTTAACAAAATATGTTAAGTTCCTCTTATTTTTTATCATCAAAATAATATTTTAAGCCTTATAAGGCCAATAATCTCCCCATTTTTTATGATGACAAACAAGGAGCAAGAAATTGAATAAGCCTTAAAAAGACTCCCCCTTATAATAAGCATTAACTTTACAATATTTGCAATATCAAGATCAATTTCAATATTAATTTCAGTATCATGCTCATATATCAAAATCACATCATTCAAGATTAAGATCACATCAATCAAAAAGAGTAAGATATAAAAAAAATGTATAAATACTAAGGCAATGAGCAACCATAAGCATAAGTATAGATCTAGTGAAGACTCAAAACAAAAATTTTGCATTCAACATGCATAAAAAGATAGACAATAAGTTCCCAAAGTATTATGAGAAAATACAAAAGGTTGTATATCATAATTTTCAATGATTTTCTGTAATGAACATTGACCCACTCGAAAAATGAGCAACTCAGAAGCTATCCCAAGCATAGGAGTTCAGTCGTGTAATACTTAGCCTAAGGGCCAGATCGTCTCTTCAGGGAATGCAGTCTAATTCCAAATTTCGTGTAATTCCAATAGAAAATAAGAAACAAAAGGTTTACTAAACACGGTTCAGATTCAGGTTTTGAGATGTTTGAGATTTTTTTTGATGAATTAAAACAACGTGAAATTTAAATTATGAATCCTAACACTCACTAAATTAACAATGAGAAACGATCCTACATTTAATCAGCCAGACAAGGATTCAATCCCATGTTGAACTTTGGAAAAAAGACTAAAGATGATAACTTCACTATGTAACTTAAGCATGCAATTCTAACAACCTCAATAAAACACAAACTCAAACAAAAATTAAATTTTAATGCAATCAAGAACTTAAATTTAACTCTTCAAGAATTGAAGCAATAAACTAAAACAAGATAAAAATTTAGACTTTAATTAAACTAGAATTAAAATAAATAGGACTCAACCAAATTTAAATCCTAAAGAAGATTTTTTTTTTTTTTTAAGAAACCAAACCAAAATTTTAATGATAAAAAAAAATAACCCAAGCAAAAATTAACTCTAATAATAATATTAATAATGAAGAGAAAGAAAATAAATCGACTTTAGTAATAATACCCCAACAAAGATTACTTTAATTGAAATTCTAATGAAAATTAACAATATTCAATCACTATTTAAAAGAAAGAAAAAGGAGAGAGAGAGAGAGAGAGAGAGAGAGAGAGAGAGAGTAAGAAAGGTGGCTGGCCATGTGGGTTCTCTAGTTGGCAATAGTTGCAGGAGCACAATAAGGATCTCAGTTGGCAGCACAGCAAAGAGGATAGTAGGTGGGGCAACAACCTCTTGGGTTCTTGGGTCCTTATCCTTCAGCAACAACACACGGCAGTGGAGAGAGCAAGCAATAGCAGAGGGTAGTGGCAGCTCTGCAAGGGCACGACACAGTAGCATGGGCAACAATTGCAGTAGTAGCCATAAGGGACCGAGGCAACAACAAGGGCTCGGATTGTTCCCACGCAGCAGAACATAAAGAGAACTGAGATGGGAAAGGAGAGAAGACAGAGAAAGGATAAGAGAATGAGGGATAATAGGGAAGAGAGGAGAGAAGAGGGGGCTGAGAGGGAGAGAACTGGAAAAGGGGAAAGAGGTAAAGAAAATAGAAAAAGAAAGAGATAGAGAGGAAAGAGAGGAGGCAACGAGGGAGAGAGTTCAAAGAGAAGGGAGGAGAGAAGAGGGAGAGGAGATGATGAGTGAGGCAGAGAGGAGAGGAGATGGATAAGTGAGGTGCTGCTCCAAAAATATTTTTAAAAAGCCAAACCCCTAGGAACTCTACTCGCCCAGCACCACAAGGAGGACCCCGCCTCACATGCATGGCCGAGTCAAATCAGCCCAAAAGGTATATTTTTCTTTTATTTTATTTTATTTTATTTTATTTTTTTGTTTCCCAGAGCACAAGCCTGATTTTGACCTTTCTACAGCCTGTAGCTCTCAAAACTCAAAACACGATAGTTGTAAAGCATTTTCTTAGCTTTCGATAACATTATGCCCAGACTACGAAGTAATGTCGACTTTAATATCCATAGATTACCCTACAATAATAAAATAACAAAAATTTATAAATTATTCAATAAAACCCAAATATTATAAATAGAGCACAGTTTTAAAATATTGAGCATAATTAGGCATTTAATTAAAAATATAATCATTAATGCATGATTTTAAATACCTAATTATGCAATTTAGGTGCATAATCACACCCCGCAACTAACGTTTTGCTAGTCTCTAGAAAATAATGTGAATGAAATCCATGACGATACCCACAAACAGTACTTCAAACAAACTAAAATGAATGCACATGCGACACAACCATACCATTTCACATACAGGAGTATAACCAGACTACACACCAGCTTATTCATACATAATTCACACAACTCTGAAGCAAGTTACTCATGCAAGTTTCATTATTATGTAGTCATTAAGAATAGTATACTCATATAAAGTTATCTAGCAATACAATTCAGAGTTAATGTAATCATATAAATTCGAGCATAAATAGGCAAATTTCGAGGCATGTGTAATGTGCGTAACTCATTACACCCAGGATATCCATGGACACCTACAGAATGGTCGTTTTGCCTCGACCTAATTGGTATACCCTCAAAAATACTCAAAAAGGATGGGTTCACTCGTCATACGTGAGGAGGAGTGTCATGATCAAACATCCCACATATTACAAGCAACAAACGCTAAATGCATGGAGTGGACTAGCGTGAAAAGGATCCAACCTATTTGTGAGGTGTCAGGTCCTTCACCCTAACATCTTCTCATCCAACCAAGACCAGCCTAGATCAACTTATTCACAAGCCAGAGGTGAATATTTCTAAGGAATTAATCTGTTGAAGAGTCTTCATATATGGAGAACATGTGTCATGTCCCTGACTTTTTATGGTAGTTGTGTAGATCAGGTATTAATCTTTCACTTCATTCATGTGCATTTCTATTTCTTATTTTTTTCTTTCTACTCATTTTGTAGTAACCTGGATAAAAATAAAGATTAATTATTAATTAATTAATTAATTATTATTAAATTAAACAAATAAATAAATAAAGAATTGAATTGAATAATTAGTTTATTAAAATAATATATGTAATGATTAAAGTAATACATAATATAAGTTATATATATATATATATATATATATGTGTAAGTAATATAGTATATTATATGTTAAGGAAGAAGCTTCAAGATAGATTTTTTTTTTTTGCTTTGATCCTAAAATCCGGAGGCTTTGATTTCACATTTGGACTGTTCAATTTCTTTAGCTTCTAGAGCCTTCTTTCTGCGCCTCTCAATTTCTCTCAGGCTCTCTCACGTATGCTCTCTCTCCTCCATTTCTCCTTCTCTCTCTTCTCAATTTCTTGGCAAATATTCGGTCGATTGAAAATCTGAAAATACCACTGGATTCCATTTTCCGCCGCCGACATATCCACCGAAGTGGACTTGTCATAGGAGCAACGTAGGCATATCTCTTGGGGTAAGGTAAATTCTAATTATTACCTTAATATTTCTTAAATTTTAATCCAAATGGGCGATCAGACACCACCACGAGAATCTAGGGATGATTCTCTACAAGTCTAGCGGAACAGATTTCTCATTGAGTCATTGTAGAAATAGCCCCAAAATTAGGATAAATGGGTTATTTAGAAATTAATTATTATTTAATTATTGTAAATTAGGAAAGGTTAAAATAAAATTTTATTGGGGTTGATTCGATTGAATCAGGGTTCGGGTGAGTGCCGCGGGTATAATTTTAGGAGCCCCGCAAGCGTGGTTCAGGGAATCAGATAAGGGGGAATAAAATTATATCAGTATTTTATTAAGGTGAATTGGTTATTTACGAGCATATGAAATTTATTATTTATCGATATGATTTTTTTTAGAACAGCTTGAGTACTGGAAAATGATGATTTTGTTTAAGGTTTATATTTGGGATAATTGCATATGATACTAAATTGGTGTGACATGGGAACAATTTTTCCTAATAAATTGAATATGAATTACTGTAGTATTTAGATTTGCATATAAAAATGTATTGATCTGTTAGACTACTGTGTAGGGATGTGTTGATCTGTTGGATACATGTGTGGTAATGCATTGATGCGTCTGTGTGAACTAACTGGTGTGGTTATTCGTATGCATCTCAGTATAACATTGGCATGAGGAGGTTGTTATATTGCCTAGATATAAATCATGATATGACGTTGGCAAGTTGAGGAGCTTGTCATATTGTCATTTATATAGGGTAGGACATTACCAGGTCGAGGAGCTTGTTCTACTGATGTACGACGGGTAGGTCATGGGGATTGGATACTGGTGAATAGTGGTGCCTGTGTGGGCCACATGTCGTGGAAGCTGAAGTGGTGCCTATGTGGGCCACGTTATATCCTGTGTGGATGATGGCGCCTGTGTGGGCCATGTTATGTATCCTGTGTGGATGGTGGCGCCTGTGTGGGCCATGTTATATACCCTGTGTGGGTAGTGGTGCCTATGTGGGCCACGTGTAGATAAGAAGTACGTAGGTGCCTATGTGGGCCACATACTGATATGTACGCAGTAGCTCTGTGTGGGCCACATACTGAGGACATTGGAAGACGAAGTATGAGATGCATGATTCCTGTGTGGATGGGTTGTGCGCATGTGAATTTAATTGTAGCATAATAATAATAATGATATAGCATATTGTGAATGCATGTGTGTGCATGCGGCGAGATAAACATACCGCCGGGGGCTTGCTGAGAAAGGCGAGTGCTCTGATAGGTAGTTTCTAGGTATCAGTGCAAAGGGATGCTACTTGTATGGGCGGGCAGACATCTCGATCCTCAGAAACCTTCACCTTTAAAATAATAAAATGTGTATACTGACGGCGAGGTAATTCTCCACCTGAGGGCTTACTGAGTAAGGTAAGTGCTCTGGAAAGTATCTTTTAGGTACCAGAGCAGAGGGAAGCTACTTGTATAGGCGGGTAATCTTCCCTATCTTTGGGGACTTTCGCCTGCATAAAAATTATGTACTTGTGCATATTGGATGTGTGTATGATATTTGATGTCGAAGATGTTATTAATGGTACATTTTTGTAGTTGTTATTGATATTATGTGAGAAGCAATTTATTTTGATATGTAAATATTAAAACTCATTTGTCACACATTGTTATAATTTATTCCACCCTTACTGAGAAGTGTCTCGCCCTAATGGATTAACAACTTTTTACATTCTTCTGGAGATCGGGTTTGAAGGCCTAGGCTGGGACTATTTTTGCTAGTTTCTTTTGGGGTATTGTGAGATACTGATATATATACAGATATATATATTTGTACTGGGTTATGTTTTAAATGCTAGTTGTGGATACGGATATTTGGATGTTGTAGTATTCGTTTTTGGGTTGTTATATAGAACTCTGGTATTTATTTGAGGTTATTTATTTATGTTTCGTTATGTGCATGTTAAATATGGTATCAGATACAGATGATTGGAACACATAGCACCCGAGCCCCATTTGGCGGGTTCGGGGCATCACACATTCATCAATTTCTTTCTTTTCATGGTCTGTTAGGACAATCATTACACTTATTTTGCTACCTTCATACCACCCATGGAAATTAAACTCGAACTGAAGTCCATGAAATAAGTTTATTTCATGTGGTGGCTCGGCCTTCACATCTTGAGTAGGCTACAAGACTTAGGTTTCTATCTCCCCACTAGATGTCACCTCTAGGCTAGCAAGTCAAAAACTAAGACTAGTGTACACAGAATATCTAGAAAAAAAAAAAAGGAAAGTTGAGTTTCATGAACTCTGAGCTGACATCAAAAACTCAAAAGAACGATATATGGCTCAACAGTACCTCACAAAGTATCATAGTCGCCACGGATGTTCTCTCAGTGCTCACAAAGAATCCTAAGTGCTACAAGTCATGTGAATGTTCTGTTTTTAGCCTCATGAAATACCATGTAAATACAGGAGTTTATATAGCCAAATTAACTTGAATGAACTACTAGTCAACCTACATAGAGTTACAATTCCTAGATTAGTCATATAAAGAGAAACTACACATAAATAACCCGCTATTCAGCTTAAGTGTGTAACTCCTAGGTTATATGCAAGTATGTGAAGGGTAAAAGTTAGTGTTAATCATAGCCTAATCATCCATATTCAAATTTTTTTTTTTTGTTTTTTTAATGTATTTTCTCATCCCTCCCCCCTCCCCCCCAACTAAAATGGAACATTATTCTCAATGTGAAAGCATAAGGGAAATAGAAAAGATGTGCACAGGGGGAGTAGAGCATACCTGGGTGGAGAAGTAAGGGAAAATAAAAACTAAAACTAAGGAAAAATGAACCTTAAATTAACTAAAAATAAAATAAGATAAAACAAAATGAAAAGAAAGGAAAGAAAAACATCACAGTTTATCTGGCAAAGGCTCTGGATGAATTTCATCTGGTGGGTGCAGGTCTATAAATTGAACTGATGAGTCTATAAATCTGAGTCACCACAATGAATCAGTCTTATTACTAGCACAAAAGTTAGCCTCAAATAAATCAATACGTTCTAAGGTACCAGGCAAAACATGTGCAGACTGCCTTCCTTGCTTTAACAAGAAAGGACTTTTATTTAGTATACGTTCTAGGAAATTCACTTCTTTAAGAAACGATCTTTGAGGCAAAGTTGTCAGAGCAGTTACCTTTGGTTCTTCAGAAGCATCAACATTAAAAATTTTACCTGGTTCCTCTAAATGTTCACCATTATGCTCACCCTCTTTATCGAGTGTACCCATCACCTTACCACTAAGAGGATTTACTTTAGCATTGCATTCCTTGACATTTACTCCAGCAGGGAGTGATGGTTCCACAACTGTCAATCTCTGACGGTAAGGTACCATAAGTTGGTACTCCTTATTGGTCTCTGTCTCCATGTTAATTGACTTTTTCAATTCTGGTCTCGCTTCCTCTAATTTTTTTTTTTACCTCATCTATCTCAGTTGTAACTTTGAGTGTCAAGACAACTATTGGTTTGTTGATGAGTATCTCAGGTTGGGAAACTTCTTTTTCACTTCTCGAACTAATTACGGCCTACGCTGTCTCAAGAGAAACATTATGTATTTGTTACTATTGGTGCTAGTATTCTTGAGGATTAGGCTGAGATTCTACCAGAAATTTTCCTTTTTCTAAGATATTCAACTGTGTGCTCATCTCATTAATGGTGTCCCACGATTCATTCATGGTCTGAGTATTAATCTGCATGAACTGCTAAAGAGCATCCTCAAGAGACTTATCCAGTGGAGCAGGTGTTGCATTGGATTGTAATCCTGAAGGTGTATAACTCTAAAAGATCTGTTGTGGCTGATACTGATGTTGAAAGGCAGCCTGATGATATGATGGCTGATAAGGGGGTGCATAGGACTGGGAAGATTGATTCCAAAGTTGCTCTGTACTATTCTCATTTTCCATCTCCATAGCCTTCACTCTTTTGGTGAGTTCAACCAGACGTGCCTCAACACAAAAATCATCTTTCAATTCATATCACTCTCCCCCATGTATTGCCCTCAATGGTTAAGCTACAATTGGTCTTCTGTCAATCCTAGTGTTGCACTGCTGAGCATAGATGATCTAGAAAATCCAATGCCTCGTCAAGCTCCTTGTTGAAGAAATATCCTGAACACATAGTATGAACGAACTGTTTCGATTCAGGAGTCAATGCAGTGTAGAAATAGTTGACCTAGCATCATGATTCAAATCCATGGTGGGGATATATGTCAACCAAATCTCTAAATCTCTCCTAGCTTTCATGAAATGTCTCATCAAGTTTTTTCATGAATCGACTGATTTGTTCCTGTAAAAATTTAGTTCTCTGTGAGGGAAAAAATTTATGCAGAAATTCATTTTACATATCAGCCCAACTAGAGATAGAATTAGGCCTAAAAGAATTAAATCACGTCTTAACCTTGTCTTTTAATGAAAAAGGAAATAAACATTTTCTAATTGCCTTATCAGTAGCAACCCCATCTATGAATATAACACATGCAAGCTCAAAATCAGTTAAATTATGATATGAATCTTCACACTCCATCCCATAAAATTGAGGTATCACAAATATCATTTCAGACTTAATGTTAAAGTTTTGTGCGTTCTCATACAATATGATGCAAAATGGTTGGGTGGTTCGTGTGACTTGCAAAAAATCCAAAAGCGTGCGTGGTGCAGGTGCAATCATATTTTCTTCAAAACTCTTTTTTTTCTCTCCTTTTTTTATTTTTTTTCTTTTTCTTTTTCATGAGAAAAATTAAAATAATGGTAAAAACACTAATTTGAAACTAGAACTGACATTCCCTGGCAACAGCACCAAAAACTTGATTCACTCGAAAAATGAGCAGCTCGAAAGCTATCTCGAGTATAGGAGTTCATTCGTGTAATACTTAACCCAAGGACCAGATCATCTCCTCAGGGAATGCAGTCTAATTCCAAATTTCATATAATTCCAATAGAAAATAAGAAACAAAAGGTTTACTGAACACAATTCAGATTCGGATTTTGAGATGTTTGAGATTTTTTGACGAATTAAAACAACGTGAAATTTAAATTATGAATCCTAACACGCACTAAATTAACAACGAGAAACAATCCTACATTTAATCAGCTAGGCAAGAATTAAATTGCACGTTGAACTTCGGAAAAAAGACTAAAGATGATAACTTCACTACGTAACTTAAGCACGCAATTCTGACAACCTCAATCAAACACAAACTCAAACAAAAACTAAATTTTAACACAATCAAGAACTTAAATTTAACTCTTCAAGAACTTAAACAATAAACTAAAACATGATAAAAATTCAGACTTTAATTAAACTAAAATTAAAAATAAATAGAACTCAACAAAATTTAAATCTTAAAGAAGATTTAAATTTTGTTGAGTTCTATTTAAAGAAGATTTTTTTTTCTTTTTTTTAAGAGACCAAATCGAACTTTTAACGATAAAAAAAAAAATAACCCAAACAAAAATTAACTATAATATTAATATTAATATTAAATACGAAGAGAAAGAAAATAAATCGACTTTAGTAATAATACCCCAACAAAGAATTAAAATTTTAAAACTTTAATTGAAATTCTAATGAAAATTAACAATATTCAATCACTATTTAAAAGAAAGAAAAGTGAAAGTGAGAGAGAGAGAGAGAGAGAGAGAGAGAGAGAGAGAGAGAGAGAGAGAATAAGCAAGGTGGCTAGCCGCGTGGGTTCTCTGGTTGGCAACAGTTATAGGAGCACAACAGGTATCTTGGTTGGCACCATAGCAAGGAGGACGACAGGTGGGGCAGCCGCCTCTTGGGTTCTCGGGTTCTCCTCCTTCAGCTGTAGCACACGGCAATGGAGAGAGCAAACAGCAGCAGAGGGCAGTGGCAGCTCTACAAAGGCACGACACAGCAGCACGGGCAAAAATTGCAGTAGCAACAATAAGGGATTGAGGCAGCAGCAAGGGCTTGGGTTGCTCCCACATAGCAGAATTGAGAGAGAATTGAGATAGGAGAGGAGAGAAGACAGAGAAAGGATGAGAGAATGAGGGAGAGTAGAGAAAAGGGCACCGAGACGGAGAGAACTAGAGAAGGGAAGAGAGGTAAAGAAAAAAGAAAGAGAGAGATAGAGATAGAGATGAAAGAGAGGAGGCAGCAAAGGAGAGAGTTCAGAGAGAAGGTAGGAGAGAAAAGGGAGAGAAGATGATGAGTGAGGCAGAGAGGAGAGGAGAGGAGAGGAGATGAGATAGATAAGTGAGGCAGTACTCCAAAAAGATTTTTAAAAAGCCAAACCCCCAAGAACCCTACTCACCTAGCGCCACAAGAAGGACCCAGCCTCACGTGGATGGCCGGGTCAAATCAACCCAAAAGGTATATTTTTCTTTTTTTTTTTTTCGTTTATTGTTTCTTTTTTTTTTTTTTTTGGTTTCCTAGCGCATAAGCCTGATTTTGACCTTCCTATAGCTCGTAGCTCTCACAACTCAAAACACAATAGTTGTAGAACATTTTTTTGGCTTTCCATAGCATTTTGAATCATCTTGATCGAGGCTCGAATGGGAGAATTATGCCCAAATTATGAAGTAGTGTCGGCTTTAATATCTATAAATTACCCTGCAATAATAAAATACCAACAATTCATAAATTATTTAATAAAATCCAAATATTATAAATAGAGCGCAATGTTTAAATATTGAGCATAATTAGGTATTTAATTAAAAACATAATCATTAATGCATGATTTCAAATACCTAACTATGCAATTTTGGCTTGTAATCAAACATAAATCATGATATCTTTATTTATCAAGTCTAACTCCCCCTGAATGAAATGTATTTCATATTCAATAGGTTTGTAATTTCATTCTTGAAGTATAAACTATATATTTATGAAGGTGTCAATATTACCAATCATGCTTTTAAATTTATCATGTCATGCTCAAATATCAATTAATTTCATGTAAGTGCTCATGGATACCAATATCAAGAATAATACCAATATCATATCAATATCATAACATGCTCATATTTAGTTTGTTCACATTTAAATTTTGCTAAACTTTCTCCTCTTTTTATATTAACAAAATGATAAAACTGAAAGAAATCTTATGCTAAGGTACTAAGGACCAAAAAATTTCATTTAGATTGCAATAACAAGGTCCATAAGCCAGCATTTATCATAACATGTTTATCCATTAGTCAATCAAGCAAGAGATATATAATGTGATCCATCTTTAGCATGTAAACTGAAATGGTCAAGAATTAATTTCATACTCATATATCAATATCATTGTTAGCTTTACCATGATCCCAAGAGGGGGGGTGAATTGGTATTTTTAAAATTTATCCCTTAGGTATTCCTCCTAACAGCAGTATGTTCACAAACCTATGTTCAATCTAGTGCAAGTAATATAAATATATCAGAAATTAAGTAAAGCAGTTTAATTATTCACACAAGCACCAGAAAGCAATAAAGAGAGTGTGACACGCAGATATGTTATCGAGGTTCGGCCAACTGCCTGCTTCCCCACCTTGGCTAACCAGCACAAGGATTATCACAATAACTTGCTCACTTAAACGGGTGGAGCAGCACCTATACAAACCAGGTCAATTAGCACAGGGCTGACCTCAACCTTTACACCAATCCTTACCGAGATGGATTACTGCCCCCTCAAGTCATGCCTGGAATCTCTCAGATATACAATCAAAAGGTACAATATAAGGGTGCTTTCACGTAAAGCAGATTTGTACCCCAAATGCGCACAATCACATACACCACAGATGATTCAATAATGTAAGCTCAGTGTGATCTAAATAGTTCAACTCTCAAATATGTTTTCTATCAATGTAATACGTATGTGAGAGTGTCAACGACAATATGTGTATTTCAAGATATTCAATCAAACGTGCTCACACAGAATATCAAGCAAGCCTCAAGAGTATAGATCAGCAGAATATCTCGATCACATAAATATGTATATGCTTGGACTTGCAAAATATATATGATCTTTGTTTTTAGCAAAAATATATAAGTGAATAAATATTGCAACAAAGATGTTTCACCTAAAAAACAAATATCTCCTCAAATGGTTTTCAAAATAAAGAGTAATAGATATTTGTAAATGATTTTGAAAATATTTCGCAAAAAAAAAAAAAAGCAAATACAAGCTTCTCAAGATGTTGCAACGAATTTGCAATCTCAGAAGATCTAGTAAAGTCTTCTTAGGATGAACTTATTAGCAAAGTCCCCTAAGAATCCTTTTGTTTTGACTCTCAATAAAAATGGATCAATCTCACAACAAAAAGAGAGCAAACATTCCTATCTAAACACTCAAGAACACTTACAAATGATTTAATGAGTTTTGAATGTAAGCTAGAGTGTATTTGGAAGAGTATAAGCAATGAGAAATATTTTTCTTGACAGAGAATTTGATTTTCTAATATGCTTTATAATTTTCCCAAATGAGAGGGTATATATAGACATACCAGAATTTTTGACCGTTCGGGACCTATTAGGGATTGTTAGAAAAGTTTAATGACATTTAAAACATTTTACCCTGTTTAAAAAATATTTAACCACGGTAAAAATTAGGGCAACCCGAGAGGTCCGGTCGACCAGAAATGTTTTGGTCGACCAGGTCTCATATGGTTCGGTCGACTAGGCAGATTTTGAACTAAAGGCTGGGTCAAACAAGAGAAGGCGATTTTTCAAATCTCTGAGGTTCGGTCGACCGGGCCATTTTGAACTGGCTGGTTTGGTTGACCAGACTGTTGGGATTTTTCCTGAGGATCCTCAATCGACCAAGTAGTTGGAGTACAAAAGTGGCTCTGTTGACCAGATGGTCAAAATGTTGACCTAGGGAGGTTTTGGTCGACCGAGGCTTTTTGACCTACGTAGTTCAGTTGACCAGGACCTTGGTCAACTATTGACCCAGGTCTAGTTCGATCGACTAGGCCAAAATGAACTATGTTGGTTGGTCAACCGAAAGTGCACCAAGTGTGCATTTCGGTCTCGTTTCAAAACATACAAACACTATTCAAGTGCCTAACAAACATATGTGCAAATGTATGTGTCCTAGGGTCATTTATGTCCAAAATTAAGACACAAAAAAGTCGGGTGTCGATCGACTGAACCTTAAGGTCTTTCTACGGTCATTTTTAGTTCGTATCTAGTTTGAGCTTACAAAATAAACCATGCATGTGATGCGTGTGCTTATTACAAACCAAATATCGTAATTACTATTACATACAAAGTTCACTACTGAATATTACAATCGAAAACATGAATTTGTCTTCAAGCTTTAAGTTATTACACGCCATAAATGAATCTGCTAATATAGACCTACACATGAACTAGATATTCATTAAATACGTGAGTATTTGTCATTATCAAAACCGGGCGTGACCTATAAGGTCAACAATCATATCAAGATTCATGCTTCATAATCATGCTCAATAATTTCATGCTCAAATTTGCAATGTATAGTGAACCATAAATCATCAATATAAGTCAAGTCATTATCATGTCTTTGGCAATATCAAGATATCATACATGTTAGCATTTTAGCATAGCCATAGCTCAGTATTTAGTTCATATTATCATATCATTAGTAACTCACCACATATGCATATCAGAATATCAGCATTTAGCATGTAACTATGTTGCATATCAACAAATTATATAAGCATAGAGCATATTATTATCATTTGTGCATTGTGCTACAAGTTTGCTCAAATTGTTTTCATATTGCTCAAGTATCTCTCATTCTCAAATATATCTCATTTTGCTTAAATACCTCTCATTTTGCTCAAATATCTTTTCTTACTCAAAATACTCATGCAATAAGCTCAATTTGCTTCAGATTTTCTTTCTTTCGATTTCATATAAATTCCAAAAATTCATATTGCTTTCCAAATCTTAATATTTTCTAAGTTAAGCTTTGTACTAATCATCCTATGATTTTGGCCAACAATGTCATTTTTTGTTTTTATTTGTTTCAATGTAGGAGTCAATAAGCTTTTAAACTCTTCTTTGAGATTTTCCATTTCAACTAGTTCAATATCCTTGTATTAAATTGGATTAAGTAGCTTTCTTAATTTCTAAAAGGGAATAACTAATCCTAATATCTTTGGAGTCCTTAGTTTGAGAACTAGGCTTTTCATCTAGGTACCCATACTTTCTTGGGTCCGGATGTTTTAGAAAAAGTTGATTCTTTTATTCTCCAAACTTGTCTAATTTTCACATCTTCCCTCTTTAATGGACATTCGAACTTAATGTACCCTTTCTTCTTACATAGAAAACATATAGTGTGAGTATAAGCATTAGAAGAGGAGCTAGCATAGTCTTTGGAGGCTTTCGTAAAGTACCCCATATAGAGGTCCTTTTTCCTTGTATTTTCAACTCCATTGAACCTTATGCCTTCTTTATTCAAAGACATTTTTTGTGCACCAATCATTCTATCAAAGTTCTCTTTTATTCAAGTGAAATTGTAAATTATTTTAGCTTGATCCTCATTTTTCCTCTTAAGATCACTAACTCTTGCATTTAAAGTATTTTTACCCTTTTCTTGCAGCTTTTCTTGGTTTTGAGACATCTTGGTAATTTTATTTTCTAGTTCAGAAATATATAAGTCTTTTTCATTATCCATAGAAGTTTTGGACTTTAGATCTTCTAGTTCTTTTATCACATTCTCATTCTTGCTTTCTAGTCTATTGATTTTTAATTTTTTTTCTCTTTCAGCAAGTCTTTGAGATTCCAACTTTTTCATTACACCTTCATACTTATTTTTCAATGATGTATATCTTTTAGTCATATTAACTAGAATCTTATGCACCTTGAATAGTTCATTTTGAAGTTCTTCATAAGAAGGCATACTTTCATCATTGGATTCTTCTGCTGAGTCATCACAAGAATCACTAAAAGATTTGGATAAGGAACTTTGTTCTTCATCATTATCCCATGCCATAAAACAATCAACCTCTTGGTCACTTGATTCATTATCTGAACTACTTGTACTCATATTATCCCAAGTAGTTGCTTTCATTATCTTTTTCCTTTTCTTTTTGGAATCTTGCTTAAGTTGTGGACAATCTGATTCTATATGTCCAACTTTCTTACAAGTATAGCATGTTGGAGGTTCAGCCTTTGTCTTCTTTTTACTAATTTTCTTTTTTTCTTCTTCATCTGATTTTTAGTTTCAGATTTTTCTTGTAAATTTATTCTTCCTTCTAATAATTTTTGCAAGTTTCTTGGATATGAAGGCTATTTCATTTTCATCCATCTCTTCTTCATCTTTATCACTAGAGTTTTCGTTTGATGCTTTAAAAGCAATAGATTCCTAAGTTTTAGATTTTCCACTTCTTTCATTCATAGCCATCTCATACGTGAGAAAGGATCCTATGAGTTCATCTAGTGAGGTAGTCTTAAGAGTTCTACCTTCCATTATGGCTGTAGCTTTTGGTTCCCATTTAGGTGGAAGTCATCTAAGGATTTTACGTATCATCTCATATGTAGAATATGTTTTCCCCGAAGCGTTTAATGAGCTTATGATATGTGTAAACCTAGTGTACATGTTTATAATTGATTCGGTGGGATTCATCCTAAAAGCTTCGTATTCACTAGTCAACATATCAATTCTATTGTCTCTAACATCTATGGTACCTTCGTAGGTTACCTCAAGTTTATCCCAAATTTCCTTTGATGTTTTACAAGCCATGATTCTATTGAATTCATTAATGTTAAGTGCACAATATAAGGCATGTATAGCACTAGAGTTGACTTGCAGCATTTTATGATCCATGTCGATCATCTCTTTTTCTTCCTTAAGAACCTCTTTTCCGTCTACTAGTTTGGTAGGAATTAACTCACCATTTGTGACAACCTTCCAAGCTTTCCAATCCATAGTTCGAAGATAAATCCTCATTCGTTGTTTCCAAAAGGTGCAATTAAGTCCACAAAAGATAGGTAGTCTAATTGAGGATTGACCCTCTCCAAAGGGACTTACTCCTACATATGTCATGTAGATCTTTATATAACTATTTTTTAAGATTTTTTATAACCTATCTCTGATACCAATTGAAAGTTAAGGTGTAGTCTCAAGAGGGGGGTGAATTGGTTATTAAAATTTTCTTTTAACTCTTATTACTCATTTGCAACCTTTTGTTAATTTAGTGAACACACAAGTTTGTTTTAACTTCTAATGCTTAGTTAGATTAACCACAACTTAAATATCAACACAACCCAATAATTCTCAATAATATCAATTAAACAAACATTAAACCATTCAATCACAATATCTCAATCAAGATATGATATGTAGTACTTTTGCAATTTTAAGCTTTTACAAGATCTCAAAGTAGAGTTTATTTGTCACCCTGTATATATAAATTTGATTCAAGCCCTTTATGAATGGATTTTGTTTCCTCAATACACCATAACTCAAACTTCCAACAACTCAAACTTTAAATAAACTTTTAGTTAATTTGTCTTGGGTGTTAACCAATCAATGTACTCCCTTTGAGGTTTCTACAATTTATATTGGTCAACCAACGTACTCCCTTTCGGTTTCTATAATCCCAAAAACAAATTAAACTTTGGTTTATTTAATTTTCAATCCACATAGTATATATAATCAAGAATTAAAATCCAACCACGCAGTTAATATAAACAAGAAATTAAATGAGAGTAGAGAAGAAAGTGAGACCGATATTTTTTACAAGGTTCAGCTTATACCCAGCCTACGTCCTCGCCTTAGGCCAATACCACCTTAGGTTTCCACTATACCACTCCTTTCTAGGTGGAGCAAACTATTACAATCCCTCCTTCAGGGTGGAGCCCCCTCTCCAAGCAATACCTCATACTCAGTCACTCCTTCAAACGCTAGAGCAACACCTCTCCAAGCGATACCCCATGCTCGGTCTAACAATGATTCAAGAACCTGAACCTTCTACAAAATAAGAAACAAATATTGGTATGCAAAGTGTTGACCTTATAGGTCATTCCAGGTTTTCATAATGACAAATACTCTTTCTATTTGATGGCTTTCAAGTTTGTGTGCAGGATCATATTAACTGGATCATGTTGATGGCATGCGGCACACAATGGCTTGAAGCAAAAGAAGACCCAAAAGATTCATTGTTGTAATTTTATAAGTTTAATATTGGGTCTGTAATAGTAATATAGGAACGGTCTATAATAATTAATGCATGGTATGCATGTAAGAACTAAAGCTCAAGACTATAGTTTGACCTTAGGGATCACCCTTTGGTCGACCCTTAGGATTGTCCCCAACATCACTTAAGTTATCAGGGGAATTAACTATAGCAAAATTGGACTTACTTTAAAAATCTTGTGAGAGGTCAGCCGACTAAACCTGTGGCATTCAAAACGCCTCAGGTGACCGAACCATGGACAAGTCAACATGTTGACTTATGTTTGATAGATCGAACCAAATTGCACGTATCTTCCTAGGTCGACCGAACATGTGTCATGGTTCTTTTCACCAACCCGGGCACCCAAACCTTTGCATTCAAAATGGCCTCGGGTGACCTAACTTGTTAGTTCAGTTAACTGAATATTAGACCGGGCACCTAAACTGCGGCCAGTAGGAAAATTGCCTTAGTTGAGCCAATCAAACCTAACTTGGGCACCCGAACGTTTAAACATAGCTCTTTGAGCTGAGTCTATTCGGGTGACCGAACTAAGGTGCAGCCACCTGAAACCTCCCAAATTGCTTATTTTTTTTATCGGGGTTAATTTTTCTGATTGTTTTTAAAACATTTCTAATAATGACTTCTATGTCCCCAACAGTTATAATTTGGCCTATGTCTATATATAGGACCTCATTTGTGTGGATTAGTAGGAGATTAAGAAAATCATTAATGAAAAATCGTCTCAAACACAAAAATCTTATTTTTCCTATCCCACTTCAAGTACTCTCATATATCCATTTCCTTGATCATCCAAAGTATTGTGAGAGTTTATCTTGTGTTATTGCTTTATTGTAGATTTCTTAATACTCCCACTATTTTGCTTGATTGATTGTTATTGATTTTGGGGAGTTAAGCAAGAGTTATCCCACATAATTAATTTGATAAATCTAGTGTTGGAAAAAACTCAGTAGCTTGAGGATCTTTGCATTGTCATTGCAAAGATTCTTATAGCAATAATATTTTGTGTGCAAAATATTTTTACAAGCTATATACTTCAAACTACTATTGTGCTTATTTCATTGAAGGAAAATATTTTGAGTTAGTTCGAATATTTGATCAGCATCTTTGAAACTCTAATCTAGTATTGAGATGTGTTATATCTAGTTTCAAAGAAATAGCTTGTTAGAACACTCTTGTGCTTAATTGTTTATAGACATAACTTTAAGTGTTGATTGCACACGTAGAGCACCGAACTTATAGTTCATACATTCTTGAGGTGCATTCATTATATTGTGCGTAGTGGTACAAATCTACTTGTGTTAGAAGTACTTTTATTTGTACAAAAAGTTTATTAGTTGTAATTCTAGGCATGGCCTGAGGGGGCAGTAATCCATCCTAGCAAGGATTGATTGTAAAGGTTGGGGTCAGTCCTATGAATTTGACCTAGGGCCTTCTCCGCCCTGAAAAGAGAATTTGTAAAGGTTGATGTCAGTCTTGTGTTAATTTGACCTAGTTGTAACTGATACCGCTCCACTCGATAAGTGAGCATTAGTGGAATCCTCGGGCCTGCGAGCTTGAGGTGGGAACGTAGGCAGTATTGGCCGAGCCCTGATAACATATCGTACGTGTACTTTTTATTTTCGTAGTTTATATTACGCACTTTCATTTTTAGCACATGTATGTATCTTCTTTAATTTAGTATATGTTATACATGTGTTAATTGGATTTATGATCAAATAGAAAGACCCTAGGTTTGTGTAATACTGTTGCTAGAATGGTTGACTTATGGATAAATTTTTTAAATACCCAATTCCCCCCCTCCTTTTGGGAATAGACCAATTCTAACACAAAGACACTCTCCAAAAGAGTAGATTGGTACAATTGAAATATATATACTTTAATCAAAATCACAATATGGAAAGATGAAGCTCAAGAAGATATCACCAGGGTTCTTTCTTAGTTGTAGAACTCAGTTGAGAACACAAGAACCATGGCTTTTAAATCAGCAAAACCTCAGTAGTGAAATTTAGAAATTGATTGCACAAGAGAGCTTTGAGAGAATTGGGAGATTTGAGAGCAAGAAAGCTTGATTGCTGTATTTTCTTGGTGTTTTTAATCCTTAGCCTTGGGGTTATTTATAGAAGATAAATCAAGTCTATTTCATGTTTCCCAAGTGACTTGGAGTGTTTCCTATGTTTATAGAAAGCTTGGAGCACAAGAAATACGAATTTGAATTTAAAAACTTTAAAAAAATATAGTCATTTAACAGTGTTCAGTCGACCGAGAAGTTGGGCTCAGTCTTCTGAAGTTCTTTAAAATACGAAAATTTTAACGTAAAATAGGGTCAGTCGACTAAAGTGACAAGGTTCAGTCGTTTGAGGCTCTACTGCCTCTTCAGGAATTCATCAAGAAATTCTTCAGTAGACTGAACTTAATCTTCAATCACCTAACAACTTCAACCCCCCTTCAGTATTTTCGTCATAACTTTTTTTTTCATAACTCCAAATTAGACGTTCTTGGTATCTACAAAAATCTAAGAGAAAATCTCACAACTTTCATGTTGAATACTTTTTAAGATAAAGAGTGTTGGATAGATAAAAATGTACATCAATGCGGATATAGAAAAAATAACAGAATTTGGAAAATCCCATTTTAGTGCTTTTCATTCCAAAAATAACTTTAACCTTTTTGAAATAATTTTTGACCTTATAAAAATATTTTTCAAGTATTTTAAAAGGTATCTAGGTTCAATAAATTAACCTAAGAGTTTCATACATCCATATTGAAATTATTTGAAGTACTTACATAAAAACTTCTGAAGACTTTGACATGCTAAGCACTTAAGTCTTCATGCTTGTCTTTCTTTGACTCCATCTTGTCTTCAAGCTTTAATATACTTTAAGCTTTTAGCAAGTTCTCTTTAATATTCCTGCTCTCATGATCTTCAAGTTTTATTCATTAAGCATCTAAATTGGGTAATTAGGAGTTTAAAATCATGCATTAAAGATTATATTTTTAATTAAATGCTTAATTATGTTCAATAATTTAACATTGAGCTCGAATTACAATATTTGGATCAATACTTGATAATTTACGAATTTTTGGTAACTTATTACTGCAGGATAATTTTTGGACATTAAAGTCGAGACTAAAAATGTACGTGCGTGTATGTGAGCTAGAGTTCAAATCAAGGTGATGTGCATGAAGCCAAATATCGAAGACCGAATGGTGAGCCACATGCTTGCAAATGACAAGCCATGCATGCAGTTGTTTGAAGTTGTGTGTGTGCATAAAAATTAAAGAATACGTGCTATGCAATGTGATAATTTTTGAAATTAAAGAAGAAATAAAAGAGAACTGGGTGCCATATGAGAAGACTACATGGGCTTCATGCACATGAATCCGTGTTAAGCAATGAAAAGTGAGCAACAATCCAAGTCCGAAATTCGCTAGGAGACAGCCTAAATGTATTTTGGTATTTTAATCATAAATTTTTCATATGACATTGTATTGGTGTGATTCAAGTGGCATTGGAAAGCTTACTAAGATATCTACAATTCATTGTGAAATAGCCGTTTTCTAATTCGAACGTTTACTAGGTAAAATTTGGGCTTGAAAGTGAAATTGTTTTGATAGGCCATGTGTAGTGCCTTAAAGAAAAAAGGAATCTTGGACCACCAAAAAAATGGCCCATGCGCCTATCTCAAGAGGGGACACGATTAGAGCAAAATATTAGAGGGGGAATAGGATAATTTTTTAGGAGGAGGGTTTAGGGAGGAAAAGGGAGTAGCGGGAGGCAGTGGTGCGCAGGACAGCAAAAGACTCTTGGCCTCTCTCAGATTTTCGGCTATCTCTCTCTCTCTCTGCTCCCTTACTCTCTCATCTCTTTCTTTCTTTGAACTCAATTTTGTTAAAATAAATTTTATTTTTAATTTTTTAATTTATTCAAAGTTTGGATTAATTTTTGTTTAAAAATAGTTTGTTTAATTTAAGAACTTTCTTTTTACTAGATAAATTTCTTTTTAAATCTCTCTCTCTCTCTCTCTCTCTCTCTCTCTTGCATTTAAATTCTTGTTTGAGCATTATTATTGTTAATTTCAATTTGTCTTCTTATTTAAAGTTTTTATAGGGATTTAATTATTTTTCTTTAGTGTTTTTATTATTAAAGTTGGTGTTTTTATTTAGAGTGTATTCTTGTTTGGGTTTACGCTTAAAGTTAATATTTTTATTTAG
Source organism: Malania oleifera (assembly GCF_029873635.1). Lineage (NCBI taxonomy): Eukaryota > Viridiplantae > Streptophyta > Magnoliopsida > Santalales > Ximeniaceae > Malania > Malania oleifera. Next base: position 75,399,733 of record NC_080424.1, on the reverse strand, counting down.
TTGAATGATTGCAGGGTTTAGTTCTTTTATTATTCTGGTATTGAATTTGGTATTTATTTAAGTTATTTCATGCATATTTAATTTTTAGTTAGAATTTAAATTCTATTGCAAAAACCTCAAAAATCCTAGGAAATTGAATATGAACTATGTTCGGTAAATTTTTCTTTTCTTAATTTCTTTTGGAATTACACGAGTTTGGAATTAAAATACATTCCCTAAGGAGACGATATGGCCTTTGGATTAAGTATTGCATGACTGAACTCTTATACTTGGGATAGCTTCCGAACTGCTCATTTTTAAAGTGAGTCATTTATTAGATCATCTTTGAATCCATGCCTTAATATTCTTTAAGCCTTATTTGATTATCTTTCTTTGTAGTATAAGCTTTCAATGATCCTTGTGAGCACTTGACCTTATATTCACATACTTGAGTCCTAAAATATCATCACTTAACCAAATATGTTAAGTTCCTTTGATTTGTTATCATCAAAATAAGATTTAAAGCCTTGTAAAGCCAACATGAGTGCCTGGTCAAAGCTTTGAGGGTGAGTCTAAAGCGATTTCCAACCTACTCGAGGTTTGGTCGCCTGGTCTTAAGTTTGATCTGCCGAACTTCTTAGTTCGGTCACCCAATGACAAAATGACCATGAAGTTTGGGCACCCGGGGTCATTGGAAAAGTCTTTATTTTGAGTTCGGTCGACCGTGAACACTCAGTTCATTTTGATTTGGTCACCCGAAGTTAGGTCAACTATTTGACTGTCCCTACGTTCGGTCGACCATTGCATTTTCAATGCCAAGGTTCAGTCACCCGAAGCCAAGTCAAATTAAAACCTAAGTCATATTTTTAGACCATAAGATACCCCTGTTTGCATATATAATAGTGGGGATAATTTTAAGTGCTTATGCAAGAACCTAGGGTCAATCAATGGTCTAGGCTTTTCAAGCACACCTAAAAACCTGGCGTCGATCGACTGAAGGTCATTTGAGCTTTACAATTCCTACCATGCATGTCATGCATTAATTATTACAGACCTTGGATTAATATTACAGACCCGAATGAATTGAAATATAAATTACAACAATAAACACTTTGGGTCTTCATTTCCCTTCTAGTCCATGTGCACCATATGATACTGCCAATTAATCTTGCACACAAACTTAGGGAAAACATTAAATACCAAGGTATTTGTCATAATCAAAATGGGATATGACTTATAAGGTCAACATATTAGCATGCTATCTCATGAGGTGCTTAAAAATGAATTTTTATACTCATAAGATGTTAGGATTTATTTTAAAAGCTTAAATAGTGCTTAAATTTCTTAGATATTAGTATATGTTGTTGTTATGAGAACCATAGAAAATCAAGCCAGTATAAAAATTTTAGGGAAAATCCAATCTAATCACTTAACGTATACATTATTATGATTGGTTAATATTTGATGTTATTGGCTATAGCATGCTCAAGTGAATCCACTTAAAATGGACATGCATTTTCATTTCTTAATGTTATATACTTACTTTTTAAAATTTCTTTTATAGCATACTTTGTCCATCTCATAAGCTTGAGTTTTAGGGAACCTATCAAAATACTATATAACCCTAAACTCATCATTAAGCCAAATATGCTATATTGAAAATTTTTAATTCTCTTGTCTTGAAGAACTTTGTTCTGCCTTTCACTTAATAAGAGTAGATATATTTAAAATTGAAGGGATATTATTTAAATTTTGTTTTAACTTGGGCTAAAGATAAAGTGCCCAAAATTGCTAATACAATATCCTTTGGCTAAAGAGTAGAATGTAAAAGGGGCAAAAAAGGAGCTAAAATATCAATTTGTGTGAGCTGAATGCCACTATCCATAAAATATTATATGTTTAAATTCATCTAATGGATTTTTTATATTGAGATTAAATAGAGTGCATTGAACGCTTACTGTCCATTCTTCGCTTAAAGGTTAATTTCATTTGATGGAAAAATATTTTGTTTTTATATTAATTGGCTATACTAAATTGCATGCTTGAGTTGAATGCTACCTGCATGGCTGATGTAGTGATGTGTATTGCATGCTAGTAGATACTTTTAGGTTGTTGCATATTTGATCTAAATGGCACATGTATGATGCAAAAATCTTGTGAATTGCATGTTGTAGTATCAACTAGGCTATGTGGTGCATGTTTTTGTGACTTGTAGGTTTGGGAAATGCTCTATTTACAAACGGCTTGTTGCTGAAATTTCGATATATTTTTCCCAAAATGATCATAAAACATGCACTAAGATAATTATGATTTGCTGCATGCTAAAATATTTTTGAAAGGATGAGTGAATCATAAAAGTATATTACTTCTCATCCTTCGTACAAAATGCATGCAAAATAATTTAATAAGTCTGTACATATTGAATCTTATATGCTTTGGGCTAAATTGAAAAACATATACAATCAAAATTCTTTGAATTCTCCTAGGATGCCCTTCATCGTATACACACTCTCTAACTCTAGGAAAATCTTGCTCATAGAAACCATTTGGTCCAAATTTCTGGGTTATGTACTTTTACTCAAAACGTAAATGGTTCAGCATCATCATTGTAAATTAAACGTCTCATATTTTGATGATGGTCCATTGACTAGGGAGATTGCATGACTAAGGGGGAGTTTTTATTTGTCACACACGTATTGAGTTTTTTGAGTTGTGTTATTTTCACATTGAGCCCCATCATAATAGCTATTGCATTATTTTTTTAATATAGCCTTGATTGACCATCGAGTGCTAAATTGAAATGCAATATGTCATGCTTATGTGCTAAATATATTATGTTGGCCTTACAAGGCTTAATATCTTATTTTTATGCTAACAAACAAGTGGATCTTAACATGCTATGTTAAGTGATGTATTTTCATGACAAAATGAAGAATGCGAGGTTAAAGAGTTCATGAGAGCTTGTACCTCAGATAGGGATGATTATATCAAGCTTGAAGCATGGATTTAAAGATTAAAACTTGAAGATCATGAGAGCATTGATATTAAAGAAAAAGCTTCAAGAATGAAAGTCAAAGTGATCAACATGGAAAGCTCAAAAGAAAGATGAAGCAAGTATAAAGGCCTAAAGGAATTCAAGAATTGAAAGAGTCTAGGAAATTTCATGTAAGTACTTCAAAGAATTTCAATATGGATGCATGAAGTTCTTAGGTTAATGTCTTGGACCTAGATACCTTTGAACATACTTAGAAAATATTTTTATAAGGTCAAAAATTGTTTTTAAAAGGTTAGAATCGGTTTTGGAATGAAAAACACTAAAAAGAGGATTTCTCAAATGCTGTCAATTTTTATACATCTGCATTAATGCACATTTTTATTAATCAAAAAAACCTTATTTTAAAATGTGTTAGCATTAAAGTTTTAGTATTTTATCTTAGCTTTCATTTGACACCAAGATCATTAAATTTGGAATTATACATAAAACTTTATGACAAAAAGACTGAAGGGTGCTCGAAACTGACAGCATAACAGACGACTGTCAAGAACTGGATAGTCGACTGCCAGTGCACTTTGAGGCGTCTGTGCGTGTTTGGATAGATTTCTGGCACCCTATTGCCCCTTTTTTTTTAACTGGATAGATGACTGCCCAAAATGTACAATGATTTGTCACACGGCTATTATGAATTTTTTCATAATGGTCAAATTTTTAAATGGGGTTGTTTAGGGCTCAAATTTCGTGGAAATTTGTGGAATACTTAAAACCACTTGGGGATCAAGTTCTACACTTTTTAAAGTCTATAAATAAGCCTCAAATATCATTGAATCAATGACACAAAGAATTCAAATTCTGAAAAAAAATTCAAAGTCTCTCTCAAATTGCTCTCAAATTCTCAAGGCTCTCTTTTACTTTCAAGCTCACATATTGTGCACGAATTCAACTAAGTTTTGCTGATATTCTTCCACCGAAATTGTGCTACAAATTCTAAATCTTTCAATCATTGAAAGAATTAATCGGTGATCATTGAGCTTCAAGTTAATTTCCATATTATTGTTTACTTTGAAGTATATTAGTTCTGCTATAATTAGTATACTAACCAGCTCTTTGAGGAGCAAGTTCTTTGTACGCATCTATTTGATTTGTATCTTGTAGATTGACAATTCCAAGGGTTGTTTGAATCGTTGGCTAAGTAAGGAGATATTGCTTACAGAAGCGGGCTCTAGCCTAGTTAAGGAGTGACCGAACGAGGGGATATCGTTTGGAGAAAGCGGGCTCTAGCCTTAACCAAGGAGTGTTGTAAAGGTTTGTTCCGCCCATTAAAGGAACAGGTTTAGTGAATCCTTTGGTGGTTTACCAAAGGCGAGGATGTAGGTTGGGTATAAGCCAAACCTCATAAAAATCTCCGTCTCACTCTTTCTTTCCCTACTCTTTATTTTTAGTACATATTTAAATTGCGTTGATGGTTTAAATTTGAAAATCATATATACTACGTATATTTGGGAATCAAGTAAACTTAAAGTGTAATTTTGATTTGGGTTGCAGAAACCGAAAGGGAGCACGTTGGTTAAACCATATCTTGCGGAAACCATACGGGAGTATGTTACTTGGTTTAACATCCCAAAGAGAAATTAACTAAGAGCTTATCTGAATTCTAAATATTTGGAAAGAGTGATTGGATTTTATATTGCACATCATATTGAAGAAGAAAATTTATTTATACAAGGCTTGGTTCAAATTTGGCTTATATAAACAAACAACCATCTTGAGTTTTTATATTACATAAGTGTTGTGTATTGGCTTGGTTGTTTGCTTTCTAATTATAGTTGATTGGTTTGGTTGAATGATTGGATGTTTGTATGGTTAAGGATTAAATAAAGAAACTAATTTCTTGAGTGCTTAACAAATTAAACAAACAAGTCATGAATTGGTTAAAAGAAATAAAATAAGTTTAAGAATTCTAAAAATGAATTAAAAGAAATTTTTTAAAAAGTCCAATTCACCCCCCCCCCCCCCTCTTGGGAAGCTATTCCTAATTTCAATTGGTTTCAGAGCAGGGTTATAGCAACTCTTAAGTAGAAGCTATAAAAAGATCTAAATGGCTAACTTAGGTGTAGCTTCCTTTGGAGAAGGACAATCTTCAATTAGGTCACCAATCTTTTGTGGTTTGAACTATATTTTTTGGAAAAAAAGAATGCGAATATATCTCCAAACTATGAATTGGAAAGCATGGGAGGTTGTCATGGAATGTGACCAAATTCCCACTAAGATAGTTGATGGAAAACAAGTCCCTGAGGAGAAAATTGATATGACATACTTAGACTATATGATGCTGCAAGTAAATACTAGTGCTATGAATGCTCTATATTTTGCTTTAGATGCCAATGAATTTAATAGAATAATGGCTTGCAAATCAGCTAAAGAGATATGGGACAAGCTAGAAGTAACATATGAAGGCAGCATAGATGTTAGGGATAATAGGATCGATATGCTCACAAGTGAATATGAAGCCTTTAAGATGAATCTAGATGAATTCATAACTAATATGTTTACTAAGTTTACTCACATAATAAATTCCCTAAATGCACTAGGAAAGACCTACACTACTTATGAGATAATTAGGAAAATTCTTAGAGGGCTACCACCAAAATGGGAACCAAAAGCCACTGCCATAACTGAAGGAAAAAATCTGAAAACCACTTCCTTAGATGAACTTATAAGTTCTCTCCTTACATATGAAATGGCAATGAATGAAAATAATGGAAAAACCAAAGCCCAGGAATCAATAGCCTTTAAAACCTTACAAGAAAACTCAAGTAGTGAAATGGATGAAGATGAAGAAGCCTTCATATCTTAAAAGCTAGTAAGGATACTAAGAAGGAGAAACAAATTTAAAAGAAGAAACCAAGACTCCGAATCAGATGAAGAAGGAGAAGAAATCAACAAAAAGAAATCTAAAAGTAAAACTCATGCATGCTATAATTGCAACAAAGCTGGACATTAAAAACCAGAATATCCTCTACTTAAGAAAAAGTCTAAGAAGAAAAAGAAAAAGGTCATGAAAGCCACTACTTAGGACATGATGAGTACAAGTAGTTTTGAAATTGAATCAAGTGACCAAGAGGTTGCCTATACATGCTTTATGGCTTGGGACAATGAGGAAAGCTCCTCATCCAAATCCTTAGATAATTCTTGTAGCAATTCATCTAGTGAATCCAATGATGAGGGTATGTCATCTTATGATGAACTACAAAATGATCTATTCAAAGTACATAAGATGTTCATCAAAGTAAATAAACAAAATGCTTCATTGAAGAATAAGAATGAAAGCATAATGAAAGAATTAGAATCCCTTAAGAATGCTGAAAGGGAAAAGGATTCAAGGATCAAGAAAATTGAAAATAAGTATGATGCTGCGATGAGAGAATTAGAAGCTAAAACTCTTGCTGAAAAAGAAAACGACTTGAAAATTAAAGAATTAGAATGCAAGAATGAAAAAATGATAGAAGACCTTAGATCCCTATCCTCTACGGTATATAAGAAAAATATATATATATATATATATATATATTTATTTATTTCTGAATTAGAGGATAAAATAAGAAAATTATCTTTAGAGTTAGAGAAATCTCAAAAGAAGGTTGATAATAATAAAGAGATAGAGTTAAATGATCGCAAAAATCAAATTAAAGATAAAGAAAGAATCATTTATAACTTTACAAAAGGAAAAACAAACTTTGACAAAATGGTAGGCTCCCAAAGAATGTCTCTAAACAAAGAAGGCATTGGATTTAATGGAATTGAAAAAAAAAAAAAAAAAAGGAATATTTACATGGGTTATTTCTCAAAAGCCTCCAAAGATAATGCAAGCACATCCTTTAATGCTTACACTAACACCATATGCTATCAATGTAAGAAAAAGGGGCATATAAAGTTTGAATGTCCATTTAAGAGAAAAGGTGTGAAAACTAAACAAATATGGAGAGTTAAAGAAACATCCTTTATCAAACCAACCGAACCCAAGAAAGTATGGATACCAAGATGAAAGACTAGTTCATAAATGAAAAACTCTATGGATTAAGTCATTTTTCTTTAAAAATAGAGAAAGCAACTTAATTTATGATCAACAAATGAGTTTAAGAGCTTATTCTAACAAATTCAAGAATGATATTGTTGGCAAAATAATAGGATGATTTTTTACAAAGCTTAACTTAAGAAAATATTAAGAAAATATCAAATTGAACTTATTACATAAGTACTTCAAGTTTATTCAAGTATGATTTTTCATTTTGAAGCTCATTAGGTAAAGAGACTTAGAGACCTTAGTATAAAACTTGGAACAAGTTTTTCAAAGTTAAACAAGTTCATATTCCAAGATTAACTGAGCAAAGAAGAGAGAACTCAAAAATATGTTGAAAATTTGAGCATGACATTATTGAGTATAAGCATGAATTTTGATATGAGATTAATTCTTGATCATGCATGCTATTGATGAATTACATGGATAGACTTACTGCTTTTTACATTAATATCCATGAGCTATGAGAGATATAATGGTTATATTGGTATCCATGAGCTGTGTATAATGTGATAATGACTTTGGTATCTATAAAGTAATTGGTATCCATAAATATTTTTGGTATCATATTTTAAAAATTTTAATTGGTATCAACATTTTACAAAGCTCACTTGGTATCACAATCAAAAAGTTAAATTTGTCTTTTAAGCATGACAAGTATGATAATATCTATGAGCATAGTATGACATTGATGATATTAGCATGATATTGATATTTGATATATGATGTGAATCAATGTTTAGAAACATGAGATGATGAAAGAAAAATCGATAACAAAACTGAATGTATTGAATTCAAGGGGAGTGTTATGTCATATTACTTATATTATGATTGTTTCCCTATTAATCAATTCAGAGAATTTTCAATTGGTATCATGAATTAAATTTTCAATTGATATCAATTCTCAATTGGTATCATGAATTTTAAATAGATATCATGAATTCAATTTTAAATTGGTATCATAAAATTGACTATTGATATCTTTAGTAATGTCAAAGAAGGAAAAAGTTGTTAGTAAAGATATGATTGTTAAAACACACTACACATGCTATATTGAAAAACTATAAATTGAGTGTGTACATATGTTTGATATGCATGTTTGATGATATGCTTAGAATTTGATTTTATTTGAACTTAATCATTTATTTTCTCTCTTTGATTGATGTCAAAAGGGAAAGAAGTTTTAAAGCAAAAATTGAGCATAGTATTGCAAATTGCAAAAACTGAGCATGAACATAATATATCAAAAGGAGGAGAAGTACTTGATGTTGAGTGATAAACTTGAACTTAAATAAAGTGATGAGCATGATTGTAAAATTAAGTGATCAGCATGATTATAAAAGAGTTTTTGAAATTGATATTGATTTTGCAAATATTGTTAAGATGAGGCTTATTGAAAAGGAGAGTCTTTTTAAGGCTCACTCCAATTTTTGCTTCTTATTTATCATCATCAAAAAGGGGGAGATGGTTGGCCTTATAAGGCTTAATATCTTATTTTCATGCTAACAAACAAGTGGATCTTAACATGCTATGTTAAGTGATGTATTTTTAGGACTAAATGAAGAATGCAAGATCAAAAAGTTCATAAGAGCTTGTACCTCAGATAAGGATGATTATATCAAGCTTGAAGCATGGATTTAAAAATTAAAACTTGAAGATCATGAGAGCATTGATATTAAGAAAAAGATTCAAAAATGAAAGTCAAAGTGATCAACATGGAAAGTTCAAAGAAAGATGAAGCAAGTATAAAGGCCTCAAGGAATTCAAGAATTGAAAGAGTCTAGGAAATTTCATGTAAGTACTTCAAAGAATTTCAATACGAATGCATGAAACTCTTAGATTAATGCCTTGGACCTAGATACCTTTGAACATACTTGGAAAATATTTTTATAAGTCAAAAATTGTTTTAAAAAGGTTAGAATCAATTTTGGAATGAACAGCACTAAAAAGAGGATTTCTCAAATGCTGTCAATTTTTATACATCTTCATTGATGCACATTTTTTTCCATCAAAAAATCATTATCTAAAAAAGTGTTTAACATTAAAGTTTTATTATTTTCTATTAGCTTTCATTTTACACCAAGATCATCAAATTTGGAGTTATACATAAAACTTTATAACCAAAATACTGAAGGGTGCTCGAAGTTGACAGCACGACAGACATATGTCAAGAACTGGACAGTCGACTGCCAGTACACTTTGAGGCGTCTGTGTGTGTTTGGATAGATGATTGACACCCTACTACCAATTTGTTTTAACTGGACAGATGGCTGCCCAAAATGGACAATCATCTGTCACGCGGCTGTTATGAATTTTTTCATAACAGTCAAATTTTTAAATAGGGTTATTTGGGGCTCAAATTTTGTGGAAACGTGGGGAATACTTAAAACCACTTGGGGATCAAGTTCTACACTTTTTAAAGTCTATAAATAAGCCTCAAATATCATTGAATCAATGACACAAAGAATTTAAATTCTGAAAAAAATTTAAAGTCTCTCTCAAATTGCTCTCAAATTCTCAAGGCTCTCTCTTGCTCTCAAGCTCACATATTGTGCACGAATTCAACTGAGTTTTGCTGATCTTCTTCCACCGGAATTGTGCTACAAATTATAAATCTTTCAATCATTGAAAGAATTAATCGGTGATATACTTCATTAAGCTTCAAGTTAATTTCCATATTGTTGTTTACTTTGAAGTACATTAGTTGTGCTGTAATTGGTGTACTAACCTGCTCTTTGAGGAGCAAGTTCTTTGTATGCAGCTATTTGATTTTTATCTTATAGATTGATGATTCCAAGGGTTGTTTGGATCATTGGCTAAGCAAGGGGATATTGCTTAGAGAGGTGGGCTCTAGCCTTAACCAAGGAGTGTTGTAAAGGTTTGTTCTGCCCATTAAAGGAATAGGTTTAGTGAATCCTTTGGTGGTTTGCCAAAGGCGAGGCGTAGGCTGGGTATAAACCAAACCTCGTAAAAATCTTGGTCTCACTCTTTCTTTCCCTACTCTTTATTTTTAGTACATATTTAAATTGCGTGGGTGGTTTAAATTTGAAAATCATATATACTATGCATATTTGGGAATCAAGTAAACTTAAAGTGTAATTTTGATTTGGGTTGTGGAAACCAAAAGGGAGTACGTTGGTTAAACCATATCTTGCGGAAATCATACAGGAGTATATTACTTGGTTAAACATCCCAAAGAGATATTAACTAAGAGTTTTTCTGAATTCTAAATATTTGGAAAGAGTGATTGGATTTTATATTGCACATCATATTGAAGAAGTAAATTCATTTATACAAGGCTTGGTTCAAATTTGGCTAATATAAACAAACAACCATCTTGAGTTTTTATATTACATAAGTATTGTGTATTGGCTTGGTTGTTTGCTTTCAAATTATAGTTGATTGGTTGGTTGAATGATTGGATGTTTGTGTGGTTAAGGAATAAATAAAGAAACTAAGTTCTTGAGTGCTTAACAAATTAAACACACAAGTCACGAATTGATTAAAAGAAATAAAATAAGTTTAAGAATTCTAAAAGAAAATTAAAAGAAATTTTTTTAAAAGTCCAATTCACCCCTTCTCTTAGGAAGCTATTCCTAATTTCATCTTATATTTGCTGTATGCTAATTTTTATTTTTCATTTTTTATTTTTTTGAATGAATATATGATGTGTGCTAAATTAACACCATCCTTGGACAAAATCCAAGTATGTATGTAAGCAAATATATAGGGGGAGCTTAAGCCCCATACTTAAAGAATAAGGATTAAAATCACCTAGCCTATGAACTCACATGAAGTATGATCATGTGCTGAATGCCTATACTCTCCTACTTGCTAAGTTTTATTATGTAGGATGAATACATGATGATTGTTTTTAAATGAAACTCATCCTTAACCGTAAACGCATTTATGTGTGCTAGAGAATATACAGGGGAGTTGAACCCAATTATTTTCAGAAAAAGAGTTTAAACGTAAGACTCTTGTAGAGTTAGTAAATTAGATCATCATTGTTTTTGTTTTTGAGTCCTCTGGCTCGTGTGAAAACTATGAACATCATATCTCATTTTTTTTTTTATATAAAATGATATGGATTGTTCTTGGGGTTTATGAACATAAAATGATCTGATATTGTTTTTTGATGCACGTGTGATCTATAGGAATGATTCTACTTGTTGAATAAAAAAATTTTAAATCAATATCCAATAGAAACTTAAAAAAATAAAAATAAAAAATATATTAGATGCTTATACTGATTAGTACTCTTCTAGATTTCAATCTTTGAAAAGTATAAGCAATTTATCTCATCTAAGCTAGCTTTTAAATGAAAAGGGGAGATTTTGTAAAATTCCATTTCTTAAGTTCTCCCTATTATAGGCTTAGGTCAGAAAGTAACTGTGGCCCGTATGTTTAGTATAATGAATCTCTTTCTGCCCACAGTAAATCTTAAACTCATTGCATCTAAGCACATTCAAATTGATAGGCAGAGCTTTCAAACTTAAATTTCCATCTTGTTGTGCTCACCCAAATTTTTAGCTTAGATTTATTTTGAGATTTTTGTGGCACGTGCATTAAAAGTATGATGATTTTCCTGAATATCTTAAATTAAAATAGATTGCTTAGCCACATTCTTTTAAATTTTGTCATATGATCCATGTTTTTAATATGTCTGATATTTTTAGGATATATATGGTTGAGTTTTCTGGTTATATCTTAAAACATTCTATGCTTAATTGTATACTAGAATAACATAGCTTGCTTAATCTTTATGTTAAAGTTTCTTTTTCAGCAAGCATATGTCCCTGGAATTTATCAGTAATATCATAAGGGGGAATTTTTGTTTAACTTTTAATCGCAAGAAATGAACTTTTAAATGATAAATTCTATCTTTTGCTACTACTTTATAAGCTACAAAGCATTCATGACTTATATTCAAAAATTATTACTTTTTACTCATGAAATTTATAAATTTTTTTTGGGCTATGTTGTTTATGGTCCTCTTGAAAAAAGGAAGATATTTTTTTAGCCCTTTTGCCGATGAAAAAGGGGAGAGATATTTTATGAGAGCAAAATTATTCCTTTCTCCCTGAACTTTTGTTATTCAAAATGGAAAATGATAATTGTGCTTAATCAAATATTTTTAAAAGTAAAGCTTCAAACATAAACTGCACAATGAACCCAATTGTACTTAAATGCATAACTTGTAAAATTATGAATTCTTCATGCTTGTATGTGAACTTTAATGAATATCACTTTTAATTTATGCATATTGTTAGGGGGAGTTGTCAGACGAACCCAAATTTTACTCCTGTGCTTGTCATCGTCAAAAAGGGGGGGTTTGTTGACTTTTTAAGTCCGATCCCTGTTTTGATTATGACAAACCAAAGTATCTCATTTGTGTGCAAAGTGTATGAACATGTTCATTTTTCTAAGCATGATTGACAGATGAGAAATGGAAGCCAAGAAGCACTTAAAGCTCACACCAATCGGCGTATTCCATGGGATATCAGGAGAGAAAGCTTGAAGACTTTATTTATTTTTCTTGGATTGTAATAATTATTTAGGTTTCAATTTGTGTATGCATAATCATAAGATTTAATTTGAAACTCAACCTTGACCATAAATTGACCTTAGGCACATGAACTTTTCACAAAAACATTTTTCCAAAACTAGTCTTTCCAAAAAAAAAAAAACCCCTTCATGTTTCTTTCGTCACTTTGTTGAGCACTTTTCTCAATCAATCACTTCTTATATTAAAAAGTATTCAACATGAAAGTTGTGAGATTTTCTCTTAACTTTCTGTTAATACTAAAAACATTTAATTTTGGAAATGTATTAAAAAAGTCCAAAAAAAGTTATGTCCAAAAAACTAAAAGATGTCCACGCAAAAACAAGGGAATGGTCAACCAGTGTAGGGGAATGGTTGACCGAGAAAACCGGTGGCCAAAATTTTTTAGCCTAGGTGAATGGTCGACCATTAGGGCCACTGGTCGACCATTGCAGGCCTATGGCTGACCATACAAGGAAATGATCGACCAATCATGTCAGGAACAGCATAGTAACGACTAGAAAATGGCTACTTTTCAAATTAATATATATCTTCTTCCCCCAACGGCTATATAACGGCTACAAACCCTTTTTGGCCTATAAAAACAAGCCTTATACACTTGAAAAGAGTTGGAGAAACACTTAGGAAGTATATTTACACATTCTTTGTTTCTCCCTCCATTTTTATACCCTAGTATGTTTCAACTTCTCTATTTCTCCTACTCTTCTTGAAAATATTTTTGGAGAAAAATATTTTGGAGGTTTTATTTGAAAAGGCTCAAGCATGTATATTCTTTTATATGTATATTGCTTGAATGCCTTGTTGATCAAATGGTTTTCAAAGATTAAATTTCTCCCACTCTTTTATTTGAAAAATATTTTTGGAGAAATTTCTTTTTGGTTATTTAAGAAAGGCTTAAGATTGAGCATATATTTACATACATATATATTGCTTGAAAGCCTTCTTACTATTTATTTTAAAGGTTAATCTCCCATTCTTTTATTTGAAAATATTTTTGGAGAATATTTTTGGGGATAATTCAAGAATGCTTGAGCATATATTTTCATTGATATATTTATTGTGCTTGAAAAGTTTCTTGATAATGGCTCGAGCATTTATTCACTTTCATATATTTTGCTCGGAAGCCGTATTTAAATTAAATTTTCAAAAGGTCATTTTGTTTAAAGAAAATCATTTTCCATACTCTCGCCATTTTAATTTGAAAATATTTTGAGAGAAAAATCGTACTCTACTATGCTTCATTTTTAAATCATATGAGAGTGCATTTTATATTTAAATCTGTACAACTCTGCTTATGTTTAAAAGCATATCATTATACAAAAATTTATTTTCATATCATTTGTATTTTACGATTCGGGTTGTGAACCGGGTCAAACGTGGGGTATTGTCTAGATAGGTAGCTGCGCCTAGGAGTAGCGGATGTAAAGGAAAGCTTTGCCCTATGAAGAAGTGGATTGTAAGAGGTAGCTTCGCCTTGTGTGAAGAAGCAGATTGTATAAGGTAGCTCTGCCTTATTTGAAGGAGCTGATAGTGAAATCCTTAGGTGGGTTTGCCCAAGGCAAGGATGTAGGCAAGTATAGCCAAACCTCGTAAAAATGCTTGTTTCTCTCTCGCTCTTTCTATCTTGTTTAATTTTTGGCACTATAATTTTTGCATGTGTATAAATGTTTATTTATTGTCATAATTATTTTTCATACACACTTTTATTTTTAAATGGAATATAATGTGGTAAATCGGCATTAGCCAAATATTTTTAAATCCCAATTCATCCCCTCCCTCTCTTAGGATAACACCAAAACTCTCACTCACTCGGTTCACGCACCTCATAAACAATTTAAAGGCATATGGTAGATTTTATTCATTGAACGATTATATTTAAAAAATTCTCCAATCTTTACCCAAGTCATCAATGACCATTGATAAAGTTAGAAATCTAAAAAAAACTAAGATAGAAAATGGTCTTGCCTTAGATACACTTTGTGCTAATCACCAAAAAACGGGTGAGGATGATATTGTATTCTTCATAAGAAAAATTAAGAAAATCTTAAGCAAAAGAATGCAACAAAAAGAAAAGGAAGAGTCATGCATTGAATGTCATTTTTTCAATAACTCTAGGCATAATATGATAAAATGCCTCCTAAATCAAAATGAAAAAATTTTTCTAAATGAGAATCAAATGCCATGACTGGTGCTACTTGGGATCAAATCGATGGATTAACCACCGATGATGAAAATAAGGAAGAAGAAGCACACTTGTGCTTTATGGTCAATGATCAAGAAGAAATTAGTCCGGATGATGATGATAAGAATACTCCCTCTTATGATGTAGTAGAAAATTGTATTAAGTTGTTTAATGAATTAGTTTTAGTAAAAAGGAAGAACAAAAATGTTGAGAAAGAGCTTACTTTGTCAAAACAAAAGGAATTCTCCTTGTAAGAAGAAAATGAATCCCTTAAAAGAAAAAATGAAGAGCATAAAACTTTAGAAGTAAAAATAAAAAGCTTCGAAGATCGATTGTTAAAATACAAAGGAAAAGAACCTTACCTTAAAATTGACTATGTTTTCCTTAAAAGGGAAAATGAGAAGCTTATTGAAAAAGCTCAAAAAGACCATGAAGTTTTGCAAGTTGAGGTGTAAAATTTGAAAAATCAAATTGGAAATGTTTTGGAAGAAAACACCCGCTTGAAAAAGATAGTTGAAAATCATGGTAAAGCCACAAAAGGAAAAGAAAACTCCAAAAAGTCTTTGAGAGTTGAGAAAAATGATTTTTACAAAAAGAATTTTAAAACCTCTTGTAAATCACATGGTTATGTCTCAACAAGCAAAAATAATGCAAGTAAGTCAAGACACTCACACGAAAACAAAATTTGTTTATATTATGAAAGAAAGGGTCACATAAGATATTTTTGCCCATTTAGAGGAGCTAGAGGTAAAGAAAGAAAAATGGAATGGATAGTGAATAAGACAAACCCATTGGCACTCAAGGAAGAGTAGATACCAAAAGGAAATACATGAATTGTAGATTGTGCTTCCTTAGTACCAAGGATTAGGAATTAGGACTTAGGTAGACTTCACCTAGGTAAAAATAAAAAGGGATTTTTGAAATCAAGCCAACATTGAGGAATGAAAATGTTTAAACCAGTATTGTTAGGAATGGTGTAATCCTAAGAGGGGGATGAATTGGAGATTTTAAAATTTCTTTCTAGGTTAAATCAGATAACAGCAATATTACTCAACCTAGGTTCTGTCTAATCAATTATTAATTCTGTAGAGATATGAAAGCTTAAGTAATTTGCGCAAGTATAACAATTCCAGTATTTCCTAATCAAACACAAATAAGAATTCAAGCAATAATATTGACAAGTTAATATAAACATGCAAATATTGGAATGCAAAGATAGTAAGGGAAAGAGTGACACAGGATATGTTATCGAGGTTTGGTAACCGTGCCTATGTCCCTGCGTCAAGCAAAACCTGCTTAGAGGATTCACTACCTTTGCTCACTTACTGGGTGGAGCAACACCGTTTACACTCTCTCCTTACGCGCCCGCGCGCGCGGGGGGGTGTGGGGGAGAGAAATACCCCAGCTCAAATTCCAAGGCTAAAACACAACCTACAACCACACCTTATAGGACGGTGCTCCTAGTTCTCTTAATCGGGTCTAAACCAATCTGGTACACTTTACAAGACAGTGTAATCCTCTTCTGACCACATGCCGAGAATACAATAGATAAGAAATTTATGCATACAAGTAAATGCTTCTCAAAAGCAGATGTGTACAAATTGAAGCACTAAAATGCACCCATACAAAATATGAAATGAAGTTCAAGTGAGTATATTTTTCACTCAAAGATATTTTTCAATTAAAATTGAGAGTGTGAATTTCTCAAAAAATATGAGAGACCTTTCACACAAAGATATTATATATTAAAATATGCTCAAGGTTCTCCTTTCAATATCCCAATAATTTTCCCAAAGTGATTTTTCAAATAATGTTCAAGGGAAGTTAGGGCTTATGCTCAAAACGGATTCTTACAAATATGAACAAGTGAGCTTTCGAATCATGCTATAGAAGAGCAAAGATTCACAAGCCTATATAAAGTTTACTCCCAAAAATATTTATTAAGAAAAAAAATCAAGAGAAACTCTTAGAAAACTCCTAAAATGATTTTCAAAACAAAGATTGAATGAGAGTATATGCCTTTGATAATACAAATAAATGCCTCAGAAAGGGTGCTCTCTTAAAAAGAATTTTTCAAATGAATTTGGAAAGAGAGTAAAATAATTTTTGCTACGAGGAATGAATGCCCAAAAGAATGCTCTCTTAAAAAGATTGTCAAAATAATAAAGATAAGAGAGCATAAATGTTTAAAGTACAAAAATATTTTGGGAGGATTTTTCTTCTTAATCACTTGCTAATTAAGCTAATGAATGGGGTATATATAGAGTTTCTAAAAAATCTAACTGTTAAGGACACAGTGGTCATTTCAAAAAAAATTAATTAAAAAATAAACCTAGATTAGCGCTGGAAAATTACCGGAACCTAAGAGGTTCAGTCGACCCAAGGTATCATCGGTCAACTAACCTCACATAAGAATTTGAATTTTCAAAGATGGTCGTGAAAACTAAGGTGTAGTCCCAAGAGAGGGGTGAATTGGGTTTAAAATTTTTCTTTTAATTCTTTTTTAGGAATTCTTAACTTCTTGTTGATTTTTCAAACTTTCAGTAAAAGCTTATTTCTTTATTCAATCTGCAATCACACAATCATTCAATCACCCAAATAATCAATCAATCAAACCAATCAACCACAATTTGAAAGCAAACAACCAAACCAAGATTAAAATATACAGCACTTTGGTAATGTAAGAACTTAAGATGGTTTGTTTGTTTATATAAGCCTTGTGGTTATGAATTTGAAAGCCTTGTAGAGAATGAAATTTGTTTCTCAATGTAATATTCAAAAAACCATTCACACTCTTCCCAAAATTAAGAATTCAAATAATCTCTTAGTTAATTTATCTTTGGGATGTTAACCAAGTATTGTACTCCCGTATGGTTTCTGCAAAGTATAGTTTAACCAACGTACTCCCTTTTGGTTTCCACAACCCAAATCAAAATTAGACTTTAGGTTTACTAAATTTCCAAATATACATTGTATATATAATTAAGAAATTAAATCATCCACGCAATTTAAATGTGCTGAAAATAAAAAGTAAGGGAAAGAGAGAGTGAGACCGGGATTTTTATGAGGTTTCACTTATACCAAGCCTAGGTCCTCGCCTTTGGAAAACAACCAAAGGATTACTAAAATCAGTTCCTTTGTTAGGCGGAATAAGACCGTTTACTGACTCCTTCAGTAGGCTAGAGTCTGCCTATACAAACGATGTACCCTTGTTTGGTCACTCCTTCAAATAGGCTAGAGCCTGCCTCTCTAAGCGATATCCCCTCACTTAGCCAACGATCCAAAAAATCCTTGGAATTGTCAATCCACAAGATACAAATTAAATAGATGTACAAATAATGTTCTCACAAAGAGATGATTAGTACACTTTGAAAACTAATATACTTCAATTCAAAAATACCAAAAGAATGAAGCAAGAAGCTCAATGTAAATATCACCGGTTATACTTCTCTTGATAAGGATCAAGAACTCTAATCATATGCTTCAGAGAAGATGTAAAAAGCTCAGAAATTTCTTAAGAACTTCGCAGCAATTCAGAGCTTAGAGCAGATAGCAAGATATCTTTAAGTGAGAGAGATTTTCAAAGATTGTTCAATGCTTGGAAGGTTTGATTTTCATAAACCATGTATATATAGGCTTTAAAAACATTCACATTTGTGCAGCCCAAGTTTACTTGGAGTGCCCCCCAAGCTTCTAAAAAAAATAAGGCGCAAGTAAATTAAATTTGAAATTAAGAAGTTTGAAAAATCTGCCCGTTGCCGTACTTCAGTTGCCTAAAGAGCAACCTCAGTTGCCTGAAGTGGGTTCAGGAACCTGAAGATACAGGGTCAGGCACCTGAAGACACATTGCCTGTTTTAAATTGATTCAGCAAAATCTTCGATCGCCTGAGGATAGAACCTCAGTCTCCTGAACAGTAAAGAATCAGTTTTCTTCTTTCTTTTTCAAAGATATTTGGCTTCCTTACTTTCTTACTTTTGAAAAATATTTTCTGGGTTTTTGAAATAAAGTCTTAAAGTTCATTTAAATCCCCTAATGAACTTCTTTTCAATCACAATGATATTTTTACCTTTGAAGTACTTACATGAAGATTTCCTAACAATATAAATACTTCATTGTTCTTTGAAAACTTCATGGTTATCTTTGAGCTTTGAGTTCATTCCATCTTCAACTGTTTTTGAGCTTCCCTTTTTGAACATTTCATGATACATCATACACCTTTGAGCTTGTTGGTGATCTTTCGAAACTTTGTTGATTTTGACTTTTTAAGTTTCCTGAAAACATCATTACTTGAACACAAAATGATATTAAATCTTTCCTTCATTTGTTACCATCAAAACAAGAGGTGAAAGCTTTGTTAGGCTAACAATCTCCCCCTTTTTGATGATGACAAATAAGGAGCAAAAATTGAGAAAAACTTGTAGAACGCCCCTTCCCCACCCCCCCCCCCCCCAATTTACAATAAGCATAGATTCAAGTAATGTTTTATTAAGTAGTCCAAAACTCAACAAGGTATTTGCAAATCCTTATAACAATTTACAATATTGTATATTTATCAATATATTTATCAAGGAATTTTCATAGCTCATATATATAGTCAACATTCATATTGCATTTTCAACATTAAGCTACATTCATATTGCATTTTCATCATTTAGCTCAGCATTTCTCTAAACCATTTCATATATTTCATATATTCAATTCAACATTTCTCTAAATCATTTCATATATTTCATACATTCTGTTCAGCATTTCTCTAAACCATTCATATATTTTTGCTCTCTAAACCATCTCTCCCCCTTTGACATCACGCAAAAATGGATACAAAATTTTAATACAAAGAGCAAAGAACCATATAGATATGCATCAAGATAAAAGAGTCATAAGTAGTACAAACCAAAATACATCACTGAGATGTGACCTACAGCAGTACAATGCATCACAAAAATAGTTGTGTTTTATGTTTACATCTTCAAAGCTAAGAAACTTAATCATCATGTCCTTTAGTGCCAGCACCATTAGAAGCTTCATTGTCTTCTTCTTCTTCTTCTTCATCTTCATTCTCATGATCACCTTCTTCTTCAGTGTCTTCTTCTTTGTCATCTCCTTCCATATCTCCTTCATTTTCCTCCTTATCTTCTTTTGAGGAGTCATTACTATGAGGTATTGAGCTAGTGTCCATAGGAGCACCATGGGAAGAACTAGCTTGTGCCTATTCAATTTGATTGAGACGTTGGTCTAAAGAAGAGTAATTTTCCTAGAGAGAGTGAAGACCACTACGCATGTCATGAGTGAAGGATTAGAACTCAGAATAGTAAGACAAGAACCAAGATGGAGCTTCAGATGCAGTTCTTTGTGGCTGAGTCTGAGGAGTAGATGGTACAGCAGCTGCCCTTTGTTGAATAACTCTTTTGGAACACCAATTCTAATCCTATTTTTCATACCTGATTTGTTTGAGGGTAGTTGAGGTATAGAGTTCATACCTTGTCCTCTTGATGAATAAGTCTATTGGTTAGGTAATACTTAGTTTTGAAAAAATAAGATCGAGAGCTCCACCATAAGGAAGAGTAATTTGAGATGCATCAAGCTTAGCCCACATCCATTTTATAATAAGGCTGGCTAAGTCAAGTTTCTTCTCTTTTAACAAACACCACATTATGAAACAATTGGCATATGAAATATGGTCATAGGATCCAGCTTGTGAAAGAATGTTATTGGTGATAATCTTTTGGAGGATTTGAGCTTTCATGTTAAGTTGCTTATATAGTGGTGGATGCCCGAAGTAAGTTGGTTGATGCTTCATGACTAATGGCAAAAATTCTTTAGGTGTAAAGTCTTGTTGGAGTATCCATGATTGTCCTAATGTTGGGCATTCAAAATTTTTGGGAGTGATATTTAGGATGGATGCTAAGGTTTGAGGCAAAAGAACTATTTTCTTACCCTTTACATCAGTTGATAAGGAATTTTCCCCAAGGGTCATATTTGCGTAGAATATTTTTATCAAGTTTGGAAAGATCCCTTTGGCTTGATACTCAATGAACTTTTTCCATCCAATGTTTTTGAACAAGGGTAAAATCTCAGGAAATTCTGTATTGAAGAACTAGATATCAAGTACTTTACCAAATATTGGTTCACTCGTGAGGAGCCAAGTCCTATAAAGATGCTTAGATTAAGAGGATACCAGCCATCACTTGATATTTGGATCATCTCTACAAGAGGATGAACCTCGATTTGCTGTTTTCTTTGTTCGAGACATTGTGAAGGTTCTTGGAGCAAACTAATGGCTTCTTTCAAACCCTATAATAGATATGATCGTGCTAAAAGGCTCAGATTCAAAGGTTTTAACGCATGAGATTGAAGAAAATCTGGTGTTGGAACTTTGGGTGAGTGATAGAATATGGTTCAGGAGCCTGGAGTTTAGAAAAGAATAGGGTTTCGCGCATTTAAAATATAAAGAATCCATGACTTCTGGCGCCTAAAGAATAAGTGCAGTCGCTTGAGGATTTTTCTTGAATGAAATTCGGTAGGCAGTAGTTGTTCAGTCGCCTAAGGTCTAGAGCTCAGGAGCCTGAAGTACATGTAGGAGCCTGAATTTATCAGTTCATTCAACCAAAGTTCTACAATTTCTGAAATTTCCTTATTTTCTTGTTTTGAAACATTTTTAACTTACTTCCCTAATTGTATAATGGTTCAAGTTTCTCTTTTTAGTATTTATATAACTTTCTTGTTTCTTTAAAAGAAGAATGGCTTTTTATCTTTGATATCTTTGATATATTTGATTTAGGTATTTCATTTAGGTACCCATATTTTCTCGGATCTAGTAGGTTTCATAAAGGATGTTTCTTTTACTCTCCATATTTATTTATTTTTTTTTTTCTTTCACACCTTTCCTCTTAAATGGACATTCAAATTTTATATGTCCCTTTTTCTTACATTGATAGCATATAGTGTTAGTGTAGGCAAAAGATGTGCTAGCATAATCTTTGGATGCTTTTGAAAAATAACCTATGTAAAGATTCTTTTTCTTTTTATTTTCAACCCCATTAAATCCAATGCCTTCTTTGTTTAAGGTCATCCTTTGTGAGCCTATCATTTTGTCAAAGTTTTCCTTTCCTTTTGTGAAGTTATAAATGATCTTTTCTTTATCTTCAATTTGATTTTTGAGATCATTTATCTCGATGTCTTTCTTGTTATCAACCTTATTTAGTGATTTCTCTAATTCTTGGGATAATTTTCTGATTTTATTCTCTAATTCAGAAATATATATATATATATATATATATATATATATATATATATATATATGTCTTTCTTATATTCCATAGAGGATAGGGATCGAAGGTCTTCTATCATCTTTTCATTCTTGCTTTCTTTTTTCTTAATTTTCAAGTCCTTTTCTTTTTCAGCAATATTTTTAGCTTCTAATTCTTTTATTGCAGCATCATACTTATTTTTTATTTTCTTAAGTTTTGAATCTTTATCATTTTCAGCAATCTTACTTGATTCTAGTTCTTTCATTATTCGATCGATTTTGTTTTTCAATGATATGTTTTGTTTAGTTACTTTGATTAGCATCTTATGTACTTGTAGACACCTCATTTTTACCCAGGCTCAATATTATTATTATTATTATTTTTAAATACTATTATTACCTTATTATCATCATTATTTTTACTATTATTAGTATTATTAGTATCGTTATAATATTATTATTTTTATTTTTATTATTTTATTATTTTTATTATTATTATTTTTAAAATATTATTATTATCACTTTATCATCTTGCTATTGTTATGATTATATTACTATTACTATTATTATTATAATTATAATAATTATTATTATATTTAATTTATTATTATTCTTGCCCCATTATTTTTATTATCTATGATTATTATTATTTAATTATTATTATTATTATTACTATTTTCATTATTATTATCATTATTATTGTATATATTGTTACCATAAAAGTATGAAGAGAATAAAAATGAGAAAGGAAAAGAAAAGAAGGATTTTTTTTTAGTGTTGAAAATTTATAAAAAGGGGGGGGGGGGGGGCGCTGCATACACAAGGGAGCCGGGGGGCAGAGCATAGCCAAAAAGAAAAAAAAAACTCTGTTTTTACTTCCCTGGTCACACGCACAGCAGCGGCAACTCCAGTCGCTGCTCTTCAACTTCTTCTTTTGCATCTTCTTCTTCCTCTTCATCCCTCTACCTTCTGCCACTCCACAGCCGTGTTCCCACAAGCCCCCTGTTGCAAACCCCGGATTCCAGCCCACCACTCCACAGCACAGCAGTCCCTGAGCTCTTCTACACCATCCTCTGTAATAGCTTCCAGAACAGAGCCACACCCGAGCCACCATCAATCCTCCTTAGCCCTTCCAGCAGGCCTCTCGGCCACTTTCCAGCAGGCCTCTCGGCCAAGTCTCCAGCAGGCCACTCGGCCTTCCCTCTACAGTAGCCGAGACCAGATACAACGACACCAGCTTCTGCAACACTGCCAGCCCCTGCAGCACTCCCTCACGGCCACTCCAGACGGCAACGGCAACACCAAGCTCCGACGCATATGTTCAGTCGCCCCTCTGCCGCTACAACCTTGTTCTCCCTTGCTTCGGCCACAGTACAGCAGGACCCGAACCCCTGTCTTCCTCAGCATCTCCCGGCTGCATCCCCCTCTGTAAGTCCCTGCACTCAAACACGATACACACACACACAGCACCATGAACAGGGAACGCACACACACCTCACACACAGTTCATTACATATGCCCATGTGTATTGTTTTTTTTTTTTTTTTCTGTGATATTAACCAGTCATTTTTATTGCAGAGTTTTTTGTTTGTTTTAAATTCTAGATTTCTGTGTATTTGTGTATTTATTTAATGATTGATAGTTAGAAAAAAAAATATCTATTGTTGTTGTATTATGTGTGTGTGTATATGTATATATATATTTAATAGGTATTGTATTATTTAGGGTCAAGTGTTGATAAGATTGTATTTTGAATTTTTTTTTAAGTATGTTTTATTATTTATATGTTCGGTATGCTTGATTCATTGTTATTATTTAAGTTAAACTTTTGTATTGGTAGTGAATTAGTTACATTATTTCTTGTTTATATTTATCTAGGGTTTGAGATTATTATTCGTTGGGGTAGTTTCAAAGTCTTTTTATGATAATGTTTATATACACTCTAGGGTTGTTATGGTAGGATTGTAATGATGGCTTTAATGTTTAATATATACGCTCTATTTGTCTTGTTGTTATACATTAATTGATATTCATGGTGTAGGGTTTACAACATTGTAAGATTTGTTTAAATGTTGATATTCATGGTTGAACGATTATTGTTATTATTGTAGAATTTTTTGTCGTTTTAACACTCAAAGTTTGAATTTTGTTGTTGATGTTAATGTTCATATTGTAGGGTTAGATTTTTGTGGTATCTTTTGTATATATATTAAATGATTAATGTTAGTGTGGTAAAATTTTTATTGATATTATATATTTATTATATTAATTAGCATTTTGATAATATTGTAAATTTATTATTGTGATAATGTGGTATTACATATTTCATAGCTTGGTGTTTCATTGACATTATATGTAAATTAATAATTTTAGTTATATGTATATCACATATTAGCATATTGGTAAATATTACATATTTAGCATTTTTGTATTTTCTTTTTAATATTATATATTTAGTGATTTAGGGTTTAATGGATATTATATGTTTAGTAAATTAGCATTTTAATCACATATTTAGCATCAATTATTATTATTTTTTTTAGTATATTAATATAGTTAGTATTAATTATTAGTATCCTAGTATTTTGAGTATAAGCTATTTTTAGTATATAAATATGTTCAGTATTAATCATTATTAGAATCTTACTATATTTAGTATTAAGTATCCTTAATATATTAATATATATAGTATTTAGTTACTTATTTTGACCTTCATAATATGTTAGTAGGTATGTGAGGCTTAGTATTCTATTACCATATATTAAAAACCTCCCATGTTAGTATTTTCCTATAAAAATTTTATATATAATTTCAAAATTTTGGGAGCGTATTTTCTTAATTATTATCCCTATGATTTTATTGCGGGGGGTATTAGCCTTTGGGCTTCACGTACCCTTAAGCTCTGAGGGAATATATGTATATATTTATCTACTTATTTATTTATTTATTTATTTTCCCTTTGTATTTATAAACTCATAAAAAGGAGTAATTTAAAGACTTATTAGATTAACTTAGGGATAATTTCAAATTAATTAGGTACCGTTCGTAAGAACGGGCGCGTAGGGGGTGCTCGTACCTTCCCCTCGCGTAACTGAACTCCCGGCCCCAACTCTGGTAATGTAGACCGATTCTACCCCGTCTACCCCTAACGGGGTAGTAATCATGTGTCCTAACCACACTAAAAGTTAGTGGCGACTCCGGTATCCATGTTTTTCCATGAAAATATTAAATTAATTTTTAATTTCTCCGCCCGGGGCACACGCGCTCCCGGGACGCCACGACAGCTTGGCGACTCCACTGGGGACGTATAGAGAGTCAAGCCATTAATTAATTAGAAATTATCCCAAGTTCAAATTTAATAAAACTTTTAATTACTCCTTATTTTGTGAATATTGTAATTTGTAAATAACTTTGATTAATTGTAAATATTTTACTTCCATAATTTGTAAATAACCTCAATTAATTAAAAATATTTTGTTTCCTAATTTGTTGAGCATTAATTGTAGATATTTTGTTTCCAAATATTCTGAATAAGCATATTAGTTGTAGATATTTTGAATAAGCATATTAATTATATATATTCTGTATACTAATCGTAAATATTTTGTTTCCTTATTTGTTGTTTCCAAATTTTTTTTGAATCAACATGTCAATGTTAGATATTATGTTTCCATATCTTGTGAATAAATACATTAATGGTAGATATCTTGTTTCCATATTAGCATGTGAATAAATGTGGGGGTAGCGAGATTAGGTTAAAAATTAAATTCACACACTCTCACGCTCTATACTCGAGCTTTCCTTACTAGGGCTAGATAGGAGTGTAATAGCGTCAGTCCCTTCGTGGCAGAGCTTGATGGGACCCGCGAACCACTCCGCTCAGTGCGGGTTTTATCCGGACCCCAATGGGGGAGGATGGAATTCCAAACTAGGAACCTTTTGTCAATAGGGTTAGAGCCTACCCGCACATACTTGTCTATAGTCTTCCCTAACTAGGATAGTGTTATGACGAACCCTGTATATACATACCTAGCCTGGGTTGGGACATCCTTATCCCCATGCTATCTATTGTATATATGTTGTGAAATACTTTGTATTATATCATGCATTTGACATACATTTAGACATACATACTACTTAGTTAGTATTCTGAAAAAGCCTAATAATGAGACCATGACCCATCCTTTCAAAAAATAAAAATAAAGTACTTGGGCCAAGTATTTTAAAATATGGGTCGGCCCAACCTTTTTTAAATAACTCGGGCCCAACTCTTTAAAAGCAAACTTAGGCCCAACCTCTTCCTAAGTAAAAACTTAGCCCAGGCCTGATTTTCAAAAACCCAAATTTCAAAAAAGTGGGCTTCGGCCCTATTGTCTAAAAAAATATAGGCCAACATTTTTCTAAGCAAATCCAAGCCCAAGTCCTTTTAAAATTAGGGCCTGATCCCATCATGAAATATATTGAAGCCCATATTTTAATATACTTGAGGCCCAAGTGCACGCTAAAGTCCACAAACCCGTATTGAACAAATCCAATGGGTTGACTAACCTAGGTCAAGCCCAACCTCAGATCATAATTTGACCCTTCATAGAATCTGAGGTACATGGACCGTCATCAAGGAAAATAATGATTGAGGGAAGAATTGAATTGAAATTGTGGCACATCAATGATTGTCTTAAAATCCCTCATTAGTGGGATTTTTCCTAGAATGCTGACAAAGTAGTTAGTTAGGTTACATTACATCCATGTATTCATGCATAATAATTATGCACGATAGGTCACATGCATGTTCATATCTCTATTTGTATGAGTAATTGCACTAGTTACATCCATGCACAAACATTCATGGCATCCATGCATTCATGCATAATTTCACACGCATAGCCATGCATGATAGGCTGCATACATGTTAATATCCCTATTGTTATGTATTTGTGCACTAGGTACACACATGCATAAACACCCCATGCATAAGATAGAGCCTTGGAGAATCTTTTATATAAGTCTACCTCGGGTGGGGGATATAAGTTTCATTATTTTCAGTTTGGTGTCATGACTACATGCATTGTTTTGAGTTGTATGATACCTTTACTAACATGCTGCATTCACATAGGCATCCCGTCTACTTCATCAAGGTTCTGTAAGAGATCTGAATCATTCATGGAGAACACAATGACTTACAATGAGATTGAGTCCACAGTACAACAATATTCAGAAAGTCAACAGAACAAGTGGGGTGACAGTCTTACTCTGAAATCTATCATCAAACTACCAGCTCGGACTTTCATCAACATAAGATCCAATCCATTAGATGAGCTAAAAGTCATTTGGAAGGAATGGACCCCGGCACGCCGTTTAAAATTCTCTCAAACATATGGGCACATTGGTTTCTTGTTGCATGTATCGGTAAATATCCTTGCCATAAAAGCACTGGTCGAGTTCTGGAATCCACCATATCGTTGCTTTACAATGAATAATATCGACTTGACACCAACCATCAAGGAGTATACTTCGCTTTTGTATCTAGTCAAGTTACAGACACCATACAAACCTTATGTGCATGATGCTAGTGTTTCGTTCGTGAAGGAGATGTACGATGCTGTCGGGATCAAAATCCAGAAAACATTCTCAGAGGGAGGTGCAGAAGTAAGGAAAATCTCTTGGAAGCAGTTGAAAGAAATAATCGAAAAAGAAGAAAAAGAAGAGGTTCAGATACATATAATGGCATTAGCTATTTACGGTTTGATCATTTTTCCAAAAGAACTAAACATGATCGATCAAGCTACTGTTTCGTTTGTAGCACAAGTACGAAACGGGATTAACCCCGTTCAAGGCATCCTGGCAGAAACCTTCAGATCACTTAACAACTGCAGAATCAGGAGGCGAGAACGTTTAAAATGTTGTGTGCAACTGTTATATGTCTGGATGGTAGGTCACTTATCGTCCAAAAAAGGGGGCTTCTGTAGTATTTTCTCAGTGATCCGAATCCCTTTGGCTGAATTTGAGGATACCCAATTAAAGGAGCAGTTAGATAAATCTGAATGGAACACAAAAATGTGTGGTTTGATCGACTCAGGGGTAACTTGGCTGGCACCATGGATGGTCCGCTCTAACATGATATATCGGTGTGGAAATCTTCCATGGGTCCCATTACTAGGCCCATGGGGAGGGATAGCATATGCCCCTTTGATGGTCAGAAGGCAATTGGGGGCATCTCAGTTTGTGCCTATGACTCACGGATTGGCTGACTCAGATTTCGCATATGAAACAGGAGACACTCAAAACCAGATTAGAAAATTCAGGGTGGCGTGGAAACATGTGAACCTAATAGACCCGAGTGATGGAATTGCCACAGTCCAAGGAAGTTATGAAGCATGGCGAGAAAACCGGGTAAACCCCCTACTCAAAAGAATCCTAGAAATCGTTATTGAGCATATTAAATCACCAAGCGCATGCATGCAATTGAAGCCACAAGGGGATCCATGCCCAGTAGAAAAGGGAGATGCAAGACCAGAAGTAAAGAATCAGCAAAAGGAGGCACTAACCTTTGTCTATCGCAAGGAAATCAAGCGATAGAGGATCCGGTATATACAATCAGAAGAAGAGGTCGTGGCTCTAAGAAAGGAAAGACGAAGACTTCAAGCGGCACTTGAACGGAAATCTCAAATGTTAGAAGATGCCTATACCAAAAGTAAAAAGAAATCGCTCTACATACAAGAGTTGGAGAGGCAGGGGGATAAGCAGAGAAGCAAGTATAATCAAGTACTGGAAAAGATGGAGCCGTGTATAACGAAAGCGGGCTATTGGGAGGCCAAGTTTTGGGCTTTGCATAAAAAGATGACACAGCAAAATGCAGAGATTGTGCAATCATGAGCAAATTTTGATATTCGGTTGAATTTGTTATTGTATGAAAGGATTCTATTAATGAAAAGCAGATTTTATTTTCTACAATGATGATGATCTCTTCCATGAACCTTGATTGGAGTACATTAGGTTGCATACATATGTTTCATATTTGTGAAATTTACACATGTCTTGAAAAGACCATTGCATTTCATGCATTCATACCTATGCATTCACGATTCTAAAAAGGGAAAGTTTTGGTTTGCAGTGCCTAGCCACAGAATTTGTCTGAGCAAGCAACATTGAGACTGTCACGCATCAATACAATACCAAGAGAAGGGCAAAAGAAATGAGTGAACAATTGGAAGGTAGAGTCCTGGGCATAGAGCAAGGACAAGAAGAATTGAATGAAAAAATGAGCAAGATCCTGGAATTGTTAACGAACAAAGGAAAAGCAGTGCAGAATGATCCAGAGACAGATATGGACCCTACTCATCCTCCAGGGTTTACCCCAGTGCGTGGACAAACGTCAGCTCCACTACCTGGCGTCATGGAGGGTTCAATGCCAAGTATACCCCCGTTCATCCCCAATATACCAGCACAGGGGTTTCCAATAGTGGGGACTCACCCATTAGTAGCTTCTAATCTGGGGATGAACAGATCTGAAACTAAACGTCGATCCGATGTACTAGAGGAACTTCTAAAAGCTATTGAGGGATCCAATACATTCGACTCTGTAGATCCCAATGATCTGTGTCTCGTGCCAAAGGTCACCCTGCCACCGAAATTCAAAGTACCAGATTTTGAAAAATTTAATGGAACTAATTGTCCTCGAACTCACCTGCGCCTGTATTGCCAAAAAATGGCTGCACATTCCGATAATGAGAGACTAATGATGCATTGCTTTCAAGATAGCTTGACAGGGGCAGCTATCAGGTGGTATATTCAACAAGATCGAGCTCGGATCCGCACATGGAAAGATTTGGCTAATTCTTTCATAGCTCAATACTGCCATGTTATAGAAATGGCACCCGATCGTATGACCTTGCAGAGTATGCAAATGAAGCCCACCGAAACATTTAGAGAATATGAATACAGGTGGAGGGACATGTCTGTCCAAGTCAATCCTCTGGTGGAAGACAGGGAGGCTATTTCCCTATTTGTGAATACCTTGAAAGATCCTTACTTTGGGCATCTCTTAGGAGCAACCCCCCATGACTTCATGGACATTGTTTCTACCGGAGAAAGGATTGAGACGGCCATCAAAGTTGAGAGAACTAAAAGTATTAGTACAGAGACTGGTCTAGGCAAGAAGTGGACAAGCAAGAAGAAGGAAGAAGAGGTTCAGATGGTTCAAAGACAACAATATCAAAGAGAGCATGGCCCAGGGGCTAGGAGGAATTTTGTTTTCGAACCCTCCATCAATCAGACAATTCATATAGGAGGTAGACCCCAAATTGTTCCTTCCAGGACCATGCCCACCCAACCGAATGTGCGAACTCATGATAGAGGCATCCAGAGAAATACGAGAAGGATAGATCCTATTCCAATGACATACTCAGAATTATTCCCACAATTGATGGAAAGGAACTTAGTTTCAGTCATTCCTGGAATGGCCATTACGGCACCTTTTCCACAATGGTATAACCCCGAAGCCAAGTGTGCATA
Organism: Malania oleifera; assembly: GCF_029873635.1. Taxonomy (NCBI): domain Eukaryota; kingdom Viridiplantae; phylum Streptophyta; class Magnoliopsida; order Santalales; family Ximeniaceae; genus Malania; species Malania oleifera. Next base: position 75,369,172 of record NC_080424.1, on the reverse strand, counting down.
TCACGCTAACACTCCCGGGCACACTATTGAACGGTGTTGGGCATTCAAAAATAAGGTTCAAACACTAAGAGAAGCCGGATGGCTAGCATTTGATGATAAACAACCAGGAATTCAAGGAAACCCTTTGCCTAATCATGGGGGTAACAATGTCGAAATGATAGAAGAAGGGACAAATGAGGTGGATTTTGAACAAATGTCTTTAGATTGGGTGTTCAATGAACTTATTGCAGCAGGTCGAATAGGGCAGGAGGCCGTTTGCCCCACTAATGCACTTTGTTTATGTCAGAGTAAAGAAGGAAGATCTGTGAAACAGTGTGTAACTTTTAGAATGTTCTTGCAAAAGATGGTAGATAACAAGTTTATAAAGATCGGTTGCACCCGCAAAAGTGGAGAGATTGCAGTCATTGGGGAAAACAGGCCAGTATATCATCAGTGCACTAATCAACCATTCATACCTACCATGAACAAGGCTCTTCCCACACAGGAAGCGCCAGCTCGCTTGGTGATCTTTACTCCTAGGCCATTCCCATACAAGAGTAACCAAGCAGTACCCTAGAAATATGAATGTGAAGCGTATGTCAAAGGAAGCACCAGCAATATAGTGGGGGTAAAAGGGATAACTCGAAGTGGTAGGGTGTATATGCCAGATTCTTCTAAAACAAATCAACAGAATGCAGGGGAACCAGACAAGGCAGTGAAAAGTCCAATATCCAATGGAGAGGCCAAAGAATTCCTGAAGATAATAAAGCATAGCGAGTACAACATTGTGGACCAACTAAAGAAAATGCCAGCTCACATATCTGTTTTGTCACTTCTACTAAATTCAGAGACCCATCGGGAGGCATTACTTAAAGTTCTCAATCAAGCCTACATTCCCCAAGATATCAGTGTTGATAAATTCAATCATGTGATCGGAAATCTGGCAGCCTCCAACTACATCACTTTTACTGATGAAGAAATTTCGCCAGAAGGCCAGGGGCACAACAAGGCGTTGCATATATCCACCAAATGTAAGGATCATATGATGTCTCGAGTCTTGATAGATAATGGGTCATCCCTCAATGTTATGCCAATGACTACACTGCAGAGGTTACCCATTGATCCTTCTTATGTGACACCAAACAATTTGGTGGTGTGTGCCTTCGATGGAGCACGAAGAGAGTCAGTAGGGTCGCTTGATATCCCTAATCAGATTGGACCCGTAACCTTCAATATCACTTTTCAAGTCACGGATATTACACCTTCATACAGTTGTCTCTTGGGAAGGCCTTGGATACATAATACTGGGGCAGTTCCATCATCTTTGCATCAACGAGTGAAATTTGTAGTAGGGGATAAACTGGTAAGTGTTTATGGAGAAACCAATATAATGGTTACTAAATCTTCTTCCACTCCCTATGTGGAAGCAGTTGAAGAAGCCCATGAAGATTCATTCCAAGCATTTGAGATCATCAACGTCATTACTGTAATGGAGGGATCTTTTATCCCTCAACCTCGGATCTCTTCTTCCACACGTATGGTTGCTACAAAAATGATTAAATCAGGGTTTTGCCCGGGAAAAGGGTTGGGGAAGTATCTTCAGGGCATTGCAATGCCATTGTTACCAGAAGGCATGAATGAGAGATACGGCATCGGATATACTCCTACTTTAGCTGACCATAAGAAAAAACGGAAGAGAAAAGAATACTCCGGATTGAGAGGCGCACAGGAAGAGTAAGTACCAAATGGGGGGTAGAAGTCCCGCCAATGAATCAGACCTTTCAAAAGGGCAATCAAGTCACTCTTGAGGAAGAAATGAAACAGATGAGCATATTGGCCTTGGAATCAGGGGACCACATGAATGACTCAAGTGGATGGATCTACCCACTGACTACAGGAGCAGAAATTCAAAACTGGACATCTTTTGATTACCCAATTCACTTCATATAATAGCTTTTGCTCATTTTGCTTTCTTTTTGGAATCCGTGGACATTGTTGCCTCGGACCGTTTGTCTTTTTCATCAATAAAACCAGTATGCATTTCTTTCGCATTTATTGCATCATGGGGTCATTTGTCAAAGAATTGTTTACCTTTGTTTTATGCAGGGATAGGGAAAATAATCATACCAGTATTCAGGAGCCAGAAATTGATGTTAACTTTGAAAACTTAATCCTAGAAGCTGAAATAGAAGAGGAGACTGACTTATCACCTGAAATGCAAAGAATGTTGAAATCAGATGAAAAACCAACTTTAACCAGTAGTGACCCCACGGTCACAGTAAATTTGGGGACTAATGAGGAACCAAAAGAAGTAAAAATCGGGGCACTGTTGGGAGGAAAAGAAAGATGCGAAATGATAAACCTTCTGAAGGAATACCAAGATGTTTTCGCATGGTCATATCAGGACATGCCGGGTTTGGATACAGACTTAGTAACACATAAAATACCCATTTACCCAGATAGCAAACCGGTAAAACAGAAACTGAGGAGAATGCGCCCAGATATGTTGATCAAAATAAAAGAAGAGGTACAGAAGCAGTTTGAGGCTGGTTTTTTAGAAGTAGCCAAATATCCAGAGTGGATGGCCAATGTAGTTCCAATAATGAAGAAAAATGGAAAAGTGAGAGTCTGTGTTGACTATCGAGACTTGAATAAAGCTAGCCCTAAAGATAATTTCCCACTTCCACACATAGATGTGCTGGTAGACAATACGGCATGACATGCCCTGTTTTCATTCATGGATGGATTTTCTGGATATAATCAAATTAAGATGGCCCCGGAAGATAAAGAGAAGACCACATTTATCACCTTATGGGGGACCTTTTGCTACAAGGTTATGCCCTTTGGTTTAAAGAATGCAGGGGCAACCTATCAGAGAGCCATGGTAACATTATTCCACGACCTGATGCATAAGGAGATAGAAGTATATGTGGACAACATGATTGTTAAGTCTCAGGATGAGTATAGCCATGTGATGAACTTAAGGAAGCTATTTGAAAGGCTACGAAAATGTCAACTGAAATTAAATCCAGAAAAATGTACATTCGGAGCTTCTTCAAGAAAATTGTTGGGATTTATCATAAGTGAGAAAGAGATTGAGGTAGACCAAGATAAAATAAAAGCTATTCGAGAAATGCCTAGTCCCAAAACCGAAAAAGAAGTCAGGAGTTTCCTAGGCCGATTGAATTACATAGCTCGATTTATATCTCAGTTGACTGCTACTTGTGAGCCCATATTTAAGCTGCTGAAGAAGGATAACCCTGAAAAATGGAGTGAAGAATGTCAGAAAGCTTTTGAGAAAATAAAAGAATATCTATTGAACCCTCCAGTTTTGGTTCCCCCTGTACCTGGAAGGCCTCTTATATTGTACTTAGTAGTATCAGAGAATTCCATGGGGTGTGTGTTAGGACAACATGATGAGTCTGGAAGAAAGGAGCGCGCCATCTATTATTTAAGCAAAAAGTTCACGGAATACGAATCTAGGTACTCTAACCTGGAGAAGACATGTCGCGCTTTGGTGTGGGTGGTTAGTAGATTAAGGCAATACACGCTGTATTACACAACATGGCTGATTTCTAAAATGGATCCGATTAAGTATGTTTTCGAGAAACCTGCAGTAACAGGACGGATGGCTCGTTGGCAAATGCTGTTGACTGAATATGATATTACATATGTAACGAGAAAAGCCATCAAAGGGAGCATTATAGCAAAATATTTGGCTGATAGGGCCGTTAATGATTACCTATCCTTGGAGTTTGACTTCCCGGATCAAGATATTGATTCAATTGATCAAGAAAAGGAAGGTAATGTTGGGTGGATGATGCTATTTGACGGGGCAACCAACGTATGGGGGCATGGAATAGGGGCTGTACTCATATCACTAGAGGGTAAATATTACCCAGTCACAGCCAAACTCACCTTTCCGTGTACCAATAATATAGCTGAGTATGAAGCGTGCGTATTGGGCTTACAAGCAGCTATTGACCAAGGCATTAAAAAATTGATTGTAAAAGGAGATTCCGCTTTGGTAATTTATCAGTTGACTGGAAAGTGGGAAACTCAGGATTCCAAATTAATACCATATCAGGAGTTCATTTAGGAAATGATGCAGGAATTCGATACTATCAGTTTTTCGCATTTACCGAGAGAGAGTAACTTAATCCCTAATGCGCTAGCAACATTGGCGACTTTATTTAAGGTTGAGTCCGGAATAGAGATTGAACCCATTCGAATAAGGATGCATAGGGAGCCAGCATATTGTATAATGACGGAAGAAGCTGATGGAAAGCCATGGTTTCATGATATCAAAACATACATTCAATGGAAGGAGTATCCCATAGGAGCCTCTAATAACAACTGGAAGACAATTAGGAGGCTAGCTATGGGATTCTTCTTAGATGGGGAGATATTGTATAAAAGGAACCATGATATGACCCTCCTATGGTGCGTGGAGTTGCAAGAGGCAAGACAAATCATACAGGAAGTACACAACGGCGTTTGTGGGACCCATGTGGGAGGTCACTCCCTGGCCCGAAAAATCCTAAGGAGTGGATACTATTGGATAACCATGGAACGGGATTGTATAGAATATGTTCGAAAGTGCCATAAGTGTCAAATCTATGGAGATCGCATACAAGTCCCACCCACTCAACTCCAGGTTTTATCTGCACCTTGGCCTTTCGCAGCATGGGGCATGGATGTGATCGGACCGATAACCCCGAAGGCTAGTAATGGGCATCGATTCATTTTCGTGGCCATTGACTACTTCACAAAATGGGTAGAAGCAGCATCATACTCTAATGTCACTCAAAATGTAATCTGTTGACTTGATTGGTCACACCCAGTTTTAATTATGACAAATACTCTTGGTACTAATGGTTGTACTGAGAATTGTATGCAGGATCACCTTGTGCGCGCTTCGGGACTAAAAGACTTATTATGATGGCGTGCGGTGTTCGTGCCGATGAATGAAGAATCTTGTGCTACATTTGTATTTATTTTTCAGTTTCTTCATTCTGGGATGTAATTTTATTATGGACTGTGCACTCATATGGCTTGTAATAATTTGCATCATGCATGATAGGTAGGTATGCTCAAACTGACCTTAGATTGACCATAGGACCTCCAAATAACATGAAAAAATTTTGTCATAAAATGCCTAACTTATACAAAGGTTTTTAAATGGTTTTAAAGTTAAAAGAAGGCAAAAACTAAAATTTTCAAAGGGGTCGGTCAACCGGCTAGTCGACCAAATGTTAGAAATGAACAATTTTCTTACTCAATTGGATGTCATATCAAATCATGTTCAAAATGAAAATTGTGGCATTTTACAATAGCTTGAGTTTGATATCAAGAACGTCCAAATTGGAGTTACATAGAAAAAGTTATGGCCAAAACACTGAAACGTGTCCGTAAGAGAAAAACTCCCTTCATGTTTCTTCCGTCTCATTGATGGACATTTTTCTCAGTCCAAAAGTCATTATCTTAAAATGTGTTCAACATGAAAGTTGTGCAATTTTCTCTTACCTTTCTATTGGTATCAAGAAAACCCAATTTAGAGTTGTATAGCAAAAGTTATGGCCAAAACACTGAATAGTGTCTGTGCAGAAAAGTAGGGGGCCGGTCGACCGAGCCCTTTCAGTTCATTTGACCCCGGTCAACCGAACCACGTGGGAGTCAACTTTTTGACCTCCCGGTCGACCGAGCCTTCACCACGGTTGACCGAAACTCGCCCTGGTCGACCGAAACATGTAGTTCAAGAAGCCCTGGTCGACCGAAACCTCCCTGGGTCAAATTTTGACCACTTGGTCGACCGAAACTTATAGTTCAAAATGCCCTGGTCGACCGAAACCCTCCTGAGTCAACATTTGACCATTCGGTCGACCGAGAGCTTTTATACTACAACTACCTGGTCGACCGGAAGGTCCTCGGGTGAATTTTCAGCGGTATGGTCGACCGAACCAGGTAGTTCAAAATGCCCTGGTCGACCGAAACTCGGAAAATTGGCAAATCGCCCTCTCCGGTCGACCGAGCCTTTCAATTCAAAAGTCCCCTGGTCGACCGAGCCAATTGAGTCCTGGTCGACCGAAACATTTTTGGTCGACCGGACCTCTCGGGTTGCCCTGATTTTTTACCACACTTAATATTTTTTTAAACAGGGTTAATTATTTTAAAATGATTTAAAACTTTCCTAATAATGCCCAATAGGTCCCCAACGGTCAAAAATACCTCCTTGCCTATATATACCCATTCATTTATCATTATTAGCAAGGATTAGCAAACTTGATTAGGGCAAAACTCTCTCAACTCTTAAAACCCTATATTAGCCAAAAACTTCTTGCAAACACTCACATACTCTTCAATCTTTATTTCTCTAAGCATTGTGAGTATTTCTATAAGGCTGTTGTGCGTAATCTTTCTAGCTAATATTCTCTTTTGGTATAAAGGTTGATTGATTTTATTTGAGAGTATAGCCTAAAGTTCTTCCACGGATTTCATTTGATAAATCTTGTGTGGGAAGACTTTGAGGGTTGTGGTTCTTGCATTGTTGTTGCAAGATACCTAAACCTAGATTTTATGTGCAAAATCCTTTTGTGAAAAGCTAATCTTTCAAACAACTCCATTGTTCTTTAGAAATTGAAATATCATATTGAGTTTGTTTGATCTATCTTGCTTAGCATATTTGAAACCCTAATATGATTTTGTGATATTCGAATATTGAGTTTCAAATCTTGCTTAGATACACACTCTAGATCTTGATTGATTATCATACTTGATTGAGTGTTTAGCACACATTAGAGCACTGAGCATATCTACATATCATTCGTGCTTGCTTTATTGATTGAGCTGTATTGGTGCACACATCTGCTTTTCTAGAAGCATATTTCCGTGTACAAATTTTATACACTTTGGTTGTATTTCCAGGCACGGGCCTGAAGAGGGAGACTAGCCCTGGAATAGTCCCGGATTGGCTTAGACCCGGTTAGGAAAGCTAGGTGCGTCGTCCTGTTAAGGCGTGTAGGTTGAGGTCAGCCCCGCTAATTGACCTGGTTAAGGTTGAGGTCAGCCCTGTGTTAATTTGACCTGGTTGTAAACGGTGCCGCTCCACCCTTAAGTGAGCTGTTAGTGGAATCCTCTTACTTGCGAGCTAGAGGCGGGGACGTAGGCACAGTTGGCCGAACCCCGATAACATATCGTGCGTGTTCTTTACATTTCCGTAATTTACTTACTGCACGTGTATGTTATATTGTAAATGATTAGATTTACATTTGCATAGACAGACCCTAGGTTAAGTAATAGTGCTTATCTGGTTTAACCTAGATGATAATTTTTAGATACCCAATTCACCCCCCCCCCCTCTTGGGATTGCACCAAAGCTAACAATTGGTATCAGAGCCTCGTAACTTAGACTTTGGCGTTATTTAGTAAAAAGATCATGATGGCTCATGTTAGTGCATCCCCTTCATGTGAGGGAAGATTGGTCACACACCCACCTATATTCTATGGTAATGATTATGCTATATGGAAATTTAGAGTGACTGTGTATGTGAAAGCTTTAAATTGGAAATTTTGGAGAGTCATTGACCAGGGTGATTGTGTGCCTATGAAATCTATTGGGTGTACTGATGTTCCTAAATCTGAGTGTGAAATGAATGACCATGATAGGAACTTAGTACAAGTAAATTTTGATGCCATGAATACCTTACTGCATGCTTTAGATTCTAATGTTTTATGTGAGGTTATGGCTTGTAGTAGTGCTAAGCAGATATGGGAAGAACTTGAGAGGAGATATGGAGCACCCATGCAAAACATTGTGATCTCTCCATGTGACTCAAGTCCTTCTAATCTTGAAGGAGGTAACCAGTGCTTTGCTGCCTTAATAGATAATGAGGTTATCTCTGTTCCTTCTGCTTTAGTAGATAAATCTGATTATGATTCATGTGATGAATTGAATGATGCATCTGATACTGAATCATGTGATAGTACTGATAGTGAAAGCATGCCTACTTATAAGGAATTGCAAGTTGAATATGTTAGAACTCATAAGTCACTTGTTAAGCTAATAAAAGATATACAGCTTTGAAAAACAAGTATGAGGCATGTGAGAAAGAATGTGACTCAAAAATTCTTGCTGAAAGAGAAAAAAATTTGAAAATTAAAAGATTGGAAAGCAAGAATGAATCATTAGAAAAGGAATTGACTATTTTGAAATCTAAAGTTTCTAATGATGATAAAAAGGATCTTCATATCCATGATCTTGAGAATAAAGAAAACAATATGTCAAAAGAACTTATGAAACTTCAAAGTGTTTGCAAAGATATGAAAAACTCAAAAATTCAAGATCTAGAGAAGAAAATAGAAGACCAATCTAAGATCATCCACACGTTCACTAGAGGCAAAGAAAATTTTGATAAATTGCTTGGCTCACAAAAGATGACTTTAGATAAGGAGGGTATAGGTTTTAATGGAATTGAAAATAAGAAAAAGAAGAACCTATACATGGGGTACTTTGTAAAAGAATCAAAACATTATGTTAGTACCTCCTCCGGTCCATACACTCACACCATATGCATTCTATGTAAAAAGAAGGGGCACACAAAATTTGATTGCCCATTTAAAAGAAAAGGTGTGAAACCTAAACAAGTCTGGAGAGTCAAAGTACCACCTAGTCCTAACCCATCGAGAATAAAAGGTAGAAAATGGATATGGGTTGTTAAGAAAGAAAACCCCTTGATATTCAAGGAAGAATTTGCTCAAACAGGAATTACATGATCACATAATTCTTCCTTATTGTTTAGGATTAGCCATAGGGGGTAGTGTCTTCTAAAATCTTAGGAAATGGTTCGGGACTGAAAATGTAAAATCTTAGTATATGCCAACTATTTAAAATCTTACATACTAAGTATTTTGAAAAATCAAGCCAATCTGCAAATCCAAGCATACAACCAATCTGAACTTAATGCATACATTCCTTTGTTGAAATATGAAATTATTGGCTACTTGAATGAAAATTCACTTCCAAATGGACATGACATTTTTGCCTTGTATTAAAATTTCAAATTGCTTAGCTCATGTGTAAATATGAATATCTAAAGTTAAGCATACATTTTGTCCATTACCTAGCTTGTGGTTTAGGGAATCCATCTCACACTATATATCATTTAATCCTAAACCCGTCATTGAACTTAAAAGCCTAATAAAATGTTTAGTCATCACTCTAGGCTTGAAGCACTATTAATCATCAACTCCAAATATTTATAGTGCTTATTAAAAGATATCCTTCCATAATTAAAATTAGAGGCAATCACTAAGGGATCCAAGTTTCACTGTTAAATCAAAAATTCCCTTTGAGCTTATATTACAAATCCTCTAATTTTGGTTTATGTCCTCCATAGGAAATCTTTACCTTACCACGATCATATTAGGTAAGGATCCATCCTTCTCATTGGTTTGTATCCTTACTCTAAAATTATGATCATATCTAAAGGATACATTCCAATCACCAAAGAGCGTCAGTTCCTAGTTATTCATATCCTCCACAATGCTCTTCGCCAGAATAAGTTAGGACATACTCTTTAAAATGCTTATCTTGTACAATGTCCTACTTTTGAATATTCTATTAAACCTAAATAAAATGCTTAATCTTTAAGAGTATTCAATTCTCTTCCAAGCTCTCAAACTTTATATAAAATCAATTAAAGAGCTTCATTCTCATGAATTAAGTTAAAATGGCTAATTTAATTGATATAGGTTTCAATCTATATAATGGAACAAATATTCAAAGAAACCTATGCATGAACCTTAAAATGAAAAGTCATTTGAACTTAGGCCTCTCATGTATTGTAAATCATAAGAATAGAGGCAAATATTGGCTTAGCTTATTTAAAGACATATGTCTTTTGACCTTTTGGTCCTCTGAGCCTATTCATCCAAAGTCAAGCATATAACACTGAAAATCTTAATATACTTGACCTAAAGAACTTGAAAAATAAGGAAAGGCATAAAATGAATTAGCACATAATTAAGGGGGAGCATATATTCTTTCATGATTATATAAATTAAAATGCTCTCATATATTTATTTCATGCATAAATGTCCATATGGGTATTGCACTGAATTTCTAACTATCCACGGTTATTTATTGTTCATAATATCTAGTTGGATGGTTTACATGTTATATGGACAGTTGATTATACTATCTGATTGCATGCTTAGTTTAGAATGCCTCCTGCATGGCGGATGCAGTTGATGTGAATTGCATGCTGGTAGTGGATTATAGGTTCTCGTATGCCTTGAACTGAAATATAAATTGCTTGTTTGAACCTATTAGGTACAATTTGTATGGGAAAATGTCCTATATACAAATGGCATGCTGCCGAAATTTTGCTAGGACTTTCACATATAAAACCTTGTGTTTAAGGATGACTATAATAAAATTAAAGTTAAATATTTTTGAAAGGATGAGTGAAAACTAATTGAAAATTAAATGTCATCCTCATATAATCATCAAACACTTAAAGAGCTGAGCACTTACTCTATAGAAAGAATTTATAGGTATCACATGCATCACTATTGTTTATTGAAATATTGAGGCTCTTCCTATATCCTTGAACATTATATCTTGCACATAAAGTCCCATGTTTTGATATGAAATGTTTTTGGATCATGAGTTGCATTGCATTCCTTAATATCTATTTTTGATGCACTTGTTGTCTATAGGTGTGACTATACTAATTTGAGATAAATGTTGTTAATAGACATCAAGTATAGTTGTTGAAGAATGGTTTGTGTGCTCACTTATACTTTGGCATATTCAATGAAATCAATCCCTTTCAAAGTATAAGTAATTTTCAGTATCTAAGCAATAATTCAAATTGATAGGGGGAGCATCTAAAATTGAAATGACTATCACATTATGCCACCAACTTTTTAGCTTAGATATGGTGTCGAATCAAATGTGGCGTGTGCTTAACTGATATGTTGTTGGTAAAAATCTTACATTGACTTATAGTCCTTTGCCAAATGCTGTTTGTGTTTGCCATATGATCCCGCATGTGAATTATTAAATCTTTAGGATCATCATGGTTGTGATTTTCTGGATATACTATTGTATGTACTTAATTGACAAACCAGAAAATTTATGCTTGCTTGTTTTAAATTAAAACTTCCTTTCTGCAAGCTACCCCCAGCACCATCTTGCAAACATCATAAGGGGGATATATATTCATACATATATATATTTATTACTTTATGGCAAGAACTAATTTCAAAACTTAAACTTTTTCTCTTGCTTCATTATTATTATTATTATATACATATATTGTTTTAAAGTCGCATAACTGGTTCTATACCTACACATTAAAATGCATGCGAACTAGTTAGATTGTGTTCATGCTCAAACTTCCTGTTTGGTATCATATGTCGTGTGCCATTAACTCAAATCTTCCACGGGTCTTATGATATGTTTAAATTCCAAATAGTTTGTGCATTTTCATGGTCTAATTTTGTTTTTCATGTCATTTAAATCATTTTTATAACCAGTTATATAGTTTGTGTGCATAACTACTAAAACAGTCATTAATTTATACTCTATGAACTTGTTTGTGCTATGAAATGCATGACTATTCTATCTTTTGAATGACTAAAAGTTATACTTCTATTTAAATGTTTTTGAGAATACTGGACTGTTTGAGTACGTAGTTGTAAACGTGTTGAATATATATTACTCAATCAAGATCACTTGTTTACAGATGATCATTTGCCGATGTGCTTAAATGTTTATTTGAGTCCCTTTTTGTTGTTTCCAAAAGGGGGAGAAGTAGGCAAGTATTTGTCATCATCAAAAAGGGGGAGAATGTTGACTTGATTGGTCACACCCAGTTTTGATTATGACAAATACTCTTGGTACTAATGGTTGTACTGAGAATTGTATGCAGGATCACCTTGTGCGCGCTTCGGGACTAAAAGACTTATTATGATGGCGTGCGGTGTTCGTGCCGATGAATGAAGAATCTTGTGCTACATTTGTATTTATTTTTCAGTTTCTTCATTCTGGGATGTAATTTTATTATGGACTGTGCACTCATATGGCTTGTAATAATTTGCATCATGCATGATAGGTAGGTATGCTCAAACTGACCTTAGATTGACCATAGGACCTCCAAATAACATGAAAAAATTTTGTCATAAAATGCCTAACTTATACAAAGGTTTTTAAATGGTTTTAAAGTTAAAAGAAGGCAAAAACTAAAATTTTCAAAGGGGTCGGTCAACCGGCTAGTCGACCAAATGTTAGAAATGAACAATTTTCTTACTCAATTGGATGTCATATCAAATCATGTTCAAAATGAAAATTGTGGCATTTTACCATATCTTGAGTTTGATATCAAGAACGTTCAAATTGGAGTTACATAGAAAAAGTTATGGCCAAAACACTGAAACGTGTCCGTAAGAGAAAAACTCCCTTCATGTTTCTTCCGTCTCATTGATGGACATTTTTCTCAGTCCAAAAGTCATTATCTTAAAATGTGTTCAACATGAAAGTTGTGCAATTTTCTCTTACCTTTCTATTGGTATCAAGAAAACCCAATTTAGAGTTGTATAGCAAAAGTTATGGCCAAAACACTGAATAGTGTCTGTGCAGAAAAGTAGGGGGCCGGTCGACCGAGCCCTTTCAGTTCATTTGACCCCGGTCGACCGAACCACGTGGGAGTCAACTTTTTGACCTCCCGGTCGACCGAGCCTTCACCACGGTTGACCGAAACTCGCCCTGGTCGACCGAAACATGTAGTTCAAGAAGCCCTGGTCGACCGAAACCTCCATGGGTCAAATTTTGACCACTTGGTCGACCGAAACTTATAGTTCAAAATGCCCTGGTCGACCGAAACCCTCCTGAGTCAACATTTGACCATTCGGTCGACCGAGAGCTTTTATACTACAACTACCTGGTCGACCGGAAGGTCCTCGGGTGAATTTTCAGCGGTATGGTCGACCGAACCAGGTAGTTCAAAATGCCCTGGTCGACCGAAACTCGGAAAATTGGCAAATCGCCCTCTCCGGTCGACCGAGCCTTTCAATTCAAAAGTCCCCTGGTCGACCGAGCCAATTGAGTCCTGGTCGACCGAAACATTTTTGGTCGACCGGACCTCTCGGGTTGCCCTGATTTTTTACCACACTTAATATTTTTTAAACAGGGTTAATTATTTTAAAATGATTTAAAACTTTCCTAATAATGCCCAATAGGTCCCCAACGGTCAAAAATACCTCCTTGCCTATATATACCCATTCATTTATCATTATTAGCAAGGATTAGCAAACTTGATTAGGGCAAAACTCTCTCAACTCTTAAAACCCTATATTAGCCAAAAACTTCTTGCAAACACTCACATACTCTTCAATCTTTATTTCTCTAAGCATTGTGAGTATTTCTATAAGGCTGTTGTGCGTAATCTTTCTAGCTAATATTCTCTTTTGGTATAAAGGTTGATTGATTTTATTTGAGAGTATAGCCTAAAGTTCTTCCACGGATTTCATTTGATAAATCTTGTGTGGGAAGACTTTGAGGGTTGTGGTTCTTGCATTGTTGTTGCAAGATACCTAAACCTAGATTTTATGTGCAAAATCCTTTTGTGAAAAGCTAATCTTTCAAACAACTCCATTGTTCTTTAGAAATTGAAATATCATATTGAGTTTGTTTGATCTATCTTGCTTAGCATATTTGAAACCCTAATATGATTTTGTGATATTCGAATATTGAGTTTCAAATCTTGCTTAGATACACACTCTAGATCTTGATTGATTATCATACTTGATTGAGTGTTTAGCACACATTAGAGCACTGAGCATATCTACATATCATTCGTGCTTGCTTTATTGATTGAGCTGTATTGGTGCACACATCTGCTTTTCTAGAAGCATATTTCCGTGTACAAATTTTATACACTTTGGTTGTATTTCCAGGCACGGGCCTGAAGAGGGAGACTAGCCCTGGAATAGTCCCGGATTGGCTTAGACCCGGTTAGGAAAGCTAGGTGCGTCGTCCTGTTAAGGCGTGTAGGTTGAGGTCAGCCCCGCTAATTGACCTGGTTAAGGTTGAGGTCAGCCCTGTGTTAATTTGACCTGGTTGTAAACGGTGCCGCTCCACCCTTAAGTGAGCTGTTAGTGGAATCCTCTTACTTGCGAGCTAGAGGCGGGGACGTAGGCACAGTTGGCCGAACCCCGATAACATATCGTGCGTGTTCTTTACATTTCCGCAATTTACTTACTGCACGTGTATGTTATATTGTAAATGATTAGATTTACATTTGCATAGACAGACCCTAGGTTAAGTAATATTGCTTATCTGGTTTAACCTAGATGATAATTTTTAGATACCCAATTCACCCCCCCCCCTCTCGGGATTGCACCAAAGCTAACATAATCAATCGTTTTATCAAGAGAGAATTAATTTGCAGGTATGGGATCCCAGAAAGAATAATATCAGACAATGCCAAAAACTTGAACAACGAGGTCTTGACAAAATTGTGCAGTCAGATCAAGGTCAAACATCATAATTCAGCCCCCTATCAACCTCAAATGAATGGAGCAGTGGAAGCAGCCAATAAGAACATCCAGAGCATCTTGGAAAAAATGATAGAGACCTATAGAGATTGGCATGAGAAGTTACCTTTCGCTTTATTGGCCTATCGAACCATTGTTCGAACATCTACAGGGGCTACCCCTTTCTCTTTGGTGTACGGAATGGAGGCCGTAATTCCAATAGAAGTTGAGATTCCATCGTTACGAGTCTTAAAAGAAGCAGAGTTAACCGAAGCAGAATGGGTGCAATCTAGATATGACCAGTTGAATCTAATTGAAGAAAAAAGGTTGACAGCTATAGCTCATGGGCAGTTGTACCAAAGGAGAATGATGAGAGCTTTTAACAAGAAAGTGCGTATTCGACAGTTTCAAGAAGGAGATCTAGTCTCGAAAAAGATTTTACCAATTCATAATGACCCCCGAGGTAAGTGGACCCCAAATTATGAAGGGCCGTATGTGGTAAAGAAAGCATTTTCAGGAGGTGCCCTATTGTTATCAGACATGGATGGAGCCGATCTGGTGCACCCCACGAACTCAGATGCGGTAAAGAAATATTTTTCTTAGAAACCCTGTAAACTCTCAAGGAAATTCAATAAGATGATGGTTTGCTTCATAAATCTAATGACTGTTCATTATTCATGTTTTGATCAAATGATAGATGGCCATCATTGGCCGATCTGATTTCCTATAAAAGAGCCAAATAATGATTTACCATTTGGTAACCAAGTTAAGCCTAAATGATAAACCAGTATTTTTTTTTAAAGTCAGTTCACAAAATTTAACTTTGGTATTGGTCCTTTAGGGTCTGGAAAGTCATATGAGACAAAAATTGGCTACCTGAAATGATGGCAGGCCATCTTTCTGCTACCCAAAAAAAAAGGATCCCTTGCAAGCCCTTCTTGAGCCTGGAAAATTCAATTTTTGATTAACCCGTCAAAGGATCACACCCCACACTGGGGCAAATTCAAAAGGATTAGTCCCAAATGAAGTCCAAACAAAAATGACAAAAATCCCTTCATGAAAGAGAAAAACAAAAGGGAGCAGTAAAAGGAAATGGAAAGATAAAGAAAAAAGAGAAAGAAAGTAAGGGACATGCTACACAGGTGATCTTTGACCAAGTTACCCTTGATAAAAAGTGCTGATTTTGAGCCTTATTTAACTCTTTCTTTCTTTAACCTATACCCCTAGCCTATATTACAGTCCAAATGAAAGTCCTGACCAGATTGGTATACATTGTTGTCTCAAATTATTTGTCAGACTCAATGTTGAGTCTGAACTACATAATGACCTGATCCTGAAAAGGTACGTAGGCAGCTTGTTCAAAAGACAAGTTCGGTCAAAGCCAAAACAAAGTGCCTCAACTTAAACTGGGGCAGAGAATGTCATTATGGGTTGGGATTTTTGAGCCATAGTTTCCCTCTTCTTCAAAAAACCTATATCCCCAAGCCTACGTTTCGTTCTGAGTCTTAAAGACCATCTTGAGATCAAAACATGAACTGAACCTAAGGCATACAGGGGTTCACAACAGAATAAGGCGAAAGGAGGGAGAAATGTTTGGGGTCATCAACGAAAAGAAAAAAATCAGTCAAAGGAGAATTAAGCTTGACAACTTAACATTCATGTGCTTCGACTTTTTGAATACTGGTATAAAGTTTTCCCTTTGAACTGACATTTAAGCCTGGTAAACTAGTCATCTTGCACATATGATCTTTTGATGTAGCAAAGGGATGTTACAATTACATGGTTGGGTATTTCTCAAAAAAAAAAAAAAAAAAGAGAAACCCTTTTCATAGTCTCAAGAATAGGGTAATCAAAAGAGTTCGCTAGTATGCTTCCTGTTTCAGGCATGATTAGCAAAAATGACTTAGAGCTTTGGAAATGTGGTGTACAACCGATGAATAAGGCAGGGTCCGGACAGGTTGTGGCCTTCATATGAAACTGGGAGCTTTTACTGATGCCTTTGCAATAAGCAATTATAGTGCCAAAGCTTGTCAAATGTCTCCCTATTCAATTGCATTAAGCAAATAGGGTTAATATTGGTTGTAGATCCATTCAACTGAGGCAGATTTTTTTTTAGTGAGTTTCCTTTTAGCCAAATCAATCGTCTCCATGATTGGGTGAATTAAGAAAATTGAGCCAAGATCAGTTGCAGATGTGGCAAGTATCAAAAACATGGCCAAGATGAAAGATGAGATTATTGATCACAGAGGCACTAGGGGAAAAGATTCAGGCATTTCCTTCATTCATTACTATACATTTCATGCATTGTATAAAAACATGTAGCGATATATCCCCATGTTCTGGCACCATAGTAGACAGTATACATGCACTACTACATTCTAGTCATACTCCTCTTGTCATGCATCCCTTTTGATCATTATCCAAACAACCTTTGTCTCACTAATGTTTGAGTTATTACTGCATACACTATAGCTCAGGTTCCTACACCCGGTGCAAGTTATCCTTCTGTGAACTATAGCTCGGGTTCCTACACCCGGTGCGAGTCACCCTCCGTGAACTGTAGCTCGGGTTCCTACACCCGGTGCAAGTCACCCTTCCGTGAACTATAGCTCGGGTTCCTACACCCGGTGCAAGTCACCTTCCGTGCACTATAGCTCGGGTTTCTACCCCCGGTGCAAGTCACCCTTCTGTGAACTATAGCCCAGGTTCCTACACCCGGTGCAAGTCACCTTCCGTGCACTATAGCTCGGGTTCCTACACCCAGTGCAAGTCACCGTCCGTGAACTATAGCTCAGGTTCCTACACCCGATGCAAGTCACCCCTCATGAACTATAGCTCGGGTTCCTACACCCAGTACAAGTCATCCTCCGTAAACTATAGCTCGGGTTCCTACACCCGGCGCAAGTCACCCCTCGTGAACTATAGCTCGGGTTCCTACACCCGGTGGGAGTCACCATCCGTGAACTGTAGCTCGGGTTCCTACACCCGGTGCAAGTCATCCTCCGTGAACTATAGCTCGGGTTCCTACACCCGGTGCAAGTCACCCCTCGTGAACTATAGCTTGGGTTCCTACACTTGATGCAAGTCACCCATCGTAAACTATAGCTCGGGTTCCTACACCCGGTGCAAGTCACCCTTCGTGAACTATAACTCGGGTTCCTACACCCGGTGCAAGTCACCCTTCGTGAACTATAACTCGGGTTCCTACACCCGGTGCAAGTCACCCATCGTGAACTATAGCTCGGGTTCCTACACCCGATGCGAGTCACCCCTTGTGAACTATAGCTCGGGTTCCTACACCCGGTGCGAGTCACCATCCGTGAACTATAGCTCGGGTTCCTACACCCGGTGCGAGTCACCATCCGTGAACTATAGCTCGGGTTCCTACACCAGGTGCGAGTCACCATCCGTGAACTATAGCTCGGATTCCTACACCCGGTGCAAGTCACCCTTCGTGAACTATAGCTCGGGTTCCTACACCCGGTGCAAGTCACCCTTCGTGAACTATAGCTCGGGCCGGTGCAAGTCACCCTTCGTGAACTATAGCTCGGGTTCCTACACCCGGTGCAAGTCACCCCTCGTGAACTATAGCTTGGGTTCCTACACCTAGTGTGAGTTATCCTCATGTGCTTTCAAGCCTGGTGCAAGTCGGTTTGCACAGATCATCTTAGTCACTTTTTTTTTTTTTTTTTACATTGGGCTTGGTCCAAAACCAGCATCTTTTATCTTTGCAGGCTTGTTGCTACAAATAACGTAGGAGAGCTCCTACTTTTACTTTGAAGCGACAAAGCCTACAAAGAGGGGCAGCTGTAGACACCTCATTTTTACCCAGGCTCAATATTATTATTATTATTTTTTTTTAAATACTATTATTACCTTATTATCATCATTATTTTTACTACTATTAGTATTATTTGTATCGTTATAATATTATTTTTATTATTTTATTATTTTATTATTTTTATTATTATTATTTTTAAAATATTATTATTATCACTTTATCATCTTGCTATTGTTATTATTATATTACTATTATTATTATTATTATTATTATTATTATTATTATTATTATATTTAATTTATTATTATTCTTGCCCCATTATTTTTATTATCTATGATTATTATTATTTATTTATTATTATTATTATTACTATTTTCATTATTATTATCATTATTATTGTATATATTATTACCATAAAAGTATGAAGAGAATAAAAATGAGAAAGGAAAAGAAAAGAAGGATTTTTTTTTAGGGTTGAAAATTTATAAAAAGGGGGGGGGCTGCATACACAACGGAGCCGGGGGGCAGAGCACAGCCAAAAAGAAAAAAAAAAACCCTGTTTTTGCTTCCCTAGTCACACGCACAGCAATAGCGGCAACTCCAGCCCCTGCTCTTCAACTTCTTCTTTTGCTTCTTCTTCTTCCTCTTCATCCCTCTACCTTCTGCCACTCCACAGCCGTGTTCCCACAAGCCCCCTGTTGCAAACCTCGGATTCCAGCCCACCACTCCACAGCACAGCAGTCCCTGAGCTCTTCTCCACCATCCTCTGTAACAGCTTCCAGAACAGAGCCACACCCGAGCCACCATCAATCCTCCTTAGCCCTTCCAGCAGGCCTCTCGGCCACTTTCCAGCAGGCCTCTTGGCCAAGTCTCCAGCAGGCCACTCGGCCTTCCCTCTACAATAGTCGAGACCAGATACAGCGACACCAGCTTCTGCAACACTGCCAGCCCCTGCAGCACTCCCTCACGGCCACTCCAGACGGCAACGGCAACACCAAGCTTCGACGCACACATTCAGTCGCCCCTCTGCCGCTACAACCTTGTTCTCCCTTGCTTCGGCCACAGTACAGCAGGACCCGAACCCCTGTCTTCCTCGGTGTCTCCCGGCTGCATCCCCCTCTGTATGTCCTTGCACTCAAACACGATACACACACACACAGCACCATGAACAGGGAACGCACACACACCTCACACACAGTTCATTACATATGCCCATGTGTATTGTTTTTTTTTTTTTTTTCTGTGATATTAACCAGTCATTTTTATTGCAGAGTTTTTTGTTTGTTTTAAATTCTAGATTTCTGTGTATTTGTGTATTTATTTAATAATTGATAGTTAGAAAAAAAATATCTATTGTTGTTGTATTATGTGTGTGTGTGTATATGTATATATATATATTTAATAGGTATTGTATTATTTAGGGTCAAGTGTTGATAAGATTGTATTTTGAATTTTTTTTAAGTATGTTTTATTATTTATATGTTCGGTATGCTTGATCCATTGTTATTATTTAAGTTAAACTTTTGTATTGGTAGTGAATTAGTCACATTATTTCTTGTTTATATTTATCTAGGGTTTGAGATTATTATTCGTTGGGGTAGTTTCAAAGTCTTTTTATGATAATGTTTATATACACTCTAGGGTTGTTATGGTAAGGTTTTAGGATTGTAATGATGGCTTTAATGTTTAATATATACGCTCTATTTGTCTTGTTGTTATACATTAATTGATATTCATGGTGTAGGGTTTACAACATTGTAAGATTTGTTTAAATGTTGATATTCATGGTTGAATGATTATTGTTATTATTGTAGAATTTTTTGTCGTTTTAACACTCAAAGTTTGAATTTTGTTGTTGATGTTAATGTTCATATTGTAGGGTTAGATTTTTGTGGTATTTTTTGTATATATATTAAATGATTAATGTTAGTGTGGTAAAATTTTTATTGATATTATATATTTATTATATTAATTAGCATTTTGATAATATTGTAAATTTATTATTGTGATAATGTGGTATTACATATTTCATAGCTTGGTGTTTCATTGACATTATATGTAAATTAATAATTTTAGTTATATGTATATCACATATTAGCATATTGGTAAATATTACATATTTAGCATTTTTGTATTTTCTATTTAATATTATATATTTAGTGATTCAGGGTTTAATGGATATTATATGTTTAGTAAATTAGCATTTTAATCACATATTTAGCATCAATTATTTTATTTTTTTTTTAGTATATTAATATAGTTAGTATTAATTATTAGTATCCTAGTATTTTGAGTATAAGCTATTTTTAGTATATAAATATGTTCAGTATTAATCATTATTAGAATCTTACTATATTTAGTATTAAGTATCCTTAATATATTAATATATATAGTATTTAGTTACTTATTTTGACCTTCATAATATGTTAGTAGGTATGTGAGGCTTATTATTCTATTACCATATATTAAAAACCTCCCATGTTAGTATTTTCCTATAAAAATTTTATATATAATTTCAAAATTTTGGGAGCGTATTTTCTTAATTATTATCCCTATGATTTTATTGCGAAGGGTATTAGCCTTTGGGCTTCACATACCCTTAAGCTCTGAGGGAATATATGTATATATTTATCTACTTATTTATTTATTTATTTTCCCTTTGTATTTATAAACTCATAAAAAGGAGTAATTTAAAGACTTATTAGATTAACTTAGGAATAATTTCAAATTAATTAGGTACCGTTCGTAAGAACGGGCGCGTAGGGGGTGCTCGTACCTTCCCCTCGCGTAACCGAACTCCCGGCCCCAACTCTGGTAATGTAGACCGATTCTACCCCTAACGGGGTAGTAATCATGTGTCCTAACCGCACTAAAGGTTAGTGGCGACTCCGATATCCATGTTTTTCTATGAAAATATTAAATTGATTTTTAATTTCGCCGCCCGGGGCACACGCGCTCCCGGGACGCCGCGACAGTGCTTTAAATAACTCATTTTGTAATTCATCATAAGATGGCATACACTCATCATTGGATTCATTTGATGAATCATTACAAGAATTATTTAAAGATTTGGTTGAGGAACTTTCCTCATCGTCCCAAGTCATAAAGCACGTATAAGTAACCTCTTGGTCACTTGATTCATATTCCGAACTACTTGTACTATCTCAAGTAGTGGCTTTTATGGTCTTTTTGTTTTTCTTCTTAGACTCTTTCTTTAGTAATGGACATTACGGTTTTATATGTCCAACTTTGTTGCAATTATAACATGTAGGATTTTTATTTTTGGATTTCTTTTTGCTAATTTCTTCTTCTTCTGATTCGGAATCTTGGTTTCTTCTTTTGAATTTGTTTTTCCTTCTAAGGATTTTTGCAAGTTTCTTAGATATGAAGGCTAGTTCATCTTCATCCATTTCTTTTTCACTAGTAGAGTTTTCTTTTGAGACTTTGAAGGCTATTGATTCTTAGGCTTTGGTTTTTTCGCTCCTTTCATTCATTGTCATTTCGTATATGAGGAGAGAACCTATAAGTTTATCTAAAGAAGTGGTTTTAAGGTTCCTATTTTCCGTTATCGCAGTGGCTTTTAGTTCCCATATAGGTGGCAGTCCTCTAGGAATTTTTCTTATCATCTCATAGGTAGTGTAGGTTTTTCCTAAGGCATTTAAGGAATTTATTATGTGCGTGAACCTAGTGTACATGCTCGTTATAGATTTATCTAGGTTCATCTTAAAAGCTTCATATTCACTTGTAAGCATATCAATCCTATTATCCCTAGCATCTATAGTGCCTTCGTAAGTGACTTCTAGCTTGTCCCATATTTCCTTAGCCGATTTGCAAGTCATTACTCTATTAAATTCATTAGCATCTAAAGCACAATACAGGGTATTGATGGCACTTGAATTTATTTGAAGCATTTTGTAGTCTGTATCAGTCAAGTCCTTTTTCTTTTTAGAAATTTGTTTTCCATCCACTATTTTTGTAGGAATTCAATCTCCATCCATAACAACTTCCCATGCTTTCCAATCCATATGTTGAAGATAGATTTGCATTCATTTTTTCTAAAAAGTGTAGTTATGTCCATAAAAGATAGGAGGCCTGGTTGAAGATTGTCCCTCTCCAAAGGGAGCTACGCCTAAGTGAGCCATTAGGATCGTTTTATAGCTACTAATTCAGATTTTCTATAACCCCTCTCTGATACCAATTGAAAACTAAGATGTAGTCCCAAGAGGGGGGTGAATAGGGTTTAAAATTTTCTTTTAAATATTTTTTAGGATTTCTCAACTTGTTGTTGATTTTTCAAACTTTTAGCAAAAGCTTATTTCTTTATTCAATCCGAAATCACACAATCATTCAGTCATCCAAATAATCAATCAACCAAACCAATCAACCACAATTTGAAAGCAAACAACCAAACCAAGATTAAAATATACAGCACTTTGGTAATGTAAGAACTTAAGATGGTTTATTTGTTTGTATAAGCCATGTGGTTATGAATTTGAAAGCCCTGTAGAGAATGTAATTTGTTTCTCAATGTAATATTCAACAAACCATTCACACTCTTCCCAAAATTCAGAATTCAAATAATCTCTTAGTTAATTTATTTTTGGTATGTTAACCAAGTAACGTACTCCCGTATGGTTTCCGTAAAGTATGGTTTAACCAACGTAATCCCTTTCGGTTTCCACAACCCAAATCAAAATTAGACTTTAAGTTTACTTGATTTCCAAATATACGTTGTATATATAATTAAAAAATTAAATTATCCACGCAATTTAAATGTGCTGAAAATAAAGAGTAAGGGAAAGAGAGAGTGAGACCGGGATTTTTACGAGGATTGACTTATACCCAGCCTAAGTCTTCGCCTTTGGCAAACCACCAAAGGATTACTAAAATTAGTTCCTTTGCCAGGTGAAACAAGACCGTTTACACACTCCTTCAGTAGGCTAGAACCCGCCTCTCCGAATGATGTACTCTCATTCGGTCACTCCTTCAAATAGGCTACAGCCTGCCTCTCTAAGCGATATGCCCTCACTTAGCCAATGATCTACACAATCCTTGGAATCATCAATATACAAGATACAAATCAAATAGATGCACAAAGAATGCTCTCACAAAGAGATGATTCGTACACTTTGAAAACTAATATACTTCAATTCAAAAATACCAAAAGAATGAAGCAAGAAGTTCAATGTAAATATCACTAGTTATACTTCTCTTGATAAGGATCAAGAACTCTAATCATATGCTTTAGAGAAGATGTAAAAAACTCAAAGATTTCTCAAGAACTTCACAGTAATTCAAAGTTTAGAGCAGATAGCAAGATATCTTTGAGTGAGAGAGATTTTGAAAGATTGTTCAATGCTTGGTAGGTTTTATTTTCATAAATCATGTATATATAGGCTTTAAAAACATGCACATTCATACTGCCCAAGTTTACATGGAGTGCCCCCCAAGTTTCTAAAAAAATTAGGGCGTAAGTAAATTAAATTTGAAATTAAGAAGTTTGAAAAATCTGCTTGTTACCGTACTTCAATTGCCTGAAGTGCAACCTTAGTTGCCTGAAGTGGGTTTAGGGGCCTAAAGATACAAGGTCAGGCGCCTGAAGACACACTGCCGGTTTTAAATTGTTTCAGCAAAATCTTCGGTTGCCTGAGGATAGAACCTCAGTCGCCTGAACAGTAAAGAATCAGTTTTCTTCTCTCTTTTTCAAAGATATTTGGATTCCTTACTTTCTTCCTTTTGAAAAATATTTTTCGGGGTTTTAAAATAAAGTCTTAAAGTTCATTTAAATCCCCTAATGAGCTTCTTTTCATTCACAATGATATTTTTACTTTTGAAGTACTTACATGAAGATTTCCTAACAATATAAACACTTCTTTGTTCTTTGAAAAATTCATGGTTATCTTTGTGCTTTGAGTTCATTCCATCTTCAACTGTCTTTGAGCTTCCCTTTTTGAACACTTCATGATACATCATACACCTTTGAGTTTGTTGGTGATCTTTCAAAATTTTGTTGATTTTGGCTTTTTATGTTTCCTGAAAACATCATTACTTGAACACAAAATGATATTAAACCTTTCCTTCATTTGTTACCATCAAAAAAGAAGGTGATCGGTTAGCCGAGGAAGGTGCTGGTCAGCTAGCCAAGGTGATATCTCAAACCTTCGTAGGTTTGGCCGGCTAGCCCTAGGACCGCTCGGCTGAACCTGAAGGCTAGTCGGCTGAGCAAATTAAGGCATTTAAGGGTCAGTCGGCCGATGCAATTTACAATTAGCCAATGAACAAGGTCGGTTGGCTGGGACAAAATGAACATGCGAGGGTCGGTCGACTGAGGTGTGTGTAACTGTAACAACCCAGAAAAATATTGATATTCAAATATTAAGAGAGAGAGAAATGAAAGCAAAAATAGAAGGGAAGCTCCCAAGTTTCATCGACGAACACATGGTTTCGTAGACAAAGGCTTTAAGCATTTCGTCAACGAACACAGGACTTCGTCGACGAGAAAATACCGAGAGGGATTCTGAGGCAGCCTGAATTTTGTCGACGAATACTGGGCCTCGTCGACGAAATTTGTGAAGGACTCGTCGACGAACATAGGGTCTCGTCGACGAAATCCCCTGTTATATATATATATATATATATATGTGGAATCCGGGAAATATTTCATTTTAAGAAGTCTCTCTCTCTCTCTCTCTCTCTCTCTCTCTCTCTCTCTCTCTCTCTCTCTCTCCCCTCTCTCTCCCTACGACTTTCTCTCCCTTCTCTCTTCGTTTTCGGCCCCACCAGTCATCGGATTGACAATCCGAGGCTACCACGACGCTCCTGGTGGAATTCCCTACAAGTTTTCCAGAGCGGATTGTCGAGAAAACGAAGTTGGATTTCATCCCAAATTCTGGGTAAGGTCTTTTATTGAGTTTTTGACCTTATGGTAGTTGTAAGAAATGACGTAGGCAGAAAAATAATAATATTTTGTTCTGGGATATTGTGTTTTCAGGAGGTTGATCTAGGAATCCTGTGGGTATAGAGCCTAATTTTTATAGGGGCTTTTCAAAGTTGAGGTAAGGGAAATATGCTATGCTAGGACTTTTTGTAATGATATTAGAGATTTTATAGATGCATAACTACACCATTTTACTATACAGAATTTTTAGAATATGAGTTTGAAACAGTATTTGTTTTAGAATATAAGTTTAAATGCTTGTGTGGCCTAAGTAGATTTTTATAAGATGAAGAAATTTATATAGTTATTATAATATATCATACTATACTGAATTGAGGGACGGCAATACGTAACTCCTCAATCTCAGTGAGAGATTATACAGATTATACAGATAAGGATATATATATATATATATATATATATATATATATACAGAGATATTTACAGACATATACCGTTTTTATTCGAGTAGTTTCATGAACAGATATTTATATATAGGTACATATACATGTATGCATATTTATTCTAATCAGTATGTGTACCACAGCTTTATATAGAATTTAGTATGCCATGTTTCCTATTACCATAATATACAGACAGAGATACAAAGGTAGCATCAAGATGCTACAGAGGCAGTATATAGTTTTACAGTATATATATATATATATAGTACGACAGCGTTACGGTAATTTTGGAAACATAATGAAAACAGTAAAAGAGTATATATGTATATATATGTATATAGTAACAGATCCCTGAGGAAAGGTACACAGACATATACAGTTTACAGAACACGGTACCATTGCAAGGTACAGATAGAGTGCAACCACATATCTCAGATAGTATGTGGGTACCGTCAGCCGTGCTCGGAGAGTATGCAGCTCCCCAGTACATTGGGTTAAGGGGGCCGGTTTGACGAGGTAGTAGCCAGTCCCGAGCTTAGGAGAGGATGCAGTTTGGCCAGGCTAAGGTAGTGTAGAGTATAATGACTTATCTGGAGGGCCGACCAGATAGAGTCTCGCCTACGGGCCGCACAACCCTGTCATAAGGGGTCAAATCATGACGTACAGAGTCCCAAGGATAAAAGCACAGTTATATATATATTTACAGTTTTACAGTATATGATGAGAATAGTATGATATATTATCAGTATGAAAAGTAGAAAATACAGACGATACAGTGTATTTTAAATTGAGAAAGATAGATATGTTTGGAAGATATGTTTTACAGATTGTTGCATTACAAATCAGTTGCTATATTTTAAAGTACCTTTAACTTAGTTGCCACACACTAGTGATAGCATATTTCCACTTACTAAGCGTCGACTCACCCCATTACATTACCATTTTTCAGGTGAGACAGCTGGGCGAGCAGATCAGGCTCGCAGATAGAGGGGATTTAGATCACCCTGGGTTTTGGGTGAGTTTTTGACGAGTTGTTTTTTTGGGAAAGATGAGGATAGAGGGGTTTACTTGTATGGATATGACCTGTATATATTGAATTCTGGTATTGTATAGTTATGTTGTAATAGTGATATGCTTTTTGTTTCCGCTGCGTAAGAATGCTTATCGTATGACTTTAGATACATGGTTACAGATATATATATATATATATATATATATATATATATAATAAAATAAATGATAAGAATTTGGAGGTCGTTACAGTGACATTGAATTTTGGCCTTGTTTTGATTTCATAAACATTTTAAAAACTTTGTATGATTTTAATTTTGAGTATGAAAGGTTTTTCATGAAAGTTATGGTCCTTAATGTCAGTCTACAGTTGAGCTTAAGCTTAACAATCATATAATTAATGTCATGCATTATTACAGACCAAAGCAAAATTAAATGCATTACAAGATAAAACAATAAATGTCTTCTTCTCCTTCTTTTTCTCTTCTGATTCTTCATGGAATATGCCAAACAATTTGTAGGCTTCCATTTCTCCTTTACCTGATCATGTGTGTTGAATCATAAACTTGTTCAAGTACTAGGCACACACATTAATTTCAAGTGTTTTGTTAGCATCAAAATAGAGATCGGATTCAAAAAGTTAACAAATATGATGTTTTTTAAATGGTATATATCTTGTTGATTGGTTTATTAGCTATTGTTTATGAGAAGATATAGCATGTGCTCAAATCTTATTCTTTAGGAATAAAATCTATGAGTAAGTAAATTGAAAAAGCTTGTTTTTCTCATATGAATTACTAAGGGTTGAATATAAGTCCAAACGCATGCTATGATAGGTTGATCCATATCTTATGGAAAAGAGATGTGTTCCTTACTCACATAAGTTGTTTTGATGATATATGCTTTAGTTTGGATACATAGAATATCTAAAACATAAAATTCTCAAAATTAAATTTTAGTAGAAATGATCATAACAACATGTGGTATTCTAAAATGAAGCATTTATTTGTGATATCATATGTTTGAAGAATATCTTCCCAATTAGTGGCAAATTAGGAGAACATGTCTCCTATTTTCTAAAAGCATTGTCAAATAAAGCCAAGTTTACATCTACATGCTCTTTACCAAGTTGTTGGACACATTTAACATGCTTAAATTACAAGCATGAATATTTTGTGCTTATTTTTAAAATGTCCATTCTTGAATGATCATTGAATGATTGATCCAACATCAATTGGTAATAAATCTTAGAAATCATCATTCATTAATAAGTAACGAAGCCAATCTAGGCATTTCAAAAGTTATAATTTAGTACCAAACAATTGGCTTATGTCACATACTCACCTCGTCTCCATGAAACTTATCTTAAAGGGGAGATTTTTTTTTAATGAATAGTACCTCTCTTTTTGATGATGATCCAAGAGGGAGAAATTTTGTGGTGTTATATCTTTGGTGTTGTGCATATGGGGGAGAAATGTATGTATGTATGTGGGGTAAAATGCATATGGTGATATGATGAGTTCATTTTTCTTATCATTTTATCTTAAATGAGCTATTTTATGATGTGCATGTTAGAGCTCTAATGGATATGAAAAATATAGTTAAATGTTTATTATATGCATAAAGTAAGGGGGAGCATATTTTAGTCCCATTCTAGAATATGCATAATTTGAGGGAGGGCTTTAAAATATATCCTATAGAGAACACCAATGATTTGTCATCATAAAAAATGGGGAGAGTATTAGCCTTGGTGGCTACATGAACTTAATTGTCTTGTTTTGATGATAATAACCCATTAGTTGTTTTAGGTAAGTTTATGTTTGCATGTTTAGTTATGGTAATTATAAATACAAATGCAAATATTAAGTAGATTCTTAATAAAAGTTAGACATCATCAAAAAGGGGAAGAATGCTAGTCTTGATGGCCACACTATCATGGTTTATATGTTTTGATAATATTAACCTATATGTTGTTCCTAGTGTTTCCTATCTTTGCAGATCATGTTTAGTATAGGTTCCAGTGACGAATTTATGAAGTACTGGATCAAAGGCAAAGATCAAACCAAGTTGACATCAAGAAGGAATGATAAAAAAGACACTCACTCAAGTGTAAAATAATATGTAATAGGGATTGTGTTTGAGGTAGTTTATGTTGTAACTCTTGCATTTTCTTTCTTACATGATTTCTAAGTAAAAGTTGAGCAATGCACATGCATACTAGGACACATGAGTTTATAGGATTTCACAAAGTCACAAACTTAACATACATAGTTTTCAAAGTTAAATTAAAGAGTGTCAAAAGAATCCTAAACTCAAAATATGTTTTCCAAAGGGACAAGTTTTTAACATCGTAATTTTAAGAACATTTTTATACTTAGTCCCAGTTGTGTCAAAACGAGCTTTATGTACTAAGCACTCAAGAAAGTCAAGTATATTTTTATAAAGGACATACTAAACATATAAGATATCGAAACAAGCTTTCAAATATGTTTTCATAAAACAAGATATCTTATATTCATGGGAAAACTCACTTGGATAAGTTTTAATCTTTATTAGACTTAATATATTTCATATACTTTTGTCCAATAATGTTTTAAGTCATTTAAAGGCTTTTTGACAAGGAAAAATAGAGCAATCGTCAACTAATGTAGTGCAACCTTGAATCCTAAATACCCTTCGGTAAAAAGTCCAAAAAGGGCAATCTTAATGTCCCTAGAAAGCTACGACAAAATCCCACAACTTTTATTTTGATGACTTTCTTTTATTCAGGGCACTCGTCGATGAGTCGCAAGCAGAATGTTAACGATTGCTGGCAGAGTGTGACTAGTTGACAAGAACAGGGGACTAGTCGATGAGTGGTATCGTGAACAACGTCCTAATGGCTAGAAAATGGCTAGTTTCTTATGGGATTTGCTCTCAATGATCCAATAACGGCTAGTAAGGGTTTTCGACTATAAATACAAGTCCATAGACTTGTTTAGCATGGTTTTTTATCATTCTTAGTGAAAAACATCTTTGATTACAAAACCTAAGGACTTTGCATCTTAGTTCTTCATTTCAAGTCCTCAAATCTCTCTTGTTCATTTATCTTGTGTGAAACATTACTTGAGAGATTAAGTGTGAGGTTTGTTTTGTAATTTCAATTAGCTCCTTGTGAGGAGCATCATTTGCATACCCATCTTATTGTAAAGGTTCTTTGTGAACCAACTTGGTGAAGGTTCTTGGTGAACAAAACTTGCAAGGCTCTTGGTGAATCTTGTGGCTCTTGGTGAGCGCGATAGGGATTTGTTCCCGAATGTAAGGTTTGGTACCCGAGTTGTAAGGCTTGCTCTGCTAGCGAAGGAGTATTTATAGTGGATTGTGGAATCCTTGGCTTTATGTTAAGGCGTGGACGTAGGCTTAGTGTTGAACCACGTTAACTACCGATGTTAAGATTTTCTCTCCCTACTCTTTATTTTATTTGTCTTGTGGATGATTTATATTATGTATATTGTGATTTAATTGTTTGAATCTTGCTAAGAGTTTTATTTAGTAGAGAAAGCCCAAATATGCAAAAAGAGTCCATTCACCCCCCTTGACTCTATATACTCTCGGGCTACGACGCGTAACAAATTTCATTCTAGGCTTCATTGCACAAGGCAAACAAAGGGTAATTGATTGCGGTGGAGAAGGAAAATGATCATAAAATAGTCTTGTCTAATTTGTTTATATGGATGATAGTAAGGGTATTAAGGTGAAAAGGCTATTGAAACATTTGGATAAAAATGATATGATTTTATATTTGTTATCTTATAAAAAATTTTGAAGGCTTGTATGTGTTTTCTAATTTAGTTTATTTTGTAGATATGTGTTTTCTATTTTACTTTTATTTTGATAATTACAATTAAAGCTCTTGAAAATTTATTTATTTTATAAATTAAAGTTAGTTTTGAACATAACAAAGAAGTTTATGAACTACTTTTAATGCATCAAATATCTTGGACTAGCAAGTCTAACTCATCTATTAATCATACATGAATTATTAGCAGTATAATGAAAATATAAATTTATACACCGAACATCGAAAAATAAAATGGGCATGTCTACGAATTTTTCAAAACATTGAATTATTCATGCTTCAAATGCTTAATCAAAGTTTAATTTTTAAAGGATGTACAAATATTTAGACTTATTATGTTATTACAAATTATTCGAACACTTTAGCATCCATAGGTTAATCTGTTTATTTTTCAAAAATAAAAAATTCAATTGAATATTTTTATAATACAAAAATATTCTTAATGTGCAAGGCACATGCATCTGTTATTTAATTTAAAACTAAATCGTGATAAACATGTTTAATTTATTTTTAAAATTTAAATAATTTAAAGTATTTAATTATCATGACATTTTTCAATTAGTAATTACTGTAATTTTTTTCATTTTTATATGCTAAGTAGTTATTAAATTTTAATATATCAAATATTAGAAACAAATTTAGAGTCTAAATCAACCAAAATATGATTAGAGTAATAAAAATGCAAGAAAATAGAGATTTAAAGGAATTATAAAAAAAAATTAAGTATTATATTTTAAAACAAGTTCAGCATGCATGAAGATAAAAAAAAATGCTAAAATTTATTTTACAAGTTTCTTTATTTTTCATTTTTTTTAAATTTTGTGATATTTTGTTTCAATTTTTTATTTTAAATTTATATGAATTTTTTAATTATATATTTAAATAATTTTATTATAATCTTTACAATGTAAAATAATACAATAATCTTTACAATGTAAAATAATACAATATTATGTCATAAAATAATATTATATTTTCATATTTTCATATTAACTTATTAATAAACCTAAATTTCCTCCTCATTCTTCTTAAAATTCCCTTCTTGCACAAGTTTAAAATAAAATAAATTATCCACTTGTTGCTATCAAAAATTAAATTGCTCACAAGAATTGACTTTCGACGGTGACCACCTAAAATGAATCAAACAAAATAGCATGCAAGACCTGAAGTGTGCTTCAGGAGTTCACTCCGATGCTTAGTTAAGAATCGAGGGAGGTTTAGATTACAACAGTAAGAAAGAATTGGTGAAAATGAGATGATTACCTCATCTCAAAGTACCCTTTTATAGTGATTGAGGCATGTCCTCCTTTAATTTCATATTGATGGGTGCATTATTATGCTAATGGGAGTTTATGAATAATTTAAGGGTATTTATGTGGGGGGTATTAATGGTGATTTTATAACTGTAGCCCCTCATGAATGTGCCTATTGATTTTAGGTATATCAGTTGCCTCCCCACCCCCCCCCCCCCTTTTACGTTCAAATTTTTTAACTAGTTTCTTTTATTCAAGAGTGTTTCGAAGCCCCCCATTCGAGTCATTTTGGGAGCTTCCAATGCAATCCGAACCGACTGTCAAGCGCCCCGACTCAATCCGAGCCGGTTGCAGAGCTTCTTGGCTCCACCTGAGCCGGTAACTAGATGATTTGGCTCAACTTGAGTAGGTTAATGAACGATTCGACTCAATTCAAGCCGATTACTGAGCAATTCAACTCAATCTGAGCCAATTACTGAATGATTCAGCTTAATCCGAGTCGGTTTACTGAATGATTCAACTCAATCTAAGCTAGTTACAGTGCTCTTTGGCTCAAGCTGAGCCGGTTACCTTACTCTTTGGCTCAATCCGAGCTAGTGCAATTCCTCTTCGGCTCAATCGAAACTGATTACTTTCCTCTTCGGTTGAGTCTGAGTCGATTGCCTTCCTATTCATTGAAATTTTAGGGTATTTATGCTAGTAATTTTATAATTGTAGCCCCTCATTAATGTGCCTATTGATTTTGGATATATCAGTAGCCCCCCACCTTTACTCTCAAATTTTTGAATTAAGTTTATTTTATTTGAGAGTGTTTCAAGGCCCTCCATCTAAGTTGATTTGGGAGCTTCCAACGCAATCCGAGCTGATTATCGAGCGCCCTGACTCAATGTGAGTTGGTTGCAGAGCTTCTCGGCTCCATCCGAGCCTGTAACTGGACGATTTGGCTCAACATATGCTGGTTACTGAACGATTCAGCTCAATTCAAGCTGATTACTTAGCGATTCGACTCAATCCAAGCCGATTACTGAGCGATTCGGCTCAATCCGAGTTGGTATATTGAATGATTCGACTCAATCTAAGCCGATTATAGTGCTCTTTGGCTCAAGCCGAGCCAGTTACCTTGCTCTTTGGCTCAATCCGAGCTAGTGCAATTCCTCTTCCGCTAAGTCTGAACCGATTGCCTACCTATTTGTTGAAATTTACCCAAATTCACGTAAATCTAAATCTAAAGTCCAAAATTTCTTCCCCTAAATGCAACATTAATTACCTTTTGCATTGAAGAAATTTGTAACTACCTTAATAAAACAAAAGGTTGAAAGAAGAAGAGGTGAAATTTGAATAAGAGGAAGTTCAACACCTAAGGTCGAATAGGGGTCAAAACATTCAATTTAAGTTTTGTAAATTTTTATTTTACCTAAATACATAATGAAAGATAAAATTAACATTTTTATCTCTCTCATTTAGAGCACTAGTACATTTTTGGCATTACACTTTTAGGCGTGGTTTAATGAAACTTTGTTTTCGTATAAATTGATAACATAAAACATTTTGTACTAAACTAAATAAGGATTTTTTTTTTTTTTAATACATAAGAACTTCAGCCATTAACGAGCCCTTCGGACCCTAATGCGACACCAAATTTACGATCAGCGTCCTCGTCTCGCTAATCAAGGCTAAATAAGGATATTATTAGTATAACATATATTTGTTTTCACATCCTCGAGAAGTGAGAACACAAAATTGGGTTGAAGCAACGTGGCCAGTTCATCACTCTGCGCAAGTCAACGATGCTTCGTAGGTCTTATTGTGAGATCCCATGCATAGGCACATACAGCCATTAGCAGCTACTGGAATCACATATAGCTCCCATGTAGATACAGGCGACCTCACCCCCTCTGTTCCATTTTGAATTTTTGGGGTTAGGGTTCGAGAGTTACGGCATAAAGTTTTAACTTTTAGAACAAAAGACACTCTATCCGCTCAAGATTTGGCAAATTTTTTATAGGAATCAATCATAAAATTTCAAAAATTCATCAATCTCTTAGAAAAAAAATATATATAAATTTTTTAAAAAAATTATATATATATATATATATATATTTATAAAATATAAAGACAGATTAGTATCTCTTCAACAAATCTCAAGGGACATTTTGAAATCTATGGAAAAGTTCTTGAAATTTTTGAAATCTTAATGGAGGTTTTTTTTTTTAATCAAATTTCAGGAGAGGTTAGTGTCTTTTATCCTAACTTTTAATATTTATATGGTGAAGAATACAAATATTATTTTATTATTTTAGTCAATTATTTAAACCTTTTTATCTTTAAATTTAGATTTGTATTGAATTTGAATTAAATATAATATAAAATTATATTCAAATTTATTCAAATTCACTCAAATTCAAATCTAAGATACAAAATCCATATTTGCAAACACACCCAGAGTTTTAATTCTCAAAAGAAATCTCGAGAAAAAAATAATTGTACACTCGTTTAAAAAGAAGACTTTCTACTTTCTATTTCAAGTTTTTTAAACAATAAAAAACCCTTCACCTTATTTTTTTAGTCTTCAAAATTTGTATAGACAAATAGAGAATCACCTTATTGCTTTCTATTTTATGAGATAAATCTTGGAAAATTAAGAAAAAAAAATGTTCTTTTATTATTATTTGAAAATTTAAAAATAAAAAATAGAAGTTATTTTTCTTAAAACCTAAGGGCCAATTTGAATCAAGGAATTCGTTTAAGAAAAGAAAATGAAAGAAATTCAATTCTTATTTTCTCTATATCAAATATCATTTAAATTAAAATTTTGTTCGATTAAAAATTAAGAAAAATCAAATGTTAAGGATGTGTAAAATTAAAATTTTATTTGTTGATTTGATATATTTTTTATTTTCTTTAACTTTCTTGACAATCAAACATTAAAAAGTGAAATTCTTCCTATTTCTCTTTTATTTTATCAGAATATTTTTCAAGTTCCAAATCGGTGGTAAAAGTTCAATATTTTTTTTTTTTCATAAAAAATCATAACAAAAACTGACCCGACAACCCAGAGAGGAAGAATTAGTCTGCTGCTCCTCACAAGGGACACTTTGCCCCCTTCCCCCAAGTGTCAACTGTAACGACCACTGTTTCATTTTCTGAAAATGACAAAGGGCAGTGGTAAATCTGGGCAGCCAAGCACCCCTGTTCAATCTATATTTGTTCATTCATGTACTGATAATTTTGGGTAGAGTATCAGGCTCAATGTTGGAGCAATTCACAAATAATCATTAATAAGAATTTCACTAAAAAAATGTCTATCAAAACATCAAATGAGCACAGAAAAATTATTTAATGATCAAACAAAAGGTTCAACATATAGATCAAATGAGTACAAAGAGCAACCCTAATTCCAAAACTCATCATACAAATCAAACTAATTGAAGCAAGTTTTTGTTTTTATTTTTTTAATCAATTGAGGCTGGCCGGGACTACACAATGGAAGGTAGCCCATCTCCCATCCCTCCCAAGATCCAAACCGAATGAAAGTCACCAAACACTGGGATGTAATAGCCTGAAGCAAATTAAAATCAGATATATTTGAAGATACTCTTACAAATATATGGCATCCTTCAGCAACATGAGGCCAGCTTTAGCCTGAAACTTCGGGAAGCTTTAAATTTTAGGAGAAACGGTAATCCGAATGATGCTACTGCACGATAATGGGGGTAGGAAAAATAACACCCTCATCATGGGCAAGATCATTGAAAAAATTAAGTCAGAAAGTACCTACTCATGTTTCTGTTTAGTTTGCTTCATTTCCACAGGGATCATCTTTAAGGCAGCAGCAACTGGCATGCCGAGGAAACCAAAGAAAACACTTACGAACCACTGCTGCATGGTGAGAGGGGTTGTACTTGCAAATGTACCCAAGAACTCGATGATTATGATTTGGAAGATGACAGTGCAAGTGAGAACAGCTACAAACACATAGTTCTTCAACATGCCATTAAAGACATTTATCTTCTCCATCTCTCTCGAGCTGATCTCATTGAAAACCTGAAGAAATTGGTAGCCAGGGTATGATCCGTATAGTCCATGTAAACTTGTACTATGGAATCTATGAGGCCTGTGACTATTAATTTGGAATTTCAGACTAGTAAATACTAGATAATTTAATTCAAATATTTTGCAACATCCTGTCTTTGCAATGTCCCTTTTCCAAGGGTTATGAAGAAGAGAAGCAATGTAAAATATAATTGATAGGATTTGAAGATAACATTCAGGCAAAAAATGTTAATCTAAAAACATCATTTGCTAATGTTTAATAAAGTAGAGGCCATACTAATAAAATAAGGTGAATAGAAACTGGTTTCTTTGCTTCTCTTTGGGATTTCTCTACTGTTTTTTTTTTTTTTTTTTTTCCAAGAATTGTTTTTCAAATTTCCAGCAAGATTAGCAGGCTCTCTCTCTCTCTCTCTCTCTCTCTCTCTCTATTTTTTTTTTTCCTTTGCTTCTTTCTTTTCTTCTCCAATTTTCTCTCTTTTCTCACTCGCTGAAATTTCCTCTTATATCAAATAATTAAATAAATAAACAGAGGTTTTCATACTTCGAGTAATATTCATCATCATTAACCTGAGTCTTGACTTCGTTTTTGGCAAAACATCAATCAAGAGAGGAACCTTTATATTCTGTTAATACAAGGGTTAAATTCTGACAGCAGGCAGTCACTAACAGTCAAATGGCATAAATTACATAATGAAAGGATAACCTAACGACAGCCTCATTTAAGGCAAATGGACCCCCACATGCAACCGTATCAGTACCAAATAGTAGAATTCATGTCATTCTGAAATGCAGGACACAAAAATACAAAAAAATCACGTTTGGTTTAGTGTTTTCAGAATATCATTTTCGGAAAAGCATCCAAAGACACTCCTGAAAACTAATAATAAGTTGATTACCATGTTCTTGGATACAGTTTTCTGGATGCAACGAAGACACAGGGTACAGGGTATAACTCACTTTTTAATAATAATAAAGATGATGATGATAATTATTATTGTTGTTGTTGTTGCTGCTATTAGTATTAACCATGCATTAACCTTAACCAAACATAGTCTCGCTGTTTTTGCTTTCGGAACAATTTCAAAAACAGCTAACCAAATGCGTATTCAAGTATAAAAAATATGTTGATAAAATCCCTTGTTTTCATTTTCAAAAACAACACGGAAACTCATTTTTGTATCCATAACCAAACAGGTAATAAGAGTTGCATGTGTGCACGTGCATATGTATGCTTTTCCTCTTTTTATTGACGGCTAGGGGAGATAGAAATGGCCAATATTAGGAATCACATCTGTGAGCATATAGCCCACTGCATTAGAAAAGCACCCATTCAAAGATTTAAAATGCCAGATGTCTTAAAAAGAGTACCTGACAAAAGACGAACGAGTTAAAAATAAGCGTGTTTAGAACCAAGTCAGAATCCAGACCATCGAGATGAAAGATTTCTTTTCCTTTAGCCTGAAGATACCATATTATCACAAATTGATAGAAGGACTGCCCCAAAATATTTCTCCACATCACATTAGTGATGAAATTTCCTTTCCTTCCTACTGGTGATCTATTCATTAGTTCATCATTAGGAGGCTCAGTGGCTAGTGCAAGTGCTCCTAGTGTATCCATAATCATGTTGACCCATAGAAGCTGAACTGCAGTGAGGGGAGCATTTCCTGACAGCACATGTCAACCACAAAAGCAACCATTGTTATAAAATAGCATGTTATAAAATGTTGTGTAAAATAGTATGTTATAAAATGATAAATTTGATTGGGCCAGGTCAGGATCTCACCGGTCAAGCAGGCTGAAAAAAAATTGACAACTAGAGCAACGACATTCACTGTCAGCTGAAACTGCACAAATTTTTGAATGTTTATATAAACTGAACGTCCCCATTTGGCAACAGTCACAATTGTAGAGAAATTGTCATCCAGAATAATGACATCAGCACTCTCTTTAGCCACCTGAGGAATAAATTTCAGTACATTACTCTTTCTATAAAAATCAAGAAAATTTTAACACATACAAATACAAGAACCAGGCATGGTCAGAAATGAAAATATCAAGGACAGAAGCTTCGCATCAAGAGGGAAACAACAGCAAAATCAACCTAAACTAACGGCAACCCAAAGTGAGGCATCAAACTTCCAATGAAAACTGAAAAGGAAAGCCTTATGCTATGAGGCTTAACTCTCACAATCCTTCAATGTTTTAATAGAAGAATTCACTATAACAGACGTGAACAATCCTCAGTGTTCTTATAGAGGAGCACTAACATCCATAGTTTCTTGTGTAGATTATTCCAGTCAGCAACACCAATCCTGCTTGTCCCTTCTGGCTTCATTTCATTTGAAAACAATCACAAGAAGACGGAGCATGTGAACTTGGCCCAGTTAAGCAAGCTCGCTTGCAAAATGTCATGAGGCCATGATTTTTAAGTGCATGTTCTCAAGTGAAATATCTTTTAATAATTCAACCAATTTCTTGCATGCACCTTACAGACATGGTTGTTCTCAAATCTGGGGAAATATTATTAAAGAGAAAGAAATCCTGCAAGAAGGAATGGCAACAGGAATGGGGGATGGAAGTTGTACTAATTTTTGGTACAAACAAATGGTTGATCAACAGATCTCTCCTGGACTGGAACAACCAGAAGCTGGGTGGGGCAAGGAAGCATGGTTTCGGATTTTATGATAGGTGGTTGTGATTGGAATATTGATAAGCTCCTCCATCATCTTCCAATTGATGAATATTCTGGTGGAGAGAAATGGCCTAAGGGAGGATTAAACTATTTGGGCCTTGTGGAAGGATATCTGGAAGATTAGAACAATCCTCCGCGTCAAATACTTTCTATGGCTTGCTAAGATGGAAAAGCTTCTCACAAACATCTGAAGAATGAAGAGGCAGTACACCCCTAGTTCACAATGTGAGTTGTGTGGCAACTGCCAACAGTGAGAAGGCTATTCTGTGCTGCTTAAGGGATTCCACATGCTAATGCAATTTGGGTTGGTCTCAAACATTTTTTGGGACAATTTCTTTGTCCGCAATTCCCATGAATGGCCACGCAAGAACCTCACTTTAGAGCAGATGCATGAGCTTATTCAAGTACCATGTAACACCACCATTATCTGTGCTTGCTGGAAGATCTGGAAATGGAGATGCTCGTGTTTTTAATCTGAGAGTTAACCAGCCAGACCCAACCCAATCTCAGATATCCTGATAGGTGTTTGTGAGGTCAAATGAGTTCTTCACGAGGAACATGACAAAAAAGTGAACATTAAAATGCTCATTGCATAGAAGCCTCCCAATGGAGGTTTGAGTTTAAGGCCAATGGTGATGGATGTTCCAAAGGAAACCCCAGGCAAACAAAGGCAAGGGGATTGAATACAAGATGTCAATCATAGAAGGCTTCACTGGTTTTGTTCCTAACCTTGGAGTCTGCACAGAAGCTTCGGCAGTTGAGCAATTCTCCAAGGCCTTCATGTAGCCTGGGAGATGGGATGCAATAGGTAATTATAGAAACTGACCCTGCTAGGACTCTTCAGCTATTCTGTGGGGATATTTCTGATCTTTATCCAAAAGATGGTCTTATAAGCAGATGCAGGGACTCGCTGAAAAAGGAATGGTGTTGCACTATCCAAGATACTTATAGAGAGGGAAATAGAAGTGCCAACTGGCTTGACTCCAAGGGCCTAAAAGTTCAAGCCTTACAATTTTCAATGCCACCTCTACAGGAATGGTTCCTCTCCTGCTGATTCGGCTGGCTTTTTGTTTCCTACACTAGTTTGGTTGGTTTGAGCTGTTGGGTCACTGATCCCATTGTTCAACCCCGAAAAAAACAGCAAGAAGACAAATAAAACAAAAGGAGCTAGAAAGTATAGCAAGATAAGAAGCTGTCAAGATGGTACAACATTAACCAGCTAATAACTCCATAGGTGTTTCCAGTACCCATGGGTTTTGACATTTACATCTTCATTGAAAATTCAATACTCTTTTCAAAATTTTCAGCTCTTTTGACATCTCTAGCAATGTAGGTAAATCCATTTGACATGTCTAGACTTTTATGAACCTGGATTTCACCATTGCTAAAGATATTTTCATTCCAGGCTGTGCACTACTAATTTTAATATTTATGTTCATATGCATCAAACCATCAGTTCATATCAAGAATTTTATTAGAAAATAATATATTAGATACGACCAACTTAACACGTCCCCGCACGTGCAGCCCAGTTGCACATGGAAAGGTAAGCAAACAACGAACACCTGCCATGGGGCATAAGATACTTTTTAACAAACAGATCCTAAAGGTGGGCAATTAGAATGGAACATGGATTTTTTGATAATTTTGGACACAGGATCTCCTCCTCTGATACAGTGTGGAACAACCAATTACTCTAAAAGCTCAAGCTTGTAGAGAAGAGTGGTTGATTCCTTTCATATATTAATTTCAGTTTCAAACATTTTGCAAAGAAGTTTCAAAAATGAAATCGCAAGCCTGGAGCATCAATCTTCCAGAAATTTATGAAGGAAGTTTCCATTTAAGAACTGAAGTAGATTGTTTAAGGAAATGAAAGTAGATTAATTCATTAGATAAATAAATTTTAATTAATTTAAACAATTACGAAAAACAAAGAACTTATACCAGGGGAAAAAACATATTTTTAAAAGCTAAGGTATATTAGAGGCATGAAGTGAGGATACCCATCAGGACCTCAGGATATTCAGGGTGTAAACTTGGGGCAATGTATAGTTACTAGCTTTTCCGTTGAGTTGTGGCTCATATTCAGAAGGATTGAAGTTTGTGTGGTATTTTGAGCCAGGCGTAGTGTCATTATATTGTTATATGAGGCTATTTAGTGGTTTTCACATGCAAGTTACATATACTTGTTGCTAAGGTTTGAAAAAAACAATTTTCATAGACAATATAGTGGAGGTTTCTCTGAAGCTCTACAGATGTATGCACACAATCGAACCACTTTAATCATTGCATTCGTTGCTGAGCAATGTAGGATATTTGTTTATTTACCCCAAAAAAGAGCAGAGACTTTCAGAGTTGGTTTATTCACTTATTTCTTTTTGTAACCTTTCATCAACGTGAAGTGAGAGAAAAAACTTTTTTTTTTTATTAGAAAATGGAATCATTAGCCATAATTATATCAAAACCATTTAATGCTAACTCAAACTTAATGAGTCCATGAACCCATTAAAAATTTTGGACCCTTCCTAGCTGCATCCCTAGTGTAATAGAGTATGCCTATATACAAGTCAGACATGGCACTAATAGCTGAGACTGAGCAATGCAAGATGGGGATGATGTACAATGAACATTATAAATTTCATAATTTACCCCGACAGCATAGAATTGAATAATGAACTACGTTTCAACTGAACTTCTTAATCCAGAATCCAACAAACTTCTTAAGAGGAATACTTTCAATTTCCAACATCCTAACCTTTCACAATAGAGTCATAGACAGCATAAAAGAATTATATACCATAAAGCTCCTAAGCTGGCTGCTGGGGGAGGGAGAGGGAGATGAGTATTCTAGGAATGTGAATAGAAAATTTCCACAGATACATCTAGTCTTCAATGGAACAATCAAATTAGTAGTCTTTGTTTTGGCAACATGACAAAGGAAATTAAGATTCATACCAAGTAAATGAATTTGAAAAACATGAAGAAGCATATAAGAGCATGTATAACAGTTTAGATAGGACTTTCAACCTATACACATTACATGTAACAATTGGGGCAAATATGTAAGCTAGAACAACTAAATTAAAGGAATTCATTTCACCAAATGAATAATTATCGCAAAGACGTTGGCTTTGCTCTTCAGAAAAAACAAACAAAAGTAATCTCACAATTTTATTTATTACAAACCAAATAGATGTATAGTTCTTTCCTTTTCCAAAAAAAAAAAAAAGCCTTTTTCTCAAATAAAACTAAAGGAGAAATATTTTAGTATCACCTCAGTTCCAGCAATGCCCATTGCAAGTCCAATATCTGCTTCATGAAGTGCTGGGGCATCATTTGTACCATCACCAGTCACTGCAACAACTTCTTCAAATGTGGTCCTTAAATGCTTCACAAGGGTATGCTTATCCATTGGTGAAGATCGAGCCATCACCTGGGCATGAAAAATAAGCTATTAATCGCTGGGAAAATCTGTTCTGGTAACAAAGAATCAACAGATCCATGTGGGAGCAACTTAAAATGATAATAAATTTGAAATGGACGCTAAATTGTTTCTAATGTTCATTAGGGGCAACTAATACATAAATAAATAGTGTTCGATTCATATTTAAGGAGCTACAAGGACAAGAAAAATGCCAAATA
Organism: Malania oleifera; assembly: GCF_029873635.1. Taxonomy (NCBI): domain Eukaryota; kingdom Viridiplantae; phylum Streptophyta; class Magnoliopsida; order Santalales; family Ximeniaceae; genus Malania; species Malania oleifera. The sequence goes on along the minus strand of NC_080424.1, from coordinate 75,327,041 downwards.
GTGAGTAAAGACATGATGTCCATCATCAATTCATCATTTAGCAGAGGATATGGACCGGGATTACTTCATTGACGACAGTGTGGCCAGTGACAAGAAGTAATGAGTGAAGGCTATGTAGAACTGAGATCAATTGTAGTCATCATAAGGTAACTTTTAGACCTATCAATTATACCAATCGAGGTTTGTTTCACCACCATAGCAAAGAAATATGAGATTCATTTTGTCTGAAGCAGACCATAACAACCCAAAATTGCAACAAGAGGAAAAAAGGGAATTTGCATGAGATGGATACCCCTATCAGAAAAATTGACCAATGTGGAAAATCGAGTCTGTTTTAAGCTCTCAGTTTGGGCTTTTTATTTCCTGTAAAAAAAAGCAAGGAACACATGCTTTTTCTGGGAATTGGCTTAACAACAATATCAAAGAACACTATACCTTAAACTGGTCCCCTGATCCCTCACCATGCAAATTACAAACTAAACTCTATGCCGCTAGAAACATTCTTCCTTTAACAGGTTCCACAAATACCATAAATGCAGTCAAGACAATGTAATTAGTAGCATGGATGCACCTGAATTTTAGGAATTAGTGCATAAAGCTCCTCTTCACTTTTCTCTCGAAAATCTCGACCTTCAATAGCTATACCCTTATCGGTCAGAATTCCACATTCTCTAGCAATGGCTTTTGCAGTGTGTATATTGTCTCCAGTAACCATCCGCACGGTAATACCAGCAGATTTACAGATCGCAACGGATTCTTTGACACCAGGGCGAACTGGATCTTTGATTCCCACAATTCCTATACAAGTATACCCTTGAATAGGAATGGGACTGTTGGCAGAGAACTCACTTCCAATTTCCAAATAAGCCAGGCAGAGAGTTCTAAGGGCTTCGTTAGCAAACTGTTCAATTGTATCCTTCAGATGATTGGTAAATTCCTCATCGAGGGGCACAACCTCTCCATTTAAGTCCATGACTTTATCACATGCAGCCAAGACTATTTCAGAAGCACCTTTGCAGTGAGCCCGAAAACATCCACCAGGAAGCTCAAGAACCACCCCCATTTGCTTCTTTGCAGAATTGAATGGCTCAACTTTCACTATTTTTGATGCTTGTCTTTCTGCTTGGAAATCCCCCCCAAGCAGCAACCCAAATTCTAAAAGAGCAGTTTCAGTGGGTGTCCCTAAAATCTCAACCTTGTTGTCTTTGTCCCTAACTATTTCTCCTCCAGTGTTGTTAAATATTGATTGAAGTAGAATGCTCACAGCAGCATCAGGAATTTCAGAGCAGAAGCTAAGAACCTCCTCAGAGTTGCTCACTTGCTTTGTTTTCCTGCAAATGCATGCTTTCACAACAGCCATGTGGTTAGTGGTCAATGTCCCAGTCTTGTCGCTACAGATACTTGTTGCAGATCCCATTGTCTCACAAGCTCCCAGATGGCGGACTAGTGCCTTATCATTCATCATCTTCTTCATAGCAAAGGCAAGGCTCAGTGTCACAGCCAAGGGCAGTCCCTCTGGAACTGCAACCACAACAATTGTAACTGCAACTGCAAAGAACTCCAACATTTCCAATGCATTATCTCCAGTCCAGCTCCAGTGGGACCCATCTTGTAGTTTGCGGCTGAACAATCCTTGCACCAATACAGAAAAAGTCACAACAGCAAAAAATAAGCCTATTTTCCCAATAATGGTTGCAACTCCATTAAGTTTTACCTGCAATGGTGTCTCATCGTCTCCTCCCTCACTAAGGGTAGCTACAAGCTTACCCCACTGGGTTCTCATCCCAACAGTGGTCACAAGCATCTTGCATGACCCATCCTGAACTTTAGTTCCAGACAAGAGGAAAGGATTATCTGCAGTCACATGAACTGGTTCACTCTCTCCTGACAAACTGGATTCGTTTATCGATAGGGAAAACCCAGAAATAAAAAGTCCATCTGCTGGGACCTGGTCTCCAATTGCAAGATGAACAACATCACCAGGAAGAAGCTCATACATTGAGATTTTTTGCCTGCACCCGTTTCTAGTGACCTGAATTGAAATCTTTTTCTTCTCTCTCTCCAAATCCTTGAACTGCAGAGATTGTCTATAATCACTTGTGGCAGTGACAAAGACTACCAGCAAAATGCTTGCAACAATTCCAAGTCCGTCATGGGCACCCTTTGGCCATCCTTCCATTGTAATGCCAACAATCAGTGAGATAAAAGCACAAACGATAAGAATCATGAGGGTCATGTCCTGAAGGGCTTCCCATACAAAAAACCAGAAACCATGGACTGGGCCTTCAGTGAATTTATTAATTCCATAAATTTCTTTTCTTTGATTTAGCAAATGCTCAGAAGTTGGAATACCATTGCTGGTCGATGAGGAGAGTTTGTCCGCAATACCCTTAACCCCCCCATGGATTCTCAACTTCTTCACATCACGACCTTCAATAATGGATCCTAATTCATCAGCACAAATTTGAAAACCTGCAGCTTCAACTTCCTCAGGTACAGTATAGTCGCTAGGCAAAGTCAGACCTGGAGGCATTCAAGGGGAACAAACATGAAAAAGAAAAGCCTCAAAATATATAAAATTTGCCTTTGAGTAAATAAGAGAGGTTCTAACCTTGGATGAACTGAAGCGCAGCTTGTGAAACCAAAACTGCAACTCTAAACTTCTCCTGCAACATTCAACATTTAAAATAAAAGGAAGTTATCAGGACAAAGTCGTTTGGCTAAAGTCTAGCTGAACTTTTTCACATAATAACTTTTTATTCTTCAAATGCACACATGAAATTTGCATGCTTTGTCCTTGCTTAGCAACATCTGCTACTCTTCTTGTTATTGTCTAAACATAATTTCAGATGCCAGACAATCACAAAAAAAGGCCACCAGGGAGATTGATCCCAAACAGAATGGCTGAAAGTGATGAAAATAATGGTATGGGAAGTTCTTCTAAATAGAAACATTTCCACAAAAAATATTTTCACAATAGTGCTAACATGATCCTTCCCTGAAGATTATGAGCAGCTACAATTTATGATGCTGCTCATTCAACCACTTCCAAAACAGCTCCTCTGGAACAGCTCCTCTGGCTGGAGGGCAAGGTTTTCTTGCTTGCACATATCACAGTACACATAGGTACTCATGGTAGTGCAACAATTCATCTCACATTACTTCCTAACTGGCCCACTCAAAATTTTTTGCAACTTACTTCAAAATTGCAGGAAAATAACCACGAATAAGACAATGAGTTGCCAATATCCCTCCAATTCTAAATGTTTGATCATACAATGACATGCACACTTGCAAATGTACAGAGAAATCTGGGGTTTGCAGGTTCCTCAAGAGGAGAAGCAGAGACAACTAACAAATTAGTTAATTGATTTTATTCTAAAAAAATCACACATAATTATGCTTTTTTTTTTTCATTAGAAATCGAAACGATAAATTCCTGAAAGCTTCAAATACTAATAATGCCAGGAAAAGAGAAAAATATTACTCCCGGTAAGTAAATCACAAATCGTCGTTTCCTAGAAATTATTCAGACAGTAGAAATAGTATCATAAAATTGCTATTGAAGGAATGCAGAGGAAACGAAACTTGCGGAACTCAACTGAAGTAAGCGAAAGAGTTCTAACAGAGCTGCCGGAGTGAACAGTAACTTGTTTTTCCTAATCTTTTTTTCCAACTAAATTTGTCTCATCAAACAAACGGAGGGAAATGAAATTAGAGAGAGACCTTGTAGGAACGTCGAATAGCCTCAGCTTCGAAGCGCTTGGAGAGGTTGGCAGTGAAGCGGAACCTCCGCTTACGGTTCTTGACGAGCCAACAAAGCATCCACCATCTCTGCAGCGCCTCATCTGACGAGTTCTTCGGCTTCACATCCCCGAAATTATCATTCAAATAGCTCTCCATCTCCACCTCTCCTTCGACACAACACAAGACTCCCGATCTCACTCACCTCAATACCTCAAGAACAATAATGGAAGATACAACGAAATAACCAAAGCAATCCGCGTGAAAAGCAAACTTCGCACTGTTCCAGAAAGAAATTGCATAGTACCAAAGATGGAAAATGGAATCAAGATATCAAATTTTCTCTTTCCTACTGACATTATGCGGATTGAAGTTGAAGCTTCTGCCTTTATTCCGCTGCTACCAAACGTCCATCAACCTGCTTTTGCAAAAGCACTCGACCAATATGACCATACTCTCTCTCTTTCTCTCTCTCTGCGACGAAAGCAAGAAGACTAGATTTGGATTTCGGGCAGATCACGCGGTTCCGTCTGCGACGGGCCGAGTGCGAGTCAACGACTCGCCCGGAGTGCTGCTGAGTTGTCTCGGGCGAGTTATGCGGTACGGCCGCAACACCGCGTGGCAATTAGCCAGAATGGAGTATTCTGGGCAATGACAATCGGCCACGTCACCGTAGGACGCCATCGTTTCTACCGTCTAGATCTCCATTGCGGAATTTCCCTAGCATCGACCGTACAGTGAGTGGCCTATCTGTCCCCCTGCCGGGCCCTACCAATATGAAGATCTGCTACGCTCGTTGGATCACCTCACCATAATTAACACAAATATTTCTATGTGTTTGCATTTAATGGCACAACTTCACATTTTATGACGTGAATCTGTCACCTAATTTGCCAACTTTTGGGCAAAACTATGCTTAAATTCTTTCAATTCTTTATTTTTGTGATTATGTACAAATAATTTATATAAGATGATAGATTTTTTGAATCCGATCCCTAATTTTGATAATGACAAATTGAAAGTATATTATGTGTATTTAGTACGTGAATATGTATAATATTCATCACACACATAAGAGCAAGAGAACATGAAAACTAAAATATGACTTATCGCGGCATATTCCATGAAATCAGGAGCAAGAAAAAAGGAAAAGACATTCATTTTAATTGTAATGCATTTTGTTTCATATTTTGGGTTTGTAATAATGAGTTATAATTTAATGCAGTACATGCATGATGGTTGTATAAACTCAAGAGGCCTTAGAATGATCATAGGAACCATCACCCATATAACTTAAATGTCTTATGCTTATTCACACTGGGTTGATGAAGCATAGAGACCAAAACAAGACTTAAATGCACATTTTAAGTAGTCTCAGTCAACCGAACCGTTGGCAGTATAAATGTCTCAATCGACCAAACCAGTCAGGAGTCAACATGTTGACTTCGCTTGGTTGACCGTTATGTTTTGAACGTACTGTCCTAGGTCAACCGAACGTAACGTGTCTAACACCCTAACTACTTGGTTGACCAAACCTTGTAGTTCAAATTGGTCTTGGTCAACCGAACCTCATGAATAGTCAACCGGCCTCTAATCATGATCGATCGAACCCACAAAGAGTTCAAAATCGCCCGGAGACGGTCGACCATATCCTTAGTTCTAAATTGCAACAATTGACCGAACTTAGTAAAATGGTCGACCGAACCTTGAATGTGGTCGACCGAACCTCTTGGGTTGACAAAATTTTTACCGTAGTTAAATAGGCTTAATTTTCATTAAACATAATTAAACCATTTTTCAAAATACCCTTGATGTCCCCAGCGGTTATATTTTCAACAAAAACTATATATACCTCGTCATTTGCTAAGATTAGGAAGAGATTAACATATCGAGTAGCAAGTTTTTCTCTAAAAAATTTTATTGGGTTAAATCTTTCATTGTAACATCCTCAAAATTCTTACCATTTATATATATATATATATATATATATATATATATATATATTTATATCAACATCCATACCTAAGCAACGGAAACACAAATCATATAACCATTTATATATATGCTATACAATACCAAAATCCAGTATATAACAACCATAGTCATACAAAACAAATTCCTCCAGCATCATCTTCCCCAAAAATACAAAACTCCGTCAAAAACTCACCCTATAACTAGGGTAATCTAAATACTCTCTATCCGCGAGCCTAATCTGTTCGCCTCGCTGTCTCACTTGAAAAATGGTAAAGTAATGGGGTGAGTCGATGCTCAATAAGTGGAAATATGCTATTACTAGTGTGTGGTGACCAAGTCATAAAATTATAATAATAGTATTCAAAAACTGTATAATCTGGCGATTCTGTACAACACATGCATAATAACTTAAAACATTTGTATCATTTGAACTTTCTATCATTCATAGTGCTACATCATACTATATATAATAAAAGTTGTAAAATTGTATACATATACATAACTGTGTTCTTTCCCTAAGACTCTGTATGTCATGATTTGACCCCTTATGACAGGGTTGTACAGCCCGTAGGTGGGACTTAACCTGGTCGGCCCTCCAGGTAAGTCACTATACTTTACACTACCTCAACCCGGCCAAACTACATACTCTCCTAGGCGCAGGACTGGCTGCTACCTCGTCAAACTAACCCCCTCCATCCAGTGAACTGGGGAGCTGCATACTCTCCGAGCACGGTTGACGGTACCCACACACTATCTGAGATATGTGGTTGCACTCTATCTATATCTAACAATGTTATCGTGTTCTGTATTCTGTGTCTGTACTGCATCTGTCTGTAATCTTTTCACAGGGATCTGATACTATATATATATATGTACTATACTCTTTATACTGTTTTCATTATATTTCAAAAATAACCATAACACTATATTACTGTATTGTAAATACTATAATATCCGTAGCATCTTGATGTTATAACTGTGTAATCAATCTGTACTTTCTTTCTATATAATGTGTCTGTACTTTCTTTCCATATAATCCGTCTCTACTTTCTTTCTATATAATCTAAGTATTATGGCATTTTGGGAAAAACATAACTTTCTATATTCACTGTATACACTGTTTTGAATAAATATTTGTATACTGATATATATATATATATATATATATATGCAAATTATGTCTGTATAAAATCTGCAATTATCTTACTATATCTGTATAATTTGAAAAACTGAAAAACTACATAAAACTTCATGTCAATATCATATACTCAGGTCACACATGTTTTAAAAATTCATATCCTGTATAATATCTGGTATACATGCATACATATATAATATTTCTGATAACATAAGTAAATTTCCTAGCATAGCATATTTCCCTTACCTTAACTTTGAAAAGCCCCTATAAAATTCTAGCTCTATACCCGCAGGGTTCCTAACTCAACATCCTGAAAACAAAATCCCCCAAAACAAAATATCAGTATTTTCTTACCTACAACATTTCTCATAACTAAGGGAAAGACAAATACTGAATAAAATGTCTTACCCTAAGATTGAGACGAAATCTAAACTAACTTTTCCAACGATCAGCTCCAGCAGACTTGCAAAGAACTTTGTCAGGAGAGTTGTGGTAGCCTCAGATCTTCGATCTGGTGAAAAACGGGCCTGAAAATGAAGAGAGAAGTGGGAGAGACCGTATGAGAGAGAGAGAGAGAGAGAGAGAGAGAGAGAGAGGAGAGAGGAATGAGCACTGAAATTAGATAAAAATATGAGTTTTTCACTATTTATAGGGCCAGATTCGTTGACAAGACACGTCACCTCGTCGACAAGTCCTTTAGTAATTTCGTCGACAAACCTTACCTCCTCGTTGATGAAATTCAGACTGCCCAAAACCCCTCTTGGTATCTTCTCATCAACAAAACTTGTCTTCGTCGACGAGGTCCTCTTATGCCTTCGTCGATGAATCCCCTGTGTTCGTCGACGAGGCCCCTGGAAATTTTCTTCCTTTTAATTATTCAAATAATATTATTATTCAAGTTGTTACATTCTCCCCTCCTTATAAAATTTCGTCCTTGAAATTTACTATTTGTATCTCCATACTCCATCATTCCCTACAGGAAAAAGATCTACTTATTTTATTTCCTGCCCTCACTTGTGGCGGAGGAATACCGTGGTTACATTTATGTTCTGAGAAATTACACATATAAGACTAAAAACTATCTACTAACTAAAATCAATACATGTACCTGCAAAAGAAACTTATCTAACTATTATACTTTACCTGAGTACCTCTATACCTCTTGGAACAACTACGGGTATTTCTGTCTGATCTGCTCTCGAGCTCCCAAGAAGCTTCCTCTATGGCGTGATTCCTTCACAAAACTTTAACTAATTGTATTTCTTTAGTGCGTAAAGTCTGAACCTTCCTATCCAAAATCTGTATTGGTACTTCTTCATATGCCAATGAATCCTTAAGCTCTATCTCTACATAGCTAACGATGTGGCATGGGTCTAGGACATATTTCCTTAACATGGCAACATGAAACACGTCATGAATTCGAGCCAAAGCTGGCGACAAAGTTAGCTTGGAAGCAATTGACCCTATTCTCTCAAGTATCTTAAAAGGACCAATATACCTAGGGCTCAACTTGTCCTTCTTTCCAAACCTCATAACTCCTTTCAGAGGAGCTATCTTCAAAAATACTTGATCTCCCACATCAAATTCCAACTCTCAACGACGAGTGTCTGCGTAGCTTTTCTGCCGACTCTGTGTTGTACTGATTCTTTCTCTAATTAATCGGATTTTGTCAGACGCCTGTTGTATTATCTCGGGACCCAAAACTCGCCTTTCACCTACTTCATCCCAGAAAAGAGGAGAATGACATCTCCTGCCATATAATGCCTCGTAAGGTGCCATGCTGATGCTAGCCTGATAGCTATTATTGTAAGTAAACTCAACTAACAGCATAAACTGAATCCAACTGCCTCCAAAATCAAGCACACAAGCACGAAGCATATTCTCTAGTGTATGAATTGTTCTCTCAGTTTGACCATCTGTCTGGGGATGGAAAGCAGTGCTAAAAGCTAACTGTGTACCCATAGCCTCCTGAAAACTTTTCCAGAATTGTGAAGCAAATCGAGGATCTCGGTCGGAGACTATAGATACTAGCACACCATGGACGCGAACTATCTCCTGAACATATATCTCTGCCAACCTGTCCATGGAATAACCAATTTTAATAAGGATGAAATGAGCGGTTTTCGTCCAAACAATCAATAATCACCCAAATCGCATTCAGTCCCTGTCGCACTGATGGTAACCCCGTAACGAAGTCCATCGAAATGTGGTCCCATTTCCATTCTGGAATGAACGGTGGCTACAACTATCCTATCGGTCTCTGGTGCTCGTCTTTAACCTGCTGACACATCAAGCATTGCTAAAAAAATTTGGCTATCTCCCTTTTCATTCCACTCCACCAGAAATACTCTTGCAAGTCCCTATACATTTTAGTACTACCGGGATGGACCGTGTATAAGGATCTGTGAGTCTCCTCCAGTATAGTTCTCCTCATCTCAGTATCTGCAGGAACACATAGCCTAGTATGGAATCGTAGAGCTCTGTCATCTAATATACTAAACTCCTCTCCCCGACCATCCCGCACTCTAGCCATCACCTCTGCCAACTCTGCATCATCGCCCTAAGCTATTTTAATCCTCTCGTATAGTGTAGGCTGAACCACTAGAATGGCAATAACTGCCTAAGGACTCTTCTCTACCAATTCTATACTAAGCCTCTCCAAATCCATCAGAATTGAGTGTTGAATCTCCATAGCTTCCAATACGGGTCCCCCCGATTTCCTGCTCAGAGCATCTGCCACTACATTTGCTTTTCCTAGGTGGTACCTTAGGTGGTACCTAATCGTGCAATCATAGTCTTTAATAAGCTCTAGCCACCTTCTTTGCCTCATATTGAACTCTTTCTGGGTAAAGAAATATTTCAGGCTCTTGTGGTTCGTGAAAATCTCGCACTTTCCACCTTATAGGTAATGCCTCCAAATCTTAAGAGCATACACCACTGCAGCAAGCTCTAAGTCATGGACAAAATAATTCTTCTCATATTCTTTAAGCTACCTAAACGCACATGCAATAACCTTACCGTGCTGCATCAACATGCATCCAAGACTCTTCAAAGATGCATAACTGTATATTACAAAATCGTCCCCCCCTGATGGAATAGCTAATATCGGAGCTGATACTAATCGCTGTTTTAACTCTTGAAAACTTTGCTCACAGTCATCAGTCCATTCAAATTTTATATTTTTTTTCGTAAATCGTGTTAATGGACCTGATAGCCTGGAGAAACCATCTACAAAACACCAATAATAACCTGCCAATCCCAGAAAACTCCTAACTTCCTGAACATTTCCTGACCTTTCCGAACTCACCACTGCCTCTATCTTATTCGGATTAATTGATACTCCTGCTTCTGAGATCACATGGCCGAGAAAAGTAACTTGCCTTAACTAGAACTCACATTTTTTGAATTTTGTATATAATTTCCTATCCCTTAATACCTGCAACACTAGTCTCAAATGATGGTCGTGCTCCTCGAAACTTCTTGAATAGACCAGTATATCATCGATGAACACAACTACAAACTGATCTAAGTATTGATGGAATACCTGATTCATCAAATCCATGAACACCGCTGGTGCATTAGTTAACCCAAATGGCATCACTAAAAACTCGTAATGTAGTAATCGGGAAAAAAATAAAATTTTTTAAAAAATAATAATAATAAAATAATAAAATAAAATAAATTAATTAAATTAACAAGTAAAATGAATAGTATGATAAGGAACAAATATATATATATATATATATATATAAATATTAAAGCATGTATATATATATATATATATGTGTGTGTGTGTGTGTGTGTGTGTGTGTATATAAGTAAGTTATTATGATATACATTTAATATATAGGTTAAAGGTATATATATATATATATATATATATATATATATATATATATATATATACATAAAAGTGTGAAAGCTTCTTCAAGAAGCTTTACTTTAATTAATGATTACTATATATAAAATATAACTCAAGCTTCTTCAAGAAACTTGCTTGGATTTTTTTTGGAAGTGCTCTCTCTCTCTCTCTCTCTCTCTCTCTCTCTCTCTCTCTCTCTCTTCTACGACTCTCTCTCTCTTCGATTCTGGGCTAGTTTTACGCCGAATCGACAAACCAAAGCCACCACAACGCTTCTGACGAAGTTCTCTACAAGTCTGCCGGAGCGGATCGTCAGGAAAACGAAGTTGGATTTCATCCCAAATCCAAGGTAAGGCTTTATATTCAACATATGGATTTTTGACAATTGAAGAAAGTGATATACGCGTAAAAATATTGAACTTTAATACTGAAAATTTTCAGTTCCAGGATGTTGATTGGGAACGTTGGGAATCATCCCTAAGTTGAGGTAAGACTTTTTAAGTCGAATTTGATTTAGTGGTAGTTATAGAAAATGTTGTACGTACGAAAATACTAAACTTTAATTCTGCAAGTTTTCATTTTCAGGGTGTTGAGTTGAGAACCTTGTGGGTACGGGGAAGATTTTCTTAGGGGCTTTTCAGGAATCAGGTAAGGGGATAAACTAAGCTAGTTTTGTTTTGAGAAAATGTATGTATATATATATATATGTAGCATCTGGTTTCAGGAAAAATAAATATATTTATATATATGATTTATATTTGGAAAATACTGTTTAAATGATGATATGTTGAATACGTAGAAAATTTGTTTAATGTGACATGAGTATAAAAATGTTGTGAAATACTGTTTTTTTTTTTTTTTTGGAATGGGGACGATATCAATTTCTATAATGGAAAACCGGCGTACGGGCTGAGATATTTTTATATGTATATGTGATTTACCGGCGTATGGGCCGTGCTATGTGGATGAGATTTGCCGGTGTACGGGCCGTGCTATGTGGTTTGCCAGCGTACGGGCTTTGCTATGTGATTTACCGGCGTACGGGCTGAACTACGATAAAATGTGTAATACCGGCGTACGGGCCGATGATTTTCATGATACACGTATATATGTGAAATGATATGATTGATGTGAAAATAAATGATATGAGATATTTATGTATCATGGTTTTAGTATATGTATATGATATTAGAACCTGGTTGGCTTGGTCTAGGCTAGCACTTGCACGGTACCGTTGCTATGTGTCCATGGTCCTCGTGATCATGATATCTGTATTAACACCGCTGTACGGAGTGGTGTGAGATTGGATGGTCGATGTGGTTATTTTCAAGAAGTGTGCTGTTATCGCCCCTGGTGTACGGACCAATCTGGGTAGACCCATCGGACCTACAGACTACTGTTTGACTTGGCAGTGGTCGACCAACTATTGTCAGGTCCCGCCTTTGAGCCACACAACCCAGTTATGTGGGGGTAATATATGACAACAGCCAGCTAACCTGCTAGGATTGTTTTTATGTTATTATTATTATTATATGAGATGAGAAATGTTTATGAAAATGCCGTATGTTCTGCCATGTTTTGATATGCATATGTTTTCCGAGATTTGATAAACAGTATTGAATATGTTATGTATGGTATATGTTGAACACAGAATACTTATGTTGCCACACACTGGTATTAGTTTATTTCCCTTACTGAGAGGTGTCTCATCCCTAAATCTTATACATTTTTCAGGAGCCCCTAATAGGAGAGCGGGAAAAGCCCCGCTGATCTAGATCAGTTGTTTGCCCTCTTTGGAAGGGTAAGTTTTTGGTAGGGACAGTTAGGTTTTATGGGGATTGTCTCTAGATTTCATTTTTGAGATGTATATACTGTGAGATAGTAATTGTAGTGACTCTGGTATGTGTTATGCACATTATGATAAGATGTATATGATTTTATACTTTCTGCTGCGTAGGCTTCTGCTGTATGTTTTGTTATATCCCTGGTGCCCACGGGCCCAGGTGGATTGTGACCTGCTGAGTTGGAATGTATAATGTGATGATAATTTATTTATATAAAAAAAATATATATGTGAAAAAGGAGCAGGTCGTTACAGTTGGTATCAGAGCCTAGGTTACTAGGTTCTATAGACTTTAGAGTGCAGTAGGAACAATACCTGAGTTTAGGAAATAATTTGAGGTTTTGTTCTATAGTCTAGAGGCAGGACTTCCATGGTAGTTTCTGTGTTTTTCCTGGGGTGACGATTTCAGGAAAAGCATTGTAAGCTATTGTCGGGTTGTGTTCCTTGAATGTAGGACTGGGAATTAACAATGAGTTAGAAATGTTGAGATGAGTGGTGAGGATAGGTGGGTAAATTATGAGGATAGGATTACTGAATTGCAACTTCTAATTTCCAGGATGGATCTAGAAGAAAATAGTGCCCATGCGAGTGGCAGTGATGGAGCAGGACCATCAGGTGCAGCTAGGACCGACTCTAATGCGGTATTACATAGCGTGGCTTAGCAGGTTATGGCTGAGATTGCTAGGAGCTCGAGGGAGCAGAGTGGTCCATCTACAGGTCATGGGTGCACTATAAAAAAATTTACAAAGATGAATCCTCCGGCGTTCTCAGGTGGAGTTGATCCTGTAGCCGCTGAGAACTGGATGCAGGAGATTGAGAAAATCTTGGCTGTGCTGCAATGTACTGAGGAACAGAGGGCCCTCTTTGCCACCTATAAATTGACAGGAGAGGCTGAGAGGTGGTGGAATGCAGTGAGACTATTAGAACAGCAGAGGTTGACTCCAATAGCTATGACATGGGACCGGTTTAAAGATCTGTTCTTTGACAGATATTTTCCAGCTACTGTGAGGGAGGCTAAGGTAGAAGAGTTCCTGAGCCTGAAGCAAGGACAGCTATCCGTCCAGCAGTATGCAGCACGTTTTATCTAGCTCTCTCGATTCGCCCCTACATTGTTCCTGATGAGGTGAAGAAGGCGAGGCAGTTTGAAAAAGGCTTGAGGCAGAGTATATTTAGGCAGGTGGTGGTGCTGCGGATCCAGGACTTCGCTGAGTTGGTTGACAGGGCGGCCTTGGCAAAGATTGGTGAGCGTCTTGATGCGGATGAGCCGGGACAGAAGAAGAGATCTGCATCTACAAGCTACCAGCAGGGTCACAGGCCGGTTCAGTGGAGGAGAGGTAATCATGGTAGAGGGCGGAGACAGGAGTCGAGAGGACGCCAGGTGCAGATAGGGCAGGGTCCTCCAGTTTGTCAGACTTGTGGTAGGAGACACTGGGGAGAGTGTCGAGCTGGTGGTGTAGTGTGCTACCGCTGCGGTAGATCGGGACATATAGTGCGAGATTGTCCTACCCCACCAGATGCAGCTCCGGTGTGCTACCGTTACGGTAGATCAGGACATATAGTGCGAGATTGTCTTACCCCACCAGATGCAGCTCCGGTGTGCTATCGCTGCCGTAGATCGGGGCACATGGTATGAGATTGCCCTACTCCACCAGATGTAGTTCCAGCTCCTAGACCATACCAGGGAGGTTATCAGGCACCACGGGGGGGGGGGCCAACAGAGGAATACAGCTCTAGCCAAGGTGTTTACTCTGACGCCGGGTAAGGCTGAGGCGTCAGGTGACATGGTGACAGGTATGGTCATTATGCTTTCTTTTAAAGTTATTGCATTATTTGATTCAGGAGCTACACACTCGTTTATGTCATTGGGGTGTATTAAATTATGTGAGGCTGAAACACAATCATTAGATATTGAACTTTTGGTATCTACACCGACTGGGTCTGTAGTGAGGTATGGTAGGGTACTCCGCGACTGCCCAGTAGAGATTCAGGGGAAAACATTGTCTGCTGATTTGATAGTGTTAGACATGCATGGGTTTGACGTTATATTTGGCATGGATTGTCTAGCAACTAATTTTGCCAACATAGATTGTTGTGCACGAGAGGTGATATTTAGACCCCCGGGGGAAGCAGAATTCAAATTTGTAGGGTCGCATGTACAATCCCCGCCTTAGCTAGTTTCAGCTATTCAGGCCAGGAGACTACTGCTGAGTGGTTGTCAGGGGTTTGTGGCGGTTGTGAAAGAGATGTCAGAGAATGAGTCGAAACTTGCTAGCACGCTTTTAGTGAAGGAGTTTATGGATGTTTTTCCAGATGAGTTACTAGGCTTGCCACCTGACTGTGAGGTGGATTTCTCTATTGATCTACCTCCAGGTACAGCGCCGATTTCTAAAGTACCTTATCGAATGGTGCCAGTGGAGTTAGCAGAATTGAAGAATCAGTTGCAAGATCTGCTAGATAAGGGCTTCATACGGCCCAGTGTATCTCCGTGGGGAGCTCTAGTTTTATTTGTGAAAAAGAAAGACGGGACTATGAGGATGTGTATAGACTATAGGGAGATAAATAAAGTGACAATCAAGAAGAGGTATCCTCTACCTCGTATTGATGATTTGTTTGACCAGCTCTAGGGTACACGGGTGTATTCGAAGATTGACCTCAGATCTGGCTACCATCAGGTGAAGGTGAAAGCAGAAGACGTCTCAAAGACGGCCTTCAGGACTAGATATGGGCATTACGAGTTTCTAATGATGCCGTTTGGTTTGACGAATGCTCCTGCGGTATTTATGGACTTGATGAATAGAGTCTTCCACCAATACCTAGACCAGTTTGTTGTTGTTTTTATTGATGATGTACTAGTCTATTCTAGGAACTATGAGGAGCATGAGACGCACTTGAGGCAGGTTTTGCAGACACTTCAGGAAAAGAAGTTGTACGCCAAGTTCAGTAAATGTGAATTTTGGCTGGAGAAGGTCGTGTTTTTGGGGCATGTTATATCTGGAGACGGTATTTCTGTGGATCCTAGCAAGATTGAGGCTGTAGTGAATTGGGCTAGACCGAGAAATGTCCACGAGATCAAGAGTTTCTTGGGGCTAGCAGGCTATTACCGTCGTTTTGTTGAGGGATTCTCAGCTTTGTCAGGGCCCTTAACACGACTGACGAGGAAGAATGTTAGATTTAAGTGGGACGATAGTTGTGAGAAGAGTTTTCAGGAGCTGAAGCAGAGACTATTCACAGCACCAGTGTTGATCATCCCATGTGGGGGTGAAGGGTATACCATTTACAGTGATGCGTCCTTGAAGGGACTTGACTGTGTATTAATGCAGCATGGCAGGGTAGTGGCGTATGCATCCAGGCAATTGAAAGAATATGAGAAGAACTACCCTACCTATGATCTTGAGTTCGCTGTAGTGGTACACGCACTGAAGATTTGGAGGCATTACCTATACGGTGAGCAGTGTGAGATCTTCTCCGACCATAAAAGTTTGAAGTATTTCTTTACGTAGAAAGAACTGAATATGAGGCAGAGAAGGTGGTTGGAGCTGATTAAGGATTTTGATTGTACCATCATTTATCACCCAGGGAAAGCAAACGTGGTAGCTGATGCGTTGAGCAGGAAATCCAGGGAGCCAGTGTTGGCGGCTATGGGGATCCAGCATCTAATCATAATGGATTTGGAGAGACTCGGCATAGAGTTGGTGGAGAGTGATCTCCCAGTATGTATTGCCAGCCTAGTGGTACAGCCTACCCTGCAGGAGAGAATTAAAGCTTCCCAGAAGGAAGATCCAGAGCTAGTGAAGGTGATAGACAGAGTACAAAGTGGGCAGGGGGCGGAGTTTAGTATTGCAGATGACGGAGCTTTACGGTTCCGTTCTAGATTATGTATTTCTGCCGATACTAAGATCAGGAAGACTATTCTAGAGGAGGCTCACAAATCTTTGTATACAGTTCATCCCGGTAGTACGAAGATGTACAGAGATCTGCAAGAGTCATACTGGTGGAGTGGTATGAAGAGAGAGATTACCAAGTATGTAGCGCAATGTTTGACGTGCTAGCAGGTAAAGGCTGAGCACCAGAGACCGGCAGGGCAGTTGTAGCCGTTATTCATCCCAGAGTGGAAGTGGAATCACATATCGATGGACTTCGTGTCAGGACTGCCGACGGCGTTACATGGTCATAATGCCATCTGGGTGATTGTTGATCGATTGACAAAGACCGCCCACTTTATTCCCATCAAGATCAGCTACTCCCTCAGCCATTTAGTGTAGATTTACATTCAGGAAATAGTACGTTCTCATGGTTCTCATGGGGTGCCTGTATCTATTATGTCGGATCGAGACCCACGATTCACATCACGATTTTGGAGGAGTTTGCAGGAGGCTCTGGGGTCTCAGTTATCGTTTAGTACGGCATTCCATCCTTAGTCAGACGGGCAGACTGAGAGGACGATACAGATATTAGAGGACATGCTCAGAGCGTGTGTACTAGACTTTGGGGGTAGTTGGACTCAATTCATGCCATTAGTAGAATTTGCGTATAATAACAGTTATCAGTCTAGCATTGGCATGGCACCATTTGAGGCTCTGTACGGTAGGAGATGCCGTTCTCCTTTGTTCTGGGATGAAGTGGGTGAGCGGCGAGTAGTGGGGCCAGGGCTGGTTCAGCAGGCATGTGATAAAGTTCGTCTTATCAGGGACAGGATCAGTGTAGCTTAGAGTCGACAGAAGAGTTATGCCGACCATCGCCGCAGGAATTTAGAGTTTGACGTAGGTGATCACGTATTTTTGAAGATAGCTCCGATGAAAGGGGTTATGCGATTTGGGAGGAAGGGTAAACTTAGTCCTAGGTTTATCGGTCCATTTGAGATTCTTAATAAAGTGGGACCGGTAGCCTACAGGCTAGCTTTGCCACCTGTATTGTCCAGGATTCACAACGTATTTCATGTTACTATGTTGAGGAAATACGTCCCAGACCCTTCTCATGTCATCAATTATGATGAGTTGGAGCTTAGTGATTCACTGGGATATGAGGAGGTACCAGTACAGATTCTGGATAGGAAAGTGCAAGAGCTACGTAACAGGACGATTCCTCAAGTAAAATTCTTGTGGAGGAATCATGCAATAGAAGAGGCTTCTTGGGAGTCTGAGGAGCAGATGAAGTAGAGGTATCCGCATTTATTTCAAGAAATCTGAGTGATTAAATGTAAATAGTTAAGTAGTTTTCTGTTGCAGGTACATGTAATGGTTGAATAGTGTCGTACTTTAGTTTTGGGAGAATGGTTTTCTTTTGTATATGCAATCTTTCAAGACTCGAAATGTAACCACGGTATTCCTCTGCCATAAGTGAGGGTAAGTAATAAAATGAGTAGACCCTTTTTCCTGATTAAAGGATGGTGAGTTATGGAAACAGTAAATTTCGAGGACGAAATTCTTTTAAGGGGGGAGGAATGTAGTAACCGGGAACAAAATAAAATTTTAAAAAATAATAATAATAAAATAATAAAATAAAATAAATTAATTAAATTAACAAGTAAAATGAATAGTATGATAAGGAACAAATATATATATATATATATAAATATTAAAGCATGTATATATATATATATATATATATATGTGTGTGTGTGTGTGTGTGTATATTTATATATATAAGTAAGTTATTATGATATACATTTAATATATAGGTTAAAGGTATATATATATATATAAGTGTGAAAGCTTCTTCAAGAAGCTTGCTTGGATTTTTTTGGAAGTGCTCTCTCTCTCTCTCTCTCTCTCCTACGACTCTCTCTCTCTTCGATTCTGAGCTAGTTTTATGCCGAATCGACAAACCAAAGCCACCACGACGCTCCTGGCGAAGTTCTCTACAAGTCTGCCGAAGCGGATCGTCAGGGAAACGAAGTTGGATTTCAT
Source organism: Malania oleifera (assembly GCF_029873635.1). NCBI lineage: Eukaryota > Viridiplantae > Streptophyta > Magnoliopsida > Santalales > Ximeniaceae > Malania > Malania oleifera. The sequence continues at coordinate 75,308,574 of NC_080424.1, read as the reverse complement.
CCCAAATCCAAGGTAAGGCTTTATATTCAATATTTGGATTTTTGACAGTTGAAGAAAGTGATATACGCGTAAAAATACTGAACTTTAATACTGGAAATTTTCAGTTCCAGGATGTTGATTGGGAACGTTGGGAATCATCCCTAAGTTGAGGTAAGACTTTTTAAGTCGAATTTGACTTAATGGTAGTTATAGAAAATGTTGTACGTACGAAAATACTAAACTTTAATTCTGCAAGTTTTCATTTTCAGGGTGTTGAGTTGAGAACCTTGTGGGTACGGGAAGATTTTCTTAGGGGTTTTTCAGGAATCAGGTAAGGAGATAAACTAAGCTAGTTTTGTTTTGAGAAAATGTATGTATATATATATATGTAGCATCTGGTTTCAGGAAAAATAAATATATTTATATATATGATTTATATTTAGAAAATACTGTTTAAATGATGATATGTTGAATACGTAGAAAATTTGTTTAGTGTGGCATGAGCATAAAAATGTTGTGAAATACTGTTTTTTTTTTTGGAATGGGTACGATATGGATTTCTATGATGGAAAACCGGTGCACGGGCTGAGATATTTTTATATGTATATGTGATTTGCCGGCGTATGGGCCGTACTATGTGGATGAGATTTGCCGGCATACGGGTCGTGCTATGTGATTTGCCAGCGTACGGGCTGTACTATGTGATTTGCCGGCGTACGGGCCGAGCTACAATAAAATGTGTAATACCGGCGTACGGGCCATTGATTTTCGTGATACACGTATATATGTGAAATGATATGATTGATGTGAAAATAAATGATATGAGATATTTATGTATCATGGTTTTAGTATATGTATATGATATCAGAACCTGGTTGGCTTGGTCTAGGCTAGCACTTGCACGGTACCGTTGCTATGTGTCCATGGTCCTCGTGATCATGATATCTGTGTTAACACCGCTGTACGGAGTGGTGTGAGATTGGATGGTCGATGTGGTTATTTTCAAGAAGTGTGCTATTATCGCCCCTGGTGTACGGACCAGTCTGGGTAGACCCATCGGACCTACAGACTACTATTTGACTTGGCAGTGGTCGGCCAACCATTGTCAGGTCCCTCCTTCGGACCACACAACCTAGTCGTGTGGGGGTAATACATAACAACAGCCAGCTAACCTACTAGGATTGTTTTTATGTTATTATTATTATGAAATGAAATGAGAAATGTTTATGAAAATGCAGTATGTTCTGCCATGTGTTGATATGCATAAGTTTTCCCAGATTTGATAAACAATATTGAATATGTTATGTATGGTGTATGTAGAACACAGAATACTTATGTTGCCACACACTGGTATTAGTTTATTTCCCTTACTGAGAGGTGTCTCACCCCTAAATCTTATACATTTTTCAGGAACCCCTAATAGGAGAGCGGAAAAAGCCCCACTGATCTAGATCAGTTGTTTACCCTCTTTGGAAGGGTAAGTTTTTGGTAGGGATAGTTAGGTTTTGTGGGGATTGTCCCTAGATTTCATTTTTGAGATGTATATACTGTGATATAGTAATTGTAGTGACTCTGGTATGTGTTATGCACATTATGATGAGATGTATATGATTTTATACTTTCTGCTGCGTTGGCTTCTGCTGTATGTTTTGTTATATCCCTGCTGCTCACGGGCCCAAGTGGATTGTGACCTGCTGAGTTGGAATGTATGATGTGATGATAATTTATTTATATAAAAAAATATATATATGTGAAAAAGGAGCAAGTCATTACACGTAATGCCCATATCTAGTACAGAAAGCGGTCTTCAAAATGTCATTTGCTCTAACTTTCACCTGATGGTAACCCGATCGCAGGTCAATTTTAGAGTAAACCTGGGCCCCCTGGAGCTGATCAAATAAATCATCGATCCTAGGGAGAGGATATTTATTCTTGATTGTCAATTTATTTATTTCCCTATAATCGATGCACAACCTCATGGTTCCATCTTTCTTTTTCACGAATAGAACTGGCGCTCCCTAGGGCGACACACTAGGCCTGATAAAACTCTTATCCAGTAATTCCTGTAGCTGATCTTTCAGTTCTTTCAACTTGACTGGAGCCATACAGTACGATACTTTAGATACTGGTGCAGATCCCGAAAATAAGTCTATAGTGAACTTAATCTCATGATCAGGTGGCAAACCAAGTAATTCTTCTAGAAATACATCTGGAAACTCTCTCACTACTGGTTTATCAGCTTGTCACAATGCTTCTTTTGGCAATTCTTTTATGTATGCGACGTACCCCTAGCAACCACCCTGTAGCAGTCTTCTTACTTGGATAACCGACAGCTGTGGTGAGGCAAGCACGCGTGAACCCGTAAGTCTAAATTTTGGCTCACCCGGGGGTCTGAAAATTACTTCTTTCTAATGACAATCAATACTAGTGTGATAAATAGCTAACCAATCCATACCCAGTATCACATCAAATCCCTGCATATCCAGGACCACAAGATCGGCTAAAAGCACTCTCTCATGAATATTTACTGGAAAATTCCAAAGTACCCTTCTGCATCTAACCACAGATCCCATCGACGTACCCACAGATTTCTATATCTAATGGTTGTGTCTTTATTCCAGTTATTTTCACATACCCCGCCAATATAAAAGAGTGGGTGGCACCTGTATCAAATAAAACAATAATTTTATATGGTAAAACGGTAAGAGTGCCTGTGACCATGTCTCTAATCGTCTTAGCATCTCCAAATGTTAATGCATAGACCTTCGCCGGCGTAGTATTCCTCTACTGACCATCGCGAGGCGCCTAATATCCACCTCAAAATGGTCTGGGAGCCTATGCATAATTCAACGGCATCTGACACGATCGAGCCATATGACTAGGCCTCCCACATCAAGAACAAACATTTTCCCCCAGTCGGCACTCACTAGGATGTCTCTGTCCGCATCTAGGACAAATGGTAGGAAGTTGTCTACCCTGAAATACACCATGCTCTACCATCTGTCTCTGGCCTCCACCAAATCTACCCCCTCTCCAAGGGCCTCGGCTAGGACCCACCTGAAAACTCGAGGGCGCTCTTTCTCTCACTCTGCATCTCAATCTCCCTAGGCAAACTTTCCTCTGCTATAATAGCCCTAACAACCAACTCTGAGAAATCCTGGATCCTCAGTACTACCACCTTCCTATAAATATCACGCCGCAAGTTTCTCTCAAACATTCTAGCCTTCTTTGCTTCATCTGGGACAATATAGGGGCAGAAAAGCGATAGCTCAATAAATCTCACAGCGTACTGCTGAGCAGTCAATGACCCCTGGGACAGACTCAGAAACTCCTGTACTCGAGCATCTCTAACTGAAGCAGGATAATACCTATTAAAGAACATATTCCTGAATCGGGCCCAAGTCATCTGCACTGGTATCACCCTCTGCTCCCCCAACAGTTTGGTGGCTGACCACCATCTCTCGGCCTCCCATGCCAGCCTATATGTAGTATATAAGACTCTCTGCTCATCGGTACAATGAAGTACTATCAGAATATTCTCTATCTCCTGCATCCAATTCTCAGCAACTGCAGGATCGGTCGCTCTAGAAAAAGCTAGCGGATACATCTTCCGAAATTTCTCTATGGTACATCCCTGAGCTAGAGATGGACCTCCCTGCTCTCTAGAACTCCGCGCTATCTCAGCCACAACTTGCTGAGCCACACTACGTAGCATAGCATCTGAATCCCCACCTACTGCGCTAGATAGACCAGCACCATCATCCCCACTGGCGTGAGCGCTATTGCCTCCTAGGTCCATCCTGCAAACATATAGAACACTGTTTTCAGAATCCTATTTCCTATACATCAATTTTTCCCCTTGATCCTATCCCACAATCCAATCCTGCAACCTAAACAAATGACTCGTCGACAATTTACTATGGTTTTCCTAGAATCGCCACTCCAAGAAAAACACAGAAACAATCACGAAATCCCGTATCCAGATCACAGAACAAAACCTCAAATCTTTTTCCTATATTCTGGTATTATTTTTCGCTGCACTCTAGAGTCTATAGAACCTAGCAATCTAGGCTCTAATACCAAAATCTAACATCCTCAAAATTCTTACCATTATATATATATATATATATATATATATGTATATTTACATCCATACCTAAGCAGCGGAAACACAAATCATATAACCATTTATATATATGCTATACAATACCAAAATCCAGTATATATCAACCATAGCCATACAAAACAAATCCCTTCAACATCATCTTCCCCAAAAATAAAAAAACTCCATAAAAAACTTACCCTATAACCAGGGTAATCTAAATACTCTCTATCCGTGAGCCTAATCTGCTCGCCTCACTGTCTCACTTGAAAAATGATAAAGTAATGGGGTGAGTCGATGCTTAGTAAGTGGAAATATGCTATTACTAGTGTGTGGCAACCAAGTCATAAAATTATAATAATAGTATTCAAAAACTGCATAATCTGGCGATTCTGTACAACACATGTATAATAACTTAAAATATTTATATCATTTGAAATTTCTATCATTTATAGTGCTACATCATACTATATATAATAAAAGCTATAAAACTGTATACATATACATAACTGTGTTCTTTCCCTAGGACTATGTATGTCATGATTTGACCCCACATGACAAGGTTGTGCAGCCTATAGGCGAGACTTAACCTGATCGGCCCTCCAGGTAAGTCACTATACTGTACACTACCTCAACCCAGCCAAACTGCATACTCTCCTTGGCACGGGACTAGCTGCTACCTCGTCAAACAGGGCCCCTCCACCTAGCGAATTGGGGAGCTGCATACTCTCCAAGCTCGGTCGACGGTACCCACACACTATCTGAGATATGTGGTTGCACTCTATCTATATCTAGCAACGGTACCGTGCTCTGTATTTTGTGTCTATACTGTATCTGTTTGTAATCTTTCCACAGGGATCTGATACTATATATATATATATACGTACTATACTCTTTATACTGTTTTCATTATATTTCCAAAATAATCATAACTTTATATTACTATATTGTAAATACTGTAATATCCGTAGCATCTTGATGTTATAACTGTGTAATCTGTCTGTACTTTCTTTCTATATAATTTGTCTATACTTTCTTTCCATATAATCCGTCTATACTTTCTTTCTGTATAATCTAAGTGTTATGGCATTTTGGGAAAAACATAACTTTCTATATTCACTGTATACACTGTTCTGAATAAATATACAAATTATACAGATATAGTGAGATAATTGCAGATTTTATACAGACATAATTTGCATATATAATCTGCAATTATCTCACTATATCTGTATAATTTGAAATACTGAAAAACTACATAAAACTCCATGTCAATATCATATACTCAGGCCACACATGCTTTAAAAATTCATATCTTGTATAATATCTGGTATACATGCATACATATATTATATTTTTGATAACATAAGTAAATTTCCTAACATAACATATTTCTCTTACCTTAACTTTGAAAAGCCCCTATAAAATTCTAGCTCTATACCCGCAGGGTTCCTAACTCAATATCCTGAAAACAAAATCACCCAAAACAAAATATCAGTATTTTCTTACCTACAACATTTCTCATAACTAAGGGAAAGACAAATACTGAATAAAATGTCTTACACTGAGATTGGGACAAAATCCAAACCAACTTTTCCAACGATCAGTTCCGATAGACTTGCAAAGAACTTCACCAGGAGCGTCGTGGTAGCCTCAGATTGATCCGACGAAAAAAGGGCCCGAAAATGAAGAGAGAAGTGGGAGAGACCGTATGAGAGAGAGAGAGAGAGAGAGAGAGAGAGGAGCACTAAAATTAGATAAAAATCTGAATTTTTCACTATTTATAGGGCCAGATTCGTCGACGAGACATGTCACCTCATCGACGAGTCCTTTAGTAATTTCTTCGACAAACCTTACCTCCTTGTTGACAAAATTCAAATTGCCCAAAACCCCTCTCGGTATCTTCTCGTCGACGAAACTTGTCTTCGTCGACGAGGTCCTCTTATGCCTTCGTTGACGAATCCCTTGTGTTCGTCAACAAGGCCCCTAGAAATTTTCTTCCTCTTAATTATTCAAATAATATTATTATTCGGGTTGTTACATTCATACTCCCACTTTTTACAAGCATATTGTCAAAATCTCTTTCTCATACTCATTTAATTACACATTTTTAAGAGAGAACATTTCATTATTCTCATTCATTTCAGAAGCTTAAACTCTCTCCCATACTTGCATTTGTTGATTATTGATTTTGGAGAGTAGCTTAAAGTTTTTCCCATTGTATTTTACTTATAAATATTGGATTGGGAAAAACTCTTTATTTGCTTAGGAACTTGCATCCTTATTGCAAGTTTCATAAGCTTGCTTTGTGTTTTGATAAAAATATTTTTAGTAAGCTTAAACCCTAATATCCATTGTGTTTGATACTTAAAAAATACTATTGTGATATTTGCTTAGGGTTGTAAAGACTCTTTGACTATTCATATTGTAAATATATTAACTTGGATCAAAGGTCTCACTTACTCTCACATATACATCTAGATACACATATTATTGTGTGTTGATATACTGATTAAACAAGATCTCACTTGAGTTTAATATCGCATCATACGTGAGTGTATTGAGCATACTGTTGTACATCATCTGCTTGTATTAGAAGCATTACATTTGTACAAAAATATTTGTACACAAATTATTATCTGTTGTATTCCCGACGTATGGTCAGAAGAGCGAGACTAATCCTGTGAATAGTCCCAAATTGCTCAGACTCGATTAGGAGAGCACTAGGCCAGTTCAGACCCGGTTAAGAGAACTAGATGTACCATCCTGATAAGGTGTTGTAATCGGTGTCGCTCCACTCGTTAAGCGAGCAACTAGTGGAATCCTCTTCCTTATTAGCTTGAGGTAGGGATGTAGGTTTTGTTAGCCGAACCCTAATAACATTTCTTGTGCCTAATTTTAATTTTCACAATTTAAATTCCTGCACTTGAATGTTTATGTTTTATTATTGTGTATAATTGTGAATTACTGGGTTTGCTTACTTGCTTTGATTATTTGCTCAGTTAAATTCTTGTGGGTATTGGAATCAGTTTAGAAAGACCCTAACTTGTGAAATACTATTGATATTTGGTTTAATCTAGGAAGAAATTTTAAAATTTCAATTCACCCCCTCTTAGGAATACACTAATTCTAACAATTAGTATCAGAATCTCGTTGCACTAGACTTAAACATTTTTGCAAAAGATTGCAATGGCTCACATTGGTGTATCCACATTCGGCGAGGGACAGTCACCTACTAGCCCTCCAATGTTTTGTGGTGTAAACTACACCTATTGGAATATTAAAATGAGCATTTTTTGTAAAATCTATGAATTGGAGGGCCTGACAGGTGATTGATAAGGGAATTTGTATGCTTGTAAATAAAAATGATATTAATTTGATGCATGCAAATTCACATGCCATGGATATACTGTATTGCACTTTGGATTCTAATATTTTGCTTGAGATTATGGCATGTACAAATGCAAGGGAGATCTGGGTTGAGCTGAAAAAGAAGTATGGAGAGACCCAGGAAAGGGAGACCACCACTTCGGAAGTGTCAATCTCAAATGACTCTGAAGTGATAAATCATGAGGTAATAACATTAACAAATCAAGAGGTATATGACTCTTACTCTACCTCATTTACTGATTTGTGCAATGATGCTTGTGATGATTCTTATACTGAATGTTGTATTATGTTATATGATGAATCATCTGATATTCCTTATGATAATCCTATTGATAGAGCATGCAATGATTCATGTAATAGTTATGATATATTTGATGATGATCAATCATGTATTGAATTTGCTATTGAATGTATGCCTTTCTTCGTAAAACTAGAAAAAACCTTATTTAAATTTCTAGTTGGGGTGTTTAAACAAAAGACAATCTTGAAAAAGGAAAACAAAAGGTTGGCTAAACAATTAGGGGATTTAAAAGAATATCATGTCATCCTAGAAAAGAGAAAAATTAGGAAGGTCTTGAAAATCACTTGCCTAGAAGGAAAAATGGAAAATGATTTTGAACCAACATCCAAGGTTACAAGTGAGAAGATTAGTTCAATAAACCCGTTAGGAGTTAGAAGATATAAATCTTTCAAAAAGGGTTCATATTATAAGTCTCACTATCATAAAAATGCCTCATCGAGCAAGTACAGAACAAATAAGCATGATCCCTCACAGATATACAAAATTTGGTTATGTTGAAAAATGAAGTGGCACATTCGGCTCACTTGTCCATCAACAAGTGTCAGAGGCTTAAATAAGGAAATGATGCGGATAATTCTGGAGGCTAATCCCACTAGACAAGAGGAAGGAAGGGTTCAAATAGAAATTAAATAATTATTCTTCCTTATAGCATAGGATTAACTATAAGGGGTAGTAATGACCGAAGGCTTGGGAAGTGGTTCAGCTTAAAATATCAAATCTTAGTACTTACATTCATTATATACTATTTTGTTACACTAAGAATCTAAATCCATTCCATAGTTCCCACCTCATTTAAAAAGTCATGGGTCATTTTTGTAAAACAAGGAATAAGTCAAAATTGCATTATGGACTGAGTTTGGTCAACCAAATTTGCATGCCCTGATGACTTCGGTTGACTGTACCATTGACTTTGACCTAGTTCGATTGATCATCGATTTTATACTTAAGGTCATCGGTCGACTGAACCCAATTCGTTCTACTCCTAGCTGATCGAACTCAAAACCGAATATCATTTGGTTGACTATTCCCTTCAAGAACAAAATCAATCGGTCGACCGAACTGTGGAAATTGAAATGTCACCTTAAGTTTAGGTCAAACAGACTCTGCCATGATCGATTGTCCTTGTAAAGACGAAAATAATAATAAGAAAATAATAATAATAAAATTAATAAAAAAAATTATTATTAATTAATTACTTGTTATTAAGAAAATTAATTAAATTAATAAATTTGAGGATTTTGGATATATATATATATATATATAAGTATATATGTAAATATATATATATATATATATATATATAAGTAAGTATATATAAGTATATATAAAAGGTTAAAGAAAGGATAAAGGAAAGAAAAAAAAAAAAGGAAACTTAGTGGTTAAGTTATGGAGAAGCAGGAGAGGAAAGAAAGAAAAAAAAAAAAAAAACTTCTCCTTCTCACGTGCAGACAGGAAGGAAAGAAAGAAAGAAAGAAAAAAAAAATTATCTTTAACTCATGTTCTCCACTCCTCTTCTTTCTACGATTTCATGGCGGATTCTCGCCCAATTAAAAATCCAAAAATACCACTAGATTCCATTCTCCGCAACCGACATATTTACCAAAGTGGATTTGTTGAAGGAGTAATGTGGGCATATCTCCTGAGGTAAGCCAAATTCTCATTCTTGTTTTAATTTTTCTTAAATTTTAAGCCAAATTGACGATCGAACACCACCACGAGAATCTAGGGATGATTCTTTACAAATCTAGCGGAGCGAATTTCTCTTGGGGTTGTTGTCGGAATAGCCCCAAAACTAGAATAAATGGGTTTTTAGAAATTAATTGGTATTTAATTATTGTAAATTAGGAAATGTTAAAATAATATTTTATTGGGGTTGATTTGATTAAATCAGGGTTTGGGTGAGCGCTGCGGGTATAATTTTGGGAACCCTACAGGCATGGTTCAGGAAATCAGGTAAGGGGGAATAAAATTATAGCAATATTTTTTTAAGGTAAACCGATTATTTACGAGCATATAAAATTTATTATTTATCTATATGATTTTTTGAATAGCCTAATTATTGGAAAAATGATGATTTTGGTTTAAAGTTATATTTGGGGATAATTGCTTATGATATTAAAACCATGTGGCATGAGAACAATTACTTTCTAATAAATTGAATATGAATTTCTGTGGTATTTGGGCTTACATGAGGGGTTGTTTGGAATGATGATGACATGATGAATGAATTGTTATGTTTGACTCCTGTGTGGAAATGTATTGATCTATTGGGATACTGTGTGGAAAATGAATTGATCTGTTGGATTCCTATGTGGAAATACATTGATACGTCTGTGTGAACTAACTAGTGTGGTTATTCATATGCATCTCAATATAACGTTGGCATGAGGAGGTTGTTATATTACCTAGATATAAATCATGATATGACGTTGGTAGGTCGAGAAGTTTGTCATATTGTCATTTATATGGGGTAGGACATTGGCAGGTCGAGGAGCTTGTTCTATTGATGTATGACGGGTAGGTCATAGGGATTGGATACTAGTGAATAGTTGTGCCTGTGTGGGCCACGTGTTATGGAAGCTGGAGTGGTGTCTGTGGGCCACGTTATATCTTGTGTGGTCCATGTTATGTACCCCATATGGGTAGTGGTGCCTATGTGGGCCATGTGTAGATAAGAAATACGTAGGTGCTTGTGTGGGCCACGTACTGACATGTACGCAGTTGCTCTGTATGGGCCATGTACTGAGAACATTGGAAGGTAAAGTATAAGTTGCATGATTCCTGTGTGGATGTGTTGTGTGCATGTGAATTTTATTATAGCATAATAATAATGATATAACATATTGTGAATGCATGTGTGTGCATGCAACAAGGTAAACATACCACCGGGGGCTTGCTGAGAAAGGCGAGTGCTCTACTAGGTAGTTTCTTGGAATCAGTGCAAAGGGATGCTACTTGTATGGGCGGGTAGACATCCCGATCCTCGAAAACCTTTGCCTTTAAAATAGTAAAGATGTGTATGCTGGCGGTGAGGTAATTCTTCACCTGAGGGCTTACTGAGTAAGGTGAGTGCTCTGGTAGGTAGTTTTTAGTACCATAGTAGAGGGAAGTTACTTGTATGGGCGGGTAATCTTCCCTATCCTTGGGGACTTTCGCCTGCATAAAAATTATGTACTTGTGCATATAGGATGTGTGTATGATATTAGATGTCGGGGATGTTATTAATGGTACATTTTCTCAGTTGTTATTGATATTATGTGAGAAGCAATTTATTTTGATATGTAAATATTAAAACTCATTTGTTATACACTGTTATAATTTATTCCACCCTTACTGAGAAGTGTCTCATCCTAGTGGATTAACAAATTTTCAGGTTCTTCTGGAGACCGAGTTTGAAGGCCTAGGCTAGGATTGTTTTTACTGGTTTCTTTTTGGGGTATTGTGAGATACTGATATATGTATAGATATATTTGTATGGAATTACGTTTTAAATGCTGGTTGTGGATATGGATATTTGGATGTTGTAGTATTCATTTTTGGGTTGTTATATAGAACTCTGGCATTTATTTGAGGTTATTTATTTATATGCCGCTGCGTGCATGTTAATTATGGTATCATATACAGTTGATTGGAACACATGGCACGCGGGCCCCACTTGGAGGGTTCCGGGCATCACAGTCCTGACACAGTCTGTGCGGCATTCATTGCGCCTTGGTCAACCGAATCCTCCTTCAGTCAACCAAACCGTGCGGCTATATATATATTCCTCGCGTAGACAACTCATTTTCACTTCCAAAATGAGAGCTTTCCTCCATTTTTCCTCTGTTTCCAGCTTCCCTCGTAAACTAGCAATCCTACCTACCAAAATCCATTTGCACAATCCATCATCCTCCATGGCTAGGCTGGATGAACGCATTGATGCTCAAGAAGTCGGCTTTGCGCTTGACAGCTGGTTCATCTCAGTGGGAGCAAGGACGAGATACGTGAGGGACTTCCATCCCAAAGAAGTTATTCTAGGTAAAGTCCTTCATCTCACTTTTATGGAAGAACATTTTAGAAATATTGTGGATATGTTTAGGCATCAAGGATGGGACTCATTCATGTCCTACCAATCCAGAAGGCATTACCCTACCTTTGTCAGACTATTTTATGCAAATTTGGGTAACGATGATGATGGGTGTTACTCCAGAGTTCTGGAAACTAACCTTAGATTTGATGCTAATTATTTGGCTGAAATCCTTAACATTAAGTGGGGAGAGTTTGAATGTCCTGATGTAGTGTCTTCATGGATAAATGAACAGGAGTTTTTAGTTGAAATGGTTTCAAATCTTGTAATGACTGTCCCAGATGCGAACCCAAATCACCCTCCAGACTATAGGACCTTCAGTTTAGAGGCAAAAATAGTTCATCATTTGTTTACGTATAATATTTTGCTCAAGGTCGGGTCCAGGATACATGTGTCCTATCTGGACTACTTCGTCATGTGATGTCTCTTCACCAGAAAGAAATTAGACCTACCAAGTTTGATGATAAAATGGATGTTCACAAAGACAGTTGGCCACAGAATTATCATGCCTTATAGGGGAATATTGAACAAAGTGTTTAGAAGAATGGAAGTAACCAGATTTAATTATGCTCTAATTAAGAGAAAAACGAACGCATATATGTTCTCCTCTATCACCTTGAGGCTTATGGGATATGAGCTTGTTGGTAATATGTGGATGCCCACGGCTGGTACAGGTAGACCAGCAAGAAGTTCCACAGGAACAACCATCGCAGCCTCCGCAACCATCCAATGTTTAATTAATGGCTGCCATCACAAGTTTTACTGGTTCCTTCACTAAGTTTAGGGAATCCCAATTCCAAGTCACGCAGTTTATACAGACAGATATAAGGGAGCTGGCTTCATCATCTAATGCTCAGTATACAGCTTTTCAAAAATGAGTTCAGAGATTTTGCTGTCAGCTCATAGCACAGGTACAGAGAGCTGGAGAGGCTCATGGCCATAAACTTCAATGAGCTTAACAATCGTATTCATGAATTGAACAATGAAGGAGATAAGGAGCAGATGGACATCACTAGAGATGGGGCAGAATTTTCTAAAGAAGGAGATGGAGCAGAGGCCTAGGGAAAACATCTTGAAGAAACTAGATTTATTTGCTTACATACTTTTCATCTGGGTCTATAACTCTAAACATCATACATCTTTTCATTGACTGCATCACTCCACTCCACATTCACCCACTATCCATTTTGCACACTATTGATGGTTGGGGTATTATCAATAGCTACTACCTAGGGGAAGCAGCCTTGAATGCAAGACTTTATATGATTAGCTATCATAGTATCTTTACTATCCTGCGTTGTTTACTGATTATTTTGAACTGATGATATTTATGTCTATATTGCTTGATCATGTATCGACTATCACTGCAATCTCTATTTTACTGATTATATCTGGAACGCCACATGCATGGGTAATGTAGTGATGTGTAATACTGTTGCATATATTATATGATTTGTGTGATTTAAAGGTATAGAAAATGTCCAATTTACAAACGGCATGCTGCCGAAATTTCAATAGATTTTTTCCAGAAATAAAACCTTGTACAAAGATGATTGTGATAAAAGAATGCTAAATTTTTTTTAAAAGGATGAGTGAAAACTAAATAAATATTAAAATTTCATCCTTACATAATCATCAAGTATTTAGAGGAGCTGAGCTCCATCCCTATAGAAAGAACAAAATGGACTCATATGCATCATGCTTTGCCTTTTGAGTTTTGAGGCTCTTCTGAGATCCCTAAACATTATATTATGCGCTTTAAGCTTTATGATTTGATATGGATTGTTCTTGGGTCATGAACACTATAGCATGCCTTAATATACATTTTTTTTTATGTATCTATAGTCTATAGGGAGATTGTACTAGGCAGATGATAAAGATAGTACTAATTCACATCCAGTTTAGTTGCTCATTTGGTAAAGGTTTATCCTACTAGGCATAATGAAATAATTCTCCAACTAGTATAAGCAGTTTATTGCATCTAAGTTAGGATTCAAATCGAAAGGGGGAGCATCTAGAATTAAATTCCTCTCATGTTATGCTCATCATACACTCTTTTTATCTAGATCTTTTTTGAACCAAGTGTGGCATGTGCTTAAATGTGATGTTCTTATTGAAAATCATAACTTAAAAAATGTTGGTATGCCACAGTTATTTGCTTTGCTATATGATCCTATTTTAATTGTCTGATAAATTTCAGATCCATATGGTTGTTTATTCTAGATATATTAGGAATGTACCTAAATGCTAAACTAGAATATTGATGCTTGCGTGTTCCTTATTTTAAAGTTTCTTTTTCAACAATGCATCACCCCAGTACTTTTTGAAAACATCAAAGGGAAAATATTTTTTTGGCAAGAACTATTTTCAAAACTAAAACTCTTTATCATTTGCTTTATTATTATTATTATTATTATTATTATTACTACTATTACTACTACTACTACTACTACTACTATTATTATTATTATTATTATTACTATTAATAAAATTGCATAACTAGTTCAGTGATTACATATAAAATGAGGGTGAACTAGTTAGACTGACATTGTGCTCAAACCAACTATTTGATTTCATATGGCGTGTGCCTTGAACTAAAATCTTTCACGGGTCTTATGAAATATTTGAACTGAAATGGTTTGTGGATAATTTTGGTTTGACTATGTTTTTTCATATCATCTAAATCTTTAATGACCAGTTTCGACTATTGTTGTGTGCTAAATTTCTATGCCCAAATTTTCTTTAATAAAAAAGGTGGGGGGGAGTTATATATTCAAAATGCTAAATCAAAAAAAATAGAGAATTTTTAAATGCCTAACAAGGGGAAAGTTTTTCAAAAAAGGGGAGTTCTCTTTTGCTGTGTCTATTTAAAATGACCAAATTATTTATACTTAGTCTAACCCTTTTGCTGATGCCAAAAGGGGGAGAATTTTTTTCTAAGCAAAATTGAGATGTTTTTTAAAGAGAGGTAAATATTCAAATGGGGTAAACATTTGAGTTGCATGCATGTCTATGTCTTAATGCCTAAACTAAATGCATTGTGTTGAAATGTCTTCTTTTGTGAATATGGTTGATCTATATTGCTTATTCTTCATGTATGCATATTCTTGGGGGGAGCATTTTCAGGCTTTTCCCATTTTGCTCTTGGGTGTTTATCATCATCAAAAAGGAGAAGATTGTTGACGGTTTTGATAATGACAAACTACAAGTATCTTATGTGTGTATTTAGTACGTGAACATGTATAGTATTCATCACATACATAAGGGCAAGAGAACATGAAAGCCAAGATAGGACTTAAAGCTCACTCCGACATATTCCATGAAGTAAGGAGTAAGGAAAAAGGAGAAGACATTCATTTTAATTGTAGTGCATTTTGTTTCATATTTTGGGTCTATAATAATGGTATGTAATTTAATGCATTACATGCAAGATGGTTGCATAAACTTAAGAGGCCTTAGCATTACCATAGGAACCATCACCAATATAACTTAAATGCCTTATGCTTATTCACATTGGGTTGATGAAGCATAGAGACCAAAATAGGACTTAAATGCACATTTTAAGTGGTCTCGGTCAACCAAACCCTTGGCAGTTTTATGTAACGCCTCGAACCCAAAAACCCGGTCTGGTGCATTATACCTAAATAAACCATGCTTCATGGAGCCCTAAACCCGCCTAGTGGAACCCAGGTGCCATGTCATCCATTCATTAACCTGATGCCTGACATTCTATTATCATTTACGCAGCGAAAAACATAAATATAATCCTCCAACAATATAATACCAGAGTTTCTAACTATAACATCTCAAATAATCCATCCATCAACTTGCATCTACATATATATACATTTCTCTAACATTCAGTATTTACAGCCATCCATAACTCAAAAAACTTAAAACATAAAAACTTAATACAACTCAAAAATATCATCAAACTTATACCCTTTCTTTCTAACTCAAAATTTCTATAACAGCCTTGAGCTCTCTAAGCTCAATCACGTGGAGGTCTTGAAAAAGATAAATTTGTATTCGGGTAAGACACATCTCAGTAAGGGAAGAACAATATATTAAATTAGCGTGTGGCCAATATGAGGTTTGTAAATAACATATAAAATCATCATTTGCATTTAATCATAATTCCGAAATCATTATCTATTCCTAATCAAACACATGCAAAGTATTTTACCAACGAGATTTCCTAAGGATTGAGATGATTACCCGCCCATACAAGTAGCACTCCTATGCTCTGATACTTTAGGTAACCAATAGTCACAACTGAAGCATATCAAGACACTTACCTTACTTAGTAAACTCTTAGGTGAAAAAGTAATCTCGTACTCACACAGTTCATACAAAGATTTACCAGTGAAGGCTCCCAAGAATAAGGAAATTTACCTGCCTATACAAGTAATTTCCCTCTGCCCCAATACATTATACAACCTACTACTACATTTGATACCTACTAGGGCACTCGCCTTTCTCAGCAAGCCCCCGGGCAAAGAGTTTGCCCTGCCCAATATGTAACATGTTCTACTAACATAAATACTGATAATACCATAATACATTATTATGTCTGTCATTATCATGTAATTCTCATATGTTCATGTTCTCAACTTTGACATTTCATAACGTTTCACTTTACGTGGCTCTTTCCTAATTTATATCGTTCACATTGCACATTTCATTTCCTTTTCATTCATTTCCATTTCATTCTCATCTTCATTTCATTTCATAATATATTCAGCATCTTTCAGCTATTTTTGTGTTAGTCCACATAGAAATGCGCTAGTCTGCTACCCAGCATCTTTCAGCTATTTTTGTCCAGCATCTTTCAGTTGTTTTTGTTTCCATGGTTGCATTAACACTCACATGCAACATATTTCATATATAATTTTCATACTCAGTTCATTTCCTGTATATCCTGCATCTCATACCTATACCATAATTCCACATAAAAATTATATTTTACTCATGTCACACTATATATATATGTTTCCTGTAAAATAAGTCAACCTACATTTAACATTTATATACTAAAAATATACATTTCCTTTTTATATAGTTATCCTGAAAATATCATTCATTTCATTAGTTCATTTTCACATATGTGTATCTAAATAAACAGCCTTAAGCTTAGAAAACGTAATTTAAATGGTTGATATTTTAAACCCATATAAAAACATATACATGTATATTCATAACATATATTATTTTTCAATTAATTCATAAAAATATGGTTTAATATATATTCTCTTTTACTTGGTTTCTTGAACTACGCCAACAAGGACCCCAAAACGATGCCTACGACTTTCACCCCAACGCTAATTCAATAATCCTAGTTCAATTAAATCAACTGTAAATAAAATACTATTTTAATATTTCATAGACCCACAAATTCCAGATAAATAATTATTCCCTCAAATATAACCAATTTACTTAATTCCCCAAATCTCACTTTTGCTTGGGAGTGATGCCTAAGAAACCCAAATTGAAAATTTACTCCAGTCAAAATGACGACGATCGAGACTAAGACTCCGTGGTGGTGCCCGATCGTCAATTCAAATGAAGATCTAAGGAGAAATTAAGGAAATAGAGGGGATATACCTTTCCCCAAAAGTGGTGTCTACGCAGCTCCCACGACAAATCCATTCCGGTAGAAATGTCAGTAGCAGAGATAGGAATCCAGCGATACCTTCCGTTTCCGATCGACCAAATATTCACCGAGGAAATTAAGGTGAAAGAGGAGGGACAAAGGAGAGAGAAAGCATGGAGAGACGAAGAGAGCAGAGAGACATCTGGGCTTGAATTGGAAAGGAAATCTCAAATCTTTCATTGGAAGATTCAACTAAATATCTAATATTTTATTATTTTATATTAACATTATATATATATATATATATGTATAATTATTACTTTAACCATATATATACCTTAACCTTATACATATATACCCATCATATTATTTACTAAATTAATTCAATTAAATAACGTTTAATTAATTTATTAACTCAATTAAATAATATTTAATTAATTAATAACTAATCTTTAAAAAAAAATTTTGGATTATTACATTTTTCCCTCCTTAAAAGAATTTCGTCCTCGAAATTTGCTACCTGATCATTTTTCACATTTCTAAAATTTATTAACTAACTATATACCATCATATGAATTTTTACATTATCTACAATTAAATAAAACCATCATTATCTTAAACATAAACTTATACTTGCTCCCTTGGCAATATCTACCTCAGTTGGGATCAACGAGTACACTCATGCTAGTCCACCACTACCTAGAGGTACTTGTTAATTTCCCCCGATACCATAACCTCTAAAATCAACTAACCAACCTCATACCACATATTTTCATATGATCCAATTTAAATATTAAACACCCAACTTGACCACAAACCATTAAATCACATCACCTAATTTATTCTCCTTTAGATATTTTTTTTTCCTATACAAATCAATCAACCTAACATTCAAGTTCAAATCCCAAGTTCTAATTTCTCTGCTCGGAGACATCACCATCGATGGATTTACCATAATTTTCTAAAGCTAGCTACTTCTTCAAAAAAACACAGAAGACCATCAAGGGATTTATGCCCCTAAGTTTATCAAACACAATTCAGAATTCCTAACGGTATCTTAATCTACCCATCCCTATCCTTATCGCAACTCAATCCTGTACTCTGGTATTAATCCATTCTAGAGTCTACAGAACCCAAAACCTAATGCTCTGATACCAAACTGTAAAGCCCTGAACTTGAAAACCAGGTCCGGTGCATTATACCTGAATAAACCATGCTTCGTGGGGCCCCGAACCGGCCTGGTGGGACCCAGATGCCACATTATCCATTCATTTACCTGATACTTGACATTCTATTATCATTTACGTAGCAAAAAACATAAATATAATCCTCCAACGATATAATACTAGAGTTTCTAACTATAACATCCCAAAGAATCCATCCATCAACCTGCATATATATATATATATATATATATATATATATATATATTCTCATTTCTCCAACATCTAGTATTCACAACCATCCATAACTCAGAAAACTTAAAACATAAAAACTTAATACAGCTTAAAAATAGCTTATACCCTGTCTTTCTAACTTAAAAATTCTATAACAACCTCGAGCTTTCTAAGCTCGATCATGTGGAAGTCCTGAAAAAGATGAATTTGTATTTGGGTGAGACATGTCTCAGTAAGAGAAGAAACAATATATTAAATCAGTGTGTGGCCAACATGAAGTTTGTAAATAACATATAAAATCATCATTTGCATTTAATCATAATTACGAAATCATTATATGTTCCTAATCAAACACATGCAAAGTATTTTACCAACAAGATTTCCTAAGGATTAGCCCGATTACCCGCCTATACAAGTAGCATCCCTCTGCTCTGATACTTTAGGCAACCAATAGTCACAACTAAAGCATATCAGAGCACTTACGTTACTCAATAAGCCCTTAGGTGAAAAAGTAATCTCATACTCACATAGTTCATACAAAGGTTTACTAGAGAAGGCTCCCAAGAATAAGGAAATTTACCTGCCCATACAAATAATTTCCCTTTGCCTTAATACGTTATGCAGCCTACTGCTACATTTGATACCTACTAGGGTACTTGCCTTTCTCAGCAAGCCCTTGGGCGAAGAGTTTTCCTTGCCCAATATGTAACATGTTCTACTAGCATAAATAATGATAATACCATAATACATTATTTTGTCTGTCGTTATCTTGTAATTCTCATCATTTCATGTTCTCAACTTTGACATTTCATAGCGTTTTACTTTATGTGGCTCTTTCCCAATTTACATAGTTCACATTTCACATTTCATTTCATTTTCATTCATTTCCATTTTATTCTCATTTTAATTTTATTTAATAATATACCTAGCATCTTTCAGCTATTTTTGTGTTAGTCCACATAGAAATGCGCTAGTCTGCTACCCAGCATCTTTCAGCTGTTTTTGTCCAGTATCTTTCAGTTGTTTTTGTTTTCATGGTTGCATTAACACTCACATGCATCATATTTCATATATCATTTTCATATTCAATTCATTTCCTGTATATCCTGCCTCTCATATATATACTATAATTCCACATAGAATTCTATTTTACTCATGCCACACTATTTAGCAGTAAAATTCATATATATATATAGATATATATCTTATAAAATAAGCCAACCTACATTTAACATTTATATACTGAAAATATACATTTCCTTTTTACATATTTATCTTGAAAATATCATTCACTTACATCACTTCATTTTCACATATACGTATCTAAATAAATAGGCATAGGCTCAGAAAACATAATTTAAACGGCTGACATTTTAAACACATGTACACGTATATTCATAACATATTTCATTTTTCAATTAATTCATAAAAATATGGTTTAATATATATTCTCCCTTACCTGGTTTCTTGAACTACGCCAACAGGGACCCCAAAACGATGCCTGCGGCACTCACCTGAACCCTGATTCAATAATCATAGTTCAATTAAATCAACCCTAAATAAAATATTATTTTAACATTTCGTAGGCCCATAAATTCCAAATAAATAATTATACCCTCAAATATAACCAATTTACTTAATTTCCCAAATCTCACTCTCGCTTTGGAGTGGTGCCTAGGAAACCCAAATTGAAAATTTACTCCAACTAAAATGACAACAATCGAGACTAAGACCCTGTGGTGGTGCCCAATCATTGATTCAACTGAAGATCTAAGGAGAAATTAAGGAAATAGAAGGGGTATACCTGTCCCCAAGAGTGGTGCCTATGCCGCTTCCACGACAAATCCACTCTGGTAGAAATGTTGGTGGCAGAGATAGGAACCCAATGGTACCTTTCGTTTTCCGATTGGCCGAATATTCATCAAGAAAATTAAGGTGAAAGAGGTAAAGGGACGGAGGAGAGAGAAAGCGTGGAGAGACGAAAAGAGCAAAGAGATGTATGGGCTTGAATTGGAAAGGAAATCTCAAATCTTCCTTTGGAAGATTCAATTAAATATCTAATATTATATTATTTTATAGTAACATTATATATATATACTTATTACTTTAACCATATATATACCTTAACCTTATACATATATACCTATTATATTATTTGCTTAATTAATTCAATTAAATAACATTTAATTAATTTATTAACTCAATTAAATAATGTTTAATTAATTAGTAATTAATCTTAAATTTTTTTTTCAGGTTACTACAATAAATGCCTTGGTTGACTGAACCGATCAAAAGTCAACATGTTGACTTTGTTTGGTCGACCATTCTGTTTTGAACGTATTGTCCTAGGTCGACCGAAAGTAAAGTGTCTGACACCCCAACTACTTAGTTGACCAAATCTTGTACTTCAAATTGACCTTGGTCGACTGAACCTCATGAATGGTCAACCGCCCTCTAGCCATGGTCGACTGAACCCACGAAGGGTTTATAACCACCCTGAAATGGTCGACCATATCCTTAGTTCTAAATTACAACGGTCGACCAAACTTAGTAAAGTTGTCGACTGAACCTTAAATGTGATCGATCGAACCTTTCGGGTTGGCAAAATTTTTATCGCAGTTAAACAGGGTTAATTTTCATTACACATAATTAAACAATTTTTCAAAATACCCTTGATGTTCCCAACAATTATATTTTCGACAAAAGTTATATATACCTCCTCATTTGCTAAGATTAGGAAGAGATTAGCATATTGATTAGAAAATTTTTCTCTGAAAATTTTATTGGGTTAAATCTTTCTTACTCCCACTTTTTACAAGCATATTGGCAAAATCTTTTTCTCATACTCATTTAATTACATATTTTTTAGAGAGATCATTTCGTTCTTCTCATTCATTTCAAAAGCTTAAACTCTCTCCCATACTTGCATTTATTGATTATTGATTTTGGAGAGTAGCTTAAAGTTTTTCCCATTGTATTTTACTTATAAATATTGGATTGGGAAAAACTCTTTATTTGCTTAGGAACTTGCATCCTTATTGCAAGTTTCATAAGCTTGCTTCGTATTTTGATAAAAATATTTTTAGTAAGCTTAAATCCTAATATCCATTGTGTTTGATACTTGAAGAATACTATTGTGATATTTGATTAGAGTTGTAGAGACTCTTTGACTTATTAAATTGAATTAATTAAGTTAAGTTATATGATGGTTAAATTTATATGCCTAAATGTATAAGAATAGATAATATATATATATATATATATATATAGGTATATAATATGATATTATTATAATATATAATAAAGTAAAAATAAAAAAAAAAAAAGGAAAAAGGAAGCTAGAAGCTTCTTGGGTGAAATCCACATTTCCAATTTGAAATAGAGAGGCCCCAGATGCCTCTCCCACTCTCTGTCACTCTCCTCCGTTTCCGTCTCTCTTTTTCCTCATTTCTTGGCGGATATTCGGCCGATCGGGAAACAGAAGGTACCGTTGGGTTCCTAACTCTGCCGCTGACATTTCTATTAGAGCGAATTTGTCGTGGGAGCGGTGGCATAGGCATCATTCCTGGGGTAAGACAATTTTTTCCTATTTTCTCAATTTCTCCTTAGAACTTCAACTAAATCAATGATCGGGCATCACCACGTGGTCCTAGTCATGATCGTCGACGTTTTGGCCAGAGTAAATTTTCAATTTGGGTATCCTAGGCCCCACTCCAAAGTGAGTGGGATTTGAGGAATTAAGTAAATTAGTTATATTTAAGGGTATAATTATTTATTTGAAATTTATGGGCCTAGAAAATATTTAAATAATATTTTATTTAGGGTTGATTTAGTGGAACTAGGATTTTTGATTCAGGGCTTAAGTGAGCGCCACAGGTATCTTTTCGGGGTCCTTGTTGGCGTAGTTCAAGAAACCAAATAAGGGGAAATTATATATATTAAATCAGATTTTTATGAATTAAATAAAAATGAACTATGTTATATATGTATATGAGTTTCATGTAGGTATAAAATGGCAATCATGTAAATTATGTTTTTTGAGCTTAGGGCTGCTTATTTAGCTATGTATATGTGAAAATGAACCAATGAAAGTGAATAATATTTTCAGGATAATTATGTAAGAAATGAAAGGTATATTTTTAGTATATGAATATTAAAAGTTGATTGGCTTATTTTATAGGAAATGTATGAATTTTACTGCTAAATTGTGTGGCATGAGTAAATATAAATTCTATGCAAACATATGTTATACGTATGAGATGCAGGTTATGTAAGGCATGCACTGAGGACAAAAATGTAATATGAATTATACTGCTTGTGTTTGTTAATGAAACCATGTATACAATGACAGCTAAAAGGAGCTGTAGACTAATCGATGATAGCTAAAAGGAGTTGTGTTAATAGATTTTAGCACATTTCTATGTGGACTAACTGATATACAACTAAAAGGAGTTGTAGTATGAATGAATGAAATGAAAATGAAATGAAATGAAAATGTGAATGAAATGGATATGAAATGTGAAATGTGATCGATGTAAAATGTGAAAGGTTACGTCAAGTGAAATGCTATGCAATGTTAAAGCTGAGAACATGAATGGATGTGAATTTCTAAAATAACAGACAAAATAATGTATTATGGTATTATTAGTATTTATGCTAGTAGAACATGTTATGTTTGGGCGAGACAAACTCTTCACTCGAGGGCTTGTTGAGAAAGGCAAGTGCCCTAGTTGTATCAGATGTAGCACTAGGCTGCATAACGTGCTAGGACAGAGGGAAACTATTTGTATGGGCAGGTAGATTTCCCTATTCTCAGGAGCCTTCGCTGGTAAACTTTTGTATGAACTGTGTGAGTACGAGATTAATTTATCACTTGAGAGCTTACTGAGTACGGTGAGTGCCCTAGTATGCTTCAGCTGTGACATTTGGGTTGCTAAGTACCCAAACAGAGGGGTGCTACTTGTATAGGCGGGTAATCACCCCTATCATTAGGTAGTTTGTGGGTAAATATTTTGCATGTGTATGATTAGGAATAGGAGATGATTTCAGAATTCATGTTAATGGTTTGCAAATGATATTAATATGTTATTTATAAATCTTATATTGACCACACACTGTTTTAATATATATTGTTTCGTCCCTTATTGAGATGTGTCTCACTCAAATATGAACTTATCTTTTTCAAGATCTCCACAAGATTGAGCTTAAAGAGCTCGAGTTTATTATAGCATTTTTTTGGGTTATAAAAGGGAAAAGGGTATAAATTTGATAATATTTTTGCGATATATATTAAGTTATGTTTTATGTTTTATGTTTTAAGTTTTCTGAGATATGGATGATTATGAATATTGGATGTGTATATATGAGAATATAGGTGATGAATAGTTATTTTGGATTATAGATAAAAACAGTAAACTTTGGTATTATATTTGTGGAGATTATACTTATGTTTC
The DNA here is from genome assembly GCF_029873635.1 of Malania oleifera. Lineage (NCBI taxonomy): Eukaryota > Viridiplantae > Streptophyta > Magnoliopsida > Santalales > Ximeniaceae > Malania > Malania oleifera. Next base: position 75,284,293 of record NC_080424.1, on the reverse strand, counting down.
CCGCTGTGTATATGATGTTAGAATGTAGATTATCTTGTAAATGAATGGATTAGTAGCACTCTGGGCCCACGTAGGGGGTCGAGGTGTTACAGTCTTACTTACTCACATATATACTTCTAGATACACATATTGTTGTGTGTTGATATACTGATTAAATGAGATCTCGCTTGAGCTTAATATCCCATCATACGTGAGTGTATTGAGCATACTATTGTACATCATCTGCTTGTATTAGAAGCATTACATTTGTACAAAAATATTTGTACACAAATTATTATTTATTGTATTCCTGACATGTGGTCGGAAGAGGGAGACTAGCCCTGCGAATAGTCCCAAATTGCTCAAACTTGGTTAGGAGAGCACTGAACTGGTTCAAAACTGGTTAAGAGAATTAGGTGCACCATCCTGATAAGGTGTTTGTTGTTTATAGTGTGGCTCTTATACTTGGAGTTTCATAAACAAGGAAAGGAAGAAGAACATGGAGGGGCTGCACAACAGGCACTTGTCTACGAGTGCCCTGAGCTCGTCGACAAGTAGATACCGAAGGTCAAAATTTCTTAGAATTGAAGACTCGTTCACGAGACTATGGACACGTCAACGAGTGGTCTCCTCGATGAATCCTTGTACTCGTCAACGAGTGTTGCTTGGGCCACGAAGAGAAATTCAAAATTCGAATTTGGACGTTATGGTAGTTGGGTATTTGGAGGGAAACCTCCAAGAAACTTTTATTTATGTACTTCTGAATGCATTTTGTTCATAGAGAATTTTGTAAGACTAGTGTATTGTTGTTCTTCACATTATAGTGAATATTGAGTGCCATTTTCTTTAATTTTATGTGACAAATCGTTGTTTCTCATCCATATTGGTTGTGTGTTGTTGAGGCTTGGTGATTTGTTGCAAGTTTACATCTTCCTTTGAGTGTGTGTGTATCCTATACTCGATTAAAATCACAACAAATTGGTAACAGAGCGATTGTTGTTATGGCATTGGGATCGTCTTCTGTAGAATTTGACGTCATCAAATTTGATAGAATTGGAAACTTTGGTTTGTAGCAAAGGAGAGTAAAGGATATTCTTATGCAAAGAGGAATGACTAAGGCTCTACTTGGTTTCAGCCGGTTGGAATGGATGAGGCAACATGGAGAGAACTGGAAGCAAAGGTCGTTTCTACAATACGCTTGTGTTTGGCTGATGAAATTCTCTATCATGTGATGGAGGAGGATTCTCTAGCGGCTGTGTGGCGAAAGCTTGAAAGTGGGTATATGTCTAAATCCTTTTCGAACAAACTTTTTCTTAAACAAAGATTGTATTGGCTTAAAATGGTTAAGGGTTCGGATTTGAACCAACATATCAACATTTTTAATCAAATTGTGAGTGATTTGGCACGTGTTAATGTAACATTCGAGGAGGAAGATAAAGCATTGATGCTATTAAATTCCCTTCCTACATCTCAAACTTTTGAAAATTTGGTTACAACTCTTACATAGGGCAAAGATAATCTGAATTTGGAAGAAGTGACAAGTGCATTGCTTGGTTTTCATCAAAGAATGGTGATTAGCAATGAAACTTCACATGGTAAAGGACTTGTTGTAAAAGGTAATTAAGAACATGGGAGACGTAAGTCCCAAGGAAAATCTCGGTTGCAATCCGGGAAGAAGAAGAAGGACCTGAAATGCTTTAAGTGTGGTGAAATCGGGCACATAAGGCCGGAATGTCCAGAGTGGAAGAAAGGGAATTTTGAAAATCAGCAAGGTTGGTCAAAATCTGCGTGTGTAGTGGAAAGAGATTCAGAATGCAGTCATAAAGATATGCTGTGTATTTCTTTGGGTTTGGAGTGCCTCACAAAAGACTCTTGGATTCTAGATAGCAGATGCTCTTATCATATGACAGCAAACAAAAAATGGTTTGACACCTACAGATCAGTCAATACTAGTAGTGTTCTGATGGGAAATAATATTTCATGCAAAATACTTGGTATTGGAGATGTAAAAATAGAAATTTATAATGGTGTTGTAAGATCTATATTTAATGTAAGGCATGGGGAGGGTCTAGGAAAGAGTGTTATTTCATTGGGTATTTTAGACTGCAAGGAGTATAGTTACGAGCTTGAAAAAGGAGAAATGAAAGTGTGTGAAGGCGATTCAATAGTGATGAAAGGAGAAAAGATAGATGGAAATATCTATGTACTGCAGGGTGTTACAGTTGTAGGTGGAGATGCAACCATTGAATCTGGATCAGTTACTTCGTGGTATATGCAGTTGAAGCATACGGGTGACTACATATATTCAGATGTTTGGGAACTAATGATGATAGCATCAAAGGAGAGACCTATGTATTTTGTGAGTTTATCACGAAGGGTCTTGGTGTACTTCATGTAGTGGCTGAGGTGGAGAACAAGACAGGGAGAGAAGTCCTTATGTTAGACATTGGGGACTGAGTACGCTGGTTTTGTTCAAGAAGTTTTGTAAGCAAGACAGGTTATATGCAGAGCTTGCAGGATACTTCTTGATGAAGTCAGTGAGTATGATACATTTCTCGTATGATCGATCACCAAAAGTATCGCTAGATGGGAAAGTTGCAAGTGAATTGTGGGCATTTTTTGCGGTAGACTACTCGGTTGTGAGTGGATGTCCACTGGTGCACTATTAAAGTGATAGAGGATCTAGGATTGGATTTTTTGTTCGAAGAGTACCTTTTTCTTTATTCACTAAGAAATGAGGGAGCAAAATGGGTGATCTTGTGGCAAACAAAGGGGTGATCGAGGACATGCCTTTTTGTTGATAAAGTCATAGGGCAGCGTACTCAAGTAAAGGAAGAGAAACATAAATGCTAGAAAACTACAGCAGCAGCAACAATCATGTTATTTAGGTGGAGTCAGGGACTTAAGGTAGAAATGCAGGGATTTTTAACTCAGGTTAACAATATCACGAATTAAATGGGTTTGTGATGCAGGTGGAGCAACAGACTCAGGGCAGACATGACATTGGTCATATTTTAGGGAGTTTCAGCTCGAGAGGTCTATAGAATCGCGGTAAGCTCATGTGCACTATCAGAACACCACTTAGGTGTGTGAGGTCGTGATACTTCCAATATGGAAGAGGGTGATAAGATGCAATGGAGTGATATGTCTATTGTGTATGAGTGACATGTTATTAGCTGGAAATGCTTTAACTGAGGCTTTAATCAGTTGGAAACTTTGTTGGAAGGTTTTGACATGAATGTGTTTGGGTATGACCAAGATGGGTCTTGGTTTGTTGATTCACATGGACAAAGCTACAAGGAGATTGGTATTATCTCATGGTGGTTTTGTGGACAGAGCCGTAAGGAGACTTTGTTTGCCGTCTTAAGGGGGTTCTGTAGAGAATTGTTGTGAAATGTTTACCGCTCGATACCTAAGGACGGGCTATGATGTCCGGGATATGTCAAAGGTCGTCCATGATTGTGTAAATGGGGTGTTTCAGCAGGCAATAGAGTAGACCGTCAGTTGTGAGATTTGTTAAAGACTATGTAGGGGGCTTTGGTAATATAAGGCTTGCAGCAGTATTTGTTTACTATTGTTGGAAGGCTTTGTTGGAAGCCTAAGGTGAAGTCTTCGGGTGATGAATCTACAACTACATCGAGGTTGATGGTAGAAGCTGAAGCTGGCATTAGTAAGTTCAAGCAGTATTGCTTGGACTTGGTATTTGTCTCCAAGTGTTAGAAGGGAGACATAACCCAACCGGGCGATTCAAGTTCAAGGTGGAGCAGTTCATATGTTATTCAGTATTCTCCTAAGGGGGTGTATAATCGCCAAGGTGGAGATTGTTGTTTATGGTGTGACTCTTATATTTGGAGTTTGATAGACAAGGGAAGGAAGAAGAACATGGAGGGGCTGCACAGCAGGCACTTGTCGATGAGTGCCCTTAGCTCATCGACGAGTAGATACTGAGGGTTAGAATTTCTCAAAAATGAAGACTCGTCGATGAGACTATGGACACATCAACGAATGGTCTTCTTCATATCGTCGACGAATCCTTGTACTCGTCGATGAGTGTTGCCTAGGCCGCGAAGAGAAATTCAAAATTTGAATTTAGACGTTATGGTAGTTGGGTATTTGGAGGGAAACCTCTGAGAAACTTTTATTTATGTACTTCCGAATGTATTTTGCTCATAGAGAACTTTGTAAGACTATTGTATTGTCGTTCTTCACATTATAGTGAATATTTATGTGATAAATTGTTGTTTCTCATCCATATTGGTTGTGTATTGTTAAGGCTTGGTGATTTGTTGTAAGTTTACATCTTCTGCTGAGTGTGTGTGTATCCTATACTCGAATAATATCACAACAATGTTGTAATCGGTGTCGCTCCACTCGTTAAGCGAGTAACTAGTGGAATCCTCTTACTTGTGAGCTTGAGGCGGGGACGTAGACATTGTTGGTCGAACCTCGATAACATTTCCTATGCCTAATTTTAATTTCTACAATTTAAATTCTCGCACTTAAATGTTTATGTTTCATTATTGTGCATGATTGTGAATTACTGAGCCTGCGTACTTGCTTTGATTATTTGCTTAGTTAAATTCTTGTGGGTATTAGAATTTGTTTAGAAAGACCCTTGGTTACGAAATACTACTAATATATAGTTTAACCTAAGAAGAAGTTTAAAATTCCAATTCACTCCTCTTTTGGGAATACACCAATTCTAACATAAAATTCAGTTATTAGAAAAAAATTAAAATATATAAAAAAATAAAAGAAAAAAAAATTGATTTTACGAGTCATTAACATTGCATTTTCTTGATTACAACAAAATTTTATTTTTAATATTATTTGAGTATAAATGCAATAAAAAATAGATTTTTTTTCCCTTCTCTCAAATAAAATTGCAAGTACAAATGGGGTTAAAATAACAAACCAAAAGAAATAGTTAAAAAAGGTTATTTTCTAATTATTACAAATAATGAAATGAGAGACATGGAGAAAATGATAAAGAAAATGAATATTTTCTTCCCTCTCAACAATTATCGATACTTTTTTCTTTTCAAGGAAGGTAGAACAAAAAGGATCATAAAATTTTAAGGGCAAAAGACATTCACCTCTCCTAAGGTTTGTTAAAAAGATAAGGACATTCCTTGAGGTTATTAAAATTTCATAGACCTTCCCTTAGGTTTGAATTTACAGACACTCATACCCCCTTATGTCAACTTTCTATTAGCATTCAAAAGGAAGTTTAAAAAATAATCTCTTTTTTTTTTCCAATTATACCATCAATTAGGAGCTACTAGCTTCCTACATGTGATGTGCCTAAATATTTTTTCCCTTTTTGCCCTATTTACATAATGCCTTTAAAAATGATTTTTAAAAAATAATTTTTCTCGATTATGCCCTCAACCAGGAGTTACTAGCTTCCTACATGTGATGTGACTGGAAGTTTTTTTTTCCCTCTTTTTGCCCTTATTTATGTAATGCCTTTAAAAATAATTTTTTAAAATATTTTTTTTTCTAATCATGCACTCAATTAGGACCTGCTAGCTTCCTACATGTGATGTAAATGAATCCCCCCCCCCCCTTTTTCCCTTATTTACGTCATACCTTTTAAACTTAATTATATGCTACAAGCATGATTCAGTTTGCCTTTAAAAATATTTTTTCCCTTTTTGCCCTTAATTATATGCTACGACATGGTTCATTTGGCTTTGAAATTTTTCCCCCTTCTTTACCATTATTAAGCCCATTTCACAGAGCCTACCTTCAAAACAAAAGAGACATCTCTATCAAATAGAAATCAATCTTCAATTTTCCATCCACATATAATTGAAAAAAAAAAAAATGGCCCCCACGGGCATGGCGCGGTGGAAAGGCATCAGCACGTAAGAAGGAGCATCGGAGGTTTAATTCCAGGTAGATACACTCATGGAGCCAGCGGTACCCGTGGATGGTAAGAATTTACTCTGTGAGCCAGTGGGAACCGTGGATGATGAGAGTTCGCTCTGTGAGCCAGCGAGAACCATAGATGGTAATGGAGATGTGTCCCGAGGGTCGGGTTAGCCAAACGTCCAACTGATGCATGGAAGTCGTATCTACATTCTAGACTTTACCTGATCAGCCAGACCTATGGGAAGGACGTTGATTCGTAGGTTTGGTGCCGTACTAGGGGGTCCAAAGGGCTTGTTGGTGGCTGGAGTTCCTATGTAATCCAAAAAAAAAAAAAAATTGGCAATTAGATCCTATACTTTTTTTATTATATGTTCTCCTTTTTGCACGCTTTGCATCAATCTTAACCTTATCATGCTAGCAGAAAGAGCAAGTAAAAATTGACCCATGGCAAATTCTAAATATGTGAAGAATATAAAAAATACACAGTAACTAAAATAGACTAAAGAATAATATTAATTACCTATTAGAATATTGTCAAACAAATGAGTTTGCAAGTAATTCAAAGTTACATAAATATTGAAGCAATGAGAGTAAAAAAATTATTATCCTTTTCAATTAGATATGGATGTAAAACTAAAGGTTGAATTCCATTTGATAGAGATGCCTCTTTTGTTTTGAAAATAGGCAAGGTGAAATGGGCTTAATAAGGGTAAAGAAGGAAAAAATATTTTCAAAGGCAAAAGAACCATGTTGTATTATGTAATTAAGGTTAAAAAAGGAAAAAAAAAATATTTTCAAAGGCAAATGAACCATGTTGTATTATTATGTAATTAAGGTTAAAAAGGAAAAAATATTTTCAAAGGCAAATTGTATGATGCTGATAGCATATAATTAAGGGCAAAATAAGAAAAATTATATTTAAATACATTATATAAATAAGGGCAAAAAGAGAAAAAATCCAATCACATCACATGTAGGAAGCTAACAACTCCTGATAGAGGGCATAATTGAAAAAAAAAAAACCATTTTCTAAAATTATTTTAAAATCATTATGTAAATAAGGGCAAAAGGGGGGAAAATTTCAACCACATCACGTATAGAAAGCTAACAACTCCTAATTGAAGGCACAATTGAAAAAAAAAATTCTTTAAAATTATTTTTAAAGACATTATTTAAATAGGGGTAGAGAGGAAAAAAACAATTTTAGCCACATCACATGTCGGAAGCTAGCAACTCTTCATTGTGAACATAATTGAAAAAAAAATTATTTTTATTACTTTCGTTTGAATACTAACAAAAAGTTTATATGAGGGTGTATGAATATCCACAAATTCAAACTTGAGGGGAGGTTTGTGAAAATTTAAAAACCTTAAAGGAAGTCTTGTCATTTTGGTAAAGCTCAAGGAAGGTGAGTATTTTTTATCCAAATTTTAAAACCAAACAAACAAACTAACAAATAAATTGGAAACATCATTTATCATGACATTTAGCATTTGTAGAAAAAAAATATTGAAAATAATATTATAACTTTTGTATATTAAAATAGGTCACCCTGTCCTTATATGCCTCCGAAACCAGAATTTAATTTTCTCATAGTAATTTGTGATCGATTGAATTTTCATTTTTAAACTCTAGAATTCCTATTAATGGCTCTGTTGACAATTTCATCCTCGAAACTTTTAATTTCTTAATCATATAACTAATTTCCGATTGGTTGATTTTTATCTCTTGGACACCTATTAATAACTTATTTAACAATTCAATTAATTTTTCATAATTTTGCATTTAAATTTTATTTTATATATATCCTCAATCTTATTGTCTAATCAATATTTATTTATATTTATTTTTTATATAAGCCTAACATTATAAATCTCCCCTAGTATTGCCTTAATCCCCACTTTTCCCATATATGTAAGGCATGTTTAGGTTTCTTGCTTTTTCAATTGTCCTTAAACACTCTGGCAATTGTCACGATGTCTCAAACCACTCTTCATGTATTGTGTCTTTGTTTGAGGATGCTGACTTGGGAAGAAGGCCCTTCAAATATATATATATATATATATATATATATATATATATAAGGCATGTTTAGGTTTCTTATTTTTTCAATTGTCCTTAAACACTCTGGCAAATGTTGCAATGTCTCATACCACTCTTCATGTATTGTGTCTTTGTTTGAGGATGCTGACTTGGGAAGAAGGCCCTTCAAATTTTTTAACATGTGGTCTAATCATTGTGATTTTTAGGATGTGGTTAGAACTGGTTGGAAAGTTAGAGTTTAGGGATGCAGGTTATTCAAGCTGGCAAGGAAACTACAAGATTTGAAAAGGCCTCTAAGAGACCTTAATAGAATCCACTTCTCACATATTACAGCAAGGGCTGATAGGGCAAATTTGGAATTAATAGAAATTCAGGAGAGATTACATGACAATTCAGGGAATGAAGAGTTACAGAGAAGAATCATAAATAAAAAAGAAGTTGTTCGATTAGTTGAAGCTAATAAATCCTTCCTAGCTCAGCAAGCAAAGGTTAGATACCTTAAAGAATGTGACAAAAGTACTTCTTCTTTTCACTCTTTGATGAGGAGACATACTAGAAGAAATTACATTGCAACCATCACAAAGGAAAATAGAGATAGTACTACTTCTCAACAGCAACTAGTGGAGGAATTCCTTTCTTTTTATAAAGGATCACTAGGCTTAGAAGAGGTCTGTGCTTCATTAGATTCACAAATAGTTGCAAAAGGGAAGACTTTGAATGAGAACCAAGTTAATTAGATGATGACCGCAATCACTGATGAAGAAATAAAAGATGCTCTGCTCAGTATTAGGGAAGACAAATCCCCAGGGTCGAATGGGTATTCTTTTGGGTTTTTCAAAAAAGCTTGGAATATTACGGGGAAGGATTTTATTGAGGCAATAAAGGAGTTATTTAGTAGAGGGAAATTACTGAAGCAGATAAACCATATTGTTATTGTTTTGATTGAAAAGTCAAATCATGCTTCATCGGTGCAGGATTTTAGACCAATTTTTTTGTTGAAATGTGGTGTATAAGGTCATTTCAAAAGTCTTAGCTAATAGAATCAAACGATGACTCAACCTCATTATAAACCTTGCTTAGTCTGGGTTTTTGATTCAAAGGAGTATGATCGAAAATGTATATATGGTTCAGGAATTGGTTAGAAAATATGCAAGGAAGAGGATATCCCCTAGATGTATGCTGAAAATTGACTTGAAGAAGGCTTATGATTCAGTCTCTTGGAAATTCCTTGAGGATATGTTGGAACACGTTAAGTTTTAAAGAACCATGATCGGTTGGATCATGCAATGTGTTACAACAACCTCATACTCTATTTCAATGAATGGAGGCTTTTATGGTTTCTTTAAGGGTAGGAAAGGGCTCAGACAAAGGGACCCCTTATCACCTATACTCTTTGTAATTTGTTTAGAATATATTTCGAGACTTTTGAAGGCTTTGGAAAAAAATCTAGGATTTAAATTCCATCCTTAATATGGGGAGATGAAGATAACACATTTAGCTTTTGCGGATGATCTAATTTTATTTACAAGAGGTGACATTTGATCAGTGGAGTTATTGTTAGAGTGTCTAGGAAAGTTTTCTGATTGCTTTGGGCTAAATGCAAACTGCCTTAAATCAAATATTTTCTATGCTGGTATTGGTAATAATGACCTAGAGGAAATTAGAAGAATAACATGTTTCATTGAAGGAGAATTCCCTTGCAGATACCTAGGTATCCCTCTTGCTTCCACCAGGTTAAAATCAATGCAATTTTCTCCTCTAATAAACATAATTGCAAGCTTGATTGCTTCTTGGCCTAGTCATACTTTATCATTTTCTGGGAAGCTGGAGCTAATAAATTCAATTATTCAAGGAGTGAAGTGTTTTTGGCTTACAATATTCCCTATACCAAAATCAGTGTTGAATCATGTGATTGAATTGTGTGGAGCATTCTTAAGGGCAGGCAGGAAAAAAAACCTTTGGTGGCATGGAAAGTGGTTTGCTTGCCAAAGAAAGAAGGAGGTCTTGGAGTGTTTGACCTCAACATTTGGAATAAGGCTTTACTAACCAAAATCCTATGGAATATTCATGATAAGAAGGATTCATAATGGTCCACATGGGTGAATCAAGTATAGTTGAGGGGATGTAACATTTGGGAGGCATGTCCTAAACATAAGGACTCTCCTCTTTTTAAGAAGATATTAGAGATAAAGAATATGATTCTTCAAGAAGTTAGAGACCAAGAAGATGCTAACAATCTGGTTAGACAGTGGGTTATGGGAGAGTAGCTGAATTGCTCAAAGGCATACCAGTTCTGGAGGGCAAAGGATCAGAAGGTTGTGTCGCGGCGTCCTGGGAGCGCGTGTGCCCCGGGCGGCGAAATTAAAAATCATTTTAATATTTTCATTGAAAAACATGGAATGTCGGAGTTGCCACTAACCTTTAGTGCGGTTAGAACACATGATTACTACCCCGTTAGGGGTAGAATCGGTCTACATTACCAGAGTTGGGGTCGGGAGTTCCGTTACGCGAGGGGAAGGTACGAGCATCCCCTACGCGCCCGTTCTTACGAACGGTACCTAATTAATTTGAAATTATCCCTAAGTTAATCTAATAATTCTTTAAACTACTCCTTTTATGAATTAATAAACACACATGAAAAATGAATAAATAAATAAATATATACATATATTCCCTCAGAGCTTAAGGTACGTGAAGCTCGAAGGCTCATACCCCCGCAATAAAATCATAGGGAAGAAAAAAATCAAAAATACTTAATAACAAAAATATAATAATAATAATAATAATAATAATAAATGATCATAAAATAATAATAATGATAGTAATAGTAGTGATCTACAATAATAATAATAATAATATTAATAACTTGACACATGTATATATACGTTTGATAATAATGAATAGCATGTACCCTAATATATGGAAATAATTTGTGACTATATACATGCTAACATACATATATACTTGCACAAAAAGGATAGTAAGAATAATACTGCGTTCCAAGATTTATAATATCAGCCCACCTCTAAAAATATACATGTGTATATATATATGATAATTATGGCAATAATACTATTAGTAGTAATAAGCATATATTAATAATACTAAACCTGCCTTAATAAAAACATGTACAATATGGAAATAATAAACTAATCCTATAATTAACATGTAAACTATACAATTTGGAAACAAATCAAGTAAAATTATGGGAACAATTCAAATTATAATCTATTATGTGAATATATATATATATGGGTATAATATATAAACATGTGATAATTAGGAAATATACCAAAATCTAACATGGAAATACAGTAATAATACGAAACTAAATAGGTAATCAAATATACAATAAGAAGGATAGGTAAAGGTAATATGAATATGCACCTAAACATATGAGGTGATCACAATAATAAGATGTAAACTATACAATTAAATAATAATATAAATATGTCAATAAATAATTAAGGCTATGACAATAATGCCTATGCATGCAAATTAGATATACAATTTAAGATATGCAATCAATAATAACATAAATATATATAAGGTCATAATAATAACAATCACATAAGTATGTAAAAATATATATAAAAAAAATATGCAACGTAATAATAATAATATGCAAAATAAATACACAATGATAATATGACAACAATATTAAAGTATACAATAATAATAACAAGAAAAATATATCATGGATATTAAACACTAAAACAAACAATGTAACAGACAACAATAGTATTAATATTTTATACATATAATAAACGCAGCAAAAAAAAGCGCACTTTAAATATTAAAACGAATTTTTACAATGGAGTTTCTATAGCTATATTTAATATCTAGAGATAAATAAATAGACAAATAAGCATGAACAAATATCATAAACTGAATATTTAACATATACAATCAAGAGCTTAATCCTGCATATTTAAAAAAAAACACAACTAATAAAAATCAGTTAATCATTTAATTTCTACATATACATAATAAAGGATTTAAACTTTAAATGTTAAAACAGGACAAAAAAAAAAAAAAAAACTAATGACAATGCAGTAAAAATATAACAGAGGTGAGTGTATCAGTGAGTGCAAGTGGGTGCGTGTGTGTGTGCAGCAGGTGATGCCGGTGCGGTGAAAGGCGACTCACGGTTGGTGGTGATCAAGATGGGTGACCGGAGCAGGGGTGGCCGGAAAGACAAGCGAACACCGAAGAAAAACAGTAGCGAGCGCCGGAGAAGATGACTGGTGCTGTTGACGGAACTAAAAAAAAAACTGAGAAAGATGGCCGCCGAAAAACACAAACGAGCGCCGGGCTATTGGGTTGCTGTTGCTTTTGGTGCCTCGTGCTCCAACAGAGGACTTCTAGCTGAAGACCTCTAGAGTAGCCTCCTGCGATGCCGTTGGTGCCTTCCCACCTAAAACCCGTAATGCCGTGATGGAGGGCTCGGGGAGTTGGTGGCTGGCTACTTCTGTTCTGGTACTGGGATGAGGCGGTTGGAGTTGTAGGGGATGGCCAGAGGAGCTGTGGCGGCTGGATTCTATGGACTGGCGGCAGAGGAGGCCAGTCGTTGTTGGTTGAGAACGTGAGCAAGAAGAAAGGGACGCGCTCGGGTGCTAGTCTGGCGTAGTGGAGATGGAAGAAAGAGGGGGAGAAGAGATCAAGGTGGGAAACTGAGGAGGATCAGCGGGTGATGGGGTGGCCGGAGAAGAAGAAGAAGATGGTTTTTTTGTATTTTTGGCTCTGTGGCTGTGCTGTGCGCAGCGCCCCCCCCCCCCCCCCTCTTTGCTGTGGGAAGGAGCCTTTAAATAGGCTCCAACCCCAAAACCCTAGGCTAAAAAATAAAATAAAATAATAATAATAATAATAATAATAATAATAATAATAATAATAATAAAAAAGTGGAAATAATAATAATAGTAAAAATATTGAAAAATAATAACAATAATAAATAAAAAAAATAAAATAAGGTAATAATAAAGATAATAAAAATACCAATAATAATAATAATAATAATGATATTTAAAAAATAATAAAAACAATGAAAATAAAAATAATAATAGTAATATAATAATAATAACAATAGTAAGATAATAAAGTGATAATAATAATATTTAAAGATAATAATAATAAAAATAATAATAATAGCAAAATGATAATAATAATAATAATAATAATAATAATAATAATAATAATAATAATAATAATAATAATAGGAAATATAATAATAATGCTACTACTACTAATAACAGTAATAATAGTAAAAATAATAATGATAATAAAGTAATAATAATATTTAGAAATAATAAAAATATTAATAATAATAGTAATTATAGTAAAAATAATAATAACAAAGTAACAATAATAGTATATAAAATAATAATATTAATAATAATGGTAATAATAGTAAATATAATAATAACATTGGGTCTGGGTAAAAATGGGGTGTCTACAGCTACCCTTCTTTGTAGGATTCGTTGCTTCAAAGTAAAAGTAGGAGCTCTCCTACGTTATTTGTGGCAACAAACCTGCAAAAATAAAAGACGCTGATTTTGGACCAGGCCAAATGCATCAAAAGAGTGGGACCGCAGAGGGTCAATAAGGTGGGACCGCAAAGGGTCAATAAGGTGGGACCGCGAAGGGTTAGTAAGATGAGATCGTGATGGGTCAATGAGATGGGATCGTGATGGGTCAATAAAAGTGAGACCGTAAAGGGTCAATAAGATGGGACCGCGAATGGTCAATAAGATGGGACCACAAAGGGTCAATAAGGTGCGACCGCAATGGGTCAATAAGTGTGGGACCGCGAAGGGCCAATAAAAGTGGACCGCGATGGGTCAATAAAAGTGGACCGCGATGGGTCAATAAGAATGGGACCATGATAGGTCAATAAAAGTGGACCGCGATGGGTCAATAAGAATAGGACCGTGATAGGTCAATAAGGCGGGACCGTGATGAGTCAATAAGGTGGGACCGCGATGAGTCAATAAGGTGAGACCACGAAGGGTCAATAAGAGTGGACCGCGATGGGTTAATAAGGTGGGACCGCAATGGGTCAATAAGATGGGACCGCGATGGGTCAATAAGAATGGGACTGTGATAGGTCAATAAGGTGGGACCACGAAGGGTCAATAAGGTGGGACCGCGATGGGTCAATAAGGTGGGACCGCGAAGGGTTAATAAGAATGGGACAGCGATGGGTCAATAAGGTAGGACCGCGATGGGTCAATAAGGTGGGACCGCGAAGGGTTAATAAGAATGGGACCGCGATGGGTCAATAAGGTGGGACCGCGAAGGGTCAATAAGGTGGGACCGCGAAGGGTTAATAAGAATGGGACCGCGATGGGTCAATAAGGTGGGACCGCGAAGGGTCAATAAGAGTGGGACCGTGAAGGGCCAATAAAAGTGGACCACGATGGGTCAATAAAAGTGGACCGCGATGGGTCAATAAAAGTGGACCGCGACAGGTCAATAAGAATGGGACCGTGATAGGTCAATAAGATGGGACCGCGAAGGGTCAATAAGGTGGGACCACGATGGGTCAATAAGAGTGAATAAGATGATCAAAACAATTTGGATGAAACTACTCGCATGAACGAGATAATCAAGAAAGCTTTGAGGTGATCCAACACCTCGATTTTGTCGTGAACAACATTTTGGATGTGAGGGCTGATGCCCTAATTTCAATGCAGATGACTTAATTTGGACTAAGGAGATGGTTACTCTATATGGGGGATGATGAATCAGGTACGAAACCTTGAGATCTTTTTGGAATATGTCCTCAGGTGTAGGGTCCAGAATTATTCCACTGGGGATTATCCATTGGGAATGAAAACCCGAGTTTCTTTTGCTGTCTTTAGATTACCCTCTTTGAGACTCAACAACCAAGGGGTTAACTGCCACAGTTTCAAAGTATGTCAATTTGTGCATTGGGGCCAGCTGCCCTAGTTTCAAAATATGTCTAGACAAGAATGGCTCAGTCAATGAGGCAAAAGAATTATTCAGAAGTTTATTCAACCAGACAAGTATGATTGAATGGTGCTCTATTGCGATATGTATGCATGTTGCTACCTAAGATGATAGAATGCAGTGAAATGTTGCTATGTGTGCATAGTGAAGTGTGAATGCAAAGATGTATGCATGTCGCATGAGATGCCCTTCGTATTTCCTTTCTTATGCAATGCATGGGATGTATGGTAATGCATGAATCTTTTCTCTTTCCAACGTGCTTGTAATCAACAACCCAATCTCTGATTTCGGGTGTGCCTTCAAATTCCAAGTTGCCACTGATTCTAGCCATGTTTCAAATTCCAAAAGGCGCTCAAAATCTACCCCAGTGTTTACATGCCATTGGTCATGGCCCTATTTTCGACTTTTATTCTGTTCTGAAAGCTCCTGAATTCACTCCAATAGAACTTAAAAGCTGCCCCAGATTCGATCCTTGTCCACTGATCTTGGCTATGTTATCATTGTGCACTCTAATATGACAGCATCGAAATTAGTCCAGTCAAACTCAAACCAACATCTGCCCCAGTTACCATCATTTGTTACTGATATTGGCTTCAATTTTCTTGACTCATCCGGCCATGGAGGTGATTGGCTTGGCTCAAATGAAACTCGATCACAAAATATGCCTCAGTTGAATGGATCTATAACTGATCTTGACCCTGTTTTCATATGCCAATCTGGTAAGAAGGTGCTCGAATGGGTCCACTGAAACTCAATTCTTTTTGATAAGCAGATCTTTGAAACCTGACATGACATTTGCCCTAGTTAGATTGCTCTTTCTCTACATGGATCTTCTTTATA
This sequence comes from Malania oleifera, assembly GCF_029873635.1. NCBI lineage: Eukaryota > Viridiplantae > Streptophyta > Magnoliopsida > Santalales > Ximeniaceae > Malania > Malania oleifera. The sequence goes on along the minus strand of NC_080424.1, from coordinate 75,268,585 downwards.
TAAACTGCTGATGATTCTAAAACCCTTTGACTATCCATCCTCCTTTAAAACTTTGAAGGGCAAGAAGTTTTTTTTTTTTTATATGATGACGTGCCAATTTACTAACGAGCTTGTAACTAACCCAATTATGATCTTGAATTCCCAACTAACATAGATGTCTCTAAATGTGTTCCTCTGAAACTTGGCATGACACCTAGCCTAGTATATGCATTTGTAGCTGATCTTGTCCGTCTCATATTTTCTTCACAAGGACGTTCTTTGGATTGCATCCTTAATGTTTTAAAATCTCTTTGAAATTTAAATGAATAAGCATGCAATCAGATAACTCAATCTCAATAGGAATATGAATGGAATGCACAAACTTGCTTGTCTTTGCTTGATTTTTTGTGCTTGTTAAATAGGAGACAAATTTTACCAGTACTTTGACACTAATATAAGTTTGCTAGCTTAGAGAATCATATCAATGGGCAAAACCTTTTTTTTTTAGCCTCATAACCATAACTCCTCCACTATATCACCGCTTAGAGGTTCTTTCTTGCTTATTTCAATCTTGTTTCAAACTCCCTGTCTTGAATTATAACTAGTATCTCATTAGGTAGTCAGATCAATATTCCGATCTCAAGGTGGACTTTAAGACATGGGACGAAATGTAGGCTTAGGATTGAGGTTTCACCAAGAATAAGGAAACTAAGGCTCAAAATTCCCATTCCATAATAAAATTTTTGGCTCCAATTTGTGGTGCCATATTCGCAGAATTTTGACCGAACTTGTTATTTGAACAAGCTGCCCACATACCTTTTCAGGATCAGGTCATTAAATAGTTCAGACTCATCATTGAGTCTGATAAATCACTTGAGACAACAATGTATACCAATCTGGTCAGGACTTTCATTTGGACCGTAATGTAGGCTAATGGTATGGGTTAAAGAAAGAAAGATTTAAATAAGGCTCAAAATTTATCAATTTCATCAAGGGTAATTTGGTCAAAGATCACATATGTAGTATGTCCCATATTTTCATTTTTTTTTCCTTTTCTTCTTTTTGCTCTCTTTTTTTTCTCATTTTTTTTTTCATCATCATCTTCTTCTTCTTTTAATGTAACTTTTTCTTTTACTTTTATGAAGAAATCTTAACTTCATTTTCATTTGAACTTCAATTAGGACCAATCTTTCAAAAAACTGCCCCAGTGTGGGGTGTGATCCTTCAACATGTTAATCAAGGAATGAATTTTTCAGGCTCAAAAGGGTTGTCAAGGGATTTCTTCTTTTACTTTCTTTTGGGTAGCAGAAAAATGGCCTGCCATCATTTTGGTAATGATCATTGCCTCAAATGACTTTTCAAACACTACAAGACCCAAACCCAGGTTGAATTTTTGATGAACTAACTTTTAAGAAAAGATTGGTTTAACATTCAGGCTCGAAATGGGTTAGCAAATGGTAAATCATCGTTTGGTTCTTTATGGAAAAACTGGTCAATCAAAGATAGCCACCCTTCATTTGATCAGAATATAATCATCATACCTTTAAGACACCAATCATAGATAACAAAGACAAGAGACTTTTTCGTCGATTTTATCAAGCGAATGTAGAACAAAACTTGATGAGTCCTTTCTGTATATTTCTCCTATGACTCTTCATCGTTTTGAAATCCATATCTCAACCAGGCTCTTGAAAATGTCTTGAAGTGGGGGGTCTTCAAAGACTTTTCCTTCATCATCCTTTTTTCTTTTCTTTCTTTCTTTTTTTTTTTTTTTTTTTTTTGCCCCATTGAATAAACTTCCAAAACTAGCTAATGGCTCCAAGTCCTTTGTACTGACAAAACTATTACCTATGTCACTTTACACAAAATACAAGCAAAAATAGACAAAATTTGGCATAAAGTGGTGATTCAAGGAGGATGAAATGAGATGAGACTGAAAAGCATTCTTATTTCATTCAATTTCAAAATGATTTAAATAAAAAGCATGGACATTCCTCTTGTTATCAGCCTTAGGTGATCAAGCAGCATTTCTGTATCATGTGAGCTCACTTCTAAAGTTGAATACCAATCAATCTTCTAACCCGATGGCGTTTATTACATTCCTACTATGATCACGCAATGGGTCCTTTCTCTGTAGAGAGATCATCTTGCTTTGCTCAATATTGGAATCCTGGATCTCAATTCTATCACCTTGGACCATGGCTTTAAAGATAAATTGGAATGTGATTATTGATCCATTGGAGATGATTATGCATACATGGTTATGAAATTGAGCATGGAATGCATGATTATGTTATGCAATGGGTGTTTATGCGTGGGGGTAACTAGTGCACAAATACATACAAATAAGGATATGAACATGCATCAACCTATCATGCATGGTTATGCGTGTAATTATGCGTGAATGCATGAATGCAATGTAACCTAAATGACTACTTTGCCAGAATTTTGAAAACATCCCGCTAATGAAAGATTTCAAGATTAAGACGACCATTGATGGGCCACAATTTCAATTCAACTCTTCCCTTAACCATTCCTTTCTTTAATGACGGTCCATGTACCTCGTATTCTATGAAAGGTCAAATTATGATCGGAGGTTGGGGTTGACCCAAGCTAGTCAACCCCTTGGATTTCTTCAATGCGGGCTTGTGAACTTTAACATGCACTTGGACCTCGAGTATTTTAAAATATGGGTTTCAATATATTTCATGATGGGATTAGGCCCTAGTTTTAAAAGGACTTGGGCTTGGATTGCTTAGAAAATATTGGCCTGAATTTTTGGGTAATAGGGTCGAAGCCCATTTTTGGAAATCTGAGTTTGACCCTTTTTGAAAATCAGGCTTGGGCTGAGTTTTTACTTAGGAAAAGGTCGGGCCTTGGTTTGTTTTTAAAGAATTGGACCCAAGTTATTTGAAAAGGGTTGGGCCGACCCATATTATAAAATGCTCAGGTCAAGTACTTCATTTTTTTTTTAAAAGGATGGGCCATGGTCTCATTATTGGACTTTTCTGAATACTGGCTAAGTAGTATGTATGTCTAAAATGGATGTCAAATGTATGATATAATACAAAGTATCTCATAACATATATACAACATACTATACATGGAGTAGGATGTGGCTCCTGTCCCAACCCAGGGTAGGTATATATATACAGGGTTCTTCATGATTCTATCCTAGTTAGGGAAGACTATAGACAAGTATGTGTGGGTAAGCTCTAATCCCTATATACAAAGGTTCCCAATCTAACCTCCATCCTCACCCAAAAGGGGTTTGGACGAAGTTTAAATTGAGCGGAGTGGTTCGCGGGTCCCCACAAGCCCTGCCACGTGGGGACAAACGCTATTACACTCCTATCTAATCCTAGTAAGGAAAGCTCGGGTATAGAGCGTGAAAGTGTGTGCATTTGAATTTAACCTAATCCCGCTATCCCCACATTTATTCACATGCTATAAACAATATGGAAACAAGATATCTACCATTAATATATATATTCAAAAGATAAGGAAACACAATATATGCAATTAATATGTTTATTCAAAAAAAAATTTGGAAACAAAAAATAAGGAAACAAAATATTTATGATTAGTATACACAATATCTATAATTAATATGCTTATTCACAATATCTAAAATTAATATGCTTTATTCAAAATATTTGGAAACAAAATATCTACAATTAATATTCACAAAATTAGGAAACAAAATATTTTTAACTAATTTTGGTTATTTACAAATTATGGAAGTAAAATATTTACAATTAATCAAAGTTTATTGACAAATTACAATATTTACAAAATAATGAGTAATTAAAAGATTTATTAAATTTAAACTTGGGATAATTTTCAATTAATTAATGGCTCGACTCTCTAAGTCCCCAGCGGAGTCGCCAAGCTGTCGCGGCGTCCTAGGAGCGCGTGTGCCCCGGGCGGCGAAATTAAAAATCATTTTAATATTTTCATTGAAAAACATGGAATGTCGGAGTCGCCACTAACCTTTAGTGCGGTTAGAACACATGATTACTACCCCGTTAGGGGTAGAATCGGTCTACATTACCAGAGTTGGGGTCGGGAGTTCCGTTACGCGAGGGGAAGGTACGAGCACCCCCTACGCGCCCGTTCTTACGAACGGTACCTAATTAATTTGAAATTATCCCTAAGTTAATCTAATAATTCTTTAAACTACTCCTTTTATGAATTAATAAACACACATGAAAAATGAATAAATAAATAAATATATACATATATTCCCTCAGAGCTTAAGGTACGTGAAGCCCGAAGGCTCATACCCCCGCAATAAAATCATAGGGAAGAAAAAAATCAAAAATACTTAATAACAAAAATATAATAATAATAATAATAATAATAATAAATGATCATAAAATAATAATAATGATAGTAATAGTAGTGATCTACAATAATAATAATAATAATATTAATAACTTGACACATGTATATATACGTTTGATAATAATGAATAGCATGTACCCTAATATATGGAAATAATTTGTGACTATATACATGCTAACATACATATATACTTGCACAAAAAGGATAGTAAGAATAATACCGCGTTCCAAGATTTATAATATCAGCCCACCTCTAAAAATATACATGTGTATATATATATGATAATTATGGCAATAATACTATTAGTAGTAATAAGCATATATTAATAATACTAAACCTGCCTTAATAAAAACATGTACAATATGGAAATAATAAACTAATCCTATAATTAACATGTAAACTATACAATTTGGAAACAAATCAAGTAAAATTATGGGAACAATTCAAATTATAATCTATTATGTGAATATATATATATGGGTATAATATATAAACATGTGATAATTAGGAAATATACCAAAATCTAACATGGAAATACAGTAATAATACGAAACTAAATAGGTAATCAAATATACAATAAGAAGGATAGGTAAAGGTAATATGAATATGCACCTAAACATATGAGGTGATCACAATAATAAGATGTAAACTATACAATTAAATAATAATATAAATATGTCAATAAATAATTAAGGCTATGACAATAATGCCTATGCATGCAAATTAGATATACAATTTAAGATATGCAATCAATAATAACATAAATATATATAAGGTCATAATAATAACAATCACATAAGTATGTAAAAATATATATAAAAAAAATATGCAACGTAATAATAATAATAATATGCAAAATAAATACACAATGATAATATGACAACAATATTAAAGTATACAATAATAATAACAAGAAAAATATATCATGGATATTAAAAACTAAAACAAACAATGTAACAGACAACAATAGTATTAATATTTTATACATATAATAAACGCAGCAAAAAAAAGCGCACTTTAAATATTAAAACGAATTTTTACAATGGAGTTTCTACAGCTATATTTAATATCTAGAGATAAATAAATAGACAAATAAGCATGAACAAATATCATAAACTGAATATTTAACATATACAATCAAGAGCTTAATCCTGCATATTTAAAAAAAAACACAACTAATAAAAATCAGTTAATCATTTAATTTCTACATATACATAATAAAGGATTTAAACTTTAAATGTTAAAACATGACAAAAAAAAAAAAAAAAAAACTAATGACAATGCAGTTAAAATATAACAGAGGTGAGTGTATCAGTGAGTGCAAGTGGGTGCGTGTGTGTGTGCAGCAGGTGATGCCGGTGCAGTGAAAGGCGACTCACGGTTGGTGGTGATCAAGATGGGTGACCGGAGCAGGGGTGGCCGGAAAGACAAGCGAACACCGAAGAAAAACAGTAGCGAGCGCCGGAGAAGATGACTGGTGCTGTTGACGGAACTAAAAAAAAAACTGAGAAAGATGGCCGCTGAAAAACACAAACGAGCGCCGGGCTATTGGGTTGCTGTTGCTTTTGGTGCCTCGTGCTCCAACAGAGGACTTCTAGCTGAAGACCTCTAGAGTAGCCTCCTGCGATGCCGTTGGTGCCTTCCCACCTAAAACCCGTAATGCCGTGATGGAGGGCTCGGGGAGTTGGTGGCTGGCTACTTCTGTTCTGGTACTGGGATGAGGCGGTTGGAGTTGTAGGGGATGGCCAGAGGAGCTGTGGCGGCTAGATTCTATGGACTGGCGGCAGAGGAGGCCAGTCGTTGTTGGTTGAGAACGTGAGCAAGAAGAAAGGGACGCGCTCGGGTGCTAGTCTGGCGTAGTGGAGATGGAAGAAAGAGGGGGAGAAGAGATCAAGGTGGGAGACTGAGGAGGATCAGCGGGTGATGGGGTGGCCGGAGAAGAAGAAGAAAAGAAGATGGTTTTTTTGTATTTTTGGCTCTGTGGCTGTGCTGTGCGCAGCGCCCCCCCCCCCCCCCCCCCCCCCACCCTTTTGCTGTGGGAAGGAGCCTTTAAATAGGCTCCAACCCCAAAACCCTAGGCTAAAAAATAAAATAAAATAATAATAATAATAATAATAATAATAATAATAATAAAAAAAAAGTGGAAATAATAATAATAGTAAAAATATTGAAAAATAATAACAATAATAAATAAAAATAAAAATAAAATAAGGTAATAATAAAGATAATAAAAATACCAATAATAATAATAATAATAATAATAATAATAATAATAATAATGATATTTAAAAAATAATAAAAACAATGAAAATAAAAATAATAATAGTAATATAATAATAATAACAATAGTAAGATAATAAAGTGATAATAATAATATTTAAAGATAATAATAATAAAAATAAAAATAATAAAAATAATAATAATAGCAAAATGATAATAATAATAATAATAATAATAATAGGAAATATAATAATAATGCTACTACTACTAATAACAGTAATAATAGTAAAAATAATAATGATAATAAAGTAATAATAATATTTAGAAATAATAAAAATATTAATAATAATAGTAATTATAGTAAAAATAATAATAACAAAGTAACAATAATAGTATATAAAATAATAATAATATTAATAATAATGGTAATAATAGTAAATATAATAATAACATTGGGTCTGGATAAAAATGGGGTGTCTACAGGTTGTATGGTATTCGGTGGTTTGGAAATCAAGTTGTACTCCCAAATACTCATTTGTGTTGTGGTTGTGTGCAAAGGCTAAACTGCTTACTAGTGACAAAGTCTAGGTGGAAGGAATTGATAAATCCTGTGTCTTTTGTGGAATAGAAACATAAACATTGGACCATATATTCTTCAAGTGCAGAGTCACAAATCTTATTTGGAATCATTTGAAGGGTTGGTTGGGCATGAGGAGGTCTATGTCAACTATTAAAGCAGCATTTAAATGGATGCACGAGGAGGCAAAGGGTGCAGGAGTTTAGACAATTGCAAAAAGAATATGCTTGGCTACAATGGTTTACTACATTTGGCATTTTTGAAACAAAAAGAAGTTTGACGGAACTATTACTAAGTCAGAAGTCATAAATAAAGTAATTAAGACCCACACTTTTAGAATCATCTTTGATAGATTTCCACATATTCTATAGAGTTTGGATCTAGAGTATTTAGGAGACTGAATGTATTCAGTTTCAATGGGTGCTTGAGTTGCTTGTAGACACCCTAATTTTTACCAGGACCCTGATTCAAAGTTTTGAGGGATATGACAATCCATCCTTAATTCACAGGCTCCTAAAATAGATAGAATTACAATTGATTTACTCATTCTCTAAGTATCCCTATCCAAGATTCTCAAAGTCATGACATGGAAATTTAAATGAGATGGAAAATTTTTATTAATTAATTGAAGGTCCCTAAACTTTTAACCCACATTCGTGCATAAGTGTAAGCTCTAAGTGTTAGGTTTGTCCGTTGCCTTGTCAAAATGGACTGATTAACTGAACTTTGTATTTCATACACAAGATAGAGCTTGGATGTACATGAAAAGATATATTTTATTAAAGAGGGGGCACGTGCCCTAGGTTTGGAATACAAAGAGGTACAATGCACATACATGCAGTGAAAAATACAAAATGTGCTAATACAAGAGCATCCACTGAAATACATCTTGGAAAAACATTGGGAAATGCCACGTTGTACAAGGTGCTACGTGGAAATACAGTACACACGGGAAATATAGAGCAAATATAGAGAAATACATTCAATAAATAGAGAAAGTACACGAGATACAACGAAATGAAATGGAAAATAAAATACAAGAAAAATCTCTTGAGCTCATGCAGCATATTCCAAGGCATCTCTGGGTCCTGTTCAAGAGAATTGAAAGAAAAATCAGTAAGTTAGAGGTTAAAGAATTAAAAAAAAACATTAATATAAAAATACGTGATGGCGAATTGATTCCCTCCTGGGAATAAGGGAACAAATAAAATGGGGGGAACAAATTTCTGCTGAGAAGAAGGTCGTCTTGCGCCAAAGACACTGCCAAGACTCCCTATAAATAAGAAGTCTCACATAGACCTATAGGCAAAAGGGGGGAGCAATTAGAGAGAACTGTGCAAGTAAAGGAGAAAATCGTGCAAGTAGAGGGAAGAATTGTGTAAAGGTGGGGTAAATAAAGAAATTAGCAGAGAAAAGTTGAGAGAAAGTTAGAGAAATTAGCAAAGAGAAGTTGAGAGAAAGTTAAGAGCAATTAGCAAAGTAGAAGGCATTCAGAAGCAACCCACAGAGCTACCACAACCTCACAAGGCCCTAGAAAGCTGGAGCTGATCATCCAGTGACTAGGAACCACTCCCAGGAATAGGCCTTAGACAGACAACTGTAGACACACAATCAGAACAGGAAGATCGGAGGAGTGAAAGACTAGTGGTAAAGGGTTTACCCTTCCAAAATTACATCTTAAAATGTGATGCACATGTGTGTGTGTTGTGAAAATAAGGGTGGCCTCTCCCAACAATGCGCAGCGGAATAAACATTGTATAAAGGATCAAATATACATACTTGCAACAAATAAAATGGTGAAAAATATAAAAACATTCCACAACCATAGCAATATAAAGAGAGTAATAATAAAGGCAACGACACCAGGAATTATGTGGTTCAGCAAAACCTACATCCATGAGAGCAATCGGCAAGAGATTCACTTGAAAATCAAAGTCTCACAATACAATGATCTTCTCTCCTTCTCTCACCCTCTCTTATTCTCTTATATGTTGAAATATGCCTAGAATGACATATATAACAACCCCTCGGAGGTTTCCCTCTGAATACCCAACTACCATAATGCCTAAATTCAAATTTTGAATTTCTCTTCGCAGCCTAGGAGACACTCGTCAATGAGTATAAGGATTCATCGATGATCCAAAGAAGACCACTCATTGATGTGTCCATACTCTCGTCAACGAGTCTTCAATTCTGAGAAATTTTGGCTCTCGGTATCTACTCGTCGACGAGCTCAAGGCACTCGTCAACAAGTTCCTGCTGTGCAGCCCCTACATGTTCTTCTTCCTTCCCTTGTTTATGAAATTCCAAGTATAAGAGTCATACCATAAATAACAATCTCCACCTTGGCGATTATACGCCCCCTTAGGAGAATACTGAAAAGCATATGAACTACTCCACCTTGAACTTGAATCGCCTAGTTGGGTTATGTCTCCCTTCTAACACTTTGAGACAAATACCAAGTCCAAGCAATACCACTTGAACTTACCGATGGCAGCTTCAGCTTCTACCATCAACCCCAATGCAGTTGTAGATTCATCACTTGAAGACTTCACCCTAGGCTTCTAACAATAGTAAACAAACACTGCTACAAGCCTTATATTACCAAAACCCCCTGCATAGTCTTCAACAAATCTCACAACTAACAGTCCACTCTATTGCCTATTGAAATACCCCATTTACACAATCATGGAGGACCATTGAGATATCCCGGACATCAAAGAACATCCTTGGGTACCGAGTGGTAAAGATTTCACAATGAACTCCACAGAACCCCCTTGAGACGGTAAACAAAGTCTTCCTACGGTTCCGTCCACAAAGCCACCATGAGACAATACCAATCTCTCTATAGCTTTGTCCATGTGAATCAACAAACCAAGACCCATCTTGGTCGTACCCAACACATTCATTTTAAAACCTTTCAACAGAGTTTCCTACTGATTAAAGCCCCAGTTAAAGAATTTCTAGCCAATAACATGTCATTCATACACAACAAACATATCACTCCACTGCATCTTATCACCCTCTTCCATATTGGAAGTCTCACCACCTCATACACTTGAGTGGTGGTTTGATAGTGCACATGAGCTTACCGTAATTTTGCGGATCTCCCGAGCTAAAACTCCCTACAATATGACCAATGCCATCTATACCCTGAGTCTGTTGCTCCACCTGCATCACAAGTCCATTTAATCCGTGATATTGTTAACTTGAGTTAGAACTCCCCACATTTTTGCCCCGAGTCCTTAACTCCACTTAAATAGCATGATTGCTGCTGTCGCAGTTTTGTGGCATTTCTATTTCTATTTCTTTACCTGAGTACGATGCCCTATGACTTTATCAATAAAAAGTCATGCCCTCGATCACCCATTTGTTTGCCATAGGATCACCCAACTTGCACCCTCCTTTCTTAGTGAATAAAGAAAGAGGTACTATCTGGACAAAACACCAAGCCTAGATCCTCTATCACTAGAATAGTGCACTAGTGGACATCCACTCACAACTGAATAGTCTACTGCAAAAACATGCCCACAATTCACTTGCGACTTTCCCATCTAGCGATACCTTTGGCGATCGATTACTCGAAAAATGTGTCATACTCACTAACTTCACCAAAAAGTACCCTGCAAGTCTTGCATATAACCTACCCTGCTCACAAAACTTCTTGAACAAAACTAGCGTACTCAGTCCCCTACGTCTAATATAAGGATTTCTCTCTCGGTTTAGTTCTCCACCTCAGCCACTGCATGAAGTACACTAAGACCCTTTGTGATAAACTCACAAAATACATATGTCTCTCCTTTGATGCTATCATCTTTGGTTCTCAAATATCTGAATACATGTAGTCAACCATATTCTCTAAACACATATACCACAAGAAACCCGACTCAGACTCAATAGTTGCAACTCCACCTACAACTATAACATCTCATAGTGCAAAGATGTTTTCCGCTACTTTATCCCCTTTCATCACCCTCGAGTTGCACACATTTTCATTTCTTTGCATTCAGACTCATAACAATATCCATTACGGTCTAAAATTTCCAATGAAAATACCATTCTTCCTTAGACCCGATTCATGTCTTAATGGATATTGTTATGAGGTGCTCCGAACCCGATGAAACACATAGCACATCTTCAACACTACATTTTGAGTCTTTCTCCACTACACTTGCAGATTTTGACGAACCCTTAGACATATATCGACATTCCCGTTTTCACCAAACTAATGCTAGAGAATTCTCATCCATGACGTGATACAACACGTTTTTAGCCAAACAAAGACGATTGCTCCCAATTCATTCCAAATCGTTGCATCCATGCTATCTAAACGAATTCTATATTTACTGCCAATGGGAAAAAAAAACTATATTTAATATATTTGCTCTAACCATAAGATACACACACACACATATTGAAATTTTAAGATAAAATTAAAATATTGCTTTTTTTTTTTTTGTTGATTAAATGCTTGGACCCTAGACTACGCAACAATAGATAACTTCCCTCTCATCTCATATCCTCCTCAACATAAAAATCCTAAGTTTTAACCCGATTCCTTTTATTCTTTGTTTATCTCTCCTTCTCTTTTCCTCAATATTTTGGCACTTGTTTTAACTGAACACTTTTGAAATGTAATTATTAAGTTGGAAAATAATACACGTGACATATATTAAATAAAACTAAGAACATTGATCAATTGTAACTTCACAAATTTATTTGTTATTTAATTTATCTATTTATTTAATACTCTTTTAACACATATAAATAATAATAGTAAATCTAATGAATATTTAGAAATAATGGGGAAAACAATGCAACAATGATTTTTGTTATTTATTTTTGAATTTGGTTTAATGATTGTATGATGTTTTATTTTATTTTATTTTTTGGTTTTTTGACATCATCACACACATACACACAGCACATACCAATTATGCATGAAAAAATGATTATTTATTTATTTATTTATTTTTTATTTCTTAATATGGTTTCTATTTTGATTCAACAAGTGTTACTTTCAAAAATAACGATGGTAGGGCATTGGTCCTCCAATGATTACATAATTTACTGTCACTTTCTGCCCATGATTTAGGAGCCCAACAGGTGTACTGGGCTGGCCCAACTCCCAAGCATAAGGTTGAGCGTTATCTGTGGTGGACTTTTAAAAAGCCCACAAAGCTTGTCAAATGAAACCCAACCAGACTGTTGGAATACTCAAGACTTGGCCCATACACCAACCCCCTAAAATTAATCCTACGGGCATATTTATATTTTAAAAAGTCACTGCTAGTTTATTATTTCATTTTTGATTTCTAAAATAATTACAAAAATGCCACCTTATTTTTAATTTTCATAAAAATTAAAAAATATATATTATTTTTTAAAAAAATTTTCCATAAAAGAATTGAAGATTTGAAAAATAAAATAGTGTTATAATTCTTTAAAAGATTAGAAATTGTTTTCCGCATATATGCATATTGTTAATTTTTGGAAAAAAAATTATTTATCTTTCCTAAGATTTAGAAAAATGTACACGAACAATTTTTAATGCTTAAAAAGAAACACACACACTTTCTTTAACATTAAAATGTAATAATACTTATACTCCCTCAGCACTTTTTATGGAAATAAAAATAAAACGATGTGTTTTATTGAGGATTAACATTTACAAAGAATTTGAAGGAAAACTAGAAAAATTAATAATTTTGTATTAATAAATTCAAGTATGAAATAAATTTATAAACAAGTCGAGTCAAGCTTTACCATACTCAAACTTGTTTATTAAATTTTTACTAAACTTTAACTCAACTCAAATCAAAATGTAACTTGAACTTATTCATTATATAAATGAACAGGTTCAATCGTTACTAAATCAAATTACTGAAATATTTGTGATTAGTTTGTTCCTTTGAACCTTATCACTATGAGAGGCAAGAAGCTCTTAGATTTTGCTAGACAAAAAGTGTAAAGGAACTCTTACTAATATTGTTTTAGAGCTTCTTTGCTAGTCTTTTGGCCTTATCCACTAGCGTCATCACTAAATTTAAGTCATAGAGTTTGGGCTAAATAAACCTATGCCCAAATGATCCTTAATTTAAAGCCCGGCTCAATCTAAGGATCTGAATTAAACCTTATTAAACGAGATCAAAAAATAAGTCTAATCCAGGTCTATGAGAGCCTAACGAAGCAGCTAATTGAATTATTCACAAGTTGAAATGAATCAAATCTATTCATATTAAGGAACGACTTGTTTATTAGCATGCCCTAAAATTGGGTTGAAAGTCACTTATTTGTATCATGGTTAATTTGATGTTAAACAAAATATACTAATAAATTATTTAAATTTATCCACATAAATGTATTAGAACAAGGATAGCAAACTTTCATTGAAGAATACATTTGTTACAATTTTTATAAAGTCCTTTTACAATAAATAAGAAATGTTTTGATTTATAAGCCCATGTTATCCTATAAAATAGCTTATATGATAAGACGATGATATATTTCATACAAGAAATAAATTTTGTGTAGTTTTTTGTAAAATTTATTTTTAATAAATATGAAATATTTTGATTCATATGCTCATATTGTCGTGTAAAAGAGCATATATATATATATATATATATATATATATATATATATTAACATTATGGTTAAGGCACAATTTCTTTGTCATCCTTTTTATATCAATAAATAAATAAGCCTATTGACGTATCTCTTATAGTTCACCAAATAAGGAGTCAACCTGAAACCTTGAGGTCATTAAAGCTCAACGTCACCCTTGCCAGCTAAGCAAATATATATTATCAATTAATCAGTACAATGTAAGAACATAATGTGAAAAAATAAAATATTTTATTTACTACTTCAATTTTTATCAACATTCACCTTAACATGTTTTGCTTTTTTACAAAGTCTAAATAATATTATTTCAGTTGAAAAACAAGAGAATTCTAATTGTTCTTAACCATATATATATTCCTTATAAAATTTGATACTCTATTATATACATATATATAAAGTACACAGGTCCTTCCACGTGTGACAAATAAGTTCTATATTACTTTGATTTAGAATTTATTTTCATAATTTAGTTTTCAAGTAAAATTTATTACTAGTATTTGGAAACATAAATTTTGAATATTAAATTTAGATTCTACGGATTTGAAAAAAAAGAAGTAATATAATTTGGTATTATTTTTTGTACAAATCCACATAAATTTAAATCCAAGCCTTAAAATTCAAATTTCCAAATGCAAGGTTAAAGAATTTTGATTATTTACACAATTTTAACTAGAAAAGCACTTCATATTTTCAATAACATAAATTTTCTTTTACACATAAGAACAATTAACCCTTCACTTATCCCATATCCTTTTTTACTCATCCTACCATTCAAAACAAAACCAAACCTTTAATACTGTGATTATAAGCAATGAGAGATAACATATACAAAAAACTTAAAGGCCTCCCAAAAACAATACCAACATATAAATGTTTCTTAAACCCCCAAAACATTTAATATAAAAACTTCACTCCCATGCCAAGAATTTAGGTGAAATTCAAGAGCGTGAGATGATTATGGAGGCAGAGTCCCAAAGTGCCAACTACCAAATAGTCACTATGCCACTTCAAACTAATGAAAAATGCGCGAAGGAATCTAATACTTTTTTACTTTTTTTTCTTGGCATAGTTGGTCAAGATCTTATAAATCATTATAATACCCATGGTCCAATCAATGGAGAGAGGATCAGTAATTTTTTTTATGGGAAGCAGTTCGTCCTTCCCAAACTCAGCATGCCCTTTAGGGTTACCCAAATGGTGAAACCATGAGTAAGTTCCTCTCCCAGCTATCAATCATTTTGCAGTCAAACCCGAATTGTATGTATAATATATTGTTATGAGAAAAAATGAAAGGCAAATGCGAATGAAAGGTTGAAAAGGAAGTGGGGGCAGCAGAAGGGAGACAGAACAGGGGAGGAACAGGGGAAGAAGGTAGGGGAAAGGGGGCATCACATCGCACACAGCCTTCAAATCTGAGAAGCATGTGTGCCCAGGCACGCGTTGCAGTGCACTGTCTAATCACTCTCTTCAGTGCCTTACCCATTCCTCCATTCTGCTCCCCCGCCCTCCCTCCTCTCATCTTATCCTATTTTTATTCTTGAGGCACATGCTTTTCCCCCAATGCATTCTTCATTTTTTAATAAGATTTTTATATTTTGATCCTAAAATAGGATCCCAAGATGAGAAAATTAATTTTTAAATTTAAATTTACAGAAATTTAGATAAAATTTAATATTTATTTAAATTTGTATAAATTCATATTTACGGTCTAAATTATAAAGTCTTCTGTAGGCTGTGAGAATCACATAAAAAAAAAATATGGCTTTTGATGCCCTTTTCTGTATCTGACTTGATTACAGACTATTTGTAAAATATGAAACGAGAAATTATGAAAAATACTTAAATAAAATTAAAAATTTTTTACAGCAGCAATATGAGTCAGCACTCATTGAATCTCACCATGAGTCCAAGTGATTTGGTTCTTGACTTCCCACCATGGTCCAAATCCTTCGTAAGGAAGAATTCCTCCAAATTTCAAAAGGGAGTCGGGTATTTGTGCTGGGGTAGGACTGTTTTTTTTTGGGGGGTGGGGAGGAGAGGTAGTTTGCTGTGATGGTTCCTATGGGGCTATGGGTAGGATGCCAAATTTCCTCCATAGCTCCAAAGAAGCATAAAGAAATTTAATATTCCTTTGTTTTGATTACTCAATGTGATGGTTCCTATGGGGCTATGGGTTGGATGCCAAATTTCCTCCATAGCTCCAAAGAAGTAAAAAGAAATTTAATATTCCTTTGTTTTGATTACTCAAACATTGTGATCTGACAATAAACGCTACTAAAATTTTAGGGCAAAATAAACTAACTTTCCGTAAGATTTGACAACAAAATAGACCTCTTTTGAGGTTTAATTTAAAAATTTTATAGACTTCTTTTGAGTATATTTGATAAAAAGACAGACCTCTTTGAAGTTTTGAAAATTTCATAAACTTCTTTTGAGATTTCAAAAATTTCACGTACCTCTCATGACATTTAATTTTAGGATACTAATACCCCTAAAAAGTGTCTTTTCATCAAATATAAGGTGTTGGCCTAAACAAGACTTATGACTCTTAATTTTGATGATACCAAAGTAAAGTTATTTAATATTCTTCAAAGTTGTGACATTTAAGGAAAAACAGATATTGAAGTCAAGCATACTTCATATAGGCAAGTGATCAAATTTTGAAAGCTCATATCAAATTCAAGATCAATATTGGAAGCTCAAGGAAAAATGAAGCTTAGGATTTAAAAGAACTCAGAGCAACGATTTCATGAAGATTCTCAAAGAGCTCAAGAAATAAAGAGAGATAATAGGACGTGTATTGTAAGTATTTCAAACATATTCAAAGTATGAAATTTCATTTTGAAGCTCATTAGGCATAAAGAAACTTAGAGACCTTAATTTTAAAACTTGGAACATGTTTTTCAAAAAGAACAAATTGATATTCCAAGAATTGAGACACAAAGAGAGTGAATACAAAAATATTTTAAAAACCAGATTTTTTACCTGACAGGAGCCTGACTGAATATTGTCAGTAGGCTGACACTTTAAAAGTTTTTAAAATACACAAACAGAAGGTCATCAGGCTACTGCCTGGACCTTGATAGACGCTTGACGGTGCAAACTGAGAAGCTTGTCCAGGTTTCATCAGGCTGCTGTCACCCTTTTGCCTATTTTTTAAAATAGGGAATTTCAGTGACAGGCGCCTGACCACAAGGTGACAGACGACTGCCACCCTACTGCCTTTGAAAATTAATTGTGTAATTTATTGACAAATTCCTGACTAAAAGCTCTCAGGCTACTGTCACGTGACAAATTTTAAATTTTATAGCGGACATATTTTTGAAAAATAGATTGCTTGGAGCTCAAACCTGTTCAAAACTTGGACACTACTCCAAGTAAACTTGGGGATCAAGTTAGACACTTTTCTAAATCTATAAATACCCTCAAGACCAATGAATTTATACACCAAGAATGAATTACAACTCTCATACTCTCTCAATTGTTCTCAAACTCTCAAAGGCTCTCTCACTCTCATCTTGTGCACGAATCCTACGGAAGTACTGCTGTCTTTCATCACTGAAATTGTGCATTAAGTTCTAAATCTTTCATCCATTGAAAGAACCATTTGGTTATATACTCTTGGAGCTTCAATTTGATTTTCATATTTGAATTGCTTTGAAGTATATAGATTGAATTTGTACTAACCAGCTCTTTTGAGAGCATCTTTTGTACACCTTCTATTAAATCTTGTCTTGTAGATTGATTGACGGTTTGAGTGCTTGAATTGTTGGACCGAACGAGGGGATATCGTTTGGAGAGGCACACTTTAACCTAATTGAAGGACTGGTTGTAACGGTGTTGTTTCGCCCGAAAAGGAACCAATATAGTGGAATCCTTTGGTGGTTTGCCAAAGGTGAGGACGTAGGCTAGAGATAAGTCGAACCACGTAAAAACTTGGTGTTCTTCTCTACCTTATTGTTTACTTTCTGCACTATATTTCTATTTGTGGATACTAATTGCAGGTTGCAGGGCTTAAATACTAAATTCAAAGAAGACTCTTAATTTTTAGAAAGTACGTTTCAATTAACCTTTTGCGGAAACCCACAAGGGGGTACATTGGTTAATTTGCGAAAATCTTAGTTAAGAGAGCGCATTACAAACCAAAATCAAAACAGTGCTTGCATATAAAATACAGGGCTGTTACCAAAAGTTGAAAGCATCAAATTACAAATTCTTGGTTATCTTGGTTGTTGGTTTTAATATTGTGTGGTTGATTGGATTGTTTAATTTTTTAGTAATTTGTGGAGTGTTTTGGTTGTGATTATAAATTGGGTGATTTACTTAAGATTTTGTTGTAAGTACTAAAACAAGTAAGTAAAAAGTTGACAAAGAACTTAAAAATTTAATTAACCCAATTCACCCCCCTTCTTGGGAACGTTATTTTACTTTCAATTGGTATCAGAGCCAGGTTATAGTAAATTTTAACAAGAAGCTATATAAAGATTAGAATGGCACACCTAGGAATAGCTCCCTTCGGAGAGGGTCAATCCTTAACTTGACCACCAATCTTTTGCGGACTGAACTATACCTTTTGGAAACAACGTATGAGAAGTTACCTTCAAACTATGGATTGGAGAGCTTGGGAGGTTTCACAGATGGTGATCTAATTCCTACCAAACTAGTATATGGAAAACAATTCCTTAAGGAGAAAAATGACATGATTGAAATAGATCACAAAATGTTATAAGTAAACTCAAGTGCTATAAATGTTTTGTATTGTGCTCTAGATATTAATGAATTCAATAGAGTCATGGCCTGCAAAATAGTCAAAGAAATTTGGGATAAGTTAGAGGTAACCTATGAAGGAACAGTTGATGTTAAAGACAATAAGATTGATATGCTAACTAGCGAATATGAAACTTTTAAGATGAACTCGGATGAATCCATCACTAGTATGTATACTAGGTTCACTCACATAATAAATTCCCTAAATGCCTTAGTAAAAACCTACTTTACCTATGAGATGATTCGGAAAATACCTAGAGGTCTCCCACCCATATGGGAACCAAAGGCCACAGCAATAATGGAAGCTAGAAACCTTAAAACCACATCACTAGATGAATTTATAGGTTCACGGCTTACTTATGAAATGACCTTGAAAGAAAGAAATCCTGGACCTAAGCACAAGAAATCTATTTCCTTAAAAGCTGCTAACAAAAGCTCAAGCGATGATGATAGTGAATCAAGTGATTTAGACCTAGCATTTATTACTAAAAGACTTGGCAAGTTCTATAGAAGAAACAAAAAGTTCCCAAGAAAATTTAGTAAAACGAAATTTGAAAAAGAGGAAGCAAATAGGAAGGAGAACAAAAATAAAAATAATCCACCTACGTGTTATCATTGCAAAAAGCCAGGACATATCAAGCCGAACTGCCCTCAACTCAAGAAGGAAAAGAAGAAAAAGAAAACAACCATGAAAGCAACATGGGATGACACAAGTTCAAGAGAAACGAAAAACGAAACAAGCGGGCAAGAGATGGCTAACATGTGCTTCATGCCACATAATGAAGAGGTAAATTCTTACTATGCCTCATTGGAAGAATCTAGTAGTGAATCGTGTAATGAATCTTGTGATAGCATGCCTTCCTACAAAGAACTTCAAGCCAAGTTGTTTGCTTTACATAAAAGATTTATCAAAGTTTCTAAAAGAAATATAACTTTGAAAGAACAAAATGAAAATCTAACGAAACAACTTGAATTCTCCAAATCTATAGACTAGGAAAAAGACTCTCAAATTGACAAGCTCATGGAAAAGGTAAACAATATGTCACAAGAATTGGTAAAAATAGAAGAAAATGATCAAAGTAAGAAGGATTTGGAAATTATCAATCTTAAAAGGACAATTGAAGATAAAGAGAAAATTATCTACAATTTCACAAAAGGAAAAGAAAACTTTTAAAAAATGGTTGGACAACAAAGAATGAATGGAAATAAAGAAGGAATCGGTTATAATGCAATAACAAATAAAAGAAAAAAGGAGTTGTTCATGGGGCACTTTGTGAAAGAAGCTAAACATTATGCAAGTACATCCGCCACAAATATACACAAACATACCACTTGCTACATGTGCAAGAATAAAGGACATATTATGTTTAACAGCCCACTTAAAAAGAAATATGTTAAAATTTAAAATGAATGGAAAGTGAATACAAAAACTAGATATGATTTAAAGATAATTAAGAAAGTTTGGATTTCAAAAGTAACATCTTAAATCCTTTATTGTAGTTATGCTTTAGGACAACACCATCAAGGGAAAAGTGGTATTTGGACAATGGGTGTTCAAGACACACGACCAGAGATAGAACCAAGTTCGCCATGTTAGAACAAAAAGATGGGGGATATGTAACCTTCGGTGACAATGCCAAAGGTAAAATTGTTGGAATCGGTAAAATAGGTAAAGAACCCTCACTCACTATTGATGATGTGTTGTTAGTAGATGGTCTGAAGCATAATCTCTTAAGTATTAGTCAACTTAGTGACAAAGGGTTTGAAATTATCTTTAAGAAAGAAAAATGTATAATACAAAACCCTAAGAATAATGAAATTCTATTCACAGCACATAGAATGAACTATGTGCATTGCATAAATCTTGATAATCTAATATCTCAAGATGTAACTTGCTTGGCTGCACTAAATGAAAATAGTTGGCTTTGGCATAGAAGATTAGGACATGCAAGCATGGACCTTCTATCTAAACTATCTAAGAAGAATTTAGTGAAAGGCTTACCGAATACTAAGTTTATCAAAGATAAAATTTGTGATGCTTGCCAACCATGAAAATAAGTCAAGACAAGCTTTAAAAAGAAGAAACACATATCAATTAGTAGACCCTTAGAACTTATGCACTTAGACGTGTTTGGACCTACTAGAACTCAAAGCTTAGGTGGAAAACAATATACTTTTGTGATTGTTGATGACTATTCTAGATACACATGGGTATTGCTTTTAGCCGATAAAGATGAAGCTTGTGATATGTTAATAACTCTAGGCAAGGAACTTCAAAATAAGAAAGGTTATTATGTCACTAACATTAGGAGTGATCAAGGTAGAGAATTCAAAAATAAACATGTCGAAAATTTTTGTAATGATCATGGTATAAACCATAATTTCTCAGCACCTATAACTCCACAATAAAATGGAGTTGTTGAGAGAAAAAATATAACCCTTCAAGAAATGGCTAGAACTATGGTAAATGAAAATAATTTACCTAAGTATTTTTAGGCTGAAGTTGTAAATACAACTTGTTATGTAATAAATAGGGTATCTATTAGATCAAGTCTAAACAAGACACCTTATGAATTATGGAAAGGAAGAAGGCCTAACATAGCTTACTTCCATGTATTTGGGTGTAAGTGTTTTGTTCTTAATAACAAAGATAACTTAGGGAAATTTGATGCCAAATCAGATGAAGGTATTTTCCTAGGATAGTTACAAATAGTAAAGCCTATGGGATCTATAATAAAAGAACATTAACCATAATTGAATTAATTTATGTAACTTTTGATGAATCAAATCCCTTTGCTAATGAAATCAAGAATGAAGAAAGAGAGGATATCTCACAAAAGGAGGAAGATCTTGAAATTAAAGAAGAAAAAGAAGAAAACAATGAAGAAACTTCAAAAGAAAAACCCACAAAAAATCAAGTATTACCAAAAGAATGGAAATACGTAAGAAACCATCCTCAAGATCAAATTATTGGAGAACTTTCAAGAGGTATAACCACTAGATCATCATTGAAGAATATATGCAACCATTATGCATTTCTATCTCAAGATGAACCTAAAAATATTGAAGAAGCTCTACAAGATGACTTTTGGATAATTGCTATGCAAGAGGAATTAAATCAATTTGAAAGAAGCAAGGTATGAAAATTAGTACCCAAACCTGAAAGCCACTCAATAATAGGAACTAAATGGGTATTTAGAAATAAGAAGAATAATAATGGGATAGTTGTTAGAAACAAAGGTAAGCTAGTAGCTCAAGGATGTAATTAAGAAGAAGGTATTGACTATGATGAAACCTTTGCCCCCGCAGCTAGAATGGAAGCAATTAGAATGCTTCTAGCCTATGCAGCCCATAAGGAATTTAAGCTATATCAAATGGATGTAAAAAGTGCTTTCTTAAATGGATATATAAATGAAAAAGTTTATGTAAAACAACCACCAGGATTTGAAGACTTAAAGTATCCCGATTGACTAAAGCTTTGTATGGTTTAAAACAAACTCCTAGAGCTTGGTATGAAAGACTAAGTAAATTTTTACTTAAAAATGATTTTTCAAGAGGAAAAGTAGATAGCACTTTATTCATAAAAACTAGAAATAATGATATGCTAATAGTTCAAATCTATGTTGATGATATTATATTTGGTGCTACAAATGAAGAACTATGTAAAGAATTTGCTACAAGTATGTAAAAAGAGTTTGAAATGAGTATAACGGGAGAATTAAATTATTTCCTAGGGTTACAAATCAAACAAGCCAAAAATGGAACATTCATAAATCAAACCAGCTATATTAAATATATGATGAAAAATTTTGATATGAAAGAAAGTAAACCTATAGGAACCCCTATGAGCACCTCAACAAGGCTTGATAAAGATGAAAAGGGAAAACTAATAGACACAAAACATTATCGAGGAATGATAAGAAGCTTACTATATTTAACAGCTAGTAGATCTGATATTATGTTTAGTGTGTGCATGTCGCTACATTTTAATCAGCACCTAAGGAATCTCATTAAGTTGCTGTTAAAAGAATTCTAAGATACTTGATAGGAACCCTTGATCTAGGATTGTGGTATCCAAAGGAAACTTATTTTGAAATGATTAGCTACTCGGATGCAGACTATGCCGGATGTAAAATAGATAGAAAGAGCACTAGTGGCACTTGTCACTTTCTTAAGACACTCACTAGTCTCTTGGTTTTCTAAGAAGCAAAATTTCATAGCATTATCCACAACTGAAGTTGAATACATAGCAGTTGGGAGTTGTTGTGCACAAACACTACATATGAAACAACAACTAAAAGACTTCAATCTTGAATATCAAACAATCCCAGTTAAGTGCGACAATACAAGTGCTATAAACATTTCAAAGAATCCAATATCTCACTCAAGAACAAAACACATTGACATTAGACATCATTTCTTGAGAGATAATGTTCAAAAGGGAGAAATAACTCATGAGTTTGTCAATACTAATGATCAATTAGCTGATATATTTACAAAACCACTTTCAGAAGATCGATTTGTATTTATTAGATAATAATTAGGAATGTCACATATACGTGAAGTCAACTAGAAGAGAGAATAGAGAATAGAGAAATATACATGCAGGCTACATGGTAGGGGACTTCCAGTTGAGAGGTAGGCACTTGATAGGCTAGTGCCTGTTGAAATATAACTCAACAGGTGCCTGACCCTTTGAAGACAGGCACCTGACAAGCGGTGGCCCAGTTTTAGCCCCTTTGACCCGGCCAGCCTCGTCGACGAGATGACATCCTCATCGACGAGCCGCAGAAGGAAGTTCGTGGACACCAAGGTGGCCTCGTTGATAAGCCTAAGATTTTAGGATTTTCCAAAATCTCTCGACATCTCCTCGTCGACGAACCACTGAACCTTGTCGTCGAGATGTACAAAGGACTTCGTCGACGAGCAAGGAGGCCTCGTCGACGAGCCCTACAAATTTTTCCCTTCTAAATTTTCCTTCTCTTTTCCCCATTTATTTAATATACTTATCTCGGGTCAGGTTCTTACAACCTCCCCTATCCCAAATACATATATACCCTCACTTATGGCGAAGGAATACCGTGGTTACAAACATACACTGTCTTGGGAGCTCACAATACTACCAAACTCTCCTAGAGACTAACCACACGACACTACTACGATGACAGAATATTACATACATACATACATACCCATATCGATCCTGCTACCAAGCTACTACTCAGAACAACTGTGGATATTTCCGATGTATTTCCGTATCTAACTCCCAAGAAGCTTCCTCAACCGTGTGATTCCGCCAAAGTACCTTCACTAACGGTATCTCCTTGGTACGCAACTTATGAACTTTATGGTCTAGAATCTGAACGGGTATCTCCTCATATGCCAAAGCATCCCCAATCTTTAACGATTCGTAACTAATCACGTGCAACGGATCTGGCACGTACCTCCTCAACATGGATACGTGAAATACATCATGAATCCTCGAGAGCAGTGGCGGTAGTGCAATCCTGTAGGCCACCGGACCCACTCGTTCGAGTACCTCGAATGGTCCGATATATCTCAGGCTTAGCTTGCCCTTCTTCCCGAATCTCAACACCCTTTTCATCAGAGCGATTCTTAGGAATATCTTACCCCCAACCTCGCATTTTAACTCACGATGGTGAACATCCGCGTAACTCTTTTGTCAACTCTGAGCTGATTTAATCCTATCTCTGATAAATCTGACCTTCTCAAAAGCCTGCTGTACGAGTTCGGGACCCAAAATCTGCCGTTCACCGACCTCATCCCAAAAAAAAGGATGCTGAAACCTCCAACCATACAATGCCTCGAACGGTGCCACCTCGATACTAACCTGGAAGTTGTTGTTATAAGCAAACTCCACTAATGGTAAAAACTGCATTCAACTACCACCGAAGTCTAATACACAAGCATGTAACATATCCTCCAAGATCTGTATCATCCTCTCTAACTGTCCATCAGTCTGGGGGTGGAACGTTGTACTGAGTGTAAGTTTCGTCCCCAGTGCTTCCTACAAGCTTTTCCAGAATCGAGAAGTGAATCTCGGGTCTCGATCTGAAACAATAGACATCGGTACCCCGTGCATTCTGACTATCTCTTGCACGTACAAATTTGGTAGCCTACTCAATGAGTAGCTAACCTTCATCGGTATAAAGTGAGCAGATTTAGTCAACTTGTCCATGATTACCCAAATGACATTCTGCTCATGTAGTGCTGGTGGTAACCTGGTGACAAAGTCCATGTAGATGTGCTCCCATTTCCACTCCGGAATACTCAATGGCTGCAACGGTCCTGCCGACCTCTGATGTTCAGCCTTTACTTGCTAACATGTCACACATTGCTCCACAAATTGAGCAATCTCCCATTTCATGCCACTCCACTAGAAAGATTCGCGCAAATCCGAATACATCTTCGTATTACCAGATGTACCATATACAAAGAACGATGCACCACCTCCAGGTTCGTCCTCTTTATCCCCTCGTTGTTTCGAACACATAGCTTGGTCCCAAACTTCAGCACACCTCCCTCGGAGATGTTAAAATCTACAGCCAACCCTTGCTGCATTTTCTCTATAACCTCAACTAACTCCACATCATTAGCCTACATAGCCTTAATCCTATCAAATAACGTCAGCTGGATCACCAAGCTAGCAATGAAAGCCTGATGATTACCATCCACCAACTCCATGCCAAGACTCTCCAAATCCTGTCTGATATGATGCTGACCTACTACTACAGATACTAACGCGTTCTCTGACTTCCAACTCAACGCATCAGCTACCATATTAGTTTTCCCCAGATAATAGCTAAGGGTGCAATCGTAGTCCTTAATCAGTTCTAGCCACCTCCTCTGCCTCATGTTTAACTCCTTCTGTATGAAAAAGTATTTGAGGCTCTTGTGGTCTGTGAAGATCTCACACTGTTCACCGTACAAGTAGTGTCTCCAAATCTTCAACACATATACTACTGTTACCAACTCCAGATCATGCGTGGGGTAATTCTTCTTGTACTTCTTAAGTTGCCGAGAAGCATAAGTAATTATGTAATGACCCGCTTAATTTACTACATTATCAATCATATTAATTATCATTAGTTTAAATATAATAAAGTCAACCCGAACTCGTGGGTAATGGGGACACACCTGTCATACACAACAGAAACCTAAGCAGCAGTAAACATAAATTTCATTCACCAAACGATAAGATACATTATATGAGAGTTACCTACATTCCACCATATACTATTTAAATATACAATCCTCAAAGTCACCAAAAGATGAAACTAGGATCTAACACAAAAACCTTTTGACCCTAGTTCAAAAACTCACCCTCCTAGTGGGGTAGTAAACATTGTCTCAACAGCGGTCTCGATCCGCCTGTCTTTCTGGGTTCCCTGAAATGATTTGAGTTTGGGTGAGACACCTCTCAGTAAGGGAAATAAACTAAATACAGTTGTTTGGTAACATGAATATTTAGGTGCTATAATAAATATAAAGTACATATTGCATGCTTAAAAACATTGATAATATCATAGCTGAATAACATACAATCCATTGTTATACTGAATCATACTGTTTATAAAATCATCTGATATAACTAGTAATTTTGAAATTTACCCAGGATGAATAGTTAGCTGATGTCATGTATTACCCGATACGACAGGTTGTGCAGCTCGAAGGCGGGACCTGACAATGGCTGGCCGACCATTGCCGAGTAAAAAATGTCTGTAAGTACGATGGGTCCGCCATACCCTGGTCCGGACTGTCAGGTATATGTCTACAACTCTACACTGAAAGCCACATCGACTATCCATCTCTCACCCCCTCTACTAGCAGGGGCAATTAGCACAAGTCTGAACTGAACTGAATTGTATAGTTACGGTACTGTGCTCCTGAAACTAATTTGAACTATCATCTGGTTTCTGATAACATATATTACATGATAATATACTGTTTAGCGTAAATAGATTGATAGCATTTTTCTGAATTTTGTAATAAGATAAATAATTACGGCCTCACGCTGAATATGTTCATAACTGCGGCCTTGCGTCGAATAATATGCATAACTGCGGTCTTGCGCTGTCTATCAATCACGGCTTTACGCCGAACATATCATACATACTGATATGAATACATGTACTATTTATCATATATTCTGAAATCATAGTTAACTATATTATCATGCTATTCCTGAAATACTTGCAAATATGCTTTTCCTGTAAAATTGACTTCACATAATACAATTTGCTTAAAGTAATATTCATGCCACAAAAACTGAATAAAATTATGAATTCTGTTCTGAAATCACATTTCCTGACATTTCATACTAAAAATACATATTCCTGTGTAACAGCAGTATTTTCCTAAATATGCTTATATATAATACATGCTTTCTAAACATAAACCTGCTATTAAATAATAATAATTTTCATGAAAAATTACTGCTTTGGTTTACTTCCTTACTTGACTACTGAAAAGCCTTTATAGTGTCTAGTCCTACACCCGCAGGGTTTCCCGTTCAACACCCTAAAAACAACATTTCCCTGAACAAAACTTCAATATTTCTTCGAGTACTACATTTTCTATAACTGGGGGAAAGTCAAATACTAAATAAAAAGTTTTACCTTGAATTTGGGATGAAATCCAAGTTAACCCCACCAACAATCCACTCCAGCAGAATTGAAGAGAACTTCCCCAGGAGTGTTGTGGTGGCCTCGAATCGTTAAACCAGCAAGAAACCAGCCCAAAATCTTAAAGAGAAGGGGGAGGGGACGAACATGAGAGAGAGAGAGAGAGAGAGAGGAAGATTTTCACGTGATTTCTATAGAAAAAATTCGAGTTTAGGCTATTTATACACCTGCACTCGTCGATGAGCCACGTCACTTCGTCGACAAAGCCAAGAAGGGAGTTCATTGACGAATGCCTATTCCTCGTCAATGAAATTAAGACTTGAAAAAAATAGCATCTCTGTAATTTCTTGTCAACAAGACATGTGTCCTCGTCGACGATCCCCTCAAGTGTGTTCGTCAAAGAACATGCTGTGTTCATCGACGAGAACCCTGTTGAAATTCCAATTACAATTTTCTATCTTTTTCTTTTTATTATTTAATTAATATAATTCCTTTGGGTCTGTACATTCTCCCCTCCTTATAAAAATTTCGTCCTTGAAATTTACTATTCATATGGTTCACCATCCCCTAAAGATAAAGAGTTTACTTATCTTATTACGTACCCTCACTTATGGAGGAGGAATACCGTGGTTACATTCAAAGTTTTGGGAGATTACATATATAAAATAAAGTTTCCCCCAAATCTAAAATATTACTTACTAACTAAACTAATACATACACTGACTAACCTGCAAAAGAAATATTACATAACTATTTACACTTTTCCCGGTTATAATTGAACCTCTTGGAACAATCGTGGGTATTTCTACTTTATCTGTTCCTCGAGCTCCCAAGAAGCTTCTTCTATTGCGTGATTTCTCCACAGAACTTTCACAAGAGAAATCTTCTTATTACGTAATTCCTGTTCTTTCCTATCTAGAATCTGTACTGGTACCTCCTCATAAACTAGTGAATCACTAAACTCTAATTCACCATAACTGATCACATGAGAAGGGTCTGGGACGTATTTCCTCACCATAGAAACGTGGAATATGTCATGTATCTTGGACAACACAATTGGTAAAGCTAACCTATAGGCAATCGGCTCCACTTTCTCTAGAATGTCAAACGGGCCAATAAACCTAGGGCTAAGTTTACCTTTTGTTCCAAATCTCATAGCCTCTTTTACCGGAGCTATTTTCAAAAACACATGATTACCAATATCAAATTCCAATTTTCTGCGGTGGTTGTCGGTGTAACTTTTCTATCGGTTCTGAGCTACACTAATTCTATCTTTGATGAGCCGAACCTTATCATATGCTTGCTATATTAACTCCGGTCCCACAACTCGTCGTTCTCTTATCTCATTCTAGTATAGAGAACGACACCGTCTACCATAGAGTGCCTCAAATGGTGCCATGCCAATGCTGGTTTGATAGTTGTTATTGTATGTATATTCTACCAACGACATAAAATGAGTCCAATTACCCCCAAAATCCAGCACGCATGCTTGAAGAATATCTTCTAATATTTGAATTGTTCTCTTAATCTTCTCGTCTCACTAAGGATGGAATGTCGTGCTGAAAGATAACTAAAACCCTAGAGCTTCTTGCAAGCTCCTTCAAAATCGTGACATGAAACACGGGTCTCGATCTGACACTATAGACACTAGCACTCCGTGAGAACGGACTATCTCCTGAATATAAATCTCTGCTAGGAGGTTAAGGGAGTAGTTGATCTTAATAGAAAGGAAATGGTAAGTCTTAGTCAAACGATCTACAATCACCCAGATTGCATTCTGGTCATGCAGTGCTGATGGCAGCCCTGAAACAAAATCTATAGATATATGATCTCATTTCTACTCTGGGATAAGAAGTGGCTGCAACTGACCTGTCGGCCTCTGGTGCTCAACTTTTACCTACTGGCACATCAAACACTGTGCTACATATTCGGCAATCTCCTTCTTCATACAACTCCACCAATAAGACTCTCGCAGATCCTTATACATTTTCGTGCTACCGGGATGAATTGTGTACAAAGATCTGTGAGCCTCTTCTAAAATGGTCTTTCTAATATCAGTATCAGCAGGAACACATAATCTACAATGGAACCGCAGAGCCACATCATCTGCAATACAAAACTCCTTTCCTTGACCACTCTGTACACTGACCATTACCTTTGCTAATTCTGGATCCTCCATCCGAGCAGTTTTAATCCTTTCCTACAGAGTAAGCTGTACCACTAAACTGGCAATACTTGCCTGAGGGTCACTCTCGACCAACTCTATGCTGAGTCTTTCCAGATCCATCATGATTGAATACTGAATCTCCATAGCTATCAGCGCTGGTCCCATAGACTTCCTTCTTAACACATCAGCTACCACATTTGCTTTTCCTAAGTGGTAACTAATAGTACCATCAAAATCTTTAATAAGCTCCAACCACCTTCTCTGCCTCATGTTTAGTTCCTTCTGAGTGAAAAAGTACTTTAAACTCTTATGGTCAGAGAAAATTTCACATCACTCTCCATATAGGTAATGCCTCTAAATCTTCAATGCATGTACTATTGCAGCCAATTCAAGATCATGGGTAGGGTAGTTCTTTTCATATTCTTTCAACTGCCTGGAAGCATACCCTACCACTTTACCATGCTGCATCAATACACAACCAAGTCCTTTCAAGGATGCATCACTGTAAATAACATAACCCTCACCCTCTGATGGGATGATCAACACTGGTGTCATGACAAGTCTTTTCTTCAATTCATGGAAACTCTACTCACAACTATCGTCCCATTCAATTAGTCGTGTCAGAGGCCTTGATAACGCTGAGAATCTTTCAACAAAATGACGGTAATAACCAGCTAGCCCCAAGAAACTCTTGATCTCTTGGACGTTCCTCGGTGTAGACCAATTCACTACCGCATCAATTTTACTACGATCCATAGAAATTCCATCCCCTGAGATGACATGCCCCAAAAACACAACCTTCTCGAGCTAGAATTCACATTTGCTGAACTTGGCGTATAACTTCTTTTCCCTGAGCATCTATAAAACCTGCCTCAAATGCGTCTCATGCTCCTCATAACTCCTCGAATAGACTAATGCATCATTAATAAAAACAACAACAAATCGGTCTGAATATTGGTGAAAAATCCTATTCATCAAATCCATAAATATTGTAGGAGCATTTAACAAACCGAAAGGCATAACAAGAAACTCATAATGCCCATACCTGGTTTTGAAGGCTGTCTTCGATACATCTTCTGCCCTTACCTTTACTTGACGATATCCTGACCTGAGATCAATCTTAGAATACACTCGTGTACCCTAGAGCTGGTCAAATAAATCATCTATACGGGGTAGAGGATACTTGTTCTTGATTGTCACCTTATTAATTTCCCTATAGTCTATACACATCCTCATGGACCCGTCTTTCTTTTTCACAAATTGCACTGGAGCTCCTCACGGGGATACATTGGACCGGATAAAACCCTTATTAAGCAAATCTTGCAACTGATTCTTTAATTCTGCTAACTCTGCTGGCACCATTCGATAAGGTGCTTTAGAGATCGGCATTGTACGTAAAAGTAGATCAATAGGAAAATATACCTCACGATCAGGTGGTAAGCCTGCTAGCTCATCTGGAAAAACATGTGTAAACTCTTTTACTACTGGCGTACTAGTGAATTTCAATTCATTCCCTAACATTTCCTTTACAAAGGCCACGAACCCCTGACAACCACTTAGGAGCAGTCTCTTTACCTAAATGGCTGAAACTAACTGAGGCTGGGATTGCACTCGTGACCCTATAAATCGAAATTCTGGTCTTCCTGGAGGTCTGAATATCACTTCTCTCGAACGACAATTCATATTGGCAAAGTTAGCTACTAGCCAATCCATGCAAAATATGACATCAAACCCGTGCATGTCCAACACTATCAAATGAGCAGACAAAATTTTCCCTTGAATATCAACTGGACAGCCTCAGAGCACCCTACTACACCTCACTACTGACTCGATTGGTGTAGTCACTAATAATTCAGTGTCTAATAATTGTGTTTATGCCCGACATAATTTAGTGAACTCCATAGACACGAATGAGTGTGTGGCTCTTGAATCAAATAATACTATAACTTTAAAGGAAAACATGCTAACCATACTTGTCACCACGTCGCTAGTTATCTTAGCATCGCCCGGTGTCAAAGCAAAAACTCTAGTTAGAGCCATATTCCTCTACGGACCTCCACGTGGCGCCTGATAGCCTCCCCGAGCAGGTCTAGGAATGGGAGCAGCACCAGTTTGAGCTTGACAGTCCCTCATCATATGCCCTGACTCCCCACAACAATAGCAGATACTTTGCCCGGTATGACACTTGCCCGGATGTCTCTTACCACAAGTCGGGCAAGTTGGAAAAGGCTGCATACCTTGAAACCCACGATTCTCTAACTTCTGCCTTCGATCCCTATAATAACCACCTCTCTTCCACAAACCACGACTAGACCCTTGCTGGGAACCAGAAGGCATGGATCTCTTCCTTTGTCTCTGCTCCTCAGCCTCCAACCGCTTTCTAGCTTCTACCATAGTTGCCCTGTCTACCAACTCGACAAAATCTTACAATTTTAGTATCGAAACTTGCTTATATAATTCTTTCCTCAGACCCTTTTCAAACTGTCTTACTTTCTTTGTCTCATCTAGAATAATGTATGGAGCGAAGCGAGATAACTTAATGAACCTCGCCGTGTACTGCTGCACTGTCTGCTGTCCCTGTTTCAGGTTCAGGACCTCCTCTATCTTAGCTTTCCTAGACGAGACTGGAAAATATCTATCGAAAAATATCTCCTTAAATTGCTCCCATGTCATCTCTATAAGGCACTGCCCTCTGCTGCTCCAGGAATTTCACTACCATCCACCATCTTTTGGCCTTTCCAGTCAGTTTATACGTACCGAACAACACCCTCTATTCCTCAGTACACTGCAGTACTGCAAATACTTTCTCAATCTCCTGCACCCAATTTTCAGCGACTACAGGATTAGTTCCTCCTGAGAAAGCTGGAGGATTCATCTTAATAAACTTCTCAATTGAGCTGCCATGGCTTGCATACAGACCACCCTGCTCTTTGGAGTTCCTTGCAATTTTATCCATGACTTGTTGAGCCACGCTGCGTAATACTGCATCTGAATCACCACCCGCAGCGCCCAAGGGTCCAACCCCCTCATTACCACTAGCATGGGTGCTACAACCTCCAGGGTCCATCCTGAAAAGCAATAAACTTAACTTGGGACCCTATTAGCATAACATATCATCTAACTAGTATATTATATCCTTAACTAATTCATCACCCTCGATCTTAACTCAAGGCTCAATCCTGCAACCTAGATACCTAACCCCGACAATAGTTTACAATGGATTTTCTGAAATCGTCACCCCAGGAAAGACACACAAACCATCATGGAAGTCCTGCATCTAGACTACAAACCAAACCGCAAATTCCCTTATCCTACACTCTGGTATTATTACTGCTGCATTCTAGAGTCTACGGAACCTAGCATCCTAGGTTCTGATACCAAACTGTAACGACCCACTTAATTTAGTACATTATCAATCATATTAATTATCATTAGTTTAAAACATAATAAAGTCAACCCGAACCTGTGGGCAACAGGGACACACCTGTTATACACAGCAGAAAACTAAGTAGTAGTAAACATAAATTTCATTCACCAAACCATAAGATACATTATACCAGAGTTACCTACATTACACCATATACTATTTAAATATACAATCCTCAAAGTCACCAAAAGATGAAACTAGGATCTAACACAAAAAGCTATTAACCCTAGTTCAAAAACTCACCCTCCTAGTGGGGTAGTAAACACTGCCTCAATGATGGCCTCAGTCCCCCTGTCTTTCTGGGTTTCCTGAAATGATTTGAGCTGGGGTGAGACACTTTTCCGTAAGGGAAATAAACTAAATACAGTTGTGTGGTCTGTGCACGCATATCACTCCTTTGTACCTGATAGTTTCGGGATATGTGGCCCGGCTTGCCATAGTTGTAGCAGTTACCCCAAAATGGCTGGCATTCATCGTCGTGACATTTACGGCACTTGGCGTATGGTGTGGAGGATGGATCCCCCTGATAACTCTACCGTTCGGTATTCTAACGACACCCTGAACCATAGTTCTTCTTCTTCTTCCACTGTCCCTGTTGAGGACCAGTTTGAGAACTAGAAGATACTGGCCTCTTCTTCTGTTCCTGTACCACCTCATCCCCTTGGAGGTCAGCCTCAACTATGGTGGCTTTATCCACCAGAATAGAAAACTCTCGAATCTGCAGCATACCCACAAGCCTGCGGATGTCCTTCTTCAGACCCTTCTCGAACCTTCGAGTCTTCTCATACTCATTCGAGATCAAATACGGTGCGAAACGAGATAGCTCGATATATTTGGCAGTGTGACACCCCGATTTTCGTATAATTTTTTAAAACAATAATAAATAAATATTCACTCATCATTAACAACATTCACAAATCAGCCACGTCAACAATCTTGCTGCCATTCATACGACCCGACCCGACCCGCATTGGGTACCGGGTAAAACGTCATTTTATTTATATAACCTAACAACGGAAGATAGTACATACTTAACAAACAGAATAAAATACCCAGAGTATCAACATTTCATATATGTACATACCCATCACATACCCAAAAATAACTCAACTCTAGGGGAATTACACCTCCCTAGTCCAAGAACTCACCCTGTATGTTAGAGTCTCAACTCCTTAAGAACTCGCCTGGCCTATCTTTGTTACATGAAAAATTTATATAATTTGGGCAAGACACATCTCAATAAGTGGAAATAAATTATTTACAATGTGTGGCCATATGAGTTCAGTTATAACACACTTTACTTTTCAAATCAACATTTTATCTGAGAAAAAATACACTGAAATTCAATGATTTCCAACACTTATTTACCCGCAAAGTTCTTAAGAATAGGGAAGATTACCCGCCCATATAGGTAGCTTCCCTCTACCTTAACACGTTGTGCAGTCAGGTATGGCCATATCTGATACCTATCAGGGTACTCACCTTACTCAGTAAGCCCTTAGGCGGAGAGTTTTACTTCGCTTCAATTATTTATGTTATTAACTCACACAGATCCATTTCCCAATTTTATCATTCTCTAGTTCTCAATTACCATTATTTCTTTCATTTCTCATTTTAGTCAATTTTATCATTCTTTCACTGTCCATTTCCATTTCACTATCCAGCTCATGAGTATCCTTGGTACCTAGTACCAACATTGCGTCAGTAACTCATGGTTATCCTGAGGATCTTTCTTTCCACACCATGCTTCCCCCCATGGTCAAGGTTGTGCAGCCTGAAGGCTGGATCTAACCGCGGTTGGCCGACCCTGTTAGATCAAAATATCATATCACATATCTTGCGTTTGTAGTATGAATGGCCGGCCTATAGCCCTGATTCGGACTCAGGGGGCACAACAACTCTACTAAACAGCTCAGTCGACTGTCACGCCACATGCTCCAAGAGCTTGTGTGGTTGCACTACACCACTAGCAATGGTATCGTGCTCAATATCACAACCCATCATTAGGGTTCCCATAACCATCCATCAGGGTTCACTACCACATACCTGCAATCATTATGCGGTATTGACATTTCATCAATCATATTTCAGTATATACGTTTCAGAATTCACGTTCTCATTTTCACATTTCAATATTTCCATATCAATATATATCATTAATCTCATATCAGTATATCTCAATTCATCTCAATATAAATGTTTTCATCATTTTTAGTGCACATTTCAACATCCATAATAGTATATATCGTGTTTCACGTATTTCAACATTTCTCAAAATACCCATATCAGTAATTTGTCAAAATCTCATTTTTCATGTAAATAATTTATATTCACATATAAATACTATATTTCATTATTTTCCACTAATCACATCAATAATTCTCATTTCAATATTTTCTCAGAAATTACTCATCGTTATATTTCACATTTTTCAATATACATCATATGCCACACAATTTTCATCTAATATTCATAATATATTAATTTCACACTCCAAAACATGACAATTTAATATTACTCAAATGCCACACAATTTATCTGATATTTATATCATAATAAATTTTAGACAAAATATCATATGCTCATTTTCACATATTGATTCAAATAGTAGCTCTAAAAATACTGTTATAATTTATTCCCCTTACTTGACTTACTGAGAGCCTCGTTAGAACCCAAATCCTACGCCTTGGGCGTCCGAAACTCAAATCTTGCAGTTTGCATATTTCCCAAATTAATTAACTCATTTTCCCAAAATAATGCCCATCTAACCTTCCCTAGGCTCCATATACCCCAAATTAACATTTAAGCTAATATTCAACACTCTCACTTAATTTTCTGAATTATGCCTGCGGGTCCCAAAATTACACCAGCGGAGCTCACCCGAGCCCTAAATTTCAAAAATCCTACTTCCACCTCAGATGCTCAATATTCTTGCATTTCTAAATCAATACTAATTAAATAGCAATCAACCCCTTAATAACCCCCTTTTCCCAAATTTGGGGTTATGCGCACGACAACCCTATGAGAAATCCGCTCCGCTAGACTTGTAGAGAATTATCCCTAAATTCTCGTGGTAGTGTTCGATCGTCGATTGGGCTTAAAATTAGTAAGAAAATGAGATAAAATAAAAAATTAGCTTACCCCAGGAGATATGCCTACGCCGCTCCTACAACCAATCCGCTTTGGTAGAAATGATGGCAGTGAAAAATGGAGTCCAGCGGTATTCCCTAATTTTTGATCGAGCGAGTTTCCGTCACAGAACTAAGAAGAGAGGGAGAGAGAATGAGGAGAGAGAGAGAGTCCTGCGCGTAGAAGAAAAGGGGGGGGGAGAAGATGTCTCTGAAAATTTTTTTTTTTTTTTTCCTTTGTTTGTTCCTTCCTTTAGGATCCTTCCTAAATGTTTATATATATATTATTTCAATTAACAATTATTATTTAAATTTTTTATAAATTTAATTAATTAATTATTTTTATTTTTTTAATTTAAATTATTTTTTTTAATTTTTGAAATCCCCCACCAATCTTGTATAACCATTTTTGGGGTTATTACATCAGCATATCTCTGCATCGTTAGGGTTCCCTGAGTCAGGCTCGAGAATTCATCAGCATTCGCATCACAAATGGAAGCCGAGAAGTATCTCTCGAAAAATACCTCCTTGAAGCGGCTCTAAGTCATACCAAATGGACCAATTCTCTGCTTCTCAAGTAGACTCACAACTGTCCACCATCTTTTCGCTTCTCCTTCCAGCTAAAAGGTAGAATAGAGAACCTTCTGCTGGTTAGTGTAGTGCAGAACTTCCAATATCTTCTCAGTCTTCTGCACTTAGTTCTCTACTACTATCAGATCGGGTCCTCCCATAAACGTCGGAGGGTAAATGCGGGTGAACCTCTCTATGGTACAACTTGTAGCAGTAGGAGAATGTTTATGTCTCCTAACACTCTGCCTGATCTCCTACATAACCTGCCTCGTCAAACCTTGAGGCACAGAAGGAGACTCGTCACTCGCAGTCCCCTCGGAACCACTATCCTAGTTGTTATCCTTGGGATCCATTCTGAAAGTAAGATTGGAATCGTCTAGAATTCCTAGATCGTACACGGTTAACACAATCATTGAAAGTTAATCATGTCAACTACTACTCTCATGGGTCTAGGTTTGTCCTACCACACCGACACAAAGCCATCAATGGTTTGCCGTGGTTTTTCTAAAATCGTCATCCCAGGAAAAACACAGAACACCACCAATGAGTCCTCGTATAGAAACAAAACAACCCTCGACCTACTCTACCCATTTCTTACATCCTATACTCTGGTATGTACACATAACTACGCCTAACTAAGTCTACAAAAGCTAACAACCTGGTTTTGCTCTGATACCAAGCTGTCACGTCTCGAACTCGCAGATGGGTCCAAGGTGTGAATATAGTAATCGAACCTATCTCTATATCAATTACAACATACATGATGCTAAACGGAAAGAGGGTTCAATCCCGTGGGGTACACGTACACCCTATACACATTCAGATGCATATCTATACTCATCAAATACGCAACGGAAATGTTCTTTCTATATATATACATCATACCATACCAGAGTCTATACATAGCTAGAATATACGTTCCCAAAATATAATACATACTCCGGGTGTCTACAAAACCCAACAATGAGAACTCTGTTACACAATCCGTACTTACACAGGTAGCTAACCAACACCCACGCTTTCGGATGCTAGGATGTTAGTTTCGGCTACCCAAAGGACCTGAAAAATATTTGTATATTCGGGGTGAGACACCTCTCAGTAAGGAAGAAAGTAGGTTATATTAGTGTATGACATACGAGTTTTATTTCAACATAAAACATAACATAATACAGTTTCAGTATTTTCACAAATCAGTTCCAGTACATACGATACCAAACATACGGTCAGTGTTGTCACACTCAAGAAAATGATACCCTGCAATAACCAAAGCCTCACAGCGATATCATGCCAGTATAGTGTCCACTCACATCCATCGGTGACTAGCCGAAAAGAACAGGGGTTTTTTCACACACTCGGATATAAAGCCGGACAATCTTGCCCACGATAATTAGCAGAGACATGGTGTCAGCGTACTGTAATTAGCTACCCCTATCTAATTTAGCGCACAGTAATTAACTACCCCTACCAGATTTACAAAACCTGGAACAATTTTGAAACTCATGTCCCTATACTCATCAGCGTATGGTAATTTGCCATTGCTAACTGTTTTACAAAACCCTAGAACATTTTACATATAACATTTCATTCCAGTCTTATTTGAGTATACAACAAATCACATCATTTTCAGTTCGAGAAATACAGTTTAATACAAATACACGTATGATCATCTCAATACTACAGTTTTATACCACATATGATTTTCCAACAGAAATAGAGATGATACATGAAACCCCCAATTTTCCCAAAAACTGTAACCTGAAAATCCCGCATTTTTACCCGATAGATTTTCCCAAATAAGTAGCCAAAACATACATATGATCGTAACCTATAGGTTTAATGATCTTGATTTTAAAAATAATTGATATAAACAGAATCCCCTTACCTTTTCCCGAATACCAAAATACAAACTGTACAAATCCAAAACTATGAACCGAGTTCCCAAAACCTACACATCCAAGAACTATACTTAACTATAATTCTTACTACTACATATATACCGAAAAAAAACTAAAATTAGACCCTTACCTCGATTTTGGGTCAAAACTCGAAAATCCCCAAAATAAATTTTCAATCCACTAAAAACGTAGGGATTCTCCTCCTTATCCATGTGGTAACGTAAGATTGTTGATTTCGGCAACTGACGACCCAAAATCCTAGAGAGAGAGAGAGAGAGAGAGAGAGAGAGAGAGAGAGAGAGAGAGAGACAGAGAGAGAGAGACAGAGAGAGAGGATTTTGATTTCTTCCTCATTAAGCTAGCTAAAAGATATTTATAACCCCTTTCACCTGGTCAGCCTCGTCGACGAGACGACATTCTCGTCAACGAGTCGCAGAAGGAAGTTCGTCAATGCCAAGGTGGCCTTGTCGATGAGCCTGAGATTTCAGGATTTCCCAAAAATCTCTCGGCATCTCCTCGTCGATGAACCTTTGAACCTCATCATTGAGATGTACAAGGGACTTCGTCGACGAGTAAGGAGACCTCGTCGACGAGCCTTGCAGATTTTTCCCTTTTAAATTTTCCTTCTATTTTCCCTATTTAATTAATACACTTATTTTGGGTCGGGTTCTTACACATCAGGCTACTGTCTTGACCTTGATAGGCGCTTGACGGTGCAAACTGAGAAGCCTTTCCAGGTTTTATCTGGCTGCTGTCACCCTTCTGCCTATTTTTTAAAACAAGGAATTTCAGTAACAGGCGTCTGACCACAAGGTGATAGGCGATTGCCACCCTACTGCCTGTGAAAATTAACTGTGTAATTTATTGACATAAGCTTGATTAAAAGCTCCCAGGCTACTGCCACGCGGCAAATTTTAAATTTTATAATGGACATATTTTTGAAAAATAGATTGATTGGGGCTCATAACTGTTCAAAACTTGGATACTACTCCAAGTAAACTTGGGGATCAAGTTAGACACTTTTCTAAATCTATAAATACCCTCAAGACCAATGAATTTATACACCAAGATCAATTACAACTCTCATACTCTCTCAATTGTTCTCAAACTCTCAAAGGCTCTCTCACTCTCATCTTGTGCACGAATCCTACTGAAGTACTGTTGTCTTTCATCACTGAAATTGTGCATTAAGTTCTAAATATTTCATCCATTGAAAGAACCATTTGGTAATATACTCTTGGAGCTTCAATTTGATTTTCATATTTGAATTGCTTTGAAGTATATAGATTGAATTTATACTAATCAGCTCTTTTGAGAGCATCTCTTGTGCAGTCTTGTAGTTTGATTGATGGTTCGGGTGCTTGAATTGTTAGGGCGAAAGAGGGGATATTGTTTGGAGAGGCACACTCTAGCCTAATTGAAGGAGTGGTTGTAACGGTGTTGTTCCGTCCGAAAAGGAACTAATATAGTTGAATCCTTTGGTGGTTTGCCAAAGCCGAGGACGTAGGCTGGGGATAAGCCGAACCTCGTAAAAATTTGGTATTTTTTCTCTATCCTACTCTTTACTTTCTACACTATATTTCTATTTGTGGATACTAGGTGCAGGTTGCAGGGCTTAAATACTAAATTCATATAAGACTCTTAATTTTTAGAAAGTACGTTTCTATTAACCTTTTGTGGAAACCCATAAGGGAGTACGTTAGTTAATTTGTGGAAATCTTGGTTAAGAGAGCGCATTACAAACCAAAATCAAAACAGGGTTTGCATATAAAATACAGGGCTGTTACCAAAATCTGAAAGCATCAAGTTACAAATTCTTCATTATCTTGGTTGTTGGTTTTAATATTGTGTGGTTGATCGAATTGTTTAATTTTTTAGTAATTTGTGGAGTGTTTTGGTTGTGATTATAAATTGGTTGATTTACTTAAGATTTTGTTGTAAGTGCTAAAACAAGTAAGTAAAAAGTTGACAAAAAACTTAAAAATTTTGATTAACCCAATTCACCCCACTTTTAGGAACGTTATTCTACTTTCATAAGGTGCTTTTTGTGTCTTTTAGACAAATCTCAAGGGAGGTATATAGAACTTTTGAAATCTTAAGGGAGGCCCTTGGGATTTTTGAAACCTAAGGGATGGTCTTTATCTTTTTGCCAAGCAATTTTTTATGTGGAAAACTTCCCTAGTGTGAGGAAGAAAAATCACAGAACCTAGTCCAATAGAAATCTCCACTATCAAACAAATAATGGGTATACAATGTCTTCTCTAATTGTAATTAGAGGCTACAAATATATCTCATCAAGATATCATCAATCTTGGCAAATACAAAGAGAATTGGAGAGAATATACTAAAATCGTGGTTACTATTCACGAGCAAAAATCCCAACTCCCGAGCTCAAAATCCGAATTCCACTGTTCATATTGTAGCTCCTTGAGTTACAAACCTCTCCTCCAAATTTCATCTTGATCGGACCACAGACGAAGTGGGATCGGTGTCTTGATGAAATTTGGGCAGTTTGAGAAAAATCATGTTTTTCTCTCTTTCTTTTTGAGAAGTGACGGCTCCTCCGTTCTCCCCTCTTTTTTTTTTTTTATAACTTCCTTTAGGTTATCACACTAAAATACTAGGCTTTGGGCTTTTAATAAATCCCACTTGGGCTTTCCTCCATATGGAAGGAAATTACCCAACAAATCTCCCCCTTTCCGACTATGTGGAGGGAATTGCCATCTTGACGATCGAACAACAAACTTCAAACTTCTCTCTTGGTAGTGTCTTTGTCAACATATCAGAACCACTATCATTAGTGTGAACC
The DNA here is from genome assembly GCF_029873635.1 of Malania oleifera. Taxonomy (NCBI): domain Eukaryota; kingdom Viridiplantae; phylum Streptophyta; class Magnoliopsida; order Santalales; family Ximeniaceae; genus Malania; species Malania oleifera. The sequence goes on along the minus strand of NC_080424.1, from coordinate 75,227,427 downwards.
TTCTCAAGTTCCAGTAACTTATCATTCAAAGCATCTCTGATCCAATGGTATAGTACATCAATGTGTTTCGATCTTGCATGGAAAGTAGAATTCTTAAAAAGATGAATAGCACTTTGGCTATCACAAAACAACACATACCTCTGCTGCTTGAAACCAAGTTCTATCAAGAACTTCTTTGCCCATAGCAACTCTTTAGTTGCTTCCGTTGTTGCAATGAACTCTGTCTTTATCGTAGAAAGAGCAATACACTTCTAATGTCTCGATTCCTAAGCTATAGCCCTACCTGCAAAAGTTATCAAATAGACTGAAGTAGACTTACGAGTATCCACATCCCCTGCCATATCTACATCTGTGTAGCCAACTAACAATGATTGTCCGTTTCCCAAACCAAGTCTCAGACTGGAAGTTGAAATTAGAATAGTGTTCCCAAGAGGGGAGGGGGGATGAATTGGGTTAATTAAAAATTTAAATTCTTTTCAACTTCTTACTTGTTTTAATGCAACAACAAGAATGTAAGTAAATAAATCACAACCAAATCACACCACAAAGTACTGAAAGTTAAAACAATCCAATCAACCACAATATAAAATCAATCAATCATTCAAGAATTTGATGCTTTCAGCTTTTGGTAGTAGCTCTATATTTATTTGCAAGCCCTATTTTGATTTTGAATTTTATTGCATTTCTCTTAATTAAGATTTCCACAAATTAACCAACATACTCCCTTGTGGGTTTCCGCAAACGGTTAATTGAGACGTACTTTCTATAGATTAAGAGTTTTTTTGGAATTCAGTGTTTAAGTCCTGCAACATGCACTTAGCATATACAAATATATATATATATATATATATATATATATATATTATAGTGCATAAATTAAAAAGATTAGGGATGAGAAGAACACCAAGTTTTACGAGGTTCAACTTTTCCCCAGCCTACGTCCTCGCCTTTGGTCAATTCCACCTAAGGATTCCACTATATATGCTCCTTTCTGAGCGAAGCAAGCCCTTTACAATATTTCCTCTTTTTCAGGAAGAAAAACCTCTCCAAGTGATCAACCCACACTTGGTACAACGATCTAAATCAACTTTGAACCATCAAAATACAACGAGAAGGCTACAAGAATCTGAGTACAATGAAACTCTCAAAACAAAGCAGAGTTGTGCAAGTTAGAGCATAGAATATACTTCAATCAAATAGTAATATAGAAAGTATGAAGCTCAAGTATAGAGAAAACCAAAGGTTCTTTTAATGATTGAGAAAACTCAGTGTTAGAACTGTAGATTGATGATTCAACAACAATTTTAGAAGTTATCTCCCAGATGGAGCGTGAGCAATAGAGAACTTTGAGAGAGATTGAAAGCTTGAATGCAAGAATGCTGTGTGATTACTCGGTAATTGATTTCTTGGGATTAAGGAAGTATTTATAGGCATTTTAGGATTAGTTTCCTTATTCCCCAAGTTACTTGGAGTGTCTACCAAGTTTTTATAATGTTCATAATTGAAAAACTAATTTTTAAAATTTTCCTGTTGAAGTTTAAAAATTTGAAATCCCGTGAGATTGTTAGCTGGACAGGTGACTAGGTAGTGTATTTCATAGGGTTAGTCGGTTGGATAGGTGGCTGAGACCCTTCTGTATGCTAGAAAATAGATTCAATAAATTTTCAGTCGGTTAACTGAACCATGTTTAAAAATGTCAGTCGGTTGGACATTGTCAGTCGGTTGAGTAAGGTTAGTTCATTTTGTTAGTTGGCTGGGCAGTTTATTTAACTGTTGCATTCTTGTCAGTTAGCTGACTGATCCTAGTTCATTATGGTCAGTCGGCTGGGCAAGTTTTCAATATATAGCTTGTGTTAGTCGACTGAGCCATTCCAGGGTGTTCTAGTAAGTCGGATGACCAGTCCATTCTTTTTCCAAAAACTTCCAATTTTGATTTGTAAACCCTTGTAATTTAAAAGACTCAAATGTAACTTTACAAAATCATTTTCCAGGGTTTTCAAAAATTGGTCTCTAAGTCTTTGCACTCTAATGAGCTTCATATTTCTAAATTATATTCGATTTGAAGTACTTACAAACGACTTTACTAAATATGACTTTTTATGTACTAAGTATTCAAGTCTCTTGATGTTCATCTTGACTTTGAGTCCCACTTTGCTTTAAACTTTTCATTTTTCTTTTATTACTTCAATACTTTGAGAAGCTTTCACTTGATTTGGCTTTGATTTCTAGCTTGCTTTCATGACAAAACATGAGTGTAGTTTTATGTAATCCTAAAATAAAGTCACTCAACAACACATGTTAAAATATCCTTCATTTTTTATCATCAAAGTAAGATTGAAAAACCTAGTGAGGCCAACAGAAGTGCCTCGAAGATACCTCATGATCCACTTCACTGCATTCTAGTGCTCTCTTCCCGGATTTGACAAGAATCGACTAACTACACCAACTGCATAGGCTATATCTGGTCTTGTGCAAACCATTGCATACATCAAACCTCCTAATGCTGAGGCATAAGGAACTCTTTCCATTTCTTCCTTTTCTTTAACTGTAAAAGGACATTCCTTTATACTTAGTTTTAAGAGGGTAGCAAAAGCAGAGTCAACCACTTTAGCGTCGTGCATATTGAACCTCTAAAGCACTTTCTCAATATACTCCTTCCGTGACAAATATAACTTCTTGGCACTCCTGTCATGATTGATTCTTATGCCAAGAATTTTCTTTGCTGGCTCCAAATCCTTCATATCAAATGACTTACTCAATTGCTTATTTAATTGGTCAATCCTTGAAGCATTCCTGCCAACAATCAGCATGTCATCCACATAAAGTAGTAAGAAAATAAAATCATCATTAGAAAATTTTAGAACAAATACACAATGATCTGAAGTTGTCTTCTTGTAGCCTTGCTCCCCCATAACAGACTCAAACTTCTTATACCACTATCTCGGTACTTGTTTCAAACCATATAGGCTTTTTTTTTTTAGCTTGCACACATAATCCTCTTTCCCTTTCACTGTGAAACCCTCTGGCTACTTCATATAAATCTCTTCCTCCAAATCACCATGAAGAAAAGCAGTTTTCACACCATCTGCTCAACTTCCAAGTCAAAACTAGCTGCTAAGCCGAGTATTGCATGGATCGATGACATCGTTACAATTGGAGAGAAGATCTCATCAAAGTTAATACCTTTTCTCTGATCGAACCCTTTTACAACCAATCTAGATTTGTATTGTGGCCGTGAAGAGAACTCATTTGGCTTCTTCTTGTAAATCCACTTGTTTTCCAAAGATATTTTTCCTTTAGGTAGCTTCACTAACTCAAAGGTGTGGTTATCATGCAATGACTGCATCTCGTCTTGCATGGCCTCAACCCACTCTGTCTTGTGTTCATCTTCCATGGCTTCTGCAAAACACTGGGGCTCTCCCCCGTCAACTAATAACACATACTATTCTACTGAATACTGATTGGAAGGATGTCGGACTTTGGCTGACCTTCTCGATGGAATCTCTGGCACTATCAACTGCTCATGAGTCTTAACATATCCCTGAACCTATAAGGGAACATCCACATCACCTCTACCCTGGTGGTTAGCCGCATTAATTTTGTTATCGATTATCTTATTGTGTGGATGAGTCATTGAATGAGAAATATTAGCTATATTAATTTTTCCGTCGTTTATTTACCATTACCTGTTTCTTGTCATTAATTTTATGCATGTGATGTCCATAGTTTATGTTTTGCTTCATTTTAATTTCGTCACAATATCTCAAAAATCCCAGAAACCAAATCTAAACTATGTTCAGTAAACTTTTTTACACGAATTTGGAACTAAACTGCATTCTCTGTGGAGAAGATCTGGCCTTTGGGCTAAATATTACATGACATAACTCCTACACTTAGGATAACCTTTGCGCTGATCATTTTTAGAGTGAGTCAAGAATCAAGAAAAATATATTTTTTTTAACAGCATCTGAGTTGATAGAGTGTGGTAAGTCGTCTCCATCTATATCAGCTAATAATAGAGCTCGTCCTAATTAGACCCCTTTATAGTTTGAAAGTCGTTTCCCACATGGGTCCTTATGGACTGTCAACATCTTCTTTCAGACTAGTTCATCTTCTTAAAATTATTGAGGACGCACTGTTGGAACGTGACCCTTACTAGGCACCAGTTAGGAGGGTTTAATATTTTTCCATTTTTATTTTTTTTCATTTATTTTTCCTTTTTTATTGTTTTTGTTTTTGTATTTTTTTTGTCCTATGGACCATGTCCTCAAAGCCGATTATCAGCTCTAGGTTTTCCATACTGATAAAACCATTTCCTGTATCCCTGCATGAAACACAAAATTTGACAAAAGGTGGTAGGCAAAGGATAACGTAATGAGATGAGACTGAAATGCATTTTATTTCATTTAAATTCAAAATCATTTAAAAAAAACTAATTTATAAGGTGTTGCTTTATTATTGACAAGAATGAAGGAATTCATAAACACCCTTAAACTTTCACTGATTTCATCACCATTGGACACTCAAACATATGTCACTTATTTAATATAGTTTTCCACTGTCACCTTTGTGCCATATTGATCCACCGCTAAAGTTGACAACCAGCCAATCTTCCAACCTAGCATGGAATTCTACTAAATGAGCATCTTTTCCTTCCTATCCGCACTGTTTTCCTTTTACCATGGACCACCATGGTTAGACAATGGATTACCATGCACGTTGGGTACCTCATCAAAAGACAACCACTTTGCATCCCTCAATGCCTGCGCCTTGAACTTTAAGGGCCAACACTTTTCAATGAGTGGCCTGGTGCCCCCGCATAATATTTACATCGGGTATTTAGGGATTATGAGTGGAGGTGCTTGTGTATTCCTAGTTGGTTGAACCTTGGAGCTAAGTTCATTGGAATGAATGGTTGCAAGCTTGGTCCTGAGCCTATTGTCACATTCACTGGTTGCGATGAAGGATATATGCTGACTGGTGTGAACCTTGGTGGAAATAAAGTATCATCTTCAATTGCGGGTTATAAAGGTTGCACAACTACCCCCTTACTCATAGTAGTAAGTGTAATAACCCAAAGAATTAGAAGGGTTCTCGTTGACGAACACAGGGGATTTGTCGAAGAGGATACAAAAGGAGCTCGTTGACGAGGACATGTTTCGTCGACGAGAAGATACAGAGAGGGGGTTTATGGAGGTCTGAATTCGTCGACGAGGAGAGAACGTTCGTCGACAATCTTCTTAAAGGACTCGTCGACGAATCCGAGGCTATAAATAGTGAAAACCTGAGTTAATTTGCAGAATTTGGCGTAAATCTTCTTCTTCTTCTCTCTCTCTCTCTCTCTCTCTCTCTCTCTCTCTCTCTCTTTCTCTCTCTCTCTCTAAAACGCACCCCTCTCTTTCTCTCTTCGATTTCGGCCCCGTTTCTCATCGGATCGACGATCTGAAGCCACCACGACGCTCCTAGGGAAGTTCTCTGCAAGTCTGCCAGAGCAGATCGTCGGTGGAAGTGGTTTGAAATTCATCCCAAATTCAAGGTAAGGTGTTTTATTTAGAATATACTGTCCCTGCAGTTATAGGAAATGTTGTATGCAAGAAAATACTAATGTTTTGTTCTGGGGGATGTTGTTTTCAAGGTGTTAAGTGGAGGACCCTACGGGTGTAGGGCCAGAGTTTTGTGAGGGCTTTTCAGAAACTAGGTAAGGGAAATATGCTATGCTAGGAGATTTAAATATATTGATAGAAATTTTACAAACTTGCATGTATACCAGTTATTATGTAGTTTTTACAGAATATGTGTTTTTAAAGTATGTGTGGCCTGAATAGATAATATTTGATGTAGAACATTATACAGTTTTTCTAGTATGTGAAGTTATACAAAACATACAGATATAGCCAGATATTCGTAGATATTATACAAACAGATATATGTACATATACAACTTTTATTTAGATAGTTTCGCAGACAGATATATATGTATACAAATGTTTATTCAGATTAATATGTATAGTATTTACAAAAAGCCATGTCTTCCCAAATGCCATAACACTCAGAGTATACAGACAGATTATACAGATAGATGATATAGACAGATTATACAGTATAGCATCAAGATGCTACAATTGTTTAGATATTATAGTATTTACAGTACAAAATTATAGTGTTATGATTATTTTGGAAACATGATGAAAATAGTAACAGAGTATATATATATATATATATGATATCAGATCCATGTGAAAAGAGTACAGACAGATACAGATACAGAATACAGAGCACTGTATTGTTGCTAATACAGATATAGTGCAACCACATATCTCAGATAGTGTGTAGGTACCGTCAAACTGTGCTTGGAGAGGATGCAGCTCCCCAATTCGTTGGGTTAGGGGGCCCAGTTTGACGAGGTAGCAGCCAGTCCTGAGCTTCGGAGTGGATGCAGTTTGATCGGGCTGAGGTAGTGTAGAGTATAGTGACTCACCTGGAGGGCTGACCAGGTTAAGCCCCACCTACGGGCCGCACAACCTTGTCATGAGAGGTCAAATCATGACATACAGAGTTCTAGGGATAAAGCACAGTTATATATATGTATACAGTTTTATAGTATTTGATAAATATAGTATGCAGTATGAAAAGTAGAAAACTCAGATGATATATTTATGTTTTAAACTGCGAAAAACATAAGATATGTTTTATAGATTTATCATTTTATTATAGCTCTGAGGTTATTTAAAGTATATATAACTTAGTTGCTACACACTAGTAATAGCATATTTCCACTTACTGAGCGTCGTCTCACCTTATTATTCTAACATTTTTCAGGTGAGCCAGTTAGGCAAGTAGATCAGGCTCACTGATAGGGATTTCTTTGTTACCCTAGCTTTGGGTAAGTTGGTATAGGGTTTTGTATTTTTGGGGTAGATATTATTGGAGAGAGATGTATTATATAGCTATAGTTTAGAAATACAGATTCTTGTTATTGTATGGTATATTTGGATGTATAGTTTATGTTTTCGCTACGTAGATATGATTATTGTATACAGGAATACTCCAGTGTCCCTTTGAGGCCTGAGATTTTCATAGAAAGGGTATCAGAGTAGCTCATATGTGTTTATGAAAAAAAAATGAATGAAATGATTTAAATTTTGAGGTCGTTACATTTTGGTATCAGAGCCTAGGTTGCTAAGTTCTGTAGACTCTAGAGTGTAGTGGGAAAACAATACCAGAATATAGGAAAAATAATTTGAGGTTTTGGGATCTGGATACATGATTTAGTGGTGGTTTCTGTGTTTTTCGTGGGGTGACGATTTCTGGAAAGCCATAATAAACAATCAACGAGTCGTGCGTTTGCGTTGCAAGATTGGATTTTGGGGTTAGGATCAGGAGGGATGGTTAATAAAGGATTTGAAGTTCTAGTTAAATGGATTAAGTTGGGTCTATATGGGAATCTATATATTGCTGGATGGACCCAGGAGGCAGTAGCGTTCACGCCAGTGGTAATAATGGAGCGAGTCCTTCTGGCACAAGAGATGGAGATTCAGATGCTGTACTACGTAGTGTGGCTCAGCAAGTTATGGCTGAGATAGTGCGGAGCTCTAGAGAGTAGGGAGGTCCATCTCTAGTTCAGGGATGTATCATAGAGAAATTTATGAAGATGAATCCGCCAGCCTTTTCTGGAGTGGTTGACCTTGTAGTTGCTAAGAACTAGGTGCAGGAGGTAGAGAAGATTCTGACAGTACTTCACTACACCAATGAGCAGAGGGTCTTATATGCTACATATAGACTGGCAGGGGAGGCCGAGAGATGGTGGATAGCTACCAGGCTATTGGAGGAGTAGAGGGCTATTTTCAGTGTTGATGACCTGGGCTTGATTTAGGGAGGTGTTCTTCGATAGGTACTATCCTACCTCGATCAGAGAGGCTCGAGTACAAGAGTTTTTGAGTCTGTCTCGGGGGTCGATGACAATCTAGTAGTATGCGGCGAGATTATCGAGCTCTCACGTTTTTGCCCAATATTGTCCCCGATGAAGTGAAGAAGGCCAGAATGTTTGAGAGAAATCTGAGGTGAGATATTTTCAGGCAAGTGGCAGTAGTGAGGATCTAGGATTTTGCAGAATTGGTTGATAGGGCTATTATAGCAGAGGAGAGTCTACCAAGAGAGACTGAGATTCAAAGTTAGAAGAAGAGGACCGCACCCTCGAGTTTTTAGGTGGGTCCCAGCCGAGGCCCTTGGAGAGGAGGTAGATTTGGCAGAGGCCAGAGACAAATGGTAGAGTACGGTGGATTTCAGGGCGGACAACTTCCGGCCATTTGTCCTAGATGTGGACGGAGACATCCTGGTAAGTGCCGATTGGGGGAGAATGTTTGTTATTATTGTGGGAGGCCCGGTTATATGGTTCGATCGTGTCAGATGCCGTCAAATTATGCACTAGCTCTTAGACCGTTTCCAGGTGCATATCAGGCGCCTCACGGAGGTCAGAAGAGGAATACTGTGCTAGCAAGTGTCTATGTGTTGACGCTGGGAGACGCTGAGACGGTTGGAGATGTGGTCACAGGTACCCTTACTACTTTACCATATAAAATTATTGTTTTTTTTCATACAGGTGCCACCCACTCTTTTATATTAGCGGGGTATGTCAGAATAATTGGGGTAAAGACACAGCTATTAGATGTAGAATTATATGTGGGTATGCCGATAGGATCTGTGGTAAAATGCAGGAAAGTGCTTCGGAATTTTCTAGTAAGTATTCAGGAGAAAGTGCTGTTAGCTTATTTGGTGGTCCTGAATATGCAGGGGTTTGATGTGATACTGGGCATGGATTGGCTAGCAACTCATCACGCCTGTATAGATTGCCACCAGAAGGTAGTGATTTTCAGACCTCCGAGCGAGCAAGAATACAGATTTGTGGGTTCACGTGTACGTGCCTCAGCACAGCTGGTGTCGGCTATTCAGGTGAGGAGGTTTCTATAGGGTGGTTTCCAGGGAGTATGTCACATACATAAAAGAATTGTCAAAAGAGGAATTGAAACAAGCTAACATACCAGTAGTGAGGGAGTTCCTAGACGTCTTTTTAGAAGAATTTCTTGGTTTTCCACCTGACCATGAAATTGAGTTTACTATAGATTTATTGGCGGGGTCAGAACCAGTATCTAAAGCACCATATCATATGGCTCCGGTTGAACTGAGAGAATTGAAAGATCACTTACATGAGTTGCTGGACAATGGTTTTATCAGGCCTAGTGTGTCGCCCTGGGGAGCACCAGTTCTATTCGTGAAAAAGGACAGGACCATGAGATTGTGCATCGATTACAGGGAGATAAACAAACTAACAATCAGGAATAAATACCCTCTCGCTAGGATCGATGATTTATTTGATCAACTTCAGGGGACCCAGGTTTACTCTAAAATTGACCTACGGTCGGGTTACCATCAGGTGAAAGTTAGAGCAGAAGATATATTGAAGACCACATTCTGTACTAGATATGGGCATTACGAGTTCTTGGTGATGCCGTTTGGGTTGACTAATGCACCTGCAGTATTTATGGACTTAATGAATCGAGTGTTTCAATAATACTTAGATCAGTTTGTGGTTGTGTTCATTGATGATGTACTAGTCTATTCGAGAAGTTTTGAGAAACACAAGCATCATTTGAGACTGGTGTTGTAGGTATTAAGGGAAAGAAATATATATATGCAAAATTCAAGAAGTGTGAGTTTTGGTTAAGGTAGGTTACCTTTATCGGTCATGTGATCTCTGAAGCGGGAGTATCAGTTGATCTGAGTGAGATAAAGGCTGTGGTGAGTTGGGAAAGGTCGGGAAGTATTCGAGAAGTTAGAAGTTTTCTGGGATTGGTAGGCTATTACAGATGCTTCGTGGATCGTTTCTCTAGGTTGTTTGGTCCGTTAACACGACTTACGAGAAAAAATGTGAAATTTGATTGGACCGACGACTGTGAGCAGAGTTTTCAGGAGTTAAAGCAAAAGTTAGTTTCAGCTCCGATATTATCTATTCCATCAGGGGAGGACAGATTTGTAATATATAGTGATGCCTCATTGAAAGGTCTTGGGTGTGTATCGATACAGGATGGCAGGGTGATCGCGTATGCTTCTAGACAACTTAAAGAATATGAGAAAAATTATCCTGTCCATGATTTAGAGCTAGCTGCAGTGGTGTATGCTCTTAAGATCTAGAGGCATTACCTATATGGTGGAAAGTGCGAGATTTTCACAGATCACAAGAGCTTGAAATATTTATTCACCCAGAAAGAGCCGAATATGAAGTAAAGAAGGTGGCTAGAACTCATTAAAGATTATAACTACACTATTAGTTACCACCTAGGGAAAGCAAATATGGTAGCTGATGCTCTGAGCTAAAAATTAGGGGGACCAGTACTGGAAGTTATAGAAATTCCGTATTCAATTTTGATGGATTTGGAGAGACTCAGTATAGAATTAGTTAAGGAGAGTCCTCAGGCAGTTATCGCCAGCTTTGTGGTTCAGCCTACACTATACGAGAGGATTACAATAGCTTAGAGTGATGATGCGGAGTTGGCAGAGGTAATGGCTAGGGTACGAGATGATCAGGGTGAGGAGTTCAGCATATCAGATGACGGAGCCTTGCGGTTCCGTACTAGGCTATATGTTCCTATAGATACCGAGATCAGGAGAACTATATTGGAGGAGGCTCATAGATCCCTATACACCATACATCCAAGTAGCACTAAAATGTATTGGGATCTACGGGAGTGCTTTTGGTGGAGTGGAATGAAGAGAGAGATAGATGAATTTGTACAGCAGTGCTTGACATGCCAGCGAGTTAAAGTTGAGCACCAGAGACTAGCAGGGCAGTTGCAGTCATTGTTTATTCCAAAGTGGAAATGTGATCACATGTCGATGGATTTCGTTACGGGATTACCACTAGCACAACGAGGGTTGAATGCAATTTGGGTGGTTATTGACCGTTTGATGAAGATCGCTAATTTCATTCTAATTAAAGTCAGTTATTCCATGGACAGATTGGTAGAAATATATGTTCAGGAGATAGTTCGCGTCCATGGGGTGCCGGTATCCATAGTTTTAGACTGAGATCTTCAGTTTACTTCACGATTTTGGAAAAGTTTTCAGGAAGCTATGGGTACACAGTTGGCTTTCAGCACTGCTTTTGTAACGTCCTACTAATAAAATAAAATAAAGTATTTTCCCCTATTTTAATATCAAGTCATTAACCTAAACAGCGGAAGACCAATCATATAAAATAAATCCACATATAATACAATACCAGAGTGACAAATCAACCCACGATATACAATCATCATTGTTCTCTCGAAACTACCCTTACTGAAACCAAGGAATTACAAAACATGCCATCCAAAAATACTCACTCTCAAAAAGGGTAGTACAACAGCCCTCTACCTGCGAGCCTGCTCCGCTCGCCTAGCTGGTTCACCTAAAAAACAATTCAACACTAGGATGAGCCAACGCTTAGTAAGACGAAACATGCTATTACTAGTGTGTGGCTACTTAGTTATATTTCTATATTAATAACCCGATTTAAAAACAATATCATGGATAACTGAAATTGTAAATGCTGGTATAAATAACATATATTAAAACTATATAAATTACTTTTCATAATACTACTACTATTTCTGGAAATCTACTTATACTTATAATATTTGAGAAAATTTCCCTGGATGGTTATATGTCCTGATTTAACCCCTCATGACAGGGTTGTGCGACCCGAAGGCGGGACCTATCCTGGCTGGACGATTAGGGTAAGTCAACTGAACTCCCACAGTCTGATCGGCTCCCTCAATCCATATCTGATGGAGAGCCTGTCCCAACGTGGGCACGATCGACCTCATACCACTTACTATCTGAGTAAAGTGGTTGCACTCTGAATTGAATATCTGTAGCTACGGTACCGTGTTCTGCTGTCTGATCCATTAGGGTCTGATACTATATAGGTAACTGATATCTGTAATATACTGTTTTTACTGTGGTTTCTAAAATAACCATAACCCCAAAGAATTTATCTGAAATTCTAAATAAACTGATTGAAAATCTAATTTCTGTATAACTGAACTGCTGTCTGAATATCTGTATATCGGGGCGTTATGGTACTGATAAACATGTTATTCTAAATTACTGAAAATGCATAGTTCTGAGTATACTATACACTGAAAAATTCGTCATTCTGTAAACATGCAAATATTATGGTATTTCTGTTAATAACTATAAACATGGTATTCACAAATTCTATAAATATAGTACTGTTCTGTTATCAACTCAAGCTACACAAATAAATATTAATATTATCAGGTTTTGGAAATTGTAAATATAGATAATTTGAATAGTAATTTGATAAAAACATATAGTTCGTATTGAAATCGTAAAATGTTTCCTAGCATAGCATATTTTCCTTACCTGATTACTGGAAAACCCGTATGGTATACTAGTCCAACACCTGCAGGGCTTCCTACTCAACACCCTGAAAACAACATTCTTCAGAACAGAATATCATTATTTCTTTGTCTCCATCATTTCCTACAACTGTCAGAAGGCCAAAAACTGAATAAAAGGCCTTACCTTGATTCTGGGAAGAAATTCAACTCGATCACACCGACGATCTGCCCTAGTAAACTTGGAGAGAAATTCGCCAAGAGCATCGTGGTGGCCTCAGATCGTCGATCGAGTGACTAACGGGGCCAAAATCGAAGAGAGAAGAGGGAAGGATCGTAGGAGAGAGAAAAGGAAGAGTTTGCATTGATTTTTCTCTGATTAAACTAAGTTTAGGGCTATTTATACTGCGGCCTTCGTCGACAAGCCACGTCATCTTGTCGACGAGTCTAATAGGAAATTCGTCAACGAACTCTCCCCTTCGTCTATGAAATTCAGAATCGTCCAAAACATTCTCTCGGTATCTTCTCGTCAGCAAAACATGCCCTTGTTGACGAGACCCTCTTGTACCCTCATCGACGAATCCCCTGTGTTCGTCGACGAGGCCATGAGAAAATTTCTTGGGTTATTATATCCAAAGTGCAATGTTCGCGTTCGTCGACGAAGTCTGCTGCCTCCTTCTGTTTTTGTTCCCATTTCCCTTCCTCTTTATTATTTAAATAACATTATTCTTCGGGTCGTTACAGCTTTTCACCCCTAGATAGATGGACATACCGAGAGGACGATCCAGACATTAAAAGATATGCTTCGTGCTATCGTGCGAGATTGTGGGGGTAGCTGGACTCAGTTTCTACCACTAGTTGAATTTTCTTATAATAACAGCTACTAGGCTAGTATCGGCATGGCTCTGTACGAGGCACTATATGGCAGAAGATGTCGTTCTCCTCTTTTCTGAGATGAGGTAGGCGAGAGGCGAGTTTTGGGTCCAGAAATTGTACAGCAGACATATGATAAGGTCCGACTAATTAAAGAAAGAATCAGTATTGCACAGAGTCGATAGAAAAGCTACGCAGACACTTGCCGCCGGGAATTAGAGTTTGAAGTGGGAGATCAAGTATTCTTGAAAGTAGCTCCTTTGAAAGGAATTATGAGATTTGGAAAGAAGGGCAAGTTGAGCCCTAGGTCTATTGGTCCTTTTGAGAACTAGAGAAAATAGGGCCAATTGCCTATAGGCTAGTTTTGCCACCAGTTCTATCTAGAATTCACGACGTATTCCATGTTGCCTTGTTGAGAAAATACATTCCAGACCCGACTCACATTATCAGCTATGTAGAGATAGAACTTAAGGATTCGTTGGCTTATGAAGAAGTACCAGTACAGATCTTAGATAGAAAAACACAGACACTGCGCACAAAATAAATTCCGTTAGTAAAGGTTTTGTGGCAAAATCACGATATAGAGGAAGCTTCTTGGGAACTCGAAGAGCAGATTAGATAGAAATACCTGTAGTTGTTCCAAAAGGTTACTGATAGTAGGTAAAGTATAAGTAATTAGATAAAGTTTCTTTTGCAGGTACATGTATTGAATTAGTTAGTAGATGGTCTTTTAGTTTTATATGTGTAATCTTCTAGAACTTAGAATGTAACCACAGTATTCCTTTACCATAAGTGAGGGTAAGTAATAAAATAAGTAGACCATTTGCCTATATGAGATGATAAATAATGATACAGATAGTAAAATTTCGAGGACGAAATTTTATAAGGAGGGGAAAATGTAATAACCCAAAGAATTAGAAGGGTTCTCGTCGACGAACACAGAGGATTCGTCGATGAGGATACAAGAGGAGCTTGTCGATGAGGACCGGTTTCGTCAATGAGGACCAGTTTCGTCGACGAGAAGATACCGAGAGGGGGTTTATGGAGGTCTGAAATTCGTCGACGAGGAGAGAAGGTTCGTCGACAAACTTCTTAAAGGACTCGTCGACGAGATGACGTGTCTCGTCGATGAATCCGGGGCTATAAATAGTGAAAACCTGGGTTAATTTGTAGAATTTGGCGTAAATTTTCTTCTTCTTCTTCTCTCTCTCTCTCTAAAACGCACCCCTCTCCTTCTCTCTTCGATTTTGGTTCCGTTTCTCCCCGGATCGACGATTTGAAGCCAGCACGACACTCCTGGGGAAGTTCTCTGCAAGTCTGTTGGAGCAGATCGTCGGTGGAAGTGGTTTGAAATTCATCACAAATTCAGGGTAAGGTGTTTTATTTAGAATATGCTCTTCCTGCAGTTATAGGAAATGTTGTATGCAGGAAAATACTGATGTTTTGTTCTGGAGGATATTGTTTTCAGGGTATTGAGTGGAGAACCCTGCGGGTGTAGGGCCAGAGTTCAATGAGGGCTTATCAGAAACTAGGTAAGGGAAATATGCTATGTTAGGAGATTTGAATATATTGATAGAAATTTTACAAACTTGCATGTATACCGGTTATTATGTAGTGTTTACAGAATATGTGTTTTTAAAGTATGTGTGGCCTGAGTAGATAATATTTGATGTAAGACTTTATACAGTTTTTCAAGTATATGAAGTTATACAGAACATACAGATATAGCTAGATATTCGCAAATATTATATAGACAGATATATGTACATATACAACTTTTATTCAGATAGTTTCGCAGAGCATACAAACAGATTATACAGATAGATGATAAAGATAGATTATGCAGTATAGCATCAAGATGCTACAATTACTCAGATATTATAGTATTTACAGTACAAAATTATAGTATTGTGGTTATTTTGGAAACATGATGAAAATAGTAAAAGAGTATATATATATATGATATCAGATCCTTGTAAAAAGATTACAGACAGATACAAATACAGAATACAGAGCACGGTATCGTTGCTAATATGGAAAGAGTGCAACCACATATCTCAGATAGTGTGTGGGTACCGTCAAATTGTACTCGGAGAGGATGCAGCTCCCCAGTTCTCTGGATTGTGGGGGCCAGTTTGACGAGGTATCAGCTAGTGCCGAGCCTAGAAGTGGATGTATTTTGACCGGGTTGAGGTAGTGTAAAGTATAGTGACTCACCTGGAGGGCCGACCAGGTTAATTCTTGCCTACAGGCCGCACAACCGTATCATGAGGGGTCAAATCATGACATACAAAGTTCCAGGGATAAAGCACAGTTATGTATATGTATACAGTTTTATAGTATTTGATAAATATACTATGATATTAGCAGTATGAAAAGTAGAAAACTAAGATGATACAGTTATGTTTTAAACTGCGAAAAATGTAAGATATGCTTTACAGATTTATCATTTTATTATAGCTCAGAGGTTATTTAAAGTATGTAAGTTAGTCGCTACACATTAGTAATAACATATTTTCACTTACTGAGCGTCGTCTCACCCTATTATTCTAACATTTTTCAGGTGAGTCAGTTATGCGAGCAGATTAGGCTCGTGGATAGAGATTTCTCGGTTACCCTAGTTTCAGGGTAAGTTGGTGCAGGATTTTGTATTTTTGGGGTAGATATTACTGGAAAAAGATGCATTATATAGCTATAGTTTAAAAATACAGATTCTTGGTATTGTATGGTATATATGGATGTATAGTTTTGTTTCCGCTGCGTAGGTATGATTATTGTATACAGGAATACTCCAGTGTCCCTTTGAGGCCTGAGATTTTCATAGAAAGGGTATCAGAGCATCTCATATGTGATTATAAAAAAAAAAAAAAAATGAATGAAATGATTTAAATTTTGAGGTCGTTACAGCAAGCATCTCCATCAACTTAATCATTTGATCCTAAATCTCACAAATATTATCCTGACTGACCTTCTCGTGGCTTTGCTCAAGTCCCAACATGCGGTTTTCCAAATGTTCTCCCATGATTCTGACCGATCTGAAAGTGAAAATAAGATGTTGCTAATTAATGAAAATAAATTATGTGTTTGGAAATTTAGAAATTTAGACTTTAAATTTAAATTTTTAAAAATTAAAATAAGACCCACTAAAAATTTATATTTAATTTATTTAAATCCATATAAATTTAAATTTAAGACTCGAAATGAAGTGAGTGCGCTCGGATGTGGCCTAAAACTACTTCATGTACCACACAATGTACCAGTTGTGCCAAGCTTATCGGAAACAGGAAGAAGGGAAAGCGGAATGGGGTCATATTTTGTGCAGACAAAGAAAAGGGGGCAGGGAACACATGCATCTGATACAACGTCTGATTCCACCTTCCCATAGGGTTTCAGTACATCAATAATCCATCCCATTTACTCCTCTTATCAAAGGGTACTTTTCTGTACCATCCATTTTACGTACTAATTTCTATTATAGGATGATAAATAGCAGCAACCTATACGGTTAATAATGGACTACTCTGCTCTATAGAATGTTCTTGCAAGCGCAAATTGTAAATGTCAAAAAATTTGTGGTGGCTTTAAAAGATAACTTGCTTTAGTATAAAATTATTTTATGAGCTCCTAATTTAAAATAACATATATTAATTGAGTTTTCATGATTAATTTTTTTTTTTAATTTAGATCGAGATTGGATTTAGTTCATGAGCAATTAGTTTGTTCTACGACTTAATAGAAGTTATAGGTTGTGAACTCTTATTTAGACCGAGATTGGATTATGAAAGTTTGAGATTTGAGAAATAATTATTGAAAAATGAATCATTGGACTACGGTAGTTGCTAAAAACGTTAGTAGAAAATACATTCAGTAGAAGGAGACTTTAGCTAATTGGATGAGTCACCAGTAGTAACAACCCAACTTATGAGAATGGGTATCTCATAATCCGGTTCAATGGAAAAACAAATTATTTAAGCGGCCGATGAAAGCACAATCTCTATTCATTCTTATATATGGTGTATGAAGTGTTCACGGTAACTTGTGAGGCTGAGTAGAACTCCTAATATATCCATATCCTTAATTGGTGTACTTAGTTGTATGGTGCACTTGATGTAATGAAGGCGAGACCATCTTCTATGAGATCTTGGTAAAATCTTTGAGGGTCCACGTAAGGCACATGACCGAGAAAATTTGCCAACCTGAAAGAACTTGAACTTGATTTTGTAATTCAGAATATATTGGTTTGGTAGCTGATGTGCAATAAAAGAACCATTTACATAACTGTATTCTGCAAATTCTATCTTCTAACACATTGTACCTTAATCGATATAGGATGTACATGGCCCTGTACCAGGATTAGATTTACAAGAGTAACTTGGGAACCTACAAGTTTGCATGTAATAGTGGGCGACAGTGCTATACTTCAGATTGGAGAGGTTGACAGAAAGGTAAAAATAAATTTAAATGCGAACCTACAAGTTTGTAGGTAATAGTAATACATTCTATTTCACTCGCTTGTGTTATTTGTACCGTATTTGTTATATTTTTTGAATCTTAATTGAACACGGGATTGCCGGTTCAAGTTCAAAATTGTGATTCGAAATTTTGGAATCATTTAGACCTTAAATTTAAAAAAAAAATTAAAAAAATAAATACAATACAAGTTTATATTAAATTTCGTACAGACAGTGTTTGCAGAAGAAAGAATATCCCACCTTATCCAATGATGACAAAATCAAAACAGAGGATGGGAAATCAATCTATCCATCCATCTATCCAAAGGGTGACATAAATTGCAAGTCACATTCGACCCAGCTAGTGAACCACAATGGAGTGGGGGGCGCGGCATTTCCACGCATGCCCCGTGGGAAAAGACACCAAGGATGGATAGCCTGTCCATGTTATGCCAACGTTCTTCCCTTTATCTTTTTAATGTGTATATTTTATATATTTCACATTGGTTTATGATGTGGAAATTAAGATTTCGTTTCAAATTTTAAAAATGTGAGAAAAAATATAAATAAATTTATTTTTGAATATATAACAATTATGTAACAAATCAAATAAATTAATTTTTTAATTTTACATACTATTGCTGTTAAAAATTGAAAAGAAGTTTAGGCATAATGATAAGGTTGTTGTTGTATGACCTAAAAGTCATGGGTTCGAAGCATGGAAATAATATCTTGTAAAAATATAAGATAAGATTGCGTACTATAAACTCATTATAGTCCGTCCCTTTCATGGACCCTACATACGTAGAAGTTTTGTGCACCAGACTTTCTTTTTTGTTGAAGATCTATTTGACACTTAAGTCGGAACGAAAGAAATATAGAAAGATAAAGTAACAATATAGAAAAATTTATTTTTGGGTCCCTTCTATTTTTCTTTTCTATATATACATTTTTTAATAGAAGATGCCTTTTAGGCCTTTAGTTTAATAAGAGTTATAGGAATTACCCTCATTATTCTCTCTTCCCCCCATCTTATTTAAGAGATATGAGTAATATTTAATTTTTAAAAAAATCTTAGTTAAATTATAATAATTTTTTTATTTTTAATATTATTTATATGAAAATATATAATACATAGTATTTTTTTTCCTTATTTTCCTTTTTCTTAATTTATTTTTTTTCAAATAAAATTTTTTGTCCTAAAGGGAATGATTTTGCAATTTAAAAAAAAAAAAAAAAGGGCAATGCAATGGCCTTGGCCCAAATGTTTGTATTTTATACGTAGTGGTGGAAATAATCATAATGTCGATACAGGGTGTAATGATATCCATGGCAATGATACAACAGGCTTGCCCATCACTTACTCTTTGCCTTTTCTTTGCTTTCCTTTTTTAAGTGATTTGAAATCCAATGGCATATTTTTTCCCCCTACTATTGAAAAAATTGTGTGCATAAAAATTGGTAAAAAAGATTTTGGAATTTTATGGTATGCATTATCCGTGAGTATTACGATCGTTCAAAAATATTTAAAAATTGATCGAACCTTAAAATCTGAACTAAATCAAACCAAAATTTTGATTAACTGATTTGTCCGGTTTGATTTCAATTCAAATATTTTTAAGTTTTCGAATGTCAGATCGATTTCGATTTGTGTTGGTCTCGAATCAACAATTACTCGAACCAAACCTATACCAATGATTATATATAATATATGAAAAAACTTAGTCCCATCTTTTGCTCTCCACCTTGCCACATCGCTAAATTCACCCATATCTGTTGCCACCCCTTGTTGCCTTGCCAGATTTGTGCACGTCGGTTGCCGCCGCCTTGTCGGATCTAAAGGTAAACTTGCAAGAGATCACTGAGCTAGCTTGTTAGGGGGTTTCAATTAGAGTGGGTCTCTATTGAGTGACTCAACTTAAGAATTGGTGCTTTATATTTTTTGATTATTAGAATTAGTACTGTTGAATAATTTTTTAATATTCGAATTTATTTCCAATAGTATAGTTTTTTCCTATTTAAAAAGTTAATCTTTATAAGCTTTTTATGACAAGTTGGTTCAGATCGAATATTCGAATCGAACTGTTGATTAATTGAGCTATCGGTTAACTGAAGTATTTGGTTCAATTTCGATTCAAAAAACCTTTGAATCAATGGGATCGATTTGGTTCGGTAAACAAAGGTTCGTTTTGGATAACGAACCATGAACAACCCTAGTGGGTACACACTTAGCATACAGTCAAAAGGTTGCTATTTTTTAAAACATAATAAGGAACATTACTACTTTTTAAGAAATAACAAGAGAACTATGAATAGATTTTATAAAGTATACATGATTAGTACTCCAAAATAAGACAAAAAAAAAATATTAGACACACTAAAGTGTATACACCAAATCTAACATTATTTTTTCATGTGTAGAATGTTGACATTTTGAGTGATTATCTCCAAGTTGTTACACCTCTGTCTATACTCCATGATTGTCTTCTTCTTTCCTTTTTTGTTTCCTTTGTTGTTAGCTATACATAATAGACTAGGAGCTTTGTGATTATTATTTTGTATCTAGGTAGTCATTGTTTTCCTAGATTAGTCTATCACGTACCTTGTACAGTGGATATTTATATGATCGATTAGAAGAGAAGACTGTGCTTTTCAAAACCTTCTTTTGATTGGTATTAGAGCAAGTTCATATCACCACTAAGTCCTCACATTCTCTGCACCATGTCTAATGACAAACCTGAATCAACCTAAACAATAATTATCCATGTTCAAACACAAAACTATGATTTCACAACCAGCGTCGTTCTTACTAAAGTCAACTATGATGTATGGTCCCAAATCATGGAGATGCATATTGCAGGACGTGAGAAGCTTAAGTATATTATGGGAAAAACATCCCTTCCACAGACTACTTATGCTTCCTATGCAAAGTGGTATGCTAGAAATCAAAAGGTCAAGGGATGGTTGCTTACTTCTAAGTCGCCAAATATTATGAAGCGCTATATTCAATTGCACACCACACATGAAATTTGGAGTGCTCTTGCCAAAGCTTTCTATGATGGGTTAAATGAATCACAGTTTTTTGCACTGAATCAACAAGCCTTTTCTTCCAAATAGGTTGGTCGTCCTCTATCAATCTATTATGGTGATCTTGAAAAAATCTTCCAAGAATTGGATCATCGTGATAGGATTGTAATGAAAGATCATGACGAGTTATCGCCTGTAGAAAATCAATTGAATGATTGTGTGTACACATTTTATTGAATGGACTAGATGCCGAATTTGAACAAATTCGAGATGAGAATCTAAAAAAGGATCCTATACTGGATCTTGAAGAAGCCTTTGCATATGTATGTCATGACTCTGTTCATAGAGCGACACTAAATAGTGAACTTGATGGTGCTGAGTCATCTGCTATAGTGGATCGCCGAGCTAAGCCTAAACTAAATCGAGTATCTGGTCCCATCACTGACCAAAATCAGTCATTTGGATCACGAAATCATATCTATGAAATTGGAATAGCAAGATCAGAACATATTTTAACTCATTGTTGTAAAACTAGGCATACTAAATCATAATGCTATGAGCTGATTGGGTATCCAAAATGGTGGGATCCTACCAAGGAACCCCGAAAATGGAACTCAAAACCAAACCACCATGCTTTAGTTGCAGTGGTCGAACCTTCCACCAACACTCCCGAGGAAGCCTCATCTTTAATTGCTACATGTGGTAAAGCTCTTCATACTTCTGCTCTTATTAGTAATAGTGAATGGATAATTGATTCTGGTGTTATTAACCACATGACCTTTGACAATCATCATATTCAGTTTATGAAACTATCTGAACAACATATAGTATCCACAGAAAATGGTACGCCTCTCTTTTTGTTAGAGAAGGTTCTATCACACTTGCTGAAAATTTGAGTCTAGATTCTATTCTGGTTGTTCCTACCCTCAACCATAACTTTCTGTATGTTTCTCAAATAACTCTCACTTTGCATTGTATTGTGATTTTTTTTCTTAACCTCTTTGTTTTTAAGGACGCCAAACTTGGAAGGCAATTGATTATGGTACTAGAAGGGGGAAACTTTATTATCTTGATCTAATGCCAGCAAGCTCCCATAAGTTAGCTCAAGTTTTCTCGGTGAATAAGTCTGCAACAACTCAGAATTCTGAAATTTGGTTGTGGCACAGACTGTTAGGTCATGTATCTTTTGGATATTTGAAGAAATTGTTTCCAAAGCTCTTTACTCAATTAGCTATTTCAGATTTTACGTGTGACATTTGTGAATTGGCTAAAAGCCATAGCGTTCCATTTCCAACAAGTATGAATAAAAGTCCAGCACCATTTATGGTTATTCACTCTGATGTATGGGGTCCAACAAGTAGCCCCTTTATTATTGGTAAACATTGGCTTGTTTCATTTATTGATGATCACATCTATATGACTTGGTTTTGCTTAATGAAATCGAAATATGAAGTTTGTTCATTGTTCCAGAAATTTCACAAAATGATAGCCACCTAGTATCGTTCTAATATATAGGTTCTCCGCAGTGATAATGGTGGAGAGTTTGTTAATCAAGATATGAAACAATACCTGGAGGTTCATTAAATTACCCATTAGACAACTTGCCCTTACACCCCTCAGCAAAATGGGGTTGCGGAGTGCAAGAATCGTCTTCCTTTTAAAGTTTTACGTGCTTCCTTGTTTGAAGCTCATATGCCTACCAGTGACTGGGGTGAAGCTAACACCACTGCAGCTTACCTCATTAATCGTATACCTTATAGTGCATTATAGTTTCAGACCCGCTTTAACGTTCTTCATGAGGTTGTAAGTGCTCTTATTGTGTCGAATCTGTCACCTAGAGTATTTGGGTGTGTAGCCTTTGTGCATCTTCACAAACCATTGAGAAATAAGTTGGAACCTCGAGCTCTCAGGTGTATATTAGTTGGATATGCTCAACATCAGAAAGGCAAACATGTATGTCACTCTTGATGTTTTATTTCACGAGGACAACATGTATTATTCTACCTCCAAGTCTTCGATTCAGGGGGAGAATAGAAACGAATTGCAGACCCTTAATCATCCTTTGGACACCTTGTATCTTATGATTTGTGAATGTCCAAATGGTGAGTGTCCAAGTGGTGAATATTTGGCTAACATCAATGAATTTCCAACCCTTAATCATCCTCTAGACACCTTGGATCTTATGACCGGTGAATGTCCAAGTGGAAAATATTTGGACAACAACAATGAATGTCCAAATAATACAAACGAGCACAATTTGGAGGATGAGAATAGTCAAGATCACATAGAAGTGGTACAACCAGTTACTCAGCCAACTACTTTCCCCGTTCATGATGTACCGGTTGATCGATTGTTTCAAGAAGCCGAGCCCATGCTTGAGTCTCTGCTAACTCATAAAACCCAACTAAAGGTACTACCCAATTGAACCACAATAGGAAAACCTAGAGAAAACTATGAACCTTTTCTCAACGCTAAGTCTCGATATCCTATAAGTAATTTTGTGTCTTACCATAGATTGTAAAAGTAAAGTGAAGCATTTGTGAATCAGTTATCTACTATATCTATTCTTAGTAGTGTGTAGGAGGCTTTGAAAGATCCTATATGGAGGGAAGCGATGAATGAAGAAATGAGGTCCCTTTATAAGAATTCAACATGGGAAGTGGTTGACTTAATTGTAGGAAAGACACTAGTTGGATGTAAGTGGGTTTTCACTATTAAATACAAAGCTGATGGTACCATTGAATGGTTCAAAGCAAGGCTTGACGCCAAGGGATATACTCCAACCTATGTGATTGATTATATGGAGACATTCGCACTTGTGGCCAAAATCAATATTGTTCGTATTCTACTATCTCTGGCTGTGAATCTTGACTGGACTTTACACCAGTTTAATGTAAAGAATGTTTTTTTGCACGGAGATCTCCAAGAATAAGTACAAATGGAGTTGCCTCTTGGATGTATTATGCAGACCAAAGGAAGAAAACACGTTTGTAAATTGAGGAAGTCCCTATATGGTTTGAAGCAGTTCCTTAGAGTGTGATTTGGAAGGTTCACAATTTTTATGAAGTCTATTGGATTGAGGAAAATCAACTCAGATCACACTCTTTTCTTGAAGAATAATAAAGAAGCCATCACAACCATTATTGTGTATGTTGATGATATGATAGTGAATGGAAATGATCCTGAAGAAAAGAAGGCATTGCAGAGTCATCTTGCCTAAGAGTTTGAAATGAAAGATCTCGGTTAATTAAAATGCTTCCTTGGGATTGAAGTGTCAAGATCAAAGAAAGGGATTTTTCTATCTCGACAAAAATATACCTTAGATCTATTGAAAGAAGCTAGTATGACAACATGTAGTCCAACCAGCACCCCTATGGAAGAAAATATGAAACTAGGTACCCATCCAAATCAGGTTTATGCTAACAAGGAACGTTATTAGAGACTAATTAGGAGGTTAATGTACCTTGCACACACCAGACCTGATTTAGCTTATGTGATGACCTGATTATTTGCACAACGGAAGATCTCAAAAATATTTACTGGAGTACTAAAAACCTTTTATTGCAACCATATCTCCAATATCAAAATTAACATCCCTAAAAATTTTAAACATTAAAAATATAACTAATTTAATATATATTTTTAAATAACTTTTCTATCCCACCCACGTTTCCGCTACACTACTCTGGTTTTGGTTAGGCTCCTTAAGGTATCTGAAATGTAAGATAATAATGTGGTGAGACACTTCTGAGTAAGTAAGGAGTAGATTATTATTAGTGTGTGGATAAAATGAGTTATAGTATAGAAATACATTCAATAATTCTATTTTAATAAAAATTACATTTTTAAATATTTAATTTAATAATTTAACTCTTAAACCCGCATTTGTAAAACAATGGACCACATATAAACAAATATACGTGATTCCCTTCAAATCATAATTTAACCCTATCATAAGATCATAATCACATAAATACATAAATATGAATAAAGAACACCTTTTTGACCATGTCATGTTTAACCTCCATGACTGGGTTGTGCGGTCTGAAGACTGGACTTAACTATTTGGCCACCAACCAATCAGACTAAATCAAAAGTTTATGTCTGTAATATCAGTTTGTCTGTCACATCTTCATACTTATTTTCATACTCAGGCTAAACTGACTATCCACCGTCAACACTTCCACAAAAGTGTAGCTGCACTAATATTCATCTATAACTACGACCATCAGGATTCTTAAAACATATAATACAATTTATACAATTAAGCCATATAATAATCTAAAAATTTCCCCAACATCAAATTTTTAGTCAAATCGCATAAATATTTTCAATAAATCACATAAAAGCATAACACCGCGAAAATCTCAAATTTGTTCAGTTATGCAATAATATAAAATAAAATCATGCCACACGATTTGTATAATAATTATAATTTCATAAATCACCGGAGAAAATGTATAATAATATACTTGGGTATTTTTTAATAAAAATGTGGGTATAATCACCTCTACATGTTTAATTTAATGCAAATATATTTAAATAAAACAAATATAACCCTATTCATGTACTCAAATTTAATCGATCAAATCTGTTAACATACTTAATTTAAATCATACATATAAATATAATTAAATTTAAGTAATCCATTTAAATAAAAAATAATTTAAAATAAAATTTGACATTATCGAGCCCACTTACCCTAACCTTGGAGTGGTGCTTACGACGTACAGAAGACGAAATCTCTCCAGTTAAGTCCTTAGAGAGTAGAGTTGAGACCCGAGAATGATGTTTGCTTTTCAATTGGGCAAAGAAATGCAAGAAAAATTAGAGAGAGAGAGAGAGAGAGAGAGAGAGAGAGAGAGAGAGAGAGAGAGAGAGAGAGAGAGAGAGAGAAGGAGACAAAAATAGAGAGAGGAGAGAGAAAGTGAGGGGTGGGGGGAGAAGAAGATGGAAAGGAAGGAGACTTCAAGAAGTCTCTTGATGTTTGAAGATATATATAATATTATATAATTAATAATTAATAATTAATTAATTATTATTTATTTTATTTTAGTTTTTTATTTATCTATTTTTTTTTAGGATCATTTCACTAATCTTGTATATATATTTTTGGGATCGTTAAATTCTCCCCTCTTAAAAATTTCATCATCGAAATTTATTAAATATCTAGGAGCAAAGAATTTCCCTAATGTGACTCTGCTATTAAGCAGAGGAATAGGAGTACTTGTGAAATAAGAGTGTTTAAAGCGGAGTAGGAGATTAGAAGGTAATACACTATAATCCTAAATAAAATCTATTGCTAATGTATAACCCTTAAATAGGTTTAAAGCTACCCTAGCCTACCCATTCCTACCTTTATCCTAATTCATACCTATACTCTAATAAAAATTATTCCTAAAGTCTACAGAATCTATATCCTAAACTCTGATACCAACTGTGACGATCCGAATATTTGCATAACAAAAGATCTCAAAAATATTTACCAGAGTACTAAAAACCTTTTAATACAACCATATCTCTAGTATCAAAATTAACATCCCTAAAAATTCTAAACATTAAAAACATAACTAATTTAATATCTATTATAAATAACTTTTCTATCTCACCCACGCTTCCGCTACGTTATTCTGATTTCGGTTAAGCTCCTCAATATATCTGAAATTTAAGATAATAATGGGGCGAGACACCTCTCAATAAGTAAGGACTAGATTATTATCAGCGTATGACTAAAATGAGCTATAGTATAAAAATACATTCAATAATTCTATTTTAATAAAACTCGCATTTGTAAATATTTAATTTAATAATTTAACTCTTAAACCCACATTTGTAAAACAGTGGATCACATATAAGCAAATATACGTAATTTCCTTCAAATCATAATTTAAGCCTATCATAAGATCATAATCACATAAATACACAAATATGAATAAAGAATTCCTTTTTGATTATGTCATGTTTAACCCCCATGATCGGGTTGTGTGGTTCAAAGACTGGATTTAACTAGTTGACCACCAACCAACTAGACTAAATCAAATATTTATGTCTGTAAGATCAGTTTGCTTATCACATCTTTATACTTATTCTCATACTTAAGCCAAACTGACTATCCACCACCAACACTTCCACAACAGCATGGCTACACTAATATTCATTTGTAACTACAACCATCAGGGTTCTTAAAACATATAATACAATTTATGCAATTAAACCGTATCATATTCTAAACATTTCCCCAACATCAAATTTATAGTCAAATCTTATAAATATTTTCAATAAATCATATAATAGCATAACACTACAAAAATCCCAAATTTGCTCAATTATGTAATAATATAAAATAAACTCATGCTAAACGATTTGTATAATAATTATAATTTTATAAATCACTGGAAAAACGTATACTAATATACTCGGGTATATTTTGATAAAAATGCAGGTATAATCACCTCTTTATATTTAATTTAATACCAATATAATCAGAAAACCCGATATAATCAAATCCCCGCAGTACAATTTAACTCGGGCATAAAGATATAATTAAAATAAAAATAATCAATTTAAATCAGATATATTTTAAAATAAAACCCGACATAATCTAGTCCACTTACTTACTGAGAGGTATCTCACCCCATTATTATCTTACATTTTAGATACCTTGAGAAGCACAGCCGAAATCATAGTTGCGTAGCGAAAGCGTGGGTGGGATTAGAAGGATTGGTTTAAATTTAATATTAAATTTGTTATTTTTGTATATTTTAGAATTTTCGAACGATAAATTCAATTTGATATGGAGATATTGTTATAATGAGGTTTTTAGTACTATGGTATAAATATATTTGAGGTCTTCCGCTGTATAAAATTCGGGTCACTATATACTAAGTGTGATCAGTTAGTTCATGCACTCTCCAAGAGAAGAACATATAAATGTTGTCATCTATATCTTGCGCTGCTTGAAATCATCTCTCGGAAAGGGAATTCTATTTAAATGGGCTCGGTCAATCAAGGATAGACGATCTACATCTGGATACTTCACATTTGTAGGTGGAAATTTAGTTACTTAACGAAGTAAGAAACAAGAGGTGGTTGCTCGATCCAGTGCTGAAGCCGAGTACAAGGGAATGGCCAAGGCAGCATGCAAAATATTATGGATCAAGAATCTAATGCAAGAGTTACATATTGAGTAGATAAGTCCTATGAAGCGATACTGCGATAACAACACAACATGTGATATTGCCCACAACCTAGTTCAAAAGGATCGAACTAAACATGTTGAGGTTGATAGGCACTTTATCGTGGAGAAACTGGAAGCTAAGCTTATTGAAGTTCCTCATGTTCAATCTCAAGACCAGCTTGCTGATGTGCTGACCAAGGCAATGTCCAACCAAGCATTTAACAGTTGTTTTGACAAGTTGGGCATGAGTGACATCTATATGCCAACTTGAAGGGGGAGTGTTGACATTTTGAGTGATTATCTCCAAGCTATTTCCTCTATCCATACTCTATGATTGTCTCCTTCTTTCCTTTTTTGTTTCCTTTGTTGTTAGTTGTACACAATATACTAGGATCTCTGTGATTATTAGTTTGTATCTACGTAGTTATTTCTTTCCTAGATTAGTCTATCATGTACCTTGTATAGTGGCTATTTATACCATCGATTAGACGAGAAGATTGTGATTTTCAAAACCTTATTTTGACTTAGAAAAACTGCTTAATTTAGTTAAATATATACACATGGTAAAATTATATTAGATTTGTTATGTACATGTGATGTATTTAATAATTTCTCCCAAAAATATACCACTTCTTTTCCACATTTATTTGTTCATGTATTGAGTGACAACTCCACCACTTGATTTTTGTTTTGTAAGTAGAAAAAGGTGCAGAGAGAGATTTGAATTTTAAAATAAGGGGTAAATTTGTAATTTAATACATAAAAAATGTGGAGTGTCAGTGATATTTTTTCTAACTACCAATGGCGTTTTCCTTCTACAAATTTAAAATTAAAATCATTTTCTCAAATTGCTTACCTATCCATCATTTATAAAATGTTGAAATTAAAAAATAGCTTATATGGTGAAAAATTTTGAGGGAAAGTGATTAAAAATGAATAAAAGCCTCTTACAATTCTCTTAATTGATAGTATTAGAGATATGGTAGTTATGAGTGCCGTGACGTCCCATAGGGGTCGAATATTCGGCCGAATGACAGACTCGATATTACTAAAAGGGGTAATGTATGTAGTGAGAAATGAGTCACAATATAGTCCAATGGAGTCTCCACTAACCTATTTTTAACCCAGGTGAGGTTAGAACACCTATTTAAGATACTACTAGTTCGTTGGTCTCTAAGCTATTCTTAGGTCCAAAGAAATCGATAGTCAACAGTTTGCGTCACCATGTAAGATTCAGGAGTACAATTATGTAAAAGGAAAGTATTAGCACCCCTTTACACCTATCCGATAAGACAAACATGATTAGCTTAAGATTACACTTGAAATTAACCGATCAAAACTCATATTCTTCCTTATTTTTTTATTTCAATTACCAATCCAAAATATATTGGGCAACCTTGCAAAAAAAGAAAAAATAGAAGCTACCCTTAGATCCCATGATCCCTAAAGGCATGCAAAAACACAATCCCTAATGATCCTAATGAGGATTAATTGTTTATTGAGTGTTTCCTTTTAACTTAAGGGATTTCTTTACCATACCTTTAATTATCTAGAGGCCTTGTGAAAGACAAAAGGTCCATGCCTTCAATTTCTCAAGGGCATGCAAAAACATAACCCCCAAGTTGAGAGAAAGGTTTATTATGGTATTTTATTTCAATAACACATGCAATCAATAGAGCAGATATTTATTCAAAGTATGTAAATCACAAGGCATGCAAAAGAAAAATACATGTAAATCAAGGGATCTAATAGAATCACCATTGTACAAACCCGAAATGATTCTGCTAGACTCCTCACCCGTCATGCCATAATCGAGATTACATAACCCCAATTTGTCATGTTTCTCCGTTTGGGGGTATGCATACACGTGTAGACATACAAGCACGCACACACAAAAGAAAGGGCAGACCCACATTCATATGGAATTATGCAACAAGAAAACCACACAAAGTAAACTATTAAGTGACCAACATTTGAATAAAAGAGGACTCAAGAATTTTTCTAGATTTTTATTTTATTTTTTCTGAATTTTTATGCAAATTTTCAAGATTTTAAAGGAATGTTTCTCAATTTTTATGTTTTTTTTTTTTTTTTGGATTTTAAAATTTTTTCGGCTATCTTTGTCAAAAATAAATCACATATTTGTAGTAATTTTTTAATGATTTTTTTGGATTTTTTTCCCTCAAATTTTATGCATTTAAAATAAATTAAAAATGAATTTTCTAAATTTATTATTAATTTTAAAAAGTAGCGGTTCAATAGGAAGTTGAACTATGTCAAACTGGTTCAATCGGTTTGACCAAGTCAATGGGGAAGACTCGAGTTAACTCGGTTCAAGAGAGGAAAGGTAGGAAACTACTTAGATTTGCCACGTGTCACATATCCAATGGTGACACTTAGCAGCTAGGGAGCAACCTAATCAAAATTTTCTTCCTTTATTTTTTTGAAGTTAACACGTGGGGGGATGATATCACCCGCCACGTGGCACCATGCCTTTGGACAGATTAAAAAACATATATCGTTAACGTGGCAAAGATCCACTGTCCACAAAAAACATAGTGCGCATGACCAAGATTATGCCACATCTCTATCTTTCTCTCTCTTTATCATCTCTCTTATCTCCCAGTTCTTTGTCTTTCGTTCTACTCCCTCATTTCTCTCTAAGTCTCTCACTCTTCTATCTCTATCTCTCTCTCTCTCTCTCTCTCTCTCTCTCTCTCTCTCTCTCTCTCTCTCTCTCTCTCTCTCTCTCTCTATTTCTTTCTCTCAACTCTCTTATCCTCATTCTCTCTTTCTCTCTTACCTTCCCTATTAACCTTATAGGTCATGCCTAGTTTTGATAATGACAAATACTCTTGTATTTAATGAATATCTAGTTCTTGTGCAGGTCCACATTAGAAGATACTTTGACGGCACGAAGAGAAAGTGAAGTTGAAGACCAAATCTCTTTATGTAATGCATTTCATATATATTTGGTATGTAATAGTAATTAGGTCATTTGGTTTGTAATAACCTCACACACATCACATGCATGGTTTATTTTGTAAGCTCAAACTAGATGCGAATTAAAAGTGACCTTAAAAAGACCTTAGGGTTTTCCCTTCAGTCGATCGACACCGGAATTTTTTGGTGTTTTCAAATTGGACCCCAAGTGACCCTAGGACACATATACTGGCAAATATATTTGTTAAACACTTGAATAGAGTTTGTATGTCTCAAAACGGGACTGAAATGCACACTTGGTGCACTTTCGGTCGACCGAATCAGGCAGTTCATTCTGCCCTGGTCGACCGGGCCTGGGTCAACAGTTGACCAAGTTCCTAGTTGACCGAATCAGGTAGTTCAAAAAGCCCGGATCGACCGAAACCTCTCTAGGTCAACTTTTTGACCACCTGGTCGACCGAAACCCTCTCTAGTCAACTTTTTGACCATTTGGTCGACCGAGCTACTTTTGTACTCCAACTACCTAGTCAACCGAGAGTCCTCAGGAGAAATCCCAGCGGTTTGGTCGACCGAACCAGCCAGTTCAAAATGGCCTGGTCGATCGAACCTCGAAAATTGAGAAATCGCCCTCTCCTGGTCGACCGAGCCCTCAGTTCAAAAGTCCCTTGGTCGACTGAACCATATGAGACTTGGTCGACTGAACCTATTCTGGTCTACCAGACCTCTCGGGTTGCCCTGATTTTTACTGTAGTTAAATATTTTTTAAACAGGGTTAAAAAGCTTTAAATATCATTAAACTTCCCTAATAATACCTAATAGGTGCCCAACGGTAATATTTTCTCTCATGCCCATATATATGAGATCATTTGTGAAAAAGAAGCATGATTAGCCACTTTGATTAGGGAAGAATTCTCTAAAATCCCAAAAAGTCTATACTACTCATTTTTTAGCTTTATTCACTCATGCTTACATTCTATAAGTGCCTGCATCTTTTGTAAGTGGATTGAGTGTTTGCTTCCATAGGTTTGCTCTCCTTGCCTTGTTTGTTTGATCTGATTTTATTGAGAGCAAAACCTAAGTATTCTTAGGGGACTTTGTTAATAAGTCTCTTCTAGGAGGACTTTTATAAAACTTCTGAGTATTGCACACTCATTGCAATATCTCGAGAAGTTTGTATTCGTTTTGGATTGCAAAAACTTCTCAAACATTTTCAAATATCTATTGTGCTTTTATCTTGAAAAACATTTGAAGAGATATTTGTTTGTGTGATAAAATCTTTGTTGCAATATTCATCAACTCACATATCCTTTGCTGAATACAAAGATGGAATATCTTTTGCAAACCGAACATGTATATTATTGGAGCATCATATGATTGAGAAAACCCGCTTATTGAAATATACATATATATGTTGTCTGACTAGTATCTTTGTGTGAACTTTTAGATTGAACATATCTTGTGATACAAAGATTGTTTGTTTGACACTCTCATGTACGCATTACACTAATAGAAAATACCTTTGAAAGTTGAACTATCTAGACCACACTGAGCTTACTTATTATATCATTTGTGGTGTATGTTATTGCGCACATCTGGGTACATATCTTCTTTACATGAAAGCACAATCACTGTACCATTTGATTGTAATACACATCTGTTGTATTTCCAAGCATAAGTCTGAAGAGGGAGATTAGCCCTGGAATAGTCTTGGATTGGCTTAGACCCGGTTAAGAAAGCTAGGTGCGTCGTTCTGTTAAGGCGTGTAGGTTGAGGTCAGCCCCGCTAATTGACCTGGTTAAGGTTGAGGTTAGCATTGTGTTAATTTGACCTGATTGTAAACGGTGCCGCTCCACCATTAAGTGAGCTATTAGTAGAATCCTCTAGCTTGCGAGCTAGAGGCGGGGACGTAGGCACTTTTGGCCGAACCCCGATAACATATCGTGTGCCTTGTCCATATTTTTGCATTTTATATTTACCGCACATGTATGTTATTGTGTGAATGATGTGCTTAATTTAAATTTCCGTATACTATATTTATCAGCGCATTTGGAATTGCATAGAAAGACCCTAGGTTGTTGTAATACTGATTGTAGGATTAGTTGAACCTAGGAAGAAATTTTAAAATTCCAATTCACCCCCCCTCTTGGGAATACACCTTTTCTAACATTCTCTCTCTGACCTTTCTCATTCCCTCTCTCGGACTCTATCACCTCTCTACTTCACTTTCTCTCTCTTTCCTCACCATTAGCTGCTAGCCCTAGTCACCACCTTTAGTGGCCTCCACCATTTACATGTAGCTTGGTAAGATCATTGCTCCTTTCTCTCCTCTCTAAATCCCTCCCTACTCTTTGATGTTTTATCTCTTTCTTGATTTCGTTCTTTCTCACTTTATTATTTCTTTTTCACATTCTTTATCAATCTGTTCTTTTTCTCTTTGTAGCGTTGGATTCATGATTCCTGCAATGGCAGAGAGCTTCAACCTCTTTGCCAAGTCCCTTAAATCCTAATTGGATCGTCTCAAAGGTAACCCTCCTCCCAACTTTCTCTTTTCATTTTTTTTTTTTTTCTAATTTTCTAGGATTTTCATGTAACTGCTTGGATTTTCCTAGGATCTAAATCGCCAGGGGGGGGGGGGGTGGTTAGGGCTAGTTAGCCTACGTATTAACCTAGGTTTAGTGAGGGTAGGTTTAGGTTGAGTTAGGTTAAGGTTAGGGTTACGTTACTGTTAGGGTTAGGTTGGATAAGTTGAGTTAGGTCAGTTGGGCCAGGCCTAGTTGGGTTAAATTTGGGCTATATCTAGTTGGGCCAGGTTTAGGGCAAGGTAGGTTTGGGCTTTGTCATAGTTAGGTTAGGTTGGCTAGGGTCCAGGGGTTGCATTGGGTTCAAGACTGGCTTTGGTTGGTCTTTGGGTTTAGGTTTGATTAAGGGATTTTGGGCTAAGCCGTGCCCAATTGGGCCTTAAAAGGAATTTAATTAGTTGGTTTTATTTGGGCTGGTTTATTAAGTTAGACCCAATTGGGCCGTGTGTTTTTGGATTTAGGTTAAAGGTGTTTGGGTTTAGGCTAGGTTAGGAATTGGGCTTGGCTTAGATGGGTTGATAGGTTTAGTTAGATAGGTTTTGGGTTGGTTTTTGGATGAAGTCTAGGTCATTGGACTTAGGTTGGGTTGACTCAGATTCGAGTCAAGTTGACCAAATTCCATAGGTCAGGTCTGGGTTACTAGATCCAGTTTTCCGAGTCAGGGTATTCAAGTCAAATTGATCTAAATTTTAAGGTTTTTTTATTCAAATCTTGGTAAAAAACCTGTGTTTGTTTTGAGATTTTTAAATTCTAACTTTTGGGTTTTAATGGATTTTGATTAGAAATTTTTTTGGGTTATGTTGACCCTATAGGTCATATCCCAGTTTTGATAATGACAAATACTCAAGTATTTAATGACTATCTAGCTCAGGTTTAGTTTTATATTAGCATATACACTGATGGCATATGAAAGCTTGAAGCCCGAAGACCCTGAAGATTAGTTCATGTTGTAATTTATATTATCATTTAATTTGGGTCTATAATAGTAAATAGGAAAAAGGTCTGTAATATTTAATGCATATCATGCATGTAAGAACTGCAAGCTCGAAGACCCTAATTGGACTTTAGGTACCTATACAGACCATAGAAAGACCTACGGGATTCGGTCGACTGATGCTAGATTTTTGGGACTATCTCAAAACGGCCTCAGTAAGACTATAGTATGACTCTAGGTCCCAACACTCTCACATATATCATGCAAAATACATGAGGGTTAAAAATGTGCTTAAATTGAATATTATTAGGGAAATTGAGAGAGCTCGGGTGATGAACCCCAAGAGTTCGAAACTCCTTGGGCACCCAAACTGTTAAGAAGTCAAAAGTTGACTTAGGCTCTCAGGCGACCGACCAAATTGATGCACACCTTCCACGGGCATCCGAACCACCTGAAAAGGACATTCCACCAATTCGGGCTACAAAGCTATTTAGTTCAAAGTAAGCCCCGGGCTACTAAACACACGATTTCGGGCTCCTGAACCTATGACCGGGCACCCGAATTTACGAAGAAATGTTTCTGACTTTGATTCAGGCCACCGAACTGGAACTCGAGCTGCCAAACATATTTAAAGACCTTTTATTATTGTTTTTGTTTAGGTGACCGAGTTACGGTTTAACCACCCAAACCGTGCCGGGTTAAAAATTATTTAACTGTGGTAAATAAGGGTTAATTATGTTTAAATAATTTGAAACTTTTATAAGAATTCCCAACAAGTCCCAAACGGTTATAATTTTACCCTAGCCTATAAATATAGGTTCATTTGTGTGGATTAAGAAGAGATTAAGAAAAAATCATTAGTCAAAATTCTCTTAAACCCAAAATCTCATTTTGCTTATAATACTTCCAAACACTCTCATACCTTCATTCCATTGATTAATCTTAGCTTTGTGAGAGTTCTTGCTTGGGTTATTTCTTAGTATTATTACTCATACTTCCATTACTTTGCTTGGTTGATTGGTATTGATTTTGGGGAGTTAAGCAAGGTTTTCCCACATATTTTATTTAATAAATCTTGTGTTGGGAAAAACCTAGTAGCTTAAGGATCTTTGCATTGTCATTGCAAAGATTCCTATAGCTTAATTTTATTGTGCAAAATATTTTTAACAAGCTATATTATTCTTTCAAACAACTCTTGAACATATTTCATTAAAGAAAATATTTTTGAGTTGATTTAAAGATTGTTGCAGTATCTTTGAAACTCTAATTCATTATTGAGATTTGATATAACTTGTTTGAAATAAATATTTTGATTAGAACACTCCTGAGCATTCTTGCAATCATATATTGTTGAGTGTAGCTTGCACAAAAATACACATGATTGAGCTTACATTTCCTATATTGTTGATGTGTGATTGACTGAGTATACTGTGCATATTGTGGTACATATCTACTTTACTTGAGAAGTATAATCACTGTACCGGTTATTTTGTGAAGAATACTGTTGTATTCCAGGTGTGGCCGGAGGGGGCGGTAATCCTACCCGTAAGGATTGTTAGGGCCTTCTCCGCCCTACAAGGAGAATTTGTAAAGGTTGAGGTTAGCCTTGTGCTAATTGACCTAATTGTATTAGGTGTCGCTCTACCCGTTAAGTGAGCATTAGTGGATTCCTTGAACTTGCGAGCTAGAGGTAGGGACGTAGGAACAATTGGCTGAACCCCGATAACATATCGTACGTGCTATTTACATTTCTGTAATTTATTTACTGCACGTGTATGTTTTATTGTGAATGATTGGGTTTATTTTTGCATAGAAAGACCCTAGGCTGTGTAATACTGTTTATCTGGTTTAACCTAGGCTTTTAATTCACCCCCTCTTGGGAATACACCAAAGCTAACAGTGTAACGACGTGCTTTTCATGCTATGTTTTTTTCCCCTATATAAACTAAATGTGAAATTTCTACTGCTCTAATACCTTTTTATATAATCAAACCCTCATCACGGTCCAGATAGGACCCATGGAATCTGAGACACAACAACAACCTAAGCAACGAGAAGTTGAATTCATAAAACCATAACCATTTTTACATATACAACACAATACTAAAGTCTATAAATATTTCCTAAAATATACATACACAGCTATCCCAAAAAAAAAATACCCTCAACTGAAACTAGGGCTATGCAAAATAACCTCCCAAAATTACTCACCTTACTGATAGGGCAGTACTGAAGCCCCTTCTATATGCGAGTCTGATCTGCTCGCCTAGTTGGATCACCTTAAAAATATTCAATCATTGGGGTGAGATAACGCTAAGTAAGACGAAATGTGCTATTACTAGTGCGTGGCAAATGAGTTACATATTCATAAAATCCGTTTTAGAAATACTATAGATGATTGAATCTGAGAAAACATGTACAAATAATGTATTGTATATCTCGTACCTATGTTACTTAACATAGCTGTTTTTATGAATTTTCTATTCATAATACTTCTAATATTCATAAGTACATATACTATTTCTGTAAATCTGCATATACATATAATAACTGAGAAAACTTCCCTGGATGGATAACTGTATGTCGTGATTTAACCCCTCATGACAGGGTTGTGCGGCCTGTAGGCGGGACTTATCACTAGCTAGCCTACCAGGATAAATCACTATTCTCCGAAAGTCAAATCGGCCTCCTCAACCCTAACTGACGGAGATCCTGTCCACAACATAGGCACGATCGACTGCTGTATATCCACATACTATCTGAGTTATGTGGTTGCACTCTGTACTATAAATAGCTACGAGATTGTGCTCTGTAAACTTATTTATAATGGTCCATCAAGGTCTGATACTATATTATACATTTCTATATA
Organism: Malania oleifera; assembly: GCF_029873635.1. NCBI lineage: Eukaryota > Viridiplantae > Streptophyta > Magnoliopsida > Santalales > Ximeniaceae > Malania > Malania oleifera. The sequence goes on along the minus strand of NC_080424.1, from coordinate 75,190,176 downwards.
AAATCTATCTGTTTTACCATGACTTTGTATCAACTGTATTAACCATGATTTTGTAAAACTCTGTATTAACCATAACGCTATAATAAACTGTATTTTTGTATGAACTGTAATTCTATATGCCATGGTTTTATGATCTGTATATCATGGTTCTATAAAACTGTATAATCATGGTATTATGAAAACTGGAAAAACATCTTCCTGCCTGTATATACTATAAAAACATCTTTCTGTACTATAACTATGAATCATGAAACTGTAATTCTGTATTTTAAAATTGTATATCATGATTCTGCAGAAACTATATAACCGTAGTTCTATAAAAAGCAGTGCAGAATTCTGTACTATTTCATTATTCTCATGCTACACAATATTTAAAATCCATTAAATATAATTTGTAAAACCGCATAATTCCTTATTCTGAAACCCATATACATATACTATATTTACACATAAAAATCTCTATTTTAACTAGCATAGCATATTTCTTTTACCTGATTTCTATAAAGGCCCTACAATATCTAGTCTTAAACCCGCAGGGTTCCTCGTTCAACACCCTAAAAACAACATCTCTCAGAACAAAATTTCAGTATTTCTTTGACTACTACATTTTCTATAACGGTAAGCAAGCCAAATACTAAATTAAAAGCCTTACCTTGAATTTGGGATGAAATTCAATATAGCCCCACCAATGATCCACTCTAGTAGATTTGAAGAGAACTTCCCCTAGGAGTGTCATGGCGGCTTTGGATCGTCGATCCGGCGAAGCATGGGCCCAAGATCTTAGAGAGAAGATGTAAAAACCGAAGAGGGGAGAGAGAAAGTGTGATTTTTCTAAATAATCTGCGCTGAAATCCGGATTTAGGGCTATTCATACGTTGGCCTTTGTCGACGAGGCAAATCACCTCATTGACGATGTTTATTCTTCGTGAATGAAATTTAGGGCTGAGAAATAGCCTCTCAGTATTTTCTCGTCGACGAAACACGCCCCCGTCAATGAGCCCAAATAGCCACGTGTTCGTAGACAAGGCCCCTGTTGAATTTCATTTACAATTTCTTTTCTCTCCTCTCTTTATTATTTAAATATCATAATTCTTTGGGTCATTACATTCTCCCCTCCTTATAAAATTTTGTACTCAAAATTTACAATCCATATGAGTCACTATCCCTTAAAAAAACGTAGTCTACTTATTTTATTACTTACTCTCACTTCTGGTAGAAGAATACAGTGGTTACATAAGCAGTTTTGGGAGATTACAATATACTCATAAAAGAAAATTCTCCCAAAACTAAAAATTTTACCTATCCTATACTCTACATTACAATTACACTGTACAAAACCAAAATAAATTATCATTACTTTAACTTACAAATCATTGCTATACCCTACTAAATAGGTGTGGGTCTTTCTGTTTGATTTCCTCTTCAAGTTCCCAAGAAACTTCTTCTATCGCATGATTCCTCCAAAGGACTTTTACTAGTGGTATCTTTTTACTGTGCAATTCCTGTTCTTTTTTGTTTTAAGATCTGCACTAGAGCTTCCTCATACGCTCGAGCATCACTGAATTCTAATTCCGCATAACTGATAATATGGGAAGGATCTGGGACGTATTTCCTTAATATAGAAACATGAAATGCGTAATGTATTCTGAATAGAGCTGGTGGTAAAGCTAGCTGATAGGCAATTGACCCAATCTTCTCAAGTATCTCAAATAGGCCAATAAACCTAGGACTCAACTTACCCTTCTTCCCAAACCTTATGATTCCTTTCAGTTGTGCTATTTTCAAAAACACATGGTCACCCACTTCAAATTTCAATTCCTGGTGGCAAGTATTTGTGTAGCTTTTCTGCCTACTCTGTGTTGCACTGATTCTATCTCGAATAAGTCAGACTTTATCATGCGCCTACTGCACTATTTCTAGCCCCAAAACTCACCTCTCACCTAGCTCACTCCAATATAAAGGAGAAAGACACCTCCTACCATAAAGCGCTTCATAAGGTGCTATGCCTATGCTAGCCTGATAACTGTTGTTGTAGGCAAACTCCACCAGTGACAAATACTGGGTCTAGCTACCCCAAAGATCCAATACACACGCTCGCAGCATATCCTCAAGTACCTGAATCGTTCTCTCTATCTGACCATCTATCTGAGGATGGAAAGTGGCGTTGAATGCTAACTGAGACCCCAAAACCTCCTACAAGCTCTTCTAGAACAGTGATGTAGAGCGTGGATCATGATCTGAGACTATAGATACCGGTACTCCATAGGATCAAACAATTTTCTGAATGTATATCTCTGTCAATCTATTCATAGGGTAGCTAACTTTAATATGTAGAAAATGAGCAATTTTTGTCAACCGATCAACAATTACCCAGATGACATTTTAACCATGTAGTGCTGACGGTAGCCCAGTAACAAAATCCATAGATATATGATCCCACTTCCACTAAGGGATGTAAAGTGACTGCAACTATCCCTCCGACCTCTGGTGCTCAGCTTTAACCTGCTGGTACGTCAAGCACTGCTGTACAAATTTTGCAATCTCTCTTTTTCATGCCATTCAACTAGTAATACTCTCGCAAATCCCTATGCATTTTAGTAGTGCCACGATGAACCGTGTATAGAGATCTATAAGCCTCCTCTAGAATCGTTCTCCTAATATCATCATCCAAAGGTACACACAATCTGGTGCGAAACCTCAGAGCCCCGTCATTAGAAATGCTGAATTCCTCTCCTTGAGCATCCTGTACTCTGGCTATTACCTCTGCTAATTCTAGATCATGCCCCTGAGTGGCTTTAATCTTTTCATATAGCGTAGGCTGCACAACTAGGTTGTCAAAAATTAGCTGAGGATCATCCTCCACTAATTCCACGCTGAGCCTTTAAAAGTCCATCTGAATTGGGTGCTCAATTATAGATGCTAATTGCGCTGTACCCTCTGATTTATGGCTCAGTGCATCAGCCACCACATTTGCTTTACCTAGATGGTAGCTGATGGTGCAATCGTAATCCTTGATGAGTTCTAACCATCTCGTTTGCCTCATATTCAACTCTTTTTACGTAAAGAAATACTTTAAACTTTTATGGTCAGAAAATATTTCACATTTCTCACTATACAAGTTATGCCTCCAAATCTTTAGTACATGTACCACTGCAGCAGATTCCAGATAGTGAGTAGGGTAGTTCTTTTCATACTCTTTCAACTGCCTAGAAGCGTACGCTACCACCCTACCATGCTGCATCAATACACAACCGAACCCTTTCAAAGACGCGTCACTGTAAATTACATAACCATCACCTCTTGATGGAATTGTCAGTACTGGTGCAATGATGAGCTGCTACTTTAATTCCTGAAAACTCTGCTCGCATTCATCATCCCATGCAAATTTGGAATTTTTCCTGGTCAAATGCGTGAGAGGCCCTGATAAGGCTAAAAACCCCCTAACAGATCGACGATAATAACCTGTCAGTCCTAAGAAACTTCTGATCTCCTAAACATTCCTTAGCCTTTCCCAATTTACTACTGCCTCAATCTTACTAGGATCCACTGAAATTCCATCCCTTGATATAACGTGCCCCAAAAATGCAACTTTCTCTAACCAGAACTCACATTTACTAAACTTAGTATACAATTTCTTCTCCTTGAGCGTCTGCAGTACCTGTCTCAAGTGCGCCTCATGATCTTCAAAACTCCTCGAGTAAACCAGTATATCATCAATAAAAACCACAACAAACTGGACTAAATACTGGTGAAAGACTTTATTTATCAAGTCCGTGAACACAACTAGGGAATTCGTCAAACCAATGGCATAACGAGAAATTCATAGTGCCCATACCTAGTCTTGAAAGCTGTCTTCGAGACGTCCTCTTCTTTACCCTCACTTGATGATAGCCTGATCTGAGGTCAATCTTGGAATACACTCGTGTACCCTGGAGCTGATCAAACAAATCATCTATACGGGGTAGAGGATATCTATTCTTAATAGTTACCTTATTTATCTCTCTATAATCAATACATATCCTCATAGACCTGTCTTTCTTCTTTATGAACAACACTGGAGCTCCCCATGATGATACACTAAGTCGTATAAATCCCTTTTCTAGCAAGTCTTGCAACTGATCCTTTAATTCTCCTAATTTAGCTAGAGCCATACAGTAAGGAACCTTAGATATCCGTGCTATCTCTGAAGGTAAATCTATAGCAAAATCTACCTCGCGATCAGGAGGCAAGCCGGGTAGCTCCTCTAGGAAAATATCTGGAAATTCCCTTGCCACTAGTGTACTATCAAACTTCGATTCATTTTTTGACACCTCCTTTACAAAAGCCATAAACCCCTGACTTCCGTTTAGGAGCAGTTTGCTCACCTGCATGGCTGACACTAACTGTGACGAAGCATATACGTGTGAACAAACAAATCTGAATTCTTGCTCGCCAGGGGGTCTAAAAATTACTTCTTTCCGATGACAATCAATACTTGCATGATTAACTGCTAACCAATCCATACCCAGTATTACATTAAACCCATACATATCTAATACGATCAGGTCAACTGGTAACACTCTCCCCTGAATTTCTATTGGATAACCCCTGAGCACCCTTCAACACCTCATCACTGACCCTTACGGTGTAGCTACTGACAATTCTACATCTAATAACTGGGTCTCATTTCCAGAAAATTTGACATAGGTCGTAGAGACAAAGGAATGAGTAGCACCTGAATCGAATAAAACAATAACTCGATATGGTATAATAGTAAAATCACTACATTTGCAGCAGTTTTAGCATCACCCGACGTCAAAGAATAAACCCTCATCAGGGCTACATTCCTCTGTTGGCCTCTATGAGGCGCCTGTAAACCTCCCCAATAGGGTCTGGGAGCTGGGGCCTGGATCGGCAGTCTTGGGCATGCTCGTGCCATGTGGCTGGGTCTCCCACAACGATAGCAAACATCTCTCCCTACCCGGCACTCTCCAAAATGTCATCTCCCGCATGTCTGACACACCGTGTAGGTATGCATACTCTGATTCTCATGAGGTCCCATCATCTATCTCTGACCTCCCCTATAATGGTCTCCTCTCTATGGGCCCCTACTGAAACTTTCCTATAAATTCTGAGGCGCAGGCCTCTTTCTCTGACTCTGAGCTATGATACCTCTCTGCATGCCACTCTCAATTACCGCAGCCCTATCTACAACCTCCGCAAATGTTTGAGCCCAAAAACCAATAACCTGCTTAAACAAGTTCTACCTCAAACCTTTTTCAAACTTTATTGCCTTTTTCTTTTCATCTGGTGCCAAATGTGGGGCAAATCAAGACAACTTAATAAATCGAGCTGCGTACTTGGATACTGTCATCTGCCCCTAAGCTAAGTGCATAAACTTTGCTGCCTTTGCGCTCCGAACGATAGCAGGGAAATATCGCTTGAAGAACAGCTCCTTGAATCGACTCCACGTCATCGGCACTGGATCTGGCCTTTGCTCCTCAATTAGTCACACTGATCTCCACCAGCGCTTTGCCTCTCTTGTCAGTTTGAACGTTGCAAATGCCACATTCTGTTTGTCCGTACATGGAAGCACTGCCAACATCTCCTCAATGTCTCGGACCCATTTTTTAGCCATAATTGAGTCAGCTCCTCAAACAAAATATGGGGGCTTCATTCGAGTAAATTGATCGATCATGCAGCTACGCTCCCCTGAGTTCCTGGCCATCTTTGCCATTATTTGCTGGGTAACACTGCACAATACTGCATTAGTATCTGCACCTCTCATACTGGAAGGTCCTGCTCCATCTCCCCCAGCGTTTGTACCACTGCTTCATGGGTCCATCCTGAAAAACAAAGAACACACTTTAAAGACCCTATCTCCCATACAAACCTAATCTATTTCTGTCAACTGAAATCCCATATTCACAATTAACTACCCTCCACAATCTTAATTCAAAATCCAATTCTGCAATCTAGACACACGACTCGACAATAGTTTACTATGGCTTTCCTGAAATCGTCACCTTAGGAAAAACATTGAAACCACCGTGGAATTCATGTACCCAAATTACAGAACAAACCTCAAATCCTTTCCTATACTCTGGTATTTTTTTCGTTGCACTCTAAAGTCTACAAAACTTAACAACCTAGGCTCTAATACCAAACTGTAATGACCTGTTTTTCATGTTATGTTTTTTTCCTTGTATAAATTAAATGTAAAATTTCTACTGCTTTGATACCTTTTAATATAAATCAAACTCCCATCACGATCCAGATAGGACCCATGGAATATGTGACACAACATCAACCTAAGCAGCGAGAAGTTGAATTCATAAAACCATAACCATATATATATACAACACAATACCAAAGTCTATGAATATTTCCCAAAATATACATACACAGCTATCCCAAAAAAAAAAAAAAAATACCCTTAATACAAATGAGGGCTATGCAAAATAACCTCCCAAAATTACTCACCATACTGATAGGGAAGTACTGAAGCCCTTTCTACCCGCGAGCCTGATCTGCTCGCCTAGTTGGATCACCTGAAAAATATTAAATCACATGGATGAGACAACGCGCAGTAAGACGAAATATGCTATTGCTAGTGTGTGGCAGATGAGTTACATATTCATAAAATCTATTTTAGAAATACAATAGATAACTGAATTTGAGAAAACATATACAAATAATGTATTGTATAGCTCGTACCTATGTTACTTAGCATAGCCGTTTTTATGAATTTTCTATTCATAATACTTCTAGTATTCATAGGTACATATACTGTTTCTGTAAATCTGTATATACATATAATAGCTGAGAAAACTTCCCTGAATGGATAACTGTATATCATGATTTAACCCCTCATGACAGGGTTATGAGCCCCGTAGGCGGGACTTATCACTGGTTGACCTACCAGGATAAATCAATATTCTTTGAAAGTCAGATCGGCCTCCTCAACCCTAACTGACGAGGAGCCTGTCCACAACATAGACACGATCGACTGCTGTATATCCACATACTATCTGAGTTATGTGGTTGCACTCTGTACTATAAATAGATACAGTACTGTGCTCTGTAAACTGATATGTAATGGTCCATCAGGGTCTGATACTATATAATACATTTCTATATAAAGTCTATCTATTTTACCATGATTCTGTATCAACTGTATTAACCATGATTCTATAAAACTCTATACTAACCATGACGCTATAATAAACTGTATTTTTGTATGAATTGTAATTCTGTATGCCATGGTTCTATGATTTGTATATCATGGTTCTGTAAAACTGTATAATCATGGTACTATGAAAACTGTAAAAACATCTTTCTGTACTATAACTGTGAATCATGAAACTGTAAAGACTGTATTTCTGAATAAAACTGTATATCTGTATAAGCTGTGTATTTGAATAGCTGTAATTCTGTAATTTAAAATTGTATATCATGATTCTGCAGAAACTATATAATCGTAGTTCTATAAAAAGCTGTGCAGAATTCTGTACTATTTCATTATTCTCATGCTACACAATATTTAAAATCCATTAAATATAATCTGTAAAACTGTATAATTCCTCATTTTGAAACCCATATACATATACTATATTTACACGTAAAAATTTCTATTTTAACTAGCATAGCATACTTCCTTTACCTGATTTCTGTAAAGGCGCTACAATATCTAGTCTTAAACTCACAGGGTTCCCTGTTCAACACCTTAAAAACAACATCTCCGAGAACAAAATTTCAGTATTTCTTTGACTACTACATTTTCTATAACTGTAAGTAAGCCAAATACTGAATTAAAAGCCTTACCTTGAATTTCATCTCTTGAATTTGGGATGAAATTCAATATAGCCCCACCAACGATCCACTCTAGTAGATTTGAAGAGAACTTTCCCTAGGAGTGTCGTGGCAGTTTCAGATCGTTGATCCAGTGAAGAATGGGCCCAGAATCTTAGAGAGAAGAAGTAAAATCGAAGAGGAGAGAGAAAGTATGATTTTTCTGAATTATTTGCCCTGAAATCCGAATTTAGCGCCATTTATACACTAGCCTTCGTCAACGAGACACGTCACCTCATCGCCAATACAAGTCACCTCGTCGACGAGGTCACGAAAGAAGTTTATCGATGATGTTTATTCTTCATGGATGAAATTCAGGGCTAAGAAATAGCATCTCAGTATTTTCTTGTCGACGAAACGTGCCCCCGTTGACGAGCCCAAATAGCCACTTCGTCAATGAAAGCGCTGCGTTCGTCGATGAGGCCCCTGTTGAATTTCATTTACAATTTATTTTCTCTCCTACCTTTATTATTTAAATACCATAATTATTTGGGTCATTAAAAATAGGTTCTACTTGAGGTTTTGATTGGGAATTTAAGGGACTCTGTTTGGGAAATTCTCTAAATTTGGGTTGTTTTTACTAATCTATTTTTGGGCTCTGATTGAGGTATTTATTACAAGGCTTCAACTTTTTTATTGGGGGAATTTGAGAATAAATAATTTGACAAATCAAAAATTTTAAGCTCCCTTTCTAAAATGCTAATGAATATACTAATGTACCAATCCAAAATGGAGCAGAGTTAGGGGAAAGGGGGACCACTAACCTCTTAGTCATTTTCTATTCCTGCTTAATGAACTCCTTCACAACTTTTGAACTTCCCTTTGCAAAATCTACACCGCTCCCTCTTTTATCTTAATTTCTTTGCCTTTCTTCCTTGCAACTCCTTGCTACTTCTTCTTTTTGCTTCTCTCTTTTTGTTTTTTCTTTCCCTTAAAGGCTCCATGCTGCTTCTTTTTCCCTGAGAAGCCTTTGGTTTTCCTTTCCTTCTTCTTGGAAGAGTGCTGGCTTTTTTATTTAATCTCCCTATGTAACGACCTCAAATTTTCTACTATATATATTTTCCACATACTATTAATACTCTGATACCATAGAACATAGTCAAAGTCAACCCGGACCCATAGGTACCGGTAAATTACCTATTTATACATACATGTTATTTAAGGAGTGGAAACTGTAATGTACTTAACTTATATACAATACCAGAGTTTCATTATTTCTATATATACGCATATCTCAAAAATCCATCCTACCACCGATGTCTAGTACTTACCCTACAACTGAGGTAAATCTGTATATTACTGAAATCTTATCCTGTATGTATAACTGAAAATCATGAATTAACCCCACATGACATGGGTTGTGTGGCTTGTAGGCTAGACTTAACGCTGCCTGACCTACCAAGTTAAGTCAAACATGACATAACTACGCACGATTGCCCACCCTAGTTGGTCTGCCCATCCTACTCTCTATCAACCTCTAACGGGGCAGGACACATTGGGTATCCCACTCACCGCCTACACTTCGAGGCTAATCAGCCTCCGATCTATGCTTCCTAAATAATATGGTTGCACTATCGGCTATACACCAATCTGGTCCACCCATCCTACTCTCTGTCAACCTCTATTAGGTCGGCACACAATGGGTATCCTTCTCTCCAATCTAGCTAGCTAGCAACAGTATCGTGTTCATAACGTACATCACCATCCAGGCTCTATTACTATATAATACATTTCACATAATATATTTCTGTTCATAAATAACATTTTCATATTTCTGAAATAAAATCTAGCTTTTACATATTTCTGAATAAAAGTTCTCATTTCATAATTTCTAAATAATTTGTCATATTAAAACTGATCACGGCATCTGCGCCGACTTATTAAATCATGGCATTTGCGCTAATTATCATTACATGGCATCTCCGCCGGCTATCATTACACAACATCTGTGCCAGCTATCATTACACAACATCTGTGCTGGCTATCATTACATGACATTTGCGTCGGCTGTCATATCATAATATACTACAAATATCTTAATTTTTGTACTATTTATGATCTTTCTAAAAATTACTGTAAAATCATACTTATTTCATGAAATAATAACATATTCTGACATATTGTTATTCCATTAAACTTATACTCATGTCACACGAGTGAGTTCTACTCTGTATTATACTATAATATGCTATAAAATCTATTCAATACCAGTATTACCAAAAACTACATTAATTCATAAATAAATTTCTAAAAATACCTGACTTAATCTATTCCCTTACTTGATTCCTAAGAAGCTTGTTAAAAGCTTTAAACCATGCTTACAATGCCTAGAACTCCAAATCCTGAAAGTGCATTAATGCCAATTTAAACAACTCAAACCCGAGTATATTACCATCTAATACCTTTCCTGAGTTCACTTATTCCAAATAACCACATAATTCCTAAAATAACTAACTTACCTCAATTTTTGGGATGGTGCTCAAGAATCCCAAATTAGCAATCTACTCCGCCTAAGTTGCAGAGAATCTCCCTGGGATCATCGTGGTAACTTCCGATTGTCAGAACGGGGAAAAACGGAGTTGGATCGGAGGAGAGAAGGAGGAGAAACCGAAAGTGAGAGAGAGAACAACGAAAAGAAACTAAAACCCTCACTGAAAATCTAATTTTTGTGTATATGTAGACTTCTAGCCACGTGGCTTCGTCGACGACACACGTGCACTCGTCGACTAGTAGAAGAAGGGTGTTCGTTGACAAAGATAATGAGTTTGTCGATGAACCTTTAATGGCCTGATTTTCCTGCTCTCGCTATCTTCTCATCGACGAGATCTAGAAGGACGTTCGTTGATGAGAACCCTGGATTCGTCGACGAATTCCTGCTGACGCTCCTTAATATAATTCCTTTTTCCTTCTTTTATTTTCCTTTATTATTTCATTGTTATTATTTTTCCTGGTTTCTACATTCTCCCCTCCTTATAAAAATTTTGTCCCCGAAATTTGCTATTCATCTTTTACACCAAATCCTTAAAGATAAACGTTAAAATTTTATTTATAGCCCTCACTTATGGTGGAGGAACACCATGGTTACATTTACGGTCCTGAGAGATTACAATAATTTACTGAAATTCTCCTAAAACCCACTATATCCTATAATCCAAAACAAAATTTATACAGATATTACCCTGCACCGCATAAAATAAAATCGAAACAATACTTACCTTACCTGAGTTATTACTTTTTCCTTTTTCTGACTAATGTTGATCTCCACTGAACAAATGTGGGTACTTCTATTGTATCCCCTCCTTTTAACTCTCACAAAGCTTCCTCCACTATATGATTCCTCCATAATACCTACACTAGTGGAATTTTCTTGGTGCGTAACTCCTGTTCCTTCCTATCCAAAACCTGCACTAGTATTTCTTCATATGTTAAAGTATCTCTAAGCTCCAATTCTTCATAGCTAATTATGTGGGAGGGATGTGAGATGTATTTCTTCAGCATAGATACATGGAATACGTCATGAATCCTGGATAATGCTAGTGGTAAAACTAATCTGTAGGCAACTAGACCCACTCTCTCAAGTATTTCAAATGGGCCAATGTTGTAACGCCTCGTACCTGCCAAGTGGGGCCCAAAGGTCATGTGTTACATTTACATGCTTCTGATACCATACACCACAATTATGTAGTAGAATAAAAACATATAACCTCAAATTCAAATACCAGAGTTAACCTATATACATATATATACCCCATAAACATTCGCCACCATTCATTTATATTACATACCAGTATTTTAAAAAAGCATAAACTTACATAAACTATTTTTACAGACGTCCCAGATTTACCAAAAATACTACCCTAGCAGAGCCCTAAGCCCGATCTCCTAATGGACCTGAAAACATAATCACCCACTAGGGTGAGACACATCTCAGTAAGGAAGAACATATCATAGCAGTGTGTGGCAAAGTGTTTAAATATTAAAAAATATATTATCGTTTGCTAATCATCACCAACCCCTGCTAAGAAAACACATAATTAATATCAACATAAATCTCTGAATTCATACTCACATTTAATATGCATTATTCTGATCTTTGATTCCATACTCAGATTCATAATTATTTTTAATAATAAAACCTGAGAATAGGGAAGATTACCCGCCCATACAAGTAGCTTCCCATTGCTCTAATACCAGTATCAGAGCACTCACCTTAGTCAGTAAGCCCTCGGACTATGTATATAGACAAAGTATCCAAGAATAGGGAAGATTATCCACCCATACAAGTAGCTTCCCTCTGCTCTAGCATCAAAATGAAAATACTAGGGTACTCGCCTTTCTCAACATGCTCTTGGCAAAAACTTTTACCTTGTCATATATATATATATATATACATACATACATATAATTTAATTATTATATCATTCATCTTATTATATCACATTCCACATAAACATATTGTCCACACAGGACTCTCATCCATACAAAACAAATATCAACACATGGTCCACACAGGACAAACAACATCACATGGTCCACACAAGACAATCATCATCACATGGTCCACACAGAACAATTATCATCACAGATCACATTGTGGCCCACACAAGCACCACTTACCATCAGTACAAATTCCCATGACCTACACGTAGTATATCAGTAGGACAACCTCCTCAGGTATGCCAAAGCTCTACCCCAATATATAATGACAATATATGAACTCCTTATGCTTGCCAACGTATATTGTGATTACATCTAGGCAATATAACGAACTCCTCAGGCCTTCCAACGTTATATTGTGATACACACGAATAACCACACAAAAATCCACACACACAAATCACATTATTTATCATGCAACAATCTCAAGCAACCAGTGTTCACAACAATCAATATTCACCATAAACTATACTCACAGCTTACCAGTAGTTCACAAATCAACAGTAATTACATCATTTTGTACTCACATCAGCCAGTTAAAATTATAAAAATTGTATTCTTGCCACATAATTTTTTTCCATATATATATATATATATATATTATATTCTCGAATTAACCAGTTTAAAATTTAACAAAAATCTTACTATAATTAGTTCCCCTTACCTGTTCCTCTGAATTATGCCTGCGAAAACCCCGAAATGACGCCGACGGTACTCACCCAGTCCCTAATTCAAAAATCCGAATTTATCAACCCACACTTCAACAAAAATTCTATTTATCACTCCCTAGACCCTATACATTCCATATTAATAATATAACTTAAAATATCCTACTTACCCTAATTTTGGGATGATTCCCAAACTCCTTAAACTGAAATTCTGTTTCGGCTAAGTTGTAGAGAATCTTCTCTGGATCAACGTGGTAGCTTCTGATCATCGAACCGAGGAAAATTGAAGCCAAAAACTTAGAGAGAAGGTGGGAGGGCCATTTTCTAGAGAGAGAAAATGAGAAAAGGAAAGAGTTCTCGCTAAAATCCTGATTTTCACCTATATATAGGTGACTTGCCATGTGGCCTCGTCGACGAGACACGCGGATTCATCGACGAGCCCAAGAAGACCATTTGTAGATGAGGCTGAGAGTTCGTTGATGAAATTCAGAATATCTGAAACCTCTTTCGGAATCTCTTCCTCAACGAAACATGCATACCCATTGACGAGACTATGTAGGTCGTTCGTCGACGAGTAATACTACCTCGTCGACGAGTCCTTGCTTAATGCCCTTTTTAAAATTTTCCTTCCCCTTTATTTTATTCTCCCTTTTCCATTTATTCATTTTCCTTATTATTTTAAGAGTTAAAATTTTTCGGGTTGTTACAAATTTACCTTGGGTTAAGCTTACCCTTTCTCCCAAACCTCATAACTCATCTCATCGGTACTACTTTCAAGAACACATGGTCTCCCACATCAAATTCCAATTTTCGGCGGTGAGTATCTACATAGCTTTTTTGCCGAATCTGGGCTGCACAAATTCTGTCTTTAATAAGTCAAACTTTATTATATGCCTGCTGCACTAACTCTGGCCCCAAAACTCGTCTTTCACCCTTTTTATCCTAGCATAGCGGAGAACGACATCTCCTTCCATATGATGCCTCACAAGGTGCCATTCCAATGTTGGCCTGGTAACTGTTATTATACATGAATTCAACCAGCGGCATAAATTGGGTCCCACTACCCCTGAAGTCTAGCACACATGCTCGGAACATATCTTCTAGTATATGAATCGTCCTCTATGTTTGCCCATTAGTTTGACGATGAAACACTATACTGAATGATAGCTAAGACTCCAAAGCCTCTTACAAACTTCTTCAAAATCTAAACGTGAATCGTGGGTCTTGGTCTGAGATTATGGATGCCGGCACACCATGGGGTCGAACTATCTCCTGAATATATAATTCGGCTAACTTGCTCATAGAATAGTTGACTTTAATCGGGAGAAAATAAGCAGTCTACGTCAGCCAGTCTGCAATCACTCAAATGGCGTTTTCCCAATGCAACTCCGGCGGTAACCCTGTAACAAAATCAATAGAGATATTATCCCACTTCCACTTAGGAATGTGGAGTGGCTACAACTATCCCACCAATTTTTGGTGCTCAACCTTTACCTGCTAGTGCGTCAAACACTACTCCACAAGATCGGCTATTTCCCTCCTCATGCCGCTCCACCAGAATGACTCCCGGAGGTCCCGATATATTTTAGTGCTTCCAGGATGTACTGTGTAAAGGGATCTGTGCGCCTCTTCTTCCTTTTTATTTCAACATCTGCAGGTACACACAGCTTGATACGGAACCTCAAAGTTCCATCATCTGAAATATTAAACTCCTCTTCATGTTTGTCTTGCACTTTATCCCTTAGCTCTTCAAATTCTGCATCATTCCTCTAAGCAACTTTAATCTTCTCTTGCAAGGTAAGCTATAGTACCAGGTTGGCAATAAATTCCTTGTGCTCACCCTTACCGAGCCTCTGCAAATCCATCTGAATCAAATGCTGAATTACCACTACTGATAATGCTGCTCTCACTGATTTTTGGTTCAAAGCATCAGCCACCACGTTTGCTTTCCTTAGGTGGTAACTGATGGTGCAATCGTAATCCTTAATAACCTCCAATCATCTCCTCTGCCTCATATTTAATTTTTTTGGCGTGAAGAAATACTTCAGGCTCTTATGGTCAGTAAATATTTCACAGTTATCCCCATAGAGATAACGTCTCCAAATTTTTAGCGTGTAGACCACCACAGCAAACTCTAGATCATGGGTAGGGTAATTCTTTTCATACTCCTTAAGTTGTCATGAAGCGTATGCAATAACCCTTCCGTGCTACATCAACACACATCCGAGTACCTTCTAGGACGCATCACTATATAAAAAAAATCTATCATCTCCCGATGGAATAGATAACACCGATGCAGTGACAAGCCATTGTTTTAACTCTTGGAAGCTTTGCTCACACTCATCGGTCCATTCAAATTTCACATTTTTCCTTGTGCGCCATGCGATAATTTGGAAAAATCATCCACGAAATGCCGGTAGTACCCCGCTAGACTTCGGAAACTTCTATCTCCTGAACATTTTCTGATCTCACCCAATTCACTACCGCTTCTATCTTTCTTGGATCTACTGATATACCATCCCCAAAAATCACATGTCGAGGAAAGTGACTTGCCTCAGCCAAAACTCACATTTCTTGAACATAGCGTATAACTTATTTTCTCTCAGTACCTGTAGTACTAGTCTCAGATGATCTTCGTGTTCTTCAAAACTCTTCGAGTAGACTAGTATATCATGAATAAAGACAACAACAAACTGATCCAACTGCTGATGGAATACCCGATTCTTCAAGTCCATAAACGCTTCGGGTG
Organism: Malania oleifera; assembly: GCF_029873635.1. Taxonomy (NCBI): domain Eukaryota; kingdom Viridiplantae; phylum Streptophyta; class Magnoliopsida; order Santalales; family Ximeniaceae; genus Malania; species Malania oleifera. Next base: position 75,174,492 of record NC_080424.1, on the reverse strand, counting down.
CATTAGTTAGACCAAGTGACATAACTAGAAATTCATAGTGGCCATATCTGGTCCTGAATGCTGTCTTTGGAATATCCTCCACTTTAATTTTCACCTGATGATATCCCGACCGAAGATCAATCTTGGAGTAGACCTAGGTTCCCTGTAACTAATCAAATAAATCATCAATTCTAGGAAAAGGATACTTATTCTTGATCGTCACTTTATTTATCTCCCTATAATCGATGCACATTCTCAGCATTCTATCTTTCTTCTTTACAAATAGCACTGGCGCTCCCCAGGGCGACACCTTAGGTCTAATAAACCCTTTATCTAACAACTTTTGCAATTGATATTTCAGCTCCTTTAACTCGGCCAGGGCTATCCTGTAGGGTGCCATAGATATCGATGTTGTTTCTGGAAGTAACTCCAGGATAAACTCAATCTCACGATCTGGAGGTAAACCAAGTAACTCTTCTAGGAATACGTCAGAAAATTCCTTGACTACTAGGATATTAGCAAGTTTCAAATTTTCCTCTAGAATCTCTTTTATATAAGCTACATACCCCTAGCAACCATTCTGGAGCAGCCTCCTAGCGTGAATGACTGACACTAACTGTGGCAAGGCGTGCACAAGCGATCGTAAAAATCTGAATTCCTACTCTTCCGGGGGTCTAAAGATCACCTCTATTTTATGGCAATCAATGTTGGAGTAGTTAGCAACCAGCCAGTCCATACCCAATATCATATCGAATCCCAGCATGTCTAATACCACAAGATCGGTTGGTAATAGTTTCTCCTAAATACTTACTGGATAGTTTTTAATCACCCTTCTACATCTCACTACTGATCCGGTTGGCGTGGCTACTGACAAATCAGTATCTAACAACTGTGTCTCAACTCCAGTCGACATGACATACCCCAGCGACACAAACGAATGAGTGGTACCTGAGTTATATAAAACAACAGCTTTATATGATAATGCAATAATCATACCTGTCACAACGTCGCTTGCAGCCTCAGTATCTCCAAGTGTCAATGCATAGTCCCTCACCGGAACTGTGTTCCACTACTGGCCACCACCCTTGGGTGGCTGGTTATTTCCTCCAAATGTTCTGGGAGTAGGAGCAATACTATACTCCGCACGACAGTCTCGTGCTACATGACCCAGTCCACCACATCGGTAGTAGACATTGCTCCCTACTTGACATTCTCCTCTGTGTCTCTTTCCATATGTAGGAAAAATTGGATATGCCTACTCACCTTGAATCTCCCATCTCCCAGTCTCCTGCCTCTGAGCTCTGTCATATCTGTCTCCCCTCCAAGGGCCTCGACTAGACCCTGCCTAGAATCCCAGAGGCATGGGCCTCTTTCTCTAACTTGACGTCTCTATGTCCCTTTGACTACTCTCCTTTGCCAATGTGGCATTGTCCACTAATTCAGAAAAATCCTGCACCTTTGGAACTGCCACCTATCTATGGATGTCATGCCTCAAACCCCTCTCAAACATTCTCGCCTTCTTAACCTCATAGAGAACGATGTAGGGAGCAAAGTGTGACAACTCGATAAAATTTGCTGCATATTGTTGAACCATCAGTCGCCCTTGTGTCAGATTCAAGAATTCTCCTATCTTAACTTCTCTAATAGTGGGAGGATAATAACGATCAAAGAACATTTCCTTAAATCGGTTCCACGTCATGGCCACTAGTACGGGTCTTTGTTCCTTAAGAAATTTCACGGCTTTCCACCATCTCTTAGCCGAACCTATGAACTTATATGTAGCATATATGACCCTCTGTTCATCGGTGTAATGCAGCACCGACAATGTTTTCTCAATCTTCTACATCCAGTTTTCAGCAACTGCAGGATCAACTCCTTCTAAAAAATCAAGAGGATTCATTTTGGCAAACTTCTCTATAGTGCAACCCTGGTCTACTAATGGCCCTACCTGCTCCTTAGAGTTTCGTACAAACTTAGCCATAACCTGCAGAACTACACTATGCAGAACTACGTCTGAATCATCGCAGCCCACACTAGAGGGGCCTGCACTATCATCACCACTAGCGTGAGCACTGCTACCCCTAGGGTCCATCTTGAAAAAGAAATAAACGTAGCCTGAGGACATTGTGTGCATAGTATAACTAACATATTTATCAAACTGGAATCTCATATCATCAATTAACCTAACATCCTTATTCTCAATTTAAGATTCAGTCCTGTAATTTTGAAACACATCCCGACAATAGTTTATTATGGCTTTCCTAAAATCAACACCCTAGGAAAGACACAGAAACCACTACGGAAATCCTACTTCCTGATCATGGAACAAAACCCTAAATACTACTCTTAATTCCCCTAACATTGACTCACTAAATTCTTGATCTATTCCTATACTCTGGTATTGTTTCCGCTATATACTAAAGTCTACAGAATCTAACAACCTAGGCTCTGATACCAAACTTGTAACGACTTCAAATTTTTTGCTAAATATATATTTTTTCCACGTACTATTAATACTCTGATACCATAGAACATAGTCAAAGTCAATTCGGACCCATAGGTACTGGGAAATTACCTGTTTATACATACATGTCATTTAAGTAGCGAAAACTATAATGTACTTAACTTATATACAATACCAGAGTTTTACTATTTCAACATATACACATATATCTCAAAAATCCATCCTACCACCGACCTCTGGTACTTACCCTGCAACTAAGGTAATACCAACGAACTCCTCTATCATGGAGCTCGCTCCACTTGTCTATCAGGGTTTTCTAAAATATTTGTAATGCTGGGGTTACACACCTCTTAGTAACAAAAATAGACTAATATCAGTGTGTGGTAACGTAAGTTTTATCATATTATAAACATATACTACAAATAATATAACTGTAATATATCTTTAAGTTGTAATTGATGATACAAGAAAATCTATACTTTTTAAACATAATCTTACTATAACTTAATGAATTTTCGTAACATTTAAATCATCTGTTAAATCTATATATTACTTAAATCTTATCCTGGATGTATAACTGCAAATCATGAATTAACCCCGCATTACTCGAGTTGTGCGGCCCGTAGGCTGGACTTAATGCTGGTTGGCCTACCAGGTTAAGTCAAACATGACATGACTACACACGATTGCCCACCCTACTTGGTCTGCCCATCCTACTCTTAGACAACCTCTAACGGGTCAAGACATAGTGGGTATCCTACTCATCGCCTCCATTTCGGGGCTAATCGGCCTCCGACCAACACTTCCTGAATAGTGTGGTTACACTGTCGGCTATACACCAATCTGGTCCACCCATCCTACTCTTTGTCAACCTCTAATGGGTTGGCACACAGTGGGTATCATTCTATCCGGCTAGTTAGCAACAGTACCGTGCTCATAACGTATGTAACCATCCAGATTCTGTTACTATATAATATATTTCACATAATATATTTCTGTTCATAAATAACATTTTCATATTTCTGAAATAAAATCTTGCTTTTACATATTTCTGAATAAAAGCTGTCATTTCATAATTTCTAAATAATTTGTCATATTAAAACTAATCATGATATTTGTGTCGGCTTATCAAATCACAACACTTGCGCCGACTAACATTATATGGCCTCTACGTCGACTATCATTACACGACATCTGTGCCAGCTGTCATATCATAATATACTATAAATATCGTAGCTTCTGTACTGTTTATGATCTTTCTAAAAATTACTGTAAAATCATACTTATTTCATGAAATAATAACATATTCTGACATACTATTATTCCATTAAACTTATACTCATGTCACACGAGTGAGTTCTGCTCTGTATTATACTATAATATGTTATAAAATCTATTCAATACCAATATTCCCAAGTAGAACATTAATTCATAAATAAATTTCTAAAAATACCTAACTTAATCTATTCCCTTACCCGATTCCTGAGAAGCCTGTTAAAAGCCTTAAACCACGCTTACAGCGTCCAGAATTCCAAATCCTGAAATTGCATTAACACCAATTCAAACAACTCAAACCCGAGTATATTACCATCTAACACTTTTCTTGAGTTCACATATTCCAAATAACCGCATAAACCCTAAAATAACTTACTTACCTAGATTTTGGGATGGTGCTCAAGAACCTCAAATTAGCAATCTACTCCGGCTAAGTTTTTATAGAATCTCCCTGAGATCATTGTGGTAACTTCTGATCCTTGAACCAAGGGAAAACAGAACAGAATCGGAGCAGAGAAGGAGGAGAAACAGAAAATTAGAGAGAGAAAAACGAAAAGAAATTGAAACCCTCGCTAAAAATCCGATTTTTGTGTATATATAGACTACTAGCCATGTGGCTTCGTTGATGAGACACATATACTTGTCGATGAGTCGAAGAAGGGTGTTTGTCGATGAAGATAATGAGTTCGTCGACAAACCCTTAATGGCCTGATTTACTTGCTCTCGGTATCCTTGTCTCGTCGACAAGATCTAGAAGGAGGTTCGTCGACGAAAACCCTAGATTCGTCGATGAATTCCTGCTTAAGAAATTCCTTTTTCCCTATTTTCTATTCCTTTATTATTTCATCATTATTATTTTTTTGGGTCTCTACACCCTAGCCTCACTCTCTGCTTCCTCTTACTCTGAAAGGGAATTTCAATCTCAAGTCCTCCATCTCTTAAGCAAAAGTTGCTATTTAGAGGCAAAAGAAAACAAGGAAGTTCCTTGATTGACCCTTCAATTTTTGAGAGAAAGGGGTAGGGGCCAATGAAGGAAAGTAGGTTATGAGGAGTTTTTTCATTTTTATGGCTGTAGAGGGGAGTGGGTGGGAAACAATTAAAACTTGCCTAAAGGGGAGAGAATAGGGGTCAGGCTAAGGTGGGCTATCCAAAAAAAAAAAAAAATATTTATCTATTTATTGATTCATATATTATTTATTTAAATATCCCTCCCCAAGCTAGGCCTTAGACCAGGCCAGACCCACCATGGGCCTCCACTCTCAAAACAAACCCAACGTGGGTCTGATGTTGATACAGGCCCACAGTGGGCCTAAGTCCAACATAGGCCCATTATGGGCCCCTAAACAACAAAATAAGCCCACGCTGGACTTCCTATTGGACTACAACTAACTGAACCCTCTTCGCTTGTGTGTGCAGGCGTAGGACCTTAGGGAGGGTAGCCCAATGAAGCCAAGGATGCCGAGGCTTCCTTTTTTTTTTTTTTTTTTAATGAAAAAAATCTATTGTAAAGCAATCTAACGAATGCGTACTTGAACTCAAGCGGTGAGTACGAGCGAAATGAGAGACCGCACCTTGGAAAAGACCTTAGATGGTAGTTTAATTTTCAAAACAAAAATAACTTAATCATGCCTAAAATTGAAAGTGAAAAAGGTTAAAAAAAAAAAAAGCATACAAATTTTTCTATATAATGACCAGGTCAAATATGGTGTCCACAGTGAACACATTGCATGTGTGCTCCACAAATTTTTAAAACAAAGAAGGTGGGGGAATTGAAGGGCATTTTAGGAAGAATGTGAGTTGAAAGCTATATGATTTCCTTTATTTAATTTTATACACGCCTACACGCACAGAGAGATATTTGCATGACCTGCATGGCTAGAGAGAAAGAAGGTTGTGCTTTCATCATAAGACATAGGAGAGGTTGCCTCGCCCATGTCCTACTTCAAAAATTATGAATATGATTGGCAGTCCATTTAACATTCAGCAACTACGCAGAAAGGAGCCTGGGACAGACGTCTTTCTTACGTGGCTAGACCCTGAACAATGGTACAAGGTCTAGTAAGGTGGCGAGAGAGATGGATAACTGGAGGATGAATATATCCATACTAATGGCCCACTAGGTGCCCAATGCTCCGAGCAAAGGCAAGTGGGGATGAGAACCTATAGTGACATGGACGCAGTAAGGTATAAATGCCCATCTCCCTCTACTAAGGTATATCGTCGAAACCGCCGGATGTATCCCTTAGGAACACTCGTCCAAAAAAACTGTGTTTTTGCTCTTCCAAGCATTCATATCAAGGTCCTCGCACTTGATTAGCAAAGCCTCCCGCTGTTTCTTGGGGATCAAACTATTGGTTTCAGGTGCCTCCTGAGTAAGGCGTGATTAGACTTTAATTATAGAATTAATGTGTGATTGGACTTTAATTAGAGAATTGATGTTCATTTAAGCCCTAATTTAGAGATTCAGGATTTGAATAGGCTTCAGATGGGAATTTTCAATTTGTATTGATGTTGAGGTTCAAGCTCCCCACCTAATTTGAAATTAAGGATCTAATTGGTCCATTAGATAGAATTCGGTCAAAATTGTGGATGTTGTGTTGCAATTGGGGGTTGATTAGGCTCAATTTGAAAGTTAAGGTTTAGTTAAGTTACTAGAACTTTCATTAGGTTCAATTTTGGGGAAATTGAAGTTTGAAGGTGCAATTGGGATTTTGGTGTCTAGGATTTCGATTAGGCTTTTTTGGGGGTTAAAGTTCCGATTTTGGTTTGAAGTGATATTTTATGACCTCAATTTCATTTGATGTGTCAATTTAGGGTTTTAATGTTGTTTGATTGATGTGATTATCAGGTTTCAATTGTGCTCTATTTAATTTGAAATGAAGGTGTAGAATTTCAATTTGGTTCAACAGGATACTTCAAGGGCTCAATTTGGTTAAAAGTGATCATTTAAGACTTTAGTAGGTTTAATGACCTCTAGTGGGGCTTGATGTGAGGTTTTGGGGTTATAATGGGATTGGAGTGGGAATTTTGCACCCCATCAATATTCAAGGTGATATTTGGGCTTCGATTGAATTTTTATTTGGTTCAAAGTGATGCTTTAGGGTTTGTTGTTAGAGCATGGAGAGCTGTGGTGAAAGACAATTTCTGGTGTGAAAGAATTCTCTCATTTTTCTTTCAATGAGTTTCGAGGAGAGAGATTTTGAGTGCAATGATATTAGAGAGAAGAATTAGTCCTAAACACATGCTTTTATTTATTATTATTTTTTTTTTTAAATTTCGATGTGCAAGTGGCTTTAATTAGAGAATTGATGTTCATTTAAGCCCTAATTTAGAGATTTAGGATTTGAATAGGCTTCATATGGGAATTTTCAATTTGTATTGATGTTGAGGTTCAAGCTCCCCACCTAATTTGAAATTAAGGATCTAATTGGTCCATTAGATAGAATTCGGTCAAAATTGTGGATGTTGTGTTGCAATTGGGGGTTGATTAGGCTCAATTTGAAAGTTAAGGTTTAGTTAAGTTACTAGAACTTTCATTAGGTTCAATTTTGGGGAAATTGAAGTTTGAAGGTGCAATTGGGATTTTTGGCTGTCTAGGATTTCAATTGGGCTTTTTTGGGGGGTCAAAGTTTCAATTTTGGTTTGAAGTGATATCTTATGACCTCAATTTCATTTGATTTGTCAATTTAGGGTTTTGATGTTGTTTGATTGATGTGATTATTAGGGTTTCAATTGTGCTCCATTTAATTTGAAATGAAGGTGTAGAATTTCAATTTGGTTCAATAGTATAGTTCAAGGGCTCAATTTGGTTAAGAGTGATCATTTAAGACTTTAGTAGGTTTAATGAGCTCTAGTGGGGCTTGATGTGAGGTTTTGGGGTTTCAATGGGATTGGAATGGGAATTTTGGATCCAATCAATATTCAAGGTGATATTTGGGCTTCGATTGAATTTTTATTTGGTTCAAAGTGATGCTTTAGGGCTTGTTGTTAGAGCATGGAGAGCTGTGGTGAAAGACAATTTCTGGTGTGAAAGAATTCTCTCATTTTTCTTTCAATGAGTTTCGAGGAGAGAGATTTTGAGTGCAATGATATTAGAGAGAAGAATTGGTCCTAAACACATGCTTTTATTTTTTATTTTATTTTTTTAAAATTTCGATGTGCAAGTGGCTTGAAAGCCTAGCGAAAAGGAAAAGTAATGAATTATTCAAGAAATTTTCAAGAAAAAATCCCTTTAAAATAATTGATTTATGCCCTCAAAATTTTGGATTTTGAAATGACTTTTGAAACACATAAAAAAAAAAAAATTGTATATGCATTTAGGTTTTTATATTTTGGTCTGTAAGAATGCATGCATTTGCATGATATGACTTAATACTAAGGTAAGCCATAGATAGATCTTAGGGCGGTCAACCGACGTTGGGTTTTTGGGCTTAATTAAAAAGCCTAGGCCATTGAATGATAATATGAACCATGACCCTTAAACTTGAATGCCACATGCTTTTTCACTAGGGTTAAAATTGCACAAAAGACCAAACAGGACATAAAGACCATTTTTGTGATGTTTCGGGTGACTGAACCTTGGCAATATAAAATGTCTCAGTCGACTGAAATGGTAGGAGATCAAAAATTGACCATGTCTCGAGCGACCGAACCAAATGAACGTAGCTTCCACGGTCCATTGAACCCTGGTCACTAGCTTTTCCACTATTCCCGAGTGACCGAACTTGTAGTTCGAAAAGGCCTCAAGTGACCAAACCTTATAATCTAGCAAAACGAACTTGAGGACTAGCGACCGAACCTCGAAAGTTTGGATTTTAGCCTTGCTCGGTCGACTGACCACTGTCTTCAGCAAACCGAACCTGAATTTCAATTCAAATTCTCTAAGTCTGTTTGGTTGACAAACCCTAAGGGTCAGCAAACCGAACCTCTCGAGTTGCCAATTTTTTACCGGGGTAATTAGGGTTAAAACTCAATTAAAACATTTTTAAAATTCCTAATTTATCCTCAATAGTCATATTTTGTTGAAAAACTATAAATACCTTCTCATTTGCTTTGATTAGCAACTTTGATTAGCAAATATTTTCTTTTAAATATTTTTAACCTCTTGTTAATCAAAATTCCCCCAACTTATTTTTTATTGCAAAAATTATTTCTTGGGACAAATGTTTTACTCTCCAAAACTCTCTTTCATTTATTATTGGAAATCATTTTTTCAAAAGAGTATTTTATTTGGGCTTTTATGTGCTTTGATAAGCACACACTCTCATATTTTTGTTTATTCTTGAAAATCATTCTTGAGAGAGTTTGCTTGATGTTTCTCTACTTGTTTCATCTTCATAAATATTTTTTTTTGGAGAAACTCATTTTTAGCTTGCCAATATTTTTGTACACTATTTATCAAACTAAATATCATACATATTCTTATGTGCTAAAATTTCTTTGAAAACAAGCCCCAAGTTCTCTTGGTTTTTATTGAAATATATTTTTGGAGAAAATTTTTTATTAGGGTTTAAATCTATTTAAACACTCTTACTTTACTGAACATATTTCATATCATTAAAGAGTGCATTTGTTAAAGTTTAAATCTGTATATCTTTACTTCTATTTACACAAGCATATTATATATACAAAAATATTTTTACGATTGGGTTCAACTCGGAATTAAACTAGGGAGTCTCAGCCTTGTAAGTGAGACCAGTTCGGTTCAACCCAAAAATTGAATTGGGGAGTCTCAACCCCGTAAGTGAGACAAGTTGGGTTCAGCCTTGTAATTGAACTGAAGTTTACCTTACCCCATAAGGAAAGGTTGTAACGGTTTCTGCTCCACCCGTTAAATTGAGTGGGGTTAGTGTAATCCTTGGGGGGTATGCCCAAGGTGAGGAAGTAGGTTGGTTTGGTCAAACCTCGATAACAAATATTGTGTATCGCTCTCTCCTTATCTCATTTAATTTATGCACTTTAAATTCAACATGTGTATGCTTGTTCATTTATGGTTACAACAATTTGCATGCACACTTTTATTTTAAATGAGATACATGTGTATGTCTGCACATATTGCTTATTCAATTTTTACATACACGACCATAATTAAAATGGAATATGATATGTGGTGAATCGGTGTACATGTTTAAATTAGTCAAAATGTTTTAAAACCCAATTCATCCCCCCCCCCCCCTCTTGGGATCACACCAATTCCAACAAAAAATTTTGGTAGGATTAATAAGAGTTACTTATTCATACTAATGGCCCATTAAGTTCTCAATGCTCCAATCAAAGGCAAGTGGGATGAGAACCTATAATGACTTAAACGCAGTAAGGTATAAATGTCTATCTCCCTCCCCAAAATTTGAATGCAACCTGTATATTGTCGAAACCATTGGATGTATCCCTTATGAACAGTCGTCCACAAATACAGTGTTCTTGATCTTCCAAGAATTCATATCAAGGTTCTCACACTTGATTAGCAAAGCCTCCCACTGATGCTTAGGGGTCAAACTATTGGTTTTAGATGTTTCCTAAGTAAGGTGTAATTAGACTTTAATTGAGAATTAGTGTAATTGGACTTTAATGAGAGAATTGATGTTCATTTAAGCCCTAATTCAGAGATTTAGGATTTGAATAGGGTTCAGGCAGGAATTTTCAATTTGTATTGACGTTGAGGTTCAAGATCTGCACCTAATTTGAAATTAAGGATCAAATTGGTCCATTAGATAGAATTTGGTCAAAATTGTGGATGTTGTGTTGCAATTGGGAATTGATTAGGCTCAATTTGAAAGTTTCATATGAAATAAAGATTTCAATTGAGTTATTAGAACTTCAATTGGGTGAAATTTTGGGGAAATTGGAGTTTGAAGGTACAATTGGGATTTTGGGCTATCTAGGTTTTCAATTGTGCTTTTTTTGGGGGTTAGAGTTTCAATTTTGGTTTGAAGTGATATCTTATGACCTCAATTGCATTTGATGTGTCAATTTAGTGTGTTAATTTAGGGTTTTGATGTTGTTTGATTGATGTGATTATTAGGGTTTCAATTGTGCTCTATTTACTTTGAAATGAAGGTGTAGAGTTTCAATCTCGTTCAATAGGATAGTTCAAGGGCCCAATTTGGTTTAAAGTGATCATTTAAGACTTTAGCAGGGTCAATGAGCTCTAGTGGGGCTTGATGTGAGGTTTTGAGGTTTCAATGGGATAAGAGTGGAAATTTTGGATCCGGTCAGTATTCAAGGTGATATTTGGGCTTCGATTGAATTTTTATTTGGTTCAAAGTGATGCATTAGGGTTTATTGTGAGTGCATGGAGAGTTGTGCAATCTCTGATGTGAAAGAATTATCTCATTTTGCTTTCAATGAGTTTCGAGGAGAGAGATTATGAGTGCGAAGATATTAGAGAGAAGAATTGGTCCTAAAATTAAATGAGCTTTTATTTTTTATTTTATTTTTATAAATTTCTATGTGCAAGTGGCTTGAAAGCCTAGCAAAAAGGAAAAGTAGGGAATTATTCAAGAAAAAAAAAATCGATTTATGCCCTCAAAATTTTGGATTTTGAAATAATTTCTGAAACACTTGAAAAATAGGGGAGAAATAAGGGTAAGACTATTATGCTTTTTTATAAATTGTACCTCGAATCAAGTATGGTGTCAACACTTATATAAATTTGCATGTATGTATTTTGTATAATTTGAATAAAAAATTATGAAAACAAATCATTTAAATAAAATTTAGGGTTACAAATGAATCAATCCACGTCATAAGTAGTTCAGGAGGTTGGATCGTAGGAGCTCGTTCAAACACGTTCATTATATATATATATATATAAACGATTCCCCAACCCAATTTTAAGACTCATTCAATAAATGGGTCAAACTTGAACATGAATGAGTTCAAGTCGTTTTAATTGCTATCCAGTTGTGAACTTATTTACCTCAAATCCCAAAACTTAACCTTGGTGATAAAGCCTACAAAGCTAATAGGCAACTTTGTGGAGACAAAAAACTTTGGTAGGATTAATAAGACTTATTATTTTTTTTTTTAAAATAAATAAAAGAATCAATCCGTTCGTAAACATTTTAGTAACTTAATTCGGTCAAAATTTATCAATTTATTAATTCACATAATGAACAATCTTAAATAAATACATTAAACTTAATCTGAGTTCGAACTAAACTTGCATACGATCATAAATCCAACAAACAAATTTAAACACAGCAAAACTCCACTTAGACGAGACTGTGTCTTGCAGCCCAACAAGAAGCACTTGTGATTAGCATAAGTGGTGCAATGAATTTGGTTTCCTTTATGAACCGCGATAGTTAATATATGGGTCAAGAAATGACTTGACGACACAACAAATGATTGGCCAGGAGCATCGAGGCCTTGTTTGCCTGCCGAGAAAACATTGATGGAAAATATTGGAAATTGTATGGCGTCCTTTTCCTTTACCTACAAATAATATCGCAACGCATGCTGCACTGTCGGTATGAATAAACCTCTTAATGCATGGGGCTCCAATGAGCCGGACCCTCACCCTGTGCACCCCCAGAGGCCACCATTACCAATAGCCACATGGACATGGAGAACGTGTGCTATCGATTGGGGTTTGAATTTTCGATTATAGGAAAGAGAGAAGAATAAAGATTACCTTGTGTTTGATTTGGGAATAAAATGGAGTGAGGAAGTAATAAATGAAATTTTGAATGAGGAGCATCATAAATTTAAGTAATAAATTTGATTTGCATTTCATCTCATTTCATGTCATTCATATATACTAATGTGTAGTTCATGTTTTGGGATGGTGGATCAATTTAATTAATCTTATTTTCAAGAAATTTAAGACATCTTCAATTGTAAAAATTGATTTTTATTTTTTTTATTAATATACATATCTGCAAAGAAAATGTTAGTTTATTAAGGATTTCAATAAAATGGATTCAAGTAAAAATCAATGTTTGAGATAAGTCAGTTAATTTATGATTTTCTCTTAATTTTTAAAAAAATTATGAGTTGGTTTGTCGTGAAATTTTTTAAATTTAATTTCCTGATATATATATATATATATATATATATATATTATAAATTAATAAATATAAGAAAAAGGTAAATAATTTTGTGAAAAAATATCTTTACATTTTAAAAGTAAGACAAAACATTATTAAAAAGAAAGTAAATTCAATCAATTTTAGATAAAATTGCATTTATGAATATTATTTTGAATAAACCTCATCTTTAAACCTAACAAAAGAAACTTTATTTAGCTAAAAAAAAAAAAATGAAAGAAACTAGAGTGTATATACATATCATATATAAAAGAACAGATAGTGTAAATCATATATGGTAGAAAAAAAATATTGTTACGCTTTAAAAGTTAGAGAAAACATGTTTGAAAAAAAATAAATTCAAGAAACGTAGTTAAATTTACATTTAAAAAATAATTATGTATAGCTTAAGATTTAAATCTAAAATATTTATTTTGAATAAAAAAAATTTAAATAAACATTATGATATTATAAATAAAAGGCACACCCCCGACATAAAATTTCAAAATTCCTTTTACGTCGTCTAAAAGTATTATAAACTACCAACATTAGCTAGACGAATAATAATCTAACTTATAAAAAATAAATTTTAGAAAAAAGTTATAGACTCAAGAGTACCATCAAATAATGAATTTTAATTTTATTTGAAATTTTAAAAATGATTAGTTGATAATTTAGTAGACAAAAAATAATAATTGTAATTCTAAAAAATAATAATATTACTATTTTTTAAATATTTTTCTTCTCTTTTTATCTATGCAGTGTCACAATATTATGTCAGATATGTGTTTATACTTTATAGTTTTAAATAAATATTTTATTAATAACTTTGAATATTCATATTTTAGTGTTTGTAACCTAAATTATGATGATATATTATTAATTTGTACTACTAGCATATCTAAACTTCATTAAGAATTATAAAAATATTTTACACCATGTTATTCACATATATTAATTATGTGCAACATGTGACATATTTACTAATATTAATAAATATATAGACATGAAAAATCCATATGAATTAGGGATTTGAACTTGCAGAAGAAAAATCAATATTTTGGGATTAATTGGTCATTTTATGATCTTACCTTTCGATTATTATTTTTTGAAAATTAATACATATTTAATTCTGAAATGAAATATTTATTTTTTATTTAATTAAAAACTACAAAAATAAAACCTTATTTTTTCAGTTCAACATGCTTTGTTTTAAATATTGTATATAAAATATTAAAAAATTTAAAAATAATGTGATGTTTCTAGAATTTGTTTTCTACATTTTGTTCTACATGCATATATATAAATTTAATTATGCATACATGCATAAATGCATGTATGTATGCATGCATGTATCATTTTCAAGTGAACGTTTGGCACCTAACTATGAGATTCCAGGGTACTGAGATGAGGCCGAATAGAAAAGGAAGAATCTTAAAAAAAGCATATATCTATTTGTATAGAGATAAGATAGGCTTCGAGTACTAGGAATGTGTAGCTTTCTATTACAGTTGGTAGTAGGGGTGCAATCGGTTAGTTCGACTAATTCGGCAAATTAATCAAAATAATCAAATTCTTTTGGTTAATCTCATTTCATTACTGAACCGACTGAATTGAGCTCTTTAACCAAATGGTACCCGACCGAACTGAATTGTCGGGTAATTCGGTTAACCAAATTTAATCTAATAAAATTAAAATTAATTATATAAAAAATATGAATATATAATTTGTATGCCAAATGGGAAGTGAATTTGCGAATGGCTGAATGGAACATTAGAAGTTTGAAACAATAGTCTAAAATTATATAATTTAATATGTATATTTAATTATTAATTCATTAAAATCTAGGTAATTTGGTTAACCGAATTACATTTTCCACATAATCGAATCGAAAACCGAATACCTGAATTTATTCTATTCTTAAACCGAACCGACCTAAACTACAAATTAACCGAACCGAACCAACCGAATTCAGTCAGTTAATTCGGTTAAAATCGAATTATGCTCATCCCTAGTTGGTAGGTCAATGCATCCCCATCCCACGAGGCTCTTTGCTGGCCAACATCTCATTTCTATGCTTACCTACACATCAAAAATGACATATGTGTTTATATATATGGTAATTGTTACCTATAGTTAAGGATAAAAATAGAGTATGGGAGACTTGATGGTCTCAGAGACCTTTTTTAATGTTTTAGTCAGTGTCAGAATCGATAATTTATGTGTCATACAATTCTAGTATAGGGTATCTTATTTTCCTTTAAAATATTCCTTAAAGTCTCCTTTATCTTATTAATATTCAATGTTGAGTATTAGTCTCAAAAAAATTCTCCTTTTAATTTTTTCTCTATTATTTAATAGTTATATTTTATGCTGATAGTTTTAAAATTTGGTCCGGTGACTGACTTAGTAAAACTATTAGGTCGATCAAATCGATTGGACGAATAGGTCAAACCAATGGTTGAGCCGATAAAATCGGCATATTTAGGCAGGCACACATACACACATAGATGTAATAATAGGGATATTCTTATGAAAGATTATATAACAATGTGGCTAGACTCACAATTACATATTAGATAAAAAGAATTACTAAAAATTGAGATAAAATTTATAATTTTTTATTTTATAAATATTCTTTAAATTTATTTAATTGTAAAATATCACATTAGGAGTCAAAAAAAAAAAATTGAAAGCAAAATATGTGGCCAGACTCAAGAGTGGGGCTCTCATTAACATAAAAAATTATTTAAATTATGCCTTTATGACAATGGAAGCTTGGGTGGATGTATGAAGTGTATAAATATAATAGTTCTTAAAATTTTCAAAAGTTGATTGTTTTTTTTTTTTTTTTAATCTGAAAATTATAATTATATTAGATCAAAGTGGATATATACAAGTACATTTGGGAGACCAAGCTCCCATTCAAAATTAGTCTAACCAAACTCAAAATACATCAAACTTAGGCATACTCAGGGACTAGGAGACCAACATAACTACAACTCAATAACTATCAAAAAGTTACTCACATACAGAGGGATGAATATTTGTCATACACCAACCTATAAATGTGAGTTTGAATAACTTTAATAATAGCATTCGAATGGGTGACCACCAAACCGTACCCGACATCAGAAAACATGCATCGCACATTGGGAAACGTGCACCATACATCGAATCGTACCCAACACCAAGAGAACATGCACTGACATCGAAAAATGTGAACCGGACATCCAACCATACTCGCATTGAAAAACGTGCATTGTACATCGAATTGCACATTGAGAAACAGCAACACATATCGAACTGTACCCGACATCGAGAAAAGCGCAATGGACATTGAATTGAACTAGAAATCTAAAACGCGTGTCGTACACCGAACTGTACCTGACATTGAAAAACGTGCATCATACATCGATAAACATTCATTGTACATCGAATCGTACCCAACATTGAGAGAACATGCACCAACATTACAAAACGTGAACCGAACATTGAACTGTACTCGGCATCAATAAACGTGCACCGTAGATTGAATTGCACATCGAGAAATGCACAACGCATACCGAACCATACCTGGCATCAAGAAAAGCACACCGTAAATCAAAGCGAACTTGACATCGGGAAACTTGCTTCGTACATCGAACCATACCCAACATTGAAAAACGTGCATCGCACATCAAGAAACTTGCACCGTGCATCGAATCGTACCCGACATTGAGAAACGTGCATTGTACATTGAATTGCACATCAAGAAATGCGCAACGCATATCAAACTGTACGTGGTGTAGACACCTCAATTTTGACCAAGCAGCCTTGAAAAAACCCAACGTAGTAGAATCAACTTTAAGTCCGATCAAGCACTAATCATTCTATTTTCAAATTGGAGTCTATTTTTCAGTTGAGTCTTTTTCAAAATTGAGTCCCACATTTTTAAAAAAAAAATTGAGTCCTTTCTAGTCTTAATTTTAGAATTTAATTATGGTTTGAATTTCAAAATTGAGTTGTGTTTCCAAAAAATTGAGTCCTTTTTAATTGTAATTTTAAAATTTTGATTTTTCTAAACCTTTGGTCAAATTTCAAAAATGAGAATCGAGTTTCTTAAACTTGAGTCCTAGACCTTAAATAGAGTCATTTTATTCTTTTCATTTTGAAAATTGAGTTTCTTAAACTTGAGTCCTAGACCTTAATTAGAGTCCTTTTATTCTTTTTATTTTGAAAATCGAGGTTTTTTTTTTTTTTTTTTTAAATATTTAATTTGAGTCCTAAATCTTGAGTTGAGTCCTTCAAGATTTTAAGTCAAAGTTTTAACTTGAGTTTTTCAAAAGTCTTGAATTCTTTTAGTTGCCAAAGTGAATCTTTCAATTTTAAAATCAGGGAATTTAGTTAGATCTTAAGGTTATTTTTTTTATTACCAGGTTTTCTTGGGGCAAGACTGTTTAGTGTTGAAATGAAGATTTCAGTTAGAAAAAAACACAATAAGACCACATTTTTATTAAAAAAAGGATAGGGCACGTGTCCAAGCTACAATTCACAGTGCAACACACATACACTAAGAAATACTAAAAAGGGGAAAATGCAGCATACAGGGAAATAAAGCTACAAAATACAAGGAAATACCAAACTAAAAATGTAAGGAAAAAGGGAGCATGATACAAACAGAAGTTGCAGTACAAAAGAACGTAGGGGTAAATCCATATACATAAAAAATTAAAAAAAAAAAAAAAAAAACCAAAAACCTCCACTCCTATGTTGCCAGCTAGCCTAGCTAGAATTTCTCCCCAAGGTCCTGCGCAACAAAAAGAGAGAATATGTTAGAGAATAAATCAAAATTCAAGAAAATAATTAAAAATCACATGCGCAGGAATAAAGTTCGTTAAAAAATATTCACTTCTAGGTGGAGGAGATTTCAATTGGAGGGAAGCCTCGTTGGAGGAAGGAATTGGCGCCAATCAGACCCCCAAGCCTCCCTATAAATAGGAGGGCTCGCATTGCAGTAGGAAGACAATGACAGAGCCTTAGAGAAATTCTATAGAAAATTAGAAAGCATCTAAAGAACTCTATCGAAATTGAGGGGGGGGGGGGGGGAAGAAAGCATTAGAAAACCCCTGCAGAAATTAAGAGAAATGAGAACTAAAGAAGAAAGGCTTTGCAAAAATATAGAGAGAAAAATTAGAGAGCTAGGAAGCTTTGCGGGAATGGAGAAAGTAGCAGAGAAGCAGAATAGAAGAGAAGAAGAAGAGAAGGAAGCTTCACTCGACTACAGAGAGCTGGAGTTGCTCACTCAGGACCTCGAGGCTAGTTCAGAATCACACAGAAGGAAGGATCTCCAACTAGACACTCAGACAGACATAAAAGGGAGAAGACTAGAGGAGAAACAAGTTAGAGGTATAAGGAAAATTGAACGACTATTTCTTTTTGAACTATGTTATGTGTGAATTTTAATACAGGTTGAAATCCTCTCAAGTCTCAGATTCATACATGAACCTGAGCTTAGGCTCAACAAGGAACATACTCGAACTCAGCACCTAAACCCCAAGTCAGGTTCGAATCGATTAAACCAAACCCCCAACCCGAACTCGAATTCGGGTTTGTTCACACCAGTTTCAAATCCCCAAGCCCGTTTCAAAATTTACCTCGGCCCTTAAGCCATTTTTGAAACAACATGCCCATAACCCTTTCAAAAATTACCCGAGGCCCATTCTAAGCTTACCCGAGGCCCAACTTTTTTACCCCAGGTACTGCATGTGCCAAATCCCACGTGGCTCACTCAGGTCCACCTAAGTTTGCACAGAACCCCCACACGAGTCAACCCCTGAACCTACTCGATAGGTGGAGACAAGTTGCCTTGTCTTCAACCCTAACTTTGTGACTAAGCCCTAACCGTAATCCAGAAAATCCTAGGTTTGAAACCCAGGATAATTCAAACAACCATGAATAGGTCATCAGCAATACCAATAAACATGCATATGAAATAAAAAGAACCAATTGAAGAAAATAAAAAATAAAAAATAAAAAAAATAAAAAATGAGGGTGGGGGGGTGGGGACACTTAGCTTAGACTCGTGCTTTTCTTTCTCTAATAATTTGATCAAGCTTCTATTATAAACTTCCCCAAGCCCTAAACTTGATTGTACTCCTTGTGAGCTGGTTTAGACATGCAAATCGCAGCCTCATATCTTGGTTGCAGACACTAAAGAAAAAAAATAGAAAAAGGAGAGAGCCAGGGAAAAAAGAAGAGGAGGATGTAGAAAGGGACCTTAAAGGAGTAAAGGGGGTGAATAAGGAGTGTTAGCAAAGTTTAGGGTTTTGTTTTCTTTTAGGATTCCAAAGAAGAGACGAGGGTGAGTGTAGGTTAAGGTTTGAGGTGTTCGAGTTACAGATTGGGGTTTTGCAGAGTCGAGGCTAGTGGTTCACTAGAGAAAAGAAGAAAGGAGAGTGAGAGGAAGTCAAAATAGGGGCTAGGGTTTTAGTGAGATTTCGACAGAGAAGAGAAAAGAAAAGGAAAGGAAGAAGGTCTGAGAAAGAGGAAAAGCTTGGAGGTCAAAAGAAGGAAGGGGTGAAGACCAAAAACCCTAGGGTTTCTGTTCGCAAGAGGTATAGAGAGGAGGAGAGAGAGAGAGAGAGAGAGAGAGAGAGAGAGAGAGAGAGAGAGAGAGAGAGAGAGAGAGAGAGTATCCGAAATGAGGGGGGAGAGAATGAAAAATGAAGAAAACTGTTGACTTTTTGAGTCTAATCTTTGTTTTGATTATGATAAACCACAATATCTCATATGTGTGCTTAGTGTTTGAATTGGTTTACTTTTCTAAGTACGGGTGACAAATGAACAATGGAAGCCAAAAAGCACTTAAATGCGCACACCATTCGACGCAATCCATGAATTTGTAGAGAAGCAGAGCATGAAATTTTTTGTTTGTTTCAAGTTGTATTGTAGTGCATTATATTTTCATTTTGGGTCTGTAATAATCAAAGGTCTATAATAATTAATGCATTGCATGCTTGGTAGGACTATAAGCTCAAATGACCATAGGGAAATCAATGACCATAGAAAAGACACCAAGTTTTTTAGGCTAAATTAAAAAGCCTAAGCCGTAGACTAACCATAGGTTCATACACATCACTTGCACAAATCCCCTCTATCTTACAAATCATAACTATGCAAACAGAGGTAACTTATGCTCAAAAACAAGACCTAGGTTTAAGTTTAAAAGGGCTTCGGGCGATTGAACCAAGCATGTTGAAAATACCTCGGTCAACCAAATTGGTAGAAAGTCAACATGTTGACTAAGGCCCAGGCGACTGAACCTAAATTGAACATACTATTCTTGGTCGACCAAACATAAAGGCTAACACTTTCTACTGATACTTCAATACTAAGTTCAATTTTACCTCGGGCAACCGAATCATAAAGTTCGGCAGACCAAACTATGAACTGGGTGACCAAATCTCGAACATTTGGAAAATCGCCTTGGTTCAACCACCCAAACCTGTCCTTGGGCACCCGAAGTTCAAAATTCAACTTTTCCAATTGTGAGTGTTCGGGAGACCAACCCTAAGGTTCGAGTGATCGAACTCTCACGTTGCCATATTTTTAACTGCGGTAACTGTGGTTAATTAAAGGTAAATTGGATTAAAGGCTAATTAAACAATTTCAATAATTCCCTTTATATCCCAACGGTTATAATTTTGAGTATGTCTATATATACTCCTTCATTCGGAAAGATTAAGCATGGATTAGGAAAATCATTAGCCAAAAATTTCTCTGAAATTTCTTGCGCCTTTCATTTCCATACAATCCCATATACTCCACCCATTCTCATCCTTTGCTAAAACATCTTTGGTGAGAGTATTGTTAGATACCCCATATTGTTTATACGTGCTTATACTCTCAAATACGTGAATTGATTATTGATTTTTGTGAGAGTAAGCCAAGAGATCTTCTCCGGTGATTTAATTCATAAATTCATTTTTGGGGAAACCTTCTTAAGCTTATAAGTCTTTGCATCTTTATTGCAAAACTCTTAAGCTTGTCTTCTGTTTTGTAGAAAATATTTTTGACAAGCTTGTTTGCTAAATATCTCTTGTGCTTAAACTTTTGGAAATCCTTTTTGGGATATTTGATTATACTCTTGAAAATCTTTGAAACCTTATTTATGGTTGATATATTTATATATATTGTTTCAAAGAAACTTTGCTAAAGTCACTCTCACACTTTGATTGCATATTGATATTATATTGAGAGTAGTTTCTTATATCTTCACTGAGCTTATATTTCCTGTCATATTGAAGTGCATTGGTTATTGCTTGTGCGTATCTGTACAAATCTTCTTGTAATGGAAGCATCCTTGTTTGTGCGTAAATTTTATATTCATTTTTGTATTCCAAGTGTGGCTTAAGGGGGTGTTGATCTAGCCTGCAAGGATTGGTTGTTAGGGCTTTCTCCGCCCCTGTAAGGAGAGTGTGTAAAGGTTGAGGTTAGCCCTAGTAATTTGATCTGATTGTAACTGGTACTGCTCCACCTATTAAGTGAGCATTAGTGGAATCCTTGGGCTTGCAAGCTGAGGTGGGGAATTGGCCGGACCCCGATAACATATCATGTGTGCACTTTATATTACTGCAATCTATTTAATGCACATGTATGCTATTTTCAATAGACAGTGAATGTTGCATATGATTTAATTTCCACACATTATATTTATTTGTGCATTTGGGATTACATAGACAGACCCTAGATTGTGTATTACTGATATCTGGTTTAACCTAAGAAGAAGTTTTAAAATTTCAATTCACCCCCCTTTTGGGAATAAAAAAATTGCAACAATTGGTATTGATCCTCGTGGCATTGACTTAAACATTTTTGCAAAAATCAGGATGACTTACGTTGGTGTATCCACATTCGAAGAGGGATAGTCACCTACTAGTGCTCAATTGTTTTGTGGTGTTAACTGCACCCACTAGAAAATTTGAATGAGCATTTTTATAACATCTATGAAATGGAGGGCCTGGTAGGTGATTGATAAAGGAATTTGTATGCCTATAAATGAAAATGATATTACTTTGATGCATGAAAATTCATATGCCATGGATTTACTGTATTGCGCTTTAAATTCTAATATTCTACTTGAGATTATGGCATGTTTTAATGCAAAGGATATTTGGGAGGAGCTCGATAGGAAATATCTAGACGCAAAAGAAGAGGAGACCATCACTCTGAAGGATTTAAGCTCAAATGGTCTAGAGGAGGTAAATCATGCATTAATAACGCCAGTCAATGAAGAGGTATATGATTCACCTCCTATCTCAATTTGTGATGCAGCTGATGATTCTTGTGTTGATTGTTGCAAAATATCATGTGTTGAATCATTTGTCGAACTTTGTGATAATACTGTTGATGTTGCATGCAATAATTCAAGTAAAAACTATTTTATTAAATCTTATGATGAATCATGCACTGAATTTAATGACTATGGCACATCCTTTAATGAGAAACTATAAAATGTTTATTGAAAACACATAAGCTTCTAGTTAGGATGTCTAAAATGAAAGCAATCTTGAAAAATGAAAATAAAAGGTGGGCAACACAATTAGAAATCTAAGAGAATATCATGCCACCTTAGAAAAGAAAAAGATTATGAAGGTTTTGAAAATCATCTGCTTACAAAGAAAAACTGAAAATTATTTTGGAATGATTTTCAAATCCAAAAGTGAAAAGGATTACTCTGATAAACCCCTAAGAGTCAAAAGAAATAATACTTTCAAAAAGGGGGCATCTTATAAATCCATTAGCCATTTTTATGCCTCATCGAGCAAAAATAAGATTTGTAAGCATAATATTTCACGTATACACAAAACTTGCTTATCTTGTAAAATGATGTGGCACATTCAGTTCATTTGTCCATCTAGAAGTGTTAGAAGTTTAGATAAGAAAATGATGTGGGTAATTATGAAGGCAAATCTCTTAGGACTTAAGGAAAAATGGACTTCAATAGAAATTACATAATTAATTTAAATCCTTCCTTATTTCCTATGTGTAGGGAATGTGATGACTAATGGTCTGGGGAGTGGTATGTGCTTAAAATATCAAAACTTATATATGCCTTCACTATACACTATTTGCATACTAAGAACTTTAGAGAATTCATACTAATACAAAAATTCAAGAAATTTATCCAATTTGAACCTAACGCATATACATCATAAAGGTTGGGTAAAATATGAAAATATTGGTTAAAGTATGTCAAAGTAAAATCCACTTTCAAATGGACAAGGCATGTTTGCCTAGTAAATAATTCTAAATGCTTAACTCATGCTTAAAGATAAAACATCTTAAGTTAAGCAATTGTTGTCCATTGTAAAGAGATGAGCTTTAGGGATCTATCCTATTCTATATATCTTTAACCCTAATCTTATTAATCAAAAGCCGGTCATCACTCTAGGTATAAGCACCAATGATAATAAATTCCATATCTACTAGTGCTAACTAACAAGATATTCCTCATAATCAAAATTAGAGGCAACACTAAAGGGATTCTAGTTTCACAGATTAATCAAAATGTTCCCTTTAATCTTAAATTTTAAAAACTCTCTAATGTTGGTTCACCTTCTCCTCCATAGGAAATCTTTACCACACCATGATCACATTCGGTAAAGAGTCACCTATCCCTTGGTTCATATCTTTGCTTTAAATTGTGATTATAATTATAGGATACTTTCCATTCTCCGAAGAGCATTGTTCAAGAGAATTCATATACTCATAAATGCTATTTACCTAAGTGGCTAGACATATTCTATTCCATGCATATATTTTGAATCATGTCCACTCATATTGAATACTCTTTGAACTTAATAGAAATCTTAATCCTTGAGAGTTTTTAACCTATACTTCTCATGCATAGCTCTTAGCTTTCCAGTCAAAACCATTAGAGCTTCATTTTTGTGAATTAAGTTAAATGACTAATATAATTGCTATAGGTTTCAATTCAAAGAAAATTCAAATGTCTTAGAAACCTATGCATGAGCAGTTAAAATTAAAAGCCATTCAAACTTGGGCCTCGTATGTTTTGAGATTCATAAGAAAAGAGGCAGACATAGGGTTATCATCTTAACAAATATTTATTGTGACTTTTTGGGCCAATAAGCCTAACAACTCAAAGCCAAGCTTAAATCATTGAAAATCTTAGAACACTTGGCTAAAGAATTTGAAAAATATGAAAAGGCGTAAATGATTAAGTGCATAACTCAGGGGGGAGCGTATATTTCTCATGATCATATAAATTAAAATGCTGTCATTATCTTATATCATTTACGTCCATATGCCTTAATGAAAACAACACTATACTGAACGAAATCCTATCAATTGCTCTTTACTATTTATATTCCTTGATGGATAGATTATTTTTAATTGATAATTGCTACCTGAGTGCATGCTTAGTCTAGAATGTCTCTTGCATGGCGAATGCAGTGGATGCGAATTGTATACTGGTAGTGGATTATAGGTTGTTGCATGCCTGAATTGTTTTATCTATTGAAAATAACCAGTTATCAGGTACAAGTTTTATAAGAAAATGTCCTACATACAAATGGCATACTGCCAAAATTTTTTTTGGAATTTCCCAAAATAAAATCATGTACAAAGATGATTATAATAGAATAAATGTTAAAATCTTTTTGAAAAGATGAATGAAAACTAATTGAATATTAAATTTCATTCTCATATAACCATCAAATGATTAGGGGAGCTCAACTTCATCCCTAGAAAAGAGCATAAAAGACTTGTTGACCTTATTGGTCGCACCCGGTTTTGATAATGACAAATACTGATATTTGATGATTGACATGTGCTTGTGCAAGTTCAAATCAATATTCCAAGGAAGGAAACTTGAGGAAACAAGAAAACCGTGAAGATTTGTAATTTGTAATTGAAATTTATATTCATATCGGTCTATAATAATATGGGTCTGTAATAATAACTTAGGCATGTGGATGTATGCTTATCACATGCACATCATGTACACTAGATATAGTGTAAGCTCAACTAAGACCATAGCAAGGTCCTAGTCTCCAACACTCACACACATAGCATAAAATATATGAGTGTGTCTTAATTGTGCTCAAAATAGAACAAACCCAAGCAAGTTAAGAGGGCTCAGGCAACCAAACCTTTGAAGTACAAAACTCCTCCGGCGACGCCCGAACTTAGACAAAGTTAAAAAGTTGACTAGCCCTTGGGCGACCGAACCATAAATGCATGTATCTTCTCCGAGCGCCCGAACACTTTGAAAGGGACTGTTCACCAACTCGGGCAACCGAGGATTTCAATTCAAATAAGCCTCGGGCAACCGAACATAAGAGTTCGAGCACCCGAACCTAGGACCGAGCGCCTGAGATTACGTAGTTTTGCTATTGACTTTGGTTCAAGCTGCCGAACCAAGACACGGGCGACTGATTAATAATGCTCATTATATCCCGAACGGTAATAATTTTTTACCTGACTATAAATATGAGTCCATTTTCTCAATTAAGGAGTGATTAAATAAAGGGTGATTAGCAAAAATTCTCTCTCTCTTGAAAATCCATTTTGTGGCCTAACACTTTCAAACTTGCATCCCTTTTGATAAAATCCGGGAGTGCAAAAGTTCCATCTTTGTTTATGTGATTATTGCTCTATGCTAATACTCCCATTATTGTGTGTGCTTTTATTTTATTGGGAGCATATCTTAGGTTTATCCCACGGATTTCTCCTTTGTAGATCTCGTGTGGGATTAAACCAAGAAAGCTTGGGATATTTGCATTCCATTGCAAGTGTTTAAGGGCTTTGCTTTTGGTGTGCAAATAATTTTTCAAACTAGCAAGCAATCTTTTCAAACTAGCTTTGTGCTTATTTCATTGAAGAAAACCATTCTGAAACTAGTTTGATTATCTACCTAGTATACTTGGAATATTGATGTTTTGTTGAAATATTCTGTTTAGATTCCAAGCCACTGCTTATGTTGATTATTCTTGGGCATCATACTGATCATATTGTGTTGAATACTCTTGAGCTTTATATTGACTATGCTATATTGAATATTGATAGAACAAATCTTGCATCACTGATCTTACATTATATCCATGCTACTAATGCATATTTGATTGAGCATATTATTTTGGTACAAATCTGTTTTACGCGAAAGCACTTATCTGTTGTATCATTTGATTGTAAAATATGAGTGTTTCCAGGCGTGGCCTGAGGGGGCAGTAATCCAGCCTGGTAAGGATTGTATGTACTGGTTGAGGTCAGCCCTTGAATTGACTTGGTTTGTATAGGTGCTGCTCCACCCATTTAAGTGAGCAAGTTATAGTGGTAATCCTTGTGCTAGTTAGCCAAGGCGGGGAGGTAAGCAATTGGTCAAACCTCGATAACATCTATGTGTGTCATTTTTACTTTGGTGCTTTATGGTGCATGTGGCGTTAAATAAATTGCTTTATTTAAATTCTAGTATATTTACTTTACTTGCACTAGTTTGTCCTTAAGGTTGTGAACATACTGGTGTTAGAACATTCACCTAGGGATTAAATTTAAAAATACCAATTCCCCCCCCCCCCTCTTGGGATCACGGTAAAGCTAACAAGACTTATATGCATCAGCTCGCTTTTTGTGTATTGAGGCTCTTCTGGGATCCCTGAACATTATATCATGTGCTTAAAGCGTTATGATTTGATATGGAATGTTCGTGGGTCATGAACTATATAGCATGCCTTAATATACATTCTTTGATGCATCTATGGTCCATAGGGACAACTATACTAATCAAGTGACAAATGCAATTAATAAATATTCAGTATAATTGATTTTAAAGATTTAAATTGATGGCTTATACTACTAAGCATAATGAAGTTTGTCTTTAACTGGTATAAGAAGTTTATTGTATCTAAGTTAGAATTCAATTCAATAGAGGGAGTATCCAAAAATTAAAATGTCTATCTTATTATGCTCACAAACTTTTGCTTAGATCAGTTCTTGAATTCTCTGTGGCTCTTGTACTTAAATGTAATTATTGTATTGAAAATCATAATTTGAATTAAGTTGATTAGCCACAATCATTTGTGTAACCATATGATCCTTGCTTTAAATTGTCTGACATCTTACTTGCAACATAGGTCTTATTGTGCACCTATGACTTAGTTATTGTAGAGGGCAGTAGAAGGGGTAGGGGTAGACCTAAAATAACTTGGGAGGAGATAGTGAGTAAGAATTTAATATCCTTGAATCTATATAAAAAAAAAATGGTCCATAATCGCATAAATTGGCGGAAAATGATTCATATAGTTGACCCCACTTAGTGGGACTAAGGCTTGGTTTTGTTGTTGTTGTATCTTTAGGATCTTTGTGGTTGTGTTTTTTGGGTTATATTTTAAGTATGTGCTTAATTGACAAACTAGAAAAATGTTGCTTGCTTGCATTAAATTAAAGTTCCTTTTTCAGCAAGCACCCCCAGTATCTCTTGACAACATCATAAGGGAGACATGTATTTTTATATACATATATATATATATATATATATATTATTTATGGCAAGATCTAATTTCGAAACTAAAACTCTTTATCTCTTGCCTTATTATTATTATTATTATTATTATTATTATTATTATTATTATTATTATTATTATTATTATTATTATATACATATATGTTTTTAAATTGCATAACTGGTTTAGTAATTATACATGAAAATGCATGCGAACTAATTAGATCATGTTTATGCTCAAACCTATTTTTTATATATATCACATGTCTTCAAATTCCAATTTTCTATGGGTCATATGAAATTCTTAAATTGCAATAGTTTCGAAATATTTTTGATTTGACTATGTTTTTCATGTCATTTGAATTTTTTAATGACCAATTGTACTATTTTGTATACTTAATTGTCATACTTTTTTCAAAAACAGTCACATTTTTTTTTTCATGCCCTTTTGCTGATGACAAAAGGGGGACACACAACAAAAAAAACTAGTTTTTAGTGATGAAACTATTAGTGACCGATTCAATTTCGTGCCTAATTGTGGGTATTAGTGATGGTTTTAACAACTGTCACTGATACGACACTATTAGTGACGGATTTAAAACCGTCACTAATAGTTTCGTCACTAAAAATTGGATAATATCGTGAGAAAACATTTTTTGCACAGAAATTATCCCAGAAAAATATTAGCGACAATTTTTGTGATATTAGTGAATTAAGTCTGTCACTAAAAGACACTTATTAGTGACGATCAAATAACCGTCACTACTATTATTTAAAAAAATAAAAAGAATTAGTTCAGAGTATTAGTGACGAATTTACACATTCGTCACTATTGGTCCATTTTTAGTGACAGATTTGATAACCGTCACTAATACTTCCATTTAAAAAAAAAAAAAAAATTGGTTCAGAGTATTAGTGACGAATTCACTGATTCATCACCGTTGACCCATTATTAGTGATGGATTTGAGAACCGTCACTAATACTTCAATTTTTAAAAATAAAAATAAAAAAATTTTACCTTACAGTATTAGTGAAAAATTTGTGAATTTGTCACTATTGGTGTCACACCCCGAACCCAGTAATGGGACCCGAGGGTGAATAAGTAACTTAATCATGTCCTTGTATCATACAAATCACCAATGACACAGTGCAATGAATGAGGGTTCGTCCCCGTGGGGTTCCTAGGCACCCTATACACATTCACATATACCACGGAAACACAACAAAAGATAAGTCTTTTTATACATGTACAGTACCATACCAGAGTCTATACAAAGGAGTCTAACTCCACAAAATACAACACAAATTCAGGTGGCAGTCAAAACCCCCAAAACCTAGCATAAGCTTAGGACTTACCTAGGTACTTCCCGTAGTACACCAACACTACGCTCATACACCAGGTAGCTAGCTCTGGTTACCTGAAGGATCTGAAAAGTATGTACATACAGTAGGGGTGAGACACCTCTCAATACGGCAGATATAGGTTATATCGGTGTGTGGCATTTGAGTGTTATCATGACAGAAAAACACACACTATTAAATGCAATTGTAGTACTTTCACAAAACAATTTCAAAACAATACATACACGCACACACACATAATCAAGTAACTCGGTGTCATCACACCCTTCGTCCTGAAGCTGCCCCGTGATACACGGCATCCCTAGCACATGGCGAACCCCAGGCTCCCATGGCATCGTACCGATACAAATTGGTGGATCCACACCCTTTGGTGATCAGTCGGTAAGGCTCACGCCCTCGGATATAGAGCCGAACACTCTTGCCAAACATGGCGGGCGATAAACACACGCCCTCGGATATAGAGCCGGACACTTTTTTAGTACCTAGAACAACTTGGAACCCAATTCCTATTGCATTTCATCAAAACACAACCATGCATGCTCATATAACCAAACAGGTCACACCCATTTGGTAATCTATAAATCATGATTTTCCAACTGTATACAGTTTAATAAAGTCAACGAACGACCATCCCTAACACAATACATAACACAGTATGCCAAAGGTTTTCCAACAAAACTAGGGATTGCAGCCTAGTACCCCCTTTTCCCAAAAACAGTAACATGAAAAACCCACAATTTTACCAGTTAGATTTCCCCAAATGAGTAACTGAAACACACACAGGGCCGTGAACCACAATTCTACCGAGTCCGATTTAAAAAATAACTGACATAAACTGAATCACCTTACCTTTTCCTGAATGACAAATCCTGAACTCCAAGGCCCCTAAACCGTGAACCGAGTTCCAAAACCTACAACCTACAGTACAAAACTCGCTCACAACTATGTTACTTACAAGACTGCCAAATCAAAACTGAAAACCGAACCTTACCTCTATTTTGGGCCAAAACCCGAGAATGCCTAAAACAAAAATCCAATTCATAGAACTTGTAGAGAATTCTTCCCTAATCCTCGTGGTAATGTCGGATCTACGATTCCCGCTACATATGATGAAGAAATCTAGAGAGATAGAGAGTAGGTTGAGTTTCTAGAGCGATAGAGAGAGAATTTGAGTTTTCTTAGCTAAGAAGTAATAAAAATATCTATTTATAACCCTTTGACCCGGCCACTCCTCGTCGACAAGACCATATAGACAGCTCGTCGATGAGCCTGAGATTTTCGATTTCCCGAAACCCCTCAGCTTCTCCTCGTCGATGAGACTCTACACTTCATCGCCGAGAACTATAAAGACTTCGTCGACGAACTCTGGCTTCGTCGACAAAGCTTGCTTAATTACCAATTTACCCCTCTCTTAATTAATTAATTCCCTATATCATGGTTTGGGTTCTTACAACCTCCCCTCCTTACAAAAATTTTGTCCTTAAAATTTGCTATCTCTTATTCATAAACTCATTCATGAAATCAATTATACACTCAACTATAGGAAGAAAACTGGCAACTACAATAACGCAACCCCGTCACAATATATACATACCCTTACTTATGGCAGAGGAATACCGTGGTTACAAACATAAATCGTCTCAGGAGTTCACAAATACGCACACTCCTCAAGACCAACCACCTATTCCAATACAAAGTAAGGTAGTGTACATAACTCAGAACAACTGTGGATACTTTCGGCATATTTCTACTGCAAATTCCCAAGAAGCTTCCTCAATCTCGTGATTCTGCCACAATACCTTCACCAAAGATATGTCCTTGGTACATAGCTTCTAAACTTTATGGTTCAGAATCTGAACAAGTATCTCCTCATACACTAAAGTATCCTCAATCTTCACATCCTCGTAGCTAATAACATGTGAAGGATCCAACATGTACCTCCTCAACATGTATACATGAAACACATCATGGACCCTCGAGAGTGCTGGGGGTAGTGCAATCTTGTAGGCTATCGGAGCCACTCACTTAAGAACCTCGAATGGTCCGATGTACCTTAGGCTCAGCTTGCCTTTCTTCCCAAATCTCATCACCCCTTTCATCGAAGCTATCCTAAAAAATACCTTACTCCCCACCTTGAACTCCAACTCATGGCGGTGAACATTTGTGTAGCTCTTCTGCTGACTCTGAGCTAATCTAATCCTTTCTCGGATCAAACCTACCTTCTCAGATGCCTGCTGCACAAGTTTAGGTCCTAACACCTGACGTTCACCAACCTCACTCCAATACAGAGGAGATCGACACCTCCGACCATATAGAGCCTCAAACGATGCCATCGCGATACTAGCCTGGAAGCTATTGTTATAAGCGAACTCTACTAGTGGCATAAACTGTATCCAGCTACCACCGAAATCTAAGACACAAGCCTGCAACATATCCTCCAAGATCTATATCATCCTCTCCGACTGTCCATTAGTCTAGGGGTGGAACGCTATACTGAAAGTAAGCTTCGTCCCCAATGCTTCTTGCAAGCTCGTCCAGAGTTGAGAAGTAAACCTCAGGTCTCGATCTGATACAACTGACACCGGTACCCTGTGTATTCTAACTATCTCACTCACATACATGTCTGCTAGCCTACTCAAAGGGTAGCTAACCTTCATCGGTAAGAAGTGAGCAGATTTCATCAACCTGTCCACGATCACCCAAATAGCATTCAGCCCGTGAAGTGCTCACGGCAATCTGGTCACAAAGTCCATGGAAATATGCTCCCATTTTCACACCGAAATAGCTAAGGGCTATAACAGCCCTGCCGGCTTCTGATGTTCAGCTTTCACCTGATGACATGTTAAACACTGCTCAACGAACTAAAAAATCTGCCTTTTCATACCACTCTAGTAGAAGGTCTCGCGCAAGTCCTGATACATCTTTGTACTACTTGGATGTACCGTATACAAAGAGTGATGCGCTTCCTCCAGAATCTTCCTTCTGATCTCATCGTCATTTAGAACACATAGTTTGGTCCCAAACCTCAACGCACATTCCTCAGAGATGTTGAACTCTGAAGCCAATCACTATTGTACCATTTCCACAACCTCTTTCAACTCCGCATCACTACCCTGCGCGGCTTTTATACGCTCAAACAAAGTCGGCTGGACCACCAAACTAGTAAGGAAAGCCTGATGATCACCACGCACTAACTCTATACCTGAGCTCTTCAAATCCTATCTGATGTGATGCTGAGCTACAACTGCAGATACTGCCATGTGATCCGACTTCTGACTCAACGTATCGGCTACCACATTAGCTTTTCCCAGGTCATAACTGATGGTGCAATTGTAGTCCTTAATCAACTCAAGCCACCATATATGCCTCATATTCAACTCCTTCTGCATGAAAATGTACCTGTGGCTTTTGTGATTAGTGAAAATCTCGCATTGCACACCGTACAAATAGTGTCTTCAGATCTTCAGTGCATATACAATAGCAGCCAATTTCAGATCATGCGTAGGGTAATTCTTCTCATAATCCTTCAGTTTCCAAGAAGCATAAGCTATTATCTTGCCCTGCTGCATAAGCACGCAACCCAAACCTTTCAGAGACGCGTCGCTATAAATCACAAAATCACCATCCCTAAAAGGAATGGTTAACACTAGAGCAGTAACCAACCGATGCTTCAACTCCTGAAAACATTGCTCTCAATCATTAGTCCATTAAAACTTTACCCCCTTCCTATTCAATCGAGTCAGAGGCTCAGACAACTTAGAAAACCCTTCCACGAATCAACGATAATAACCCGCCAGTCCCAGAAAACTCTAAACCTCCTACACACTCTTCGGCCTCACCCAGTCAACCACAACTTCGATCTTGCAAGGATTAACTGATATACCATCACCAGTTATTACATGGCCTAAGAATGCCACTTGATTCAACCAGAATTCACACTTCCTTAGTTTAGTATACAACTTCTTCTCTTATAGATGCCGTAATACTAACCTCAGATGGTTCTCATGCTCTTCCATAATCCTCAAGTATACTAGAATATCATCAATAAACACCACCACAAACCAGTCCAGGTACTCATGGAAAAACCTGTTCATAAGATCCATGAACACTACTGGAGCATTCGTCAATCCAAACGGCATGACTAGAAACTTGTAGTGGCCGTATCTAGTATGGAAAGCATGCGACAACCCAAATAATAATTAGATTTAAATAATAAAGAGGAGGGAAATGGAAACAGTAACAGAAGGAGGAAGTCGACTTCATTGACGACATTGCACTTTGGAAGGAATAACCGAGGGAAATTATCAAGGCCTCGTCGACGAACACAGGGGATTTGTCGACGAGGGTATAAGAGGACCTCGTCGACGAAGACAGGATTCGTCGACGAGGAGATACTGAGAGAGGTTTTGAGCAGTCTAAATTTTGTCGATGAAGAGTGGCTTTTGTCGATGAAATTATTAAAGGACTCATCGATGAGATGACGTGACTCATCGACAAATCCAATCCTATAAATATCAAGAACCCGGATTTAAACTTCAAAATTAAGGAAAATCTCAGTCTCTCTTTCTCCCCCTTCGATTTCTCTCTCCTCTCTCTTTGATTCTGGCTCTGTCGCTTGCCGGATCGACGATCTGAGGCCACCAAAATGCTTTTGGAGAAGTTCTCTGCATATCTGCCAGAGCGGATCGTCGGTGGAACTCCATTGAAATTTATCCCTGAATTGAGATAAGACTTTTTAAGCCAAATTTGGTCTTATGGTAGTTATAAGAAATGATATACATGTGAAAATACTGAAGTTTAGTACTAGGAGTTTTCATTTTTAGGGTACTGATCAGGAAATCCTACGGGTGTGAGTCCAGAATTTATAGGGGCTTTTCTCAGTAGTCAGGTAAGGGAATAAACTAAAGCAGTTATTTTTCACGCAAATTACTATTATTTATGAGCAAATTGATTTTTTGAAAAATATGTATGATATTTGAATAGTATGGAATAAATGCATATTTGGGAAAATACTGCTATTGCACGGAAATTATGATTTTAGAATGAAATGGATGATTTACTCAGCTTTGTGTGGCATGAATGTTATTTTTCATAAAAAGTATTATGATATGGAAGATTTTACGAGTAAAGCATGTTTTTAGGTATTATGAAAAGATACAATATGTTATGATGATTTTGACAAATGCATGATAATTGATTTATTTTCAGAATGTATATACCTGAAATGATTCCGGCGCGAGGTTGTGTATATATGAAATGATTTCGGCGCAAGGTCGTATTTATTAAATGTTCGGCACGAGATCATATTTATGAAATGATTTTGGTGCGAGGCTGTATTCATGAAATTATGAAAGATTCTATATTATCATGTATTATATGTTATCAGAACCCGAATGTTAGTTTAGTTCAATTCAGGAGCTCGGTATCGTAGCTTATCGATCAGATATCTATGATCAGATTGGTGTTAACCACCCCACGAGGGGGTGGGAGATGGATGGTCGATGTTGCTTTCAGTAGAGTGTGGACGTCCACCTAGCAGTCCGGACCAGGATGTGGCAGGCCCATTATACTTACAGAAATTTTTGACTCGGCAGTGGTCGGCCAGCCATTGTTGGGACCTGCCTTCGGGCTACACAACCCGTCATAGGGGGTAATACATGACATTAGCTAACTATTTATCCTGGGTATGTTTTTAGTATTATCAGTTATAACAGATGTTTTATGAATGTTATGATTTATTAGCAATTATGAAAGTATATGATTATTCAGTACAATATGATGAATGTTTACAAATATATGAAATGTACTGTATATGTATAATTGCATTAAATGTTCGTGTTGTCACACAACTGTATTTACTTTATTTTCCCTTACTAAGAAGTGTCTCACCCCTGAACATTAAATGATTTTTAGGAAACCCAGAGAGATCGAAAGGTCAAGGCCACCGTTGAGTGAATTAAGCTTCCCTACTAGAAGGGTAAGCGTTGATCTAGGCTCAGGAGATTTTTGTTTTATGATCCTAGGGTTATTTTGATGTTTTTGAGGTTGTATATAAATACAGTATTTTGGTGATGTAGTAAACTCTGGTATTATGTATTCTATGGTTTTGAAAATGTGATTTATGTTTACTGCTGCGTAGGTTTCCGCTGTGAATGATAGTTGTCCTCGTGACACACGGGTTCGAGTTGACTTTTCTATTCATTATATTACATTTTATATTAAGATTTTTGAGGTTGTTAAAAAGTAGTCTTCGCTACATCCTCATATCTGACCCTCACCTGATGATATCCAGATTATAGGTCAATCTTCGAAAAGACCTGCGTACCCTACAGCTGGTCAAAGAGATCATGAATACGAGGCAACGGGTAGTGATTCTTCATAGTTATCTTATTAATCCCACGATAATCAATGCACATATGCATCGACCCGTCCTTCTTCTTCATAAACAGTACTGGAACTCCCCAGGGTGAAACACTAGGTCAAATAAAACCCCTGTCCAGTAATTCCTATAACCGTTCCTTCAACTCACGAAGTTTTTTTGGAGTTTTAGAGATTGATGCCTTACCAGGTAGCAACTCTATCGCGAACTCCACCTCATGATTTGGAGGTAAAGCGAGTAAATCATATGGAAACACATCCAGGAACTCGCTGACTATCCAAATATCCTCGGGCCTCAACTCATCCCGCGGTGGTTCCCTCACACAAGCCAAGTACCCCTGACATCCGTCCAAGAGTAATCTCCTCGCCTGCAATGCTGATAGAATTTGTGGCGTCAAACGCACACACGATCCCACAATCTCATACTCCTGCTCCCAGGAGGTCTGAACAGTACTACCTTCCTACAACAGTCAATCACAACATATCTGAAGAATAACCAATCCATTCCCAATATAACATCAAACCCTATCATGTCATATACTACAAGGTTTGCTGGTAGCAGTTTCCCTTGGATTACCACTGGGCAGTCCTCCAACATTCTCCTACAGAATAATATACCCCCAGATGGTGTGGCTATAGACAATCCCTCTTCCATGACTTGGGTCTCCACCCCACACAGTTTCACAAAATTAATAGATATAAAGGAGTGGGTCGCACCTGAATCAAATAAAACCACAGCTCTATTTAAAAGCAACATCATAGCACCTGTCACCACATTCCCCGCTTGCTTAGCATCCGCCGGAGTAAGCGAGTACACACTCGCTGGAGTTGTATTCTTCTGGTGGGTTCCCCGGGATACATGATTACTCCCCCAATTCTGACTCAAAGAAGGCGTACCCCTCTTCGATGCGTGACAATCCCGAGCTATGTGACCTAACTGACCACAGTTGTAGCAGTTACCCCCAAACGGCTGGCACTCACCGCTATGCCATCTACAGCACCCGATACAATGATCACCCACCTAGCTCATCTGAGAACCCTGATGCTCGGTATTCTATCGGTAACCTGAGCCCCTGTTCCTCTTCTTCCACGATCCCTGACGAGATCCAGACTGAAAACTAGAAGGTACTGGCCTCTTCTTCGGCTCCTGATCCACCTCGTCCTCTCGAATACCAGTCTCAATCATAGTGGCTTTATCCACCAAAATCGAAAACTCACGGATCTGAAGCATACCCGCTAATCTGCAGATGTCCTTCCTCAGACCCTTCTTAAACCTTCGAGTTTTCTCGTACTCGTTCGATATCAAACACAGTGCAAACCAGGATAGCTCTATATACTGAGTAGCATACCCCTGTACCATCATACTCCCCTGAGTCAACGTAGAAAAATCATCTGCCTTAGCGTTAAAGAACACTTCCTTAAAACAGCTCCAAGACATCTTTATAGGACCAGCCCTCTGCTTTTCCAGCAGACTCACGGTAGTCCACCATTGCCCTGCCTCCCTAGATAACTGGAAGGTAGCATAAAGAACTCTCTGCTTGTTTGTGCAATGTAGGACCTCCAAGATCCTCTCAATCTTCTCGACCCAGTCCCCTACTATCGTCGGGTCATGTCCCCCTGAGAACGTCGGAGGATGCATGCGTGTGAACCTCTCAATGGTGCATCCCACAAACGTAGGAGAACGTTCGCGTCTCCTGACACTCTGCCCGATCTCCCGTAGGACCTGTCTCGTCAGTCCTCGAGGCACAGTAGGAGACTCATCACTCGCCGTCTCCTCAGAGCCACTTCTGAGGTTATTATCCTTGGGCTCCATTCTGAAAACACAACAGATTTCTACCAAGACTCCTACAACATGTACAATTTACAAAATTATCTAACCCTAATCATCTTAACTATCATCTATCAGGTCCAGGTCTATCCTATCACACTAACATGAAATTCATCAATGGTTTGCTGTGATTTTACTGAAATCATCACTCTAGGAAAAATACAGAACACTGCTGGCGAGTCCCGATTTAGGACCAGAACATCCCTCAACCAACTCTACCCACATCTAACCTCCCATGCTCCAGTATGTACACAAAGTTATGCCTAACCAAGTTTGCAAGACCTAGCAACCTGGTTAGCTCTGATACAACGCAGTCACGCCCCGAACCCAGTAATGGGACCCAGGGGTGAATAAGTAACCTAATCTTGTCCTTGTATCATACAAATCACAAATGACACGGTACAATGAATAAGGGTCCGTCCTCGTGGGGTTCCCAGACACTATATACACATTCACATATACCATGGAAACACAACAGGAGATAAGTCTTTCTATATATGTACAGTACCATACTAGAGTTTATACAAAGGAGTCTAACTCCAAAAAATACAACACAAATCCGTGTGGCAGTCAAAACCCCCAAAACCAAGCATGAGCTTAAGACTTACCCAGGTAATTCCCACAGTACACCAACACTACGCTCCTACACTAGGTAGCTAGCTCTGATTACCCAAAGGACCTAAAAAATATATATGTACAGCAAGGGTGAGACATCTCTCAGTAAGGCAGATATAGGTTATATCGGTGTGTGGCATTTGAGTGTTATCATGATTGCAAAATACACACAATTAAATGCAATTCCAGTACTTTCACAAAATGGTTTCAAAACAGTGCATACACGCACATACACATGATTAAGTAACCCGGTGTCGTCACACCCTTTGGCTTGAAGCCCTATACCCGACGTCGGCCTGTAGCTGGCCTACAATACATGGCGGCCCCAACACATGGCGAACCCCAGGCTCCCATGGCATCGTACCGGTACAAATTGGTGGATCCACACCCTTCGGTGATCAGCTGGTAAGGCTCACACCCTCGGGTATAGATCCAGACATTCTTTCAATACCTAGTGCAACTTGGAATCCAGTTCCTATTGCATTTCATCAAAGCACAACCATGCATGCTCATATAACCAAACAAACCACACCCATTTGGTAATTTATAAATCATGATTTTTCAAGCATCCCTAACACAATACATAACACAGTATACCAAAGGTTTTCCAACAAAACCAAGGATTGCAGCCCAGTACCCCCTTTTTCCCAAAAACTGTTACATGAACCCACAATTTTACCCGTTAGATTTCCCCAAATGAGTAACAAAAACACACACAGGACCGTGAACCATAGTTCTACTAAGTTCAATTTAAAAAATAACCGACATAAACTGAATCCCCTTACCTTTTTCCGAATGACAAATCCTGAACTCCAAGGCCCCTAAACCACAAAGAGAGTTCCAAAACGTACAACCCACAGTACAAAACTCACTCACAACTTTGTTACTTACAAGACTACCGAATCAGAACTGAAAACTGAGCCTTACCTTTATATTGGGCCAAAACTCGAGAATGCCCAAAAGGAAAATCCAATCCATAGAACTTGTTGAGAATTGTCCCTGATCCTCGTGGTAACGTCGGATCTACGATTCCCGCTACATATGGTGAAGAAATCTAGAGAGATTGAGAGTAGGTTGAGTTTCTAGAGAGATAGAAAGAGAATTTGAGTTTTCTTAGCTGAGAAGTAATGAAAATATCTATTTATAACCCTTTGACCCGACCACTCCTCATTGACGAATGGCATCTTCGTCGACAAGCGTAAGATTTTTGATTTCTAGAAACCCCTCGACTTCTCCTCGTCGATGAGACTCAGCACTTCGTTGCCGAGAACTACAAAGACTTCGTTGACAAACTCTGGCTTCATCAGGAAGCTTGCTTAATTACCAATTTACTCCTCTCTCAATTAGTTAATTCCCTATATTATGGTTCGGGTTCTTACAACTGGCCCATTATTAGTGACGGATTTGAGAACCGTCACTAATACTTCAATTTTTTTATTTTAAAAAAATATTACTTCAGAGTATTAATGACGGTTCTTAAATCCATCACTAATAATCGTCACTATTAATCCATTATTAGCGATGGATTTGAGAACCATCACTAATACTTCCATTTTTTAAAAAAATAAAATTTTTTTAGTTCAGAGTATTAGTGATAAATGTACAAATTCGTCACTGTTGGCCCATTATTAGTGACGGATTTGAGAATTATCACTAATACTTTCGTTTTTTAAAATAAAAATAAAAAAAATTTACTTCAGAATATTAGTGACAAATTTGTAAATTTGTCACTATTGGCCCATTATTAGTGATAAATTTGAGAATCATCACTAATACTTCCATTTAAAAAAAAAAAATTAGTTCACAATATCAGTTACAAATGTACAAATTCATTACTAGTGGCCCATTATTAGTGAAGAATTTGAGAACTGTCACTAATACTTCAATTTTTTTTTAAAAAAAAATAACAAATTTTTACTTCAAAGTATTAGTGACGAATTTGTAAATTCGTCACTATTGGCCCATTATTAGTGACAAATTTGAAAATCGTCACTAATAGTTCCATTTTAAAAAAAAAAAAAAAAATTAGTTTAGAGTATTAGTGACGAATTTACAGATTCGTCACTATTGACCCATTATTAGTAATGGATTTGAGAACTGTCACTAATATTTAAATTTAAAAAAAAATAAAAAAAATTAGTTCAGAGTATTAGTGACGAATGTACAAATTCATCACTGTTGGCCCATTATTAGTGACGGATTTGAGAACCATCACTAATACTTCCTTATTTAAAAAAATAAAAAATTTTCTATATGAAACTATTAGTAGCCCCTTCCTCCTAATCTCGTATTTCCCCGTTCTCCCCCCCCCCCCAAAAAAATTTCCCTCCATTCTCACAACCCCTCCCTCCTAATCCTCCTTTCTCCGTCGCCATTCGCCATTGTGTCGCCCGTCGCCGTTGGCTTGCCGTCGTCGTCGCAGCTAGCTTTCATCCGTCGCTGTTCGCTACTTCGACCATCGCTACTGCTGCTCCTCTCCAGGATCTAAGTTTGCTTCTTCTTCTTCTTCTTCTTCTTTTGCTTCTGCTTCTCCTCACCGTTGTTGCTCCTCGGCAGCAAATTTTCTATCAATATTTTTCTTCTCGTTATTCATAAAATGACCCTAATCTTATTATTAAAATTTTAAAGACAATATTTTACCTGCATGCGATTGTATATGCATAACACGATCTATACAAAGTGTGGAAATATTTTGCATTGTCCATGTCGGATTGGTCTGTTATGGAAGTTCATTTTTTATGCATAAAACATGCCCTACCAAACATTGCAAAGAAAATTTCTGTGGTGCAGTAATTTTGAAGTCTGGAAGCTGAATGTCCAAGGATGGTTCCATCTTGGCTTGATCTAGAAGTTTTGAAATACGATCACCACTCCAAACAAATTTTTAATTTAGTGAATTGTTGCATGACTCTGGAAATCCAAGGATCTAGATCCAAATTCAAGGTCCAAAATTCATATTATATGGATTTTCGTCATTAAATATGAATTTGGATTTTGGTGGATTTGGAAAAACTTTAATACAAATATTTATTACATCTTATTCAAATCCAATGCAACTTCAAATTCAAATTTTCTCCAAAGATAGGGTAATACATTATGAATTGCATGTTGGTTGTGGATTTAGGTTCTTGCATGCTCAAACTCACTGGTATTTGCAGGATGTGTATTATTATGTTTTGTTTGCTTGAATCTATCAAGTTTTAGTCCAAGAATTTTTTGGGAAATGTCCAATTTATAGACGGCATACTGCCGAAATTTTGTTAAAGTTTTTCCAAAATAAAACCATGTACCACTACAAAAAAAACTAGTTTTTTCTGGCTAGGGGAGGGGGAGCCTAGGATTCTTTAACTTTATAGTTTAATTTCAACCCTAATAAAATCCATGAACAAGTACTTAACAAAAATCAAAAGGTTAAACTTTGTTAATCTATCATAATTTAAATTTTAGGAAACAAAGTACAATTTAATAAAACCTTAGAGACATGTTAAATAATTTTTCTTTTTCTTTTTTCGTTTGTTGGGAGAATTATTAGGCTATACCAATCAGAATTTTTTACACTGTTGAATTACACCTCATATTTACTCAAATTGTTACAATCTTATGCAAAATCTCATTGGCGGATGTCAAATGTAGCAATTTCTTTTGGTAAATGTGAGTTTATTGAAGTTGTTTTAAAAATGTTTGGTCTCCTTGTAAAAAAGGAGCTACTAGAAAAAAAAAAAAAAAAAGGTAAATTTAAGTATTTGATGAAAAAAATTGTAAGGTGTTTAAAAGTATATAATAACTAGAAAGAAAGAATGTGGTCTTTTTAGAAAATACAATTAATACATTGACCGTGTTATAGTGTTAGAAAAAATTAAGGACACCAATAGAAAAAATAATTTGTTCGTGAAAAAAATTAGCTTCTAACTTTTTAATTTTTAATTTTGTAACTTCTAAAAAAGTAAAAGTTGATTTTTAGAAACTAAAAAATTATACCAAAAGTTAGACCTACCTTTATCTTTTAAAAAGGACAAGACAAAAGAGGGGAATCAAACTCACCCTAAACAGTTTAAATGTTTACCTTATTATTTATGAATTAATATATTATAATCATATATATATATATATATATATATATATATATATATATTAAAATGAAGCGCTCATCTGAGCAATCCCTAATGATTTTATTTGGTTTAGTAAATGAGTTTTAAAAATATATTTATGTTGAACTTTTCTAATTAGTAGGTGTAAATATTTTCTCGTAATGTTATTGTTAAATATGTCCCTCTAAAAAAAAAAATTGGTTTTCAACATAAATTGTAAGGTTTCATCTTTACTGGCCAATGCCTCCGCAAACAAAGCCCCTGGCTGCCTTAAAGCATAGCCACTCGCCACGATGCGCTGCCAAGCAATAGAGGGTTCAGGACCCGCTAAAGGGAGGGTCTTCTTCCAGGGGTCGAGCTGTACTGAGTAAGCACGAAAGGGTTTCGGATGAGACGAGAGCACCAAGGGTGACTCTTGTGGATGTGCAGTTGCCCCCACCATGTTCTGCTACACCACCTATGAGAGTGTAGTCCTCGAATGTTACCCCAGGGCCTAAAGAGGACATGCCCGCTTATTCAGTGTTGTTCCATATGATTAGGCTGATCATGTCATATGATTGTGAGGCTCCGCCTCTGGCGGACATTCCTGCCAAGTTGTTGCCTCAGGTCCTCAGGCCACGTAAACCACCACCCTCCCCTTTTACCCCTAAATTGCGTTGTCTTCTAGAGGAAATGGCACGGGATCAAGATGCCGCTAAAGCAGGAGCCGCCTCACCTTGCTCATGCAGTTCCGATTCTGATTCTGACTCTGATTAGGATAGACTAGATGTTTGGGATATTTTTATGCACTTTCTCTTTTGCTTATGTATTGTGCTCATGTGGCCTTTGCTTTTATTTTATTTCTTTTTATTTTATTTATGTATTCTGTTTTACCATGCTTTTGAATGGTTGTACACGTGTAACGACCTCGACCAGTCACATGGGCCCAGGGTGCTACTTTAGTGACGTCTGTGTACCTGATATCTTATTCATCATATATGAACACACATACGCAGCGACAATAAATTAAAAAACCCTTAAATTACATTTTCAGAGTTCTAACTATCTTTATGAACAAATATATCCATTTTCACATAATTACAACCCATAAAACTCCACAAAAATAAACTCTCTGTCCATACATACCACCTACGTAAATTTACAATGCTAGTCTGGCTCCTCTAGCCTTCTAGACTCGATCTCTGGGATTTCCTGAAAATATAGTTTGTAAAGTAGCGGTGAGGCACAACTCAGTAAGGGAAAGACTAAGTTAATGTCAGTGTTTGGGAGATTTCGAAGGATTTTCCTTCGAGGATTGCTATAGGAGTGTTTTAGATATAGTATAAGTCTTTTGTACGCATAAGGTTAGCATTTAATATATATTTATAATGCTTGATGTAAGCTTGAAGAATCTAATAGTGAAAATCAGCCATATGCTCCCGTGGATGAAGGTAAATTGCCGAACCACTTAAATTCTCATGTCTTTGATTTTGCTTGCTTTCCATATTCTCATTATGAGTGATTACTTGTTCTGTATATTTTTCGTTGAGTGATTGCATTGCTTGTTCCAGATTGATTCAAGTTTGCAAGGTTTCCGTTATGCATTCACTTCAACATTATAAGTAAAACTCATCTATCAATTTATAAGAGAAACTCGTTTATCAGTTTGTGAGTGAACCTCATCTGTCAATTATGAGTACAAATCATTTATCTATTAAGCACTCCTAAAAGATCAAAGATCCCATTGTTGTCAACCCAGATGGATTTACCAAGCAGGTATCCCTAGCTGAAGAAACTCTCAATTGGCAGTCAAAAAATGCCATAGCCCAGAACAGAATGCTCTAGCAAATTATGGATAACTAGAGAGAGCCAGCCAACAATGTCGAAAAGAAGTTCGAATTCAAATCAATCCTCATAGACAAATTCTAGAACCATATCCAGAGATTGCATAAGGAGCTAATGCAAATGATTGAGCATATGTCGGCTTTCTCTCTAGATTTCAAAAAGAAAGAAGCAGAAATGCAACACCTCAAAGCCCAACTGAATTTTCTTAAGAAAAGCTAGCAGCAACAACATTGACAGGCAAGGATTGACCCTCTCTTCCCTTCGGAGAGCAATTTTGGAGCAAACCACAAGGCATTTTCCATCGTGAAAAGTAAGGTAGAGCTTAACAACACCAATATGAATATGGGTGAATCCCTGGTTGAAGTACTTTCTGGGAAGCTCTTGGGAGAATTCTAGAGTGACGAACTGTTCTGCTTCAATAACCAAGTATGAGCAGCTTCACCAGATCCCTAAGCATATCATCCTTCATGATCCGGTCTACAAAGCTATGAAAAATGGTGATGTTCACATCTCCAACCCCAAGGATCAAGAATCATCAACAGAGGCATCTCCCCAACATGTCTTTCCCACTATAATGATCCAACCGCATCCAAATCCATAGCCAATTCTAAAAGACTAGAAGATCATGATCATACCATCAGCTACCTTTGTCAACCTCACCAATCCAGCTTCTCTACGATCTCAGGTCCCTATCCCAAACTTCAAGGGAGTAGATTTTTCGGTCTACAAATGTAACACCCTAGACCCGCCACGAGGGGCCCAGAGTGTTATGAGACCAACACGCATCTCTAATACCATTCATGCAGCCAAAATAATAAAATTACCTCAACAAAATATACTAAAGTTATACATCTACACATGCAGATCCATAATAATTACAACCTCATTTTTCATATTACAAAACCAGAATAAAATATATATAACATAAAAACTAAAACATAATCGTTCTGGCCCTGGAGCTATCTAAGCTCGATCACCTGGACAACCTGAAAATATTAAATCAACGACGGGATGAGACACCTCTCAGTAAGGAAGAAATAATTTATAATAATGTGTGGCTGAAGTGTTTAATATATAATTAAAATATCCATACAACAAAGTTCATAATCCGCTAGTAGCCAAAATAACACACTCATAATCACACCATGGTCAACATCTTTGTCATCCAATCACATGCCCACAAACATAGATATTTTACTAATAATTCCCGAGAATAGGGAACTTTACCCACCCATATAAGTAGATTCCCTCTGCTCTAGTGCTAACACTAGGGCACTTACCTTTCTCTGTAAGCACTCGGGTTATGTATCTAGGCAAGTCACTAAGAATAGGGAAGGTCAGCCGCCCATACAAGTGCTTCCCTTTACTCTGGTATCCACAAATAATTACCAGAGTACTCGCCTTCCTCAGTAAGCCCTCAGGTGGAGTAATCTACTTACCATAAATACTTTATTAATTAAAGTCATACGTAGCCAATAACATTCGTTTCACAGAACCCCACACATATATGCACATCACAACCAATCCATAGAGGATAATCATACAGTCTTCAATCATACCCACACATAGTCTACATCCACA
The DNA here is from genome assembly GCF_029873635.1 of Malania oleifera. Taxonomy (NCBI): domain Eukaryota; kingdom Viridiplantae; phylum Streptophyta; class Magnoliopsida; order Santalales; family Ximeniaceae; genus Malania; species Malania oleifera. The sequence continues at coordinate 75,129,562 of NC_080424.1, read as the reverse complement.
TATCATATAATCATCCATACAGGACTCAAACACACACATCATACATGTCCACACAGTATTGGTCCACAGAGGACTAACCAATCACATAGATTACACGGTCCACACAAGACAGCCAATCACACAGCATATATGTCCATATAGGACTTGTCCATACAGGACTAATCAAACCACATAGGTTACAAAACAAACACTCCATTCATGGTAAATAGGTAAAGAACCTCCTCATACCACTGCGAATGTTTACCTCCCAATATAAACGCCCATATAACGATCTCCTCATACCACTGCCAATGTTATATGACGGTTATACCAGGTACGATATAACGACCTCCTTATACCACTGCCAACGCTATATCACAATTTACATGAATCACAACCACACAATTACCACAGTATACACAATCATCCAATATCTTCAACCAAACAAAGTTCAAAACTTAACAATAATCGCAATCATCAAGATTCATCATTCCATAATACCCATATCCTTTTAATTAGCAAAAATGGTTTCAACCACACGATTTTTCCCAATATAATATATAATCAAATCAACATTTTCATTTCCTGCATCGTTCATATAATTATACCAAAAAATATATATAATTTTATACCCAAATCTAACCGTTTTAAATTATTAAAATTCTATTATAAAGTATTTCCCCTTACCCGCTCCTCAAAATTCGGCCTAATATTAACAAAACGAGACCCTGCATTCCAAAAATGCCAACTTCCTCAGATCTCAAAAAAGCACTCATATTATACTTCCTACACTCCAAATACCTCAAAATAATAAATAAATATCAAATTATCTTATTTACCGTGATTTTGGAATGTTTCCCACACTTCTCAAATCGAAGATCCACTCCACCTATGTTGTAGAGAGTCTTCCCAGGAGTCTCGGGGTAGCTTCCGATTGTCGAGCCGAGCTAAATCTGGCCCGGAATCGAAGAGTTAAGGTAGTAGAGCCGAAATTTTAAAGAGAGAGAGAGAAAGAGAGAGAAAGAGAGAGAGAGAGAGAGAGAGAGAGAGAGAGAGGATACATGGGGAAAAATTCAGGTTGAAATGAAAGAAGTTGCTATTTATAAGTAGGGGTTTGTCGACGAGACATATGGACTTGTCGACAAGTCCTAATACATAGTTCGGTGACGAAACAGCAAACTCATCGATGAATTTCAGTCATGTCAAAACCCCTTTCGTTAATTCCTCGCCGACGAGGCATGTTCCCTTGTTAACGAGCCAAGACAGAACGCTCATTGACGAGACCGATTGGTTCGTCGATGATTGCTCGTTGTCACCTTTTAAAAATTTCTTTTTCCTTCCCATCTATCCTTCTTATTATTTTAAATAGTTTAAAATTTTTCCAGGTCGTTACATTCTCCCCTATTTGAAAGAATTTCGTCCTCGAAACTCGTTAATTACCTATTTCCACAATTAAAAAGTTAACTACACACATTCATAAATTTCAACCAATCCAAACCTGTACAGCACCAAATCATGTATAGCTAAACAAAATTAACATTCATATTAACATAAACATATACTTGGGCCTTTAGTGTTGCACTCCTCAGGTGTAGCCAACATATAAACACGCATCGGGGCACTGCCGCCTCGAGGTACCGGGTTGTTCCTCTAGTTCTGGTTTGGAGCTGGTGCATTATTTGGTGGTTCTCAGAATTTATGAGCTATGTGACCCAGTTTCCGCATCTATAGCATATGACACTCCTACTCTAGCATTCTCCCCAGTGTCGCTGATTACATCTAGGGCAGTGGGGAAGTGACAAATCGATATGTCGTCCCTGATCATTTCTTTCCGACGCTTGGCCCATTGCATCTCTGTCTCCCCTCCATGACCCTTGTCTGACATTCATCTGGGAACGTGGAGACACATGCCTTTTCCTTCGTTTTGATGCCTCTGTACCCCTCTCCAAAATCGACTCTACCACAGTAGCTTTCTCCACCAACTCTGTGAAATCCTGAATCTGCAAACACGCCATATGCTTGTGAATCCTCTAATTTAGGCCCCTTTCAGACCACCTTGCCTTCTAATATTCATCTAGAACCATAGAAGGTGCAAAACAAGATAGCTCCAGAAATATAGCAATATACTTCTAAATAGTGAGGCGCCCCTAAGTCAAGTTGAAAAATTCCTCCGCCTTTGCATTTCTAGTGGTGACGAGAAAATATCGATCATAGAAAACCTACTTGAAGCAACCCCAGGTCAACGTTGTAGGTACCGCTCGCTGTTCCTCCAACAGCTTCATTGCATGCCACCACCGTTTAACTTCCCTGACTAGTTTGAAAGTGGCGAAAAGAATCTTCTGCTCCTCGGTGCAGTTCAATACTACCAGTACCTCTTTTATCCACATCTCAGCCTTAATCGAGTTAGTGCCACCCTCAAAAGATGAGGGTTTCAGACGAGTAAATTGATCAATGGTGCAACCCTGGTGCACTGGTGGATAGCTTGTTCCCCCAAAATCCTATTTCATTTCTTCCCTAACCTAACAAGCTATTCCTCATAACAGTCAAGAGGTGTCAATCTCGTCTTCGCTAGAATCTCCCATTTTGCTTCCTCCTCCTTCTTCCACGCCTTTGCCTCTTGGATCCATCCCTAAATGTAAATATACAATAGAGGCAATTTAAAATCTCCACATCATAATATACATTTGACATAATCATAAATCAAGTAATCATTTTAATATCCATAACCGCCATGAGCATCTGACATCCAATTATCCACAATCATATTAACTTTCAATTTCAAATTCCAAATTTTAGTCGCATAACTTTGAAACATCACCGTGGATGGATTTACCGTGGTTTTCTGAAACCGTCGACTGATTCAGAAAATCACAGAAGTCCGTCAAGGGATCTCTACCTCTAGGCTACGAAATAAACTCAAATCTTGTCATCACCCTAATCTACCCATTCCTACCCTTATTCAACTCAAACCTATGCTCTGGTATTAATCATCCTAAAGTTTGTAAGACCGTTATGCTCTGATACCAATTGTAACGCCCCAGATCCGTCACGTGGGGCCTAGAGTGTTATGAGATCAACACGCGTCTCTAATACCATTCACATAGCGGAAATAATAAAATAATCTTAACAAAATATACCAGAGTTCTACATCTACATCTGCAAATCCATAATAATTACAACCTCATTCTTCATATTACAAAACCTGAATAAAATATATATAACATAAAAACTAAAAACATAATCGTTCTAGTACCACTAACAAAACTACCCCGCCCTGGAGCTATTTAAGCTTGATCACCTGGACAGCCTGAAAAGATTAAATCAACGACGGGATGAGACACCTCTCAATAAGGAAGAAATAATTTATAATAGTGTGTGACTGAAGTGTTTAATATATAATTAAAATATCCATACAACCGTGTTCATAATCCGCTAGTAGCCAAAATAACACACTCATAATCACACCATGGTCAACATCTTTGTCATCCAATCACATGCCCACAAACATAGATATTTTACTAATAATTCCCGAGAATAGGGAAGTCTACCCACCCATACAAGTATATTCCCTCTACTCTAGTGCTAACACTAGGGCATTCACCTTTTTCAGTAAGCCCTCGGGTTATGTATCCAGGTAAGTCACCGAGAATAGGGAAGGTCACCCGCCTATACAAGTGGCTTCCCTCCACTCTGGTATCCACAAATAATTACCAGAGTACTCGCCTTCCTTAGCCAGCCTTTGGGTGGAGTAATCTACCTACCATAAATACTTAATTAATTAAAGTCATATATAGCCAACAACATTCATTTCACAGAACCCCACACATATATGCACATGACAACCAATCCACATAGGATAATCATATAGTCTTCAATCACACCCACATAGGGTCTACATCCACAAATCATGTAATTGTCCACACAGGACTCTAACTCACACATCATACACGTCCACACATGACTGGTCCACAGAGGACTAACCAATCACATGGATTACATGGTCCATACAGGACAACCAATCACACAACATATATGTCCACACAGAACTGATCCACACAGGACTAATCAAACCACACAAGTTACAAAACAAACACTCCGGTCATGGTAAATAGGTAAACAACCTCTTCACACCACTGCCAATGTTTACCTCTCAATATAAACGTCCATATAACGACCTCCTCATACCACTGCCAATGTTATATGACGGTTATGCCAGGTACGATATAACGATCTCCTCGTACCACTTCCAACGCTATATTGCAATTTACATGAACCACAACACAAGACAATAACAAACCTGACCAATCAATCACAACCACACAATTACCACAGTATACACAATCATCCAATATCTTCAACTAAACAAAGTTCACAGCCCAACAATAATCGCAATCATCAAGATTCATCATTCTATAATTCCCATATCCATTTAATTAGCAAAAATGGTTTTAGCCACACAATTTTTCCCAATATAATATATAATCAAATCAACATTTTCATTTCCTGCATCGTTCAGATAATTATACCAAAAAATATATATAATTTTATACCCAAATCTAACTGTTTTAAAATTATTAAAAATATATTATAAAGTATTTCCCCTTACCTGTTCCTTAGAATTCGGCCTAATATTAACAAAATGAGACCCTGCATTCCAAAAATTCCAACTTCCTCAAATCTTATAAAAACACTCATACAATACTTCCTACACTCCAAATACCTTAAAATAATAAAAAAATCTCAAATTATCTTACTTACCCTTGTTTTGGGATGTTTCCCAAACTTCTCAAATCAAAGATACGCTCTGCCTATATTGCAGAGAATCTTCCCAAGAGTCTTGTGGTAGCTTCCGATCGTTGAACGGAGCTAAATTCGGTTCAGAATCGAAAAGAGAAGGTAGTAGGGCTGAAATTCTAGAGAGAGAGAGAGAGAGAGAGAGAGAGAGAGAGAGAGAGAGAGAGAGCATACATGTGGAAAAATTCACGCTGAAATGAAAGAACTCGCTATTTATAGCAAGGGTTTGTCAACGAGACATGTGGACTCGTTAACGAGTCCTAGTACACAGTTTGGCGACGAAATAACAAACTCATTGACAAATTTTCGTTATGTGAAAACCCTTTTCGGTAATTTCTCGTCAATGAGACAAGTGCCCTCGTCGACGAGCCAAGATAGAACGCTTGTCGATGAGATCGGTTGGTTCGTCGACAATTACTCACTGTCACCTTTTAAAAATTTCTTTTTCCTTCCCTTCTATCCTTCTTATTATTTTAAATAGTTAAAAATTTTTCTGGGTCGTTAAACAAACCTATGACCAAATTTGGTCATAAGTTGTTTGACATTGATTGTACCTGTGATGAATGTCTTAATGATCCAGTGTAGGAGTGGTCTGATGAAGAAGAAGTTAGAGGTAAGAAGAAGAAGAACAAATCCCAATAGAAACATCATAACTCATCTATTAATTATGAGCAAAATTCATTTGTCAATTATAAGGAGAGATCATCTGTAAATCTGTAAGCATTTCTAATATGTCATTTATATTAGTGGAGTTCATTTGTCATTTAAGATCAAAACTCATCTGCTATTTATGATGTGGCATAAAATTGAGGCACTATTACTATCATGTAGGTCAAAAAAATTAAAGACAAATTTAATTATGATTAAAGGGGAGCTGACATTGATGGCAATGAGAGGAAAGTTGGAAGGGGTCAGCTTCAGAGGAAGCTAGGAGCCAGCATTGATGGCAATAAGAGGAGTGTTACCATTGCCACGAAGCTCGAAATTGTTGACAATAATAGACTTAGGGGAAACATCGATGAGGAAAAAAAAAAACTCGTTAGAGAAATGAGTTCTAATACCACATAGAATTTGTAGAATTCACTCATTGATATGAAGATGTCCTCTATATAGGACTTGTACAGAATATGGACATTACAAACTCAAAATTATTTAAATACTATAATAAGAAGATCCTAGACTATCAAATATGAACAAATATTCAAATATGCAATGGGAGAATCCCAGGCTATCGCAAGCTATCGGATATCAACCAATATTCAAATATGAAGATTTTCGACTATATCAAAAAAGAACAAAATTGTCGATGGTTTCAGTACTTCGGCGACAGTTTGGTGAAATCATTCCTTTTGAAAATGTTTTTGTCTGAAATCGTTGATGGGTTATGCAATAACCATCGATGGTTTTCTAGTAAACTACATGATTTCTTTTATAGATGATACCTTTAATGCATTTGTAACTCCCCCTAAAAGGACTTCGCAAATGAGGAATTAATAAGAGGAAATCTACAAACTTAAAATGATGCTCTAGGAAGAGGTAAAAAATATATTGACCAATTGATTTCGTCACTATTCACTGAAAAAACGTTACTAATATATTGATGTCATGTTTAGTTAAAAAAAAAAAGCTCTTTTAGTGACGAACTTAGTAGTTACGAGCACAAATTCGCCACTATTGTGTCTTTATTAATGACAAAATATTACTTCGTCACTAATACTCCAACTATTAATGACAATTTTTTTTTTTCTGTCACTATAGATTTAGTATTAGTGACACTTTTTGATTGGTCACTAATACTTTCGTCACTTAAAAATTATTTTTTTTGTAGCATAATTTTCTATATTACTTTTTTTTTATACTATTTAACCATCATTGATGAAAAAAAAAAATCATCAAAGTGAAAAATTCCCTTTGTATATGTACTAGGTCAACGATGAAACCACACATTATACTTTTATTTATTATAATTTTTTTAAAATTTTATATATCCAGTGATATGTGAAGATATTCAAGGTAAGCCTAATAATGTTATGAATATTTATGTATTAAATATAAAAGGCCATTGAATATTTTTTATATTGTCATTATTTTTATTTTATTAATATTATATGGGGGACAATTGGGAAAAATATGAAGTCGATAGATAGAAGAAATTATATGATTTGTTTCATTTTCACTGCAGTTTTAACTCCGACAAAAAGGAACATCAAACCGTGGTAATTTTTACAATTCCTAAATTTTTAAATAATTTTATTTTTTTTATTGGGATGCCCATCGAGCATTATTATTTTTTTTAAAAAAAGCTAATTGATTATGATTAGTAATATATAGTAAAATAATAAACATTCAAAGTAAAGCTTGTGACTCAAATTAAAAAAATAAAATTGAAAATAGTGCTAGCTAGTGATGGAATTCGGAAGGTGTCGTTTTATACTTGGAAAGAAGTGGCAGGCATGGCCAATCTTTGCCAAATTAATTATTAAGTTGGGTACTTAACAAACAAAAAAAATATATTAAAATAAAGTTGGAGGGACGAAATGCGTGAAGATATTAGGAATATAGGGGAAATGTGGGGTTGTCAATTTCCTTATTTTACGGCATTAGCTGCAGGCACGTAGAGGGACCATACCATATAGTATATATTTTCCAGGAGAGATGATTAGGTTTGCAAATGAGTTGAGTTCAGTCGAACTTGACTCAAGTTCAAAATAATTTGTTTGAGGCCAACTCGTTTATCATATATATATATATATATAACTCGACTTCGATCTGAGTAAAACTTATGTCATATTGATGAATGAGTTGAGCTTGAGCTTGAGCTTGAGATTGAGCTTGAGCTTAAACTCGACTCGATCGAAACTTATTTCAAACTAATAAACGAATCAAGTCACTAACCTGATTGAATTAATTAATAATTAATAATATAATTTGAGAAAAAATATTTTGTAAAGTAAAAAATTTTAAATCAAATATTTAAGGATATTAATATTGAGTTTGTTCATAAGTCTAATATCAAGATAGTTCACCAGTCTAATATCAAGTTATTCCATAAAATTGTTGACGAATTAGTAAATGAGTTGATAAACAAGTCAGCTCGCAAGCCTAATGAGCTGAATTTGAACCAGCTCGAGTTCAACTCGTTTTGTTGACGAACTCAAAATTTTGAGTTCAAATTCATTTCATTTAACTTAATAAATGAGTTTGAATGAGTCATTATCAAATCAAGCATAGAGCAACTATCCTTTATTTTTAAAGACATTCATTTAGTGATTAGGTTTGCAAACGAGTCAAGTCAAGTCGAGTTGTGGAGAGGTTGAGCTTGGCTCAAGTTTGACTCTAGTTTAAAATTTTTTGTTCGAGATCGACTCGTTTATCATATATCTATATATAACTCAAGTTCAGCTTGAGTAAAACTCATGTCACATTGATAAATGAGCTGAGCTTGAGCTCGAGCTCAAACTTGACTCAATTGAAACTCGTTTCAAACTAATAAATGAATTAAGTCACTAAACTGATTAAATTAATTAATAATATAATTTGAATTTTTTTAAAAAAATAAAAAAAATTAAATATTTAATGATATTAATGTTGAGTTTGTTCACAAATCTAATATTGATATAGTTGACGAGCCTAATATCAAGTTAATCCACAAGTTGCTAACGAACTAGTAAATGAGTTGATATATGAGTCAACTCGCGAACCTAATGAACTGAGTATGAACTAGCCCGAGCTCAATCTGTTTAGTTGACGAGCTCAAAATTTGGATTTGAAGTCTATTCGTTTAACTTAATAAACGAGTTCGAACGAATCATTGTCAAGTTGAGCATAAAACAACTATTTTTTATTTTCAAAAACATTCATTAGTGATTAGGTTTGCAAACTTGTCGAGTTGTGGCAAAGTCGAGCTTGGCTCAAGTTTGACTCAAGTTTAAAATGTTTTGTTCGAGATCAACTCATTTATCGTATATAATAACTCGAGATCGACTTGAGTAAAACTCATGTCACATTGATAAATGAGTCGAGATTGAGCTTGAGCTCAAATTTAATTCAATTAAAACTCATTTTAAACTAATAAACGAACCAAGTCACTAAGCTGATTCAATTAATTAATAGTTAATAATATAATTTAAGAAAAAATATTTTGTAACTTAAAAAATTTAAAAATCAAATATTTAATGAAATTAATATTGAATTTGTTACAAGCCTAAAATCGAGATAGTTCACGAGCCTAATATCAAGTTGTTTCACAAGTTGCTAACGAACTAGTAAATGAGTTGATAAATGAGTTCACTCGCGAGCCTAATGAGCTGAGTATGAACCAGTTCGAGCTCAACCCGTTTAGTTGACGAGCTCAAAATTTAAGTTCGAAGTCATTTCGTTTAACCTAATAAACGAGTTCGAATGGGTCATTATCAAATCGAACATCAAGTAGCTCATGAACAGTTCTACTCATTTGTAGCCCTATTAATGATTCTCATAATTTTAAAGGTAAAATAAGATAATTTATTTTGAGATTCGACAAAAGAATGTGATTTTTTTAAGGCTAATATGATTTTTTTTAAGGCTTAAAAATTTTATGAATCTCTCATCGAGTTTGATACAAAGAAAGAAAATTTTCTTGCAATATATTAAAATTTTTAAACTTTTCTAAGCATTTGATTTTTGAGATATTTATACTCTCTTAATATATTATTAAGCCCAAACAAGGGATAAAATTAATAGTAAGGCCAAGTAAACTTAAGTGGGCATAGAAGGCACTGAAATTTTGAAAATGGGAGAAATTTTTTTTCATAAATTAAGGAAAAGCCATACTCAATTGGCTCTCAATCTGAATAAGGACCTTTTGGTAAATTAAATTCGAAACAACTATTACAAATATCATACACGAACTTATATGTTTTCTAATTACTTGCATTGAATATTATATAAAAATAATAATATTTATTTTTTAACCTCACTTAAGAAGAATTTCTAAACTCGAGAATTATATTTCCAGGCAAAGCCATGAAAATTTTAAAACTTCAACCGAGATTCACATATTTTCATCGCTTGTTTTTTTTTTTTGGTTGGTCAATTTAAAGCCATCATCGAACTTAAATCATACGACAAAGACAAGATGCAATCTTTCTCCCATTATATCTTTTCTCCAATCTTTGAAAATTTAATGTCAAAATTTTTAACGCGAACATCTTAATTTTAATTAATAAAATGTTTCATAAATTTATGTCTTTTTTGGTCAAACCCTTGTTTTCTTTAATCCTAATTTTGCGATGACACAAGCACAAATTGAGTCCATTGAATCAGATTCCTGTGTTGACCCACTCCCTCAATTTACCAATTAGGAGAGATAAATAATTCCATGCGAAGGTACCCTACACACATTGATTGCCCCTTTCTTTTACTTCTTTTTTTTTCCTACACAAATCTCATCAGGATTCGGATCTGTTTGGATTTTCTAATCCATGATTTTTTTTTATATTATTTATTGGACTCTGATGGATTCGCAGACCCATTAAATCATATTATTAATTACACGGCGTCCCGAGTTGGTCGTGTGGAGCCTGGGTCCTGACGTCATTTGTGCGTATATATACTTTTTCTAAAAGAAATTCTATTCCATATCGCATCCAATCCAATAATAAAATAAAATAGTGCATAACGAGCGGTGAGACATAGACTTCTTTTAAAAAAAATTATATAGAAATTCCAGCCACCAACCATTCCTTCGGTGCTCCTGAAACGGCACCAAACCTGCGAATCATATGAGAATGTTTATCATATGTTTGGATGAATTTTTAAATTTTAATTTGCATAAATTCAAATAAAATATGATATAATTTTATATTATATTATATTTAAATTTATTTTTAAATTATTATGCCCAATAATAATGTGTTTTTTTTTCAAGAAAAGCAAACTTAAGATAACAAATTCAGTCTTTCACTAAAATTTCAGATAAATGTCTTGAATTCAAGTTGATTATATTTCACCTCTTCCTCAGAAAAAGACGATCAAACGATTCCCAATTATGATTCTTGCGAATCGAATCATTCATATAATATACAAAAAAAAAAAAAAAATTCCAAATGTTAGAGAAGCTAATATAAGTTCTAGCCATATACATTCTGACCGCCAACTCATACTAGATCTAGTTGCATTTTATTGGAATTGAAGGAAGATTCCAAATGAATTTGACTTTCTTCGAGTAGCACTATTTTGATGTAAACCTTTAGAAGTAATTAATTATATTGGTCCCATTTTAATATATGTTAGAAATGGCGTAGGTCGAACAGTTAATTGACCAAGCAATAAATTGGCCAGTTGACCGCCTTAGCAGCGCACCCTGATTTTATATATATATATATATATATATATATATATATATATATATATATATATAAAATTTATGACCCTAGGGCAACTAAATTGAAAAGAATAAACAAAAGTAAGAGATTATTCCAGGGTGCGTTGCTAAGGCGGTCAACTGGCCAATTTATTGCTTGGTCAATTAACCGTTCGACCTACCTTAGCATCTTTGAAGGAGCCATTTCTAACATATATTAAAATGTGTATATATATATATATATATATATATATATATATATATATATATATATATATATATAAAGAAATTCTATTCCATATTGCATCCAATCAAATAAAATAAAATGGTCCAATTCAGGCGATGAGACATAAACTTTATTAGAAAGAGTATGAAAATGCCTATTCAATCAAATTTTAAATTTTAATTTATATGAATTTAAATAAAATATGATATAATTTTATATATTATTGAGACATCAATGAAAGTTAAGTGACGTGAAATCGTTTCATATGACCATTTTTTCAATTATGTGAATAAAATTTAAAATGTAAAATAACGACACAATGCATCAATATTGGCGTAGAAGCGCCAAGGCCATGGATATTGGTTTTGAAAATTTTCCAAATATAAAATATTGTCATCTTTGATTTTCGAGTTTGTTGGGTGTAGGAGGGGATGTTTGTGGTTTGACAAATGGTCTCTGATCTACTTGCATTACATGTAGGAACCTGAACCAAAAAAAGAAAAAGAAAAGAAAATAAAATGAGAAAGAAAAAGAAAAGAAGGAAAAAGGTTTGGCACAGGACCAAACCGTCGACGGTTATAGGAAGCTCAGGAAAACCGTCGACGGTTTCAACAACCGATAGTTTTTATATAAGAAAGTGGGAAAAATTGGTTTGGTAAGTGACCAAACCTCGATGGTTTCAAGAAAACTGTTGATGGTTTTCCTCGAGCTGAGCTTACTTAAGTGGGAAGTAAGCTTAAAATTTTAAAATTTTCATATCTCTCTCTTTCTCTAGCCCAGGATCTCTCCACACATACTCTCCGGTCCTCTCTCCCTCCTCTCGGCTTGCCGGTTCCCTCTCCTTGGCTAGTTAAGGAAGCTAGGGTTTCCATCCTCCGAACGCTCACTACAAAAAATAAAGTTATTAGTGACGGTTTTCAATTTGTCGCTATACCTGCTGTTACTAATATTTAGTAGTGACGAATATTTTAAACCGTCACTAATAATAAAGTATTAGTGGCGAATTAAAATCGTCACTAACAATAAAATATTAGTGACGGATTAAAACCGTCACTAAAGACCTAAGCCCGTCACTATAAATTGTACACCAGATCGATCAAAAATTGTCACTAAAACCATAGTATTAGTGATGGTTTCAAAACCGTCACTATTCCTGGATTATAAGTGACGGTTTTAAAACCGTCACTAGTTCTCCATTATTAGTGACGGTTTCAAAATTGTCACTATTTCTGAATTATAAGTGATGGTTTTAAAACCGTCACTAATTCTCCATTATTAGTGAAAATTTTAGATTCGTCACTATTGTTCAATTATTAGTGACGGTTTTAGAACCGTCACTAATACTCATTTTTAGTGACGATATTAAAACCGTCACTATTGGTCTATTATTACTGACAGTTATAAAACTGTCACTATTGCTCTGCAGATCACTTATGGATTTAGTGACGGTTTTAAACTGTCACAAAAGTCATAGTATTAGTGACAATTTTGAATTCGTCACTAATACTTAAATTGCACAATTAATAGTGAATTTAATTTTTTTTCTAAATTATTAATTTTGTAAAAATCTATAATTAAATTACATAACATTAAACTATAATTGTAATAAAATTCATAAATTATTCAAAATTCTAAGTCAAATTTAAATACAAATATATTATACAAATTCAAATACATATACAAATTCAAATACAAATATATTATACAAATTCAAATTTAAATACATTTCATTTGTTCAAATAAAAATAAAAAGTGAAAAGCTGCATCCGAGTTGCATGACATCGTCCTGACGTTGTCACAGTTGCAAACCCTACAAATTAAGAAAGTTAAAAAAATTAGTATACGGTTTTTGAAAATAAATCACTACCTAGCACATATACAGGCATAAAAATTAAATCACATCATTGTAAGAGGAAACATCAGATTGTAAACAATCAGTTTGATTGCAGAGATTTGAATGTAAACAATATCAGCAAAGCTTTCTTTGTATAGGACGAAAAAATCCACCCCTCAATATAGACAGTACACACCAATACAAAAAATGAAAAACACAACAACAATGCAAATTAGGCAGCATACACTAGCACAAAGCAATACTATAGAACTTGAAAGGTTAAGTTCAAAAAGTAATCACAACTACAGAATTCAGTATTCTAGGAGGAATCACAAAATATAAATAGCCTCTCCAAGGTTCGCTTTGACCACATAGTCCACAACAAATAACTGCAGGCACTTGACTTGTTAGAGAGAGACTCTCTCCCTTCTCTCTAGGAAGGGCAAGCCGTGAGTGGAGTGTTGTGTTCTTCCTTGAATCTAACAGATTGGTGTTTTCTTGGTGTGAGTTGAGGCTGATCTTGGGTTTGTTTGCGGCGGATTCTATCTTGGACTTGATTTTAACCTCTGATTTGGTCGGATTCTCATATTTGGGTGTGTGGAAAGTATCTCGAGAAGTTTCCCGCTTATGAAAATTTGAAAATGAGTCGCTCGGGCTGCTTGAAGGAAGGTGATGATGGGAACAGAATTTCGTCCCCTAATGGATCGAAGATTGAAATGAAGAAGAAAATAGAGGATGCCTTGAACTTTATTGAGTTTCGAGGGAGAGATACATATTTAGGCTCTTGACCCAATTAAATAACCATTTCACTCATGAGTCACACTTTCCTTTTTATAAAAAAACTTTCTAAACATCTCCTAAAAAGTTCAGTGGTAGCCAAACTTCATTTGGAAGTTCAGCATTATTTGATTGAAGTTGCATTATGGGCTTTCAGTAGCAAAAGAAGCAGAGCACCTGGACTGGGCAATGAGGCTGCGTATAGCTATGGGCACAGCATACTGCCTCGATTATATGCATCAGCTCACCCCACCCATATTTCATAGGAACCTCCAATCTTCCTCTGTATATCTGACTGAGGACTATGCAGCCAAAGTTTCAAACTTCAGTTTCTAGAATAAGGTAACTGCAGCCAAGAAAGGATCAACTGCCACAGAGCTCTTAGATACGCCAGCAACAAATCTAGCAGGCAACATCTACAGATTTGGGGTAATTTTATTGGAGATGGTGACGGGAAGGCTAGCCTACTTAGTAGGAAGTGACTCTCTCACAGACTGGGCATGTGATTATCTGAATGGGAGTAAACCCTCAAGAGAAATGGTGGATCCAACTCTGAAGTCTATCAAAGAGGATGAACTGGAGAAACTGCTTCAAGTGGTAAAAATTTGTATCCACCCTAACCCGGAACAGAGGCCAACAATGAGAGAGGTCACAGCCAAATTGAGAGAATCACTGACATGGAACCTGACGAAGCAACTCCAAAATTATCTCCTCTTTGGTAGGCAGAGGTTGAGATCATGTCTTCAGAAGCAAGTTAAGAGTTGCAATCAATTCCTCAAGTATGTAGTTATTTTTTTAAGGATTTTTTCCCCCTTTCTTTTGTTTTTCTGCTATTGTTCGTAGGTGCTGCTGGTTAAGGTATATGAGACAATAAGTGATATTTGTATATAGAAGGGAAGAGCTGTTTGACATTGTTTGCTTGCCACAAGCTATACGAGTGATATTTGTGTATGGAAAGGGAAGAGATGTTTGATATTGTTTGGTCATCACCTTGTAAAGAAACCATACTCTTAAATTAATAAAAACATGCTTTGTGGAAACTCTTTTAATTGATTGTCTCACCTGTACTGGAATGTACTTGTCGGTCGTGTAAACTTATATGGTTTTGTTCTCATTCCCTGGGAAGTTTTTAGTTCATTTTTCTTTATGAAGTAAACTCAACCTCCTTAAGCAGATATGTTGACCTTATTGGTCACACCCAGTTTTGATTATGACAAATACTCTTAGTACTGAAGTTTGTATTGAGAATTGCATGCAGGTTCACCTTATGCGCACTTAGGAATGAAAGTCATATCATGATGGCGTGAGGTGTTCATGCCAAAGAATGAAGATATATGTGTTATATTTTGTATTCATTTAATTATTTCTTCATTCTGGGATGTAATTTATTATGGACTGTGCGTGTGTATGGCTTGTAATAATTTGCATCATGCATGATAGGTAGGTACGCTCAAAACGACCATAGTTGGTCTTTAGGGGCTTACATTGACCCTAGGTCACTAAACAAATGCACAAAGGTCCCCATTATCATCTTCATATCAGGGGAATCACAACTAGCTAAAACATGGACTTAAATTGAATAAGCTAAGTGGGTTCGGGCGACCGAACCTCTTTTGAACATATCTTCCTCGGGCACCCGAATGTTTTTCAGAGCACTTTTCAATTATTCGAGCGACCGTCTGTTTATGTTCAAATAGAGGCTCGGGCGACTAAACTACCTAGTTCGGTTAACCGAACTATGCTTTGGGCACCCGAACCTCGGACATTTGGCTACTGACTTTGTTTCAGTCAACCAAACCTCAACTCAGGCACCCGAACTTCTTTAAATTGATTTCTTGATTGTGTATGTTCGGGCACCCGAACCTCACGGGTTAAAATAATTTTTACCTAATTTTTTAATGAGTTAACTGGGTTAATTTTCTTAATGGTCTTTTAGACAATTCTAATAATACCCATTGTGTCCCCAACGGTCAAAAACTCTTCCTTGCCTATATATACCAGTTCATTTGTTTTAATTAGAAAGGATTAGCAAACTTGATTAGGACAAAAATTCTCTCATCTTTAAAAACCCTATATTAGCCAAATATTCTTTCAAGCACTCACATATTTCTCACTCATGATTTCTCTATGCATTGTGAGTATTTCAAGGCTATTGTACTTAACCTACTTTGCTAGAACTCTAACTTGGATTATTTGTTTGATTGATTTTCTTTGAGAGTTTAGCATTAAAGTTCTTCTACCAATTTCATTTGATAAATCTATTGTGGAAAAACTTTAAGGGTTTTGGTTCTTGCATCATTGTTGCAAGTTACCTAAACCTAGATTTTGTGTGCAAAAATTCTTTACAAAAGCTAGTCTTTTAAACAACTCCATTGTGCTTTGTACATTGAAATATCTTGTTGAGTTTGTTTGATTTATCTTGCTTAGCATATTTGAAACCCTGATCTGATTCTATGATATTCAAATAGTATGTTTCAAATCCTGCTTAGATATACACTCTAGATCTGGACTGAAAATATATACGTGATTGAGTGTTTAGCACACATTAGAGCACTGAGCATATTTACATATCATTCGTGCTTGCATTATTGACTAAGCTATATTGGTGCACACATCTGCTTGTGTTGAAGCGCATTTATGTGTACAAACAAATTTATACACATTGTATAGTCCCGGATTGGCTTAAACCTAGTTAGGAAAGTTAGGTGCGCCATCCTGTTAAAGCGTGTCGGTTGAGGTCAGCCCTTTGAATTGACCTGGTTTGTATAGGTGCCGCTCCACCTGTTTAAGTGAGCATTATAGTGGTAATCCTAGTGCTGGTGTGACCAAGGCGGGGACGTAGGCATTGTTGGCCGAACCTCGATAACATATCGTGCGTATTCTTTACATTTCCGCAATTTACATTTACTGCACGTGTATGTTTGCTTGATGGTTGCATAGACTGGCCCTAGGCTAAATTACATTGTTGTTTAAATCTGGTGACCTAGGCAACAAATTTTTTAAATACCCAATTCACCCCTCCCCCCTCTTGGGGTTGCACCATAACTATTAAGATACTCGGATCCCACTTACTAATTAGTATTGGGTGCAATCTCTCATTCATCGATAGTGACTTGGTATCAAATTCAGTTTGATCTTCTTCCCTTTGATTGTTTCTTTTCCCCATTACCCCAAGGCTTGCTTTGTGGGGGAAACCTGGGTTTCATCTTTAGGTCAATAAATTCTGATTATAAACAGCGATAATAGTTCAGATGTGGAAGTGATGGTATATTTAAGCAGAGTTGAATGGATGCAGTAGGATACGCGAACCTAACTAAAAAAAAAAAAAACCTCGAAACTCAATTTGAATTTTATCAATGTTATAATTTTTGAACTTGAGTTTGATTCAAGCACAAGCTCTTAAAACACATTCTTAGCTTAATTGAATTTGGTTAGAAATATAAATATATAATACACAATATGTACCTTAATATATTTATAAAACATATAATATATCACTTATATATAATAGGAAAATAATAAAATAATAAAAATTCTATTAAGTTCAACTAGTAGTGGGAAATGTGCATCCTCCCTAACTTTGGAGAGTTGATAATTTTTCAATAAGTTACCAGAGTCAGTTCTATAAGTGATGCCCAATTTCTTAGAAGTCATTGATAGGATTATGTGAAATGTAATAATTTATTCATTTGTTAAAAATTTTATTTTAAGTCCAAATCTATAGAAAATGGAATAAGTAGAACCATTTGACCATAAGTTTAGATACAACACCCTTACCATTGAGTTCCCTGAACTTGACACTTTCACCTTACCTCATTTATTCGGATTTTGAGGGGCGAAAAAATAAATAGAATGAAAGATGGATCACCTTCTACCCAAACCTATCGGGGGGAGATGCATAGAGGTTCATTTATTCGATATAACGCACGATGGACATGCTACAACAAAGCCAATTTCTAAAATCATATAAACATAAACTTATGCATAAATGTGGTAGACAAGCTTAAACAGAGCCATTTTCTGAACTCTATGATTGTTTATAAACCACAAAAATAAAGCCATTTTCTAGACCTTTTCCCGTAAAGAAGGAACATGAGATAAAGCCCAAGGAAACATTTGTTCCAGTGGCTCAATAAGACCAAGCACCCCTAGCCTATGTTTGATGCAACACATGCATGGAATATTTTGGTCTCAAATGATTAACCTATTCTTCACATGGTATGATAGTAATTGGTCTCTCTACAGCCAATGTGCTAGCAGTGATTATTGGTAACCAAAAAGGCTATACTGGCCTTTGTTTGGGTTCTTATCAAGTTAACCTATTCTTTATTGACGACGATCCAAACAAAACATGAGACACAAGCAAACTCACCCTAACAAGAAAAAAATGCATGGAAAGAGCAAGAACCCCTTCACACTGCTCTATTTGTTGTCAACTGCTTAAGCATTAACCAATTAAGAATGCATTCATAATGCATTCACTGTGAACATGACACAGTCATAGACCATCAACAAGGACATGAGGTGGTGGGGCAACATCACTTTGAAACTGAATTCAGTCTTTCTTGGTCATTGCATATTGTGTCTTAAATTTTTTTTCTACATCAAAGAGGGATGAACTTACTTTCAGATATCAATTATCAATTAAAAGGATAAATATCAAGAGTACTAATGTTGCAGGTCCTTGGTGGGTTGGTTCTGAGCCAACCAGACAATGTCAGATACAGGTTACTTATAGGGTTGCTTCTGGGTATGAACACCCAATACTTCAAACAACCCTGCGAAAGCCGATTCTCAAGTTTTGGAACTAGTACATGGCTTTAAATAGCAAGTGCGACCATTACTTGATGGATTTTTGGGTCCCTATACTATTACACATCACTATTAAGAATGGAAAAAAGTCATAGCTACGGAAGGCAGAAGCCACTAGATTGTTACCAGCTACCACTGTGTAATTGCTGTTATAGGACTGCTATGTCCTCTAGAAGGCTGTGATGGCAATTTTTTATTTTTTCAGTTTTATATGTCCTTTTCAGTCTATCCTGATGTTGGTGGAGGAGGAGGGGGGGCGCTTAACAATTTGATATGTACAATGTTTTGTTCAACTTAAGTTATTTATTTTTTTTCTATATTGTTTAACCTTCATTTCTTTTCAAGTTTTTGTCTTGTGCAAGATGTAAATAATTTATTTTTTTTAAGATAAAATTTATTATAATATTTAAATTTTAAAGCTTATGTTATACAATATAACTTGTTTCTCTAAATATTTTAAATTTTTATTACTTTTAACTAATAAAATGATGGAACTTGTTTAGTTTATTATGATGTTTTCTGTGCCTAATAAAGTAATAGCATATATTTATACTACAAGCTAAGATATTTTCTATCATGAATTTATTTATCAGACGTATGATTAATGAAAAGTGAAATAATGATTATTTTTTAATAGCACTTTCTTTAAATCTAATGTGAAAATTATTATGCTTACTAAACAATTTTAGTAAGTTATATTGAAGGATCCAAAATACATTAAAAATCCTAATACAAGCTAAGGGCTTAAAATATGTACATATACCAATACAGGCACAGTAGTACATGATTGAAAAAAGATTCACATATGTTACACCATCTCCCCCCAATGTAACATCCATCACTCCTGATTTCCGCTACACCCATAATCGTTCCATTATGCTAATAATGCAATCTGCTACTGTTAGTTAAAACCATCAACAGAATTTATTCAGGTATGGTTTGAACCCACACCAAAACTGACCTTCCAAGATCGGTTGACCCAAAAACAAAGATGTGCTACAAAAGGAACTTGTGACATTATAATAAGGATATATGACAAAAGGAATTGCCTATCAATGAGCAAGCAACAAATATTGGAAGAGAAGCAATTTTTTTTAGCACAAAGACTAGCATTTCACCTAAATTACCTTGTCAAAGGACAGGATGACAAAGTTTATGTTACTAGATAGTTAAGGTTTGGAAACCTGGTGTGCTAGATGGTAGATTTAAATCCAGCCACTATGGGACAAATGATACATGCAATCAATGGATACATATGTCCTAAAGCACTAATGGGGGTAATGGGAAGTCGCAAAACACATGGAAGTAACAAGATTTCATTTGTTGCTGTGAAAACATATTTCTTTGTGGTTTTCTTATAATTTACCAGGTAAATTTTGCATTTAATTCATCCCCATAGGAATAGCAGGGATTTTTCTAGTTCAAGCTATTTCTATGATTTACATCACAACCCGAATTGTAAAACACCACAAGTCTCAATCCCCAAATAATCAAACATAAGATCCAACGAAGAAATAATTAGTAAAAGAGCTATGACCATGATTAAAGCTGCCGCAAAGTGGCTTCACAAATAAATCATGAAATTAATTGCTAGAACAATCTAAACCATGAACAAGTCACAAATAAATCAGTACAAGATTGTCGTAGCACCCAAAAACTCAAACACAACCCCAAGAAAGCAACTCATAGCACTGGAACAATTGGAGAAGCGAATCACTGAAATTACCATGGCTCACAAAAAAACAGCTTATAAGCACTGCCACTGCCTCACAAAAAATAGCTTATGAGCACTGCCACTGCTCTAAGAGAGTCTCCAATGACTGTTACTAACACCAAACCACAACTAACAAATTACCATGAGTGCATGGTCACAACAAAGATTAGATCTTTGAGCAATACACATGTCGAACAACTTGATATTTTGATACATGGAAGGAATTAGAACATTAAATCAAAAAACACAGCAAATCCCACTATTTCAGACCCAATAAACTCAATAACCATTGATAAACTGCTTCACGAAGCATCAAAGAACCATTCCTTGGGTCTCGTAGATGAGCAATTAAAAAAGGTGAGACCTTTGGGCAAAAAACATCACGAAAAACTCCAATAACATGTTAATAGAGGGATTGGATCACTGTTGAATCATTTTAGGTCAAAACCATGTCTGAAAGTGGCTTCATGCACCGGCGCATGCGGTCGGCCTTGGCAGCCTTTGTCCAACATGTGAGGTTCCATGAGACACTTCTTGGAGGTGGGATTTCAGTGGGGGCAGATGGGCAGTGTCTGTGGGTGACTATGGTGTTGATCTTGACAAATCTATAGTCGGTTTGATGTTCTTGAACTGACAGTGTCACCCAGAAAACCAGCGACTGGTCTGACTTCCTGTTGCTGCTGGCTGTTTCTTAGGGTTATAATATCGCTGAAAAGTCTTCTATACTGATAGACATGCAGCGAATTTTGGGTTTTAGGCTTCAGTTTTGATGGTGGTGTTAACACATAGGGTTTAGGTTTCAGAATCATGTTGTAATACCATGTTGAATAATTGGGTAAAATGGCAGACCTAAACTCAAAAATAGGTCTCTCCCTCTAACTTACACTTGTTACGAACCAAACTATAACAATTAATAATAATTCTAAAAGACTAAATAACCATTAACATATTTCATGACCTATCTTATTTTGAAACATGAAATATAATTTATAAACTACTTGTTAGCCACTCATGAAATATTAACTTAAATTGATTAAGTAAATCATGACAAGAGATAGCCATAACAATACAAAGTTCAAAATATTTTCAATATTTAAGATACAACTCTCAGTTATTTTGGCAAGCTTGAGGTTACAAAAGTTTTAGGAATCAACCCATCTATGGCATTCCCTCTTTGGAGTAAATTGTTTTGAGCTTCTTGAGATGCTTAAAGCCCATAAAAAAGGTATCCGGCAAGCAACTGTCAACACGTTTGGATACATTGCAAAAGCCATTGGACCACAAGATGTCCTGGCAACATTATTGAACAATCTCAAAGTGCAGGAGCGTCAAAACCGCGTGTGTACTATTGTGGCAATTGCAGTAGTTGCAGAAACATGTTCTCCTTTTACAGTACTACCAGCATTAATGAATGAGTATCGTGTACCAGAACTCAATGAGCATAATGGTGTTTTAAAATCACTCTCTTTTCTTTTTTAGTACATTGGTGAAATTGGTAAAGATTATATTTATGCAGTCACTCTACTACTTGAGGATGCTCTCATGGATAGAGATTTGGTACATAGGCAAATTGCTTCCCAGCTATTAAGCACATGGCTTTAGGAGTGGCTTGTTTAGGTTGTGAGGATGCTTTAGTACACTTGCTGAATTATGTATGGCCAAGCATATTTGAGACTTCTCTGCATGTTATTAATGCTATCATGGAAGCCATAGAAGGGATGCGGGTTGCCTTGGGTGTAGCTGCAGTCCTAAACTATTGTCTGCAGGGGCTCTTCCATCCTGCAAGAAAGGTTAGGGAAGTTTACTGGAAGACTTATAACTCACAGTATATTGGAGCTTAAGATGCACTGGTGGCTATTTATCCTATGTTAGAGGATGAGGCGAGCAACATATACAGTAGGCCTGAGTTGGTGATGTTTATATGAGGTTTAGTTTGTTCTTCATGCTTCAGGTGAATCTACAAGAGGCTCTTGGACAAGCTAGGACCTATCCTGGGGTTGTTTCCATTGCAACTGCAGTTTGTTTAGATGTGCATGCTTATTAAGCTGGATTGATGAATTGCTTGCTGTTTGTTAACTTCTTCAGTAGTTTGCTAATTCAGGAATACCTTAGTTTGGATTCATGACCTGCCATCTAAACACTCCAATATGATATTCTCAAAAGTCTATCAAGCAACTCAAACGCATCAATCCAAATTTCCCAATACAATTATTCTTTTTTCTTTTCCTTTCTTTAGTTAATTGAACACGCACTAGACTTAAAATTTTAAAACTACACAAGAAGAAATAGTTTATCTATCTCCCTTTTCATACTCCTTTCCCAACCCTCTCACGACATAAAACTTGAAACCTTCTAACATAAGAGAGTGAGACTTTACCACACTTTTAACCAATGTATCCTAAATTGCAGAATCCTAGGAAACATATAATCACATTCTCGACATCACATCCTAATGGACTGAATGCTGCATTCTAGGAGCCTATTTTTCCATGACCCTACACTACCGTAGCTACTTCCAAATGAACATAACAGTGTTCAAAGCTTAATTGAACTTTTACAAATTACCTTGACACATTTAACAAGCTTGAACATGATTTTTTTTGGTTAGCTAAACTTAGCGTTAATGAGGCAAGACCAATATCATCCAAATTCATCCCATTTGTTAAATAGATTTTATAGTGAAGCTCGGAATTACTCATATATGTATATTAAAAAAAATCACTTTTATCAAGCTGTCTTTTCCTCTTCTTTTTTTTTTTTTGTTTTTTTCGGCAGGCAAGGCAACAAAACCACCAAATAGAACAAAGGGCTGAAAGAAACAAGGAACTCGCTCAACTGGCCCAAAGATCAGGCATCTGAGTATAGCAGCTGACACCCAGGGACGGAAACCTTAAGGGGCTGGAAGGAGATCACATTGCTTATGCTTGTGGAAGCATCCCAGAGTTGGCCCATTGGACTCCCCTGGGAAAAAAGGTAACTGTGCTTTGATTTTGTTTAAATTCATCCCATTTGTTAAATGAACTGTACAATCATTCCTGGAACACTCGTTAATGTAACTTTAAAAAAAAAAAATTAATGCACTCTATTTAAGCTGAGTCCTTCAAGTTATTGAAAAATAGCTTATTTTGTGTTTGGGAGCTTTGAGTTCAAATTTTGAATTTGGATTTGTGCAAGTAAAGAGTAAAACACTTATTAACTTGTATACCATTTCGACTAAATCCACAAAATTTAAATTCAATACCTAAAATCCATACTTTCGAACACACCTTAGAAAGTAGGACACAGAATAAATGAGCAAAAGAAACACCCAACGAAGCAATGAGCAGACCAATAAATGAGCCCGAACAAACTACTTAAAAGGCAAAACAAGCCAAGCTTTGCCTAGTTCAAGTCTTTTATTTATGATTATTATTAAATGAACTTCAAAATTACGCATGAAATTGGTCATTTGCTTGTTACCTAACCAAGCTAGTGAGCTATTCACCATGGTTGAGTTCATAATGACCTTAATTTCAGTATATGCTTATGTGTATTCCCATGATTTTACAGTCCACCAAAATTTTTCTCATGTAATTGACTCATCCTCGTTCGATCCAAATTTTCAAAACCCAAATAATGGGTGTCACCACTTAGCCAAAATTCCCAACATCCTCATTGGATCCAAATTTTCAAAACCCAAATAATGGGTGTCACCACTTTGCCAAAATTCCCAATCTAATCACAACATTGAAGCTGCAAAATCATAAAGTAGATGAAAATATAAATGTTCAAATTAAGAAACTAAAGAAAACTTTGAGAGAATCAACCCATTAAATAGCACTCTTGAACAATTAAAGATAACAAGAAAAAAAAAAACTCCCTAATGTATTCTGATACCTTTCTTCTTGGTCATAACAGAACCACCTGGTTTTTTCTAACAATGCATAATAAACGAATGCACAACACAACCCAAAAGAGGAGATGCGTGGGCAAACAAAAACAACATTTATACTTAATTTAAAATCACAAAAATATAACCATAAAGTTTCAATAAGTGAACTCACATTCAAGAATCAACAAAATCAAGAAAACTAGTCTCATTCCATCTCTGAGTTTCGAAAATTAGCCTATAAACCACAATTTCGAAAGGATATTCAAATATGTCCAACCATGAAAACTGAAAACTGTCACATATATTCAACAGATCATCATCCGTCCATCAAAGAATCGACCTCATGACTCATGAGCCTTTTCTTTCAGTTTTCAAATATTGGCATAACATAGAAAGATCCAAATTTATGTATTGCAATATCAAAGGCTCTTTAAAAATAATTAGTGAAAAAATATAATCACGTGGAGGTATACAAATACCAGCAAAGCCATCATAGAAATCAATGTAAAGGGAGAATTTCAGTTTTTCGATCATGGTCATGTGCAGTTTGTTTGGATGTGCATGCTTATTAAGTTGGATTGATGAACAGCTTGCTATTTGTTAACTTCTTCAATAGTTTGCTAATTCAGGAACATTGTTATGAAATGAATACTTTACTGTTGTGAATTTGATATTTTTCATGTACTTCTTCTCTGACTTAATTTTCTATCCTTGTATTAATTTTGTATTACTTCCATCCTCTCTTGAATTCCATAAATAAACTGTTGGATCCTGCCTGTTAACTTAAAATTGTGGATATTCGGTATTGTAGGAGTATTCCTATGATAATAATATTCTTATGGTTTGCTTGGTTTGAGGGAATAGTTATTCCTTCAAGTAAGATGGAAAATAGTTATATTTTGGAAATTAAGGGAATAGTTATTCCTAGTATATTTTTAATTATTTTATTTAACATATAATAAGAAAGAAATAGATATTCTCAAATTTTGGGAATAGTAGCTTTTACATAGGACATCTTGTACATAAGAGGGTTGAAGATTACACATATTCACACTACAATTATGTGAGATACCTTTTATAGGACAAAATTGTGAGATTTGGGACTAAAATTGATAATAACTCATCAAAATATGGCTTGAGACTATTACATTTGGTAACAAAACTACCCTAGAGATGCTATCATATGTGGATCATGCACAAAATTGAAAGTCACTCTAATTAGATCATTGATTAGATAGGCAGACCATAACATTATACCAATAATTGTTAAATATCTATTGATGTATTTTGAAAGTAAAAAAAAAAAGGATAAAGTATTTATTCTAATTGAAATCCTCATACATTTTCTATTTGAAATACTTGTCACTAGCTTTGACATACCTTCTAATGGGAGGAGTCACCCGCATCATCTTGATGGGATTGGCGCATCATTTGTTCCATCTGTACTTTCCAATTCTTGATGACTTGCATCTCTGCTTCCTAGTTCGAGATCTTTTCTTTTAATTGCTGGTTCTCCGCTTCCACCATTTGCACTTGGATAACCATCGCCTCCTCTCGAGCCTCGGCGGCTCGATGCTCTTGGTCAATCTCAGCACGAGACGCCGCACTGAAAGGAGATGATGATGTTGGGGCAATCCACTCCCAAGACCATTCAACCAGCCACCTGATCATTGCCCAAGCACCTAAGTGCAGATCTCGTCATCTGTCATCGGCTGACTACCCTTTGCAACGGGTGCATCCCACAGCTCGAGCATCCTTGCCTATTTTCAGTCATTAAAATGTTGAAAGTGAAAAAATAAGAATACAACTGACATTTTGAATAAGATAATGAACTAAATAATCTACTTGACTTACAAGTTTCATCTGCGCACCCTGGCACCACTCCTTTGATATCCTCTGATGTGTTCTCTAATACAGATCCGGCCTCAACTCCAGGTCGCTAGTGATGGGATCACACAACATTATCATATAAAAGTTCATTAATATGAATTCAGCGGTGTCAATATAAATAACACTTGTCAGGTAATGGTCAGATAGTTTCGTAGCAATTACCTTTCGATGATTGACGAACAATTTCGAGCCACCACAATGCGTCGTATCTAGTTTTCTGCGATTCGCAACATTTTTCTCACAGATAGCCTACAAAATAGATGTAATCACTTTTTATTATTCACATAAATATAAAAAAGTAGTTATTGTAATTAATAGAAACATATCACCTGATAGTTAAGGTCGCGAAAATGGCGACACACCACCTGCCAATCCTCTAGGGAGATCTTATTGTATGGGTGTGCTTCTGCCTCATCTCCCATCTCCCTTAAATGGTTGCGCATTTTGCTGCGATAGGTCTTAAACCGAGAGCACAACTGCGTGTTCACTGCCTTTTTCACATGGTCTGCGGTGAAAATGTCCATATCAAACTCTTCCTGCATATGAAATATATATTCAATGTTAGAGAATCTTTAGGGTAATATATTAAAAGTGAAAGAAATGTTTTAGGGTTACTTACCAAGATGTGCTCATATAGAACCAAGCGCTGAGCCTCCGTCAACTTTGGCTAGGTGAAGCAAGTGACTGGAGCATATTGGCGACATATAATGCCAAGCTCCCGTGACCAGGCTGTGCACCAATCGTCAAGTGGGGCCGTAAATCTTGGAGGAATGTCGATACGGATCCACCGCCCAATCCTCTCCAGGTGCTCCTTTAGCGCAACATTCTTCGCTGCACCGCAGCCTGCACTCACATGCGTCATAGAGGTCGATGCTGAAAGAAGAGTTAAAGAACAATAAGATAATCATACACGTGAAGTGATAGTAAATATATTATTCTAAATCAAATACTCGTAACCTTACCAACGCTGCTAATTATGGATGGCAACTCACCCTAGGCTTGATCCCCAACTGATGGAACCATGTCAGGCTGGGGTCCCAAGGGCTCAGATGGTGCCGCATCAGCCTCAACGTGCTCAATCGCTCTCGAGGATGACCTATCATCCTCGCGAGATGATGTCATCGATAGCCTAGACTGGACGATGACCTCCTGGTGCCATGTATGCAAAATAGTTCACAAGTAAATATAAGAAGATTGGATATTAGATGGATGCATAGTAAATATATTTTCACTTATTTTCACATGTCAAATACATGGTGACAACATAACACTCTTACCCCCTATACGTTCTCAATATCAGTATCATCCTCACTTTCTAGAGTGTCTTCCTCTTCACTACATTACTCAACCATAGTTTCATCTTTCCCATCAATTTCATCACTGTCGATGAAGTCAACAAGTACAGAGGGTTCAATTCTAATGTCAGAAGTTCCAACGTGTTCTGCCATGGCACCAACCCTATTTAATGGTTTAGGATCGGCTCCTTTCTCAGGAACATTGATAGCAGATTGCGTTGCTACGGGATCAGATGGCTGATCTTCTTGGAAAGCATCATAGCTAACACTCTTCTCCCCATCTGCGACTTCTATAATATCATACAAACTTCGAGGAAAAATTTTTTGGGCCATATGCCATTCACCCTTTAATTTTGTGTCCTTAAGGTATAACACTTGTTCTACCTGCGTTGTAAGCACAAAAGGGTCATTTTGATACCATGTTTTATTGAAATTGACACTAGTAAAGTAGGCATCCGTATTTATCCCACTTTTTTTATTGCTAATGTTCCACCAAGTACACTTGAAGATGTGGACAAGTCTGTTAACTCCATAGTGAAGCTTTATAATGTCATCCAACACACCAAAATAGTCAATTTCCTCATCTCCTTCTGTGCCTAGCACCGCAACTCTACAATTTTGGGTTCTTCTATGTTGTTCGAGGGACTTCGTATGAAAGCGTAAGCCATTGACAATGCAACTGCTGTAGCGGTTAACTCGTTGATCGGGGCCACATGCCAACGCGTACAAATCTTTACTTGTTGTTGGTTCTTTATTATAATACATGACTTTCATCTATTAATTACAAAGGACTTTAGATGAGTAAACTGTCAATATTGATAATGTACATTGTAGCGAACTCAGGCAGTAGTTATTACTTACACGGCACCCAAACCAATTGACTAATTCCTTCTTATGCCTTTCATCAACATTCCTTTCATTTTGAGCAAAAAGTTCAGCTTTATGTTCGCTATATGCAACAATAGTACATGTTACTGTCAACTAAGTATATATGCATATGTAAATACAATGCAAAGTGAGGAGTTTTGAACCACGTACTCGATATATGGAATAATTTCATCAAAATTATTGAGGACATAAAAATGTGTCTTTCGTAGGTCATCCATATCAATGAAATCGTAAACCCGTGCACCGAACGACCGAATATTTTCTTGAAATATAGTGCTCCTCAATTCTTCATCTTCGGCATTAATAGCATGAACGTCTGCATTTCGCTCCTCACGAGTGAACCTTGTTTCAATATCATGTAGATACATTGAGAAAAATGCAAGACATTCACTGTCAATGTATGCCTTAATGATTGAACCTTCCGGTCGTGCCTATTGCACACATACCCCTTCAAAGTAGATTAAAAAATAGTGCATTTTACACAGCATTATGACTTGTACACACACACAAAAAAAAAAGCAAGGAAATCACGAGAACATTGTAGGACTTTATAATTTACCTCTCAATAGGATACATCCAACGATATTGGACCAGTCCTTCAATTATGGCCTCCATTGGTAAATGGACGGCTAGGTGGACCATCACATCGAAGAATGCTAGCGAAAATATTTTCTCTAGCTTGCATAGTATGATCACAATGTCCTTTACTAACCGTTCAAGTACATTTACGCTCAATTTCTTGGAGCACAACTGTTGAAAGAAGATCCTCAATTCAATCAGCACCGAGTGAACATCTTCGGTCAAGTGTCTACGAAGGAAAATGGGCAGAACTTGTTGCAAAAGGATGTAACAGTCATGGCTTTTCATACCTAACATCTTCCCTTCCTTCGTGCTTATGCATCGAGATATGTTTGATGCATATCCATCAGGGAACTTCACTGATTTCAACCATTCGAAGAAATTATTCTTCTCATCTTTCGAAAATGTGTAACATGCTGATGGCATAAGAAGTTTGTCTCCCTCACAAATCAGATGCAACTCAGGCCATATTCCCATATCTTCCATATCTCGACGAGCATTTGCGTTGTCCTTTGTCTTCCCATTTATATGCAACAATGTACAAATGACATTCTCACAAATGTTCTTCTTGATGTGCATGACATCTACGTTATGGCGTAGTGGAAGATCTTTCCAGTATGACAACTCGAAGTAGATGCTTCTCTTTGTCCAATTTAACTCCCACTTAGCATGTTTCCTTTTTCTACTGCTAGGTGATTTACCAAATTTCATATCTCCGATCAACCTGAGCTGGTTTAATATCTCTTCCCCACTTAGTCAGTTTGGTTGCAACCTTCGTTCAGGTTTTCCATTAAAGCTTCTAACACCATGAGTCCTCCAAGGATGTCCAGTTCGTAAAAAACAACGATGACACATAAAACATAACTTGTGTCCATGCTTTAAGGACAAGGACCCAGCATCCTTATTACACACTGGGCATGCTAAGTAACCTTTTGTGCTCCAGCCCTACAGATTGTCGTAGGTGGGAAAATCATTAATTGTCCACAAAAGTACAGCATGCATTCGAAATGTTGTCCCGGTTTCCACATCTAATGTGTCCACTCCTTTTTCTCATAGTTCTTTCAACTCATCAATTAATGGCCTCAAGTAAACATCGATATCATTACCAGGTGCCCTCGGTCCAGGAATAAGCAAAGACATATAAATGAAGGGTTCTTTCATACATCGCCATGGTGGCATATTGTATGGCATCATCATAATTGGTCACATGCTATATGGGTTGTTCATGTGACCGAAAGGATTGAACCCATCTGAAGCAAGGCCAAATCTGATGTTGCGAGGATCACTAGCAAACCACGGATGCATTTTATCAAACTCGGCCCAAGCTTCGGAGTCCACTGGATGGCTAAGGGTGTTTCCATCTTGAAGACGTTTCTCTTTATGTCATCTCATATCTGTAGCAGTCTTTTTGCACATATACAATCGTTGCAGCCACGAGATTAATGGACAATATTGCAAAAATTTTTGGGGAATCTTTGTACCCTTCTTTTGATTAGTTGTATACCTCAGTTCACCACATTTTGGACACTCATTCGCATTTTCATGTTCACCATAAAAGAGTGCACAATCATACCTACACGCATGTATTGTAGTGTAATCGAGACCCAATTCACGCATGTATGTCTTCACCTCATAAAAGGACTTGGGAAGTGTTTTACCATCAGGCAGTGCTGCCTTAATGAGGCTTAAATCCATGTTGAATGTGCTCTGAGATAACCCATGCATTGTCTTTGCATGAAGAAACTTTATAAGGAACTCTAATTTTGAGAACTTTGTACAATTTGGATATAGGGGCACCTGTGCATCCCTCATGAGATTAGCAAATGGGTTACCTAGTTGATTCAACGTACTAGGATCGCAAGGTATGGTACCTACTGAAGTAGATTCATCACCAGTACGCAACACACTGACGTCTTCCGTGTCCACTGCAATCCCCCTTTGTAAGTCACCTAACATTTCGATTAACCCTTCCGAACGTAATCTTCACCGTGGAACACCCATTTTGTGTACCTTTTCTCCATTCCAAAGTCTAATAAATGTGAATGGACCAGATTAATGTGTTTGAATGTTGTGTTTTGGCATTTCTTGGAAAGACACCTTATTCTACTAGCACCGTTAGCATAAGGACGCGTGAACTCTATGAAATCATGTACCCCTTTCACGTATTCTAGCAAAAACCTACCCCGAGCATTCATCCAACTCTTATCCATGTTCATTAATTCCCTATAACATGTTCAAGTAAATGGTGTTGATTACACTGTCAAAATGTTTATGACGCATGCATTGTGAATCCTATAATCAACCACCTTCCGTGTAAAGGGTATGGATCCTATCCCATTTAGGAATGTTGCAATTGCATTGCGACCAATAGCTCAAATTCCTTCGTCGTAGTCATTATAAATTTCAGCAGCATCTCCCCATGGCTCTCTAAGTACACGAGATGAGGGAAGTGCACACCACCTGCTAGTTTTCCATCATTAACAAGTTGTCACCACACCCCACTATGCACCCAGAGAATACAAGTAGAGACGCGATCAATATATATAATGACTGACTATGACGAAAGCATGAACGATGACAAGAATGTAAATACAACTTCCTAAACTGTCCACATTGGATAATTCAATAATGGTTCAAATACAAACATGACTAATCGTAAATGAAACAAATAATCGACATGTTCAATTAATTATTAGTCTATATAATAAGACTAATAATCAATTGAATTTTAACAATTGATTTGTCCAACATGTATGATGAGGCATGAATGTATAGTAACCATTATTGAATGGGTCTAAGCTTCGATGCACACATGAAATGACAATTATTAATTTTGCATAAGTAGCCCGTGATAAGTAGGCAAGGCATAAGCCTTATGGCATTAAGGTGTAAACCTTTTGAGAATTTCAATTTTTAGATAAAAATACATAAATAAATTACATGTACTTGACGAATCAAAGCCTTTTCTCTCTTAAAGGCTTGAAGACTTTCTTTCCTTAATCCGTGTCCCTCACTCCTCCTTCCCTCCCTCTTTGGTCTTTCCTCTTTAGATGGGACTCTACCTTGATGTATGGATCTCTTTCAGATTTTCTTTTTTTTCCCAATCAATGGTTAAAAACAAGTTGGTGAGTTACTTCAACTAAGTTGATAGTCACTTTCAGCTTTGATTCTTCCTATTTTTAGGCTTGCATTATGAATCATACTCTTTTTTCTTTGTACCACAATCATTTACCATCATTGCATGTGACAAACACATAGCTCATAATTTCCTAGTTTCATGTTGCATAGGTGCTAAAGCCAAAAGTATTCACTTATGCACCTCTCCTCTCCCCTGTCTATTCCTAAGTTTGGACTCAAGACTGCTTCAACATCTTTATCTTAGCCTCTGCCCTATACATCAAAACATTTATTGACTAATTTGCAATTTTTGAAAGCTATGGTACACACACATAGCCACTCTATACTTCTAGAAACATAGCTGGCTCATATTGCAAAAAGCCACCTCTTCAATAATTCCCAAGTTTGAAACTTAAATAAATCAAACAACATTGACATACTAGGGAGCTATTCAAGTTTGAAACTTAAACAAATCAAGCAACATTGACATATTAGGTAGCTATTCAATTTGTAAATAAAACCATTGAGATGAGAGAACAAGCGATGAGCACAACATCACTCCAAAAAAATTTAGGACATTCATTTGATACAATAGGATTCAAGTGACTTCAAGAATATGTTTGTTTTTCTACTTTGCAACTCCATTTTTTTGTGAAGTTTGGGCACAAGATAATTGATGGATCAAGCCAAAGTTAGTCATATAGGCAGTGAGTATGAAGCACTCCTTAAAATTATCACTATGAAGTAACTGCACTAGCATATCAAACTGAGTCCTTATTTGAGAAAACAAAAGATATTAAAAAATTCAAAATTATTTTTCATTAAATACAACAGAGTCATTCTAGAGTAGTCATCGACAAATGTAACAAAGTACTGAAACCCCAACTTTGATGTGACACTACTAGGACCCTAAACATTTAAATGAACAAACGTAAAAGGGCTAACAACTCGTTTACTGACTCAAGAAGCAAAGGGAAAATAGTGATGCTTTCCAAATTGGCAAGACTCACATTCAAGGCTAGACATGGAATGCACAGTAGGAACTAGTTGTTTTAACATGCCCAATAATGTATAACCATGACAACAAGCAATAGAAGAGAGCAACTCAGAGTAGTAAAGTCCACTAGCCTCATCTCCTATGCCAATCATCTTCCTCATCTTCAAATACTGAATAACAACGAAATCAATAAATTTTACAGAACAATTTAGAGACTTTTTAATTTTACTAACAGACATAACATTGAAGGAGGATTTAGGAATGTACAAGACAAAAGAAGAAGAGATGGAGGGAGTAGGATTTGTTGTTCCTATCCCAACTGCAGTACCCATTAGCAAGGTAACTTGAGGTATAACTTTTGAGGTAACTTAGTTGAAGGGTCCTATTGTATCAACAAATCAAAGTGTTTTCCAAGCATGGAAATAATGTTTCTGAATATTAAGAATTCAGGAACAGCTAACATCTATTCATGAATTCCAAAAAAAAAAAAGTGAATAGCACGTAATTTTTAATCAATAAAATCCCTTTAATAAATCATCATCATCGCCATAATATATGGTACAAAACAGGGAAAATAAACACATTAAACACATTTCTTACCATGGAGTAACGGGAGCCTGGAGGAGACGACGGGGATGACTGATGCCTGTGGCTGTGGTCCGTGGAGCCTGGAGGAGACGACAACTCGAGCTGGGGATCGTTTGCACTTCGTAGGCTCGCAGCATCGGCAGATCTCGCATGTAGCAGCGCACCAAAGGAGAGGAGAGGGTTGAGATTTGAGAGAGGGAAAGCCAAGAGGTCAAAGATGAGCGAGGAAAGGGTAAGAGTCGCAGCGCAGGTAGGGGCCATTAGGGTTTTTTTGAAACTAAAGTCTGAAGTAGTAGTGATGGATTCAAAACCGTCACTAAAACTTCTACAAAACTGTCACTAATACCATTAATCATTTCTTTTTTATTTTTTTTAAATAAAAAAACTAGTAGTGACGGTTTCAAACTGTCACTAATAATTCATTATTAGTGACGGTTCTACCAAACCGTCACTAATATCCTTAAATAATTTTTTAAAATAATTTTTTTAATAAATACGCTATTAGTGAGGGTTTGAAAACCGTCACTAATACCATTAACTAATTTTTAATATAATTTTTTAAATAAAAACACTAGTAGTAACGGTTTCAAAATCGTCACTAGTACCCACTTATTAGTGACGGTACTCCCAAACCGTCACTAATACCCATAACTATTTCTATTTTAATATTTTTTAAATAAAAACACTGGTAGTGATGGTTTCAATACCGTCACTAATACCCTTAATCATTTTTTTCTTAATATTTTTTAAATAAAAACACTAGTAGTAATGATTTCAAAACTGTCACTAATACATTACAATCGTCCTTAATATTTTCTCGGTAAAATTTTTGCGCGAAAATTGTTTACCGCATTGTTTTTAGTGACGATTTTAAAACCGTCACTAATAGTTTTGTATTAGTGACGGCTGATAAAACCGTCACTAATGCTTAAACTATTAGTGACGGTTCTTAAAAACCATCACCAATACCAACTTTTAGTGACGAAATTGATTTCGTCACTAATACTTTTGTCTCTAAAAACCAATTTTTTTGTAGTGGCTGTAGCCATATTTTCAGGAACAGGTAAGAGGATTAGATTATGCCAGTTATTTTTGAAATTTGAACCGATTAAACTGAAGTATATATATAGGAATGCTACGTATGATTTTTGAATGAATCAGGCGTATGAAAATGAGAGTTTTGGTATTGTATAAATATTTGGGTAAAACTAAAGTTAGTAGGGTAATCATCCCCTTTTTCCTATAAATCATATATTTTGAGTTAAATTAAACTCTAGGGATGATTATACCTTTATTTTCAGCAAAATATATATTCCCCAGGAAGTTTATTATATTATGAAATATCACTCAAATCGTGTGGCATGAGAATGTTTATTGGTTATTGCATAATTAAACTTGATGGTTTCATGATATTATATAGTGAAAGATACAGTTTTTATACCGAGTTATAATATGATCAGTTTTATATAGAATTATGAATATGACGGTTTATACCGAAATATAATATGATCAGTTTTATACAGAATTATGAATATGACGGTTTATACCGAGTTATAATATGATTAGTTTTATACACAATTATGTGTCGACACCCCAATTTTAACCAGGCTACCCTGAGGAGAACCGGTGTAATAAAAGCTCACTTCGTGCCCTAAAAATGAGAGGACCCTTTTTGAAAAGACCCGATGTAACAAAAGTTGACTTTGAATCTCAAAAATTGGAGGACCCTACTTTAAAAGCCTAATATTTTAAATTGAGTCCCGGTATGTTAAGTTGAGTCCTGATGTTTTTTAAATGAGTCCCAGTATGTTAATTTGAGTCCCAGTATTTTTAGTCGAGTGCTGACGTTTCTATTTGAGTCATAGTATTTTTAATCAGAGTCTTGTTTTAAAACCGAGTCCCGTTTTTTTTTTAATCGAGTCCTTATATCTTTGATTGAGTCCCGATGTTTTAAATTGATTCCCCATGATTGCAACAAAGGGCACAAACTCTTCAAAGTATCGGATTGCCTCGGTTCTAAGGGAATACCTATATTGTATTTTCATTCTTTGGTTTTTTGAAAGGGAGCAATCTTTAAAGGCTTATTACATTTATTTCGAGATAATTTTTTATTAATCTGGTACCGTTTGTAAGAACGGGCATGTAGGGGGTGCTAATACCTTCCCCTCGTGTAACCGTACTCCCGAGTCCGACTTTGGTTGCGCAGACCGATTCTATCCCTAACGGGGTAGCAATCAAGTGTTCTAACCGCACTTCAAAAGGTTAGTGGCGACTCCATCACACATTGTTTTCTCACGAAAATCTATTTTTCAAAATCACACATTCCTTCCATTTCTCCCCTGTTCGCTAGCTAGAACCCACATCTGGTTGGGTCCGGGACGTCGCGACAGCTTGGCAACTTCACTGAGGACGCTTAAGAGTCGAGCCAGTGATTAATTAAGAATTATCCCGATCTCAAATCTAAATAAGCCTTTTTGATTACTCCCTTTCATTTTAGTACATATTGATAACTTGATTGCATGTATGTGAATGATTGTATGTATGGATTAATTATGCTTTGCTTGCTTTGATACTTGAATAAGCATGTGAGGGAGGATAGAGTTTCATGCTGGGGACCTGTTGTTAATAGGGATTAGAGCCTACCCACACATGGTTGTCTAGAATCCCCTCCTTAGGATAAAGCCTCAAAGAACCCTATGTACATACCTTCCCTATGAGGGGGGGGGGGGGGCACAGGGTTCATTCTCCATTTTTTTTTCCCAGGTCTCTCCCACCTCTCTCATTTTCTTGTGAGCACGCCCACTGCCTCCATCTCTTCCATCTCTCCCTCACCTCCACCATCTCTCCAAGTCAACCTCTCCCTACAACCTCTCGTACACACCAGCAGATCCAGCCAGCATCAAGCTAACCTCCCTCATCTTCCCTCATCTCCCTTACCGGGGCCATCCCGAGCCACCTGCACAGTCGAGATCCCCCATCATCCCCGTCACCCAGGAACCCACACCAAACCACCCATGACTGCCTCCATCTCTTCCACTCTCCCTCACCTCTCAAACCGTCCTTTTCCTTAACCTCACCAGTAGCTTAGACCTCCAGATCCCCTCTAGCAAATAGTTGAGGGATCTCGCGACCAGACCACCCCTCATTCTCACAGTCCCTCCAACTCTCGCCACCGCCGTAACCGTCGTCAACACTGTGACCATCCACGAGCAGCCACCATCCCAGCCATCCTCTTAGTCTTGTACATAGCCATAAACTCTACACGCAGTAACTCGTACCCCAGATCAACCACACCAGTCATAACACCCTGAACTAGCCACCTGCAACCCTCCTTTACCCTCTTGGTTCCAGTAGCAGCAGGCTTCCCCATTTCTCTTTCACATCTCTCCCTGCTCCCAGTTGCTCCGCCCTGGTCTTCAAGGGCTGTTCAAAGTAGGATCTTGTAGATCCAACCGCCCACTTCATCACAGCTCCATCGTCTCTCTGAAACCAGCCACGACCATAAACAGCAAACGTAGCTCAATAGTTTAGGCCGAGGCACTCAGTTCTCCATCACCGATCTACCCTCAGGCTCTCCTAGTCTCCTCAGATTCTCCACACCTCACCGCCTCTCTCCCTCTCACTTGAACTCAGCCCCTCGCAACCTCGTCCATCCCAGCTTCACTACCTTCATCACTCTCCTTGCTCTCTCGCCCTTAATGTTCACAACTCTACCTGATTTCCCCACGATTGTTTCATCTCCTTCTAGGCCTCTAATCCATTTTCTCTGCTTTCAATTTAACCTGCCTCCATTCAGACTGCCTCACTGCCCTTCTCAAGCCCTTGTTTTGAACAAACTGCTTGTTTCTTGTGTTGATGTCGTGATTCTCCTTCGAGTTACCTTAGAAGATGCTTGGTGGTTAAGGTTTGGTGATGGATTGTTGAGAGTGGATCAATCCAGTCTCTATGTTCTCTGCCCTCGTAATGGAGCCTCTTGATTTGCACCTAGGGTTCGGAAGTTGTTTGATGAAACGACTCAAGGAGATTCTCGGATAAGGGCCACTGCAGAGGCACTTCAAAAACTCAATGGATATTGATATGCATGAACAAGAGTGGCTTCACGTGACTATCAAATACAATCTCTACTCCTTTTGTATTCAGGTGATTTTGTTATGATTGGTTGGTTTCATATATATATTTTTTTCTATCCACAGAGCATCATGTATAATATTTTAACCTCAGTTCTCACTCCCTCACTCCATGTTCCCAAGCTTTTTCGTTCCCTCTTTTGGTTCTACTGGTGGGTCTCAGGTTTATTGTCATTGGCAACCTTGTTTTGGGATTTTGGTCGAACAGATGATAGGCAAATTGATATTGCACACAGTACATTTCTTGGCTTACACTCACATGCACGTACCCACTCACGAGCACACATACACCACACATACAGGCACGCACCACTCACACATACATCAACAGCCACCATCTGTTCGATAAAATGCCTGAACCAGGCTTAACTAATTCAGTTTCTTGGGTTTCCAGGGTATTTGGAATTTTCGTACTTGTGCTCATTTGGGTTTGTTAGAATTGCTGCATCATGTTTTTTTCAATACGTTGGTTTTGATTGGTTTGTAGATGAGTGGTGTAGTTCACAATGCCGCGTTGATGCTTTCAAAATAATTGTGTTGATAATGTGGGGATTTGTTTGATGCATGCAAACTGTTTGATGAAATGCTAGAGAGAGATTTTGAGTCGTGGAGTTTGAGTTTGGCACCACCTACGCACACTCATGCACACCAGTTGTTACACACATTCATGCATACATTGACACTCATAGCCATGCATACTTTCACATACCCACGTGCATGTGTACATGTGTTCATGCATGCATGCATTGCATCATCATCCATGACATCATCCATCCATGCGTGCACCCATCCATCACATATCATGCACACATGCATGGCCTTTCGTGCCCTACACCCATACATATATTCATGCATTACATCATGTCATTACTCATGCATACATGCATACATATGCATGAACGTTCACATACCATGCACATGCATGCAATTTCATTCATACCCATGCATTCACGTGCATACACATACACCTACATCCACATACATGCATATGCATGCGTGCCATTTCATGCATACACATTTTTTTTTCACACTCACACATCTGCCACATAGGTGCTGCAGGTCGACTTGGCCTTGACCGGGCCTAAAATGGGTCGACCCTCCTTGGGTTGGTTCTTTCCCGAACCAGTTGGGTCTTCGAAATCGGTACGAAACCGGTTCAGTCTTCCATTTTATTTCTCATTTTCTATTTAATTTTTGCAAATTTTGCTTTAATTTCCTTTTTTTGTTTAATTACTTTGAAAAAAATGTTAAAAAAATTCCAAAAAACTATGGTCTCGACCAAGACCTTAAACTGGTCAACGTTTGACCGGTTCATCATTCCAGGAACTGGTTCACCCTGGTTCTCTCTATTTTACCTGTATATTATTATATTCAGAAAATTCACAAAAAAAATCATAAAATTCTCAAAAATCACAAAAACCTTTTCACACTTTGATTCCAATTAATTTTTGTTATTTTGAAGTTTGGGAAAAATCATAGAAAATCACAAAAATATTGTTTTAGGCATAGAAAATCATTTTTATCCCGAACAAATTTTGAAAACCTCCCGGAATAGTATTTTCCTATTTAGAAAAATCCACAGAATTCAAAACCCCCGGGAGTGTATTTTGTATCCTATTTTCAATTTTCCTTCCCGATGATTGCAACAAAGGGCATGGACTCTTCAGAGTACTGGATTGCCCTGGTTATGAGGGAATACCTATATAGTATTTTCATTCTTTGGTTTTTTAAAAGGGAGCAATCTTTTAAGGCTTATTACATTATTTTAGGATAATTTTTTATTAATCTGGTGCCGTTGGTAAGAACGGGCGTGTAGGGGTGCTAATACCTTCCCCTCGCGTAACCGTACTCCCGAGCCCGACTCTGGTTGCACAGACCGATTTTACCCGTAACGGGGTAGCAATCAAGTGTTCTAACCGCACTTCAAAAGGTTAGTGGCGACTCAATCACACATTGTTTTCTCAAGAAAATCTATTTTTCACACATCACACATTTCCATCATTTCCCCCTGTTTGCTAGCCGAGAACCCACATGTGGTTGGGGTCCAGGACGTCTTGACATTATGAATATGACAGGTTTATACTGAGTTATGATATGTCGATTTTTATACTGAGTTATGATACGACAGGTTTTATACAGAATTATAAACATGACAATTTTATTCCGAGATATGACAGGCTTCATACAGATTCATTAACATGACGATTTTATATAGATTTATAAAAATGAGATCATGTTACTGTTTTTACTATGTAAATTATATATATGGTTTATGAACCCTGAGGGTATAGATCTTATGAAAGCTCGGTACCGTAGTTAGTGATATTGTTAGTGCAACCACACTATTTAAAGGGTGTTGGTATTAGACAGTTGATTTGACTTGAGAAAAGTAGGACACCCTTTTGGGTCCAAACTGTGTTGAGGTAGGCAAATCGTACTTCAGAGCATGTTATGATGACCTAGCAGTGGTCGGCCAGCCAGATTGCTAGGTCTAGTCTTTGGAACACACAACCCGATCATGGGAGTTATTCATGATGTTATATGATGATCCAATAAGGAAGGTTCTCTATCCATATATGTTATTTACAAAAATGGGCTATATTGAACTGAAACTATGTTATGAAGGAAAATATATGTATTTTCAATGATACATGTGTGAGTTTAGTTTTCAAATACCATTTCAGTTAAAGCTAAATATATGAATGTTTTATGATCACACTAAAACTCATGTTAGCCACACACTCATGATAATCTAATTCATCCTACTAAGAAGTTTCCAACCCCAATATCCAACTCATTTTTCAAGTCCTACAAGGAATCGAGCCTAACGTGCTATGGGGCTGGGTTTAGATTTTGGTAGTTACTGTAAGTGTGAGTAAGACAATTGTGTGTTATGTTTTTGTTTATTTTGGGATGTAATATATAGAACATGGAGATAAATATGTGTAACTACGATGGTTTATAACTCTAGTGAGGTGTTTTGAGGTTTAATTACCTTCTGATGCATGTTTATATTGATTTATGGACATTGACACACAAGACCCCTTGTTTGGGTTCAGGTCATTATAATTATGGTGTCAGAGATATATGTGAAGGAATTAGTGCCTCGGGCCCCACCGGGTTCAAGGCGCTACAGTTATGGTATTAAAGAACCAAGTTGATAGGTCATGTAGACTTTGATAGATGATCTTACCAAAGTATAGGTTCAAGTTGGGAATGAGGATAGGAATGGGTAGATGAGGATACTAGTAGGTTATTTTGAGTTTTGTCTTGTAGCCTAGAGGCAGAAATCCTTTGACGGTCTTCTGTGTTTTTCCTAGAATGACAGTTTCAGAAAGGCTACGGTAAATACATCAGAGGTTTTTGTTTCTTAGTAGAGAGAACTTGAAAAATTAGAACTGGAACGTTAAGTTGGTTGGATATTTCATAATTTTTGTGGTGATTTGAGGCATGTTCCTTGAAATGACTAGATGTATACAAGAAAAGGGATTAGGGAAGTTTTTTAAGGCCAAACCGTTGATGATTTTTTGTGGTGTTTACAAATCGTCAATGGTTTCCTCCAAAACAGGCTATTGGGATCTCAGTAAAATCGTTGACGGTTTTGTGTCTAAACAGTGTAAATGAACCTTAAAATTGAGAACTTGGATTTACGGTGGTTTTTAGTTAAATGATTGAACTAGTCATGTTAAGATATTGGAATTCTAAATTCATTTCTGTCCTATCTTTAGGATGGATCCCAAGGATAATAATGTGAATGTCGGAGGAAGTAGCAATGAGCAGGCTTCCCACAAGAACGGTAATGATTCTACATCCGTGCATTGTGATTTTTCCCAGCAGTTCATGGCCAAGATCATGCGAAGTTCTAGGGGCAGAACTATCCCACCACTAACTTGGGTTGTACCATCGATCAGTTTACCAGCATGAATCTTCCAACCTTTGCAGGAGGAGCCGAACCAATCATAACAGAGAATTGGGTTCATGAGATTGAGGAGATACTGGCAGTGCTGCACTGCATTGATAAGAAAAAAGTCATGTATGCCACATTTAAAATGACGAGAGAGGCCAAGCGTTGGTGGATAGCTGTGAAGCTACTGGAGGAACAGAGACCAGCACCCGTAGCTCTAACATGGAACTGTTTCAAAGAGATTTTCTTTGATCGTTACTTCCCCGCCTCCACCAGAGATGCTAAGGCGGAGGAGTTTTTGAACCTGACCTAAGGGCACTTGGTAGTCCAGCAGTATATAGCTAAGTTCATTGAGTTGTCTCGCCTCACCCCATATATGGTTCCCAATGAGTCCAAGAAGGCGGAGAGGTTCGAGAAGGGCCTGAGACAGGGGATCTACGAGCAGGTGATGGCATTTTAGGTACCAAATTCTCAAAGTTAGTGGATAAAGTCACTGTAGTAGAGACGAGTTTGCAAAGCAATGCAGAGAATGTGAATCAAAGAAAGTGGTCCATGCCTCTGAGTTTTCACACAGGTGCGAGTCCGGGTTCTTGGAGTTGGAAGGGTAATAGTGGAGGTTAGAGACAAGAGATGGGGAAATGAGCATATCAGGGTAACCCATCTTACCCTATTTGTTCTAGATATAACAAAAGTCATCTGTGGGAATGCCAGAGTGGATTAGATACTTGTTTCCGGTGGGGGAGACCCAGCCACTTTGCACGAGATTATCGTGGGCCATCAAACAATGCACCCCCACCTAATCAATACTAGGGAGGGAATCAAGCGCCCCGAGAAAACTGCTATAGGAACACCGCCTAGGTGCGGGTTTATTCTCTTACCCTGGGAGACGTAGAAAATGTGGGAGACGTGGTGACAAGCAATATCTTATTGTTTTCAAATAAAGTTGTTGTGTTATTGATTTAGAAGAAACACACTCTTTCATATCTTTGGGGTATATCAAACTGTGTAGGGTAGAAACTTAGTTGTTAGACACGAAGTTATCTGTAATCACATCGACATGAACAGTAGTAGTATGTAGAAAAGTGATTGGAAATTAGCCAGTGGGTATTCAGGGAAGAATGCTACCTACTAGCTTAATTGTGTTGGACATGCATGAATTTGATGTCATTTTGGTAATGGACTAGTTAGCCTCCAATTATGCTAGCATAGACTACCACAAGAAAGAGGTAGTATTTAGACCTCTTGGGAAGAAGGAGTATAAGTTTTTTGGGTCGTATGTGCGCTTTTCTCCACGGATTCTGTCAACCATTCATGCAAAGAGGTTACTCTCGGAGGGATGCCAGGGGTACCTAGCATATGTGAAAGAAGCTCAAATGAAAGAACTAGAGCTAGAGGATACCCCAGCAGTAAGGGAGTGCTCAGATGTTTTGCCAGAGGACTTACCTAGGTTGCCTTTCGAGCGTGAAGTAGAGTTTGCTATTAACTTCCTTCCAGGTATGCCATCAATCTTTAAGGCTCCATACATAATGGTTCTAGTTAAATTGAAGGAATTAAAGGAGTAATTACAAGAATTACAAGACAAGGGATTCATCAGACCTAGCATATCACCCTGAGGAGCTTTAATGTAGTTCGTGAAAAATAAAGACAGGTCGATGAGGATGTGTATTGACTACTGGGAAATAAATAAAGTGACAATTAAGAAAAAGTACCCACTACCCCATATTGATGATCTGTTTGACAAACTTCAAGGAACACAAGTCTTCTCTAAGATCAATCTCCGATCTGGGTATCATCAGGTGAAATTCAAATCAGAGGATGTACCAAAGACTGCTTTCTGAACTAGGTATGGCCACTATGTGTTCTTGGTTATTCCATTTAGATTGAAAAATGCTCCTACTGCATTTATGGACTTGATGAACATGGTCTTCGATAAGTATTTGGATCAGTTTGTGGTGGTGTTCATTGATGACATTTTGGTTTATTCGAGGAATCCCAAGGAGTATAAGACTTATTTGAGGCTGGTACTTTAGGGGCTTAAACAAAGGAAACTAAATGCGAAATTCAATAAATGCAAATTCTGGTTGGAACAAATAGCATTTCTGGGACATGTGATGTCCAAGGGTGGTATTTCAGTGGACCCAAGTAAGATAGACGCGGTAATGAATTAGGTGAGATCGAAGAATGTTCACGAGGTCAGAAGTTTTTTAGG
This sequence comes from Malania oleifera, assembly GCF_029873635.1. Taxonomy (NCBI): domain Eukaryota; kingdom Viridiplantae; phylum Streptophyta; class Magnoliopsida; order Santalales; family Ximeniaceae; genus Malania; species Malania oleifera. The sequence goes on along the minus strand of NC_080424.1, from coordinate 75,085,618 downwards.
TCTGGCAGAGTATTATCGACGATTTGTGGAAGGATTTCCTAAGCTATCCTATCCTCTAACGCAGTTGACAAGAAAGAATGTGAAGTATGAATGGACTGACGATTGTGAGCAGAGTTTTCAATATTTGAAACAATGACTCATCACTACTCCGGTTCTGACCACTTCATCAGAAGATGGTGGATTCGTGATTTATAGTGATGCGTCTCAAAAAGGGCTTGGGTGTGTTTTAATGCAATAAGGAAAGGTCATTACATATGCTTCTCGTTAACTCAAGGATTATGAGAAGAATTATCCCATGCATGATATGGAGTTGGCGGCAGTAGTGTATGTATTGAAAATTTGGAGGCACTACCTGTATGGTGAAAGATGTGAGATCTTTACAGACCACAAAAGCCTCAAGTACTTCTTCAGCAGAAGGAACTGAATATAAGATAGAGGAGATGTCTAGAGCTAATAATGAACTATGATTGTACTATCAGTTATCACCCAGGGAAAGCTAATGTTGTAACGGATGAAGAGTTGGAAGTCAGTTGGTGCATCAGTATCGACAGTGGTAGCACAACATCAAATCAGGATGGATCTAGAATGATTTAGTGTGGAAATAGTGGAAGGAAACCACCGGGTGTTCATTGCTAGTTTGGTAATCCAACCAACCTTGCGGGAAAGGATTAAGGCCACTCAGACAAAAAATGCAAAGTTGGTGAAAATTGTGGATAAAGTACAGAGTGGATTGGGGGCAAATTTTTACATCTTAGATGATGGGGTTTTGAGATTTTACACCAGATTATGTGTACCCAATGATGCTGAGATAAAAAAAACCATTCTGGAAGAGGCACAGCTGCACATCGCTCTCTTTATACAATGCATCTAGGAAGCACTAAGATGTATAGGGATCTACGGGAAACTTTCTGGTGGAACAACACAAAGAGAGAATTACCCAATTCATGGAGCAGTGCCTAACATGTCAGCAAGTGAAGGGTGAGCATTAGACGCCAGCAAGACCATTACAACCACTTCACATTCCTAAGTGGAAGTGGGAGCACATTTTCATGAACTTCGTCATGGGGTTACCACCAGCACTTCATGGGAAAAATGTCATCTGGGTAGTTGTTAACTAATTGACAAAGACTGCCCACTTTGTTTCGATTAAAGGTAACTACTTCATGAATAAACTAGAAGATTTGTATATTCAAGAGATAATTAGACTACACAGCATACCTATGTCCATCATTTAGGATCGAGACCCACAGTTCACCTCCTAACTTGGAAGAGTTTCCAGAAAGCTTTGGGATCTCAACTGACCTTTAACACATCATTTCACCCGCAAACTGACGGAAAATCATAGAAAAGGATTCATATATTAGAGGATATGTTGCGGGCTTGTGTGCTGGATTTCGAAGGTAGTTGGATTCAGTATCTACCATTAGTGGAGTTCACCTACAATAATAGTTATCAAGCTAGTATCGAGATGGCACCTTATGAAGCATTATGGACAGAGGTACCAATCTCCACTGTATTGGGACGAGGTTGGTGAATGGCAAATTTTGGGATCAGAAATTATACAACATACTTTTGAAAAGGTCAAACTCATCAGAGATAGAATTAAAATAGCTCAAAGTTGATAGAAGAGTTACAGTGATATACACTGACGAGAGCTAGAGTTTGAGGCATGGGATAAGATATTTATGAGGATTGCTCCTGTAGAGATCTAAAAAATAATAAGTAATGAAATAATATAGTAAAGGAGGAAAATTGGTTTGGCATAGGCCAAGCCATCGACAGTTTCAAGAAATCGTCGACGGTTTCATCTGGCAGTAGCTTATATATAAGGATCCAGCAGCTCATTTCCTTAAAGAAAATTAAATCTCTCTATTCTCTCTCTCTCTAGCTATGGTATCATCTCTCTTTCTCTCTCCCTTTTCACTTTTTTCACCCGAATTAAGCCCAAATTGAAGGATAAACGACATTTCGGGATCCCGACGATGATTCTCCGCAGTTTAACTAGAGCAATTTTGCTGGTTTAGGCTTCCTAGGCAACACTCCAAAATTAGGGTAAGGAAGTTTTTTTTTTAAAGTTTAATTAGTCATTGGGAGTGTGTGGGCCTAGGAATGTTAAATAACTATTATTTTGAGGTTGAGTTGATTAATTAGGATTTATGGATACAGTGTTTTGGTACGTATGCTGCAGGCACAGTTTAGGATCCATGCAGGCATAGCTCCAGGAAATAGGTAAGGGGAATAAGTTATGTCTGTTATTTTAGAAAATTGTACCGATTAAAATATAGCATGCGATTACAAGAATATAGAGTATGATTGTCTAGATGATACAGAGTATGAAAGTTATGGGTATGAAAATTATAATTTTACATATATATACGTATTTTGGGGAAAAACCTGATATTTGGGATTCAGATAAACCTTAGAGATGAGTATATTATTATTTTACAGCATATAATTATAGTTTATCCTATACAGCAGGGAAATACAGTTTTCCCATATCGATTATTATATTATGAATATCACCCAAATTGTGTGGCATGAGAAATGATAGATTTAAATACAGATTTTATATACAGTATTTTACAAAGCCATGAAATTATAGTTTATTCAGAACCATTATATACAGTTTATACAGATTCATGGTATTACAGTTTTATACAAATTCATAGTATTACAGTCTTATACATGGTAATATTAATAAATAGTATTATATAGTATCGGAACCCTGATGAACTAGAGATTTACAGGGAGCACAGTACCATTACTATACAGTTATAGTAGTGCAGCCACACTTTCAGATAAAGTGTTGGTAAATCAGCCGATTGGGCTAGAGGAGAGTAGAGGATCCCCCTAAAATTCGGACCAGGCTGGGTAGGCCAATTGTACTCACAGTTACAGTTACAGTTACAAACATAAATACAATTTGACTTAGCCTGGTAGGCCAACCATGGTTAAGTCCAGCCTACGGGCCACACAATCCGATCATGCAGGGTTAATTCATGATTACAGTTATCCATCCAAGGAAGTTTTCACAGTTATATATATACATAGATTTACGAAAGCAGAATTATTTATTATAATTAAAAGTATGTTCAAATAGAAAATGTGTATCTTAAATGATATAGGTGTGAGTTATGTTATTTATATATATATAAAGAGATGCCTTTTTTGTTACAGTTGAATTAATAGCTATGTTTTGATTATAAAACTCATTTGTCACACACAGATATTAACTTATTCCCACTTACTGAGAGGTGTTTCACCCCAAGAATTCAAACATTTTACGAGATCCAGACAGACAGGCGGAGCGAGCTCTGAGGTAAAGGAGGTTGTGGTACTACCCTAATTTCAAGGTAAGTATTCGAGTTAGGAGATATGTTTTTGTGTAATCCCTAGGACATATGATGACTTTTGGGGATATATGTATAGTTATGTGTTGATGGATGATTAGAACTCTGGTATTGGTGTTTGATGTATGTATGTATATATATATATATGGTTCCACTGTGCAGTATGTTAGTTTGAAGACTGCTGTACCTGGTGCCACTTTGGGCATTACAGGGTACTATAGTGTAGTTTATACAGATATTGTGGATGGAGTATTGCACAGGGCATTACAATTGGTATAAGAGTTTATTATGTGAAGAAAAATTATATATATATATATATATATATATATAGAGTAGAATTTTCAGTCCGTGACAGTTTGGTATCATAGCCTAGGTTGCTAGGTTTTGTAGACTTTAGTACACAGCGAAAAGCAGTACCAGAGTATAGGAATGAATCTTGATGAGGATAGGAAATGGGTAGATCAGATTTTTAGTAAGTCATTATTGGAGGTTAAGATGAGAATTTAGGGTTTTGTCTTATAGTCTGGAGGCAAGAATTCCATGGCAATTTTTGTGATTTTCCTGAAATGACGATTTCAAGAAAGCCATGGTAAACTATCGCTGATTTTTGTTTCTAAGTGGAAAGACTAAACCTTAAATTAGGGATAAGGATGTCAAGTTGATTAGTGGTAAAAGGATATTTTATGGTTCATAGTTAGATTAATGTAATAGTTGTGTTATGAAGTTAGGACTCTCAGACTATGATGTTCTCTTTTCAGGATGGACCCTGAGAATGACAATACGAATACTGGTGGTGGTGACAATGTACGGCCTTCAAGTATGGGCAGCAGAGATTCTGATATGGTATTATGTATCATCGCCCAACAAGTAATGGCTGAGATAGCGAAAAATTTTGGGGAGCAGGGCTGCCCACCAGCTCATCAGGGCTACACCATCGACAAGTTCACTCGAATGAATCCCTCGTCATTCTCAAGAGGAGCCGACCCATTCATAGAAGAGAACTCGGTCCAGGATATTGAGGAGACGTTGTCATTTCTCGCTTGCACCGAGAAGCAAAGAGTATCATTCACTACTTTTAAGTTGACAGGAGAGGCTAAATGTTGGTGGAGGTCAGTGAAGTTGTTGGAGTAGAGGTCGACGCCTGTATCTTTGACCTAGAGCCGCTTCAAGGAGATATTCTTCGAGCAGTATTTCCCTGCTACTACTAGAAATGCTAAAGCAGCAAAATTTCTAAATTTGACTCAGGGGCACCTAATGGTCCAATAGTATGCAGCCAGATTTGTAGAGCTGTCCTAATTTGCCCCATACATGGTACCGAATGAGGAAAAGAAGGTGAGGAGATTTGAGGATAGCCTGAGACAGGGTATTTATGAGCATGTCATGGCATTCTAGGTGTAGACCTTTTCAGAGCTAGTGGATAAAGCCAGAGTGATAGAGACTAGCCTGCAGAGAGGTGTGGGAATACAGAGTCAGAGGAAAAGGCCTATGCCTCCTGATTTCCAAGCAAGCACCAGTTAGAGTCAAAGAAGATATATTATGGGGACCAGCGGTAGGTAGTGAGACTCCAAGCCCCTCAGGGTGATCCACCACCTCCTATTTGTACTAGGTGTGGTCAGAGGCATGTGGGGGAATGCCAGGTTGGAGAGAATGTCTATTATCGGTGCGGTAGAGCCGGACACATTGCACGGTTATGTCATAGGCCATTCAAACAATGTACCCATTCCTAATCATTGCTAGGGAAACAATCAAGAACCCCGAGGAAAACAGCAGAGCAACGCCAATGAAAGGAGTGATGCAATTTGGGAAGAAGGGTAAGCTGAGCCCTAGGTTTATTCTGCCATTTGAGATATTGGAAAGAATCGGTCCAGTTGCCTACAGGTTAGCGTTACCCCCAGTGTTATCTAGAATCCATGATGTATTTCATGTGTCTATGTTGAAGAAATACGTCTCAGATCCATCACATATAATAAGTTATAAGGCACTGGAGCTTGAGGATACTCTATCATATGAAGAAGTGCCATTTCATATCTTAAATGATAAAGAACATGAATTACGCACTGAGAAAATTTCACTAGTAAAAGTACTCAGGAGAAACCATGCAGTTGAGGAAGTCTTGTGAGAGGTAAAGGAGGAAATGCGCAGGAGGTTCCCACATTTGTTCAGCGGGACTCAGAGATAGACAAATAACATTATAGTCCAGGTAAGAAATCAATGGTAAGTATGTTTTGTGTAAATTCAGGTGTGTTTAATGATAGATTTTCATGCAATAGTTTTTGTATTTTGAATGGGTTTTAGGAGAATTTTAATTTAGTTTATTGTAATCTCCCAAAGTCATATATATAACCACAATATTCCTCTGTCATAAGTAAGGGTGATTAAAAAAAATTTCTGTGGTTTCTTTTAAATAAGGACAAAAGTACTGGATAGCAAATTTCGAGGACAAAATTTTTATGAGGGGACAATGTAGAGACTCAAAAAATAGTAAGTAATGAAATAATATAGGAAAGGAGGAAAATTGGTTTGGCATAGGCCAAACCGTCGACAGTTATGATGGAGCTCAGAAAACCGTTGATGGTTTTGAGTTACCATGGTTAGGTAAAGGTAAAATAGTAAAAATGGGTTTGGTTAAAAACCAAACCATTGATAGTTTCAGAAAAATGTCGATGGTTTCGTCTGGCAGTAGCTTATATATAAGGATCTTGTAGCTCATTTTCTTAAAGAAAATTAAATCTCTCTCTCTCTCTCTCTCTCTCTCTCTCTCTCTCTCTCTCTCTCTCTCTCTCTCTCTCTCTCTCTCTCTCTCTCCAATTTTTTAGCTCGGATTAAGCCCGAATTGAAGGATAAACGGCATTTCGGGATCCCGACGATGATTCTCTGCAATTTAACTGGAGTAATTTTGCTGGTTTAGGCTACCCAGGCTCCACTTCAAAATTGGGGTAAGGAAGTTTTTTTAAAGTTTTATTAGTCATTAGGAGTGTGTGCGCCTAGGAATGTTAAATGATTGTTATTCTGAGGTTGAGTTGATTAATTAGGATTTATGGATACAGGGTTTTGGTACGTACGCCGCAGGCATGGTTTAGGATCCTTGCAGGCATAGCTCCAGGAAATAGGTAAGGGGAATAAGTTATGTATGTTATTTTAGAAAATTGTACCAATTAAAATATAGATTACAGGAATATAGAGTATGATTGTTTGGATGATACAAAGTATGAAAGTTATGGGCATGGAAATTATAGTTTTACGTATATATACAAAATTTAGGGAAAAACCTCATATTTGGGAAATACAATTTTCCCATAATATGAATACCACCCAAATTATGTGGCATGAGAAATGATAATTTTAATTACAGAATTTATATACAATATTTTACATAGCTATGAAATTACAATTTATTCAAAACCATGATATACAGTTTATACAGATTCATGGTATTACAGTTGTATATAGATTCATAGTATTATAGTCTTATACACATTCATAGCATTACAGTTTTATACAGATTCATAGTACTGTTGTTTTATACATAACCATGATATTACAGATTTATATAGAACCATGATATTACAGATTTAGATAGAACCATGATATTATAGATTTATACAGAATCATGGTATTACAGTTTATACACAATCATGGTAACATGGTTTTATTAATAAATGGTATTATATAGTATCATAACCCTGATGGACCAGAGATTTACAGAGAGCATGGTACCATTGATATAAAGTTATAGTAGCGCAACCACACTTTCAGATAAAGTGTTGGTAAATTAGTCGATTGACTAAAGGAGAGTCGAGGATCCCCCTAAAGCTTGAACTAGGCTGGGTAGGCCAATCATACTCAAAGTTATAGTTACAATTACAGACACAAATACAATTTGACTTAGCCGAGTAGGCTAGCCACAGTTAAGTCCAGCTTACAAGCTGCACAACCTGATCATGTGGGGTTAATTCATGATTACAATTATCCATCTAAGGAAGTTTTCACAGTGACATATATAAATAGATTTACGAAAGCAGAATTATTTATCATAATTAAAAGTACATTCAAATAGAAAATGTGTATCTTAAATGATATAGGTGTGAGTTATGTTATATATATACAGAGATGCCATTTCGATTACAGTTGAATTAATAGCTATGTTTTAATTATAAAACTCATTTTCCACACACTAATATTAACTTATTCCCACTTACTGAGAGGTATCTCACCCCAAGAATTCAAACATTTCAGGAGACCCAAACAAACAAGCGGAGCAAGCTCTGAGGTAAAGGAGGTTGTGGTACTACCCTAGTTTTAGGGTAAGTATTCGAGCTAGGAGATATGTCTTTGTGTAATCCGTAGGATATATGATTACATTTGGGGATATATGTATAATTATGTGTTGATGGATGATTAGAACTCTAGTATTGTTGTTGGATGTATGTATATGCTTCTGAAGTGTAGTATGTTATGTTTGAAGACTGTTGTACCTAGTGCCACTTTGGGCATTACAGGGTACTATAGTGTATTTTATACAGATATTATGGATGGAGTATTGCACAGGGCAATATAGTTGGTATCAGAGTTTATTATGTGAAAAAAAAATTATATATTTATATAGTAGAATTTTTAGTCTGTGACAGCTCCAATGAAAGGAGTTATGAGATTTGGAAATAAGGGTAAGCTAAGCCCTAGGTACATCGGGCCATTCGAGATACTGGACAAAGTTGGTCTGATTGCTTATAAGATAGCGTTACCCCTGGTATTCTCTAGGATCCATGACGTGTTTCACGTGTCTATGTTAAGAAATTATGTCACAGATCTTTCACACATGATAAGCTATGAGTCTCTAAAAGTCAAAGACATATTATCATATAATGAAGTGCCAGTTTAGATTTTAGACCGCAAGGAACAAGAACTACATACCAAAATGATTCAGCTGGTGAAAGTGCTCTAGAGTAATCACGCATTTAAGGAAGTTTCATGGGAATTAGAGGAGGAAATACAACAAAGGTACCCACAATTGTTCAACAAGGCCCAACTCTAGTCAGGTAAGGGTAATGGTTTAGGTAAGTGTTTGGTTTTTGAATATGAATTCGTTTAGAGCAGGTTTGTCAGTTTAAACTATATGTGTTTGGTTTTAGGTTAAGAGTGGTTTTTAGGAGAGTTTTTGATTTGCTACATGTACTCTCCCAAAAGCTTAAATGTAACCATGATATTCCTTCGCCATAAGGGAGGATAAACTTGGGATAGAGCCGCTATGTGGGTAGCTGCCGGCTCTTTCTAGAGTTGGGTAAATATTTCAATAGTTTTCATATGTTGGTATAAGTGCTAGATAGCAATTTTTATAAGGAGAGGAGGATGTAGGAACCTGAACCAAGAAAATAAAAATAAAAGAAAATAAAATGAGAAGGAAAAAGAAAAGAAGGAAAAACGTTTGGCACAGGGTCAAACCGTCAACGGTTTTGGGGAGCTCAAGAAAACCATCGACGGTTTCAACAATCGAGAGTTTTTATATAAGAAACTAGGAAAAATTGGTTTGGTAAGTGACTAAACCATCGAAGGTTTCAGTAAAATTGTCGACGATTTTCCTAGGGCTAAGTTTACTTAAGTGGGAAGTAAGCTTAAAATTTTATAATTTTCATATTTCTCTCTCTCTCTCTCTCTCTCTCTCTCTCTCTCTCTCTCTCTCTCTCTCTCTCTCTCTCTCTCTCTCTCTCTCTCTCTCTCTCTCCAAATTAGGGTTTCACTCTCTTACTCTCTCTCTAGCCCAAGATCTCTCCACACGTACTCTCCGGTCCTCTCTCCCTCCTCTTGGCTTGCCGGTTCTCTCTCCTCGGCTAGTTAAGAAGCTAGGGTTTCCATCCTCTGAACGATGTAGGCATATTTTTAGGAATAGGTCAGGGGATTAGATTATGCTAGTTAGTTTTGAAATGTGAATCGATTAAATTGAAGTATATATATACAGGAATGCTATGTATGATTTTTGCATGAATCGGGCATATGAAAATGAGAGTTTTTGTATTGTATACGTATTTGGGGAAAAATAAAGTTATTAGGGTAATCATCCCCTTTTTCCTATAAATCAAATATTTTGAGTTAAATTAAACTCTAGGAATGATTATACCTTTAGTTTCAACAAAATATATATTCCCCGAGCAGTTTATTATATTATGAAGTATCACTCAAATCGTGTGGCATGAGAATATTTATGGCTATTGCATAAATGAACATGATGGTTTCATGGTATTATACAATGAAAGATACGATTTTTAAACCAAGTTATAGCATGATCATTTTTATACAGAATTATGAATATGACGACTTATATTGAGTTATTGTATTATCAATTTTATACAGAATTATGAATATGACGGTTTACACCGAGTTATGACATGATCAGTTTTATACAGAATTATAAATATGACGATTTTATACTAAGTTATGATATGCTAATTTTTATGTTGAGTTATAATACGACAGGTTTTATACAGAATTATGAACATGACGGTCTTATACCGAGATATGACAGGTTTCATACAGATTCATGTACATGACGGTTTTATATAGATTTATGAAAATGAGATCTTGTTACTTTTTTTACTATGTAAATTATATATATGATTTATGAACCTTGAGGGACTAGATCTTATGGAAGCTCGGTACCGTAGTTAGGGATATTGTTAAAGCAACCACACTATTTTGAGAGTGTTGGTATTAGACAATCGATTTAGCCTAAGAAGAGTAGGATACCCTCCTAGGTCCGGAATAGGTTGAGGTAGGAAAATCGTACTTCAAAGCATGTTATGGTGACCTAGCAATGGTCGGACGACCAAATTGCAAGGTTCAGTCTTTGGACCGCCCAACTTGATCATGGGGGTTATTCGTGATGTTATATGATGTCCCAACGAGGAAGGTTCTCTATCCATATATGTTATTTACGAAAATGGGCTATATTGAGCCGAAACTATGTTATGAAGGAAAATATATGTTTTTTCAATGATACAAGTGTGAGTTCAGTTTTTAAATACCATTTCAGTTAAAGTTAAATATATGAATGTTTTATGATCACACTAAAACTCATGTTAACCACACACTAATGATAATCTAATCCATTTTACAAAGAAGTGTCTTACCCCAATATCCAACTCATTTTTTAGGTCCTACAGGGAATTGAGCCTAGCGTGCTACGGGGCTAGATTTTGATTTTGGTAGTTACTGTAAGTGTAAGCGAGACACTTGTATATTATGTTTTTGTTTATTTTGGGATGTAATGTATAGAACATGGAGAAAAATATGTGTAGCTGGAATGGTTTAGAACTCTAGTAAGGTGTTTTGAGGTTTAATTATCTTTCGCTGCATGTTTATATTAGTTTATAGACAGGGACACCGGGGACCCCCTATTTGGATTCGGATGGTTATAATTATGGTATCAGAGATATATGTGTAGGAACTAGCACTCCGAGGCCTACTGGGTTCGGGGCGCTACATTACATACTTTTACCATATATGATTTCTAGTTTTATACAAATGAAAAAGCACAAAATGCCTCAAAAGTACTAAAACTCCTTTCATAAGATATTTCGAAGGTTAAAATACACGTCTTTGGCTTGGAGGAAGTATTTCCATGCCTTTAAAGTACCAAATGAATTTATCCGAGCAAATGCGCATTTTTGAGTCATCTATAAATTTCTAGGCTTTGTGATAAGGGATTCCTTCTGTTGATATTAGTTGTTCCCAAACCTACTCCCTTGCTTGATCGGTTAATGTCAGATTAAGAAAAAGGGATTTTTATGGGTTCTTGTAATTTTTATGTATACTAAACTACTATAACATCATATATTTATTCTTTTATTACATTTTACTTTATTCTTTTCTTTTATTTTCTTATCTTCTTTGTTATATTTCCTTACTCCTTTTGATGAATTTAAAAGTCTAAAGTATATCTTTTCATGCGTCAAAGCAAGAAAAAACGTCCTTGTTTGAAGAAATCTTCCACCTTCAATTGGTAATTTTTTCAAGAAACACAAACTTAACTTAAGATAAAAAATTCAATCATTCACTAAAATTTCAAATGGATGTCTCGAATTCAAGTTGATTATGTTTTGCCTCTTCCTCAGAGAAAGATGATCAAACAATTACCAATTATGGTTCTTGCGAATCGGATCATTCATATAATATACAAAATTAAAAAAAAATCTCCAAATATTCGAGAAGCTAATATAAGTTCTAGCCATATATATTCTGATTACCAACTCAGGCTAGATCTAGTTGCATTTTATTGGAATTGAAGGAAGAACCCTAATGAATTTGAATTTCTTCTTTTTATTTTCGAAGTACCACTCATTGACTAGCACTATTTTGATGTAAACATTTAGAAGTAATTAATCATATTTGTTAAATAGCATACCCTTTCAAAATATGTTAGAAATGATTCCTTAAAAAATGCTAAGGTAGGTTCAAATTATACAAGTTATAATATAATATAGTTGAGAGAAAATAACTGAATAATGTAAGAAATAAGCTCTTCAAATTTTCTTTATTCTCCAACTCTAATGGTTGAACCTGTTGAAACATAATTTAAATATAAAACCATTAGTACAAAATATTTTTTTTATCATCAAAACCAGACTAGTGAAATTTTGGGGTTAACAATCTCTTCTTTTTTGATAATGACAATCTATTAAAAATAGGAACAAACTTTTAAAATAATAAGAAATTTCTAGTGAAGTTTAATTAAATGATACATAGACATTCAATTTTGCACACAAGTTCCTATTTTCATATTTCACCCACTTTGGCATCATCAAAACTGAAAAAAAAAAAAAAATGAGGGGTGAAGAAATTAATTATAAGGATGTTCCATACTACTCCCCCTTTCCTATTTGAAAAACAATTCTCGATAAAGCTGAAATTTATAGAATTGTGCCAATATGCTCCATAAGTTAAAAAAAAATGCATAATTAAAATTACGACAAAAAGAAGTTAATGCCAAATGTTGCATGGTTATGATTTTTTTTTTTTTTTTAAAAAAAAAGGTCCAATTAACTTAAAACTTTCCATACTTATAATATTTCTCAACATTAAAAAGGAAAAAGTGGGGCTATGTGCCTTGCAAATTAAAAGACAATATTCACAATTTAAAATTCAATCAAACACAAATATCAAGTTTGAAATCCAATTTAGGATCAAAATCAAGATATTTAGTATTTCTAAGTCATTCAAGTTTCTTATATTTAAAAATTTTCAATGCTTCTTCACAATCATTCTCAAAATTTTTCACTACTTATATTTCCAAAATGATTATCAAGATATTCAATCAATTCTCATGTCGATAAGATATTCAAAAAGTCTTAAATCTCACAACAACAAAATGTTCAATATTCTCTACAACAAAATATTTCTATAAGCTCAATATGCACAAAAATCTTAGTATATAATATTTTCAAATTTTCACAAGATAGTTAATACGCACAATTTCAAAACTAATATATTCAATATTATCAAAATGATTATCATCAACAAAAATCTCCGATTGCTCAATATTCTCAACAGCAAGATATTTATTTAAGCATGTTCATTCGTAAGATATTTATTTAAGCATGCTCACCTTCAAACCAATGCATATAAGTTTCAAAAGATTTCACAATGAGCATTTCAATATAAAAGATTTTTAAATTTTCATCAACATACCATACACTCAACGAAATACTTATCCTCAAATCACAACAGTTCAAAAATTCACAAATTTTCATCATACTAAAGAGTAGTTAGACATGAATTGCACAACAATTCATTTCCAAAAATAAATGTTAAGGAGAAACAAACACAAGTTTAAAAAAATATATATATATTTCCTTAGAAAGGATGAAACCTTGGGTAAAAACAATTAGATTAAAAAAATAACAAGTTTGAATTCAAAAGCTCATCACATAGTTTCAATTTTTTAAAGAAAAACATTTCAACTCTTGATTTGTAGTGACGACGATGCCAGCATTGTTGAGCTATAGTGGAGTTGGTGTCAGTATTATTGAGCTGTAATGGAGATAGTCAGTATTATTGAACTACAGTGACGGTGCCCTAGCACACCTTCATTGAATCTCATTTCCACCTACCATTCATATACATCCCCATCCATGGCTACATATGTATATATATATATACATAAGTGGAGATTTTTGTGTGTGTAATATATATGAGAGTGTAATTGAGTTGAAGAAGGTGAGAGAGAGTTGAGTTGAGTGGAGTGTAGTTGCCTCCTCCTCCTCCTTCTTGTATTTTCTCCCACTTTTATTGAAGATTGGTGTGCTCCATAGATGTAAGTCAGTTTGGGCTGAACCACATTAAATCTTGGTGTTCTTTCTTGCTTGTTTATTTATATTTGTGGTGTGATTGTCGCTCCTCGATCCCCAAAAATTGGCATTAGAGCTAGATTGGAGCAAAACCGCCACCGCACAAAAATGTAAGCAACTCAAAATCATGTTTTGAGTGCACCAGGGTGTTCCTCTCGATGAGACGAAGCCAATGGAGCAAATTGGAGCTCAAACGGAGGCTCCACAAGTCCACATGTGGCCATACGTGCTTCCAGCAGTCAATTATCATTGCCACACGCTTTCACACACCACCAGGTCACCAGCATGTGATTTCACGTGCCCCCGTGCGCCGACCAGCCCACGAGGTGTGTACCTCATGCGGCTACTGCAGCTTGAAGAAGAAGCTAACGTCAGTATGTCGCCTCTCCTGCGTTAGCAGCCACGTCAGCCACAACCTCAGTGTCCCATCAACAGTTTTGAATCCACATCAGTGCCACGTGACATCCCATTCAGCATCCATGTCAACTACCACATCATCAGCTGGGACCCACTTTTCCACATCAATAGCCACAACATCAAACGATGTCAGTGATGTTAAGTTTAACAGAGGGTTGACCTTTTGACCATAAAGTTTTACCAAACTTTTTGGAGCCATTTCAGGTCCATTTTTCGAACAAGTTGAACCATTCCCAAGGTTTTCGCCCATTTTGGATCCAACCGTGCTGTCTATTTGAGCTGATTCCATTTATAGATAAGCGAATCGAGATATCAAATGAAAAGAGCATAAAGATCGAGATGTTTGACGATACTAATTTCAATTTTTGGAAGATGCAATGACTCACTCTAAAATGAGTAGCACAAAGGCTTTCCCAAGTATAGTAGTTCTATCGCGTAATAATTAGCCCAAAAGACTAGATCATCTCCTTAGGGAATGTAACTTAATTTCAAACTCACGTAAAAAAAAAAAAAAAAGAGGAGAAAATAAACCATTTACTGAACACAATTTAGATTCAAATTCTTGGGTTTTTGAGAGTTTGTAACGAAATTTAAACAACGCAAAACATAAACTACGAACCTAACACGCATAAAGTAAATGACAAGAAAAGGATAACGATAAATAAACGATGGCAAGTAAACGACAAAAACAACCGAAGCTTTAAATTTTCAAACAATTAACCAAAAATAAGAATTCGTTAATCTAATAAAAACCATTCAATACTATGGTAAAACCAACACAATAAAAATAACTTTGTTAAAATTGGTGTATTCCTAATAGGGGATGAATTGGGTATTTCAAAAAAAATTCTTCCTAGGTTAGGTATGTTCAATGTTGAACCATAAGCAGTTTTACACAACCTAGGGCCTGTCAAAGAAAATACCAATTATCGGACAATATAAAACTGAGCAGATAAATAAAACAGATAAAGCAAGCTCAGTACTTCCCAATCATTCACAATAATAAAGATATAAACATTCAAGTGTTGAAATTAAATAGCATGGGGAAGAGAAAGCCAACACAATATTTGTAATCGAGGTTCAGCCAAATCAGCCTACGTCCCTACCTCAAGCTAACCAGCAAAAGGATTCCACTAATGCTCACTTAATGGGTGGAGCATCACCAATTACAACCTCCTCTCCTTACTGGGCGAGGAATACCCCAGGTCACATTACAGGGCTGACCCCAACCTAGCCACACCTTACATGACGGTGTACCTAGTTCTCTTAATCGAGTCTGAACCAATCCAGGACTTTTTTAACCGGGCTAAGTCTATCTGGTCACTACAAGAAATCAGGTTATTATTGACTATTTTGAACTATCACTAACAATCAAAAAATCGTCACTAATACTATTAGTCACGGTTCTCTAAGTATTAGTGATGGTTCTAACTTTGTCAACATATCTGCAGATACTATTACTTATTAATGACGAAATATTCAAACCATCACTAATAGTAGCTCAAATAATCGCTCATATGAAATATAAACCATCAATCAAAGAAATTTAATCATTCACTCAGTTTGCAAAAATGAGACACAAATTTTCACCTGCTTATTTGAGTGGTCATCCAAGAATACGTCTGAACTCTGCAAGAACTTATGGGGCAGATAGGTTCAAGATTTTTCTCTCTTGTGCATTCACTTCTGATGATCTGTGAACTCCACGAATAAATCCCTTAACTCCTTAGCTATCTTGTATTCTGCAGTTCTTGAGTGATAGAGGTTTAATTCTTCGCTAATTATAGCATTTGTGCTCTGTAATTCCTGCTGCAAGATGAGAATCATAAAATCAATTATGCAATTCCATAACAAAGCTCCAACAATAGCACAAAATGTCACTTTTATAGTTGATGATATTTCCTCAAAAAATATCAAAAATAAAAATGAAAGTACTTGCCAGGGACTTCGGTTTCAAGTTCCCAATTAATGGTTTAAATAATCCATGCCTTAGTATCTTTTCAGTTATCACCCAGGGGCTACAGAAAATGAACAAAATAATGAAAGCTAATTGACAAGGGAAATATAAGTTCTAATGGAAGCAATTACTCCAAATCTAATATAAGTCGACATAAAACAAGAAGAAAAGGAGGATACTATACAATCAACAATAATAATGCATTAAGTTGATACCTTCCTATTGAAAATGTTATAATGTGATTTGGATTCTCCAAAAATTCCCATAATTTCTTCAGGTTCTCTTTAGAATCCAACACAATGATTCCCCTCGTGTATGTATCTAAAGACAAGCTTGGGAAAATGCATACTTGTGTTGATATGGTAGTCTGTTTATATATGAATTCAACAACTATTCTTGGGGACAAGTCTTTTTCCAAATTGTCAATTGACACGAAATGGTCATAGCCAGTGATTCTATTCATAAGTAAAGTTTCCCCTCCCATATCTAAGTCTTGCTCTATAGACTGAGACAAGCTTGACTTGTTCTTGACATTTGAACTATAAATATCCTCATGGCAGACAACACTTCCAACACTAGAATCACTGCCTTCTCTTGAATCTAAACCAAAAGCTAGTAGGGCGGTAGGCTATTTCTCCATTCTTAAATTGTGTCTAAGCAAAATATGTCCAGCTTTGAATAGAGTAAAGTACATTAGTTCATAAATCGAAAAAAGAAGCTATAATACTATACAGAACAATAAGAAGTTAAATTTGTAGTTTCATTTTGACCATTAAACCTCCTTTACAAGACAATATAAAAAAGAACATCTATTATTTTCTATTCACAAGATGTGCTAAAAAGATAAAAATATTCACAAAAGCAATTAATCAAGGTAAGATATTAATTGATTGGTTTATTATCACAAATTTCAAGACTTCATTAACCCCTACTCAACTTCGGGCACATCCTCAACACATTTGATGAGACCATTAGTGACCTTTTAATTGTCCACATTCCATCAATCAATGTAGTTTTAGTGTATTTTGGATCCTTTACTTCAACTTACTAACATTGTATAGTAAGAGGAACAAATTATACATTTATTTTAAACTGCTTCTATATATATATATGACAATAATAATCATAGTACATGTTTTGGGCACTTTGAACATCCTCTCTCCTTTCTTTGTTTGCGTGCATGGGTGGGTTACTCGTGAAGATGACTACATTTTAGCAGGGTCATTATGAGACTATCTTTGTAGCAGTGGATAGATGAAAACAATTCATGATATTTTCTAGGAAGCAAAATCAGATATATATCAGGTGATATATTGACTAACCTCGCCAATGCGCATGACACCACATATGAGAATCTCGATTAGTTGAAGATAAAATAGAACGAGCAACCCATGTCCTTTTAAGTAGAATGCTTGAAAAGAAAGACCATTTCTAGTAGTCTTATATTAGTGATGGTTTTTACAACCGTCACTAATAAAGCATTTGTTGATGGGGAAAAAATTCAATAGGTTACCAAGTATAGAGAACTCGCACACGGATAGTCTCACCGAGAAGAAATTATCTGCTAGCTTCACCTTTATAAGTTGACTCAAAATCCCCCAAATGGTGGATTATTAGTGTCAATTTTACAAATCGCCACCAATATAGTGGATTATTAGTGATGGTTTTTTAAAACCATCTCTAATAATGCCTGTTAACGAAAGAACAATCTGTGTTTGATTGGTTGAGTTTAGACAATGAGCTATGGTCTTTCGTTAGGTGCTTAGGGTGCTTCTGAGCCAATTGGTATAGGTTGTGTAGCGAAGTATATGCCACATTGGGTGGCTATACAATTCGTAATGGATCAATAACTTTCGGGCAAGGTTGACTTCTTACCTCTCCCGTAAAGATCATTCCAAGAAGGGGTTTCCATTAGGCACTACAACTAGTGGAAGAGTCATATGTTAACTCGAGCAAATTGTAATGAAGCATGTGTTTATGACAATGAGTAATCCTAAGACTTCACCATCTGATCAATCAAGAATGCATAGGAAAGGTTGTGATTCCTCTGCATCAAGGAACCCTAACAATCGTAGTGATAACCTTCGAAGATCAAGGTAGAGATAATAAGTGAATGGAGCAATAAGGAGGAAGACTTCCCTCTGGATATGAAGGTTCAACCTAGTGGTGCAAGTGAAAATAATGTCAAATAAAAAGTGGCACTGGTTCCACCCAAAAAGGTTGAAAGCAGTTGTCGAATGAGGCATTTGGGTTGATTGTGGGCAATAGCATGTCATTGAAGGTGCTTAAGCTATTTGGGTGCACTCAGGTATGTTTCTTGTGGCACCCATCTTCTGTTCTTTAGGAGGCTAGAACGTCTCTAGGAGGCTAGAACGTTTCTAGAATTGGAGCTAGCTTCAATCCAAGAAATTTTCTCCTGCTTATTTGGGTGGTCATCCAAGAACACGTCTAAACTCGCAACACAAAGCCAGCAAGCTCTATGAGACCTTATCCTTTTAACATCCAGAACATAAATTGGACCCTTGATCTACTAGTATTTTCAAATTTCAATATTGCATCGAATGATTAATCAACAGTAGCATAAAGAACAAAGCGCGCTGGGTGCCACAAGAAACATCAGTGCAACTGTCCACAATCAACCACAAGAAACCTAAGAGCACTTAAACAGCTTAAGCACCTTCAGTGACATGCAACTGTCCACAATCAACCCCAAGGCCTCATTCGACAACTGCTTTCACCCTTTTCGGGTGGAACCATTGGTGTCACATTTGATTTGACATTATTTTCACTTGCATCATTGGGTTGAACCTTTGTATCGAAAGGGAAATCTTCCTACTCATTGCTCCATTCACTTACAATCTCTACCTTCATCTTGGAAGGTCCTTCACTATGATTTTTAGGATTCCTTAATGCAGAGGAATCACAACATTTCCCTGTGCATTCTTGCTTGATCAGATGGTGAAGTATTAGGCTTACTCATCTTCATAAACACACACTTCATTACAATTTTCTAGAGTCAACATATGACTCTTCCACCAGTTATAGTACATAATGGAAACCCCTACTTGGAATGATCTTTGTGGGACAGGCGAGAAGTCAACCTTGCCTGGAAGTTATTGATCCATTTCGAATTGCATAGCCACCCGATGTGGCAGATACTTCGCTACACAACCTATTCCAACTAGCTCACAAGCACCCAAGCACCTAAAAAAAGACCATAGCTCATTGTCTAAACTTAACCAATCAAACACAGATTGTTCTTTCATTAACGTCCATTATTAGCGATGGTTTTAAAAAAAACCCGTCACTAATAATCCACTATATTAATGACAATTTGTAAAATCGACACTAATAATCCACCCTTTGGGGGGTCTTGAGTCGACTTATAAAGGTGAAGCTAGCGGATAATTTCTTCTCAGTGAGACTGTCCGCTTGTGAGTCCTTTATACTTGGTAACCTATTGAACTTTTTCCCTCGTCAACAAATGCATTATTAGTGAGGTTGTAAAAACCATCACTAATATAAGACTACTTGTCACTGTATTTTTCTTCAAGCATTCTACTTGAACAGACATGGGTTGCTCATTCTATTTTATCTTCAGCTCATCCAAGTTCTCATATGTGGTGTCAAGCACACTGGCGAGGTTTGCCAATATATCACCTGATATATATTCGATTTTGCTTCCACAGATAATATCAAGAATATTTTTCATCTACCCGCCGCTACAAAGATAGTCTCTTAATGACCATGCTAAAATGTAGTCATCTTCATGAGCAACCCACCAACTGCTCTTGAGGTGCTTTTATTAATCCTTTTCATATTCA
This sequence comes from Malania oleifera, assembly GCF_029873635.1. Classification (NCBI taxonomy): domain Eukaryota; kingdom Viridiplantae; phylum Streptophyta; class Magnoliopsida; order Santalales; family Ximeniaceae; genus Malania; species Malania oleifera. The sequence continues at coordinate 75,065,733 of NC_080424.1, read as the reverse complement.
CATCTTCTCAATTTGATGTCTTCTATAATTAGGTGATCTTTAAAAGATTCCTCATTTATTTGGAACTCAAATTATCCTTATACGCCCAAAATCTCCCTACTACACACCCGATGTGGGATCCTTACACAAAGATCCTATATGTAAAACAACTCGTATAGGTTCATATAATAAGTTTCTAATGCTAAATTAAATGAACTCCATGAAAACTATCCACATTAGACAATTGAAGTATGGTTGAAATACAAACATCACTTTCAAAAATATTTTAGCATGCAGTATAGCATACTCATTTTAGCGCATGGTTTATGGACTTTTGATTATTTTGGGAAAATTCTAATGAAATTTTGGCAGCATGCCGTTTGTAAATAGAACATTTTTCCATAAAGACATGCTCCAAAAACATGGTTGTTTATAGTAAGTAATTCAGATTAAGCATGTGAGAACCTAAAAATATCTACCAGAATCCATTACACAAGCCACTGCATCAGCCATGCAGGAGGCAATCAGTTCAATTACCATGCACTCCTATTATCACCTATCAGCATGCATTTCACAATACTACATCAGCCATGCAGTTGCCATTCCAGACAAATTAAATAAGAAATCCATGATATTTAAGCAATTCAGAATAGTCCAATATAGTTCATGTGAAAATATAAACTATCCATCAAAGAGATATAATTATTTAATACAACATGGATAGAAGGTTGTCGTGCTAATCTCATAAGGCACATGGGAACAGAAAGTCACAATGAATATCTCTTTAGGTTTACTTCGAACCATTCGAAGGAATGATATGATAAATGTGGAGACTAACGTCCAATTCTTAATCAGTATGCCAAAGGTGTATAGTGAATGCATATACCAAGATTTGTCATTTTAGGCACAAACAACTTCCTAAGCCTTTTAGTCATCACTACCCCTTATCTTAAGAACTAAGGAAGGATTAAGCAACTATGTAATTCCAATCAGAACCAAAAAAAAGTCAATAGGTTTTTCATGTTTATGAAAATTGTAAACAAAATGGGAAGTGCTTGAGAAAATACTAAGCATCGATCGATATTCATGTAAATTTAATTGATGAAAACTAGATAAAATCAAAGTTTTGTTGTGCCTAATACCAACAACAAAACAAGAAATAAGAGCAAGCGATTTATCAATGATGTCTTCAATTTCCAATTTTAGCAAACTAAAGTTTAACAATAACATTGAAGGAAACCTAATCAATTATAGAAAGCAACCGACATTGAATCGCAACCCAAGTTGTAGAGCTTAGCCAATCATGTTCGCAACCCAAAATTTTCAGATCAAATTAATCCCACAATAAATCATTCAAAAACAATAAACTACATGAATACTAAAATTAAGGGAACAAACTAAATCACCAACAAACTATTGCAACAATAAAATAAAAGACAAAAAGTGTATGAAACAAGCCTGCATTCCACACTCACCTTGTCTCAACAAAAGCCAACTCAAATAAATCTATGCTTCTACAAATGAAATATCATATTCCCACCTTTCAACAGAACAACAATCCTACGTATTTGGTTACGTAAACTATATAAATTTATATAAATCTTGATAAAATATAGTACAAAATTGTATCTTCTATTTTAAAATTTTGTATAATTTTTAATTCAACTTTCAAAATCTATACTTCCAAATATATAAAGGTTCCATTTGAAGCGCATGAATTTTGGACTTTCAATTCAGATTTAGGTGACATTAAACAAATTTAAATATAATTTTATATTACATCTTAGTCAAATCCAAAACATTTCAAAACATAGGAAATTAGAATTTTGAATGACAATTTTTTAATTTAAGAAGGGTATTTTAAACTTAATAAAGCAAACTGAATGAATTGTAAAAATACACAAATATGATTGTAATGATTTTTATAAATGATAGTTTTGAAAGTTATGACTCATTTAGATCAAGAATTTTAGTTAATGAAAATAAAGAAAATGAAAATAATGAGGACACTCACACACTCATGCACACACGCAGACACGCAGAATGTCGCAAACACACTCACACACTCATCACACGCATGTTGTCAGACACACATTGACGCACACACGATCACATTCGCACACATTGTCACACAAATACTCACCTACAAGGGAAGAGGAAGGATCGACGGCGGCAGAAACAGAGGGAGCAGCTCACGGCGCCGGTGGAGGTAGCAACTGACGGTGTCAGCGGGGGTGGCGGCTACAGGAGGAACAAACGGTGGGGGTGGCCGGAGAGGACGAACATAGGGAGGAGGAGGGGGGGGGGGGAAGAAAGTCAAAGGGAGATCGAGGAGATGGGGTAAGAGATGGGGGGGAAATTGGGCGAAAGGGTTTTAAGATTTTAGGGTATTAGTAATGGTTTAAAACCATCACTACTACTCCAAAAATCGTCACTAAAAGTTCGTAAAATTGTTTATATATTTTTAATAAAGAAAAAACTATTAGTAACGGTTTTATAAACCGTCACTAATATAAGACTATTAGCAATTGTTTTGGAGAAATCGTCATTAATATTCTATTATTAGTGACGGTTTTTAAAACACCGTCACTAATAATACACTATTAGTGACGGATTTAAAAACCCTCCCTAATATTCTACCTATATTTTTCTTTTTAATATTTTTCCACTTGTTTTTTCAATAATAAATAGATGATAACATCATTTTTATGTTATCTTGCCATTTTATTTCATAACTGTCAACAACTACTCTAAATCGTCACTTGGAACATTTATTTAATCTTAATTTAGATTAAATTTTTTGTTCAAGGAAGAAAAGAAGAAAAATAACAAGGAAAAATATATCGAGGTTGCTTATATTAGGAAAAAAAAATGAGGAATGATCTTTTGGACTTGATTCATTGAAGAAGCTAAAAATGAGTAATGCTTCCGTGAAACCTTTGCACAATATATACTACAAAGTTCATCTCAAAGAAACTGGAAAAATCTTCTGCAGATGATGAAAGTGGGACTTCCTTAAATAGAATGCTTAAAGAGAAAGACCTATTGGGTTGGGTTTCCCTCCTAAGTGACGATGGGCCAAACTTACCCAATATGGGCCCATGTGTGGAAAGACCCATTTGGGAGAATAGGGTTAATCCTTTGTTGCTGCAAAGAGTAGTGGACAATCAGAAAATAAAAAAGAAAAAAGAAGAGAGAGTCGTGACCATCACAGAGAGAGAGAGAGAGAGAGAGAGAGAGAGAGAGAGAGAGAGAGCTATCCAATCTTGATCAACTACTCCGATCAATGAGCATTCGTCGTCCGAATTGAGTTAACAATTTACAAGGATGTTCATGACATGTGAAATTTCATTGTGAGTCGTGGAGATCGGATTCTAAGCATCCAATGTTCGATTTCAACCCATGAACAATGGCCTCGATTTTTTTTACCACAACAGAGAGAGAAAACTGTCCAGTCTTGATCAAATGCTCCAATCAATGAGCATTCCTAGTCCAATTGAGCTGAAAATTTATAGGGATGTACATGACGCATTAATATTCATTGTGAATGGTGGAGATTGGATTGTGAGCATTCATTGTTTTTTTTTTTTTTTTGCATCCCGTGAAGACTCTATTTTTATGAGATCTTTCTTTAATTCTTGTAGAAGTTGATTTATGCCAAGGAATTCTATTTCTTGAAGATAGTTGCTGATTGTATGCGTCTAGTTGAGACTACAAAAGACTCATGTATTTTCGTAATTATTGATAGTGGAATTGTTTGAGTGAACTACGGTCCCATGACTTTTCCTTCTCACATCAAAAAGGTTTTTCACATAAAAATCGTGTGTCTTGTGCTTGTGGACTTTGGATATATATTTTTTCCGCATATATATATGAGATATTTCTTTAATTCTTGTAGAAGTTTCTTTAATTCTTAGAGAAGTTGATTTTTATGAGATTTTTCTTTAATTCTTGTAGAAGTTGATTTTATGGTCATAACAGATTCACACAAAGAGGGAGTTTGAGTATTGTTATTTCTCCCAACAAGACCGTCACTAGTAACTTATATTAGTGACAGTTTTAGAGTACTCCTTATGCGACTGGGTCATGACAACTGCTTTCACCCTTTTTTGGTGGAATCATTGGTGTCACTTTTGATTTCACATTAGAGTCACACTAGAACTAGGTTGAACCTCCGTATCCAGAGGAAAATCTTCCTCCTCGTTGCTCCATTCACTTACTGACTCTACCTTGATCTTGGAATGTCCTTCACTAGGATTGCTAAGATTCCTCGTACAGAGGCATTGCAACCTTTCTTGTGCATTCTTGTTTGATCAGATGGTAAAGTCTTAGGATTACTCATCTTCATAAACATATACTTCCTTACATTTGCTCGAGTCAACATATGACCCTACCACTAGTTGTAGTTCCTAATAGAAACTCCAGCTTGGATTGATATTAGTGGGACAAAAAAGAATTCAATCTTCTCCCAGCTAAATTCAAGCTAGAAAATTTGCTCGGAAGTTCTTGATCCATTCTAAATTATTTTTCTTTTAGTTTTTCAAGAACATACAAAAACATAAACTAGCTAATTTTGCATTTTTATAACATTTATAAGATAAATAAATAAATAATTCTCACACTATATGCTTATGGAAATAATTTTATTTTTTCATTTTTTAGTTGTTGAAAATAGTTTTTATCTCAAAATTTTCAATTTTATATATCAAATTTAGAAAATATTTTTTTCATTGTTTTATAGATTTCTAACTCTTACATTGTGAATGGGACGATGAAATTCAGATTTTGGATTTTAATTATATTGACCATATGTAAAGTGTTTTCTAATACATAAATTCAAATCCAAATTCCAAAATAAAAAATTTCAAAATTTATTTTATATAATTTTTAAAAAATTGAAAACAAGTTATCTTTTTTGTAATTATATTGAAATATATAAATATTTTTTAAAAAAAAATATTTTACACATTTAACCAAACTATTGATTTTTTAAACTTTTAATAAAAATCTTTAAAAAAAATTTAATAAAAAACACTATTAGTGACGGTTTTCATAAACCATCGTTAATAATAGAGTATTAGTGACGGCTTTTTTAAACTGTCACTAATACAGTTAAATAAATTATTTTTATATTTTTTATTTAAAAAATACTATTAGTGACAGTTCTCGTAAACCGTCGCTAATAAAAGACTATTAGTGACAGTTTTCGTAAACCGTCACTAATAATAGACTATTAGTGACGATTCCTATGAATCGTCACTAATATTGTTGACTTTGTCTACTAATACAATACTATTAGTAAAGGTTAACTAACCGTTACTAATAAGTGTCTTTTAGTGACGACTTGAAACTTTTACCAATACCCCAAGAAACGTCACTAATATTGTCTCGGGATAGTTTCCACGTGAAAAGTGGTTTCCTGCGATAGCTTGAGCAGGAAAATAGTTTTTGGTGACGAATGTATTTGTGACGGTTGTTAAAACCATCACTAATACTTACACCAGTAGTGATGGTTCTTAAAAACCGTCACTAAAATAACACTATTAGTGATGATTTTTGAATCGTTACTAATACTTTCGTCACTAAAAATCAGTTTTTTTGTAGTAGGTGCACGTTACAGATCAGTGCAATCCTTTTCTAACCACACGTCAGGAATACACCAATAATAAATATTTTGTGTACAAATAACAAGCTTCTAAAATAAGAAAAAGATGTAACCAATAAGCACAACTGCACTCTTGTATGATAAGAATTAATGCTCAGTAGAGTATTTCAAATTTGTCTCTCAAAAATATATTTATCAAGTAATGTGAGAGATGATAATAAAAATGATATTTGAATTAAATATACGAAAAATCAGTAAGTGCTTTTCAAAGATCTAAACCTCAAATAATATTATCTCCACAAAAACGATTTTCAGCAATACATTTATAAGAGATAATGAAGATTAGCTTGACAAAAAATTATATTTGCAATTAGCACAAAAGCAAACTTTTGAATCTTGCAAGGATGATGCAAAGATTCACAAGCTAAAGAGAGTTTTCTCAAGTAATATTTATGAGTGAAATATTTTGGGAATCACTCAAAGCAAACTCTCAAAATATTTTTCAAATACAAATGAGTATAAGAGAGTATTAGCCTTTGAAAGAGATGAGACTAAGCCCATAAGAATAAAAAATATTCACTCTTCAAGTTGCAATGAGTTTGCAAATGAAGAGGATAAGCAAATAGAGCTCTCTTCTTTTAAATGATTTTGCTAAGGAAAAATGAGAGAGAGTATAAGTGTATGCTTGAATCTAAAAATACATATAATAAAGGCACAAAGAATTTTAGAGAGAATTTTTGGCTAATCTTCTTTCTAATCTAGCGTAATGATGGGGTATTTATAGAATTCCCGAGAATTATGACCGTTGGGGACACAAAGGAAAATTTAGAAAATGTTTAAGTAAAAATCAACCCTAATTAGCGTAGTAAATATTCGGCAACCCAAGAGGGTCGTCGGTCGACTGACCAAAGGGTTAGTTAGCTAACCATTCAAAAATTAAATGCCAATACGTTAGGTTTGGTTGACCGAGCATAAGGCCAATCGGCTGAGCCCTCTATGATTTTCAAAAATAAACGAGACTCAGTCGACTGAGATAAGGGTCGGTTGGCTGAGCCAAAGGAGATTTCCAAATCTTCGTAGGTTCATTCGACTGAAGCTTAACGAGTCGGTGTGTTCAATTTTCAAATACATTGAAAAAGCAAACCTTAATGGTCGGTCAACCAAGGGCGGTGTGTTCAATTTTGGTCGATCAACCAAGGCAATATAATTTTGCTCAGATAATGGTCAGTTGACAGAGGTGTTTTGAACACCCAAGGTTCGGTTGACGAAGGCTCTTTAAATATAAGGATTATTTCCCTATTATGTCCTTAATCCCTTTTAAACCTGTGTGAATAAGTTATAGCATTTAAATTGAAGGATTGTGGATCCTATGGTCAGTCTATGGCCTTTGAGAATTAAACCCTATCATGCATGCATGCATGCATTATTACAGACCCAAAATTAAATGCATTTACAAATTAAATGATGAATGTTTTCTTCTTCGTCTTCTTTTGTTCTTCTTTCTTCCATGGGATCCGCCAGACAATATACTCTTTAAGTCCCTTCTGGCTTCTATTTTACTATCCCTTATGTGTGTGTTGAATCATGTACTTGTTCACAAGCTAAGTACACATATAAGATGTTTGTACTTTGTCAGCATCAAAATTGGGATCAGACTCAAAAAGTCAACAATCTCCCCATTTTTGATGATGACAAACACACCAGAGTAAAATTGGTTAAGCCTGAAAAGGCTCCCTCTAACAATATGCATAATGTAAAAATAAACAATACAACTCAAACATATTCATGAAAGAATACATTTCAAATAAATCATGCATTTAACATTGACATTAAAGCTCAGATGCTCATCTTATTTAAAAAAATGCAGGGAGTATATGAAATATGCAACATTCAACATTTTTCTTAAACAATTCTCCCTCTTTTGGCATCAACAAAAGCGTTAAGCTATAAAATCATTTGAGCATTAAAAGCATTATAGCTTAAAAATGATTCCCCCCTTTTGATTTAAAATAAAGAGATTTAGCCAAAAAAAATAACTCCCCCTATTTGATATAAAATTTTTGGGCATAAAAATTTATAACTATTTGAAAGATAAATCAATTAAGCACTCAACACAGTATAACTGGTCACTAAAGAATTAAAATGACATGCTAACATGATCAGACTAAAAATATCCTTAAACCATTGCAATTGAATCACTTCATAAAACCCGTGAAAGATTTGAGTTTAAAAACACACGGCATATGAAAGCGAGGAATATGTTTGAGGAAGTTCGGTCTAACAAGTTATCATGCATTTTTATGTATGAATGAACGAACCATCTATGCAATTTGAAACACACACACACACACACACACACACACACATATAGTAAGGCAAGAGATAATAAGTTTTAATTTTAAAAATATTATTGCCATAAAATAAATATCCCCTTTGAGATTTAAAAAAAATATATATCGGGGACGATGCTTGCTAAAAAAGAAACTTTAATAAAGAAGATCACACAAGCATCATTTTTCTTGTTTAACATTGACGGACAACTCAAAATATAACTGGAAAAACAACTATGGGATCATATGGGTAAATCAAAAAGCTTTGTGGCTAAGAGATATATATATATTTTTAAAAAAGTATTTAATCAAATTCTTACAATTAAGCACGTGCCACATTGAATTCAAAATAGAACTAAGCAAAAAAAAAAAAAAAAAGTTAGAGAGCATAACAAGATAGAGATTTAATTTTAAATGCTCCCCCTTTCAATTTGAGTACAAGTTTAAATGAAATGAACTACTTATACCAGCCAAAGATTAGTTTCATTAAGCATGCCAAACAGTATAAGCAATTATTTTGGAATTCCTTGGACCAACATACTAAATGTTTATATATTTATCACCTCATCAATATAGTAATTCCTACAGACCAGAAATGCATCAGAAATGTATATTAAGCATACTATAATGCTCATAAACCCAAGAACAATCCATATCTATTTAGAGACTTTTAATAACTAGATATGATGTTCAGGGTTTTCAGAAGACCCTCAATATTCAAAAAGCGAAGTGATGCATGTGAGTCATTTATGCTCTTTCTGTAGGGATGTAGCTTAGCTCCCCTAAATATTTGATGATTATGTAAGGATGAAATTTAATATTCATTTAATTTTCATTCATCCTTTCAAAAATATTTTAACATCAATTTTATCATAATCATCTTTAGCATATGGTTTTATTTTGGGAAAAATTCTAACAAAATTTCGACAGCATCTCGTCTATAAATTGGACATTTTCCCATAAAACCTGCTTTGAAATCTAATTTTTTTCAACAAATAATTCATATAAAGCATGCAACAACCTATAATCCACTACCAGCATGCAATTCAGATCATTGCATCTGCCATGCAAAAGGCATTCAATACAGGCATGCATTTCAATAGACAATCAACTTAGGATATTCAGTATAGGTCAATTGATTGTTCATGCTAAAAATAAAGACTTATACTATCCATCAGAGAGATTTAATCATATAGTATATTATGGATAGTAACTGGCGGTGCTAAAGGCATATAAGCATAAGAGAAATAAAATCATGAAAGCATTTAATTTAAAAAACTATGAACATGATGCTCTCTTTGAGTTATGTTGTAACGCCCCGGACCCGCCATGTGGAGCCCAGAGTGTTATGAGACCGACATGCGTCTCTAATACCATTCACACAATGGAAAATAATAAAATAATCTCGAACATAATATACCAGAGTTCTATATTTGTACATCAACAACTCATATCATACAACTACATTCTCCATATTACAAAATCTAGATGAAACATAAAAACTAAAAACATAACTGTTTTGGTACTACTCACAAAACTACCCAGCCCTGGAGCTATCTAAGCTTGATCACCTGGATAACATGAAACGATTTAACCAATGACGGGGTGAGACACCTCTCAATAAGGAAGAAATAGTTTATAACAGTGTGTGGCTGAAGTGTTTAATATATAATTAAAATATCCATCCAAATGCATTCACGATCCATAAGCAACCAAAATATCACGCTCAGAATCACAACATGGTCAACATCTTTGTCATCCAATCACATGCCCACAATCATAAATATTTTACTAATAATTCCAAAAATAGGGAAGTATACCCGCCCATACAAGTAGACTCCCTCTGCTTTAGTGCTAACACCAGAGCACTCACCTTTCTCAGTAAGCCATCGAGTTATGTATCCAGGTAAAGTCACCAAGAATAGAGAAGGTCACTCACCCATACAAGTGGCTTCCCTTTACTCTAGTATCCACAAATAATTACCAGAGTACTCACCCTCCTCAGCAAGCTCTCGGGTGGAGTAATCTACTTTACCATAAATACCTAATTAATTAAAGTCACACGCAGCCAACCATATTCATTTCACAGAACTCCACACATAGATGCATATCACAATCAATCAACACAAGATAATCATACCATCTTCAATCATACCCACATAGGGTCTACATCCACATATCATGTAATCGTCCACACAAGACTCTAACACACACATCATACATGTCCACACAGGACTAACCAATCACACATATTACACGGACCACACAGGACAAGCCAATCACTTAGCATATATGTCCACACAGGACTGGTCCACACAGGACTAACCAAACGATAGCATATATGTCCACACAGGACTAATCAAACCACACTGGTTACAAAACAAACACTTCGCTCATGTTAAATAGGTAAAAAACCTCCTCATACCCATGCCAATATTTACCTCCCAATATAAACATCCATATAACGACCTCCTTATACCACTGCCAACGCTATATCGTAATTTAAATGAACCACAACACAAACCAACCACAACCAATCAATCAGCACATCCATAATTCTACACAGTATACACAACAACAGTATCTGTACTCAACCAGTGTAATCAACCAGGCAGAATTCACAGTCAAACAATATACGCAGTCTCAATGATTTAAATTGTTTCTTCCTTTGCTGATATGTGTCTCACCCGAATATGAATATTTCTTTTTCAGGACATCCTCAAGGTCAGGCTTAGAGAGCTCGAGGGTTTATAGCATTTTTTAGGATTATAAAGAGAAAGGGTATATTTTTTATAATACTGCTGTGTTGTATAAAGTTTAAGTTTATGTTTTATGTTTTAAGTCTATTCAGAAAAGAATGATTGTGAATACTGGTTTTGTGGATTGAGTTTTTAGAGGTATGTAGATTTGTGAATACAGGTGAATGAATGGATAATATGGTTTATAGATGGAAATTATAAACTCTTGTATTATATTTATGAAGATTATGTTTATGTTTTCCACTACGTATGTTTTGATTTATGGATTATCAGGATTTAATTGGGTATAACGCACCGGATCGGGTTTAAGGGTTCAGGGTGTTACAACAGATGCAGCCATAATTTCTTCAAAACTCTTTTTTTTTTTTTTTTCATGAGAAAAATCAAAATAAAAGGAAAAAACTAGTTTGAAACTAAATCTAACATTCTCCGGCAACAGCGCCAAAAACTTGACTCACTCTAAAATGAGCAATGCAAAGGCTATCCCAAGTGTAGGAGTTCTGTCGCGTAGTAATTAGCCCAAAAGCCTAGATCGTCTTCTCAGGGAATGTAACTTAATTTCAAACTCGCGTTAAAAAAAAAGAGAGAAAATAAAACATTTATTGAACACAGTTCATATTCAAATTCCTGAGTTTTTGAGAATTTGTAACTATATTGAAACAACGTAAAACATAAACTACGAACGTAACACGCATAAAGTAAATGATAAGAAAATGATAACGATAAATAAACGATGGCAAGTAAATGAAAAAAAACAACCAAAGCTTTAAATATTCAAACAATGAACCAAAAATAATAATTTCGTTAATCTAACAAAAACCATTCAATACTAAAATAAACCGAACACAATAAAAATAACTTAAACAAAAAAAAAAGTCAAACAATATCTTAAATAAAAAAAAATAACTCAATCCAATTTCATTAATCTAACAAGATATTCAAATAACCTTAAAGTAAGGCATAAAAGAAACATTCATTTAATAAATATTCAACCATGAAATTTCTAATCCAATCATTAACTTGAATAAAAACAAATCCAACAAGAACTCAAAATAAAATATACTAATTTAAACAAAAGCTTAAATAAATATGAACTCAAACGAAATATTAAAGTAGCAATAAAGTAATAAACAAAAAACAAGGGAAGGGAGAGGAGAGAGAGAGAGAGAGAGAGAGAGAGAGAGAAAGGAAGAATAGATGGTCGTATTCTCCACTTGGTTGATATGCACACAGCAGCAAAAGCTGCTGTGTTTCTTTGCTCTTCACAGTCAAAAGTCCCTCCTTTGCTCCTCCCTAGGTCCCCCTTTGCGGCTGCCCTTTTGCCCCCATTAAAGAAAAAACCCTATTCTCCAATAAAATACCATATTCTTCTTTCTCCCTTTTGCCCTAGCCATGTGGTGCTTGAGTTAGGCGCATGGGCTTAACTTTTGGTGGCCCATGACTCCCCTTTTGCTTCATGGCCCGGTTGTCATACCAGGTGTAGCAACTTCAAACCCTATTTTGACCTTGATACAACCAGTATCTCTCAAAACTCAAAACATGAAAGTTATGTAAATTTTTATTAGTGTTCCATAGCATCATAAATCATCTCAATCGGAGCTTGGATGAGATTTATGCCCATATTACGAAGAGATGTCGAAATTATCCATAATTGCCCAATTAGCTTCGTTTTGCACTTAACGCCTCCATTTACATCATTTTGCATGGCCTGCTTCACTTCTTTAATTCCAAAAATACATTACAATAATTAAATACAAAAACTTATAAATTTAAGGCAAGTATAGAATAAAAAAATTTAAATATTATAAATTAAGCTCAATATTGAAATATTGGACATAATTAAGCATTTAAGTGAAATTGCAATCTTTAATTTATGATTTTAAACACCTAATTATACAACTTTGACACATAATCAAGCAAATCGAGGACTACTTGTTTGGTAAGGAGTTGTACTTACCATTGAAGGAAAAGCCAAAATCCATGAAGTAGGGTGAGTGGGAATTGTTTGATTGGAAAACTCTTTGAGCTGTCAGAATGATGCTAGCAAAGTCTATTGCCTTCAACATCAAGTTTATGACAACCACCGAATCACTTATGGATGTGCTTTCGAACATGTATGAGCAACCATTAGCCGCCAAAAAGGTACATTTAATGAAAAAGTTTTTCACCATGCACATGCCTACTGGTGAAAGTTTTAGTAAATATTCGAACAATTTTTTTTAGCTGTCAGATCAACTTGCCTCAGTTGAAATCACATTCGACAGTGAAATTTGTGCTTTACTAATTCATAATCAGTTGCCTGAGAGTTAGAAAGGTATTGTTACTGCGATTTGTAACTCTGTAGGAAAATCAAAACTGAAGTATGACAAGGTCATCAATATGATTTTGAAGAAAGAGATCGGGGTGCAGTCAAATAATGTATCCACGTGAAAAACCGAGGGAAAGATTTATGGAAAGGAAGCGGGCATAGGCGACCAAACAATCGCGGCAGATCTAGGACCAAACGATCCAGATCTAGAAATCCTAAAGATTTCCAAGGCACAAATAATATTGAGTGCTGGAACTGTGAGAAGACTGAGAATTATAAAAATCAGTGCAAAGGTCCAAGGAAAGAATATGAGGTGAAGACAGAAGCAAATGTCGCTTCAGAAAAAGGTGATATGCTGATATGCTCTTTGGATAGTAAGGAGTCTTGGGTCTTAGACTCTGGAGCCTCATTTCACACCACTTGTAGTAGAGATTGCCTAGAGGTGTATACACTAGGTGACTACGGTAAGGTATACCTTGGCAATGATCAACCTTGCGATATAGTCGACAAAGGAATTGTGAAGATCAAAATGAACGAGTCCGTACGGAAGCTAAATGATGTCAGATATATTCCAGACTCGAGAAAGAACTTGATCGTAGTTGGACAACTGACAGATGAGAGATACACCACAACATTCACTGGCGATTAATGAAAGATATCAAAGGGTGCACTAATGATTGCACGAGGTAAGAAAAATGGAATACTTTATGTGACCTCCAGTTCTGCATGTCTATTTTAGTTGCTATAGGGCACCAACGACTCAGTCACATGAGTGAGAAGGGACTCAGGGTGATACACTCAAAGGGAAAAATATGTGATCTACGATCAGATGAATTTGATGCTTTCGAGATATGGAAATCAATGGTTGAAAATAAAACTAATTTAAAAATTAAGAAGTTGAGAACCAACAATAGTGGTGAGTATGAAGATACCGAGTTCAAGAAATTCTACTATGAGCATGGTATCAAGATGGAAAAAATTGTGCCAGGTACGCCCTAGTACAATGGTGTAGCTAAGCAGATGAATCAATCGTTGATCGAAAGAGCCAGAAGCATGCGTATGCAGTCAAGCCTACCAAAGTAGTTCTGGACAGAGGTAGTCAACACAGCAGCATACGTGATCAATAGGATTCCATCCGTACCAATAAACCATAGATTACCAGAAGAAGTATGGAGCAGAAAAGAGGTGAGACTTTCATATTTGAAATTTTTTTAGTTGTGTTGCATATGTGCATATTAATGATCATATCATAAACAAGCTTGATCCAAAGTCTCGAAAATGCACCTTCGTCAGCTACAGTGAAGATGAGTATGGGTATCACATTTGGCATGATGAAAACAAGAAGGTAATCAGAGATGTGATCTTCAATGAAAAAGTAATGTACGATGACAAACACACAACAGAATCCACAGAATTAATTCAAAATGAAACAACCTATGTATACTTGGATGATGTCCTACAAGGTATCACGACACAACAACAAAACGCTGATGAAAATGAATGCTACAGATGCAGAGGAAAAGGTCATTGGTCACGTACCTGTCGTACGCCTAGGCACTTGGTAAATCTATACCAAGCCATAATAAAAGAAAAGTAAAAGAGTAGAGAAATAGAAACAAATTTTGCCTATAATATTGTTCCAATAGACCCTAATGCTGAACCATCCAACTCTGTATATCTTCATGTTGCTGACTTTCTCACAAATCAAGATGAAAGTAATGATGTAATAGTTCAATATATAAAGTAAGAAATATTATATTTGGATTTATTATTGTATGATCAATTATAATAATGAATTTTAAAATATGTATTGTAGCGTGGATTGTTCTAAAGCTTTGATCGATTCTATGATGTCCATGAAAGAAGTTTGTTTAGCAAACAGTGGTACAAAACACACAATTCTTCAAGATAGAAAATATTTTCATTATATGAATATATCTTCAACAAATGTTAATACAATATCTGGTTCTAAAAATTTGATTGAAGACTACGAAAGAGCTAATATACAGTTATCTAATTGTACTTTATTACAAATTGATGATGCTTTATATTCCAGTTGATTCAAAAGAAATCTGTTAAGCTTTGAAGATTTAAGACTCAATGGATATCACATTGAAACTACAAATGAAGGCAGTAAAGAATTTCTTCATATTACTTCCATTGTTTCTAGGAAGAAACAAATTTAAAAAAAAAAACTACCAACTTTATCTTTTGGACTATATTATACAAAGATTAAAGCAGTAGAATCATATAATATCTTGCACCAAAAGCACAATGACCCAAAGTTATTTACACTTTGACATGATCGTCTTGGACATCATGGAGATGTAATGATACGAAGAATAATTGAGAATTCATATGGTCATCTACTAAAGAACCAGAAGATTCTTTTACCAAATGATTTCATGTATACTGCTTGCTTTCAAGGGAAATTAATTGTCAAATCATCTATTTCAAAGGTAAGTCTTGAAACTCCTAGTTTATTATAGAGAATTCATGGTGATATATGCCGACTAATACATCCACCATCTGGACCATTTAGATGTTTTATGGTCTTAATTGATGCATCTACTAGATGGTCACATGTTTCTCTACTTTGTACTCGTAATATTGCATTTGATAGACTTCTTTCTTAACCGATTAGATTACGAGCTCATTTTCCCAATAACCCAATTAAATCAATTCGTTTGGATAATGTTGGAGAATTTACATCCTAAACTTTTGATAACTATTGCATGTCACCTGGAATAGATGTTAAACATCTCGTTGCTCATACCCATACACAAAATGGTTTAGCTGAATCTTTTATTAAGAGACTTCAACTCATTACTAGACCAATGATTATGAGAACCAAATTGCCTTTATCTGTTTGGGGACATGCTATTCTTCATACTGTATGTTTAGTTCGTATAAGGCCAACTGCTTATAATAGTTTTTCACTCATACAATCAGTTTCTAGGCAACAACCTAATATTTCTTATTTAAGAACTTTTGGTTGTGCAGGATATGTTCCTATTGCCCCTCCTTAAAGAACTAAAATGGGTCCTCAACGTAAGCCTGGTATCTATATTAGTTTTGATTCCCCTTCTATTATTAGATATCTTGAACCTTTAACATGTGATTTGTTTAAAGCACGATTTCTAGATTGTCATTTTGATGAAGTAGTATTCCCTACATTAGGGGGAGCTGTTGGAATTGGTGTGATCCCAAGAGGGGGACGAATTGGGTTTTAAACTTTTTCGGCTAATATAAATGGTTCTCCAATTCACCACATAGCATATCCCATTTTAATTATGGTTGTGTATGTAAAAATTGAATAAGCAATATATGCAGACATACACGTGTATCTCATTTAAAATAAATGTGTGCATGCAATTTGTTATAACCATAAATGAACAAGCATACACATGCTGAATTTAAAGTACATAAATTAAATGAGGTAAGGAGAGAGCGACACATGATATTTGTTATTGAGGTTTGGCCAAACCAGCCTACGTCCCTGCCTTAGGCATAGCCCCTTAGGATTCCACTAAACCTGTTCACTTAAACGGGTGGAGCAAAAGCCGTTACAACCTCTCCTTACAGAGCGAGGTAAACCCCAGATAAATTACAAGGCTGAGCCCAACTTGTCTCACTTACGGGACTAAGACTTCCCAGTTCAATTTTAGGGCTAAACTGAATCGGTCTCACTTACAATGTTGAGACTCACCAATTCAATTAATGGGATAAAACCAACCAGTACAATAAAAACCATTTTTGTACATGATAAAATACTTCTAAATACAAGCAGAGATGTATAACGTTTAAACTCTAAATACATGCACTCTAATATGACTTGAAATATACTCAGTAGAGTAAGGGTGCTATCAAATAATTTTGTGTTTGTGTATATATGCGCAATGCCCACCTCCCACGAGCTAATTGGAACACTTACCTAACATATGGTTCAGATGAGGTCGAAGCGGTAGACTACAATGGTACTATAAAGACAGAAGATGTTCCCTTTCAAGACACGGGGGTCTGGGGGCAGCGCCTCCGGTGGGGGACCCCCCCGAGATAGTATGGCCTATCCAGTGTGAACGGTGGGTATGATATGTCAAATAGGGCCACTAATGTCAAAGTTGACCATGGTAGGTGAGCTACCACCACCTACCATGGTAGGTGAGCCACCCATGTGCTTCTTCCACGAACTAGAGGTTGTAGATAAGACTACCCCCCCCCCCACCAGAGCACCACACACATCTCAACTGCAAGATTGTGTCCTCTTTTGTTTTTCTATTTATTGTCCTTTTGCCATTGAAGCTCATTTAGTGAGTGCATGGTTGGACAGATTATTGTAATTCGATTGTTGTAATAAAACTTTGCGTTATCTCTTCAATCGTTTCTTCAAAATAGATCTTGGTGCTGTTATTCTACATGGTATTAGAGATGAAGGCAACTAAGAAGAAACAACTATAATTTTTGAGACGTTACAATGGCTGGAACTTCATCTTCAGCTACTAGATCTCCAC
The DNA here is from genome assembly GCF_029873635.1 of Malania oleifera. NCBI lineage: Eukaryota > Viridiplantae > Streptophyta > Magnoliopsida > Santalales > Ximeniaceae > Malania > Malania oleifera. The sequence continues at coordinate 75,048,241 of NC_080424.1, read as the reverse complement.
CAGCACTTCAGATAAATCCACCAACATTCACAGAAGGAAAGCTAGACGACACGAATTACACTTTGTGGAAGTTCAAGATGAGTGCTATTCTGGATTCATATGAACTACTTGATACAACCCAAGGTATGGATCCATAACCGATTGGCACGCCTGATCCCCCCAATCCTAAGGTTATCATCCCTCTAGATGTTGCCCTCGTCAAAGCATGGAAGAGGCAGAAAGTAGATGCACTTTGTGTTATTGTCACAAGTGTATCTAATTTTGTACTTACGTTGATCCAGCATACATACAAGGCTACAAATGCTTGGAATAGTCTGAAGAATCAATATGAAACTAGGAACCAGACACGCATTCAAAACTTGGAGAATCAACTTGCTACAGAAAAGCTACATGACGGAGAATCGACAAAAGTATTCATCACCAGAATCAAAAAATATGTGTGATCAGATGACAACAGTGGGCATAGCAAAGACCTGTGAGGAGTTAGCTCGAAGATGTATTCGAGTACTGCCATCCAAATAAAACAGTCTAGTAACTGCTCTTAAAATGCAGATGAGAACTCCCGCACTAACCTTTGAGGAATTTTGTGCTTTACTGCTAGAGAAGGAGATGCGGTTGAGAACAAGAGAAAATGAAGGCAATAGTGCTTTCACCGTGCAGATCAAAGGCAAGGACAATAATGTTGAAAATAAGAAGGGAAAGAACAAGAAGATATTTTCTGGTACGTGCTACAACTGCAACAAAAAGGGGCATGCAGCCAAGGATTGCAGAAAACGTATCCATGATGAAAAGAATAGCATGTTGAAGCCTACGTGGAATATCAGACAGGTAGCAAATTGTGCTAAACCAGAATTAGATCTTTTCATGGTTATGGAAGAAATGTGCTCAACTACTCAAATAGTGCCAAGAGATTGCTTATGGGTACTTGACAATGGAGCTTCTTGACATATGATCAGTAAAAAGGACTAGTTTACATGAACCTATGAATGTGATTGTTGGAAATAATGCAAAGTGTCCAGTAGAGGGCACTGGATCCATTTCCTTAAAAACCATGAATAGCCAAGGTAAAACTCTTTTAGATGTCCTTTATGTTCCTCAAATTAAGAGGAATCTTTTATTTGTAGTTGTTATCACTGACTGTGACTATGAAGTACGATTTATGAAAACAAAAGTTGAGATCATTGACAGAAATGGCAGCATTGTGGGTAGAGGTATTCGAAAGAATAACCTATATGAGTTTGTGGCACTTGCTGCAACAACTAGAGATACAACAAGAAGACTTTGGTATGAAAGGTTTGGACACATCTCCTATGCAGTTTTGAAGGAGATGCAAAGAAAGGAAATGGTGGTTGATCTGCCTATAGTAGTTGATACTGTAGAGCCTTGTGAAGCTTGCATGCTAGGCAAGCAACATCATTTGTCATTTTCACAAGAGAGCAACAACAAATCAAATCTTCCTCTAAAGATGGTATATGCAGATCTCTGTGGTAAAATGACTACTCCTGCACTAGGAGGATCTTTTTATTTTATGTCGTTAGTCGACGATTATAGTATAAAGATGTGGGTGTACTTTCTTTGTGATAAGGCTGAGGCTTTTGTAAAATATAAAGTGTGGCATCAACTTGTTGAAAATGAGATACGTTTGCAATTAAAAAAAACTTTGAACAGATCAAGAAGGCGAGTTCACATTAAAGGAGTTCAACAATTATTGCAGTGCATTTGGCATCAAGCGCTAATTGTTGGCACCAAAACCTCCACAATAGAATGGTGTTGTGGAGTGGTGAAATCGAACTGTGATGGAGATGGCAAGAGCAATGATGAAGGCAAAAGACCTTCCAAAATCATTTTGGGAAAAAGCTATTAATATAGTTGTGTATATCCTCAACCGATGCTTCACTAAAGCTTTGGGGAACAAAACACCTCATGAGGCTTACTCTGGTAAGAAACCCTTCGTTTCTCATCTTAGAACATTTGGTGGCAGATGTTTTGTGCATGTTTAAGATGAAAGTCGAAGGAAGTTAGATGACAAGAGTTCCAAGTGCATCTTCTTGGGATAAAGTACATAATTGAAGGCATTTCGTTTGTATGATGTAGATGCAAAGAAGATTGTCACAAGCTGAGATGTGGTATTTGATGAAGGACCACGCTCACTGGCAGATAGAGATCGACCCACTTTATCATCAACCGATAAAGTAACCCACTATGTGCCTCTCTTAGAGCAGTAAATTGAGGTGAATGATGAAGAAATTCAAAACTAGCCTATTGTACCAGTAGTACATGTTCAGAAGCCACTCCCCAGGTGGGTACAACAACTCTTTGACGAAGACAATCTAGAACCTGTGAATCAAAGTTCATAACCTAATGGACCTTGAAGGTTGAAGAGAATAGAGGAACAACAACGATTAGCAGAACACTTGGTAAATATGGCCTTAATGGCTGATATAATCAGCACAGTTAAGGAACCAAGTAGCCTAGATGAAGCGCTGGCTGATCCGAAGTGGAGAACGACTATGGAAGCTGAATATGAAAGTATCATGAAAAATAATACTTGGGAGATTATGGATCGTCCCCCTCATAGGAAGGTAATCGACATGAAGTGGATATGGAAGGTAAAATATAAAGTTGATGGTACTTTAGAAAAGTACAAAGCACGCCTTGTTCACAAGGATTTTCTTAGGTGAAAGGTTTTAATGTTACTGAAACATTTGCACCAGTAACTCACATGGAAACAATTCGCCTGGTTTTGGCTACTACTGTACACAAAAGCTGGGTGCTATTTCAAATGGACATGAAGTCTGCATTCCTCAATGGTATGTGATGCAACCACTTGGATTTGAATTGCCAAATTCAGACAACAAAGTGTGCAAGTAGAAGAAAGTCGTGTATGGGCTGAAACAAGTCCCCAGAGTTTGGTAGTAGAGGATTGATTCTTTCTTCACCAATTATGGATTTTGTAGAAGTGCCTCTGATGCAAATTTGTATGTACTGAAGGAGAATGTGATGTATGTAATAATTGTACTATATGTAGATGATCTCATGCTTACACGTGACCATGAGGAGAAGATCAACAACATTCGTTAAGGCCTATGCTCAAAATTTGTGATGAAAGACTTGGGGGGCTACTCCACTTCTTCTTAGGCATCGAAGTGTGGCAGCATCCAGGAGAAATCTTTATTTCTCAGCAACGATATGCTCAAGAGTTATTGAAGGAATTTGGGATGGAAGAATGCACTCCAGTGGTTACTCCAATGGAAGTAAACATTAAGCTCTCCATTGAAGATCCCTCTCTACTTGTTGATACAAAGAGGTATAGAAGCCTAATTGGGAGTTTGGTGTACCTGTGCAACACAAGGCCCGATATCAGTTTTGTAGTTGGTATTCTGAGCAGATTTGCAAATAAGCCACGAGAAATGCACTGGAAAGTTGGAATGAGGGTCCTTAAGTATATAAAAGGGACTCCTTATTTTGGCATCTCTTATACATCAAAGAACTCCCTAATTGGATATTGTGACTCCGATTGAGCAGGAGATATTGATTCCAGAAAGTCAGTTTCTAGATATAATTTTCTCTTTGGGAATGGAATTATCTCATGGACAAGCAAGAAGCAACCAACAGTGTCGCTATCATCCACGGAAGCCGAGTACAAGTCAGCTTGTCTCAGCTCATGTGAAGTTGTCTAGATAAGAAGACTTGTTGATTTAGGTGTAATCCCTAGAGGTGGGGTGAATTGGGTATTTTAAAATTTTTTTGAAATCTTATTCACCACTTAGTCCCTATGTCTAAATGTAACCAATCACTTATCAAGTTCGTGTGAAATTATCCAACAAACATACCTGCAATGTAAGTAATGAAATGTAGTGCGAAAAGAAAAGATATAAGGGAAGAGAGAATGCAAACACAATTTTTACGAGGTTCAGCCAACCCAGCCTACGTCCTCGCCTTGAGCAACCCACTCAAGGATTCCACTATAATCCTTGCTCCTTAAATTGGGACGGAGCTTCCCTTAGAATCCGCTGCTTACAAGAAGTACAACTTCCTCCTACTCTGCTGCTTACAACAGATACAATTCTCTCCTCAAACTCGGTTCACAAACCGAACCGTGAATACAATGAAATCTGTAAAACACTCAAAGTTGCTTCCTACAAAACTAATTAGTACAATTCAAATTCCTAATACATAATCATATGATGAAACTTGAAGCTTAGAATGAATGTAACGATATAATCGTTTATGAAAGATATGCTTCAACACGCAAATTCTCGTTTATCAAATCTTCCAAAATATTTGTATAAATCAATGCTTTGGAGAACTTAGGTTAAATCTTTGTATACACAAACAGTTTTGAAGATTGCAAATATTCGAAAACACACTTTTTCAAAACAATATTTCTCTCAAGATTTCAATCTCAATATGAACTTAATGTATATATATATATATGATGAGATTACCAAAGATCAAAACTTAATATAAGATTTTCAGAAAATATCCTTCAATAATATATATATATATATATATATATATATAAATATATGCACTTCTAAGGATATCTAATCAAATAGTTTTGAAGTATCCAAATAATCAAGTCTTTAACTAAGAACACACTTGAATGATAACTCTTTAATCAATGGCCAAAGTAAAACTTTTCTCAAGTAATGAACTAGTCAAAAACACTCTCTATATGTATATGAAATTTTAATATCAATCTTCTCAAATGATATTCAATAATAGATGATGATATGAGTTGATTTGCCCAAACTTGATGAGTATGTGCTAGAGTGCAAGCAATCATATAGCAATGTGTTCAAAGTTCTCAATTCTCTTTCAAAAAGATGTTCTCTTCTCTTCTTGTTGATCTTCTCTTATGCTCTAGGGTTTAGATGTTCAATATATAAGTGATTTATCCTTAAAATCAATCTTGACCGTTGGATTAAAAAATATCTCGCGAGTTCTCTTAATAAAAATTAAATTTTTAAGTTTTCCCGCAAGTTTAGGTAATTGAGGTCGAAGGCCTAGGCAATTTAAGTTCCTTAGTGCTTTAAAAAATCAACCTGGATACGCGTTCAGGCGACTGAAGTGCCATCTTTAGGCCACCGAAGTGCCTCGGCCAGATTCTGTGTTTCACCATTAATTCTTCAGGTGACTAAACGTAATTTTTGGTCTCCTAAAGAAATTCTTCAGGCAACTGAGGTTAACTTCAAGCTACTGAAGTTCCTATTTTTTGAAATTTTTTCTTTCTAGTTTAAAAATCTGTTTTTCTCTCTTTCTTGGCTCCTTTATAAAAATACTTTCTAGGGTTTTAAAAATATTTCTAATTCCATGAATGTCCCCTAATGATGTTCATGAAATGCATGAGTCCTAAAGTCATTCTAGGGTATATGTTGAGCCTCAAATTAAATCATATGAAAATGCAAATACATGAGTTCTAAGTACCCATTCCCATGATGCTCTTAAACTTGGTGCTTGCATCTTCATTCTTGTACTCTTTGAGTTTCATGGATCTTCCAAGTTGTGTATGCTTTATTCTTTATGGCCTCCATTACTTGTTATCCTTCTGTGCATGCTAAGTATAGTTCTTGTTCACAATCTCAATGCACAGATAAAATACCAAGTGATTTGTCATTATCAAAACCGAATTGGACTCGTAGAGTCAACAATCTCCCCTTTTTTGATGATGACAAATACACGAGCAAAAATATATAATGGGTTACACCTAACAAGGCTCCCCCTCAAATAATGCATTAAATATTCAATAAATGAAATATACTCTTGTTCATACACACGTTGTTTAGCCTGATTTCAAGTGAAATGCTCATGTTCATACACATGTTGTTTAGCCTGATTCTTCTCCTATGAACTGATATTTCTTCCCTGTGACACAACTAGTGTTGCCAACAATTTTTGCTATTCTTCTCCTTTACACAATTAGTTTTGCAACAAATTTTTGCTCCTTACAATTTTTGCTCCTTAATTTTCTCCCCCTTTTGACATCAACAAAAAAGGTGTATATAAAAAAAATAGTGCATAAGTGTACATAACCTTATGTTCTTCTTCCATTTGAAATCTTAAAGTTTTAAACTTGTTCAACTATCAGATTTGACCAAAAAAAAAAAATTACTTCTCCCCTTTTTACATCAACCACCCTCCTTACTAAAGTATAAATCTGTGTTGTAGAATGTAAATTGCATTGTGAATATACACATTGTGCCAAATTTCCAAGGTTATATGAGAATACCAAATGTTGATTAATGTGATACCAGCTGTTTACATCCTTAAGATGCGATACCGAATGAGAATAAATGAGTTAAATATGAAATTATGAACAAATTGTGAATATTAATTGCTCCCCCTGAATTATGTCATCTACTATAATTCTAGGCAACCTTTTGACTATGCATCAAGCCTAATTCTAGCCTAATTTGGATAAACTTATCCTCTGTAAGTGGTTTGGTGAATATATCTGCCCATTGTTAATCCGTGCATACAAACTCAAGTGTCACATCTCCTTTTTGCACATGATCACGAAGAAAATGATGTCGTATTTCTATTTGCTTAGTTCGTGAATGTAATATGAAATTCTTTGAGATGTTTATTGCACTCGTATTATCGCATCTTATTGGAATTGTTTCATAAGTTAATCCAAAATCTTTCAATTGTTGCTTCATGTATAGAGTTTGAGAACAACAACTACCTGCCGCTATGTATTCAGCCTTAGTTGTGGAAAGAGTTACTGAATTTTGTTTCTTGGAAAACCAAGAGACTAAGGAATGTCCTAAGAAATGACAAATACCACTAGTGCTCTTCTTATCCACTTTGCTACCCGCAAAATCAGCATCTGAATAGCTGATAATCTCAAAAGATGTGTACTTAGGATACCATAATCTAATTTCCACGGTTCCTATTAGGTATCTAAGTATTTGTTTAACAGCTAGCAAATGTGACTCTTTTGGTGCAAATTGAAATCTTGTGCACAAACATACGCTAAACATTATGTTAGGTCTGCTGGCAGTCAGATAAAGTAAGCTACCTATCATTCCATGATAAAGCTTGACATCTATTGGTATACCTTGTTCATCCTTATCTAATTTCAATGAAGCGCTCATAGGTGTACCTAGTATTTTTCCATCTTCCATATTAAACTTTTTGAGTACATCTCTAACATACTTCGATTGATTTATGAATATTTCATGTTTTTCTTGTTTGATCTAAAGTCCTAAGAATAAATTCAGTTCACCCATTATAGACACCCTATTTTTGCCCTAGCCAAATAAAACAAGGGGTCCCCTCTTATTATTATTATTATTATTATTATTATTATTATTATTATTATTATTATTATTATTATTATTATTATTTTCCTATATTATTAGTACTTTACTATTATTTTGTTAGTATTTTTATTATCATTATTATTATTATTTTTCATTTTTTATTACTAGTACTTTTATTATCTTTATTTTATTTTTACTTTACTATACTTATTTTTATTTTTCATTTATTTTGTTGTTTTTGATATATTTATTATTATTATTATTATTATTATTATTATTATTATTATTATTATTATTATTATTATTATTATTATTATTAGCATTAGTATCTTATTTTGGCCTTTATTATTTTTGTTAGTTTTGGTAATGTTATCATTATTATTATTATTATTATTATTTATTACTGTTAATATTAATATTATTACTTTATTTTTATTAATATTATTATTATTATTATTATTATTTTATCAATAGTATCTTTATTTTTATTTTTACTATAATTATTTATTATTATTTACTATTAGTAGTATTATTATTATTATTATTTATTACTATTATTACCTTATTGATGTTATTACTATAATAATAATTATTATTATTATTATTTCTATTTTTATTATTACCATAAGAATAAAAGTAAAAATAATAATAATAATAAAAAGAAAATCAGAAAAAGGAAAGTTCATTAGGGTTTTCGGGGAGATACCTATTTAAAGGCATGTTCACGGGGTGAACAGGGGCGGGGGCATACACACACAGCCGGGGCTGCGCACGGGGCCGGAGAAACAAAATAAAAAAAAAAACTCTCTCAAAGCTCTCCCTCTCTTATCCCTCTGTTCTTCAGCCTCACCGCTGCACCCAACAGCTCTCCGGCAACCACCTGACCTAGCAACCACTAGGCTTGACCACCCTCTGCAGCCATCAATCCCCTCCACTCCGCCGAACACATCCTCAGCTTCAAACCAACAACCTGTGAGCAGCACCTTCGGCCAGCCACTCCACAGCAGACCCGAAAGCTTCATTCCAGTTCCAGCAGGCCTCTCGGCAAACACTGGCCAAGCAAACCGAGCCCCCTCCAGCCACGACTCCCATCTCGGCCACATAGCAACTGAAACCAGCAACCGAAACCACCAGACCAGCCACTCCACGGACCACCGGCCTGTCCTCCTCGTCATCGCCCATCACACCAGCCTCCGACCACGCACGGTAACCCAGCAGCCGCCGTCGTCACTGTCAGTCCCACCACTCGCCGTTTCCGCCGTCACCGCCTCATCGCCCATCCTTCGGCCACTAGCCTCCTCTCCGGCGGTACCCCCATGGTAAGTCCCCGGTGAGCCCCCTGCCTCCTATTTCTGCATGCCGGCCACAGCACACACATATGCACGGCCTGATCTTTTGTGTTTTTCTTTTCTCTTTATTTTATTTTGTTGAAAAATTTGTAAACGGTTCATACAGTTATGTTAGATAGGCCATGAGAGATGCAAGTTTCCAATTTTGTTTCTTTAAATAATAATAATAATGTTGGTAGTGAAGAGTTAGGTAGTAAGTGTTAACTGTAAATATTAATTGATTTATCATCACATATGTGGGTTTTGGTTGTTAGTGGTAGTGTTTTAATATTTAAAATTTAGGTTTAAAGTTTCATTGTCTTTATTGTGTATATTACTTAATATTATTGTCGTAGGTTTTGGATTATATCATTTAATTTTTATTTTTTATTATTTTTTTCATAGCTATTGTTGTATATTTGTTTAAAGTACTTATATTATTGTTGTATTTGTTTTGTAATCATTGTAATATACTTATTTTTATTGTTACATATTATTTATGGTGTTTGTTTTATTGTGTAGACATTATTTAGGCTTTTGATGTATTTAGGATATTTATCATGATTATTGTTTATGGGATATTTAAGGATTTTGTGTATTATTGTTTATTATTTAGGATTGTAATATTTACGTATGTTCATGATTCTTGATTATTTACATTATTTTCACGATATTATCATTTAAGGTTTTGGTTATTGTTTTATGTTAGGGTTTTGACTATTGTACATTATTAGGGTTTTGAGTGGTTTTATCTGTCACTATATTGTTATTGTCTATTAATTTTAGGGATTAATTGTTTCCATATAACTTGTGTATTAGTTTTAGGATAGATACGTTTCCATATTATTATCACATTGTAACTTTAGGAATTGTTACGTTTCCAAATTATTAGTACATATCTTTTAGGATTTTTGATTTATTTCCATTTTATTGCACATTTAACTTTTTAGGGTTTGATTATTTCCATGACATTGTATATTTATTTTTAGGTTTGTCTAAATGCTATAATTTCGTCTTATTTGTTTCCATGTTTGTTTATATTCAACTTTTAGGGTTTAACCTATTGTCATATTTCCTTTATTGTTCATATTAGAGTGTTGTTAGTGTTATGTCAAAATCTTGATTATTTATAATTAGGGCTTTTGCCTGTATTTGTTAGGATATGTTATTATTATATTGTATAGTTATTTAAATTATGATGTATATGTATTATTAGTCTAGTAGTATTATTAAGGTATAATATTTACGTGTTATGGTATATTTAAATATTAAAGTGGTATTATAATATTGTATTGGTATTTATGTGTTATTAATATTGTGAGATATACATGTGTTATTACTATAGTAGTATTGTTATTATAGGTAATGTATTATCATTATAATATATTAGGACTATTATTATCACATATTTCTGGAATTTTCAACTATATCTTATGTTTATATTTCGTATTGTAGTATCTTAATATTCTAGTATTACTATTTTTTATCTTTGTTATTAAGTTTAAATTATTATATCTATTATCCAAAACCTCCCAAACTAGTACTTTCATACTTAGGAAAACCCATAAAATTTCTAAAATTTGGGAGCGTATTTTATAAAGTATTTTTGATTTTTAATCCCTATGATTTTATTGCGAGGGTATGAGCCTTCGGGCATCACGTACCATAAGCTCTGAGGGAATATATGTATATATTTATTTATATATTTATTTATTTATTTTTCATATGTAATTATAAATTCATAAAAAAGGAGTAATTTAAAGACTTATTAGATTAACTTAGGGATAATTTCAGATTAATTAGGTACCGTTCGTAAGAACGGGCGCGTAGGGGGTGCTCGTACCTTCCCCTCGCATAACCGAACTCCCGAGCCTAACTCTGGTAATGTAGACCTATTTTACCCCTAACGGGGTAGTCATCACGTGTTCTAACCACACTAAAGGTTAGTGGCGACTCCGACCTTTTCCATGATTTTCCTTGAAAATATAATCATTTTAATTTCGCCACCCGGGGCACACGCGCTCGCCGGGACGTTGCGACACCCATCATGCTCATCTCAAATTCATTTTGCATAGTACTAGAAAATTCATTACATTCTTTATTTGTAGCTCCAAATATTATGTCATGTACATATACTTGCACTAGGAGAATGTCATCTTTCTTAGTCTTTATGAACAGAGTTGCATCTATCTTTCCTCTGTTAAATCCATTTTCTAATAGAAAACCGCTTAGCCTTTCATACCAAGCTCTAGGAGCTTGCTTTAAACCATATAGGGCTTTTGTCAGTCTATACACGTGATCTGGATTCTTATGGTTTTCAAAACCTGGGGGTTGTTTTACATACACTTCTTCACTTATGTAGCCATTTAAAAATGCGCTTTTGATATCCATTTGATATAACTTGAAATCCTTAAAAGCAGCATATGCCAAAAGCATTCGAATGGCTTCCATTCTAGCTACAGGTACAAAGGTTTCTTCAAAATTTATACTTTCTTCCTAGTTATATCCCTGAGCTACTAGTCTTGCCTTATTTCTCACAACTATCCAATGTTCATCCTTTTTATTATTATATATCCATTTTGTTCCAATGATTGATTTATCCTCAGGTCTAGGAACTAATGTCCATACTTTGTTTCTCTCAAATTGGTTTAGCTCTTCTTGCATGGAAACACCCATGATTCATCCTCTATAGCTTCACTCACATTCCTATGTTCTTTTGGGGATAGAAATGCGAAATGACTAATCAAATTCCTAAGAGAGGATCGAGTGGCTACTCCACGTAATGGTTCACCTATTTGATCAATGGGGTGATTCTTAATGTACTTCTATTCTATGGGTGGTTCATTAACCTCATTTTCAATTTGATTAGTTTCAGTGGATGGTTCTTTAAGTTCATTTTTATTTTCTGAATCATTTTTAATGGATCATTTCTCAAATTCCTTGTTTATATCAATTTCATCTTCATCAGTTCTTTTGGAGAAGGGATTTGACTCATCGAACACTGCATGAATAGATTCTATAACCGTCAATGTTTGTTTGTTATATACTTTATAGGCTTTACTATCTAAGGCATACCCTAGGAAGATACCTTCATATGATTTCACTTCAAACTTTCCTAGATGCTCATTGTCTCTAAGTACAAAACATTTACAGCCAAAGACATGAAAATATGATATGTTTGGTCTATAGCCATTCCATAACTCGTAAGGGGTCTTATTTATAGATGGCCATTTCTTGTATAGACCTATTCTTCCTTTCAACTACATCATTCTGTTGTAGTATTCTAGGGGCCAAAAAATTATAAGCTATTCCTAATTAATTACAAATGCCTTCTATGCCTTGATTTTTAAATTCTTTACCCCTATCACTTCGAATTTTAGTGATAGTATATCCCCTTTCATTTTGGATTTTCTTGCACAGGTTTATGAATTCTTCACATACTTCATCTTTGTGACCTAAGAATAGTACCCATATATATCTTGAAAAATCATCAACTATGACAAATGCGTATGATTTTCCTCCTAAACTCCGAATTGGGTTTGGACCAAATAAGTCTAAGTGTAGCATTTGGAGTGGCCTAGTAGTGGAGATTTCTTTCTTCTTCTTAAAGCTTGTTCTTACTTGTTTTCCTAGTTGACATGCATCACAGATTTTATCTTTCGCAAATTTAGTCTTAGGTAGTCCCTTAACTAATTATTTCTTAACAAGTTTTGAGATTAAATCCATGTTTGCCTGTCCTAGTCTCCTATGCCAAATCCAACTAATTTCATTCATAGCCGAGAAGCATGTCACACTCTGTGAGGTTAAGTTATCAAAACTAGTGGTATATTTTCATGATGCTTAGCAGTAAACAGTGTCTTATTATTAGTTTTGTGTTCAACAGTGCACTTGTCATGTTCAAAAGACACTTTGTAACCTTTATCACACAGTTGTCTTATACTCAATAAGTTGTGCTTTAAACCATCTACCAATAAAACATCATCTATAATTAGAGATGAATCATTACCAACTTTACCTACACCTGTGATCCTTCCCTTAGCATTATCTCCAAAAGTGACAAATCCTTCATCCTTGGGTGTGATGAATGTGAACTTCGCTTTATCCCTGGTCATGTGATGTGAACATCCGCTATCCATATACCATCAGTCTTTTGAAGATGATGATCTTAAGCATATCTCAAGGTCATCATGTGCCATTAGACACAGATTGGCAATCTCGTCATCGCTGGATTCATATTCTGAAAAGCTTGTGTTGTGTGTATCCCAACCGAATTTTAGCGCCTTCTTCTTTTTCTTTGAGGCTTTCACTAGTTTAGGACACTCGGGCTTGATGTGTCCAACCTTTTTGCAGTTGTAGCATGTTGGAGGATCTTCCTTTTTTTTCTTCATGCTTGACTCTCCTTTTTCAGATTTTGAGTTCTGGAATTTTCTATTGAACTTCTTATTCTTTTTCAAGAACTTTCCGAACTTCTTTGTTAGCAAGGCCATGTCGTCATCTGAATTTGAGTCACTTCCCTCACTAGAGCTGTGAGATGTTGCCTTAAGCACTGTGGCTTTCTTTACTTTGCTTTGCTCATTCTTCCTCTCATTTATTACCAACTCATAGGTGATGAGCGATCCAATGAGTTCATCAATAGAAATCTCCTTAAGATTTCTCCCTCCTACTATTGTTGTAGCTTTCGCTTCCCAAACTGGAGGTAATCTACTGAGTATTTTCCTAATCAACTCATAAGTAGGGTAAGTCTTTCCAAGTACATTTAAAGAACTTGTGATGTGTGTGAATCTAGTGTACATGGATTGAATAGATTCATCTGCAGTCATTCTAAATGCTTCATATTCACTAGTGAGCATGTCTATCCTACTGCCTTTTACTTCCTTAGTGTCTTCATATGTAACTTCTAGTTTTTCCCAAATTTCTTTAGCAGAGTTACATACCATTACCCTATTAAATTTATTTACATCTAATGTATAGAAAAGCAAGTTCATTACAGTAGCATTTATTTGTATCGATTTCCAGTCTTCTTCAATATATTCATCTTCAGTTTTAGGTACATTGACCTTATCAATTATTTTCATGGGAACATGATTTCCCTTAGTGACTATTTTCCATACCTTTCAATCTACGTTTAATAGGTATATGCTCATCCTACGTTTTCAATAGGTGTAATTTACACCACAGAAAATTGGTGGTCTAGTAGATAAGCGCCCCTCACCGAATGGAGGTACACCGATATGTGTCATGTGATCTTTTTACAAATAAATTGTTAAGTCTATGTAAACCTGCTCTGATACTAAATATTGATTTAGGTGTAATCCCAAGTGGGGGGGTGAATTGGGTATTTTAAAAATTCTTTGAAATTTTATTCACCACTTAGTCCCTATGTCTAAATGTAACCAATTACTTATCAAGTTTGTGAAATTATCCAACAAACATACATGCAATGTAAGTAATGAAATGTAGTGCGGAAAATAAAGAGATAAAGGAAGAGAGGATGCAAACACAGTTTCTACGAGGTTCAGCTAACCCAGCCTACATCCTCGAGCAACCCACTCAAGGATCCACTATAATCATTGCTCCTTAAATTGGGACGGAGCTTTCCTTACAGTCCGCTGCTTACAAGAGATACAACTTCCTCCTACTCCGCTTTTTACAAGAGATACAACTCTCTTCTCAAACCCGGTTCACAAACTGAATCGTAAATACAATGAAATCTATAAAACACTCAAAGTTGCTTCCAACAAAGTTAGTGAGTATAATTCAAATTCCTAATACATAATCATATGATGAAACTTGGAGCTCAGAATAAATGTAACGATATAATCGTTCATGAATGATACGCTTCAACACGCAAATTCTCGTTTATCAAATCTTCCAAAATATTTGTATAAATCAATGTTTTGGAGAACTTAGCTTAAATCTTTGAATACACAAACAACTTTGAAGATTGCAAAGATTTGAAAACACACTTTGTCAAAACAATATTTCTCTCAAGATTTCAATCTCAATATGATCTTAATGTATATATAGATATATGATGAGATTACCAAAGATCAAAACTTAATATAAGATTTTTAGAAAATATCCTGCAATAATATATATATATATATATATATATATATATAGTTATGCACTTCTAAGGATATCTAATCAAATAGTTTTGAAGTATCCAAATAATCAAGTCTTTAACTAAGAACACACTTGAATGATAACCCTTTAATCAATGGCCAAAGTAAAACATTTCTCAAGTAATGAACTAGTCAAAAACACTCTCTATATGTATATGAAATTTCAATATCAATCTTCTCTAATGATATTCAATAATAGATGATGATATGAGAAACTCTTGAAAACACTAAATGGATTAACCAAACCTCAATACCAAGTTGAAATCAAGATGTGTAAATGAATCCCCTTTGATTTTCTAAGTTGATTTGCCCAAGCTTGATGAGTATGTGCTAGAGTGTAGGCAATCGTATAGCAATGTGTTCAAAGTTTTCAATTCTCTTTCAAAAAGATGTTCACTTCTCTTCTCGTTGATCTTCTCTTACGCTCTAGGGTTTAGATGTTCAATATATAGGTGTTTTGCCCTTAAAATCAATCTTGACCGTTGGATTGAAAAATAACTCGCGAGTTCTCTTAATAAAAATTAAATTTTTAAGTTTTCCCACAAGTTCAGGCGATTGAGGTCAAAGGCCTGGGCGACTAAAGTTCCTTAGTGCTTCGAAAAATCAACCCGGATACAAGGTCAGGCGACTGAAGTTGGGTTCAGGCTCCCAAAGTGACGCGTTGAGGCGATTGAAGTGCCATGTTCAGGCGACCGAAGTGCCTCGGCCAAATTATATGTTTCACCAATTCTTCAGGTGACTGAACTTAATCTTCGGTCTCCTAAAGAAATTCTTCAGGCGACTGAGGTTAATTTCAGGCTACTGAAGTTCCCATTTTCTGAATTTTTTCTTTCTAGTTTAAAAATATGCTTTGCTCTCCTTCTTAGCTCCTTTATAAAAATACTTTCCAGGGTTTTAAAAATATTTCTAAGTCCATGAATGTTCCCTAATGATGTTCATGAAATGCATGAGTCCTAATGTCATTCTAGAGTTTATGTTGAGCCTCAAATTAAATCATCTAAAAATATAAATACATGAGTTCTAAGTACCCATTCCCATGTCGCTCTTGAACTTGGTGTTTGCATCTTTATTCTTGTACTCTTTGAGTTTCATGGATCTTCCAAGTTGTGTATGCTTTATTCTTTATGGCCTCCATGACTTGTTATCCTTCTATACATGCTAAGTATAGTTCCTGTTCACAATCTCAATGCACAGATCAAATACCAAGTGATTTTTCATTATCAAAACCGGATTGAACTCGTAAAGTCAAAAAGACTTCTTACCAATATTGGGATAACGATAAATGTTGCAACTCTGATTCACTGTAACAATCAAAGTTGCATAGCTATCAGTAAGAACCCAATGTTCCATGCAAGAACCAAGCATATTGAGATTCAATATCACTACATATGAGAACTCATTGAGTATGAGGTTGTTAAGATGGAGTATTGTCCAACAAAAGATAATTATGCAAATATCTTCACCAAATCATTGGGTAGTTCTGACTTCTAGAAGCATCGGGATGCTCTTGGTATTGGTTCAAGAGCGAAGGTGGGAGGGGGGGTGTTGGTGTATATGTGTGCAATGCCCACCTCCCACGAGTTAATTGGCACATTTACATGATGTATGGTTCAGATGAGGTCGAAGCGGTAGACCGCAATGGTATTGTGAAGACAGAAAAAGTTCCCTTTTGAGACACAGGGGGGTCTGGGGGCAGTGACCTCAGTGGGGGGGTTGCCCCCCGAGATGGTATGGCCTATCTAGTGTGAACGGTGGGCACGATATGTCAAAGATGGCCACTAATGTCAAAGACAGCCACTAATGTCAAAGACGACCACTAATGTCAAAAAGGACCACTAATGTCAAAGACAGCCACTAATGTCAAAGACGGCCACTAATGTCAAAGTTGGTCACTAATGTCAAAATCGGCCACTAATGTCAAAGTCGGCCATGGTAGGTGAGTTACCACCACCTACCATGGTAGGTGAGCCACCCATGTGCTTCTTCTATGGACCAGAGGCTATAAATAAGACCCCCCCCCCACCAGAGCACCGCACACATCTCGACTGCAAGATTATGTCCTCTTTTGTTTTTCTATTTGTTGTCCTTTCGCCATTGAAACTCATTTAATGAGTGCATAGTTGGACAGATTGTTGTAATCCAACTGTTGTAATAAAACTTTGTATTATCTCTTCAATCGTTTTTTCAAAACAAATCTTGGTGTTGTTATTCTACATTTTGTACAAATAAAATATATATATGAAAAATGAGTATTATTGTTCTCTTATAAATATTTTTGCAAATAAAGAATATTTGGAGAATCTAGGAATTTAAGCTCAAGAAAATATTTGTGCAATAAATAGCTTTCTCCCAAAAATATTTATCAAGGAAATAAGTGGGAGGAACTAAAGCTATACTCTAAAAAAGATTTTCAAAAATAAATAATAAGTGAGAGTAAACATGTAAAAATAAATGCCCAAAAATAAATATACTCTCTTCAGGAGTAATTTTGAAATAAAAGAGTGGAAAAGAGTTTGAGAGTTTTACTTAAAAGATTTTACCCTATATAAGAGATTTTAACAATAAAAATTAGCTTGGAGGAACTTTGATTAACAAAGGTTTAGAGAAAATTTTAGAATTAATCAAAGTTACTAATCTAGAGTTATGATGGGATATTTATAGATTTTTTGAAATTATGATAGTTGGGGACACGCTCGGTATTTTTGAAAAGTTTAATTAAAAGTTAATGACATTTTAGTGCTTTTAAAAAATTCCAATCTGAGAGATTTGGTTGGCTGAATTTTAAATTCGGTCGACTATATTGATAAGTACGGTCAATCGAGACACTTTTGAACTACAGATATAGTCGACTGAATTAAGGCGATTTTAAAAACGTTCAAGGTTCGATCAACTATATTTGAAATTTAGTCTGCTATTCATATGGTTCGGTCGACCCAATAATAAATGAACTAGAAGTTCGATTGAATGAATAGTTGGGTGTTAGACACGAGCCAGTTCAGTCGATTGTGGAAGATACATTCATAATACGTTCAGTCAACTGAACCTTGGTCAAACTATTGACCTTTGAATTGTTCGATCGATTGAGCTGAATATAACTAGCTGGGTTCAATCGATTGAGTGACTTTCAATTATTATTTTAGGTCCTGATTCTTATTAGAATTCACCCCTGTTACTCATAGTATAACTTTTAAGTTAAAGGGGATTTTTTATGAAGTGTTTATAGAGACCTAAAGTCAATATATGGTTTTGAGAGTTAAACCCAAAAATTTAACGTCGGTCGACCAAAGATGAACCCTAAGGTCAATCTACGGTCTTGAGCATAAAAACATATCATGCAAATGCATGCAATATTACAAAACAAAATAATAAAAATTAATGCAATACAATTAAATTCAAATGTCTTCTTCTTCTCCTCTGCTCTTTGACATCATGGAATACGCCAATTTTGAGCTTTTAAGTCCTGTCTTGACTTTCATGTTCTCTTGATCTTATGTCTGACCTGAATTATACCTGTTCAGCACTTTAACACACACATAAGAGACACTTGTGTTTGTCAACATCAAAATAGAGATCAGACTCAAAATTAGTGTCTAAAGCACAACATGAAATTACATGGAAAGCCATGAGTTTTTCTCATTTAGATTTCTACACAAATCAAAGTGAACTTGAAGGTCAAAAAATTATACATCTGTAAGGGGTTGCAAATCAATTACCAGATTCTTTTGCAGATAGCAATGCCATATTAAAATCTCATATATCTGCTGCAAAGATTCCAACACGTATTGATATCCCTAAAGGACAATAGCCAGCTAATGAACCTAAACTGCAAGTTAAGCATTGAAGGCCTATTTTTGCAAAAGATAAAACTCCAAAAAGGAGAAAATTGAAATTTGTAAACACTCCAGAAGAGGTTATAGAGGTGCATAATCCATTTGACATTCACAAACCCGTCTCTCCTGAAAATGAATCCCTATTATGGAACCTCATGAAGAGGAATCTCCTAAAGAGAAAACTCTTGAAGAGACATCCCTTGAAAAGGGATAGGTATTTGAAAATAATAATGAGATCTCAATTTATTACACATAAGAAATATAGGATAGAAATAAAGTTATTGTCAACAACCTATTTGCATATGCAGTAGCCACTGACATTACCAGAAGTAATGAAGATCGTGAACCTAAATCTATTAATGAATACCGACATAGAAGTGTTTGGCCAAAATGGAAAATGCTATCACATCAAAAATAAACTCTCTATTAAAAAAAGAAAATTTTGGACTTGTAGTCCAGATACCAGAAGATGTCTAACCTATTGGATACAAATAAGCATTTGTGCGCAAGCGAAATGAAAATAATGAAATTACTCAATATAAAGTAAGACTTGTGGCACAAGATTTCTTGCAAAAACCCAGAATTGATTATGAGGAGACATATTCTCCCGTAATGGATGGAATCATTTTTAGATTCCTAATTGGGCTAGCAGTTGCTGAACGACTAAGCATGCGTCTTATGGATGTAGTAACAACATACCTATATGGATCGTTGGATAGTGAAATTTATATGAAAATCCTTGAAGGATTTGAATTGCCTGAAGCAAAACATAGAAATTTATATTCAGTTAAACTCCAAAGTTCTTTATATGGATTAAAACAATCTAGGCGCATGTGGTACAATCGATTAGGTAAGTACCTTGTGAAAGAATGATTCATAAATGATCCAATTTGCCCATGCATTTTTATTAAAATATGAAAATCTGGATAATTTGCTATTTATGTTAATGATTTGAATTTAGTTGGGACTCCTTAAGAGCTCACTAAAGCTATTAATTATTTAATGGCGGAATTTGAGATGAAAGATTTAGGAAAGAAAAAATATTATTTTAGCCCACAAATTGAGCATGTAAATGACGGGATTCTTGCTCATCAATCTGAATATACTGAAAATGTATTGAGGCAATTCTATATGGACAAAATTCATCATTTGGGATCTCCAATGATGGTGCGATCACTTGATGTTAGGAAAGATTCAATTCGACCTCGTGATGAGGGGGAGGAATTACTTGATCCTGAAGTACCATATTTA
Source organism: Malania oleifera (assembly GCF_029873635.1). Classification (NCBI taxonomy): domain Eukaryota; kingdom Viridiplantae; phylum Streptophyta; class Magnoliopsida; order Santalales; family Ximeniaceae; genus Malania; species Malania oleifera. The sequence continues at coordinate 75,028,439 of NC_080424.1, read as the reverse complement.
AGTGTTATTGGCTCTTTGATGTATCTGGCCAATTGTACAAGACCCGACATTGTATTTGCTATAAATCTACTAGCAAGACATTGCTCTGCTCTTACTTGGTGACACTGGAATGTAATTAATTACATTCTACGCTATTTGAGAGATACATTTGATTTGGATATATTCTATTCATTTGATTCTAAATCTCAACTAGTAGAATATACAAATGCTAGATATCTATTTGACCATTATAATGCTATATATCAAACTGGGTATGTATTTCTTTATGGAAAAACTGTTATATCTTGGAAATCAGTAAAGCAGACAATTACAGGAACATCCTTTAATCATTCTGAAATATTAGTTATCCATGAAGCTAATAGGGAATGCATGTGGTTCATATCAATGAATTCTCATATCCAAGAAAATTATGGTCTTCAATCAATCAATGATATCGCAACACTTTTATATAAAGACAACGCTGCATGTATTGCACAACTGAGAGGATGATACATAAAGAGTGATAGAACAAAGCATATCTCTCCAAAATTCTTCTATACACATGAACTCCAAAAGAATGGTGATATAAATGTTCAACATATTCGATCAAGTGATAATCTAACCGATTTATTCACCAAAGAATGGTGATAAGAAATTGGTTCATCTTACCGGAATGAAACATCTTAAAAATCTTAGTAAAAAAAGTTAATATATGGGTGACATTCAAAGAAGAGTGTTATGAAACAATAATGGGGGGACATGCCCATGTGGATGTCCCCCATGCAGGATTGAGATGAGGCATGCGGGTGTCCCCCTTGTCTCAGCTTTTGATTGAAAATTTTTATTATATCCTCACTCCCACGACTATATAAGAGAAAACAGAAGAAGAAGAAGAAGAAGAAGAAGAAGAAGAAGAAGAAGAAAGAGGGTACTGAGAAATAGAGAAAGCACATGCAGAAGAGAAGAAAACGGTGAGTTAGAGGAGTGAGAAAGAGAAAATATAGAGGAGTGAGATATCTTTGTACAAGGTCAAATCCATATTATAAATTCTCTTAACATGGTGAAGTTTTGATCTCATCCGCTTGTGAAGTATGTATATTCAAATCACGTAAAATCTTTGTCTCGTCTTCATTTATTTTCTGTCATTTCCTACATCTTTTATAACAAATATAATTTTATATATATTTCAAACATGCATTTTTGCTTACTTCAACTAAACCTAGACATAGAAGAATCGGCAATGATTTTAATTATTGAAGATATTTTTTAAGGATGAACAGCAAGATCAATATCGAGACATGAGTCTTGCAATTTGGGTTTGTCGGATTTTTTTGTAGCATTAATATATGCCTTCGAGGCATTGATGGAAGACCCCTAATTCCTAAATAACTTGCTACATCCCAACACCGATCATAAGATTCCACACCTCTTCTCCTCTCTCCAAAAGCAATACCCCAAATTCAGCTGTCATGCAAAGCCAAACTCTGTCACCAAAAAATATAAAATAAAAAACACTTGCTTTTATCAACAGAGCAAAAATAAATATAAAAAAAATAAAGAAGCATTAAACTTGCAGGCGGAGATACTTTTGCAGCAGTATAAATAGAGAAGCTGAAAGGCGTGGGAGGAAGAGAAGAAAACAAACTCAAACTTGAACGTTCATTCCTTCCCCGTACCCAGCCATCTCTGTCCTTCTTCCCAAATTCACTGCAACATCTGTCTCTCTGTCTTTTCGGTTTTCACCTCTGATTCACAAATGGGAAAGCTCCTGCGAAATCTTGGAGGTAACCCATGGAGGCTCTTCGAAGCTCTCAACGTCCGGGTCGTCGGCTCCGCCGTCGGCTCCGGCCGGCCGGTGCTCGTGTTCGCCCACGGAATGGGCACGGATCAATCCGCCTGGCAGCGCATTCTCCCCTACTTCAGGCAACACTACACCGTCATCCTCTACGACCTCGTCTGCGCCGGCACAGTCAACCCCGCCCACTTCGATTTCGGATGCTATACCACTCTCGACCCCTTCGTTGACGACTTCCTCGACATTCTCGACGCTCTCGAAGTCAATCGCTGCGCTTACGTCGGCCACTCCGTCTCCGCCATGATCGGAATCTTGTCTTCCATTCGTCGCCCGGAGCTCTTCTCCAAGCTCATCCTCATCGGCGCTTCTCCCAGGTAGGCCAAAATTGTGGTAAACGGTTTACTCTCTATTGATGCCGGACTTTTCATTTTTCTGGTTTAGATTCCCGACACATTGGGCGGCTTGGGAAAGGGGAAAATAGAAACGAAGTGGGCTCGATAGTTTTGATTTAGTTCTTTTCTTCACCCCCCACGCCACCCCACCCCCCCCGCCCCCCCCCCGGGGACGGGGGGGAGTAACAAACAGAGAATTTCCTTAAATTGCTTGATTACGAATGTGGAGTTCCACAATGGGTGGTTTGGGAAAAGGAAAGTTAATTGAACGAAGTGGGTTCGATAATTTTGGTTTTGAAATTTTTTTTTTCCAAGTAACCAAACAGGGAAATAAACGCCCTGATTTGTGATTTAGTTGATTACAAATGCGGAAAACTTCAGGTTCTTGAACGACGAAGATTACCACGGCGGATACGAGGCAGCGGAAATCGAGAAGGTGTTCCGCGCAATGAACGCGAATTACAAGGCGTGGGTGAGCGGGTTCGCACCACTGGCGGTGGGGGCGGACGTGCCGGAGGTAGTCCAGGAATTCAGCCGGACGCTGTTCAACATGAGGCCGGACATAACGCTGTTCGTGTCGCAGACGCTTTTCAATAGCGATTTCCGTGGGGTTCTGGGGCTGGTGAAGGCCCCCTGCTGCATAATCCAGACGTCGAAGGACCCGTCGGTGCCGGCATCGGTGGCGACATACATGAGCAAGCAGCTGGGGGGGCGGAACACGGTGGTGTTCCTGGAGACGGAGGGGCACCTGCCGCACCTGAGCGCTCCGGCGCTGCTGGCGCCCGTGATCCAGCGGGCTCTGGGCAGGTGAGTAGGGCCGCCGGCGCGTGGAGGAATGGTGGCTCTGTGGGGCCCACAGTGGCCCGCAGGGTTTAACAGATCGAATAAGGGCGGGGATGTGGACACCTGGCGAATAAATTTGTGGATATGAGTCTGTCCTTGGCTCCTTTCATCTGTCTTCGGGGGCGGGAATTTGCACGTGATGATCACGTGATGGCTGATCCCTTTTGTCTGCCTTTCTTTTTCATTTAATTTTTTTTCCTTTAGTTGTGTGGGAGTTTTTTCTCCCTTACAAATTTTAGTCGACTTTGTTGTTATCTTCATATGGGCAGATAGAAAAAAAAAAAAAAAAAAACTAAATTACGATTATATTTCAATGACTTGATATGTTCAAGATGGGAATGACGTCTTAAAATTTCTCCCAAAAGAATTATTATTTGTAAAATTTAAAGGCAAATCTTTTTTAAGCTAAAATATATAATTTAATAAGAAGTCGGAAGTCATTATTTATATTTACGAATTTTGATTAATAAATTAGAATTTTTGTAAATTTAGAATAATAGTAAATTATAATTTTGTTGCCCAAACATATCCATAACAGTTGCCCAAAAGAAAAGTCTTATTAAAATGTGAACGGCTTAAAAACTCTTTATCGTACGAAGGATAAGTTTGAGAAAAACTCACGTGGAAGAAAATGGGTATGATTAATTCCATAATTATTATTGACTCTTCTGCTGAAAAGACTTGGTTTTATTTAGAAAAATTAATGAAAATATCAGAGTTCGGGGTGAGTTCTACACCAGTTTAAAAATTTAGAAGATGGTAGTGAAAAGAAAAAAAAAAACATAAATAAATTTTTTTTAATATATGATTATCCAAAAAAAAAAATTTGATTTCAAAGTTTTATACACATCGTCTGCAAAAAGAAGAAAAAAATTTTAAAAGCTAGTATTTACACAACAAAACTGTGAAAATTACCTAACCCCATGTTAAAAGAAATTCAATTGGTGAAAAAAAAAAGTAAAAAGAATAAATAATAAATGTATTCATAGGTTATTCATTAATAATAAATATAATACGACGACTTTATAGGCATTTTTTAATGATACATTCCTATCGTCAACAATTTTATTTTTTTTAAAAAAAGTATATTTTCTTGTTATATTTAGTCGTTTTGTATTCCCCCACATCAATCGAACCCATATCGAGCCAAGGAGGGATTAGAAACACAAGCTTAGTGTCTTTTTACCTCCTTGTCTCATTGGATGCCCGATTGGGAGAAAGTACGTATTCTTGTTACAAATTAATAAGACTGCCTAAATATTAACTCGAAAGTTCCCTCTACATCGAATAAGAAAGAGATTAAAAAATAATATTTAATCATCTGAAAAATATAACATTTGAGTTTAATCATTCTAATTTTGGAGGAAAACTTTTCTTAACAATTAAATGTCACATACTCTCACCCCATATTTGTAGAAGTCTTGAATTTCGATAACATACAACAATAATAACAAAACCAAATCTTAAGTCCCATTAGGTGAAGTCGGTCATTTTTCGTCAATTTATAAGCTAATAGTTGAATATATAGAAAATGAAAAGATTATCACCAAATCTTGAATGTGTTTTTCCTTAACATTATTTCAATGAACTAAAAACAAAATTCTTTTAATTTTAGTTTGCAAAAAACACACTTAGAATAAAAAATCACAAAATCACTGATACTTACAATAGTTTAAGGTAAATCAAAATCAACCCATTTGATAATTAAGGAAATTTTGTTCCACCAAAATAGAAAAAAACACTAATACCAAGAGAAATAATGCAAAAAATAAAAATAAAAATAATGCCAAAAAAATCTCTCAATGATAGCTTCAAATAATTATTTAAAAAACATGCACATTTAGTTAAAACAAATGAAAAAAAACAAAAAATTGTGAATATGAATTGATTATTAGAATAATAAATTATTAGAAAAGTGAAGAGAAATACAGGTGTAAAGATTTATGATGGTCGCCACAATGGTGAATCCTGTGCAACAGTGTGTTCACTTTTTGCGAATATGATCTTTTTGAGCACTTGAGCTCTCACCTTCATTGTCTATTTCTCTTCCTCCCCCCTTGAAATACACAAATTACAAATTGTTAAGTAGATTTCATATCAATTACCGCTTCTAACGTGATGTTAAGTCTTAATAGATTGTACATTAATCATGTCTAAATCAATTATAATTAGATGGAATATACACATCATTTGGGATGAAATCGAAGAAGCACAGTCTATTCGCAAATTAATAATGCAAAAAAATGGACAAAATTGAAGAGACTTCTCGACATTCAACTAGAATAGCAAATGTACTTCATGACAGTCAATTGGAATACTAAAGGTTCAAGAGCATTTGGATAATATCCAGTATGTTTGGATACAATAAAAATTAACTTTTAAAACAAAGAGAATAGAAGGGTGGATTGACTATTTTAAAACTTGCAGGACACCTCAAATTTTAAGTACCATATTTGTGGGCCAACAATTTTTTTGCATAGCTCGAACCATTGGAAGAAAATGAACCAAAAAAAAAAAACATCAAATGAGAAGAAATTAGTGGTCTGATCACTAAAAAGTACACTTAGTAAAATGGATAAAAATTCATTTATTCTAATTGAATTCGACCCGCTTAAATTGACTTATAATTTATTTGTATAAATTTTAGAAAAAAATTATTCGCACTGAACAAAATGATTGACGGATTTAAGTTTTTATTGGATGGATATCCGTCAATCCATTAACAAGTAATGCCCAAATTCATAGATAATTTTATATGTTGATAAGATATCAATAAGTTAGTGAATTGGCTCAAACCCAACCCTACACTCTTAACTCTCACACTAGCTCTACTGTATAGCCTCTGGCACTGTCTCACATCCCCACATAAATTCAAGCCTAAATATCCCATTCTTGTAATTAAAACAAAAACCTTAATTCATGATCTTAAAAATAAATATATAAAATTTTATGATTAGATATTAAATGTTTAATAATTTATCAAATTATAATTTTAAAAATAACTTTAATTATTATATTGCAAAATAAATTGTTCATCAGATGGTAAAAAAAAAAAATTTACACTTGGAATGGGAATGGCGGGTTATCCACCATTCGCCATGGATTGTTCGATCTAAATCGCGATAAATATGCCACTTAATTGAGTCCGATATGGATTGCAATTTTTTTTATCAAATAATCAACCTAATTTGCCACAAATTATGTATTTCGATCCATTTTGCCAGACCTACTAAAAAGATTCAAAAGCATTTGAATAATATCGAATATATTTGGACATAATAGAAATTAACTTTTAAAAATAGAATGGTAGATTGACCATTTTAAAATTTATCACTTAAGATCATAAAAATTTTAGCTTTTGCTTTTTAAGAATGGTTATGGTTATAGTTATAATTATAGTTAAATAGTTGAATATCTTAGAATCAAAAATCAAACCAAATTTCAAATTTTAAATCCACATGAAAACTACGCCAAACCATAGCCCAATTCAAAGCCCAGTTGCAAAGTCAGCATTCAAATTGGAAAGAGAACCAAATTCAAGATCCACCTGGGAGTCCAAACCCAATGGGCCATTCTCCAAGGTACAAATCCAAACAAAACAGGCCCAATTTCAAACCAAACAAAGACATAAATAGAGCCCAGATTACAATCAAAGTTTTAAACCCAATTTCAAAATACCAAAATGTAGCCTTCGCCGCCGCCCTCACATAACAATCCAAACTTACTCTACATTTAGTTAAGGAATGAATGGGGTAATGGAATAAAAATTTAACTAGAATAAAAATAAAGAAATCAAATAAAAAAATTTGATTCAATCTCGTTGACTCTATTATATTCTTATGTACTAGACATACTATTAAAATGCAGATAACTTAAAACAATCACCTATTACCTGATCCAATCAGAGTTCATCCTCATTCAAAATTGTTCACACGTTAGATTAATCCAAAATCTAGTTGTCCCAACCTTGCTAGTGTGATGAAAAGATAATCTTAGGTAAAACCATTGAGGACACAATTTGAGTTGGTATTGTACTTAGGGATCATTTGGAACAACTTATAGAAAATAACTTTTTTTCTGTTTGTAAAAAGTACTTATTTGAAAGAAGTACTCCAATGAAAAAGAAGTTACAATAAACAGCTCCAAATTACTTTTTAGAAAGTACTTATTTTTTTAAACAATAGTTTGAAAAAGTTATTTAAAAAAAAAAAGTACTTATTTAAGTGTAAATCAAATAATATTTATAGAAACAAGTATTTAATTCAAATATTTTCATAATTAGTACTTATTTTTAAACATGTTCCAAATTAGGGCTCAAGTGGGTTTGATCTAGATAATGATTTAGCTTATTTATTTATTTATTTGAAGAAAAAAACTAGCACAAATGAATGTGTTAAACTAAAATTTTGTAAAACATTCATTGTCTTAAAAATGTTAGTGCTCCAAGGTGTACATATATATATTAGGTCCGTCTCCTATTTTGATTATGACAAACCATAGTATCTCATCTGTGTACTAAGTGTATGAATAGGTTTACTTTTCTAAGCACAGATGATAGATGAGAAATGAAAGTTGAGAAGCACTTAAACGAGCACATCTTTCGACATATTCCCTTGGAATTGCAAAGGAGCAATGCATGAAGATTGACTTCCTTTTCAAGTTGTATTATATTTTCTTTTATTCATTCCGGGTCTGTAATAATTATTCAAAAGTCTGTAATAATTAATACATGACATGCATGGTAGGGACTATAAGCTCAAAGACCATAGAATTACCTTGAGGATCACAAACGTCGACTGACGTCGGATTTTTGGGGTTAACTCAATGATCATAGATTAACTTTAGGTCCCCATAAATTCTAGTAAAAATCTGGACTTAAATTAATCTTTGAATGGGTTTCAATTGACCGAACTCAGCTAGGTATATTTAGCTCAGTCGACCAAACCTGTAAGAACTCGACCCAAGATATGTAGATTAACTAAATAACAAAAGGGTAAAAAGGTAAATTTTGTAGGCTTCATCAATGAAACCATTGTTATCGTTGACGAAGGCCTTCATACTCTTCGTCACCGAAATTCAGAGTCTCGTCAACGAAGAGATACCGAATGTGTTGTAAAATATCGAAATATGGGTCATCGCTGAAGGAGTCGGTTCATCGACGAAATGAGTGGATGATTCGTCGATGAAGGCGTCATTTTGTCGACGAGGTTGGTCGGGTCAAAGGGGCTATAAATATCCTCCTTCATTTCTTCATGGTTAAGTAAGCTAAACTCTCTCTCTCTCTCTCTCTCTCTCTCTCTCTCTCTCTCTCTCTCTCTCTAGGATTTTGGCCCGTCAATTGTCGGAATCAACGATCTGACGTTACCACATGGATCAGGAGGGGAAGCTCTACGTTTGTAGTGAATTAGAAAGTCGTTTTAGGGATTTTTTGGTTTTGACCCAAAAACGAGGTAAGGGTCCGATTTCAGTTTCATTTCTGAATATATGTAGTAGTAAGAATTGTAGTGAAGTATAGTTCTTGGATCTTTAGGTTTTGGTTTCTTGGTTCGTAGTTTTGGAGCTGTAGAGTTCGTATTTTGGTATTCGGGAAAAGGTAAGGGAATTCTATTCATATCAGTTATTTTTGAAATTGGAATTAGTAAACCTGTAGTTTACGATTGTATGTATGTTTTGGTTACTTATTTGGAAAAATATATCAGGTGAAAATGTGGGATTTTCGAGTTACAGTTTTCGGGAAAATTAGGGGTTTCGGGTATTATCTCTATTTCTGTGGGAAAATCATATGTAGTATAAAACTGTAGTATTGAGATGATCGTACCTGTATTTGTATTAAACTATATTTCTCGAATTGAAAACGATATGATTTTTTGTATACTCAAATAAGTGTGGAATGAAATGTTATATGTAAAATGTTCTAGGGTTTTGTAAAATAGTTAGGGGCGGCTAATTATTGTACGTCGATGGGTATAGGAACATGAGTTCCAAAATTGTTCTAGGTTTTGTAAATCAGTTAGGAATGACTAATTACCATACACTAACGCCATGTCTCGGCTAATTACCATGGGCGGGAGTGTCCGGCTCTATATCCGAGGGTGTGAAATATTATCTGTTTGTTTTAGTTGGTCACTGATGGGTGTGAGTGGACACCGTACCAGCAACGGTATCACTATGAGGCTTCGATTATTACAGGGTATCGTGTGCTTGAGTGTGACGACACTGACCGTATATTTGGTATCATATGTACTGGAACTGAATTGTGAAAATACTGGAACTGTATTGTGTTTTGTTTTATGTTGAAATAACGCTCGTATGTCACACACTGATATAACTTGCTTTCTTCCTTACTGAGAGGTGTCTCACCCCGAATATACAAATTTTTTTTTTTAGGTCCTTTGGGTAGCCGAAACTAGCATCCTAGCGTCCGGAAGCGTGGGTGTTGGTTAGCTGTGTTTAGTACTTGTGTAAGTATGATTTTTGTAACCGGGTCATCATTGTTGGCTTTTGTAGACACCCGGAGTATGTACTGTATTTTGGGAATGCATATTCTAGTTATGTATAGACTCTGGTATGGTATGATGCATGTATAAAAAGAACATTTTCACTTCGTATTTGATGAGTATGGATATGTATGTGAATGTGTATTGGGTGTATGTGTACCCCACGGGGTTGGACCCTCATTCAGTATAGTATTATGTATGTTTTAATTGATACAGAAACAGCTTAGGTTACTATATTCACACTTGAGACCCATCCACGGGTTCGAGGCGTGACAGCTTGGTATCAGAGCTAACCAGGTTGTTAGGTCTTGTAGACTTGGTTAGGCGTAGTTATGTGTACAAACTAGAGTATAAGATGTAGGAAATGGGGAAAGTAGGTCGAGGGTGTTTTGTTGCTAAACGGGGACTCATTGGTGGTGTTCTGTGTTTTTCCTGGTATGATGATTTCAGTAAAATTACGGCAAACCATTGATGGTTTCGTGTCGATGTGATATGACAGACCTGATGTAACGACCTGCTATTTTTCTTGGGTTTTTTTTTATTTTTTATACTATAACATTCATAATGCTTTGATACCAAACTGAATTAAACCCAACCATCAACCTAAGCAGCGAGAAGCGAAAATCAGATGAACACAACCATATATAATTATATACAATACTAGAGTGCTAAAATGTTTCCCAAATTATACATACATGGCTGTTTTCCAAAAATACCCTCAACTGGCTAGGGCCATACAAAAATACTCACTTTATTGTCAGGGCAATACTGAGGCCCCTCTATCTGCGAGTCTGATCTACTCGTTTACCTGGATCACCTGAAAAATTTTAAAGTAATGGGATGAGCCAACACTCAATAAGACGAAATATGTTATTAATAGTGTGTGACAATTGAGTTACAATACTGTAAAAGTCTATTACTATATAATCATGTATCACTGAATCTGTAAATACAATACCAGTAATATAAACCATCACGTTTTTCCTGTTGCTTATCATATCTGTTTAGGTTTCTACTCAAAATACTTTTAATATATATATATATATATATATTCTGTCTCTGTAAATCTGTATAAATATAATAATAACTGAAAACTCTCCTGTGGATAACTGTATGTCATGATTTAACCCCTCATGATAGAGTTGTGTAGCTCGTAGGCAGGATCTACCCTGGCTGGCCAATTAGAAATAAATCACTATAGTCCATCAATCTGATCAGCCTTTCTCAACCCATATCTAATGGGGAGTCTGTCCACTTGTGGACTTTATACAATTGACCTTTATACCACGTATTATCTGAATAGGTGGTTGCCCTCTATATATTGTATGTAGCAATGATACCATGCTCTGTAAACTGTAATGGTCCAATAGGGTCTGATACTATATAATAGATCTCTATATACAACTATCTGTTTTACCATTATTCTGTAATAACTGTATAAACCATGATGCTATGACAAACTTTATCTGTATAAACTGTATTTCTAAAATGAATTGTAAAATTGTGTGTCATTGTACTATAAATTATATCTATATCAACTATATAATCATGGTATTATGTAATTAATATAAAATATATTCACTGTCTGTATAATCTGTAAAACATAGCTCTGAAAAATACTGTAAAGCATGTCTCTGTACTATATCTATATTCTCAAGCCACACAGTAATTTAAAACATATTAAACATACTTGATAAACTTTATAAATTTTTGCTGTGAATAATGATCTGATAAAAATATACATTTCATTCTGAAAATCATACTAAATTAGCATAGCATAGCATATTTCCCTTACATGATTTCTGCTAAAATCTCTCTACTGTAACGAGTCCTACACCCGCAGGGTTCTCTACTCAACACCTTGAAAACAACATTTGCCATAACATAATGTCAATATTTCTTTGTCCACATCATTTCCTACAACTTCCAGAAGGCCAAAATTTGACTAAAAGGCCTTACCCTAATTCTGGGAAGAAATTCAACTCGATCCCACCAACGATCCGCCCCTGCAAACTTGAAGAAAAATCCACCAGGAGTGTCGTGGTAGCCTCAGATCGTCGATCTGGTGACTAACGGGGCCGAAATCGAAGAGAGAAGGAGGTTGAGCCGTAGGGGAGAGAGAGAAAGAGAGAGAGAGAGAGAGAGAGAGAAAGTGAGTGAGTGAATTCGGTGGATTTTTCTGCAAGAAAACCGAGTTAAACACTATTTATATTGCGGGATTCGTCGACGAACCACGTCACCTCGTCGACAAGTCCTGTAGAAATTCAGTTGACAAACCTGCACCCTCGTCGACGAATTTTAGACTTCCAAAAATCCTCTCTCGGTATCTTCTCGTCGACGAAACTTGCCCTCATCGACGAGACCCACTTGTACCCTCGTCGATGAATCCCATGTGTTCTTCGACGAGGCCATGAGAAAATCCCCTGGATTATTATATTCAAAATGCAATATCGTCGACTACCTCCTTCTATTACTGTTTCCATATCTCTCCCTCTTTATTATTTAAATACCATTATTCTTCGGGTCGTTACACTTAAACCTGTGAAAGTCGTAGTTAACATGATTAGCTCTCAATGATTGTGGTAGCTGTGAATTCTAACCGATTCCTATCCTATTTTAAGAATTGAGCCTAAGGATAACAACTTGGATAGTGGTTCCGAGAGGACTGCGAGTGATAAGTCTCCTTCTATGCCTCAAGGTTTGATGAGGCTGGTTATGCGGGAGATTGGGTGAAATGTTAGGAGACGTGAGCACTCTCCTACTACTACGAGTTCTACTATAGAAAGGTTCACCCATATGCACCCTCCGACGTTTACGAGAGGACCCGATCTGATAGTGGCAGAGAACTAGGTGCAAAAGACTCGAGAATTCATTTGCCTTTGCATCACAGGTAGAAGTCGGGAAGTATCTCTCAAAGAATACCTCCTTAAAATGGCTCCACGTCATCCCATATGGGTTGGCCCTCTACTCCTCAAGCAGACTTACAACCACCCACCATCTCTGAGCTTCTTCTGCCAGCTGAAACGTAGCATAGAGAACTTTTTGCTTGCCTGTGCTGTACAGAACATTCAGAATCTTTTCTGTTTTTTGTACCCAATTTTCTGCCACTATCGGGTCAGATCCTCCTGTAAATGTAGGAGGATGCATGCGGGTGAACTTCTCATTGGTGCAACCCACAGCAGTAGGCGAATGCTCACATCCCCTAACACTTTGCCCAATCTCCCGCATAATCTGCCTGGTCAAATCTCGAGGCACGAATGGGGACCCTTCACTCGCAATCCCCTCTGAGCTACTATCCCAGTTACTATACTTGGGCTCTATTCTGAAAATAGGATAGAAATAGATTAGTATTCCTATATCATAACACAATTAACACAATCATTGTAGAATAATCATGTTAACTTCTAGACTCTCAGGTCCATGTTTGCCCTACTGCACAAACACGAAACCATCAATGGTTTGCCGTGGTTTTACTAAAATCGTCATTTCAAGAAAAACACATAACACCATCAATGAATCCCTGTCTAACTACAATCCAACCCAAAATGACAACTCGGCCAATGATCAGTACTTACAAAAGTACTTCTACAAAGCTAACCAACAACCACGCTCCTAAAACTCTAGGACGCTAGTGTCGGCTACTCGAAGGACCTGAAAAACATTTGTATGATAGGGGTGAGACACCTCTCCATAAGGGAGAATCAAATTATACCAGTGTGTGACACATAAGTGTTATTTCAACAGTAAAACTTAAACATTTCACAATTCCATTATTTTCATAATACAGTTCTAGTATATGTCACAAAACACAATCGATCTATCCAGTGTCGTCACACTTTTCGCCCTAAGCTAGTTGCATTACACGACGCCTTCGGTAACTTGGCATAGCATAAGCTCCCACGGCATTGAATTGGTGCTAACATGGTGAACCCACACCCTTCGGTCATTAACTAGTATTTCTGACCTGCCTCCACTCTCAGCCTACGGTATTATTCTGACCTGCCTCCACATCTTAGCCTTCAGGGATAAGCCGGTGCGCTTTGATTATCCTCTACGTTCAAGCTGATTTTGACTCAGAAGCCTACGGTAGTTAACCAACTCAGCATTTTCACAAAACTTGGAATAATTTGGAACTCCTGTTCCTATATCTCATTTCAACAACTCACAGCCTATGGTAGTTAACCGGCATGCTTTTCCACAAAACACTTCATTTAATATATCAGCTCATTCCAAACTTATTTGGGTAAACGAATAATCTCATAACAGATACTTTAAAAATACAATTTAACATAATTAAAGGTACGATCATCTCTATATTACAATTTAATAATATATAAAATTTTTCAACAGAAACGAAGATGATACCCGAAGCCCCCAATTTTCCCAAAAACTATAAACCCGAAAATTCCATAATTTCACCCAATAGATTTTCCCAAATAAGTAACCAAAACATTCGTATAATTATAAACTACAGTTTTACCAATTCAGATTACAAAATAACTGATATAAATAGAAACCCCTTACCTTATCCTAAAAATCAAAACACAAATTTAATCGGTCCAAAACAACAACACGAAATCCTCAAAACCTAAAAATCGAAGAATAATACTTCAATATAATCCCAACCACTACAGATCTACCATACTAAAAATGAATTCAGACTCTTACCTCGATCTTGGAACAAAACCTGAAAATCCTCAAAACGAAGATCTGATCCGCTATAACTGTAGAGATTCTCCCCTTGATCCACGTAGCGATGTCAGATCATTGATTTGGGTAGCAGACAGCCCGAAACCTTAGAGAGAGAGAGAGAGAGAGAGAGAGAGAGAGAGAGTCTCCTTCGAATTCTAGAGAGAGAGAGAGAGAGAGAGAGGATTTTTTATTTCTTAGCAACTAAGAAAGTGAATAGAATATTTATAAACCTCTAACCCGACCAGACTCGTTGACGAAGTGGAGAGCTCGTCAACGAGTAGAAGAAGGGCATTTGTCGATGATGGCGTGACTTTTTTGATGAGCCTGAGGTTTTAGAATTCCCAAAATCTCACGATATTCACTCGTCGACAAACCTCTGAATTTTGTCGCCGAGCTGTAGAAGGAACTTCGTCAATGAGAGAAGGAGCCTCGTCGACGAGCCCTGTTGTTTTTCTCCTTTTTAATTTCCTTCCCCTTTTCTCATTTATTAAATCCAAAATTCTTGAGTCGAGTTCTTACATTCATTGCCTTTTTCTTTTTATTTTTAGAATCTTTCTTAAGTTTTGGACAATCCAATTTTAGGTGTCCAACTTTCTTACAATTATAGTATGTGGGTGGTTTTTTCTTTGTTTCTTTCTTCTTAGTTTCTTCCTCATCTGAACTTGAGTTTTGGGTTTTTTTTTTCTTTTGAATTTATTTTTCCTTCTTAGTATTCTCGCAAGTTTCTTGGATATGAAGGCTAGTTCATCTTCTTCATATTCATCACTAGAGTTTTCTTTTGATGCTTTAAAGGCTATAGATTCTTGAGCTTTAGATTTACCACTTCTTTCATTCATGACCATCTCATAGGTGAGAAGGGATCCTATGAGTTGAGTTCATCTAAAGAAGTATTTTTAAGATTTCTTCTTTCGTTATAGCTGTGGCTTTAGGTTCCCGTATAGGAAGAAGTCCTCTAAGGATTTTCCGGATCATCTCATAAGTGGAGTATGTTTTTCCTAAGGCATTTAGGGAGTTTATTATGTGTGTGAACCTAGTGTACATATTAGTGATGGTTTCATCCAGGTTCCTTTTGAAAGGCTCATACTCGCTTGTGAGCATGTCTATTCTACTATCCCTAACATCTATAGTGCCTTCGTAGGTTACTTCTAGTTTATCCCAAATTTCCTTTGCTGTTTTACATGCCATAACTCTATTGAGTTCATTAATATCAAGTGCACAGTATAGGGCGTTTATTGCACTAGAGTTAACTTGTAGCATTTTGTGATCTATTTCGGTCATCTCTTTTTCTTCTTTGGGTACTTCTTTTCCATCTACAAGTTTTGTAGGAATTAAGTCACCATGTGTGACAACCTTCCAAGCCTTCCAATCCATTGTTTGAAGATAAATTCTCATACGTTGTTTCCAAAATGTATAATTTAAACTACAAAAGATGGGAGGCCTAGTTGAGGATTGACCTCTCCAAAGGGAGCTATTCCTATGTGTGCCATCTAGATCTTTATGTAGCTACTAGTTAGGATTTGCTACAACCCCGCTTTGATACCAATTGAAAGTTAAGGAGCTGTCCCAAGAGGGGGTGAATTGGATTATTAAAATTTCTTTTAATTCTTTTTATGAATTCTTTGACCTCTTATTAATTCAGCTAATACCTAGTAAATCTTAGTTAATTATTCAAACCACAAACCAATACTTATCAAAATACAAGTAAACCAAAACATATACAAACATCCAACCAATTAATCAACTTAAGTAATCAACCACTCAATATAATATTCAGCTTTTTGACAATTCTCAGTTTTTGTATGTAGCCATGTGTATATAAATGATTCAAGCCTTGTATTGGATTTTAATTCTCAATGTGAATCACAACACTCTTTTCAAGAACTTGGACTTTAAATAAGCTTTTAGTTAATAAGTCTTGGTTGTTGAATCAATCAACATACTCCATTACGGTTTTCGCAATTTGTATTTATCAACTAACGTACTTCCTTTTGGTCCGCAAATTCCAAAACAAAAATTAAGATTTAGTTTATTTGAAATCCAATCCACATAGTGTATATAATCAGAAATTAAAACACAACCACGCAGTTAATATTTGCTAGAAATTAAAGAGAATAGGGAAAGAGAGTGACACCACATTTTTTATGAGGTTCAACTTATCCCCAGCCTACGTCCTCACCTTTGTCTAATACCACCAAAGGATTCCACTATGTCGTTCCTTTCCAGGTGGAACAAACCTTTTACAAGCGATACCCCACGCTTAAACACTCCTTAAGTGGGCTAGAGTAATGCCTCTCCAAGCGATACCCCACGCTCGGTCACTCCTTCAATAAGCTAAAGCAGTGCCTCTCCAAGTGATACCCCACACTTGGTCAATGATCCAACAACCTGGAATCGTCAAGAAACAAGAAAAAATAGTTGCTACAAGAACACTCTCACATAAAGCAGATTTGTACAAAGTCAATCACAATGCACTTTAATAATTAAATATCAATATGAAATACAATGAAGCTCAAAAGAAGAATTCACCAAGTTCCTTCTAGATGAGAATTAGCAACTTAGAACTTTGTAGTGTGTTGACCAGTACTTTAGAAATTCAGCACATCAGTTGAGTAAAGATTGGAGCAAGAGAGAGCTTTGATTGCAAGACGACTTTCAACAGATTTTTCAATTCTTTCTTTCTTGGTGTATAATTTGATTTGCAAAACCATGTATTTATAGGCTTCTAAAAGTGATTTCGTATTGCCCAAGTTTACTTGGAGTGTTTTCCAAGTTTTTATTAATTTTGGGGCACAAGCAACCTTTATTTGAAATTTAAAACATTTAAAATTTCTAACTGTTAACAGTGTTCAAACAACTGAACTATCGGGTTCAGTCTTCTGATGTTCCTTAAAGCACTAAAAATTATAGTCTGGACACAGGGTCAGACGACTGAACTTCAGGTTCAGTCTTCTGAAGTCCTAACTCAGACGACTGAACTGAAGGTTCAGTCTTCTGAGGGTGTTATGCCTGTTCTATGTTTCAACAAATAAATCTCCAGTTGACTGAACTAATTCTTCAGTCTTCTAAAAAATTTCTTCAGACGTTTGAAGTAAAACTTCAGTTGTCTGAGGGTGCATCTTTAGACTTCTGAGGGTACACATCAATTGTTTGGGCAGACCAACTTCAGAATTTTCATTTTTATTTTCAAAAATCATTTTTGCTCTTTTGCTTTGATTTCTTATAAAGTATTTTCTGGATTTTGAAATAAGGTCTCTAAGTCCATAATTAACCCTAGAAGAGTTTTAAAAATATTTCAAGAGATATTTAAACAAGAAGTACTTACATAAAGACTTCTTATGACTTTTGACATTCTAAGCACTTAAGTCTGCATGCTTGTCTTTCTTTGAACTCTCTTGCTTTGTCTTTCTTTGGCTCTATCTTGTCTTCAAGTTTTAAAATACTTTAAGCTTTTTAACAAGTCCTCTTTATCATCCATGCTCTCATAATCTTCAAGATTTATTAGGACATCTTTTAATCCATGCTTTAACTCTTTAAGCTTCATTTGATCATCTTTCTTTGAAGTATAAGCTTTGAATGATCCTTATGAGCATTTGACTTTGTATTCACATACTTGAATCCTGAAATATCATCACTTAACCAAATATGTTAAGTTCATCTTATTTGTTATCATCAAAACAAAATTTTTAGTCTTGTAAGGTCAAAAAGACTATTAGTGATAGTCTTTCTAAGACCATCACTAATACAGTTAATAAATTCTTTTTATATTTTTAAAATAAAAAACTCTATTGGTGATAGTTTAATAAATTCGTCGTTAATTATAGACTAATAGTGACGGTTTGCATAACTATCACTAATAGATTTGACTTTTTCTAGGTTAACAAATGCATTATTAGTGACAGTTTTATTAATTGTTACCAATACAAGATTTACAGTGACAATTTGGAAGAACCGTAACTAATAATACATTATTAGTGACGGTTTCTTAGAACCGTCTCTAATAGTGTTGACTTTTTTCTCAGTCAACTATCATTATTGGTAACGGCTTAGGAAATCGTTACTAATATGATGCTATTAGTGATGGTTAATAAATCGTCACTAATAATTGCTTTTTAGTGACGCCTTATAATTGTCACTAATATACCAAGAAACCTCACCAATATTTTCCCGAAATAGTTTCCACACGAAAAGTGATTTTCTCGCGATGGTTTGAGTGGGAAAACTAGTTTTTAGTGACCACAATATTAGTGACAATTTGAAAATCGTCACTAAAAGTGCATTACTAGTAACGATTGTCAAAACCATCACTAATACTTAAATTATCAGTGACGGTTTTTAAAAATCATTACTAATACACGCTTTTAGTGATGACCGTTACTAATATTTTCGTCACTAAAAATCTGGTTTTTTGTAGTGACTAAATATTTTGATGCTTGATATCCTCATCCTATTACACCGTACGGTCCTGTAAATATCTTTTAAATTTTCTACAAGTTGAGGAGCTCTCTGTTAATAAAGCAAGACATTATTTTTTTAAAAAAAATGGAGTGCTTTTTTTAAAAAAAAAATTATGTCATTTTATATGAAATGTTTAATATATATATATATATATATATATATATATATATATATATATTTAAATGGATGACCCATTTATTAAACGAACAGGTTTAAGTTTACATAATGGACTTACGACCTAATATCTAATTTTCATAAATTTACTATTTTTTTAATTTTATTTTTTCTTTTCAAAAAATAAGGTGGCGACTTTGTTGTTTCTATCTTTCTTTTCTTCTCATTTGGGGTTACTAGGTGTTATGGAAAAATTCCCTACATTGTCTCCTTGGACGAGATCAAACATTGACAAGTTTTGTATAGCTTATTTCTTTTGTCTCACAAATTAGTATTTGGTCTAGTGGAAACACCAATAGGAGTGGAATAATATAACATGACAATGAGTACCTTGCATTAACATCACTAGAAAATCATACAAAAAAATTAAATAAGCATAATGTGTCCAAAATGCATATTGTCAATCATACTAAATAATCAACTGTAGAAAGATAAATTGAAAAAAAAAAAAAAAGGAAAAAAAGAAGAAGAAGAGAAGTTTGACTTTGAGCTTTAGTTTGACACACTCTCAATCCCTTAATTTTCATAAAAATGTCTTTGCCACTAAGTGCGGATAAGCTTGTTTTGGCAAATTGCTTGCTTAACATGTAGCCCTAACACATATATTTAGTTTATAAGGAAACACATTCATCTGCCAGATGTCAAATCAAATACAATTTTACCTTCCTTTGTGTGTGATTTTGGCTTGGGCAAGTGGATTTGGTTGAACAATTATTTGGAGAACCCTATTCATTTCATTCTCCACAAACTTGCTTTCATTGACCACCATTTCAAGTCAACCACTAATCTCCTCTCCGCTACTTCATCCCTAAACTTCAATTATGTGTTCGATAGAAAAATAGACATCTTTAAAAATGAAAGAGATCGAGATGGGAAGATATTGAATTGGGTGTGCAGAACATCACGGCAGGGCCAAAAGTTGCCCTCGACAATAATAATTGGCAACAATATTGTTGAACTAATGGTCTAATGACTATTATTAGGGGTGAAGTAGAAATGGGGACAAAGGCATGTACAACGGAAAATATATATATTTTATAGAAAGGGTATACCTCGTTTTGGGCACAGGAAAGTCACAACTAGTGGATATGAAATTGCAATTCGAGGTATATAGAATAATTAAAATTGAAAGAGAAATAATCCGCACTAGTTCTAAGAAAATTTACAATTATAGGAACTTCATTGAATACTCAAATACAAGAAAATGAAAGCTTGAGAAGATGAAATCATAGAAAATAAAAAATTGTTACTCTTATGAGATTCGTTTTTCTCTTATTTTATTTTATTAAAAAATTCTATTATTTTACATTTCGCTTCTCTTTTTTTTTTTTTTTTTTTATATTTCATTTTGTTTTTTTTTTTTCTTTCTTTTTTCCCAAAAACAAAACCTTTTTTTTTTTGCCTTTCTTTTCTTCTTTCCTTTTCTCCCAAACAGACCCCACTCTTTTTATTCCCTTTCCATTTTTCTTCTTTCTTTTTCCGAATAGGCCTTTTCTCTTTGTTTTTTCTTTCCTTTTGCTCCAAGCCTGCCTCTCTCTCTCTCTCTCTCTCTCTCTCTCTCATCTCTCTCTCTCTCTCTCTCTCTCTCTCTCTCTCTCTCTCTCTCTCTCTCCGTTCTCTTTCATTTCGTTTCATTTTCCCCGCTGATGAGTAATCTTTATTTTTTCTTTGCTTTTGGCAAGCAAATCATGAAATGGAATCAACCATCATTTAATTTCCAACGGAATTCAAAGTCCATTATCCATTATCCATCCATTGTTCCACATTAAAATTTTGTCCATCGCAGGCGTCTCCATCATCACAATGTCCAATGACCCATTTAACGGATGACGCTGATTTATAGGTTTGGTATCCCATCAGAAAGTTCGAAGGGCTCGTTAATAGCGGAAGTTCGTATGTAAATAAAAAAAAACAAAAAACAAAAAAAATCCATTTAGGTTTATGATTTTGCTTCCAAATTGGCTAAATGGGATTAGTCCACGTGGTTTGAGTTCGCATAAATAATAATAATTATAAAACTTAAGATTTTATTTAAGAATAAATTAATTTTAATAATTTAGTTACATTAGCTATTTAAAAAATTATATTGTTATTATAAAGCAAACAACAATGTCAAATATTTTATAAATCCATAATAAGGAGTAGACAAAGAATTACTATTCCCAAATTTTATCAATGTCTATTCCTTTTTATTATATGTTGAATGGAATAATTAATAATATATAAGGAATAATTATTTGTTTGATTTATATTCCGTCTTATTATAAGGAATAACTATATATTTTGTAGAATTAATCGGGTTGTAAAGTGTTTAGAACACTATTTTATTTTTATAATAAAAATAAATTTAATTATGACACAAAACAATTTACTTATTATTAGGGGTGACAAAACGGATTAGCGGTTCGACTTTGGACAAGTCGTAAATGGGTATGGATTGACCCATTTACTAATAGCTGACTAACATATAATCTCAAATTCGTCTATTTAATAAATGGGTTCTCATTAAGAACCCGTTTAAAAATATAATTTATTTATTTTTAAATTTTTTAAAACATTTCACATAAAGAGACATTTTAAAAAAATAAGCATTTCTTTTATTTTATTTGTTAATATCTTAACAAAAAAAAAAGCATAAATGTAGAAAATAGTACATCTCTTTAATTAATATTTTTCTAATATATATATCAAATTAAACGGGTCACCCAACGGGTATCCAACCCAAACCCACCTATCTTGTACCAAACTCGAACCCGATTTAAATGGGCGGATCATGGATCACCCATTGGGTTCCTACCCGTTTTCCACCCCTACCTATTATACTTTTGGTACATGAGAATGTCAAATTTATCATTTGATTTCTTCATGCTCCTCATTCAAATTTTCATTTTGTTCTTTTTTCTATTTCATTCCATTCTGAAAATCAAATATGACAATACATATATACAGCTTCTACCAAATATATTTTGTATGCAGTAATCAATTTCATAAAGTAAAATCACTTATGTTGTGTTTGAGAGTATGAATTTTGGAGCTCAAATTTAGACTTGGGTGGGTTTAAACAAATTTCAATATAATTTTATATTACATTTTATCCAAATTCAATATAAATCCAAATTCAAGATCTCGCCAAACATAGGATTAGATTAAATCCAATATTGTATAGAAAAGAACACTAGTTAAGTAGATTTCTTATAACCTTGTGATTATTTAAAAAGCTCAAACTTGTAAAGTAATTGTAGGAGGAATAAGAAAAATATGTTTCTTAACTAAGAAATAAGGGATATCTCCTAAGAAAAAGGGTCACATTTCTAATTTAAACAATAAATAAGTTTGAAATAACAATTTACTTATTTTTAAGGGAAGAATATTTGTTGTCTAGTAGATGATTGCATCCCTAGTTTAATGAAAAGGTAACTCGTGAAAACATAAATCGTATTATTACATCTAATAGGTATAAGTACCATCATATTCCAATTGACCTTACTAGTTTTTCTTTTTCTTTTATTCCTTAGAATTTCTACAGAAGAAAAATACTTGAAGAAAAATAGTGGTAAAGGTGAAAAATATAACAGATACATAGAATGATAGAATAATTGTGATCCATTTACTTAAGAACTCCATATAATTGCTAACTCCATATTAAATTAAAACAAATATTTACTAATATATGCATTTGAAAACAAAAGTGTTTCTTTACTTTAACTTTTTGATACAAAAATTTTGTTTTTTTTTGTCCCACATTGGTAGAATAGTTCTACATTGGTATAAAAAGGCATTTAGAATTTTTTGTACTATTTGTTCCACATTGGATAGCAGTGTTTTTTGAACTTGAGGTTGAAGTTATATGAAGAGCCTAACTCTCTATTTGTAAAACACACCTCAAAGTTGTACTTTATCAAGAAGTAGTTGATTGATCGTCGGCGCCTGAGGACATAGGTAATTTTATATCGAACCTCGTTAATTTATTGTCTAGTTCTTTTTACTATTTTTATTATTAGTTTCTGCATTACTTTAGTTTCTTATAAATTCAATAGCATTAGTTGTAGTATTGGTGTTTGGCACAAGTGGGGTGTCCGACACAACAATTGGTATCAGAGTTAGGTTGAATAGCATCGATATAGAGGTGTTCCTCTGTTATGATCCTTGATTCCACGTTTGATGCTTAAGAAAGACTTGTCTTAGCGAGTGCTCAGACACCATTGCGGCTCAGTCGCTCCCTAGAGGTCGGTCTGGTCAAAGTGAAATTTCATAAGATAAAATAGAGTAGACATAGTTGGTACGTACTATTCATCCTAGGCCTTTTGTTTTGTTGGTTGCTATTGAATATATAGAAGATGGCAGAAACTAGTGCACCAGTAGAAGAAACTCTGTCCACACTAACTCCAACCCCTTCGACTTCGACATCATCATCAAAGACGATAGCTAATGCTTAGTTTGAGGTGGAGAAATTTGGTGGTGCCAATAATTTTGGTATGTGGCAATGTGAGGTGATGGACATCATGTATTAGTAAAAGTTAGATATTGCTTTGGATGATAAACTAGTAAATATGTGTTAGCTTTACCGTGATCCCAAGAGGGGGGGTGAATTGGTATTTTTAAATTTTACCTTCTAAGTATTCCTCCTAGCAGCAGTATGTTCACAAGCCTAGGGTCAATCTAGTGCAAATGATGTAAATGTGCCAGAGATCAGATGAAGCAGTTTAAACAATCACACAAGTATCAGAAAGCAGTAAAAAGAAGATGATACGCGGATATGTTATCGAGGTTCGGCCAACCGCCTACGTCCCCGCCTTGGCTAACCAGCACAAGGATTATCACAATACCTTGCTCGCTTAAACGGGTGGAGCGTCACCTATACAAACCAGGTCAAATTACCACAGGGCTGACCTCAACCTTAACCAGGTCAATTAGCGGGGCTGACCTCAACCTTTACACCAATCCTTACCGGGCTGGATTACCGCCCCCTCAGGCCACGCCTGGAATCTCTCAGATATACAATCAAAGGTACAATACAATTGTGCTTTCAAGTAAAGCAGATATGTACCACAAATGCGCACAACCACAAACACCACAAGTGATTTAAAATGTAAGCTCTGTGTGGTCTAAAATGTCAATCTCTCAACTATGTTTTCTATCAGTGTAACACGTACGTGAGAGTGTCAATAATAATCTGTGCACTTCAAAATATTCAGTCAAGAGTGTTCACACAGAATACCAAGCAAGCCTCGATATTATCAATCAATAGAATGCGTATGTGCTTGTATTGCAAAGTAGATAATCTTTGTTTTCGGTAAATGATATATATTTATAAAACTTGTACAAACAATACCACAAAGATTTATATATCACACACACATGAATATCCTTTCCCAAATATATCAATATGAACACCACAAGGTATTCAAATATGTTTGAAAGTATTTTTGCAATCTCCAAACAAAAATGAACTTCCTAAGATATTGCAACTAGAGTGCAATACTTGGGATGTCACAAAGAGTCTTTCTTAGGGCAGGCTTATTGGCAAAGCCTCCTAAGAAAACTTAGGTTATGCTCTCAAAAATCGATTCAAATACACAGCAATATGAAGAGCTAACCAAAAATAAAAGACTCAATACACTTACAAATGATTTGGATAGATGAAGAGTGTAAGCTTGAGTAGGTTTTCAAAGTAATGTAAGTAGTAGGAGGCAAATATGAGTATTTGGCTTGAGAGAAAATTTTTCTTAATTTATTTGCTAATCCGTGCTTAATCCACCAAATGAAGGAGTATATATAGACATACCAAGAATTTTGACCGTTGGGGACTTATTAGGAATTTTCAGAAAAGATTAATGACACTTAAGAAAATTTAACCCTGTTTAAAAAATTTAATCGCGGTAAAAAAAATCAGGGCAACCCGAGAGGTCCGGTCGACCAAAAGTGGTTCGGTCGACCGGGACTCAAGTAGCTCGGTCGACCGGGGGAATTTTGAACTAAGGGGTCGGTCGACCGGGCAGGGCGATTTTTCAATATTCCGAGGTTCGGTCGACCGGACACTTTTTGAACTACATGGCTCGGTCGACCGGACCGCTGGGAATTTTCCCGAGACCCTTCGGTCGACCAAGTTGTTGACGAACAAAAATGGTCGGTCGACCGGGAGGTCAAACTGTTGACCCCAAGGAGGTTCGGTCGACCGAGGTCAAATGACCTATAAGTGCTCGGTCGACCGGGCCTGGGTCAAACAGTTGACCCAGACCAGTTTCGGTCGACCGGGCCAAATTGAACTGAGTTGGCCGGTCGACCGAAAGTGCACCAAGTGTGCATTTCGGTCCCTTTTTGCAACAATCAAACCCTATTCAAGTGCCTATTACATACAAGTGCAAAGGTGAGTGTCCTAAGGTCACTTTGGGGTCCAATTTTGAAGACACCGAAAAAATCCGGTGTCGGTCGACCTTCGGTCGCCCGAAGGTACACTCTAAGGTCTTTCTATGGTTCGGTTTGAGCTTACAAAGTAAATCATTCATGTGATGTGTGTGAGCTTATTACAAACCGAAAAACCCTAATTACTATTACAGACAAAATTCACTTAGAGATATTACAATTGGGAATATGAAATTGTCTTCAAGCTTTCGCGTGCCCTTGAATGTATGTTAGTATAAACCTGCACATAAACTGGATATTTATTAAATACAATTGAGTTTGTCATTATCAAAACCAGGGTGTGACCTATAAAGTCAACATTCTCCCCCTTTTTGATGATGACAAACTCGATTGGCAAAACTATAGGGTTAGGGTTAAGCCTTGAGAAGGCTCCCCCTCACAAAATGCATCCAATTTTGCCTTTTCTGTCCATCTCCCCCTTTGGCAACAGCAAAAATAGTCATCAGGAATAAAGGAAGAACAGGCGTGTTGCTTTTGGATTAGGTAAATTTACACAAGACTAATGTTGGTTAGGTGCGCGTTTTGAAAAAATTTCGGCAGAGTTGCCGGTTTAGTGCCGTTTGTTTGTAAATAGGACTTTCCAAAAAATAAAACCTGTGTAATGTAATGTAAGTAAACCTTGTGTTTGAGTTTATATTTTCCATCCTAACCGTTTATTTATCACAACTACTCAAACAGTTCAAGTTATAAGCCAAATATAGCAAATAAACTTTCAAAATGGACATGGAATTGGACACAAATAATGCAATCATAGGCAATAGTTCAATTGAACATGCAATATAAGTGAACGTTATGACATAAGGCACTCAGTCAAAACTAACTTTCACAAATATAAAAGCAGCTCCCCCTAAATTGGCAAGTTATAGAATTATTCTAGATTATGAAGCTTCTCTATATCATTTTTAAGCCTAAACTCCCCGTTAAGTTGTCTTAAATCATCTCAGGGGTCGGGGGTAGTGGCCGTCTTTAGTGAATATATCGGCCCCACTGTGCATTGTGCATTACAAATTCAAGAGCCACTACCATTTTTTGAACATGATCACGAAGGGGAGAGGAAATGATGGGAAAAAATGATGTCTAATCATCATGTGTTTATAGTTCGGTGATGTGAGAAGAGGTAGGATTTTTGAGATTTTTAGAGTGTTGATTGCACTAGTATATCACATTTTATCGGTATGTTTCATAGTGGAACCACCAAAATCCCACAAGTTGGTTTGTTTCATATAAGAGTTTGGGCAACACAACACTTCAGCTGCAATATATTCAGCTTTCGGCGGGTGGTATGGAATTATGGTGGATTTGGATTAAGGCAAACTTGAGTTTGTTTTCTTGGAGAACCAAGAAGAAAAGAGAAGAAACAGCGATTGTCCTAAGTAATGGCAAAGTGCCACAGTGCCGCTAGTGAGTTTTTCTATCCAACTTGAAATCCGGCAAACAAAGTCAGCATCAGTGTAAATGACAAGCTCAAAAGTAGTATGCTTAGGGTACCAAAGTCCCTAACTCTATAGTTCCAACTAGATACCACAGGATTAGTTTAAACAGCTTCAGATGAGATTCCTAGGGTTTAGCCTGAAATTCTAGCAACCACATGCACACACTAAAATAATATCAGGACCTACATTGCAGTAGGTTATAGGAGACTTCCAATCATGCCACGCGTTATAATTTTTTTACAGCAAAAGGGATCCATTGTTCATTCTTTCATCAAGTTTTTTGTTTATGGGAAACGAGTTCATAGGTGTGCCAAGAATTTTACTCTTCCAATTAAATGACTTCTGTAGCAAGTCCTTATTATTTAGATTGGCCAATGAAAGTTCCATGATTAGCTTGCTTAATTGTAGACCTAATACTTAAGAAGAGAGAAATAAGTTCACCCCATCATGCTCATTTCAAACTCACTTTGCATGCATTTGGCAAAAACTCCAAAATCATTAACACAATATCATGGTTGCTCCCCCCCCCCCCCCCCCCCCCCCCCAAAATGAATTCATCCCACATAAATCTGAACGAGGAAAGATATCATTCATTTTTGGGACTTGATGAAAAGTGTATGTAGTGTCAATCTTGCCACGGGTTAAATCATTCTAATAGAAAACCACTCTAATAAGCTTCATAACAAAGCTTAGGAGCTTGTTTCAAATCCATACAGGGCTTTAGAGTAGCACAACCGGTTGATAAGTGTGGGTGTGTAAACAGACGGGATATTTATGATTCTCAAAACCGGGTGGTGGGTGGTTGTTCTACATCTACCTCCTTCAGTGATGACAGCAGCCATTTAAAAATGCGCTTTTACATCATTTGAAACAATTTTAAAATTTTTAAAAGCGGGCAAAGGCAAAAGTAGCATACGAATGGCTTCTGAATATAGCAAAAGGAGCCATATGTTTCATATCCAAAGATCAATTCCTTCATGTGGTTGTATCCTTGGGCAACTAGTCTGGCTTATTCCTAGGTACTACCCCACAGTGTCATCTGGCGGATTTCTATATACCCCATTTAGTTCCAATGATGGGGTGGTCATTGGCCTAGGAAAACTAAGGTCCACACTTTGCTTCTTTCAATTGATTAAGTTCTTCTTGCAGGGACATTACCCAAGAAGTCATCTTCTTATGGTTCTTAATATTTTTTTTAGGTTCTTCTTGGATAAGAAAGATAAGGGAAAGCGGATAGTGAAGAGTAAAGTGAGTGCGTTTACTATATTTCTCAATGAGATCTGGTGGATACTCCGCGGGCCGGGATGAGGTGCGCCTATAATTGATTCTAAAGGGACTGACTTCTAATGTATGTCCAATCTTTAGGCGAATTCTTGATCCATTCTCATTCTCCTCAAGTTGATTTTTCGTTTGCTTCTTGTTTTCACTTGAATTATTGATCAATGGAACTTTTCTCTCTAAACATTTTCTAATATCAATATCATCTTCATCATCTTTGTTAGAGAATGGATTAGACTCACAAAATACACATGAATGGTTCAATTACGGCTAAGTTCTTTTATTGAAAACTCTATATGCTTTACTAGTTAAGTGCATAGCCTAGGAAGATGCCTTCATCAGATTTAGAGTCAAATTTTCCTAGATGCTCGTTATCTCTAAGCACAAAGCATTTACAACCAAATACATGAAATAGGAAATATTAGGCTTATGGTTGTTCCACAATTCATAAGGAGTTTTATTAATTGATGGTCTAATCACACCCTATTCATAACATAGCATGCGGTATTAATGGCCTCGGCCCAAAAATATTTAGGTAAGTTATGCTCATTCAACATAGTTTCTTCCCATTTCTTGTAGTGACCTATTCTTTCTTTCAACTACACCATTTTGTTGAGGTGTCCTAGGTGCAGAAAAATTATGAGATATACCTTCTAAGTCACAATATTTTTCTATGCTTTCATTTTTGAATTCCGTGCCTCTATCACTTCTTATGTGAGTGATTTTATATCCTTTTTCATTCTGAATTCTCCTGGGAAGTTTGGTGAAATGTTCGCATGATTCATTTTTATGTGGTAGAAATAACACCCAGGTGAATCTAGAAAAATCGTCAACAATTACAAAAGCATAAGATTTTTCCACCAAGACTTTGCACAGAATTAGGCCCAAATAAATCTAGGTGAAGCAACTCCAATGGTCTAGTAGTAGTATGAATTTCTTTTTCTTAAACTAGATTTTGTTTGCTTACCCATGTGACATGCATCACAAATTTTGTCCTTTACAAAAGAACAGTTTTAGGCAAACCTTTAACCAATTCTTTTCTAACAAGTTTAGACAACAAGTCCATGCTAGCATGCCCCAAACGCCTATGCCACAACCAACTAGCTTCATTTATAGCAGAAAAAACATGTTACTTGTTGCGAAGCTAAATTAATCAGAGATGTAGTGTAAACATTTTCATGTCTCTCAGTAGTAAAGAGTACTTTGTGTCTTTTTTATTTTCTACTATGAATTTGTCATTCTCAAATGATACTTTATATCCTAAATCACACAATTGACTTATGCAAAGTAGATTATGTTTCAATCCATCAACCAACCAGAACATTATCGATAGTAGGGAGAGGAATCCTTACCAACCTTACCTACCCCGACGATGCGTCCTTTGGCATTGTCACCAAATGTCAGCCTCCATCCTTGGGAACATTGAAGTGAATTTTCCCTTGTCACCGGTCATGTGTCGTGAGCACCCACTGTCTAAGTACCACCGGGTCCTTGGATGGGGATGATTTTAGACATACCTGCAAAATAAGCTAAGTGACTGATGCTGGTCCCCCCAAATTTATTGGGTCCATGGGGGTTAGTAGCAGGGTCTCCTTTAACTACCCATACCTTTCTGATTTTAGCATGCTTATTCCTAAGTGGACAATCAAATTGAATGTGACCAATCTGTTTGCATTTAAAACATTTCAGTCTACACTTAGGTTCTTTAGGAGGGATATGAGATTTTGATTCTCGTGTAAAATGTCCTAAGTAAAGATTAGGTCGTCTAATATTTTCAATGCCATTAAAACCAAGACCCTCTTTACTTAAAGAATTTCTTTGGGCACCAAGTAGTTTTTCAAAATTTTCTTTGCCCTTTGTGAATTTAAAAAATGATTGTGGAGCTATCATCCACTTTCCTCTCAAGCTCAACAATAGTAGTATCCTTTTCTTTTAAAATAGATGCATGAGAGGTTTTTGCCATATTAAACAATTTAGAACCAATTGTCACATTTCTTTTTCAAAATTTCATTATCTTAGGTCATTTTGCCCAATAAATTTGAAACATGGATATATTCAAATTGCAATTGTCTAAATGTAGGCATGCTTGTCAGAATCACAATCATCAGATGAACAATAAGGAAGATGAAGAACTAGAAGACGATACCTCATCCCCGTGTGCCATTAAGCCACCAGTTAGCGACCCCTCCGTGTCACTATGATCCGAGTCTGAGTTGCTGCTGCTGAATTGATCCCATGAAGTCCCAGCCTTCATGGCTCTTTTATTTTTTCTTAGCCTCCTTTTTCAGAAGTGGGCAGTCGGGTTTGATGTGCCCCACTTTGTTGCAGTTGTAGCATGTAGGAGCATTTGATTTTTCCTTTCTTTTGCTGGACTCTCCCTTCTCATTAGTGGAGTCTCTATATTTTTTAAATGGCTTCCTGTTCTTCCTGAAGAATCTACTAAACTTTTTAGTTAGCATAGCCATTTCCTCATCAGTGTCAGACTCACTATACTCACTAAAAGTGTCGTTGGATGCTTTAGTGCAGTCACCTTCTTAGCCCTGTTATGCTCATTGAGTCTTTCATTTATGGACAGTTCATAAGTGATTAAGGAACCTATCAATTCGTCTAAGCTCATGGCCTTAAGGTCTCTACCCTCAGCAATGGCCGTAGCCTTAGCTTCCCAAACAGGAGGCAAGCCTCTAAGGATCTTCCTGATCATTTCATATGTGGGATATGTCTTTCCTAATGCATGCAGTGAGTTTATGATGTGTGTGAATCTAGTGTACATGCTCTGAATGGACTCACCTACATTCATCCTAAAGGCCTCATATTCACTGGTCAACATATCATCCTACTGTCTTTCACATCTCTAGTACCCTCATATGTGACCTCTAATTTATCCCATATTTCTTTTGCAGTTGAACATGCCATAATCCTGTTAAATTCATTCACATCAAGACTACAATATAAAATATTCATAGCAGTGGCATTAAGACTAACGGCTTTCATATCATCATCATCATATTCATCCTCAGTCTTAGGAACCCTAGTTGCATCCTCAATTCTTATAGGGACATAGTTTCCCTTAGAGACAATCCTCCCACACTTTCCAATCAGTATTCTGAAGGTAGATACGCATCCTCTGTTTCCAGAAGGTGTAATTAACACCGCTAAAAAACAGGAGGTCGTGTGGAAGATGGTCCCTCAGGGAAAGGGGTCACGGAGCTATGAGCCATATGTGAACTTTGTGCAAAATAACAATCAGTCTATGCAACTTGGCTCTGATAACAATTTTTAGCTTTACCGTGATCCCAAGAGGGGGGGTGAATTGGTATTTTTAAATTTTACCTTCTAAGTATTCCTCCTAGCAGCAGTATGTTCACAAGCCTAGGGTCAATCTAGTGCAAATGATGTAAATGTGCCAGAGATCAGATGAAGCAGTTTAAACAATCACACAAGTATCAGAAAGCAGTAAAAAGAAGATGACACGCGGATATGTTATCGAGGTTCGGCCAACCGCCTACGTCCCCTCCTTGGCTAACCAGCACAAGGATTATCACAATACCTTGCTCGCTTAAACGGGTGGAGCGTCACCTATACAAACCAGGTCAAATTACCATAAGGCTGACCTCAACCTTAACCAGGTCAATTAGCGGGGCTGACCTCAACCTTTACACCAATCCTTACCGGGCTGGATTACCGCCCCCTCAGGCCACGCCTGGAATCTCTCAGATATACAATCAAAGGTACAATACAATTGTGCTTTCAAGTAAAGCAGATATGTACCACAAATGCGCACAACCACAAACACCACAAGTGATTTAAAATGTAAGCTCTGTGTGGTCTAAAATGTCAATCTCTCAACTATGTTTTCTATCAGTGTAACACGTACGTGAGAGTGTCAATAATAATCTGTGCACTTCAAAATATTCAGTCAAGAGTGTTCACACAGAATACCAAGCAAGCCTCGATATTATCAATCAATAGAATGCGTATGTGCTTGTATTGCAAAGTAGATAATCTTTGTTTTCGGTAAATGATATATATTTATAAAACTTGTACAAAACAATACCACAAAGATTTATATATCACACACACATGAATATCCTTTCCCAAATATATCAATATGAACACCACAAGGTATTCAATATGTTTGAAAGTATTTTTGCAATCTCCAAACAAAAATGAACTTCCTAAGATATTGCAACTAGAGTGCAATACTTGGGATGTCACAAAGAGTCTTTCTTAGGGCAGGCTTATTGGCAAAGCCTCCTAAGAAAACTTAGGTTATGCTCTCAAAAATCGATTCAAATACACAGCAATATGAAGAGCTAACCAAAAATAAAAGACTCAATACACTTACAAATGATTTGGATAGATGAAGAGTGTAAGCTTGAGTAGGTTTTCAAAGTAATGTAAGTAGTAGGAGGCAAATATGAGTATTTGGCTTGAGAGAAAATTTTTCTTAATTTATTTGCTAATCCGTGCTTAATCCACCAAATGAAGGAGTATATATAGACATACCAAGAATTTTGACCGTTGGGGACTTATTAGGAATTTTCAGAAAAGATTAATGACACTTAAGAAAATTTAACCCTGTTTAAAAAATTTAATCGCGGTAAAAAAAATCAGGGCAACCCGAGAGGTCCGGTCGACCAAAAGTGGTTCGGTCGACCGGGACTCAAGTAGCTCGGTCGACCAGGGGAATTTTGAACTAAGGGGTCGGTCGACCGGGCAGGGCGATTTTTCAATATTCCGAGGTTCGGTCGACCGGACACTTTTTGAACTACATGGCTCGGTCAATCGGACCGCTGGGAATTTTCCCGAGACCCTTCGGTCGACCAAGTTGTTGACGAACAAAAATGGTCGGTCGACCGGGAGGTCAAACTGTTGACCCCAAGGAGGTTCGGTCGACCGAGGTCAAATGACCTATAAGTGCTCGGTCGACCGGGCCTGGGTCAAACAGTTGACCCGGACCAGTTTCGGTCGACCGGGCCAAATTGAACTGAGTTGGCCGGTCGACCGAAAGTGCACCAAGTGTGCATTTCGGTCCCTTTTTGCAATAATCAAACCCTATTCAAGTGCCTATTACATACAAGTGCAAAGGTGAGTGTCCTAAGGTCACTTTGGGGTCCAATTTTGAAGACACCGAAAAAATCCGGTGTCGGTCGACCTTCGGTCGCCCGAAGGTACACTCTAAGGTCTTTCTATGGTTCGGTTTGAGCTTACAAAGTAAATCATTCATGTGATGTGTGTGAGCTTATTACAAACCGAAAAACCCTAATTACTATTACAGACAAAATTCACTTAGAGATATTACAATTGGGAATATGAAATTGTCTTCAAGCTTTCGCGTGCCCTTGAATGTATGTTAGTATAAACCTGCACATGAACTGGATATTTATTAAATACAATTGAGTTTGTCATTATCAAAACCAGGGTGTGACCTATAAAGTCAACAATATGGGTGACGGAGATTGGAAAAAAATCAATAGTCAGGCATGTGGTATGATTTGTTCGTGTCTAACTAAAAATCAGAAATATTGTGTTATGAGGAAGACATCTGCAAAGAAATTGTGGAAGATATTGAAAGATACATTTATGACCAAGAGTTTGGAAAATCGGCTTTATTTGAAAAAGAAATTATTTCGCTTCCAATATCAACCAAGTATTTCGATTAATGACCACATAAATGCTTTCAATAAAATTTTGGCCGATTTGTTAAATTTGGATAAAAAGGTGAAAGATGAGGATAAAACCATATTGTTACTAAATTCTCTCCCTGATGATTATGAACATTTGATCACCACTTTATTGTATAGGAAAGATAAAGTTACTTATGATGCTATTTGTATTGCATTGATTAGTATTGAATGCAGAAAGAAGGATCAAAGGGTCCATAAGGAAATAGTAGAAACACTAACAATAAGGGGACGCTCTCAGAGTCGTATGCCTGGAAGGAGGAGTAAATCTCACGGGAAGAGTAAATCTTGTGGGAGACCTACTAAAGATGAATGTGCCTTTTGTCATGAGAGAAGGCATTGGAAGAAAGATTGCCCTAAATTACAGTAGAAGGATAAGGGTAAATCACATTCTAATACCAATATAGTCAATGATGATGGAAGTGAGTCAGATTTTTCTCTTGTTGGAACATTTTCGTCACATTATTTTGGTGAGTGAATTTTGGATTCTGGTTGTTCCTATCACATGTGTCCCAAAAGGGAATGATTTTATAATTTTGAAGAATTAAATGGTGGGGTTGTTTTTGTGAGAAATGATAATACTTGTAAAACAACTGAAATATGATCAATACAGTTGAAATGTTAAGATGGAACTATTAAGACCTTGACTGATGTTAAGTATGTTCCAAGCCGAAAGAAGAATCTAATTTCATTGGGTGCCTTAGAATCTAAAGGATTCACTATCACTTTGAAAGATGGAACCTTACAGATTAAATCAGGTGTGCCTGGTGGTGATGAAAGGAATAAGGAAAAATAATTTGTATTATTTACAAGGTAGTACAGTTATTGGCTCAGCAGTTCTTGTTTCTAAGAAAAATGCAGGTTCAGATACAACTAGGTTATGACATATGTGATTAGCACATGTAGGAGAAATTTTTTTGCAACAATTAGCTAAGCGAGATTTGTTAAAGGGTGCAAAGGTGTGCAAACTTGAATTTTGTAAGCATTGCATTCTGGGAAAACAGACTAGAGTGAAATTTAGCATTGCAATCCACCAGACTGAAGGTATTTTAAACTACATCCATACAGATGTACAGGAGCCCACAAAAACAGGTTCGTTGGATGGTATGCATTATTTTGTCACTTTTGTTGATGATTTTTCCAAAAGAGTTTGGGTATATTCTATGAAGCATAAAAATGACGTGTGTGATATTTTCCTTAAGTGAAAAAAATTAGTTGAAACTCAAACTAATAGAAAGATTAAACGGCTCATATAAGATAATGGTGGTGAATACATGAGTGACCCATTTATGAAGGTATGTCAGGATTAAGGTATTGCTCGACACTTCACAGTTCGAGATGCACCACAACAGAATGGGGTGGCAGAGTGCACGAATCAGACTTTGCTGGAGAAAGTTCTATGTATGTTGTCTAATGCTGGGTTAAACAAAAGGTTTTGGGCTGAGACTGTTAGATATGCGTGTCATCTCATCAATCGTCTACCATCATCTGCAATAGGGGGAAAAACATCCTATGAGGTATGGTCTGGAAAGTCTGCTAGTGATTATGATTCTTTACATGTATTTGGTACTATGCATTATTATCATGTTAAAGAATCTAAGTTGGATCCAAGAGCCAAGAAAGCAATATTCTTAGGGATAAGTGCAAGAGTCAAAGGATACTGTCTTTGGTGTCTAGAGATGAAAAAAGTGATTTTAAGCAGGGATGTGACTTTTGATGAACTTGCAATGATGAAGAAAACAATACGCAAGGAGTCACGAGTTGAAGAGAAAACCAGTGGTACTCAAGAACAGGTGGAGGTTGAGACAATTTTGGGAAATCAAGTGAGAAATGAGACTACACAAGGTAACTCTCCAGTTATGGTGAGGAATAGTATACAAGAAGAGGAGATTTCAATTCGTGAATCTTCACAACAACAAGAATAAATTGTTTCTTAGAGGCCAAGATGAGAAATTCAAAAACCTGCTCGGTATACTGATATGGTGGCCTATGCACTTCTAGTTGTGGATCATAATGTTCCTTACACTTTCAAAGAAGTAATGAGGAACTCTGAATCAGATAAGTGGAAAAGAACGATTGATAATGAAATGCAGTCTCTTCATCAGAATCAGACTTGGGAGTTAGCCCAACTGCCCAAGGGTAAGAAAGCAATTGGTTGCAAACGGGTTTATGTAAAGAAAGAAGGATTTCTTGATGCAAATAGTGTTCGCTTCAAAGTTAGATTGGTAGTTAAGGGCTACGCACATAAGGAAGGCATTGATTATAATGAGGTCTTTTTCTCCAGTTAGTAAACATTCTTCCATTCGAATTTTATTGGCTTTGGTAGCACAATTTGATCTTGAACTAGTTCAGCTCGATGTAAAAACTGCATTTTTACGTGGCGATTTAGAAAAGGAAATCTATATGACTCAGGCAGATGGATTTCAGGTTACTGGAAAAGAAAATTAGGTATGTAAACTGGGTAAATCGTTGTATAGTTTAAAATAGTCTCCAAGATAGTGGTGCAAATGATTTCATCAGTTTATAATGGGTCACAAGTACATCAAAAATAAACATGATCAATGTTTTTATTTTCATAGACTACAAAATGGATCTTTTATATATTTATTCTTGTATGTTGATGATATGTTAATAGCTTCAAAGAATAGTGGAGAAATCGACAAGTTGAAAAATCAGTTAAATCAAGAGTTTGAGATGAAAGATCTTGGTGAAGCAAAGAAGATACTTGGCATGGAGATTCATAGAGACAGAATGAAAGGAAGAGTTAGAATGTCTCATAAACAGTATTTGAAGAAGGTAGTACAGAGTTTTGGCATGTCTGAGCAGTCAAAACAAGTAAGCACTCCTCTTGCTCCTCATTTCAAATTTAGTGCGGCTTTAACTCCTAAATCAGATAAGGAACGTAAGTATATGTCACAGGTTCCTTATGCAAGTATTGTTGGTAGTATGATGTATGCAATGGTTTGTACTAGACCTGATATTTCACAAGCTGTTAGTATGGTGAGTAGGTACATGCATAATCCTGGTAAAGGACATTGGCAAGCTATGAAATTGATTTTGAGATATATTATAAATATGATTGATGTTGATATAGTATTTGATAAAAATAATACTATTGATTAACGTGTTGTTGGATATGTAGATTTTGATTTTGCAGGTGATTTGGATAAACGTTGATAAACTACTGGATATATTTTTACATTCACAAATGGTCCAGTGAGTTGGAGGTCTACCTTACAATCTACGATTGCCTTGTCTACAACAGAAGCAGAGTACATGACAGCTTCAGAGGCTGTTAAGAAAGCTATTTGGTTGCATGGTTTACTTGAAAATTTAGGAGTTGTTCAAAAGCACATTGTTGTATTCTGTGATAGCCAGAGTGCTATTCATTTGGCAAAGAACCAAGTCAACCATGCACGATCGAAGCACATCGATGTTCGGTTTCATTTTATGCTGGATATTATTGATGAAGGCAAGATACTTATTGAGAAGATTGCTACAACTGAAAATCCTGCATATATATTGACCAAAATTGTGATAACAATCAAGTTCAAACATTGTTTGGACTTGATCAATATCCTGCAAGTTTGAATATTTTTGGAAGGCGCCGATGATGTGGAACTCTAGAAAATGTTGGTGACTGAAAAATTTGTTGAATTTATCGTTAAGGTGGAGATTTGTTGTTTCTTGTCGCACGTTGGTAGAATAGTTCCACATTGGTATAAAAAGTTGTTTTGAATTTTTTTGTATTATTTGTCCCACATTGGAGAGAAGTGTTTTTTGAACTTGAGGTTGAAGTTATATAAAAAGTTTAACTCTCTACTTGTAAAACACACCTCAAAGTTGTACTTTGTTAAGAAGTAGTGGATTGATCGTCGGTACCCGAGGACGTAGGACCAAACCTTGTTAATTTCTTGTCTTGTTCTTTTTATTATTTTTATTATTAGTTTTTGCATTGCTTTAGTTTCTTATATATTTAATAACATTAGTTGTAGTATTGGTATTTGGTACAAATGGGGTGCCCGACACAACAAATTTTAAACATTAAATTCTTCTATTTAAATTTTAGAGAGTTTGGTTTTCAAAAAAAGGTATTTTTTTTAGTAAATTTGTAGACTTTACTATTTGTAAAAAATTTATGGATGTCATACAACTCAATTAAGTTATTATATTATAGGGATGACAACTTAAAAAATGATTTGCTCTATCATTTTATTGGGTAAGTTTATAAGTAGAAATTTTGTGGCTTAACCTTATTGGATTTGTGTTCATACTCTAAAAATTTTATCATTTATTTTCACGCTTATACTTGTATCTATTCACCATACATTTCAATGTGAAAAAATTAATCATCATATCTTACAAATAAATGGGTCTTTATAATTGAGACATTAATTTGACTTAATCATTAAATGTAAATTAATCATTTACAAATAAATGAGTCTTTATAATTGAGACATTAATTTGACTTAACCATTAAATGCTCTACATTCTTTTTCAAAGCTTATTTTAATCTATGGAGAATATGCTACAAAGACTTTTAATTTGAGAAATATTAGTTTTATAGGTTGTTGATGTCATATACTCAAAACACCCAAAAGCATTAAAGGTTAGGTCCACATTGTGCTTACTTTATGATATAGTGTCAATGAAATCCAACTAATTGCGTTCACTTTAACGAGCAAAGTTATGTTATACATGAATTGTGAATATTTTGTTAAAAGATTTTAATTTTTGTCTTAAAGTTTTAATAATTGGTTATATATGATTGTATATTTAAAGTAGTTAAAAATACTAAAGGCAAAATTGCTTTGTCTCTGTTGAATAGAAAGTGCTAATAAAAAATAAATTTAAAAATATTTAGTAGGATTGTTTGAAGATTTATGAAAAGAAATAAAAATAAGTAGAAGCAATAATTGAAAAATTTTAATAATTAATACATAATTTTTTTTAAAGATATCATAATTGCTTAATATACAAAATTAAAGTAATAAAGCTCACATTGACTTTAAAGAAGAGTATACTACTTTTTTAAGACAGCAATTGGTTATTTGCAAATGTCACATGGGATAGCTTTTTCTTTGAGAAACAAGATGCAGCCATGAGTTAAAGGGGGTCAAACTGGCCCAAGAAGTCTTTAAGTGTTTCGTTCCAAGGAACTCCTAAGGTGACATCGTTTGCTCACTTTCCTCCGGATTGTTTCTCTTTTGTTAAGGAACAAAAAAAAAAAAAAAAACCCTATTAATGCAAAATATTGCGTCATTCTATTTAAGTAAACATAAAAAAATTTACGGCAAAAAGCATTGACCTCCCCTAAGGTTTGGTAACAAAACAATGACCTCCTCTGAAATTTCAAAATTTCTAGAACTGTTGTTGCCGAGTGTGCGCAATGGAAGCCCTCAGACAAACTTTAATAACAATCACGAAATAAACAATGCAATCACTCAATGATGAACAATACGAAACAAGTCATCACTCACAAAGAGAATCAATGAAAGCAATAATAAAAAAATACAAGATTTACGTGGTTCGATAATGTGCCTACGTTCACGGGAGCAGCAACTGAGCTTTTCACTATCACAATGACAAGCTTATAACTAAGGTTACAAAATATGACTATGTAACGCCTCAAAACTGCCAAGTACGGCCCAATGTGTTATGAGGCCAATCACACGTCTCTGATACCATTCACACAGCAGAACTATTTAAACAACCTCAAATGAAATACCGGAGTACTATATACATATATTCAACCCGTAAAGAAATATAACCAAATTCTTCATATTACATATCCAGTAAAGAAATTAAACATAGAACTGTACATATATCCGTTCTTCTAACCACTTACAAAATTAAACCCAGCCCCAGAGCCTTCTAAGCTCGATCACCTGAAGGACTTGGAAAAAATAATAAATTGTTGGAGTGAGACACCTCTCAGTAAGGAAGAAAAAGTTATAATAGTGTGTGGCAGAGAGTTTAATACATACAAAAATATAATCATATGTTATTCAATATTATTAGCACCAAAGAATCCGCATCATTGACAACTGATAACATACACACAACATAAATATTTTTAGAGATAATTCCTGAGAATAAGGAAGTTTACCCGCTCATACAAGTAGTTTTTCTCTGTTCTGGTGCTCACAGAAAATTACTAGGGTACTCGCCTTTCTCAGTAAGCCCTCGGGTGGAGAATTCTACTTTACCATAAATACTTATGTAATTAAAGTTGCACGCATCCAATGCTAATCATTTCACAAAGATCCATATATGCACGCATATCATAACCAATCCACACAAGATACATGTATACTTCAATCACACCCGCACAGGGTCTATATCCACATAAGTAATACAATCCACACAGGAATAACGTTCACACGGGACTCACAACCACACAGGTTACTACACAAGCTTCCCAACCACATAGGTTACAAATCCACACACACAACCTCGTTCATAGTAAATCGATAAAACAAACTCCTCATTCCATTGCCAATGTTTTACCCCATTCATATAAATGTCCATATAACGACCTCCTCATACCACTGTCAACATTATATGGCGATTTATATCAAGTACGATATAATGACCTCCTCATACCATTGCCAACGCTATATCACAATTTACATGAACCATAGAAATAATACACATCCATAGCATAACCAATCATCCGGGCACATTAACGCATTCACCACAGTATTCACAACCAAACAATATTCACAGCTGAACGGTATTCACAACTAGGCAAAATTTACAACCCAAACAGTAACCACAAGCAAACAATAAATCATAATCACGCAGTACTCGCAATCCTTTAATTATGAAAGTTATTTTCATACCATACTATTTTTCCCAAATATGATATATAATCAAAATCATTATTTTCCAAATGCCTAACTATTTAGATAAATCATACCTATATATATATATATATATATATATATATATATATGTGTGTGTGTGTGTGTGTGTGTGTGTGTGTGTGTGTGTGTGTGTGTGTGTGTGTGTATGCATGTATACTCAAATATAACCGGTTTAAAATTAATAAAAAGCTGCTATAACATTTTCCCCTTACCTGCTCCTCGAGATTCTGCCTAAACCGAACAGAAAATGAGGCCCTGTATTCCAAAAATCCTAACATAACTAGTTTAACCCTAGGATAGTTATCATTTATTATCTCCTAAGCCCACACACTCCCAATACTTTATTTAATATTAAAAATACCCTACTTATCCTGGTTTTGGAGTGGTGCCCAAATACTCCAAATTGAAAATCTGCTCCGCCTATGTTGCAGAGAATATTCCCAGGGACCTCATGCTGGTTCCTGATCGTCAATCCGGGCTGAATTGGGTCCGAAATAGAAGAGAGAAGGTAAGGGAGTCGTAGGTAGAGAGAGAGAGAGAGTGGCGTGAGGAGAGAGAAATTCTCGC
The DNA here is from genome assembly GCF_029873635.1 of Malania oleifera. Classification (NCBI taxonomy): domain Eukaryota; kingdom Viridiplantae; phylum Streptophyta; class Magnoliopsida; order Santalales; family Ximeniaceae; genus Malania; species Malania oleifera. Next base: position 74,987,358 of record NC_080424.1, on the reverse strand, counting down.
TTAAAATGAAAGATTTCCTATTTATAGGCAAGGCTTCGTCGACAAGACACATGGATTCATCAATGAGCCTAAGAAGAATGTTTGTTGACAAAACCGTGAGTTTGTCGACGAATTTCAGAAATACCCAAAACCTCTCTCGATAAATCTTCGTCGACGAGGCACATATACTCATCAACAAAACCCAGAAGATAGTTCGTTGACGAGAAGATCACATTCGTCTATGAGTCACTGCTTGATACCCCTTTAAATTTCTTTTCCCTTTTTTTTATTTTCTCCTTTTTTCCTCGTATTTATTTTATTTTATTTTTTTGAGTTTGGGTTATTACAGATTATATACAAACCCTAAGTGTACAGAAACCTTAGAACCTATCTAAATCATCCCTACATATATCCCTAGAGGAAAAGCCTCCAATCCACCATATCTACTAATTTCCAAATTCAAAAATTTTAACTTGCGCCGAATGAAACCGTCGACGATTTGAAGTCAAGAGAATCCTTCTGCATTTTTCCTGAAACCGTTGATGGTTACAGTGCAAACTGTCAATGGTTATCCCAAACCATCGAGCAAACCGTTGCCGGTTCTGCCTGCAATTTTCTCTTTGGTTCTTTGCTTCACGATGCTTTCCCAGTGTATATGTTCCACTCAAATATGAGCCACATTTTAAATCATCTCCATCTTGGCAAATATTCACCAGTTAGGAGAAACATGAAAGCATAACCGCTGCTCCACCTGGGATAGTAGATTGGGTTCGTCTCCCATCTAGCACCTAGAGACATTGATCAAGTCCAAGCAATGCTTGAACTTGCCTGTTGTGACCGGCTTCGTCATCATATCAGATGCAATGTCAGACGTGTGAACCTTCTCAAGTATAAGTTTTCCTGAAGCAATTAGTTCCTTGACTTTGTGAAACCGCACATCAATGTGCTTTGTTCTCACATGGGTTATTTGATTCTTCGCCAAGTAGATGGAACTCTGACTATCACACTTTAGCTGAACTCCACCTTACTGGACACCTAGCTCCCTAACCAATCCTGTAAGCCACAACGCTTCCTTGGTGGCCTCAACCACTACTATGTACTCCGACTCAATAGTAGATAAAGCAACGAGCGACTGCACCATAGACCTCTAAAAAATAGGTCCTCCCACAAGGGTAAATACATACGTTGTGGTAGACCTCTTGTCGTCCAAGTCTCCTACGTAGTCATCATCCACATACCCTACCACTTACAGATCACTTTTTTGTTTACTGAACATGATGCCATATCCGATTGTACCCCTTAAGTACCTAAGAATTCACTTAACCATATACCAATGCTCTTGACCTGGATTCGAAAAGGACTTTCTCACCATGTTGACAGCATGTGCCAAGTCAGTCTTTGTACACACCATGGCATACATTAGACACCCCACTGCACTAGCATAGGGGAGCTTTGACATATGACGAACCTCATTGTCCGTATTTGGGTACTAGGTGATGCACAATATGAAATGACTTGGAAATTAAGTGCTCATCGGCTTAGCATTATCCAAGCTAAACCTTTCCAGAACCTTCTCCACATAGTTGCCCTGAGATAACCATAGTCTCCCTACAGTTTTGTCCCTGCGAATCTCCATGCCAAGAATCCTCTTGGCTATACCCAAGTCTTTTATGTCAAACTCTTTTCTCAATAGAGTTTTCAACTGATTTACCTTAAACATGTATTTAGCAACAATCAACATGTCGTCAACATACAACAACAAAAATATGAGAGACTCGTCCTCAAGACTCCTCACATAGATGCAATAATCGTATTATTCAGCTTATCCAAAAGATCAATTATTTCAAGTATTGGTTGCTTAGCTTATCCAACAGTTTTGTACCATTGTTATTAGCTTGCAAAGATTATCCAAAAGATCAATTATTTCAAGTATTGGTTGACCTTATCACTTTGCCATTCAAGTTAAATAAAAAATTTATTTCTCTGAGAAACCTAAATTTGTGATGTTTGGGCTAAACCTATCATTTCATTTGATAGGTTGATTGCATACTCCTTTTTAAGGGATCAAGTCCATCTATAGTTCAATTCAACTTAGGAGGTGAAATGTTCAACATTTCTCCTTTATTTTTTTTATTTTTTTTAATTTTAAGACAAAAGCATCTTTCCCAAATGTAATGGCCACAAGTACCTGGAATAACTCAAGGAAGTGGAGAAACTTATATTTGATTAAACATTGAATAATCATTACATTTATTTGGAAATAAAAAATTTCAAGTACAACATAGGACCTAAGGATAAAACTTCTTGATTACATCAGAGTTAAAAGGTTGAGTAAACTATTCATTATCCATGTTAGCAAATATTATAGTTCCTCATGTGAAAACTTTTTTCACTATATAGGGCCCTTCATAGTTTGGAGTTAATTTTCCTCTATGATCATTTTTGTTAGCTGGAATCTTCTTCAATACCAAATCACCTGCATTGAAATTTCAAGGATTAACTTTTTCTTGTTGTAAGCTTTAGAAATTTTCTATTGGTATAACTAACCATGATGCATGGCCTTTAACCTTTTCTTATTAATAAAATTTAATTAATCTAACCTATTCTATACCCATTTAGTTTCTATCAATTCAGATTCTATGAGAGCTCTGAGGGATAGTATCTCTATATCTATTGGTAGTAAAACATGTATTCCATACACCAAGTATGAAGTTGTCTTCGCTAAATTTCTTACAGATGTTTGATAGGCATGCAATGCAAATGATAACATATCATGCCAATCTTTATAAGTAACCATTATTTTCTCCAAAATTTTCTTAACATTCTTATTTTTAGTTTCAATAGCTCCATTTATCTTAGGATGGTATGTGGAAAAGTTATGATATTGAATTTTAAATTGCTAGCACAAATCCATCATCATCTTGTTATTTATATTTGTTGCATTATTTGAAATTATCTATTCATGACCTAAAAATTCTTCTATTATTTTTTTATATGTAATATATAATCATTCTCTAATACCATACTATGACAGCCTGAACCCAAAGTGGGTCCTAGGATTACCTATCCTATAACTCATATATAACTTATGCAGTGGAAACATACTCATAAACTAGGAACACAATACTAGAGTTCTGCTACCATTATATATACATAAGTGACTCTCCAAAAGTACTATCATATCCCCCACCAGACTAAATACATAACTGTCTGTATACAAAATAGTGTCTCACCGACACTACCTTTATATCAAACTATCTAAATCTCATCTCGGAACTTCCTAAGCTCAACTCCCTGGATCTCCTGAAATGCTGAAATATTACTAGGGTGAGACACTTCTCAGTAAGACGGAATAAATTATTATCAGTGTGTGACAAATGAGTTCTTAGCATGAGTAGAATATATAATCGTTAATTTAGCTGTAAAGAAAAATGCAATTAAACTATAACTCGCATCTATAATTGATACTTATTTCCTACTCAAACATACTTTTACTTAGTAAGTAATCATGTTTTCATAAATCTGCAAATATCTAGACAACATAATCTCTTTGCTTTCTTTCCCTAATGGTACTGACATACTATCATGAATTAACCCCGCATGATTGGGTTAAGCGGCTCGAAAGCTGGACTTAATCATAAATGGCCTACGAGGCTAAGTCAAACATAACTTAACTACGCACGATTGGCCACCCAACCTGGTTCACCCATCTTACTCGCCGCAACACTTCTTGGGTTGGCACACAGTGGGTATTGTACTCACTACAACACTTCGGGGCTAATCGGCCTCCGAACCAACACTTTCTGAATAGTGCGGTCCACCCGTCCTACTCGCCGCAACACTTCTCGGGTTAGCACATAGGGGGTTATACTGTCTAATCTAACTAGCTAGCTACGGTACCGTGCTCATAACATAATTAGTCCATCAGGGTTCCGATATCATATAGTACAATTTATATAATATAACTATAACATAAATCTCATTTTTCTTATATTTCTGCTTAAAATTTGTTGTATCATAATTTCTTTATAAAAACTATTCTATCATAATTTCTATATAAAACTATCATATCATAACTGATTATGACATAAGCCGACTGAACTGTCACGATACTGGACCGGTTAAGCTATCATGGCATAAAGCCGACTAATCTGTCACGGTGTTAAGCCGGCTAATCTGTCACGGAGCTGGGCCGACTAAACTGATCATATCATAATTTTTTTAATATTTTTTAACATTTTCTGAGAAATCATTATTAAACCACACATGTTCCATATAATCATAAAACTAATCTGACATACTTATCTTTTCCATAAAATATTTATACTCAAGCCACACAGTTTGAGTATTATTCTAAAATATACTATTTGCTTGGGAAAAATATGTTTTGCTGAAAAATAGTTTAAATCTTCCTTTAGGGTTTACTCAACTCAAAATGTCTGTTTTCCCAAAAATATAATATAACTCTGATACCTAAGCAGCGGAAAACATAAAATTACATTCATACCATAAAACACCTGAAACCATACCAGAATTCTACTGAATATGTCATATATATATATATATATATATATATATATATACAATTGTCCACAAAAGACCCAAAAAGTATCATAGGGTCATCTCCAGAATTCATCTTACCCTAACTCATCCACTTATCCTATAGACAGGGTAGCTCAGCCAACTCTACTGCTGCGGGGCTCTATCTACCCTCCTACCTAGATTTTCTGAATTGTTTGTAATGCTGAGATGAGACACCTCTCAGTAAGGGAGACAAATTAATATCAGTGCATGGCAACATGAGCATTTTTCGTGATATACTTAGAAAAAATACATAATTCATAACAGGTCTAAATAGTTGTATCATAATTGAATAAAACATGGTTTAACATACTAAATTCCTATATTGGAAAATCATCTTATATAACATATCATACTTGAATTATTACCTAAGATAAATAGTTAGTTAGCTGTCCTCATGTCTTGCCCCCCACATGACAGGGTTGTGTAGCCCGAAGGCAAGACCTAGCAATGGCTGGTTGACTATGTTAAGTCAAACATAAGTTTGTAAGTACGATGGACCTGTTCCACCTATGCCAAACTACCAGGAGAACTACGACACTCCCATAAAGCCACATTGACTACCATCTCCCACACTTTATGTAGGGACCCGAATTCGAAAAATAAATAAAGAAAAGGGAAGGGAAATTAAAAAGAATAAAACAATAGAGCTTATCGATGAGGCTCCATTTCTCGTTGGCAAAGTCTCTTCTATGGCTCAACGACGAGACGCCGAGGCTCGTCGACAAGGAGATACCGAGGGATTTTCATAGATTATAAAATCTTAGACTCGTCGACGAGGTCACCTTCTTGGCCACGAGAGACTTTCTTTGGCTTGTCGATGAGAACTCCAAATCATCGACGAGGCTGGCCAGGTCAACCTAATTATAAATAGAATATGCATTATTTCCATGCTAAGTTATCCCATTCTCTCTCTCCCTCTTTCTCTTTCTCTCTCTCTCTCTCTTTAGAACTCAAACCAACCCTCTCTTTCTCTCTAGGATTTTGTGTCGTCTATTGCCAAAATCAACAATTCGACATCACTACGTGGATTAGGAGAAGAATCTCTACAATTATAGCGGATCAGATTTTCGATTTAAGAATTTTTGGGTTTTTCCCTAAAATCGAGGTAAGGATCTGATTTCATTTTTGATTTGGTAATTATGTTGTAGTTGAGATTATAGTGAAGTAATGTTCTTCGATTTTTTAGGTTTTGGGGATCCCAGGTTGTTGTTTTGGACCGATCTGTTCGTATTTCTGTTTTCGGGATTAAGGTAAGGGGATTTGTTTACACAAGTATTTTTAGAAAACTGAACCGCTAGAAAGATAGCTTATGTCTTACTACACATTTTGACTGCTTATCTGCACAATTTTATCGGGCATAAATGCTGTTTCTTACGATTTTACGATTTTATGGTTTTTGGCAAAAATAGGGGTTTTGGTATATGAACTCCAAATTTTTAAAAACTACTTTATTTATTTTAAAACTAAAGTGGAACTGCTTGATACCCATGTTTGTGGTCCAAATGGTTTTTTTTCAAATTATATACTATTTATGGTGGATTTTGACGAAACGAACGTGACATATGATATAATGTGGAATATACTGAACTGTTATATTTGTTACTAAACTATGAGAACTGAAATTCCATTTTGTTATCTGAAAATTTGGAAAATAGGTGCTGGTTAATCATCGAGCTTAATTTGTGAAAAGGGTTGAACAGAGAGCATTTGTACCGGTTAACACCACTAACTGATAGAAAAGAAAAATGGATGAAAGATTGCATGATTATGGTTGTGAAAATACTGGAAATGTACAGGTTGTTATGTTTTACTATAAATTATATATATTATTGATTGAGACCACAACTTGTTACTAAAGGAGTTGAAAGACACTCCGAAAGAGTTAAAAGATACTCCAGGTTATCTAATGCTTTAAATAGCCAGAGGCGCAGTTCTGTTGTTGACTGAGGTACAGTGCAACCACACATGTGAATTAGTGTGGGTATCAAGATAGTCAACTTGTAGGAGTGTATGGGACCACTAGGTGAAATAATATACTAGGTGGGACAGCCAAACTATATTTGTGATGCTTGACAGTGCCTGAACAAATAGGTCTCTGTCAGAGTTATCTGTGCACAACCTGTGCCACGAGGTAATTAGGCATATTACCGAAAGTTCCAAAGCTGGTCATTGTCCTAAATTTTCATATACATGATTTAAAAATTGAAATGGGCAAAGTCACAGGGTTGAGTACTGTGTGGAGGGAATCGTACAACGTTTGAGCCTGTACCCTACCCTAACCTCGGAGACTCTCGTTTGTAATGATGTCGTATTATGTTTATATATCTCTTATAGTATTGTACTATGTATGTAATACTGTGCAACTGTTTTTAACTGGAATAAACTCATGTAGTCACGTGTTGTTGTAATATCTTCCACCTTACTGAGAAGTGTCTCACCCCAATTTTACAACCTTTGTTTCAGGTCCTAGAGGACGTCAGTCCTAGTTCTTCTACAGGGACTTTGGCACGTATAGTCTTGTTAGTAGACGTAAGTTTTTGTATCAGTACTGGGTTGTTAGCCTGGTAGAATAAAAGAGAGTGTAATATGTTTATGTTTTAAACATGGATCCTTTTTACTAGAGAATATAGATAGAACACCGGTATATGTCTAATAGAACCCCGAATGTGATTGTTTATGTTTTCCACCGTGCTTGAATATAGATATGTATGAGTTACACTCGTTTGTCCCTGTTTGGGGTGGGTTGGTTATGTATGTTTATAAGATACAAGTATTTTGCATGTGTAGTAGCACTCTAGGTTCGTATAAAGGACCGGGTCGTTACACTTTACATAAGATGTGTAGTAGCACTAACATATTCATAATTGTGAACGTGTAGCTATGGTATTGTGCTTCGTGAAACTAAACTAAGCTATCTGGGTTCTGATAACGTAAAATACATTTCATGATATTGAACATAGCAGTTTCATATTTGAGGGTAAAACATGATAATATTTTCTTGAAACGTGACATAACATGCATAATTACGACATTTGTGCTGGCATATCATAACATGTAAATCATGGCATTTGCGTCAACTTATCATAACGTACTTGTACATGAAATTCTTGCATTGTTCAACATAATAGTTGTAAAACCATAGTTCATGTACTACTTTTATGGTTTTCTTGAAAATTGTTATAACGTACTTATCATCAAAAAATCATAATATTTTAGTATAACATAATTTCATCGAAATATTATACTCATGCCACACAAATGTACATAGCCTTATAGACTCATAATTTATGCTGAAATCATGTTTCCATATAAAATATGTTAAAATCATTTTCTTGTTCAACAACAGCATTTCCAAACATAATTTTATATCATACCTATTTTCTTGAAAATAAACGTTATTTAATTCATAATAATTTCATGAAAAGTACTGACTTAATTTATCCTCTTACTTGACTTACTCAGAAGTCCACAAAATATTCCAACTTACACCCATGTGTTTCCCAGCTCAACACTCTGAAATTGCATTTTCCCCAACAACTTCAGTATTATACTATCTAAAGCATTTTCCTCAGTCCAGAAACATCAAATAACTTATAAAGCCTAAATTAACCAACTTACCTAGATTTTGGGATGGTGCCCAAGTTAGCCTAACCAACAATCCACTCTGGCAGACTTGAAAAGAATCTTCTCAGGAGTAGCGTGGCTGCTTCCGATCGTCGAACCAGAAAAAATCAGAACCAGATATCTAGAAAGAAGGTAGAGGGGACTAAAATTTAGAGAGAGAAATACCTTCTGCATGGATTTCGATGGAAAACCCCGAGTTAAGCTTATTTATAAAACACGAATTCGTTGACAAGACATGTCACCTCATCAATGAGTCCATGAAGGGAATTCGTAGATGAACCCTTACTCCTCGTCGATGAATTTCAAGCCTTGATATCAACCCTCTCGGTAATGTCTCATTGACAAGACACGCGTCCCCATCGACAAGTCCAAGAGGCCTGCTCATCGACGAGAACTTTGCACTTGTCGACGAGACCCTACTGAAACCCTTTTTAAAATTTCTTTTCTCTTCTCCTTTTATTATTTAATTACTATAATTCTTCGGGTCTCTACATATAATAACTCATAGTCATAATTCTCATTTGCTTGAATATTCTGAAAAATCATATATATAATTCCTGTAATCTTATATTACAATTTAATCGATTAATTTTTAAAAAATCTTGACATAATTTATTCCCCTTACCTGATTCCTAGAGAAATACCTATAGGGATCCTAAAATAGTGCCTACGGTGTTCGTACAAATCCCTTTATTCATATATTTTAGCTTAATCAGCTAAATCCTGGAATAATTACTATCCTAACATCCCTAGGCTCACATGCTCCCATTAATCGGTTAAATTCTTTTATAAAAAAAACGTGGGTATGATCCACTTCCCATATTTAAATTTAATTTCTAACATATTTAAAAATACCAATATGATCAAATTCCCGTAGTTTAATCTAATTCCAAAATATCCCCAAACCCAGACATATATTTAAATCACATAAATATAATTAAATTCATATATTTAGATTTAATCAGGAATATTTTAAAATATGTCTGACATAATATATTCTCCTTACCTTATCATAGGAGTGGTGTTTAGGAAGTCCAAACCTAAAATCCACTCCAATTAACTTGCTAAGAATCGAAGCCAGGACCTCGTGGTGTTTTTTGTTTTTTGATTCGGTTTACAAGTGGGGAGAGATCTTAGAGAGAGAAAGAGAGTGACAGGAGGAGAGAGAGAGAGAGAGAGAGAGAGTGGAGAGAAATAGGAGAGATGAGAGGCGTAGGGGGGGTGCAATTGGAATGTCTCAAAAGGCTTAAATGTTAACTATATATACATATATAATATTATAACCTTACTTTATTATATTATATAATATTATATATATATATATATATACATATCTTATTATATTATTTATTTAATTAATTCAGTTTAATAATATTTAATTATTAATTAATTAATAGTTAATAATTTTTTATTTTTTATTTTTTTTACACTTCCATGCGTATAATTTTTTAGGACATTATATTCTCCCCTCCTTATAAAAATTTCGTCCTTAAAATTTGCTAACTTACACTTATCACAACCTCTTCTTGGAATCACTGAAATATTTATCCGACTCTAAGGAGAGTCGACAACCACCCACATAGTGGCCCATTCCAATTTCTTAATAACCCTCACTTATGGCGTATCTCCTCTTCTAATTCCCATACGCCTTCCTCAACTGCATGATTTCTCCAAGTACCTTTACCAACATAATTTTATTAGTATGAAATTGTTGCTCTTTCCGATCTAGGATCTCAACTGGCAATTCACCATATAATAGAGTATCTCCAATCTCTAGTGCCTTATAACTTATTATATGTGATGGATTTGGGACGTATTTCTTCAACATAGACACATGAAATACATCGTGGATTCTGGATAACGCTAAGGGTAACGCCAACCTATAGGCAACTGGACCGATTCTTTTCAGTATTTCAAATAGCCCAATATACCTAGGGCTTAGCTTACCCTTTCATTGGTGCAATTTTCAAAAATACGTTATCTTCTACTCCAAATTCGAGCGCTCGTCGGCAGGTATCTATATAGCATTTCTGCTGACTATGAGTCATTTTAATTCTTTTTTGGATAAGTTTGATTTTCTTAGAAGTCCACTGTACAATCTCTCCCAATATATGTTTTTCACCAATTTCATCCCAATATAATGGAGATCGACACCTTCGACCATACAACACCTCATACAGGGCCATCCTAATACTGGCCTGGTAGCTATTATTATAAGAAAACTCCACTAGTGGTAGATATTGAATCCAACTGCCTCCAAAATCTAAGACATAGGCCCACAACATATCTTACAGTATCTGTATGGTCCTCTCTATTTGTCCATCGGTCTGAGAATGAAATGTTATACTGAACATCAACTGATATCTTAAGGCTCCTTGTAGACTCTTCTAGTAAGATGTGAACCATGGGTCCCGATCAGAAACAATGGATACTGGCATGCCATGCAGTCTGACTATCTCCAGTATATACAACTCTGCCAATCTACCCATGGAGTAGTTAACTCTGACGGGAAGAAAATGGGCAGTCTTCGTTAATCGGTCAACAACTACCCATATGGCGTCCTGCCCATGAAATGCCGGCAGTAACCCTATAGCGAAATCCATAGATATATACTCCCACTTCCATTCTAGAATATGAAATGGTTGCAATGATCCCACCAATCTCTGATGCTTAGCCTTTACATGCTAACGAGTCAAACATTGCTCTACATATCGGGCTATTTTTCTTTTCATATTGCTTCACCAAAAGGATACTCGCAAATCCCTGTACATTTTCGTGCTTCTTGGATGTACCATATACAGGGAACGGTGCGCCTATTCCAAAATGGTATTTTTAATTTTAGCATCATTGGGTACGCATAACCTATTACGAAATATCTCAAAGCTCCATTATTTGAAATATTAAAATCGACTCCCTATCCACTCTGCACTTTATCCCTAATCTTTACCAATTCTGTATCTTGTATTTGTGCAATCTTAATTTTCTGCAGTAAAGTCTGCTGAAGTACCAAATTAGCAATAAATGCCTGGTGATTTTCTTCTACCAGCTTCACACCTAGCCTTTCTAAATCCATTTTAATATGATGTTGCACCACCACTGTTGTTACTGAGGCACTTCCTGACTTCCTACTCAAGGCATCAGCTACCACATTAGCCTTCCCTGGATGGTAACTAATGGTACAGTATTAATCCTTTATCAATTCTAGCTGCCTCCTCTACCTTATATTCAACTCCTTCTATGTGAAGAAATACTTCAAACTCTTATGATCTATAAATATTTCACACTTC